>NC_090208.1:1247500-2587500 GCF_033026475.1 Channa argus
CTCTGATCCTCACACCACCACATCATCTACAAACTCTGCTGCTCCACCTCCTGGTTCAGTTGTTGTCCTTCCTCTCTCTGTGTCTGTCATCAGTCTCTTCCTCCATCTGGTGATCGTCTGTCTTTTTTACATCTAATCTGTTCTGTTCCTCTGATTCAGCAGTGAACACAGGAAACACAAGAAATAAAATAAATTTGGTCTCTTTCAAACATAAAATGTTAATATAACAAAATATTTTTATGTGTATCTTTCCAAATATTTGTAACGGTGTCGACACATGTACAGACATGCAGATTTTCAAAATAAAAGTTCCAGACAGATCTAAAGTCCTTGAAATTCAGATTGTTTGACTCATACATGATTTATTTATTTACTTATGTTTTTGAAGTGGCACTTGGCCTCTTCTGGTCAGGTGACACCATACTGCATTAATACATGAGCTGGTATCCAGAGAGTGAGCTGAATAAATGTAAAGCAGACCATGTCTTCACTCTGCTGACCTCAAAGGGGCAAAAATAGTCCACACCAGTACTTGTAAAGGAACCGATCCTCTGATATACGTCTTTGTATTTCTGAGCACACTCTTCTTATCTAAATCCTGTGAGAATGTACTTCCTACCTAGGTGTGCAGTTCATTCATCCATGTACAAGATAGCTGGGTGATCCTTAACCCTCTGTCTTCCAAATATGGATCTATCTTCATTCTTGTGAGCTTTTCCTTCTTGCAGAGCTTTAATTTCCTCAATAATTCTGCTTTTGACAAAGGCAAATTAACTCAGCTTTGAAATGTCTTCAGCTGTGAATCTCTGCCTGTGCCTGAGCACTTGTCCCTCAAGTGAAGAAGGGTTCAGCTGACATACTATCGCACTGTAAACCTCTGGCAGAAACTCCTTACTTTTCTGCCTCAAGCTTAGCGGTATCTCTTTGGGATGTAGGAGTCAAGTTGTTGGGGGTTCAGCTCTGACTCTTACAGCTTTGCACCTTAGTAATAACAATTGCGTTTACTTTACTATTACAATCTAACTTCCTGTGTAATTTGCTGCAGATGTTTCCAGACGTTTGAAGACATTGATTTCATTCAGAAAACATAAGGTTGGATTTAAGAACTAAAAAAAACAAAACAAGGTACTTCATGGTACTTTATGTAATCTAGTATTACTAAGTAAATACAAGTGTTGTAATGTTTCTTTTATCATTAACAGCGTCTCTCAACATGTACTTTTGTCTTCTCATAGCTGAAAAACACATTCTGTCTCCCAGGATTCAATGTGATCATTGGGATTTACCCTTCGATTGCAACACTACCGATGCTTTACCTTTATCACAGTTACATCAGAGGTGACATTTCCAGTTTCTCAACATTCCCGATGAAAATCAAAAAGCAGACAGTGAGGTTGTGATAAGTACAGGTTTACATTTATGCAATATGTCAAGTACTGGCTCTGTAAGACTTTGACTTCACCTACTTCACATACTTGAATAAAACATTCTCTCTTCTGGAATTAAATTTGATTGTTCTTCTGTGAATCACTGCTGGTGAAACAGGTTGAACAAAACAAGGAATCTTGATCTGGCAGTGCCACAGACATATTTGCTATCACAGCACAGAGTGTGTTTCCATCCTTTGTCCTCTGTGCTCTTTACCATGAACAATGTGTTTTCCCTTCAGTGGTTCTGTGGTGTAAGAATAATAATAAAAAAAGACTAATCTTTGTGAGATGTGAGATGTTTCCTAGGGGCGGCTAAATGTACGGCCTTTCCATGGGCTAGAGAGCCACCGTACAGCCAGGTCGTTGGGTCACTGAATGTGTTGCTGTTTTCCCTGCAAAGCACAGCAACATAATGTTTCTCCTTATGAGCTTACGTTAGCATCTCAACAAGACTGCTCAATGGTTTTTGGGTGGTCTACAGATATTACACTGACTAATCTAAAACTCCTATGAAATTTTCACTGGGACTACATTTGATAATCTCTTACTAAAAGAACAGCAAATTTTGTTTTAAAATATTTAAAAAACTGGTCTCTGTGGTCCACAGCCATTTAATTGTTAACAGCAGGAAGTTTTCAAATAGTCAAACACCACAGACATTTCAATTAAATGTTGACTTTTCACATTAAATTCACTAACCACTTTTGTCTCCTAAACAACTACTGTTCCAAAAGCAACAGCTGCCCCAACAGCAACCAGGGTCCCAACAACTGCTGAGAGAAAAACAACTGCTGTCCCTACAACTGCTGAGAGAAAAACAACCGCTGTCCCTACAACTCCTGCCGGAACCAGAACAGTTGTCCCTAAAACTACTGCTAGAAAAACAACCGCTGTCCACACAACCATCCATCTGTCATGATCTAATAGAAATACTACTCTTATGCTTCTACTGCAGTTTTTGCATGCTTGAATAAAACCTGTCCTCCTGAGGTAATAATGTTCTTCTGTGAGTTCCTGCTTCTCATACACAAGCTCGTGATTCACATCAACATGTAACATCTAAACTTGTAGCTTCCCAAGCAACAGTAATTCTATAGTGAACACTGTAACTTTGTGTTGTAGTTAATACTTCACATTAGAAAATCACATAAAAAATGCAACAATGTCATCAATTCTCTGGTTTGTCTTTTTTGCACATTTGTGTTTGCTGCTTTTGCTCTTATCAAGACAGTGTGATTGTCATGCTTTACAGACTAAACCAAAAATCTGCAAGTTATTCACCACAGAGGGAATCTATGACTGAAACCATGTTTTAAATGGGATTTTATAATTGTACAAAAACAACTGTAAGGATGAAGTGAAAAAAATTACTTCTTTTTCCTTATGGCAAGTTGGAGTACAGGGTGAAAGCTGCCACACCTACATAAGTTGTATACTTATGTAGGCCAGAGGAGCACATTGTGAGGCCCAGCATCTCTCAGTACATGTGTATCACATTTGTCCTGCCTCACTGTGGCTTCATGGTGTGCAGTACGCAGCACTAAAGAACTTGAGTACTAAAGAAATACTAGTATGTTCAGTAGGTCCTGATACTAGTAGCTGGAGTTTTTCAGACATGATGATGATGATGATGCTTTTTATCTGTGAACAAAAGAAACCAGCCCATAATACACCAGCGCCACTAAAACTGATGACAACAGGCAGCCAAACTACAAATGAGAAGCACAAGTTGAACTTAGTTGCAGACTATCATCTGCTCTTATTTTTACTTATCCAACAAATGTGTTCTCTCATGGAGGATTCATTTTGACACTTCTTACTCTGCAAGTCCTGAGACGGGTTGAACTATAGAAAGAATCTCAATCTGTCAGTCTGACAAATCTCAGGGGTTAATGTATTAACTTTTCACCTTTGGGGAGTTTCGGTGTGAGCGTGACACTGACGGTGAAACAGCTCTAAATGAGTTTTGAATGTAATAACATTTTTTAAAAGATCCTTACGTTAGTCTTGTTTCGTGGAATGTCGAGGACATTGATGAGTTAAACACAGGCATCAACAATATGATGGTGGTTGAACACTGAAAACGGTAACGACAATCTGATACTCTGGTTTACTTTTGCATTTTTAGTCCTGACAAGCTGAAACACTGATCTCACTTCTGCAGTTTTTGGTGCTGCAGCACTAATCCACCACATGTAGTGTGTAGTCTCAGAGGCTGCTGGGACATGTGTCTGCAGGTGAAGCTACACACAAAATGAGGACACCAATTAGTGTTTGCCTTTTTTTTAGTAGTTTTCTTTCAACGATTTTTTCATTTAGACCTTTTTTTTTTCCAATGGAAAAATGAAACCTTAGGCACATTGTGAAAGTGACGAGTAAAATACTTTAACATGTCATTAGGCTTCAAGTGAATTTGTAACACGAAATTCAGAGTTATCTAGGCAGTAGAGGCCCAGACCACAATATTAGATACGGGTTGGTATGTGTGATTGATTGGTGACATCATCCCCTGTGAACAGAAAGTGAACTTAACACGTGAGTGATGACACATGATTTGGTGTAATGTAAGTCGGCTTTTTAGAGCCAGACGAGTTGTGCTGCCTTGTCTCCTCATTTCTGCTACAATCAGTATAGTGACTTTTATTCAGTGGAAACACACAGATGGACCATCAGCACAGCTGAACATAATTACTTAGAATTATTACAGCCGCACTGCAAGTTGTTACATTTAAGGAAACTTTAAGGAGAAAATAGTCCCTGTTGTTCTTGATCTAGACGTAAGAGTGTAATTTATTTATTTAATTTTTAAGGTTTTTTTTTTATTTTTAATACGTTTGCAAACTTTGTCGTTCAGAATAAGAATGTGTTCACTTAAGCTAAACAGTATTTTTTTCAGATGATTGAACCTGGATGTTCTTGGCATCCTGCCACCTCCTGTCATAATCTGCTTGTATTTTTAGTCTCCTGACAAACATGTTCACTCTTCTAGGATTCATTGTGACAGTTCTTACTCTGTGAGTCACAGCTCCTGGGATAAATTGAAACTTAAAAAAATCTCAGTCTGTCAGTTTGAACCCAGGGACCTTGTTGCTGCCATTTTTCACAATGTATTTCATCTTTGACAGACAAGTTGAAGCCGAGGACTTAATGTGTTTACTCATCACCTTTATGGAGTTTCAGCATGAGCATGACACTTAAAACCATTCCTGAACAGGTTGGAAGGATGAGGTTCTGGTTTTACAACATTCCAGATGGGAACCCAAAGGCACATTGCAACAGAGGCTTCAAATGACCTTGTAACTCATTTACTGGTAACCAAAGTCAGAGTTTGACGGTTAATTCCACAGCAAGGAATTTATTATTCAGTAAATATGAACATTTCCACCTTTTTGTAAACTAGAATAGATACAGCAGGAAGGAAATGCAGCTTCTGCAGGAGACGTGGATGCAAAGACAATACAATAACTCCATCAGCATTAAAATAAAACCTTACTGTTTTCCACTATATTTAACCTGCTGGGACTTGTGGATGAAATGTTGTTAGTGTGAATCAAATGACACATTTTCAGAAGGACACTGTTTTAACTTATCCAAGGAGGAAGTAATAAGTATTTTTACTGTGACATTTTAAGTCTGCTATGTTAAAAAGTGGGTGTGGTGGGTGTTGTCATTAAACATTTTTGGTGACAAAGGTGAGTGACAGCAACACGTCGATTCCTGGAGGTGTCATGTGTCGCTCCTGAATTTATCCAGCACCTGTACAGTATATAAAGTGCTGCAGCACAGAGCAGGTGAACTTACAGCATCAACATCCAAGATCATCACAATGAAGCTGCTTGTTTCTTTGACTCTCACCTGGATGCTGCTCTGTGCAGGTAACTCGACTTATTCTGACTATACACGTTCTACAGGTCTTACACAGACTGATTTAAAACCCTTAGGAAGTTTAAACTGAATAGTTCTTTAGAAAAATAACAGAATATTTATTTTACTAAAGCAAATTATTATTTGGTAAAGTACAATACAAGACTTATTAGATTGTATCTGTGGTCTATAACCATTTTACCTGATGTCTCAAATCTTCTTTAAAAGCAGGAAGAATTTTAAATAATCAAACACCTCAGACGTTTGAGTTAAATTCTAATTTTTGAGATAATCAGAATGATTAACTACTTTGTTCCCCAAACAACAACAGCACCAGCACAGTCACAAACAACAGCTGGACCAATAACAGCAACAACAGCTGGACCAGTAACAGCAACAACAGCTGGACCAATAAAAACAACAACAGCTGCCAGAACAACAACAGCTGGACCAATAACAACAACAACAGCTGGACCAATAACAGCAACAACAGCTGGACCAATAACAGCAACAACAGCTGGACCAATAAAAACAACAACAGCTGCCAGAACAACAACTTTCCCAACTACTACTACTCCTTTGACAACAACTTTCCCAACTACTACTACTCCTTTGACAACAACTTTCCCAACTACTACTACTCCTTTGAGAACAACTTTCCCAACTACTACTACTCCTTTGACAACAACTTTCCCAACTACTACTACTCCTTTGACAACAACTTTCCCAACTACTACTACTCCTTTGACAACAACTTTCCCAACTACTACTACTCATTTGACAACAACTTTCCCAACTACTACTACTCCTTTGACAACAACTACCCCAACTACTACTACTCCTTTGACAACAACTACCCCAACTACTACTACTCCTTTGACAACAACTACCCCAACTACTACTACTCCTTTGACAACAACTACTCCAACTACTACTACTCCTTTGACAACAACTACCCCAACTACTACTACTCCTTTGACAACAACTACCCCAACTACTACTACTCCTTTGACAACAACTACTCCAACTACTACTACTCCTTTGACAACAACTACCCCAACTACTACTCCTTTGACAACAACTACCCCAACTACTACTACTCCTTTGACAACAACTACTCCAACTACTACTACTCCTTTGACAACAACTACCCCAACTACTACTACTCCTTGGACAACAACTACCCCAACTACTACTACTCCTTGGACAACAACTACTCCAACATCTACTGCTTCCACCACAACAACAAACTGCTCCCCCAACAACAACAACAACAAACTACCATCCCAACAACAACAACAACTGTTTCTGCTCCAACAACAACAACTGCTGCTGCTCCAAGAACAACAACTGCTGCTGCAACAACAACAACTGCTGTTCCAACAACAACAATTGTTGCTCCAACAACAACAACAATAAAACAACTACTGCTCCCAGGACAGAAACAAATTGCTCTCCCAACATCAACAGCAACAAACTACCACCCCAACTACAACAACTGTTTCTGCTCCAACAACAACAAGTGCTGCTCCAACAATTGTTGCTTCATCAAAACAGCTGCTCTGACAACAACAATAAAAATGAAGATCAATACTTCCACTCTAAATAGTTTGTGTTAACACACATAGTCAGGAAAATCTGCATCCTTCCATCTTCTCTCATGATCTTGTAGAACTGTTATTCCTTTGCTTCTACTACATGTTTGAATATAACGTCCTGTCTTCTTGGGGTAAATGATGATGTTCCTCTGTGAGTTTCTGCTGCTCAGAGACACATCAGCTCATGGTTTGTCTTGTAATCTCATTACTTCTCCGTGCACCTATTGCTAAAGCATAAACATTAGATTAAAGCATTAATGTGATTTTATTAGATATAGTCGAGGACAGTATTGCATTATTACAATTGCTGATGCATCATAATGTTACAACTTTTGGATTCACACTGTAACTTTCCAGGCAGAAACAGCAGTAATTCTGTAGTGAGAACACTGTTAGTTGGTTTTGCTTTTACACTTGCACTTATGTGAAAAATGCAGCATCATCACTTCTTCTTCTGCTTGCATGTGTGTATTTGCTGCTTTGGTTATTTTCAAGTTTATTTCAATCGTCACGGGTGTAAAATGTTGGTTTAAGAAAAGAATAAATCTGAATATGTCGCTTTAAACTCACAGACGTGGTGACTGTAGTTTCTCTGCTGCTTTACATAGTAAACAGTTAAAAATCCATATGAATCAGCATGTTACTAACTACAGAAGGAACCTTTGGCCTGGAGACATTGTGGTAGTAATAGTAGCAATAGTATAATATGGAATGTTCACAGTGGGATTTTGGTATTTGGTAGTAAACAGTTTGTTCCCAAAGCAAACCACAGGTTTCTACTTAGACCGAGGTAACGAATTTCATCCAGCTGTTCACTACCTTCCTCCTCACGTCTTCACCAGCACCTGCATAGCTGTGAAACTACAATCATGAGACACACTGGTTAACAGTAGATTCTTTCTTATAGTAACAGTTGTCATGGTTGCTGGAATATTTTTAAGCTCCAAGTGTACTTTTACCAGGCTTAGTCACACAATCTATTTGTTTTGATCAACAAGATGAGGCTACAGACACTTAATTAAACCCCTATAAAGCTCAGAATGAAAGGAAAGAAACCTTTAGTTTAACTACAGATGTTGTATTTTATTTAGAAAATGCAAAAGCAAAAAATCAAACCATCAAAGTATTTGAGGTAATAAAATGAATACAACATCAGATGTATCATTTCTTGTCCTGTCTCAACTATCAGTCTACTCACGACCTCAGTGATGTTTGGCAAATAAGGCTGATTGAAGAGTAAGAAAATGATAATTGATGCATGATGCAGTTATCTGGTTGCTTTCTTTGCAATGGAATAACATCATCAGTCAGGCTCAAAGGTCTAACTGCCTTTGGCAGCCTCATCAGGTCAGACAGGTTGATATCCCCTGTTGGTCTCTGTGAACTTCTGGCTATCTGAAGCAGACTGACACAGTGTACCCATGTAGTCGAAGGATGCATGTCTAACAATCCAAAACCTAGAGCTCTTATACTCTTTTTCTACATTAGATAATGCTTATTTTACACTTGTACACTCCAAATGTTCACGTCCACCATGTGACCCTATTTATTTTTTCTCTGGAATTTACCCGGCGTGTTTCCAATTTGGATTTTCTCCACTTTAACTCCGCCTTCCTGCAGGTTCTTTACAGCTGAGGGATTTCTGAGCAGTAGCATTGGGCTTGGTGGACATATAAAGTTGCGTATCATCTGCATAGCAGTGGAAATAAATACTAATTCCCTGAAAATATGGCAAAGAGATTAAAAACAAAAGAGGGCCGACGACGGAGCCCAGTGGAAAATCACTATTGACAGGATCTGGCTGTGAATAACGTTTTTAGTCGTGCGATCAGAGAGGTACGAAGTAAACCAGGTGAGAGGAACACGACTAATGCCAATAGTTTTACGCGCTCCAACAAACTGTTATGTGAAATGGTGTTGAAAGCTGCACTCAAATCAAGCAGGACCAGAATGGTCAGCAGTCCATCAGCAGATCGTTAGTGAAATGATTCAAAGAGATTATTGTAGTTAAGTGCTGCAACTAGTTTTTCCCAAATTTTTCAAATTGGATGAAAGTTAAACTTTCATTTTTAACTGTTTCTACATGTATCAAAATACATTTTCATTTTCAAATGGAGCTTTGATTCAACTTTGCCAAGTTTACACATTAATTGAACACATATAGGGCAAATCTCCTGTGAGCTCTTTTACTGTCATGATCATGATAAAAAACCTCCATCTTTCATTTCTTTTACTTCTTTGTGTCATTGTAGTGCTTTTAGTGACATTACATTGTAGTCCAGGTGTAAAAGGGTTACAAATGCACTTTGTTTATCATTATTATTTTCCATTTGTGTTGTGAATGTTATTCATACTTTTAAAATTCAACTTAGTATTTGTGTGTAATTGAGCCATGTCCTGTGTGACTAATGTAACTGTGGGGAAACTTTCCTTTTTTGTGCATGTAGGGGTCAGATGTGCAGGTCTTCTGCAGGTTTCTTTCTATTTTGTTATCATTTCTGTTGTTCATGTCCGGTCACCCAACTACATGTACGTCTTCACTCTGACCACTAGGTGGTACAAGTGGACTATTTCTGAAGGGGTTTTCATGCTTTAAACTGTGAAGTTATGTTCATGTTTCTAAAAATATGAATATTTGTTGTTAAAAGAAGAATGTTTCCTGGTGTATTGAGATGTATCTGATAATGTGTAGAGCTCTGAATATAAGGCTTATAAAATATTTGTTGTACATGTTTCCCTCACTGTGCTGCTGATGTGCAGGACAGACCAGAAGACAATTTCTGTGGTTGCTTTATTGTCTTCTGCAAAAGCAAATACCTCGTGGGAAAATGTCCAGTCAACACCTGCTACACACAGTAACAGTTAATATACTTATGTAAAACCTTTAAATACGTTTTTCCAACCACGTCATAAGATCAGGGCTTTTTTTAAAAATGTGTCCAAAAAACAAACAAACAAAACCAAAAAAACAGGACATGGCACAAGCAACACATTCTCATCCCAAGCAGTAGATTGTACGTACACTGATCGGGCCTCATGACCACGTGAGCAAACCAATACAGCAGCTCAGCCATGAGCTCTACTTTGACAAAGTTCTAATTTCTCAGTTTGTAAGTTGAAGGTGATAATTTGTACCACTTTTCTGGTCATTTGTACTGTTCGGGGTGTGTACTACTACTGTCTGATCACTGTAATTATAGTTCCAGTAAGCTTCCTTCAGAACATAAGCTGGATGTACTTGGCATTGTAGCACATTCTGTTGTGATCTACTTGAATTGTCATGTACTCGACAAACAAGTTCTCTTGTCTTGGGCCAGTAAACTTTTCTTATGAATGTGATTGTGAAGATGGGCCAGCTGCCACATCTGCTGCTACATGTTTTACCTTCCTCTTGTGTTGGGGTCACCACCGACCCGTTTTAACATTTTTAATGCATAAAAGCAGCACACACATTAAATGATTGCATCAAGGCTTTTTGCCTTTGTCAGCAAACAAAATCAAACTGAACCAAATCAATCTGACTAAATTCTTAAATACAGGTGCCACTTGTTGTTACTGTGATGACATACACTCACTGGCCACTTCATTACGTACAACTGTACAATCTAATCCTGCCAGGAATTGTACTTTTTCAAGACTCTAACCTAAGTCAGTTTTTAAGATGAAACTGTCAGAAAGGTTGAGTGCATTAGATTAAGAGGTTCTCCACCATCCACTGTGACCTCAATGATAAACACTCAGTAGAATTAGCCCCTTTCTGACAGTTCCAACCTAAACACTGAGCAATTATAACCTTGAAAAAGTTGAAATTATGACAGAGCTGCTGAATTGGATTGAACTGTACAAGTGTACCTAATAAAGTGGCCTGTGAGCAATCTCAATTTTTGTCCCTACTTTCAGTTGAGTTTGTTTTAGTTTGACTTTAATTCAAGAGCAGCAGCTGCATTTGTTCCAGACTTTAAAGTAAACAAATTATTACTTGTTAAAGTACAATACAAGACTTATTCGATTGTATCTGTGGTCTATAACCATTTTACCTGATGTCTCAAATCTTCTTTAAAAGCAGGAAGAATTTTAAATAATCAAACACCTCAGACATTTGATTTAAATTCTAATTTTTGACATAATCAGAATCATTAACCACTTTGTTCCCCAACAACAACAACTGCTGTTCCAACAACAACAACCATTATAATGAAGATGAATACTTCCACTCTAAATAGTTTGTGTTAACACACATAGATACTCAGGAAAATCAGCCTCCTTCCATCTTCCGTCATGATCTTTCAGAACTGTTACTCCTTTGCTTCTACTGTAGTTTTCACATGCTTGAATAAAACATCTTGTCTTCATGGAGTAAACGATGTTGTTCTTCTGTGAGTTCCTGCTGCTCAGAGACACATCAGCTCATGGTTTCTCTCAGTGCACCTATTACTATAACGAAAACATAATGTGATATTGTTGGAAATAGTCGAGTACATTATTGCGTTAAAACACTTGCATCAGCTGCATCATGATGTAACAACATTCACACTTGCAGCTTCCCAGGCAGAAACCGCAGTTATGTTAAAGTGTGAAGACTGTTAGACTCTGGGGTAACTTTACTTTCCACTTCTTTAGTAAATACTGGTGTGCTAAATGCAACCAGCCCTGTTGTGGACAGATACAACTTTACTGCAAGTATCTCTGAACGTAACCAGTTTCTTGTGCATTTGACAGATTAAATGAGGCTAATTATTGCTAGTGGTTGGCTAATAATAATAATCTGAACTAGAACTTGATACTATATTCGGGCGCCATTGGCTGCAAGTATTTATTAGGTCAAATTATGCTGAACACTGAAGACATATGTCATCCCAAAGCAACAAACATGAAATTTAAAAAAGAAAAATGGGTCATTTTGTGTTTTTGGTTTCCCTATTTATTTTACTAAAAATCAGCAAACAAACCTGATCATTTCAGTGTTTACTCTGCAGAGCTTCTGCTGCTCGCTCACAGAGCTGTTCAAGCACTTTAACCTCTGCTTTTCGGTAAGTGTCTAACTGATCACACAGACTGGTCAACTGGTGTACTAATACTAATACTGTGAATGTATTCAGAGGGGCTCCATGTCAGCAGGGAAGGCAAGCAACTGGTTGGGTCCCAGACCAGTAGGGGGCCCCCAAGGGCTGACCAAAGTTAAACTCTGTACAGCCCTGGCTGTGTGCAAAGCTTGCAACAAGAACAAGGACGACCAGCTGAGGAAAAGGAAGACGAGTTATAATTCTGGGAGCGAAAAAGGAAGAAGAGGAGAAAAAAGCAAGATAGTGGTAAGTGGAGCAATGGAGGTCAAAGATCAACGGCTTTCAGCTTTCCCTTCAGGGGTCAGCACAGCTAGTTTGGGTAGTACATGTACATAAATGCCATTAAACTTCTCTTTGAATTCCCCACATCAAAATATCTCTACTTGTAGCTGAAAAATTCCTCCAGATGACATCACTTGAACTCCTTATTATAAAAAGATGTCCTCTGGGTGATGTCATTTGGAGGAGTTCTCAGCTAGAAACAGAAATATTTTAATATAGAAAAGTCAGAGTGAAGTTAATATTTACATTCTAAACTAAAGCCTTAGAAAGCAAGTTGAAAATTGGGAAGTTGCTCTTTAAGTTTTGAAAAATGCCCTTGTCATAGTGTACAAAGGATGTACAGAGGATGTACAGAGGATGTACAGAGGATGTACAGAGGATGTAGAGGATGTACAGAGGATGTAGAGAGGATGTACAGAGGATGGGTGAATGTAGAAAAAAAGCACTGTGGTGCTTCACAGTTGATTTAGCACCAGGGTGGGTCAGGTGAGCACCTTGCATGGTGGCCACCACCATCGGTGTGTATGGATAAATGGAATCAACATTGTAAAGTGCTTTGGATAAAAGCACCATTTAAGTGGCCATTTCTTTACCATTTACCCCCAATTTACAACAAAATTCAAATAGAATAGATAGAATAGGCTTTATTGTCATTGCCCATAAACTGTGGGTGATCTTCTCCAACAGTGCAGTAAAATATAATACAGTAGTAAAATAAACAGTTACATAATAATAAAGAATCCCAGGTAAGCAAGGTGAGACCTTACAGATTCACAGAACAGATCCAATAAATGCCCCTTAAACAGCACCTGGCAACAGTGGACAGGAAAAACTCTGTAAAGAAGTAAACCTCCAACAAGACCAGGCTCAGGGTTCTTTTCTACGCCTGACTGTGCTGCCTGCTGCAGGTGAGCTGACCTCTGACCTTTAGTGCTCTTTCTGTATGGACTGATTGTTCCTATGAGTGAGTTGTACAGAGTGAACATTAGAACACATCAACAGCTGCTGATCAAACTGAAGCTAAAACTGAACTTCCTGCACATTTCTACATTTCTGTTAACAGTGAAACAATCAGCAACTCTGGACCAAATCAGTGAAAAACAAACACAACGGGGGAGAACAATCCCCTAGGAAGTGAGTACTGAGCGCTTCTCACACACCTGGTGTGTGAGCTGCACAGTATAACCAAGTCCAACAGGTCAAGCAGAAGAACCAAACCCAGGAACCCAGGTGGGTACAGACAGAGAGAGAGCTTTGACAACTACAACACCATAAGGTGACATAAAGTGAGTGCAATAAATATTGTTAAAGGTTTTAAAAGTGTTAAAACAAATATGAAGCTGTTTTCAATCACACTCACATACGTAGATGTAATAACTGTCTAAGATCATCAGTGTTTGACAGTATAAGTAGTAAGATCACACAACCAAGAGCTGTAGATGCTGAGAAATGATATATTTTGACATAGTGTTATTTAAAAAAAAGCTTTTCTCTTACACCCATTTCCCCTCAGTGTGAAGCTAAATTTAATTCTGACTCCTCCCATCTGATGACAACTACAACTAAACACAGTCCAACCTCTAGATTAGTTTGGATCTGGTTTTCAAACTGTCACTGTCCATCTCATCTTTGGAGAGTCCTGCAGATTTCAGAAGAGAATAGTCCAAATCCTGTAGAGGACAAAACCTTAGTGAAGTGTGAAAGAGGAAGAGCCAGTCAGACCCAGGATCAGTGCTGACGGGTTTCACTTCAGTCCAGACAACATGACGATTCAATCTACTTTTAAATTTCTGGGTGAGTCAAAGCCATCGATCATCCATAATGAATCTGTGTTGTTCAGGTGTCAGGTGTGTGAAGAGAACAGCTCTGTATCTGACAGCTTTAGTACCTAATGAACTAATACATGCTGATGGATGAAGCAGCAGTCAGTAGGATTTCCTGATCCAGACTGTTCTTGATCTGATACTTAAATTATTGATAGGAATTAAAGAAAAACTGTGATCCTGTCTCTGCTGTAGCTAATGACACATTTGTCATTTGAATCACTACATTCAGCATCACTCTGGTTATGTTCTTCCTCGTGTGGTCACTGCTGTTCCATCTCACCTGCACATCTTGCTGATACAAAGATACAGAGTGACACAGTGAACCACGAGGCCTCCAGAAAGTTTTCTTCTTTGGTAAATGCAATGCGCTGCCTTTTTATAGTATCACTGATCTTCGACCTTAGTTTCGATTCATTACTGCAAATGCTTCTTTGAACATTTGCTGTTTTCAACACAAATGTGAAATGAGTTGATAATTATTTTCTCCTTTTGAAAAGTTCTATGTATCTGGTCTGTAGCCTTTACATTTAAAATCAGGTTTTCTCCTTCAGTCTGTATGTGAATTTAACTTCTTCTATCTATATCACAGGCGTAACAGTTCTGGCTTTTGTGGTTGTCCTGGTTCTGTTTCTGGTTGGACTTGTGCAGCTGTTGAGGAATAGAACAGGTATGAAAAGTGAACTGCTCAGTGAGTCTTGTCCAGTCCTCACGTCTGTACTGGAACTACAACTTTGACCGAGTCTGTTGGAAGATAAAGTCTACAATGACATTTTCATATCAACCATTTTTTTCAGGTTCATGTTGGACATCAACCCACTGCCTCTACTGTAAGTGATGTTGTTACTTTACATTTCTAAGTTTGATTATTTTCTCTGATCATTTTCTGACAAGACAGAAAGTTTGTAGTTTTCACATTATTTTTTTTCTCTTTACACTGTTGGAGACGTACAAAAAGGTTATTCTTCAGGACTCAGGCCCAGATACAGTAGCATCCATACCTGCTGTGTGCCTGATACCCACTGAGCTGTAAAGCACTTCATATTGCACTAGCCTGAACAAAAAGTGCTATATACAGTTTGAATCATTGGTTGGTTGATGTTTCTGAAAGTAGTGTCACATAAATCCACTACTTAAATTAGATAAAAACCACAGTGACGAAATATTTTAGGAAATAACTGAGTTATCAATCTACATATGTATTTCTGAGAATACAGAACACTAAACTGCTTCAGATCTTCAAGCTAAATATAACACACACCAAAAAATGTTGAACATAAACAGATTGAAAGTGCATATGGCAGGTTACCAGCAGCTGTTCATGTAGAAACATTAGTCTGCTGGTGGTGGTAGCAGCTTAGTAATCACAGAGCATTCTCACCTTTGACTAACAAAGGCTCATAAATTAGTTTGGTTTCAATGAGGGGACAGTTTGGCCTGAGTGTCAGTGGAAGATTGGTCCCTTGTCTTCAGCCCTAAATTTGTAAAGACCTGAAGTTTACCTGCACCAAGCAGGGACATCGTAGGACAACTTAGTTTTATCTTTATCCCAATTCCTCTGTCTTTTCACTTCCTAATACTAATTCTATTTTCCTCCTCACAGATAGCCCCTCCCCCCAAACGTGCACTTTCACCTAAACCACTTCCACCTCGACCTCTTTTTTCTCCTGCTTTATGTCAGTCATCAGTCAACCTTGCTGATTTCATCCTGCTAACTTATTCAAACTGTGCATCACTCTCCTCATTTCCAACTGTTACCAAGGACGACTCATCCACCCTCGTCCTCTCTAACCATCCTGCCACCTGTCCTCTGCATCCCATCCCCTCCACTCTCCTTAATGCAGTTGCACAGACACTAATCCCAGCTATTACACAAATCATTCGTACATCTCTAACAACAGGCACCTTCCCCACCTCATTTTTAATAATAATAATAATAATTCATTTTATTTATAAAGCACTTTACGTTTGTTTACAAATCTCAAAGTGCTACACAAGCAGATTATAAGCAAGAATAAAACATAAAAACATGTAAAGCATAGAAACATAAAAAACATAAAATAATATATAAAAAAGATAATGATCACTTTAAAATGCTTTACTAAACAAAAAAGTCTTTAACTGTTTTTTGAAACAGTCCACAGTCTGTGGTGCCCTCAGGTTCAGGTAGAGTGTTCCAGAGCCGTGAAGCAGCTGCTGAGAAGGCTCGATCCCCCATTGAGTGGAGTCTGTTGTGGAGGGGTAGAGGTGATAAGTGTTGGTAGAACGAAGCTGTCTTGTTGTAGATTGCAATGTGAGGAGTTCATTAAGATACTGTGGGGCATTTCCATGGATGCTCTGGTGGGTAAGTAGACAGAGTTTGAATTCAATGCAAAGGTGGATGGGGAGTTAGTGAAGTGTCTGGAGAACAGCAGTGATGTGCTCATATTTCGCACCCTCATAAGGATCCTGGTAGCATTGTTTTGAACATATTGGAGCTTTTGAAGGCTCCTGCCAGAGATCCCAATGAGAAGTGCATTGCAGTAGTCCAGCCTGGAGGAGACAAAGGCCTGGACCAGCCTTTCAGCGTCGCAGAGGGACAGAGAGGGGCGGAGTTTGGCTGTTTCTGAGATGAAAAAATGCAATTTTGCAGAGGTGTTGGACATGTGTTTCAAATGACAGGTGAGGGTCAAACTTGACCCCCCAGGTTGTTAACAGAGTTGAAGAGGGTAATGGTGCGACCACAAAAAGAGATACAGTTAATGGGGGAGGAATGAAGCTGGTGGGTGGTACCAACTAGAAGGGCTTTGGTTTTTATGCTGTTCAGCTGAAGGAAGTTCTCTGTCATCCACGCCTTGATGTCCTCCAGGCAACAGGTGAGAGTTGATGGAAGTGTCGGTGGGGTCGGGCTCAGTCTCACGTACAGCTGAGTATCATCAGCATAGCAGTGGAAGGAGATTCCATGCTTGCCAATGACGTGGCCCAGTGGGAACATATAGACGTTGAAAAGGGTCGGTCGAACCAACCCCTGTGGCTCCCCACAGGTGACTGAGATTTGGCATCCCCTATGGCCACATACTCATACTCTATTTGTGAGATAGGAACCAAACCACCCCAAAGCAGTGCCAGAAAATCCAACAATATGCTGCAGACGATGAAGGAGAATTTTGTGGTCAACTGTATCAAAAGCGGCAGTGAGATCCAGAAGAATGAGGAGAGATGGGAAGCTCTGGTCAGCAGCCATTAGGGGGTCGTTGGTGACCCTGACCAGGGCTGTCTCTGTGCTGTGGGAGGGGCGGAAGCCAGATTGAAATTTTTCAAACAGATTGTGTTTTTTGAGTTGATACTGGAGCTGGACTGAGACAGCTTTTTCCACGACGTTTGACAGGAATGGAAGATTGGACGATAGTTTGCCATAACTTCAGGATCTAGGGAGGGTTTTTTAAAATGTGGTGTAATTATTGTGGTTTTCAGTGATGTTGGGACTGTGCCACACTGGAGAGAGTAATTAATTATGCTGGTGATGAGTTGGCTTATGTTTGAGACATTAGCTTTTACCAAGGGAGGAGGGAGAGGGTCCAGGGTGCACGTTGAGGGTTTCATTCTCTGTATGATAACTTCAACATCTTTCACTGTGGTGACTGAAAACTGTGACAGACAGCATTCTGGCCTTGAAGTGTGCAGGTCTGGGGGTTGGAGACAGACAGTGAGGAGCAGATGATGTTCTCAGTAGGGTATGTTATGGATAGTTAAGTTGGTTGAAACAAAGCAACGCTCAAGGGCCCGCCCAGCTGTTTTCATCTGTCGGAGATCCGTTGAAAACCACGGTGCAGATTTGGAAATAGTGACCACTTGTGATCTAACAGGAGCAGGGGCCTCAAGGATACTCTGGAGGCTGTTGTTATAATAGGCCACTAGTTCACTGACAGAGGAGAGTTGTGGGAAAATGGAGAGATTTTCGATGTCAGTATTTAAATCAGAGAGATTTAGGTTTTTCACATTGTGGGTTGGAAAATGATGTATATGAAGGGAAGTCCATTGAAATGATTTTGTGGTTCGAGACACCCAGGTCATATACTTGGCGGTTAGAAATGGGGTCATTACTTCATACTTTCACAACCTCGACTTAGTCATTACTGACTAAGTAATGACTAAGTCGAGGTTGTGGCCCTATGAGTGGGGACCTCAACTTTCTGCTTCAGGTTTAAGCAGTCCAGCAGTTCTAAGAACTCAGCAGCAGAATGGTTAGAAGGTGTGTCCACATGGATGTTCAGGTCTCCGAGTATCAACACGTTGGGTGATGATGTGCAGAAAGTTGAAAGGAGTTCACACATTTCTCTGATGAAACCTGGGTGTTGCTTTGGTGGCTGGTAAATAATAAGTATGAAAATAGAGAGTGGATGTTTACACAGAGGAGGGAGGCATGACAGTTTCAAATCTTTATGGTGGATTATGATTAGACCCCCAATGCGACCAGTGGTGGGGGCTTTTTTAAGGTAGGTATATCCAGGGGGCAGGACTCTTTCAAAACTGTGTAGGCCTCAGGTTTATGCCAGGTCTCAGTCAGACAGATGATATCAGTCTCATTCTCCAGAATGTGATTAAGGATAAGGTTTTATTTGATAGGGAAAAAGTTTAGTGTTTAGTTTAGTATTCCTTGTAGTCAGTGGACAAAGAACTCTGGAGTCCACTCCGGGAATCCAGTTTCGCCTGGTCTGTGGCTTAGCAGTGTTTTCAATCTCCATGGTGACGTGTTCGGATGACGTAATCAAGCAGCCACGGAGCGAGATTCTGACCACAGTAATGGAATGGAACTCCTGGTCCTGTTGTAAACGAACCCCCGGGTGGATCCTCTATGGACGTAGTGGGGTTGACAGAGGAGTCCCTGTTGTTCAATGACTCCAATGTCCGATGGGAGGCCTTGGTTGTTGAGCTCCAGCAGCTGCGATGTTGAATACTGGAGCATGATGCCAGGTGGATTTGGTATGGTCCCCGTGCAAAGAGGTAACTGTCCATGTGCAGACGACAGGGTCGCCGCAGCGCACGCTGAGGGAGACCACGACAGCAGGTCCACCACCAACAGCCCCTAAACCAGAGCCGACACCCAGGAAAACCCACAGCAGAGCATGCGGGCAGTGTCGATGGAGGCAGATGTTAGCTTGTAGTGGCTAATGCTAGCCGCAGGCGAACACTGGCAGAGCAAACTTGTGTGGCTAGCAACCAGCTACAGAGGCAACAGTCCAGCAACAGCAGGTAGAACTGATCAAAAAACGATGTCAAACCCAAAACGGCAAGTCGACAGCTGCAAAATGTTAAAGTTCAAAATAATGTTGAGAGTGTGGAAGCACCTCACTGTTCTTAAGGTCAACCTTGCTTGAGTCTCCTTAACTCAAGTGCTTCTGTGGTAAAAATTGACCGGTTATGACTTTCATCTCTTAATATGTCCTTTAACAGAGAAAACCTCTCTGTTATATATTAACTGTCTTTTAGACTCTTCAATTTCACCTCAGGTTACTATCACTCAGGCTCTATTTCATCTGGTAGTTTCCTTCCCTGAATTTTAAAATTATTCCTAAAATTCTGTTTAGTTGTCTACCAACCAGTGGATATAGGGAGGAAACACTTATTCACTCTTGGGTTCTCGACATCCTTAACCTTTGTGCCCCCTCTTGGGGCTTATAATCTTAACCTCTTCTTCTGTTTGAGATTATACCATTTTTGACATTTTTTTATTGAACAAAAACATCAGTAACTAAAAAGCATCTCTGCAGCTGCGGTTAAAAGTACTGACTTCAGTAGAGTTTCTCTCTAGCAAGAGGAACTACTAAGACAAACTTTCTAAGCAAAAACACTGTCCTCTCATCATCCCTCTCTCTGTCTTCTCTCTCTACTCCCTTCTACTAGCTTCTCCTTACTCCCATTGCCACTCACTGGCAAATTCTCTTCATCTTTTATAGTTTTTTACCATGCTGTCTGCACCATTTTTACACTTAATGTGTCACTACTTGACCTGGTGATGTTGAGCAAGCGCTGTGCCTCAAGTTTGAACTTTAGCAAAGTGACTTCCTGTTCATCTTACATCAGGTCATGTTAAAAGCTTGCAATGGTTCAATCATTGTTCATACAGCACAAGCATAAAGATTTTTCCGTTCCTTCAACAAGAGAAACTACACAATCAAGCAACTTTCAAACAAACTGATATAGCGCAGAGAAGCGGCGAACAGTCAAAGCCGGCGTCCTCTCCCCAACAGTCCAATTAAGCACATTTAAACAGGGCCAGATTAACCCACTGCGTAAGATCCTATTCTGGTCTTCTTAGTTGTTTAGAATCACAGACCTGTCTCCCTTTTTCCATTTCTGGCCAAATGAGCAGTCTTTGATTACATTTGTAAGAGTGGTCATTGTGCAAAATCTGCAACTCCTGATCCTACTCAATCTATCTGCAGCCTTTGACACGGTGAACCAGCAGTGGTTAAGACCCTTAAATGAGCACATTTGATCACATTTTCTTTCTCCAGTCCTGTTTTAAGAGTGAGCCTATTTAGTGAACCAGAAGTGCTGTGCCACAGGGCTCAGATCTTGGTCCTCTTCTTTTTTCCATCTATACTACATCCCTGGATTCTATGATCCACTCGTATGACTTTTCCTGTCATTGCTATGCTGATGACACACAGCTCTTCCTTTCCTTTGACTCCACTGTCTCCTCACACATTTCTGACATCTCTGCTTGGATGAGAGAAAGAAATTTTCAGCTCAACCTCTCAAAGACAGAAGCTCTAGTCTTCTCAGCCAGACCTTCGACACAACACAACATCAGCATTGCGAGAAATCTGGGGGGCACCACTCATAATCAACTATTCTTCTTCATCTCTCAGGCCGCATATTTACACTCAACAACATCAGAAAGACCTTTCTGAACATATAACCCAACACCTTGTACAGGCGCTGGTCACCTCTCATGTCGACTACTGTCATGCCCTGCTGACTGGGCTTTCAGGAGCACAGTCAGACCCTTCCAGATGATCTAAAATGCAGCAGCACAACTAAACAGCTGAATCTTTGTGTTCACAGCTGTGTTTACTGTAATTTAAAGATGGCCATGTTTAGTTTTAGGCAGAAACACACATTGATGTTTGATAAGCTGTTTTCTTCAGTTACAGGTCTGGTTCTGCTGACTTTTGTAGGTAAGATGATGGGAACGTTTGTCCTTAAATTTATGTCTAACCTGTCCTCACTCAATGGGACCGCTGACCTTTACTTTCCTACTATTGCAGGATTGGTAGTTATACAGTATGGACTGGCTGTTTCTAATGGTAAGCTGATGGAAATGAGTTATTAAAGGAGTCCAGGACAAGAATGGAGAAAAGATTTCTGCCTCCTAGTTATTAAAAACCATCTTATTTATATTAACCATCTGGAGTCAATGGACGCGCTGGCATGTCCGAATCTCACGTTCTCTTTAAGATGATATCTCATGAAGACACTGCATATGCTTGATATTTTTTGCGATGTCCAAGTCTATGGCAGTTTTTGAATGTTGTTGATAGGCCAAGTAAAACCAGAGTTATGACAAATGGTTCATGTGTGTTCAATTGCACAAATTAAGACGCATCCAGTGATGCTTTGAATATTCTCACCTTTTTTCCCCCCACGGTAAATCTGCTGACGTCAAACTCAGCAAAAACATTTCTGTGGTTTTAAATTTCCTGTCACAGAGGAGAGGTTGTGCTAATACAATGACACCAACTATTGGCGAGGTGAAATATGAAGGTGAAATCACAAGTATTTAAAAATGAGCAGATATACCCTGGACTCCAGAGACTTAAAACATACTAAAAGACTTTTGGCTGCTTAGTTTTTGATTCTTCACTCCTCACATTTTGTTAGAGGGACTGAGATGTTAGTTAAGGCAACAAGACATTAGAGGGTGAACGATGTTTCTTTATGAAGAATCTCTGTTCTTATGCAGCAGTTCCTCAACTCCAGAAATGGTTTAAGTAACTGAACCTGTCACTTTTCTCTTCCTGTTATACAGTAGCAACAAGATATTATGGACGTCCTCCTCCTGGTGAGTTTATAATCAGACTGTTCTGCCACCTCGTGGCCTTCTGTCCATACTGCATCTCTACTGGTCTGATGATGTCCATCTGCTGGAGCAGGAGGACAGGTACTACAAAACACCCACAGCAACCAAAAGACAGATATTACATATATAGTTAATACCAGGCCTGTAAGTAACACGATGTCCTATTATGTTATGACTAGAACATCAGAAAGACACTGTTAAGTCTGATTTCAGCCCTGATCTGGTTTTTCCCAGCTGGTTTTCAAAGTTCAGCCTCAGGTTGTCGATGAATTTCTGGCCTGTCAGAAAGTTAGTCCGCTGTCTTGAACAGTTGCACGGTTTGATGCTTTGCATGTTTTCATCCCTGTAAAATATCATTTAGTCTGGAATCAAACTGACAACATGTTGTTAGTGACAAGGTTTCATGGCAGTGAATCATGTAACACAGACACACAGACAAACACAGACATTCATGGAGCCACAGTTGGACCTTACGCCTCTGCTTCTTAACTCCACCCACAGGAAACAGAGCAGCTGTCTCCATGGAGATGACTCCACCTGTCGAAGAAATGGACTATGATGACATCACTGCCGATGTCACCACAGAGCATGACCTCACAGCTGCACACTGACTTTATCCCTTCTTCACATTTTAATCCAGCTCAGACTAATCTAATAATCAGTCATTGCAATAGTTCCTCAAGCTTAGAAGTCAAATATTCTCGGACTTAAGCTTCTTCTTTGTAAGTGTTTGCTGCTTTCTTTGTTTTAGCTCTCAATAAACTGCATGTGTGAGTTTTGGAAAGTTAGTTGATCAGAAACATCAGGTGTTTGATTTACAGTAAGATCAAATAGCTCTTTGGCAAATAACTATTTTAAGTAGGAATGAGGTCAAATCATCTGTAAATGTCAAAGTGCAAAACAGAAAACTGTAACATAATATCTGTAGAGCTTTGTCTGTTTTTACTTTCTGACAGACTCTTATTGAAAAATAAAACTCGGCTCAGGTCAGGTCATGGTCTCCATGTTTTTTTTAATGGCTCTAAGATCCTTCATGTTCTCAGTAAAAACTGTCTGTGTGGTTTTCTGAAAATCGTAAAAATACATTTAATTCTGACTCTTCCCATTTGATGGAAGCTTCAACTAGCTACAGTCCAGGAACCAGGAACTGATCCAGACCACAGTCAGACCTGGTCCAGGCTTTTACTGCATGAACGTAGTAACTGTTTTAAATTAGAAGTGGTACTTCTACTTGTAGTGAGGTACTTCTGTGACCTGTGTTCAGTTCCCTTTGTGTCTGTGCTGCAGTCTGGACTGATTGTTTTTGAAGATGAGGTGATGGAAGTTATGATTGTGTTAATAAAGACAAAACACGAATGTGAATAAATTAAAAGGAGCAAAACAGATTCAGATGAGAACCAGCTCGTGACTCCCCATGTTTGCATGTGTAAGAAAATTGATGGAAATTTCAGCTGCCAAATCTGTACTCCCCCCTCTGTCTCTCATTCTTAGTCTTGCTCTCTCTCCCAGCCCCAGTTTCTCCTTCTCCCTGTCCTGCTCTACTTCCTGTCTTGGACCTTTATTTTGTAGCCACTCTTCCCCGCTTCCTGTTGCTCATACTTTATCTCCCTCACTTTCGTCTCTCCTCACTACTCATCATCAGCCCTGCTTGCTTTCCCCTGTTCTCCTGTTCATTTAACTGTCACCTAGGTGACAGTCACTTCCTGCCAGATTGTCACCATTATCTCCTGTTTGGGACTTTGAACTGTCCTGCTTGGCCTGACACCTGCTTTTGGACTACTGACATCTAGTGGCCAAGATTTGCGTGGCAAACAGACTCTAACATAAGTTCCATGTTCCACAGCACACTAATAATAGAGGTGTAGAGGCAAGTGATGTTGCAGTCATCCTAGACACTCGTCAGCGATGACACAGTTCAACTATACTTGGGTTTGATACACATTGTTCATGTTACTGATGAGGTTTCTGTTTTTTGAGAGAATGTCCCTGTCTTGGAAACGCTGGATGTTCTTGGCATCCTGCCACCTCCTGTCATAATCTGCTTGTATTTTTAGTCTCCTGACAAACATGTTCACTCTTCTAGGATTCATTGTGACAGTTCTTACTCTGTGAGTCACAGCTCCTGGGATAAATTGAACCTTAAAAAAAAATCTGTAAGTTTGAACCCAGGGACCTTGTTGCTGCCTTTTTTCCACAATGTATTTCATCTTTGACAGACAAGTTGAAGCCAAGGACTTAATGTGTTTACTCATCACCTTTATGGAGTTTGACACTGAGGATGAAGCAGCTGCCACACCTGCTGCTGCACATTGTAATGCCACATATGGACTTAGTACTTCAATGTTATTTCACGGAATAATTTAAGATTCACTTTGTTTCAGTTTCACTTTAATTTAATAAACTTTAGTTTAAGATAAAAGTGAACTTTGCATTTTTAGTGCTGACAACATGACCCACTGATCTCACTTCTGCATTTAATAAGATGTAAGTTGTCAGTAAGTTGTCAGCGTGACCAGCGTCTCACCCAGTGCCAGCTGGAAGAGGCTCCACTCCCCCATGACCCTGAACAGGATAAGTGGTGACAGATAACGGATGGAGGCAATTCACCACATGTAATCTATAGTTTACTGGCTGATGGGACATGGGTCTGCTCACTCTAACACCAGCAATTCAATTGAATTCAATTCAACTTTATTTATATAGCGCCAATTCACAACAAAGTCATCTCAGGGCACTTTACAGAATAAAGTCAAGACTATAAAGTTGTATAGAGAGATCCCAACAATTCCCCCTTGAACAAGCCATAGGCAACAGTGGAAACCTCCAGCAGAGGCAACAACAAAACATCGGGCAGATTGGTAGGACCAGTAGCTGGAAGACACACAGCTTCAAAGCCAGGGACACCTGCAATTAAAAATGAAAATGAAAAATATTATTTGAATTAGATTTCATTTATAAAACTCTGCTACAGAAGTTTTAAAATCTTTGTTGTTAAAACCATTCCTGAACAGGTTGGAAGGATGAGGTTCTGGTTTTACAACATTCCAAATGGGAACCCAAAGGCACATTGCAACAGAGGCTTCAAATGACCTTGTAACTCATTAACTAGTAAAAAATGTCAGAGTTTGAAGGTTAATTTCACAGCAAGGAATTTATTATTCAATAAATGTGAACATTTCCACCGTTTTGTAAACTAGAATAGATACAGCAGGAAGGAAATGCAGCTTCTGCAGGAGACGTGGATGCAAAGACAATACAATAACTCCATCAGCAATAAAATAAAATGTTACTGCTCCGCTGAGAAAATGGTGTCTTCCACTATATTTAACCTGCTGGGACTTGTGGATGAAATGTTGTTAGGGTGAATCAAATGACAGATTTTCAGAAGGACACTGTTTTAACTTATCCGAGGAGGAAGTAGTAACACTGCAAAAGCCAGTGTTACACAGTGACATGATCACTTTTAGCATTAAGAAAATGCAGGAACACACGAACACAAAAACAAACTAAGTGTAAAGGTTTGGTTGGATTCACGTCAGCGCGACAATAGATTTAAAATGATGCCCAATTATTAAAATGACAGCAGATGAAGACGTTTAGATTTAGTTAACAGAAGCACACAACTTGAAGATTTGTTGACCCTGTCCCTGAAGTATTTATACTGTATAATTTCATCATTTTGACTTTGCGAAACTTCAGTCTGCTACATCAAAAAATGGGTGTGAGTGTTTTTTGTTGACTTACAAAACTGAGCTGGAAGTTTCACTTTCACAATTTATCCAGCACCTGTACAGTATGTAAAATGCTGCAGCACAGAGCAGGTGAACTTACAGCATCAACATCCAAGATCATCACAATGAAGCTGCTTGTTTCTTTGACTCTCACCTGGATGCTGCTCTGTGCAGGTAACTCGACTTATTCTGACTATACACGTTCTACAGGTCTTACACAGACTGATTTAAAACCCTTAGGAAGTTTAAACTGAATAGTTCTTTAGAAAAATAACAGAATATTTATTTTACTACAGCAAATTATTATTTGTTAAAGTACAATACAAGACTTATTAGATTGTATCTATGGTCTATAACCATTTTACCTGATGTGTCAAATCTTCTTTAAAAGCAGGAAGAATTTTAAATAATCTAACACCTCAGACGTTTGAGTTCAATTCAAATTTTGACATAATCAGAATCATTAACTACTTTGTTCACCAAACAACAACAGCAGCACCAACAACAACAGCAGCACCAAGAACAACAACAACAACTGTACCATCAACAACTGCTCCCCCAACACCAACAGCAATAAACTACCACCCCAACAACTGTTTCTGCTCCAACTACAACAAGTGCTGCTCCAACAATTGTTGCTTCAACAAACCAGCTGCTCTGACAACAACAATAAAAATGAAGATCAATACTTCCACTCTAAATAGTTTGTGTTAACACACATAGTCAGGAAAATCAGCATCCTTCCATCTTCTGTCATGATCTTGTAGAACTGTTATTCCTTTGCTTCTACTACATGTTTGAATAAAACGTCCTGTCTTCTTGGGGTAAATGATGATGTTCCTCTGTGAGTTTCTGCTGCTCAGAGACACATCAGCTCATGGTTTGTCTTGTAATCTCATTACTTCACCGTGCACCTATTGCTAAAGCATAAACATTAGATTAAAGCATTAATGTGATATTATTAGATATAGTCGAGTACAGTATTGCATTATTACAATTGCTGATGCATCGTAATGTTACAACTGTTGGAATCACACTATAACTTTCCAGGCAGAAACAGCAGTAATTCTGTAGTGTGAACACTGTTAGTTGGTTTTGCACTTACACTTGCACTTAAGTGAAAAATGCAACATCATCACTTGTAGCGTCCAGTCAGAAATTTGCAGCCTTACTGATGGTCTGATATTACTTTACTTTCTTTATCCTTTTCCTCAAACCAATGTAAGAGCTATACAAAGTAAACATAGACAAAACAATAAATTCAAACCATATTAGACCGTTAATACGTCGTATAGCAGTTTTACTTTAAGCTAACATTAAGACAATTTAGCAGCTTAATCAACACAAAATTCAAATGTCTTGCAAATTTATATAAATCATTAAACCAACCTTGTTACCACTTTCAACTGGAGCTAAACACAAAAAGACACTGTCCGTATCCGTCTTCTTAATGTCTTTAGTCTTGTTTTATTTCTCTGTCTGTTACCATTAACCGTCTTCTACCGTTGTTTAACATAAAACACGAATGATTTTTACTAATAAAACAGACCTTTGTAATATAGTCAGCAACAAGAATAATTTACTGTACCATGTTTAAGCAGACCCTAATAACAGAACTAGCTTATGAACTGAACGTTCCTCCACGGATACTTTGCTGGGTTGTAGCCCTTTTTTAGTCAGATTTTTATTTCCTAGAACAATCTTGACTCTCCTGACTAGTCCATCTTTATCTGTTACAGTCTCTGTAACTCTTCCTAGTCTCCACTCCGGTCTTGGTGAGACTTCATCTGTGTCTATTACTCCATCACCTACTTGAATGTTTTTCTTAGGTGTGTGCCATTGCTGTCTGACAGTAATGCTGTGGAGGTACTCCTTCCTCCAGCGATTCCAAAAGTGCTCTGTCAGGTATTGCACTTCTCGCCATCTTTTTTGTCCATACAGATCCTCTTTAACAAAGCTGCCTGGAGGAGGTAGTGCTGGTGTGGATTTTATAGTAATGAGGGGATTAAGAGTGAGCAGTTCCAGGCTGTTTGGATCAGATTGTCTACAGGAAGTGGGCGACTGTTGACTATTGCCATCGCTTCATACAGTACGGTCCGTAGGAAGGTATCGTTAAGTTTACCTGAGGAGAGTGAGAGAGTGAAGCTGAGGATATTTCTTACAGTTTTAATCTGTCACTCCCAAACTCCACCTGCATGACTTGCATGGGCTGCATTCATTACAAAGTCACATTGCTTTGAAGCCAGGAAGGTTGTCAGTCTCTTTGCATCAACTTCACGTAAAGCTTTGCTGAGTTCATTTTTGGCACCAACAAAATTAGTCCCTTGGTCAGACTTAATTTGTCTCACTGAGGCCCAAAACAGTCCATGCCACAGTATGTGAAAGGCGGAGATGGTTCCATTCGTTCTATAGGTAGATCACACATTCTTTGTCCTTCCACAGGTCTCCTTAATCTCTCGCAAATCACACACTGGTGAATGTAAGATGTGACAGGTCTATTCATACCTTGGATCCAATAGCCATTAGATCTTATTTCATTGAGGGTGAAGCCCTTTCCCTGACGTCCAACCCTTTTATGGTAGTATGCAATTATCAGCTTTGTAATGTGATGTTCTCTGGGAATTACTGTTGGGTGCTTGAGAGAACTTGGAAGTGTTGAAGAACATAGTCTTCTTCCCACCTTGAGAACGCCATCTTTGTCAAGAAAGACATCAAGCCGATGCAGCCTATTGTTGCTTGGCAGCTGATTTACCTTACTTATTGTTCTCATTTCTTCCTCGCATGTCTTCTTCTTCAAGTCTTTGATTATGATGCTCTTGGCATCTTGTCGTTCCGCTACCGTTGAGTGTATATCTGATTTGTTTTTCAAGATTTGCCTTCTAAGGTGTGCAATAGCACTAATAGCCTTGGGCCAGGTTGAAAATTTCAACAGTTGGTCTACAAGACTCACTAGTTCAGTGATTTTAGTTTGTAGTGTCTGTACCTTTCTTACTTCTGGGTCTCCAATAGGTAGCTCCACAATCTCGTTACTTGACGGCTGAATTTCCTTTTTCCACAGGAATTTTGGACCCATGAACCAGTTAGATGAAAGTAGCTCATCCACTGTTTTTCCTCTGGATGCGTTGTCAGCAGGGTTCATTTGTTCTTGGACAATTCTTTTCCCACATAGCACATAGGGGGCGACAAATCCAAGGGGATCATATATAGATGCATGATGCGTGTCGGATGTTCTTTCAGAGCACTGCTGAATGTAAAAAGGTCATTTTAAACATTCCAGTGAATCCCTAATGCTCTCTCTATTTGCATGCCATCAAAGGCAAGGTCCTTTGTCGCAATGTCTGTTGCGTGTTCTGATGTGGCTAGACTTTGCAGAACAGCACTGTTGTTTGACACAAACTTGTGTAGTTGTAGACCACCCTTGGCACATATTTCACTTGCCTCCTTCAGTTCTATGGCCTTGTCAACACTCTCGGTACTTGTAACCCCATCATCTACATAAAAGTCTCTGGCAATGAACTTGGCTCCTGATGGACATAAGAGACTGTTTTCTTTGGCTATGGGTTTTAGCCCATAGTTTGCGCATCCAGGGGAGGATACTGCTCCAAAGAGGTGTACTTTCATCCTATACTCTTGTGGTTCTACATTTAAGTCTCTTTTCCACCATAAGAAATGGAGGTAGTTGCGATCATTGTCCTGGACATGAAACTGATGGCACATTTTTTCAATATCACGTCAGGGCAATGGGTGTTGTCGGAATCGTATGAGTAATCCTGTTAGGTTGTTTATCATGTCTGGCCCTGACAAAAGATGCTCATTGATGCTGGTGCCTTTATGCTTAGCAGAGCAATCAAACACGACTCTGAGCTTTTCAGGTTTTTTAGGATGATAGATGCCATGATGTGGAATATACCATTTTTCACCAGGCAGTCCGTCGTCCAGGGCTTCTTCTGCATTGCCTCTTTGTATAATATCGCCCATATACCTTATGTAATCTTCCTTTAAACTGTTCATCTCCAAAGAATTTTCTCTTGAGATGGTTGAGTTGAACTTCTGCAATGTCTTTGTTGTCAGGCATATATGGCCTTTCGTTAAAGGGCAAAGGCATTTAATAATGTCCTTCCTTGTTTTTCCTTATTCCTTCCTTCAGTTTGCTGAGGAAGACAAGATGTTCTTGACACAAGGTTTTTTCATTTCCACAGGCATCCTTGAAGTCGCTCTCTAAAGCACGGATTGCAACAATGTGTGTTAGTGGGGGAAACTCTTTGACAGAAACCCTGTGGCAAAGACTGCTCTTCACCTCTGTGTCATGGCAAGATGGTGCTCTGCCAACAATGCTCCAACCTAAGTCTGTTTGTACAGCATAGGGCTCATCGTCTATTCCCATTATCACTTGTTTAGGTGCCAAGGCTCGGGAACAGCTGTAGCCTATGAGGAGACCTACTTCACAACTGAGGAGTGGGGGGGAATTTCATCACTGATTGATGATAGATGTCTCCAGCATTTGGCTGTTTCACATGTGGGTATGTGGTTATGATTTGCAGGTACACAGTCCTTTGTGTAAGCGGGAGGAAAGGGAATGTGTATGGCTGAGCTGTAACCCCTAACACGAAGACCAGACACCTTCTCACTGCTTACAACTTTATTTTTTCCCATCATGGTGGTCAGTTTTAAATTCACTGAACAAGCATCTGCTTTCAGATTACGGCTTTCAGACTACGGCAGGGTCACTTTGAGTGTCTAACAATGCATACACCAGTTTTTCTTTATATGGATCAGCCACAGATGACACCCACATTAGAACAATCATAGACGTACTAGTAGACGGTCCTTCTCTGGCAACATTTAGTGATACAGCGGCTGTTGTCTCGGATGTATCATTCGGAATTGCATTTTCAGTAATAACCGGTTGTCCTCTCCTCACCCCACTGACATAATTATAGTCGTGAAGACATGTGGGGTTCCTTCGCATGCAGACATCACAGATGAGGCGGCGTCTACATTCCTTTACACCATGACCTGATTTCAAACAGCCATAACACAATCTGTTGTCTTTAACATACATCTTACGCTCTGTCAGAGACCTTTTCAAGAGTTTCGGGCACTTGTGTAGTTGGTGAGTATCCTGACACAACATGCATAATGATCTTATATTTGTATTTGTTGAGATTTGCTTGTCACGATCCACAGCTGATCGGATCCTGAAAACACTTGCCTTGTTTCTTTTGATTTCCCCTTTCACTGCGAGCCTCAGATGAACCTAGAGCACAGATGGAGGTGACTGGGTTGCAAGCAATCTCTGCTTCTGGTGACACAAATGCAGAAAATGCACTAAAACTGGGAAACTCTTTGCCTTCCATAAGGGCCTTTGTTAAAAGTGTGCAAAGTTTCTAAGACCTTCAGCATCTTTTGACTGTATATTTTGCCAGCATGCAAGCTTCTCTCTAAATGCTCTTTGAATAACAAATGTCTGGCCATATCATTGGTCAAGTTTTTTCCAGGCATCTTGTTACACCTCTTCATCATTTCTGTAGAAGGTCCCTTCAAAGCATTTACGAGCTGGGCCACTAACACATGTTTTGAGGTAATACAACTTATCAGCAGGGGAAATGCCTTTCCGATCTATAAGTGACATGAAACCAGCTTTCCATTCAATGAAGTTTATTGGCTCACCAGGGAACACTGCCAGCTCAGGCATAGGAAGTCTGTTCATTGAAATACTGTCCTGAACACCTTGTGCAAGTAGAGTAACTTCAGGAGGTGCTGAAAATGGATGGATGTAATGCAGGACGTTGTGATACAGGATTTGAGCTCACCTGCTCAGTCTCAACTGGCTGAATGTCAGTCATCTGAGTAATTTCTCTGTCATATGCTTCCAACCTGGCAAACTGCCTTAACATCCTTTCCAGTCTGCAGATGTTCAAATTCAGACAGTTGAATTTCCAATTCTTTCTTGTGCTGTTCCTCAAGGATTCTGCCTACTTTGCAGGTAGCTCTGCTGCTGCATCTGCTCGCTTTGCTGCAACGTAGGAAGATGAGGAGCTATGGGTGATGTTTGACTGTGCAGCAGTAGAACCATAAATGGAAAGGACATAGTCTTGATTGAGCAGCTCATGGAGGCGACATCTTTCCCTTTCTGCATCAAAGTCACCATCAATGCCAGTTAGTCTTTCATATAGGATTTTAATTATGTCCCTGGTCACTGCCTCACATGCATCTACTTTTCATCTTAAATCGATTGTTGGTGTTATATAATCTCTCATTTCAGTGTAGAGTTTCATGATGTCATCCTTCTCTTTCTCTAAAATGTCTGCAATTGTTGCCATGTGCGTTTCAGTGATGTCTGACTTTATTTCTTCTGTTGCCTTACGAACCTGAACTTTCCAATGTTCATACAAGCCAATTAGCTTCTTTTCCTTTTCGGTCGTTTCTTCCCTTTGGTAAGCGGCTAAGCTTTCAGTTGGTGCTCTGGTACGTTCTGAGCGGTGAAGAACCTCTGTAGTGTCTTTAATTTGGTGCTGTAGATCAGCGAGCATTTTTTCTTTACACCATAATGTCTAATTGATATCTTGTCTTGTATTATCAGTTGCATTTTCAAGCAAACCTATGTAAATCTCCCTTTGCAGATCTGCCGTCTGTTGTAAGTGAGGACTTATAACCATGATGAGAGGCGGAGCAGCTGAGGTGCGAGCTCTTGCTGTAGCGTCCAGTCCGAAATTTGCAGCCTTACTGATGGTCTGATAATACTTTATTTTCTTTTTCCTTTTCCTCAAACCAATGTAAGAGTTATACAAAGTAAACATAGACAAAACAATACATTCAAACTATATTAGACCGTTAATACGTCGTATAGCAGTTTTACTTTAAGCTAACATTAAGACAATTTAGCAGCTTAATCAACACAAAATTCAAATGTCTTGCAAATTTATATAAATCATTAAACCAACCTTGTTACCACTTTCAACTGGAGCTAAACACAAAAAGACACTGTCCGTATCCGTCTTCTTAATGTCTTTAGTCTCGTTTTATTTCTCCGTCTGTTACCGTTTTCTACCGTTGTTAAGCTTCGTTCCTTCTTATGTGTTAGCAGTCCTTTCAAAATAAAACACATCCGTCTTACAGGAAGTTACATAAATAAAAGCCACAAAACAAATAAAGGTTTGAACTAGGCACATTAGCAGGAGAAAACATTGTAAGGACGTTACATCACTTCTTCTTCTGCTTGCATGTGTGTATTTGCTGCTTTGGTTATTTTTAAGTATATTTCAATGGTCACGGGTGTAAATTGTTGGTTTAAAAACAGAATAAATCTGAATATGTCGCTTTACACACATGGACGTGGTGACTGTAGTTTCTCTGCTGCTTTACAAAGTAAACAGTTAAAAATCCAAATGAATCAGCATGTTACTAACTACAGAAGGAATATTTGGCCTGGAGACATTGTGGTAGTAATAGTAGCAATAGTATAATATGGAATGTTCAAAGTGGGATTTTGGTATTTGGTAGTAAACAGTTTGTTCCCATAGCAAACCACAGGTTTCTACTTAGACCGAGGTAACGGATTTCATTCAGCTGTTCACTACCTTCCTCCTCATGTCTTCACCAGCACCTGCATAGCTGTGAAACTACAATCATGAGACACACTGGTTAACAGTAGATTCTTTCTTATAGTAACAGTTGTCATGGTTGCTGGAATATTTTTAAGCTCCAAGTGTACTTTTACCTCCACACAAAGGCCGATCTGCTGATTGTCACTCTCTGCTTAACCCGCTCCATAAAAAGAAAAAGAAACTGCGTGTATTTCACTTTTAGCTCAAACTGTTGTGTTGCATGACACAGATGCATTGTGGGTCAGGCTTAGGCTTGTTTCAGCCTCGTGGTGTGAGCTGTACCAAGCCAACCTGGAGCAGGACACAAGGTGATGCTCCTTCCTTTATTTGAAAGGCAGATCTACATATATATGTGTATATATATATCTATATCTATATAGATATAGATATAGATATTTTTGTCCATTACTACATACTCAGTAACTGGTAATGAAAAACATTGACTTTTTAGCAAAATTTAGAAATTTACTAAGAATCAACGTAGGGTTTTACATATAAAATATTGCCTTAGTTGTTTGGTGCACAGCTTATTTGATTATAGGAAATGAGGGAGGAAAAGTGCAAAAAGTAAACATATAGAATGACGTTAATTCTAGCATTTGCAATGTTAAAACAGCAGCATCAGTTGTATTTATTTATGTATTTATTCAGGCAGTTTCTGTGGGACAAGAGTTGGTGCCAGTGGTGGGACCTGGGCCTCAGCAGGAGTCCAACATCAGTCAGGAACACTCTGACCAGAGGGGTGGAAGGAGTCAGACGTAGTCTTCCCCACATTCTTCAGGATACTCGATGTGATGAGACACTGCAGCCCAGTGTACCGTACAGACATGGAGCAAGTCAGGATGGACTTGTAACAAACCCCTATGGCAGTAATTACAGCGTGAAGACTCTTTTGGTAATTCTCTATATGTGGCAGTTGAAATGGCCACTAGCACCGGCTGCTTGTGTTTGCATACAGGCAGAGATTATACAGTTGTTCCTGTCATTTTATTCAGGTGAACCTGTTTTAACACTTTAACCTCTGCTGGGTGTTTTCTATAAACATCCTCATTCTCAGCTTCAACGTTTCTTAGAACTGATCAGACAGACTGGTGAACTGGTGTACTAATACTCTGTGTGAATGTATTTAGAGGGGCTCCATGTTAGCAGGGAAGGCAAGCAACTGCTTGGGTCCCAGACCAGTAGGGGGCCCCCAAGAGCTGACCAAAGTTCAACTCTGTACAGCACTGGCTGTGTGCAAAGCTTGCAAAGACACTAGCAGTCTCAGACCTCGCTAAGAGGACCCCGAATCAAACTCTGCTGCAAGTAGCACATGATTCAGTGTAAACAAACAGGTCTAATGAAACAAGGAAGACCAGCTGAGTAAAAGGAAGACGAGTTATAAATCTGGCAAGATAGTGGTAAGTGGAGCAATGGAGGTCAAAGATCAACGGCTTTCAGCTTTTCCCTTCAGGGGTCAGCACAGCTAGTTTGGGTAGTACATGTACATAAATGCCATTAAACTTCTCTTTGAATTCCCCATATCAAAATATCTCTACTTGTAGCTGAAAAATTCCTCCAGATGACATCACTTAATAAAACATTCAGTTCACATTATATCATCTGGTTCTCACACTATGGAGTTTGTAATCACCTGCTTTTCCTGCTTGACCCAGATGACATCATTTCAACTCCTAATTATAAAAAGATGTCCTCCAGGTGATGTCATTTAGATGAGTTTTTCAGCTACAAACAGAAATATTTTATTATAAGTAAGTCAGAGTAAAGTTTACATTTACATTCTAAACTAAAGAATAGAAAGCTGAAAATTGGGGAAGTTGCTCTTTACATTTTGATGAGTAGTCACTTCCTATATTGCCATAGAGCAGGACACATTAAAAGGCCTCTCTGTTCTCTCAACTGAGCCAGCTGGACCTCAGGTAGCTAACAGTGTATCTACGATGTAAAACTGCTAAAAGCAGAAATTCCTTGTAAAGAGTCAGTGTTTGGTTTATAGGAATGTGTCCGTGCAACATGAAAACGGGCTCCACTCCACATGTAGACATGAAAGGCTGATTCTAAGCTGAAGAAAACTTGTTTTAAATTTCAGAAAAGAGAAGGTGAAAAAGAAAACTTTGGTCCCTTTGTGCTAATACCTGCCTCGAAAGCTGACACGGTGCATCACTTTAACTGAAGTAGTAAATGTCCTATACCTTCTCTCATCGCTCTTGTCATCCGTCAGCTTGAAACCACAGCTGTGGGTCACTGTCAGAAGAAAATCTTACTTGGAGACGACAGAGTCACCAGAGTCTCGTTTTAAAGTTTTACTCGCAGCAAACAGAAACAGATATCAGCAGGTCATACAAAGGACAATGCTGCTTCAGCCTTGTGTCTTTTTCTCACTGAAAACAGTTGAGATGGTTGCTAACCGCTGTGGAGGACGCGTCCTTCCTTCATGTCCTGATAAAAAGTGTGTGACCTTCAATAAAATACAGTTTAAAATGGTATTTTGCTAACATTCAGCTCTGATCCTGATCTGCTTTACAGGTTTCCACACATCTCCTGTTCAAATATTATCATCTGAGTAATCAAACCACTAGACAAACTGAGTGTTGACCTCTGACCTTTAGTGACCCGTGTCCTCCGGGTCCAGGTGTGTCTGGACTGACACAATCACTGACACTCCAACAATAAGACACAGATTTTAACTCTGTCCTCCAGCCTCTGTGAATGTCAGTTCAGACCTCAGTCAAAGTATAAAAAATGCTTTGCGTCATGTTGGAAACGCGAGCCGACACGAGAAGTGAGTGCAGATTCAAATGGCTGCATACTGGTGAAGCGTGGCTGAAACACTGTCACACTGCAGCAGAACAAGCTGAGCAGCAGCTCTGGACTTGAGTGCTTTCAGTCATGTGATAGATTCTACTTTATCTTCTTTCAGTATAAAAAAGCAAACATTCAAAAACATTTCATGCTGTACCCGAGTTTTCAGCCAGTGCTGGTTTGACTCCTGGTTCCACATGGAAACGTGTTGAAGTGTTTTTGGGCAAAACACTAAACCCAGGTTTCTCCTGACAGGCCTGTACCATGTGTATAACGGTCTGGAAACGGTTTAAAGTTTACCTGTTAGCGGCACAGTATAACCAAGTCCAACAGGTCAAGCAGAAGAACCAAACCCAGGAACCCAGGTGGGTACAGACAGAGAGAGAGCTTTGACAACTACAACACCATAATGTGACATAAAGTGAGTGCAATAAATATTGTTAAAGGTCTTAACAGTGTTAAAACAAATATGAAGCTGTTGTCAATCACACTCACATACGTAGATGTAATAACTGTCAAAGATCATCAGTGTTTGACAGTATCAGTAGTAAGATCACACAACCAAGAGCTGTAGATGCTGAGAAATGATATATTTTGACATAGTGTTATTTAAAAAAAAGCTTTTCTCTTACACCCATTTCCCCTCAGTGTGAAGCTAAATTTAATTCTGACTCCTCCCATCTGATGACAACTACAACTAAACACAGTCCAACCTCTAGATTAGTTTGGATCTGGTTTTCAAACTGTCACTGTCCATCTCATCTTTGGAGAGTCCTGCAGATTTCAGAAGAGAATAGTCCAAATCCTGTAGAGGACAAAACCTTAGTGAAGTGTGAAAGAGGAAGAGCCAGTCAGACCCAGGATCAGTGCTGACGGGTTTCACTTCAGTCCAGACAACATGACGATTCAATTTACTTTTGAACTTCTGGGTGAGTCAAAGCCATCGATCATCCATAATGAATCTGTGTTGTTCAGGTGTCAGGTGTGTGAAGAGAACAGCTCTGTATCTGACAGCTTTAGTACCTAATGAACTAATACATGCTGATGGATGAAGCAGCAGTCAGTAGGATTTCCTGATCCAGACTGTTCTTGATCTGATACTTAAATTATTGATAGGAATTAAAGAAAAACTGTGATCCTGTCTCTGCTGTAGCTAATGACACATTTGTCATTTGAAGCACTACATTCAGCATCACTCTGGTTATGTTCTTCCTCGTGTGGTCACTGCTGTTCCATCTCACCTGCACATCTTGCTGATACAAAGATACAGAGTGACACAGTGAACCATCCACTGGAGCCTATTTGTTAAGTTACGCTGAGTCAGCTACTGACAGTGTAGCTTTGGATTATTGGAAGTGCTGACGATGGTCATTAACGACATGCTCTGTTCTGCATCTTCTAATAACGAGATCTTTAGCTCATATTAATGACTTATTATCTCATTATTACGAGATGAGGCCTCCAGAAAGTTTTCTTTTTTGGTAAATGCAATGCGCTGCCTTTTTATAGTATCACTGATCTTCAACCTTAGTTTTGATTCATTACTGCAAATGCTTCTTTGAACATTTGCTGTTTTCAACACACATGTGAAATGAGTTGATAATTATTTTCTCCTTTTGAAAAGTTCTATGTATCTGGTCTGTAGCGTTTACATTTGCTTTTGTATTGCTGCTAGTACAGAGTCAGTAACTAAAAGGAAGGAACGGAACGTTGAGGATTTTTTACAGTCCAAATAGTCAGAAATCAGGTTTTCTCCTTCAATCTGTACGTGAATTTAACTTCCTCTCTGTATTTCACAGCCGTAACAGTTCTGGCTTTTGTGGTTGTCCTGGTTCTGTTTCTGGTTGGACTTGTGCAGCTGTTGAGGAATAGAACAGGTATGAAATCTTGTCCAGTCCTCACGTCTGTACTGGAACTACAACTTTGACCGAGTCTGTTGGAAGATAGAGTTTGAAATGACATTTTCATATCAACCATTTTTTTCAGGTTCATGTTGGACATCAACCCACTGGCTCTGCTGTAAGTCATGTTCTTGTTACTTTACATTTCTAACTTTGATTATTTTCTCTGATCATTTTCTGACAAGACAGAAAGTTTGTAGTTTTCACATTATTTTTTTTCTCTTTACACTGTTGGAGACGTACAAAAAGGTTATTCTTCAGAACTCAGGCCCAGATACAGTAGCATCCATAGCTGCTGTGTGCCTGATACCCACTGAGCTGTAAAGCACTTCATATTGCACTAGCCTGAACAAAAAGTGCTATATAAATACAGTTTGAATCATTGGTTGGTTGGTTGATGTTTCTGAAAGTAGTGTCACATAAATCCACTACTTAGATAAATAAGTAAATAAATAGATAAAAACCATAGTGACGAAATGTTTTAGGAAATAACTGAGTTATCAATCTACATATGTATTTCTGAGAATACAGAACACTAAACTGCTTCAGATCTTCAAGCTAAATATAACACACACCAAAAAATGTTGAACATAAACAGATTGAAAGTGCATATGGCAGGTTACCAGCAGCTGTTCATGTAGAAACACTAGTCTGCTGGTGGTGGTAGCAGCTTAGTAATCACAGAGCATTCTCACCTTTGACTAACAAAGGCTCATAAATTAGTTTGGTTTCAATGAGGGGACAGTTTGGTGTCAGTGGAAGATTGGTCCCTTGTCTTCAGCCCTAAATTTGTAAAGACCTGAAGTTTACCTGCACCAAGCAGGGACATCGTAGGACAACTTAGTTTTTATCTTTATCCCACTTCCTCTGTCTTTTCACTTCCTTATACTAATTCTATTTTCCTCCTCACAGATAGCCCCTCCCCCACATGTGCACTGTCCCCTAAACCACTTCCACCTCGACCTCTTTTTTCTCCTGCTTTATATCAGTCAGCAGTCAACCTTGCTGATTTCATCCTGCTAACTTATTCAAACTGTGCATCACTCTCCTCATTTCCAACTGTTACCAAGGACGACTCATCCACCCTCGTCCTCTCTAACCATGCTGCCACCTGTCCTCTGCACCCCATCCCCTCCACTCTCCTTAATGCAGTTGCACCCACACTAATCCCAGCTATTACACAAATCATTCATACATCTCTAACAACAGGCACCTTCCCACCTCATTTAAACGGGGCCTGATTACTCCACTGCTTAAGATCCTATTCTGGACTTCTTAGTTGTTTAGAATTGCAGACCTGTTTCCCTTCTTCCATTTCTGGCTAAGACTCTTAAATGAGCAGTATTTGATCACATTTGTAAGAGTGGTCATTCTGCACAAACAGCAGCCCTGACAGTCGTGGGATCCCTGCATTGTGCATAATCTGCTGCTCAGTCTTCTGTCCTGATCCTTTGACACTGTGAACCAGCAGTGCTGTGCCACAGGGCTCAGATCTTGGTCCTCTTCTTTTTTCCATCTATACTACATCCCTGGATTCCATGATCCACTCATATGACTTTTCCTGTCATTGCTATGCTGATGACACACAGCTCTTCCTTTCCTTTGACTCCACTGTCTCCTCAAACATTTCTGACATCTCTGCTTGGATGAGAGAAAGACATCTTTAGCTCAACCTCTCCAAGATAGAAGTTCAAATCTTCTCAGCCAGACCTTCAACACAACACCACATCGACATAGGGTCTACAGTGATTGTACCTACAAAGGTTGCAAGAAATCTGGGGGGCACCACTCATAATCAACTATTCTCTTTCATCTCTCAGGCAGTATATTTACGCTCAACAACATCAGAAAGACCTTTCTCAACATGTAACCCAACACCTTGTGCAGGCGCTGGTCACCTCTCATCTGAAACACTTTATTAGGAGATAAACACAAAAAAAGGAACTCAGGAAGGGTCAAATCTTTATGTTCACAGCTGTGTTTACTGTAATTTAAAGATGGCCATGTTTAGTTTTAGGCAGAAACACACATTGATGTTTGATAAGCTGTTTTCTTCAGTTACAGGTCTGGTTCTGCTGACTTTTGTAGGTAAGATGATGGGAACGTTTGTCCTTAAATTTATGTCTAACCTGTCCTCACTCAATGGGACCCCTGACCTTTACTTTCCTACTATTGCAGGATTGGTAGTTATACAGTATGGACTGGCTGTTTCTAATGGTAAGCTGATGGAAATGAGTTATTAAAGGAGTCCAGGACAAGAATGGAGAAAAGATTTCTGCCTCCTAGTTATTAAAAACCATCTTATTTATATTAACCATCTGGAGTCAATGGACGTGCTGGCATCTCACGTTCTCTTTAAGATGATATCTCATGAAGACACTGCATATGCTTGATATTTTTTGCGAGTCTAAAGTGCAGATGTCCAAGTCTATGGCAGTTTTTGAATGGTGTTGATAGGCCAAGTAAAACCAGAGTTAGGACAAATGGTTCGTGTGTGTTCAATTGCACAAATTAGGACGCATCCAGTGATGCTTTGAATATTCATCCCACATGATAAATCTGCTGACTAAAACAATGACACCAACTATTGGCGTGGTGAAAAGGTTCAAGGTAAAATATAAAGGTGAAATCACAAGTATTTAAAAATGAGCAGATATACCCTGGACTCCAGAGACTTAAAACATACTAAAAGACTTTTGGCTGCTCAGTTTTTGATTCTTCACTCCTCACATTTTGTTAGAGGGACTGAGATGTTAGTTAAGGCAACAAGACATTAGAGGGTGAACGATGTTTCTTTATGAAGAATCTCTGTTCTTATGCACCAGTTTCTCAACTACAGAAATGGTTTTAGTAACTGAACCTGTCACTTTTCTCTTCCTGTTATACAGTAGCAACAAGATATTATGGACGTCCTCCTCCTGGTGAGATTACAATCAGACTGTTCTGCCACCTCGTGGCCTTCTGTCCATACTGCATCTCTACTGGTCTGATGATGTCCATCTGCTGTTGCAGGAGGACAGGTACTACAAAACACCCACAGCAACCCAGCAACACGATGTCCTATTATGTTATGACTAGAACAGCAGAAAGACACTGTTAAGTCTGATTTCAGCCCTGGTCTGGTTTTTCCCAGCTGGTTTTCAAAGTTCAGCCTCAGTTTGTCAACTGGATTTCTGTCCTGTCAGAAAGTTAGTCCGCTGTCTTGAACAGTTCCATGGTTTGATGCTTTGCATGTTTTCATCTCACAAACAGGAGTGAGATCATTTAAACAGTTTAGTAGTTAATTTAGCTACATACAGATAAACCCCCCGGTGGTTCTAAAGTTGTGGCTAGTTGGCATAAAGTCTGCTGTGATTTATAGAACTCTGGTGGAGAACAGCTGCACAATGTGTGCATCTTCCAGCCATTGATGGCTCCAGGTTGTCCATTCGCACCTTCTGGTTCTGCCTTCATTGTGGAACTACAAAAAGTAAAGGCCCATTTGACTTTTTCTCAACACTAAGGAAAATCTGCCTTTAACCACGTGAACCAGCCTGTAAAATATCATTTAGTCTGGAATAAAACTGACAACATGTTGTTAGTGACGAGCTTTCATGGCAGTGAATCATGTACCACAGACACACAGACAAACACAGACATTCATGGAGCCAGAGTTGAACTTTACACCTCTGCTTCTTAACTCCACCCACAGGAAACAGAGCAGCTGTCTCCATGGAGATGACTCCACCTGTTGAAGAAATGGACTATGATGACATCGCTGCCTATGTCACCACTGAGCATGACCTCACAGCTGCACACTGACTTTGACAAAACATGAAAGTAATCCCGATGTCATGAGTCCTGTCCTGGCAAACTTTTCCTTCTAGTAAAACTAGAATTACCACTATGCAGCTGAATGCCTCAGTGACCCACTGCATTTTCAGTTTACACGCATGACTGTCCACACTCATGTTCAAATCAATTCATCCATGAGTCCAAGTGGACATTCCTACTTCATTCTTGTGTCCTGGTGGATTCTCTAGGCATGATAGTATGTTCACATGAATAGAACAGATGTTTTTGACCTCTGACCTCTGACCCCCAAAATTGTTCAGTTCATCGTTGTGTTAAACTGGACTTCCTGAGATATCACGCTCACAAAAATTGCAGGGACAAAAAACGTCACCTTTTAAAAGCAGCACTCACAATTTCCACAGTTTCTACCAATTTCTGCCCCAATGTCTTGTAAAACATAATATATATATATAATTTTAGAAAATTATAGAAATTGGTCTTTAGTTCGACAACATGCTTATCTCCAACTTTGTGTACTACAATGACCTGATGGTATATATCTATAATATCCAATCCAGTCTGTAATTTCTGTACTACATTTATATGACACACACATACAGCTTAATTATCTAATCTGAAGTTCAGATGCTTTGAATCTGTGTGTCACGTTAGATAATTAAAGTTATGTATAGTTAAATGCTGATAATAAATGTGTGTCAGTATGAAGAGGGACTAAGGTGACATCTGTATTTAGATCTTTGTGGTCACATGGCGTTTTAACCAGTCATTTCATGAGCACGTTGCACATACTCTTCCTGTGAGAAAAAACAGCCACAGGCACCAACTTGAAATCCACCTCTCATCACAGAGAGGAACATACGTCTGAGAGCTCAGTGGTCGGAAACCACAGACACTTTGGACAGAGATGTGGAAACAGCAACATGTTAACAGGTGAGTCATTCTTCACCATGCTCTCAACAAGTGGATGAGTGCATGTGTGATGTGCACCAACAGAACAGGCCTGGGTAGCTTGTGGTTCTGTTCAGCTGTTCTGCTGGATCCACACGTGTCCTGAATAATCAACTTTAACATTTTTGTCCTGATCGTAGTGGTACCCACCACTATGATAATACCTTGGTCCAGAGGTGGGGGAAGTAACAAAGTACAAATACTTTGTACCTGTCTGAGAGTAAAAATTTAAGGTATCTGTATTTTAACTTTTTACTTTTACTCTGCACATTTTAACACATCTATACTTTCTGCTGCAGAGCTACAGTTCGTGCAGGAGCAGCAAAAGTGCTTTTTACTGTTACAAATTACACATTGGAAACACATATACACGTTGAAAAACAATTAACTTAATGCATATTTGAGCTAAGAATAAAGGTAAATCCAAATTGCATAGTGAACTTAACTGTGAGCTATAACTACCTGTGGCAGCGATCATGCACGTCCCACCCAGGTGTTCAAAAAACGTTTACCTTTTAAAAAGACGTTTATGATCATTAAAACAATATGAGTTTATATATATGTGGCTTTCCCAGCTCAATCACCAGAGCTGAACACAATCGAGCTGTTGTGAGAGCGGCTGGAGCAAAGGGTCCAGAACCATGAGTAGAAAATCCCACCTGAATGTCCTGTCAGCAGTTATTGTTGCAAAGGGCAGTTGAGTGTGTTTAAGATTGTGTTTCATTTTTCTCCTCCCCCCTTAGGACACGAGGGGACACTAAATGACTAACTAGTTATTTTAGTAGCATTGAAATCGGTGTCCGGGGTGAGGTTTGTAACAGGAAGGTTGAGTGTGAAGTCGTCTCTCTGCTGTTCAGATGCTCAGACCTCATCCAGACAACATGAAGACTCCATCTGTCTCTCTGCTCCTCGGTGAGTCATTAGTATCAGCTCATTTCAGAGGAAACACATCTAAATTAGTGACAAACTAGAAACGAGTCTGATTTAAGACAGGATCCATATTAAAGCTGGATCCTGATCTGTATGTAAAAGGCTTCAGCTCGAAAATTCTTGTATTTTGAAATGTTTTGGATTAATTCAGAAACAAACGACATTTTCATTTCATTGACCTTCTGTTTTAGGTGTGTGTTTGCTGCTGCCTGCAGTCACTGTTTGTGCAGGTGAGCTCCTGAAAGTGAAAATAAATGAATCTGTCACATGAATTAAACTTAAACACATTTGGACAGTTTAGATTTCTGCAGACACCTGGATTGAGCTCTGGTGACTGTGGAGGCCATTTGAGGCCATCAGAAGGTTAGTATATATTTCTTTGAATAAATCTACAGATCCAGCACTGAGTAAATTAAACCATAAAGAAAAAAATGAAAGTTTGGAAAAAGTAAGCCCCTACAAGGTCAATGGAAGCCTCCTCCAGTAAAAGAATAAAGCTTAAACAAGTTTGGGAGATAAGAAGTCAGCTTTCCTTTGGTCTAATCCAGACTCACTCTGAACCTTTCCTGTGCTCTAATATCAGTTAGGGGATGTGCTGGTGTTACTCGTTGTAGTGATGGCAGCTGTAGTAGTGACCTCATGACTGTTTTAATCATGATAAAGTGTTCAGGAGCAGGATCACACCTCAAACACTCTCCTACCGGACTATCGTCTACAGCATAAATGCCCCCCTCCGGTGATCGTGTTCTCCTGTTTCGTACCCCAACCTCCCTCCTTGTTCTCTTTGGTCCCTATAGGCCCAGGTGGGTCTTCTGCACAAAGCCTTTCCCAAGTCCCAGTCACACGCTTCAGCTGTCACTCCATCAAATCATGACTCCAGGTGTCATCCAGGTCCATCCTCTATCACCGTTTTACTCACACATTTTAGCCTCAACAAACTCCTCCCTCGTATCATGTGCCCCCCCACTCAGATTTTCCTGCAGGCTGTAGCCAGTAAGTTCTCCATCAGTGCAGTGATGGAGGTGAAACCAAGGATGTAGAGACTCAGTAACTTTCCACCTGGTCCTAACAGTAACATGTCACAGAGCCAGTAAGGACTGATTTCATTCTCTGAGAGTCTGGATTAACACTGGACCCTGTCTCTGTTTGTGTCTCTGGTGTTCAGATCATCCTCTGGTCCTGAAGATTCCTAAACGTCCTGTGATGACAGGAAGTGATGTCAGTCTTTACTGTGAAAAGAGAAATGGTGACTTTCTCAAAGCGTTCTTCTATGTCAATGAAACTCTCCTTGCATCTATCCTTCAGCAAAGGTTCACCATCCACAATGTCAAACGGTCTGATGAAGGTCTCTACTCATGTTCAACTTATGAATATAAAAAATCTCCTCAGAGCTGGTTGAGGGTCAGAGGTCAGGACACTGACATCACTTCCTGTTTAAAGATATAAACTATCCTGCTGACCTGATGATAAACTGATCACTGAACCAGATTCTCCTCCTCTCTCCACAGATCCTCCTACAACCTCTGATCCTCACATCATCACATCATCTACAACATCTGATCCTCACATCATCACTCTCTACACTGCTCCTGTCAACCTTTCTCTTCTTCCTAATGCTTCCTTCCCTCCCCCCCCTGTCTCCTCCACTTTTCCTTCTCCCACTCGCCCCCTCCTCATCACAATCATAGCAGTTCTGGGTTCTCTGGTTTTCGTGGTCTTGCTGTTCATGGTTGTGGTGGAACTTGTGCAGCTGTCGAGAAAACAAACAGGTACGAAAAGTGGCTGATCCAGTCAGCAGGGTTGTACTGGATCCACAAAGTGGGACTGGTTGGAAGCCTGTCCTGTCCTGTAAACATTGATCCAGCAGCTAGTAGGAAAAGTTCAATCCTCCATACTGATCCCTTTGTGTTTTCCTGCAGATCCAGAACCAGGACTGAGGAGACGTCATGCAGGTACATCCTCGTGTAGTCTGATCCAGCTGATCTGTGATGATGGAACTTTTCTGTCAGGATGGAGATCTTTTCCTGTCCTCTGCTGTGAGTCATCATTTAATCTGATTTCCCCACATTGTTATTGCATTTGAATATGTAATCATCCTGCTGACCTCTGAACTTTAGTACATGTTGTTCTTGTTTGTAGGTCTCACTTTGCTGCCTGTAGCAGGTGTGGCCTTGTTGTTGTATGGACTGATTGTGGCTTCAGGTGAGAGGATGGAGAGGACGGAGAGGACAATAAGGGACACCTGTTTGTGAGATGTTGGCATCAGGTCCCAGGTTTTGTCTGATTGGTTTATGGCTCCTGCACAACCTGTAACCCTTCCAAAAAAGAGTTAATGGACGTTAGCTCTGTGCAAGTCTATTTTGGGATTTGGCTTAAAGGGCGACTTCATCAATTTTCAACTTGCTCCCCGTGGCTTTAGTTTAGGGTGTAGATATACCATAAAGCTTTTACACCTCTCTCCGAATTCCCTATATTAAAATATGTGTCTTCTTCTGGGAATTAACGCCTCCAGATGACATCACTTGTGGGAACCCTCAGTTCAGATTATGTCACCTCTTTGCTCAAACTATGGAGGTTGTGATTGTGGTCAACCTGCTTTTCCAGAGATCCCCCATGATTTATGTATTTGCTTGCCAGCTCCAAAGAATTTCTTTCAGTTCAGCAGAGTTTATATATTTACTAAGTTTATTTGTGACATGTCCATTTTTATGCAGCAGATTTTCCAGAGATTCTGTTTCTGAGACTCTGCCCTGAGTCGATTTTCTCCCCCGACTCCTCTGCAGGTTCTCTTCCTCCCCATGTCTCTGGGATCAGACACTTCCTTCGTCTCGTGGTCTTCTGTCCATTCGTCATCTCTACTGGTCTGATGGTGTCCAGCTGCTGCAGCAGGAAGACACGAGGCAAACCAGTTGTCATCATGGAGATGAGCCAGCGTGTCAGAGCAGGTCAGAGACTGGATAAAGTCTATGATGACATCACTGCTGGTGTCACCAGTGAGGATGGGTTCTGAGCTGCAGGGACTGAGTGTGTTAGAGCTGAATGATTAACATTCATTAAACCTTTGATAAAGATTAGACACCAGCGGCACTTTTTCCAATAGCTGAAAACAGCAGTGTAAACAGCTGATTGGAACATCCCTAAGTCAATGATGATCATTTTAGTGCAAGAGTTTCTAAAATGCTAAATAACCTTTAATGATAAAAACAGAAGATCACATCAGGAAGAGCTGAAACTGGATCAACTGTACAGTTCTACTTTAAATCGAGTGTTGATGGTCGAACATTTGCATTTTCATGTCCCTCTGCAGGGTGAGTGAATATTCTCTGATCTTTTGACAAACGAAAAAAAATCCACGGATGCTGACTCCAGTGTTTCCAGTGACACCTCTGGGTCTAGTTCTCCCAGCCTCACCAGTTTAGTTTGCTACAGCCCTAATATGTAATGCACAGTGGCTTCAGAAAGTGTTATAATAGTGATATTTTTGTGAATGTTTTAGCAGCAAGTTGTGTTTTAAAGAAAGTAGACATTTTACTGTTCGACAGTGAGAAGAACTTTGATAGTTTTGTCTCTTTACTTTAAAGCTGTTGTTGATCTCATAATTATCATGTTCTCTGTTGACTGTTTTGTCTTTAAGTCTATAACTATGTACTGATAAATATCATTTAGTGACATAAAACGTGAGTTTGTTTATTCCTGAAATTATTCATGTCGTGAGGTACATGTGACAAGGATGCTGTAATAAAACTCTTACTTGAAAACTTGTGTCTTGATTAGGGTGTTTTAGCCCATCATGGGCAACGTTCCCTCTAAGCTGCGCGCTGCTGACACGGTCTCCACGCACAGAAAATCTGCTCAACGCACAAAAAAATTAAAAATAAAAACCCAACCTGACTTGAAAATCAAATAAACACATAAGAATTTCTTCTGTACTATCTTGCAGTGTGATTAAGTGAGTGACTGTCCGCTCCAGCCAATGACGTATTTCCTCAGTAACAACGTCACTGACAGGCTGTGACAGTGGTGTGAAGACACGCTAATGATGCTAAGTGCTGCTTATGTTGACCCTTAATAATAATGTTATTTACAATGTTCATTCATGGATATAGATCATTAAATACTGTCACAAGTTTATGAGTAGTAGAAATTCAAATAATCATTATGTGCTGGAATTTGCAGATAAACAGTTACAGGACTGTCTCCCAGACCACAGTAGGACAATCTGTGTCCTACTGCCTCATACTCGTAATATACAAGTCAGAGCTTTTGAATAAAAATGTGTATTGTGTTTTCAAAATTAAAGTTCATAGTTGACTTGGTTTGGTTGGCAGTTCATGTTTTGCCATAGTTGAAATTAAATATTTATCATCCTCTTTTGTGGAACCAGCTCCCAGTCCAGAATCAGGAAGCAGAGACCCTCTCTACTTTTAAGACTAAGGTTTAAAGGTTTTCCCTTCTGACAAATCTTAAGGAAATGAGTTACATTTTCTCTAGTCCAAGTTCATGTGACGTCTCATTGAGTCCTGAGACGTAACAGTGGGCATGTTGAAGACATTTGTGTTTATACTGTGTGGGTTTATGTAACGTGCCCTGAGGTGATTTGGTGCCATCGGAATGAACTGAATTGATTAACACGATGAAAGGTTGTTGGCCTGGTTACCTGGTGTTTCGGAAACAATGGTCCTGAGAGAATAATTACTGTAGTGCAGCAAGTTTTGATTGGTCTGCCAGCGTCCAACATGTCTGCTAAACGACAGGTCTGATGTGCAATTGAAGGATCTTTGGTGTTGTTTTGCATCAACATAATATTTAATGCACAGTGAGCTAATACAAATGTTGCTGTGAATTTATTTATCAAGCATGGGAACTTTTGCACTGATATAATTTTCAAATTTGTATCATTTCTATCACACTCCTTGACCATTTGTACTAGCTGAATGTGCAGTTATTATTACGTAACAATGACATAAATGGTCAAGGGGTGTATAAAGTTAGACTAAAATATTAAAATCTATCCCTCCATTCATATCTGTACCAGCTTCTCTTATTTAGTGCCTCCTTTTACATCTGCCCCACATCCTTTACCTCCCTCATCTGAGATAAAAGCCGGCATCCACTCCTCTGCTCTGTTAGTTACCTGCTAAACCTCTCAACAAACCTCAATACGTCCACAACTCTGCTGCCTGTTTACTTACTTACTCCCATGTCCATCACTCCAATACTTCACAGGTACAGTCTGTCTAGCTTTGAAACTACATCAATCTGAGACTCTAAATGAATGATGTACCACATTCAAAACAGAAAAGGACAAGTTGTAGGACTTTGTGGTCATAGTGTGCCACCGTTTGCATCTCTCACAAAGAGTCAGGGTCAGAAAAGAAAAACTGTGCAAATGAGGTCAGACAGGTCGTTTTCTTTAATGCGAATCCAGATTAAGTAAAACATATATAAATATTCATCTATCCAGTAACTTGTATTTGACTGTTAAGGACTGAAGCTTCCAACCAGCACTTTCAAACTTGTAATGATTGGATATAGACACTTTTAGCAGAGTAGAAATGTGTCTTTAGCATGTTTTCAGGCTGGTGGATTAAATCAGTGTTTAATAGATGCAAACTTTCCAAAAAAAGGCAGGTCAATACTGATTATTGCTGATTATATCTGACTGTTTGATCATTGTTGTCTTTGTGTTGGATGCTGGTAATTTAGTATAAACATGTTTTTTTCACAATAGCAAAGGTAAATCCCCCTGGTATATACTGTGTAATATGATGGTCGAGGATCAGGTTTAGACTGGCTGGATATCAGGATACAGTCCTGGATCAGGTTTAGACCCACTGAATAGCAGGGTCCAGAGACCGTCATTGAATCTGCTGTTTAGACTGCCCAGCAGGTGGCAGCACTGACAATCTGCTGAGCTGAAAAGTGAGAGCAGACTATTTCCATCTGACAGACAACGCCAGGATCAGGACCAGGACCAGGGTCAGCAACAGAACCAGGATCGGGTCCAGGCTCGGGTCCAGGCTCACTCAGTGGAAACAAAGTTCCATCCTGATTCAAAAAGAAGTAATAAGGACATGGTCAACAACATGGTTCCTCTTGGTCATATGTTGAAAGTGTCCGTGGACAAGACATTGGAAACAGGATCAAACTGGTCTTAAACAAATATAAACAACTCATCATTCATGATTTGTTTCAGTGAAACCACACACTGGTTCCAGAAGAAATAAAACGGTTTCAGACTGTGTGTCCTGCACTGACCTCGGGCTATCCAGCTGTAGTAGATGACTCCCCCGAAAGCTACAATTAGACCCAGGATCAGTCCTGAGGCTCCAATAGCAATTAAGCCTCTGTTTGAGTCAGGCAGGGATGGATCTGAGGACAGACAGGCAGAGAGACAGGTGAGCAGGCAAACAGGTGTAAAGACAGGAGGGTGTAGGGACAGACAGGTATTTACCCCAGTCCGTAACCAGAGGTTCTCTCAGGCTGGCATGCTCCACCACACAGGAGATCTTCTCTCCTTCTCTGTTTCAACACAAAACAACACATCACTGGTTCTGTCACACTGCTCATTAAACTGGACCAAAGATGGAGCTGAATGAGCCTAATTTGACATAACAGAACCTAACTGGTCCTGGGCGTAGCTGGACCTAGACTAAACTGGACATAAATGGCACCAAAAGTGATCTGCACCTCACAGGACATAATCGGTCCTAAGAGGACCAAATTTGGAACTGGACTGAACTAGCTGAAAACAGACCTGGGTCTCATTTCTAAAACCGTGAGGAATCCACACTTAAAATGTGGCTGGTTTTAGGATTCTACACTTGGACCTGGACTCACCTGGGAGTGTACTCCAGATTGGTGTGGGCCTGGTAGTGCCAATCACCGTCTGCCAGCTCATCAATGGAAGTGATGCCAGAGGTGACTTTCTCTCCATTTTTAAACCAACTCAGTGTGATCTTCTTGGGGTAGAAGCTGTAGACGCTGCAGACCAACATGGCAGGACGGTTATCACCAGGGGGGGGCACAGACTGAAGTCTGACAGTGGGCTGAACTGAAACAGATAAGATATTAAAACACCCTCAACTATGCAGTGTGGGTAATGTCTTTCTGAAGACGCTTGGTCCTTCACATCACAACACAACACCGCGGCCTTCCACACATTATCCACAGGATCTGTGTTCATCATCTTCAAACATCCTATTACATATGTCACAAGCTCCATGTGTTTAGAAAACCTAATGCTCCAAAGTGCTCGTTTTGCTGCATGAAGATACTCGGGGAAGGGGATTAGGTCTAAAATTATTTACAGGGACATCCCCAAGTAATATGATACGTGTAAATAGTTGTTTTTTTAAATGTCACTGTCTTAAAATTTTTGGAAATCCATGTGGTTTGTCCAAACTTGGTTGGTTGGACCCAAATAATTTTAATATAATTTTTATTTGATATGTTCTTAGTGTTAAACACGGCTTTAGGCAAAAATTTTAGTAAAACCAGCTGCTTCAAAACTATTTTCATCCTTTCACTTCTTGCAACCTCTGTGGGGTTTAGGATTTGTTTGGATTTAATTCAAAATCCACAAACTTGCCATTTTTTTGCCTTTGGATGTAAAATAAATTTGCAAACGTTACTATTATTCAATTCAATTCAACTTTATTTATAGTGCCAATTAACGACAAAACTCACCTTTTCTTTGTTGTAATTGGTTATGAGGTAAAGATTGTGTCGGTTTTATCCATTTAGCACAAAACATTTACTTTAAAATCTTGAAGGTCGACTCTGAATCTGAGATACAAATCAGCAGCCACTAACACTAAGCACAGTGCTGCTGCAGTATCAATGTAATAACACTTACTGCAGCACCACACACAGTCACAGATTCATCACTTTCACAACTGATTTCCAATCAAGTTACAGAAAGAATCTGTTCAAGCTGCTTGAACATTGTGCATGAAGAGACATGCTGAACAGCAGCAGAAGAAGAAACTCACCTGCACTGGAGAGAACACTGCCGAACCAGACGTTGATGTTATTTCTGCAGTATCTCACTACTTCGCTGCTCTCTGCAGTTAGAATGGAAATATTCTGATTCCAGCGGTGGGCATTCTTTATGCCCAGGTCTGTGAAGCCAGCAAACCTTCCCACACTGCTGTTGAAGCGGATAAACTCCAACTTGTTGTAATAGTAAGAGTCAATGTACTCGATGTCCTGCGGCTCGGAGGAGTAGAAGCGACAGTGCTGCACTCTGGCATACCAGTATCCATCTGGAGAGCAAAAGACAAAGAGCACAAAACATCTGTTTGCACCTGTATAGACTGAGAAATCAGTAAATGGGCCACTAGCTCATTTTAGATTCAGTCTGAAGTTCGGAGGTCAAGTCATCCAGGTGGAGTTAGTGTCGTTTACCCAAAGATCATGGAGGAGCAGAATTTGAAGGGATTTTATTACTCTTCTCTGATGACTACATTTTCTATCTGTGCCGGCTTGAAGCCATGTTAGCTCCTGCTCACCGCCGTGACCGTGAGACCCGATCCTTCATGACGCAACATGGAAAGAGGCTTCTCCTCAGTCCCATTCCAGATTAGTGTCAGTATAACACAAAAGTGAACTTGGACGGTGCAGTTTTCTAAAAAAGCGTTTGATAAAAGTGATCCAAACTGTTCAAAAGAAAAAAACTGCTGTGAAATGAATGAATGGAGACTAGAAAAACTGGAAAAACTGTCCTGAACTCGGGGATGATAATGCCCGAGTGTTAATATTAACATAACTTCCCTTTTTTTGTTTTTGGTGGATGTTGCATGTGGATGACATTCAGCTGCAGAAACACATTTTAAATCAGGACGTGAATGTGTGCGTGGTCCAAACTGGTCCACAAAGTGCTGTTTTACAGTGCACGACATGTGAAGGTGTGTTGGGCTAAACGGTTTGTTAATGTAGCAGAGTATTCAGTAAATTGTATGAGACATACAAACATGTTTCATACCGGGTTCAACAGCAACAGACTCAAAACTTCCTGGATTGTCAGGAAGATGGTTCAGACATGCAGGAAGTGAAAGGAGCAGCACAGCCACAGAATGAAAGAGGATTGTCACTTATCAGTGTTAATCTCTTCTACTACTGAAAGCATCGATTTTGTTAAAGTTGCATTTTTAAACTCCATTTCCATCATTTCTGTTCTTCGGTGGTCTCATTTAGAGCCCAGTCAGTTTATTCTGTCACTGTCTCGTCTTGCTTAGAATCAAAGTTTGCTGAGTCTATTGGATCACAGCTTTCATTTGCAAAATGATTCCTACCACCTGCTGCGAAGACAAAGTATGACAAAGTATAAAGTACTGATCCTTGCAGTACTCCTACCTGCTGCGAAGAAGGTGATGAAGAGCAGAGAGAAGGCGAAAAAGGCTGAAGCCATGATCCTGTTCCCTTCACAAACACTGACACACTGAGAGCTGAGAGCCGCTCTAAAAAACAGAGGACCTGGTCACATGAGCCGCAGTACAGCATCATCTGTTGCCAGGCAGACAGGGCCAGCCGCTGCATTAGGCCTAGTGATGCTCTGTTTATTTCTTAACGTCCAGCTGATAGTTTAACTTATTAAACTCGTCAAACACGAATGGGCTGCTAGAAGTTTAATTTTTCATTCATTCACTCCACACTGTGGATCAGCTGTGGGTCTTTCCCCTGCAGCTGCAGCTGCAGACACGACACAGGGAAAAGGAAGAATGAATGAATGAAAGCAGCTTTTTCTGTGTGTGAGCTGGCAGAGGAATCAGTTCTTAAAAGCATGAAAACCCCATTCCTGGCTTACCAGAGACGGCTGGTTTCTGATTGAGGAAAGTAGCTTTTTCTTGCACATTTATTACTGGTTATCTTTGATCAATCACTGTTTGCAAATCTACGTTTTTCAATGTCATAAGTCATTTATGTGTTTGAGCATTTTTATCTCATTCAAACCTGAGGCAAAAACCCAGTCCTCTTTTTTTCCCAGTCTGTTTATTAATTCCAAGTGTGAAACAAACAGCAGCAGTGTAATGAGGTTACATCATCTTTTAGATACAGTCATCACTATGAGACATTGAGTAACAAGACAATAAACAGCGTGTGCAATGTCAAAAGTTCATCGTTCAAGACAATCGAAATAAACTAACAGTCATTGCTGGAAATAACAAAGTTATTACCTGAAAAAAAAGACTAAGAGATAAAAGCTGTGAACTGCAGAGCTGTTGGTTAAAGAGGCAGTTGTTTAAATGCTTGAGAATAAATAGAAACGTGTCCAAACGCTGAAAGACAGAGAACTGTGTTGCTACACGTAAAGAAGAGCTGAGGGGTTTGAAGTCTATAGCTCAGACTAAAAACCAAATGAGGATACCTGCCATCATGAGAACTTTAGGATGGTCTGTGACTTTATTCCAATTTACTAAGGAAAAAAAACATTAGTTTACGAGTTAACGGGATCATTTTAACCCTGTTCATGTTAACCTGAGTTAGTCAGTCCTGCAGCCAATCATCTGCATCTATTTCCTTTCGTTATAAAGAAGGATCCAGTTGCAATCCCGAGCACACCAACAATCAGACCCAGTCCACAGAATACTAGAGGTGCAGTACTGGGCTCCTTCACATCCACATCTGGAAACAGAAAACACACACAGACGTTAGCATCGCTAACACACACGGTTTCTAGATGTCGTGCTTTTATCATTTTAAAGTGTTGTTTATGTCGCACTTTGCAGATTTATTAGCCTGATTTGGAAGTTTTACGATGGATGTATCTCGTTGTACAAAACCATTCTATGTTTATCAGCTATACTTTGATGATGTTATTTAGCTGCTCAGCTGGACTTTAATCAGTTTTTCCTCTCAATAAAGTCTCTTACTCCAGAATCTGGTGAGTGGTTTGGTCAGTTTTGGATGCTTCACGGCACAGCTGTAGATGTCTCCCTGCTGTGGGAGGAACTCCAGTCTGGAGATCTGGCTGTAGGTGCCCACTTTGTTCAACATGGGAACGTTCGTGATCGCCCTGTCAGTCATGTTCTGTCCGTTCTTGGTCCAGTAGATTGTGACGGGAGCGGGATAGAAACCAGTCACCTGACAGATGAGGCTGTTCTTCTCTTCGAGCACCACGGGGTCTCTGCTGTAGACGACCGGACTGTTGGGTAGATCTTTGAAACAAATGTGTGTTAGAAAAGCAACTGCATCATATTGATATTTCTCAACCCAATAATAATAAAAGTGGTGAACACTTCTCCTCCTCGCTTTTTGCTTTGATCTTTTCTCCTTGACTTTGCTGCCTTGAACCTCACTCATAAGTCGCTTTGTCTAAATGTAAATGTAAACTGCAAACTCTGGAATTATTTTGAAGGCACTGAATCATTTGAGACCATAAGATCTGGACGGCCTGTCCCTGACCTTTAGCTCAAGCAGTTCACGGCAACTACATTTTGTAGAACTCTTTAACTCTTTCCAGAAACCTTGTAGATTCTTCCAGCCCTTTGGAATTAAAGAATAATTCAGTCTGGTTTTGAAAAAACTGAGTTTTACTCTGTTTCTTGGATGTGACAATTGTGTCTGTGCAAAAACAAACATAAAACACATTCTCAAACATCTCTTGTGGATTTGGGCGTGATCAGCGTGTGCTCGTTATGTATCCTTGGATTCTGGATTTCATACTGGCCAATAACAGAGCATTGTAACATGGAGGATAAAATCCCTGTTGACTGTTCACAAGTCAGAAAACACGGTGGAACTAATCAAACCTGCAAACAGCAGCTTATTTAACAAGTAAATGTGTTTTTCCTACCAACCAACATTGGGATCTTCTTCAGGGCTGTACGCATGGTTTTCAGGTTCATCTTGCACAGCGCCTGCTCCTTCACAGCTCCTTCATACAGGCCACGGAAGATTGGACGACCTGCAAAGTCCGGCACAGCCTCTACGTCTCTATTGTTGGCGAAGTCCGTGTACCAGATCTCATCGCCCTCCAGTCCGAACATGTCGGCTCCATCGTCCTCTGAGCAGCCAGTGATATGAATGTCCTCATGCAGCACTGAAGAGAAACCAGAGGAGAAACCTACTGAGGGACTGTGTCCACGTCCCCGAGTGTTGGCAACAGGTGTGATCAGGTGAGTGAGACACTTACCATCAGCAGAGACGCAGCAGAGGACGAAGACCAGCTCTAAAAACTTCATCATGACAATGGGATACGTCTGAAACTGTCTGAATCCCTGTGAGGACATTTGACAGAAAATGGAACAGCAGTTGAAAGCTTACTCACATATCAGCCAATCATAAAATACAGTGCCCGTGACGTCACCAGTAACCGGGTGGACACAGCAGCAGCTACTCACGCCCACAGAGAACTTTTAATCAAGAGCGGGAGGGGGTTCATTTGTGTTCCTCTGTCTCTGTAACACCAGTACCCGGGTGCTTCACTGGTCCACAGTGCAGAGCTGACGTCACCACAGCTTCTGTCCATTGTCTCTCCAACTTTTATGCAGTGTTTGTTAACCATCTTCCAGCAGCTGATGCTGTGGGTCTTTCGGATGGAAGACTGTCTCATTCTCTGAGTTTGTGTAATAACAGTGACCACAAGGTCAGTGGTTCGATCCCCGATCAGTTGTCCCGGGATCAACCAATTACACTCCGTGGCCTTCCGTGGGACCGGGGATCCCACACGTTATCTGGGCAAGACACTGAACCTTTCCCCTCCCCAGCTGTGCAGCCCGATAGAAACTAGGGTTGCGTCGGGAAGGGCATCCGGCATAAAAACTGTGCCAACATGCAGACAATGTTCCAGTGTGGCGACCCTGACCTCACGGGATAAGGACAAAAAAACAAAACAAACCAAAAAAAACCACACTCTGTTACTCTGCACAGTTACTCTGTGCTGGTTCAGTCAATCAGAAGCACCTCACTTCCACATATCTGTGATGACATGTGAAAGTGAAATGACCTGTCATCCTATGCTGATGATGTTTTATTAACATCAGATCTAGATTAAGAGGAATTTATCTGTTCTGTCTTTGGCTGATACATATTTCACACATATTCTGCTCATATTCATATTAAAAGGTCATAAATGCCTCAGAATAAAACCTTTGTCCACATTACTGACCTGATCTATGTTCTATGTCTGACTTTAAGTCTCCTCTGATAAATTATGAACTACTTTACAGGGTGTGTCTATTTATGTATTTCACATGTTCTAGTTGCACTAATAACAGCAGCATAGTGTTGAAGTTGTTAAGAGGGAAGTCGTGTCTCTGCTGTTCACAGGTTCAGTCCTCGTCCAGACGACATGAAGACTCCACGTGTCTCTCTGCTCCTCGGTGAGTCAAACACACATTCACACTGGGGACAAAGTCTTTAGATCACAGCCTGTAAGTGAATGTGTACCTGTAAGTATTTAGTAGCTAAGAGGTGTTTATGAAGTAGTAAGTTAATGAACTTCCTGATCACAGACAATGACAATGTAGCTGTTCAACAACATTTACACATTTTCAGTGACAATCAGTGGGTTTTTCTTGTTACTGCAAACATTCAGAAAAATCAAAAAGTCATTTGAAATGTTTTTAGGAATAAGTGCAGGACACATTTAAGGACACGCATGTGAAAACTGTCCTGGCAGAGACAGAACTTCTGCTTTTCAGATCATCTCTGTACACAGAGACACGTCTTCATACGGGTGTTTTAACAACACTTCTCCTTCCTCAGAATCAGCTTCTCTAAAACTCAGCATCATCCAGACAACATGAAGTCAAACACACATTTACACTGGGGACAAACTGGAAGCTGAAACATGATCCACACTGAGACCTGGATCCTGATCACTGTCCTCTCTGAATATTTAACACAACGTATTCAGTTCTGAAATTGTTTTACTTTGAAATGTTTGATCTGATTCAGCAGGAAACTTGTTAACAACATGTTGATCTGTGTCCTCCTGTTCCAGGCTTGTCTGTCCTCCTGCTGCTGTCTGGACTCACTGTTTCTGCAGGTCAGATGATGGAGGTGAAAACATGAATGAAACTAAAGTCCTGAACATTTAACATTTACATTTGTCCATCAGTGCAGTGATGGAGGTGAAACCAAGGATGTAGAGACTCAGTAACTTTCCACCTGGTCCTAACAGTAACATGTCACAGAGCCAGTAAGGACTGATTTCATTCTCTGAGAGTCTGGATGAACACTGGACCCTGTCTCTGTTTGTGTCTCTGTTGTTCAGATCATCGTCTGGTCCTGAAGTTCTCTGAGAATCCTGTGATGACAGGAAGTGATGTCACTCTGTACTGTGTAAAACAAACAAAGGGTGATGCAGTCAAAGCTTATTTCTACTTTAATGAAACCAAACTTGTATCTGACCCTAAGATCGTGTTCATCATCCACAAAGTCCAACATTCTAATGAGGGTTTCTACTCATGTGCTACTGGTGCCTATGGAAAATCTCCTGAGAGCTGGCTGAGGGTCAGAGGTCAGGACACTGACATCACGTCCTGTTTAAAGATATGAACTAACCTGCTGACCTGATAATAAACTGTTCACTGAACCAGAATCTCCTCCTCTGTCTACAGATCCTCCTACAACCTCTGATCCTCACACCACCACATCATCTACAACCTCTGATCCTCAGACTACTGCTCTCTACACTGCTACAGCCTTTAACAACACTGATGTTTCAGCCTCTTCCTCTGTGATCATTATAGTTGTAATAGTTTTATGTTCTCTTGTTCTCCTGATCCTGGTTATGTCTGGATGTCTGCAGCTGTGCAGAAAACAAAGAGGTCAGACTCAGAATGGAACCAGACTGAGTCTGACCCAGTTAACAGGTCTGTACTCGAACTACAACATGGGACAGGTTGGACTCCTGATCTGTCCTCTGCCTGTCTCTGTCAACACTGATCCAGTCCGATCTGAGTGTGTAAATCCACCAGAATCCTGATCCCTGTGTGATTTCTTGCAGGTCCAGGACCAGGACTGAGGAGACTCCTTGCAGGTAAACTAACATGTGGTCTGATCCAGCTGATCAGTGATGGTGAAGCATGAATGAAGCAGCTGATGCTGACTTCACATCTGTGTCTGAACTCAAACTGGACTTTTCACGGATGTGTCTCCTCTCTTTTCAGGATGGACGTCTTTGTCTCTGCTCTGCTGTGAGTCCTCACTGCTTTTCTTTGTCCTCACACACTCTCATCTTTATGTTTGAATACAAACTGACTCTAATGACCTCTGACCTTTAGTAAACCCTGTTCTTCTTTTGTAGGTCTGACTGTGCTGCCGGCTGCAGGTCAGCTGATGGATTCTGTTGACCTCTGACCTCAAATGACCTCTGACCTTTAGTGACCTCTGTCCTCCTGCTGCAGGTGTAGCTGTGCTGCTGTATGGACTGACTGTCCCTTCAGGTGAGATGCACTACATTAATATGTGTGTGTGTGTAGACTGTGACCTAGTTTAGTGAACGACACTGAATGTTTCGGTTGGTGGATGTGAACATCTGCACAGATGTTTTAGTCCTGACAGTCAAATATCTGACAGATCGATGATGAAAATTAAACTTAAGATGATTTTCAGGAGAATTTAGCCCATTTCATGATAAATACATGTGTGATATTTAACAGATTTCATACCCTGAGAACAAACTCTTTTATACTTTCCTGGTAACATTTATCTAAAGTGAGCTGGACGTCACAGGATGTGACTATTTGTCACTATTTGGTCTGGTGAAGGGAAGAGGACAGAAGTTCAGCTGCTGGTCAGAGGTCAGTAGTTATGATTAATAAACAAAGACATTATTAATGGAAGCAGAAGAAACTGATTAACAAACCAAAAACAAACTCCTCCTCTGCAGAACCTCCCTCTGTGTCTGTGGTCAGACTCGTCCTCCACCTCGTGGTCTTCTGTCCGTTCTTCATCTCTACTGGTCTGATGGTGTCCATCTGCTCCAGCAGGAAGACAGGAAACAGAGCAGTCGTCTCCATGGAGATGAGCCAGCGTGTCACAGGAGGTCATGGATTGGACAAGGACGGTGATGACATCACTGCTGATGTCACCACTGAGTATAACTTCTGAGCTGCGAGCTGAGTTTGTTAAATTGAATGATTCTGTAATAAAAGTTAATCTCTTAACATTCTCATATCTGTGTGTTGTTAGTTTCCTTTTTTAGAAATGTTTTCTTCTGTTTCAAACTATTTCAAAATAAATCTGTTGATGTATGATGTTCTCAGTGTGTCTTGATGATTTGCTGCTTTGTCTGATTCTGATGATTTTCTGTGATGAACTGATTGTTCTGCTTCTCCCCACCATCACCTCTCTGTATGATTTTATCTGTGCAGCTGTAGCTCAGATTTCGTATTTCACATTCAAGTGTTTTTGCAGGGCTTTTATTTTGAAGGTAACAACCAGACGTTTTTGATAATTACTTCACAGAGGCTGAGACTTCCTGTTGAAATACATCTTTCTCTGAGTGTCAGTAGCTCATCAGCATCAGTGAGCTGACGTCCTGCAGCAGCTTCTGAACCATCAGTTACTTCAGAGAAGATTTACGGGAAGATGAAGGTTTGAAGTTTATAATTGTTCTGCACTGTTAGATACCTGTGACAGAGAAACCAAATTACCAGCTTCTTCATATGAAGAGGTTCCTCACAAAGCCTGGGATTAAAACAATGTCTTTGTTACAGGCCCCAAACAACAGAGACCTGTAGACAGGTTATATACCCTGTTTCAGACAGGAAAAAGTAGAGACGGGAGACGTTAGTTGTGTCCGTTCAATCAGGTTGTTTCTGTCTTTATTAAACAAGCATATTTTATTCTCATTTGACTCTTCTGTTTTGTTTTTATAAACATTTTTCTCTATTTCACAACAACTCAATTTAACATGTTTCCATTAACATACATTGTGATTTCCATCTCACAGGTTAATATACTGTAACTTACAAACAGAGTCTGGAAATACAGTGCAGTACTGTTTAACATTAATAGTATTAATTCACCACTATAGATTACATTAACAATACTTACTTTGTGTCTGCTATACTAGCTCTCACTGTACACTACCTCAGTAATCCTGTTACTAGTTAAATTCAGCCTATTGATCAATTTTTATGTTTTACACATTTGCAAACATTTCAACAACATAGTACACAAAATATCCCACTGGAACTCTGTGCTGAAAACAATACAGAACAGGAAAAATTCGTTATACAACCCATATTCCTCACTCTCGGTCTCACATACAACATAATTACACATGAATTATATTTCTACAAATGTCCAGGAGTCTTTAGTCCACACAGAAACACTCACAATAAAACCGCCATTGGTATCGTGTTCACACACGGAAGCTAGCAAAACTTTACTTCGACAAACAACTAATTTTAGGCTTTAAACGCTGCTCAAATGTGTGTTTATCTCCTCAAACCTAACCGGAGTTACCTCAAAAAGACCTTAGACATCCTATGGAGTATGTTGTGATTAAAATACACATGCTACTAACCTGTTTCAGACAGGAAAAAGTAGAGACGGGAGACGTTAGTTGTGTCCGTTCAATCAGGCTGTTTCTGTCTGAGAAGCAGAGGCCTGAAGGCTACGTTCAACTAGCGCTCATCTTGGTGAATACTCCACCTAGTGGCGTAACTTGACAATTACAATGAAAAGCTTGAAACTTAAAACCATGGTAAATGTTCAGAAATGTAGCCTCTCTGCACCAAAATACAAAAAAACACATAATCCTAATCAACAATTGTGACCAACCATTGGTGGGTGTCACATCTTATCTGTATTAAAAACAATAATAATTATTAGCACAAGTGAATTAGTTCTGTTGACTGAATCAGAACTTTGACTCTTTCTCTCATCTAAAAGTGATTTTTAGCAGAAGTAAGATTTACCAGATCATTTTAACCCCAATCGTGTTAACCAGCTACTAGATGATGGTTCTGATCCTACAAATACAAATACAAATTACTAACAATAGGAAGAAACAGAAGACACACAGATACATTAGTGAGCAAAGAGTAGGAAATGATCTTACAAGTGTGAGTTTTGTGGTTGTTTTTCTGCTTATCTGCTTTGTAGATCGACACATCTTCCTGCAGGTGTTTTAAAAACACGTCCACATTCTCACACAGAGCATCTTTAAAAGTCCCCACATGTCCATCCAATAAAGTGTGTCTTCCAGCTGGATGTGTCCTCAGTGTATCAGCACCGTTCTGGTCTGAGCTGCTGACAGTGATCACATCAGTGACACCTACAGCACTAATAACAGCAGCATAGTGTTGAAGTTGTTAAGAGGGAAGTCGTGTCTCTGCTGTTCACAGGTTCAGTCCTCGTCCAGACGACATGAAGACTCCACGTGTCTCTCTGCTCCTCGGTGAGTCAAACACACATTCACACTGGGGACAAAGTCTTTAGATCACAGCCTGTAAGTGAATGTGTACCTGTAAGTATTTAGTAGCTAAGAGGTGTTTATGAAGTAGTAAGTTAATGAACTTCCTGATCACAGACAATGACAATGTAGCTGTTCAACAACATTTAACTGTAATTTCCTGTTTAAAGATATGAACTAACCTGCTGACCTGATGATAAACTGATCACTGAACACGGTGACATACAGTTTTGTGTGTTACACATAAGGCAGGTGTTACTGAGTCAGTCTGTTTAAAGCATTTGTGAGCTTGGACGGGATCATGTCAGTGTTTGATCTGTGGGTGAAAGTGGACATCAGGACATAAAATGTTGGGTCATTTATGTGCAGTAAAAATCATCAGGGCTGAAGATTGAGCTTTGACTCCATTAACGGTTAAACATTGTCACTTGTTTGTTAAGTATAAAGCTTCATTAGAAAAATTTAAATATGTAAGTTTTGTTAAAAGAACTTGATGATTGATGGTATCAACTGCCTCTTTAAAACTGAGGGAGACGTATCCCAACAGCCACTTAACCTTTTCAATAAACATATCATTTGCTGCCCCAGTAGAACGGTGAGCTCGGAAACCAAACTGCTTCAGATGTAGTGGAGTGAAGCCTTTGTCCAGATGTTTTAGCAGTGGATTTCTTCCCCATGTTTCTGCTCCCTTGGATTTGATAGAGAAAATACTGATGGGCCTATAGTTGGTTGTAGAGCTGATTTGAAAATGGGAGTCACCATAGCAGCCTTCAAGGCTGACGGAACTGTTTTTTGATCAATAGACAAGTTAACCAAATGAGTAATGGGTCATATCAATGTACCACAATGTCTTTTTACAAAGTTTGTATCAACACCATGAGGATCCTGGGATTTAGAACTTTTAAGTGCTTCAGTAATCTTTAATTCTACCTGTTATTTTTATCTAGCTGAAAAATGGGCTGTTCAGCATCAATCCAACAGGTACAATAGTTGACGGAGTGAACGATCCGGTTATTTCAAACAAACTATTTAGAAAGAAATTGTTAAAAATGTTTGCTGTTCTTGTGAGATCCCCTCTTTAAAAATGATCACTTTTTAGTCAAAGTAAAACTATTATTTTATTTTTACCTAATAATTTATTTAAGCTTTGCCACACCTCTCTACCATTACCCTTTGTACCCTCAATAATGGAAATAAAACATTTGCTTTTGCCTTTCTCAAGGATTGTATTACTTTATTACACATGTGAGCACATTATAGGCAGTAGGCAGATGAGTTTTCAAATCAATTAATATGTCTCTAGATCTCATCAAGTCCCTGCATATTTGATATAACCAAGGTAGAGTATTACCTTTCTTGGCCTTATGGCTCCCTCTCCTGGTGGAAAACGACACCACGTCTTTGAGTTTATTAAAGGACACGTTCACTGATCAGCTAGAAGCAGAGAAATATTTTGATATAGTGAAGTCAGAGGAAAGTTTTAAAGCAATAATGTACATTTACACATTAAACTAAAGCATAAAAAGCATGAAGAGCCACTGAAAACTGGTGAAGAGCTATGACTGATTTCTGTGTTAGTTGATGAGAAGATTTCCTCCCAGTCAATTCCAGTTCCAGCACTGCTAGGATTTTGTGCCTGGTTCTACAGTATTACATTAGGGGAGGGGGGAGGGGGGGCTTTGAGAAGTCTAGTAAACCTTTGGAGGATGCAATTACCAATCAAAATAGGATTTTTTTCATAGAACTATCGATCAGAAAATGATTTGTCTTCATGATTGTGTTTGGCTTATTGGTGAATAAAACATCAATTCTTCTTTTCTGTGATCTCTTTGTTTAAATCGAGTGACTTCCTCGTGGTGTTTAGCCGTTCATAGAATTCTACCTTGAGCCAATCCAATCTTGTGACAGCCAATCACTAGCTGCTGGAAGTAGAAGCTGTCAACACAGCTGCACCAGTGACCAGGGCGACCACACCTCCCCTGGAGCCCCCTCCGTCAGCAGCTCCATTGATGGCAGAAGCAGCTGCCAGATGCTCAGCCGGGCACTGGTACGACAGTCTACCATCAGCTGCTGGATCCGCACGATTTGTTGGTGCGGTGTCTGATACTGCTGATGATTTTCTGTGAGGCCCCCACCTCTCATTTTTTTTTCTGTGTAACTTTAGCTTCAATTTTCCATTTCACATTCAACTGAACTTTGTGTCCATTAACAGACAATGAGAATGAAGCTGTTCAACAACATTTACGCATTAACACAACGTATTCAGTTCTGAAATTGTTTTACTTTGAAATGTTTGATCTGATTCAGCAGGAATTTTGTTAACAACATATTGACCTGTGTCCTCCTGTTCCAGGTGTTTCTGTGCTGCTGCTGTCTAGAATCACTGTTTCTGCAGGTATGAAACTTAAAAAACTCAAATGCTTTTTGAATTGATTTTGGTAAAAAAAACAAAAGTTGTAGTATTGAGATTGAGAAAAGTTATAATTAAAGTAAGTTAGCTAAATAAATAGGATGTTCAGACAAACACATTGTTGATAATCTTAGTTCTTAATTTCTTAATATCTACACTTATGTATTGTGTAGTTATAAATCATTGTATGAGATTCACAACAACATTATAAAGACTAAAATCATTGTGATTCATTTGGATGTGAGCAGCTCTCACTGGGTCAAAATCACAGGAATGTAACATGTTCTTATGTTAAATTAAGAAACAAATGACTAAATTAATACATCAATTCTCTGTTTTTCTGCACAAAAACAATTGATTGTGTGACACACAACATGACATCTACACTGTAGTCAGCAGAATTCAGTTACATCACACAGTTCTGTCTGTGTGTCCTATGACTCAGGTGTGGAGGTGTATGAGGGGGAGGAGTCTGTGCTCCTGCCTTTCCAGGTGTCAGAATCTAATTCCAAAGGATCCACTGTGGTGTGGAACCGCATTGGCCTCCCTCTTGGTTCAGTTGTCCACTTACTTAAACCAGAAGGTGAAGATTTTAGTGACCAGGACCCACAGTACCACGGCCGAACATCAATGAGGACTGATGCACTTCAGACTGGAGACCTCACTCTCACTCTGAGAAAACCCACCAACAGGGACAGTGGAACCTACACCTGCACTGTGCGCAGGAGGGGACAAGAGCTGAGTAGGACTACAGTACATCTGCTGGTCAGAGGTCAGTAAGAAGGCAGCATGTCATGGCATTTAGGACACTAAATCACTTGGTGTATAAATCCCAGTCCGTCAGTTTTTATCTCTTTGTTAATGAAAAACTGAAGAAACTGATTAACAAAACAAACTCCTCCTCTGCAGAACCTCCCTGTGTGTCTGTGGTCAGACTCGTCCTCCACCTCGTGGTCTTCTGTCCGTTCTTCATCTCTACTGGTTTGATGGTGTCCATCTGCTGCAGCAGGAGGACAGGAAACAAACCAGTTGTCTCCATGGAGATGAGCCAGGATGTTGAAGAAGATCAGGGACTGGATAAAGACTATGATGACATCACTGCTGATGTCACCACTGAGCATAATTTCTGAGCTGCAGAGTTTGTTAAATTTAATGATTCTGTAATAAAAGTTAATCTCTTATTTCAGATTCAGATTTCCCTATTGTTTCCTGCCACATTTCATCACAGCTTCTGAGCCATTCGAAGTACAAGCACTTTGTTTCTGTACTTAAGTACATTTAGCACGTATCTGTACTTTACTTAAGTAGATTTAATTATGACTACTTTGACTTTTACTTCACTCCATCTAATAGCAAATATTTCTACTTTTTAATCTACTACATTTCTAATTATAGTTGTGTTACATGCTACAATCACATTTTACGCATTTCATAATTTACTATTTGTCAGTTTTTTATGAAAGCGAGTAACAAGAGACGGAGGAATTGTACTCACTTTGAGTACTAATATGTCAAATATCAGTGTTTTACTGTTAAAATGACAGACTGTTACTGTCACTATGAGATGTTACAACATGAGTAGTTAAGAAATAAAACTGAATTATAACTAAAACAGCATCATTTATGTTTACATTCATGTACTTACTTTTACTTAAGTAGAAATGTCAGTGTGTACTTATACTAGTTGTCACATGTGAGGACGCTTCGGATGTGAAACAGGCTTTAGAGGCGACATATGAGGCGTGATGCCTTCAGAAGAACAGAGGTGCAGTAACAGGCTGAAGGTTAAATGTAAAATAATTGACATAAAGAGAAGATTGTAAAGAAGTGATTGTGAAATTGACCATAATCCCTCACATCAATCTTTGTCTGAGCACAGACACCAGCTAATGATCTTATTGTTCATTCCTGTAAATGAGCAGAAACCTGCAGTGAACATCGACCCCCTGCGTCTGCTGTAAGTCCTGTTCTTGTTACTTTATATCTTTCTAATTGTAATTATCTTCTATTGATCGTCCTCTGACAAGCTGAATTTCTTTACAGGAAGTTCGTAGTTTGAACATGTGTCCTGCCATGAATCAGATCAAATGATCCACCATCTTCTTATTTCTTATTATTTCTTATTTCCACCACCCGGAAACAACAAAAACCTATTTCACAACAAAAAGACAACACACGTGTTACCTATGTACAGTGTATGTTTGTTTGTGAAGGTGCAGCGTGGTTGGAGAAGTGAGGAGGGGTAGTGAGGATAAGCAGAAAGGGTCTAATAGTAGTAATAATAATGATGAATAACTAATATTAAACAATGGGCTGATAACAACATTAGCAATAATAGAAATGAAACAAATGTTGTCATAGTTAAATAATATAATGATGATATAATGATAGTGTTTACACATCACATCGTAACCTAGTTACTTCTAGGTTGGACTACTGTAATTCCCTACTTTCAGGATGCCCCAGTAACTAAAGAGCCTGCAATTAATCCAAAATGCTGCAGCAAGAGTGCTGACTGGAACTAGCAAGAGAGATCATATTTCACCTTCACTAGCTTCTCTCCATTGGCTTCCCATTAAATTTAGAATAGAATTTAAAACCCTGCTTCTTACATATAAAGCTCTGAATGGTGAGGCTCCATCATATTTAGAAGACCTCATAGCACCATATCATCCCAGTAGACCACTTCGCTCTCAGAATGCAGGCCTACTTGTGGTTCCCAGAATTTCCAAAAGTAGAATGGGAGGCAGAGCCTTTAGCTATCAAGCTCCTCTCTTGTGGAACCAGCTCCCAGTTCAGATTCAGGAAGCAGACACCCTCTCTACTTTTAAGTCTAGGCTCAAAACCTTCCTCTTTAATAAAGTATATAGTTAAAACTGCTCAGTCAACCTGAACTAGCTCCTACTAAGATGTTATAGGTTTAGAGTGTTGGTTGACTCCCGCAAGTGCAATGAGCTCCTCTCCTCTTTCTCTCTATACATTTATTTGTCACCACTACATGCTGTTAATTTTGTGTCTTCTCTCTCAAGTAGTTGTGCTTCTCCCCCTCTGTCCCACTCTCTTTCTGCAGGTGTCCCCAGCTTTGAAGCTGTGTGTCTTCCAGCATGCGGCTACTGGTCCTACCAACCTGCCCGATGTTTTGTTTCTCTCTCCACTGTCCACTCACCCCAACTGGTCAAGGCAGATGGTCGTCCACCCTGAGCCTGGTTCTGCTGGAGGTCTCTTTCATTAAAGGGAGTTTTTCCTCCCCACTGTTGCTTATGGCTTGTTCAAGGGGGAATTGTTTGGTTCTCTCTACATACTTGTATAGTCTGGACTTTATTCTGTAACGTGCCTTGAGATAACTGTGAATTGGTGCTATATAAATAAAGTTGAATTATTTTAACTTGACCAAAAATAGGAAATGATCTCACAACACAGATCTGAACTGAAGTGATGTGGTTTTATTTCTGTAGATGGACACATCTTCGTGCAGATGTTTTAAAAACACGTCCACATTCTCACACAGAGCATCTTTAAAAGTCCCCACATGGACACAAAAAACACACAAAGGCTTCTTGTGCTGTGTCCATCAAATAAAGTGTGTCTTCCAGCTGGATGTGTCCTCAGTGTATCAGCACCGTTCTGGTCTGAGCTGCTGACAGTGATCACATCAGTGACACCTACAGCACTAATAACAGCAGCATAGTGTTGAAGTTGTTAAGAGGGAAGTCGTGTCTCTGCTGTTCACAGGTTCAGTCCTCGTCCAGACGACATGAAGACTCCACGTGTCTCTCTGCTCCTCGGTGAGTCAAACACACATTCACACTGGGGACAAAGTCTTTAGATCACAGCCTGTAAGTGAATGTGTACCTGTAAGTATTTAGTAGCTAAGAGGTGTTTATGAAGTAGTAAGTTAATGAACTTCCTGATCACAGACAATGACAATGTAGCTGTTCAACAACATTTACACATTTTCAGTGACAATCAGTGGGTTTTCTTGTTACTGCAAACATTCAGAAAAATCAAAAAGCCATTTGAAATGTTTTTAGGAATAAGTGCAGGACATATTTAAGGACACGCATGTGAAAACTGTCCTGACAGAGACAGAACTTCTGCTTTTCAGATCGTCTCTGTACACAGAGACACGTCTTCATCCAGGTGTTTTAACAACACTTCACCTTCCTCAGAATCAGCTTCTCTAAACCTCAGCATCATCCAGACAACATGAAGTCAAACACACATTCACACTGGAGACAAACTGGAAGCTGAAACATGATCCACACTGAGACCTGGATCCTGATCACTGTCCTCTCTGAATATTTAACACAACGTATTCAGTTCTGAAATTGTTTTACTTTGAAATGTTTGATCTGATTCAGCAGGAAACTTGTTAACAACATGTTGACCTGTGTCCTCCTGTTCAAGGTGTGTCTGTCCTCCTGCTGCTGTCTGGACTCAGTATTTCTGCAGGTATGAAACGTAAAACATTCAAATGCTTTTTGAATTGATTATGGTAAAAAAAACTAAAGTTGTAGTATTGAGATTGAGAAAGGTTATAATTAAAGTAAGTTTGCTATGTGTTTGTTAAAAGAAAATATGTAAAATAAATCAATAAACAGGATGTTCAGACAAACACATTGTTGTTGATTGTTCTTAATTTCTTAATATCTACACTGATGTATTGTCATTGTGATTCATTTGGATGTGAGCAGCTCTCACTAGGTCAAAATCACAGGAATGTAACATGTTCTTGTGTTAAATTAAGAAACAAATGACTAAATTAATACATCAATTCTCTGTTTTTCTGCACAAATAGAATTGATTGTGTGACACACAACATGACATCTACACTGTAGTCAGCAGAATTCAGTTACATCACACAGTTCTGTCTGTGTGTCCTATGACTCAGGTGTGGAGGTGTATGAGGGGGAGGAGTCTGTGCTCCTGCCTTTCCAGGTGTCAGAATCGGATTCCAGTGGCTCCACTGTGATGTGGAACCGCTTTGGCCTCACTTTTCGTTCAGTTGTTCACTTTCTTAAACCGGAAGGTGAACATTTAAGTGACCAGGACCCACAGTACCACGGCCGAACATCAATGAGGACTGATGCACTTCAGACTGGAGACCTCAGTCTCACTCTGAGAAAACCCACCAACAGGGACAGTGGAACCTACACCTGCACTGTGCGCAGGAGGGGACAAGAGCTGAGTAGGACTACAGTACATCTGCTGGTCAGAGGTCAGTAAGAAGGCAGCATGTCATGGCATTTAGGACACTAAATCACTTGGTGTATAAATCCCAGTCAGTCAGTTTTTATCTCTTTGTTAATGAAAAACTGAAGAAACTGATTAACAAAACAAACTCCTCCTCTGCAGAACCTCCCTGTGTGTCTGTGGTCAGACTCGTCCTCCACCTCGTGGTCTTCTGTCCATTCTTCATGTCCACTGGTCTGATGGTGTCCATCTGCTGCAGCAGGAGGACAGGAAACAAACCAGTTGTCTCCATGGAGATGAGCCAGGATGTTGAAGAAGATCAGGGACTGGATAAAGACCATGATGACATCACTGCTGATGTCACCACTGAGCATAATTTCTGAGTTTGTTAAAGCTCGATTACATTTTTAACCATTTCCAGTAAACATACTGCAGATTTCCCTTTTGTTTCCTGCCACATTTCATCACAGCTTCTGAGCCATTTGAAGTACAAGTACTTTGTTTCTGTACTTAAGTACATTTATCACGTATCTGTACTTTACTTAAGTAGATTTAATTATGGCTACTTTGACTTTTACTTCACTTCATCTAAGAGCAAATATTTCTTTTTACTCTACTACATTTCTAATTATAGTTGTGTTACATGTTACAGTCTTGTTATTTTACACATTTGTTATGAAAACAAATCTTGTCCTTGTTAACTGACATCTGTGCATCTTTGTTCTCTGCATTTTATCAGTGTTTGTATCAGTGTTTTACTCTACACAGAGCTGTTGGACTGTTACTGTCACTATGAGATGTTACAACAGGAGTAGTTAAGAAATAAAACTGAATTATAACTAAAACATCCTTAACTCATCATTTATGTCTACATTCATGTACTTACTTACTTTTACTTAAGTAGAAATGACAGTCTGTAAACTTTATACTAGTTGTCACACGTGAGGATGCTTCTCCCGCTGTGAGTTATATATTCATAAAATCTAGAAACCACAGTGACTAAATCTTTTAGGAAATGACAGCCGACAGTCAGTGTGAAAAACTACAGCTCTTCCTGATCTCTTCTCTTTTTGTATCTCACCCTAAACAGTTTCCGATCTTAAAACTGAATCTCTCATAAAAACATTTAACATAACAAAATAAGAAAAGAAGGTTTTAAGTGCGTGTTGCTGCTTTCTATCACCTGTGAATCACAATGCAGATTTTCAAACAACATCTGACATCTCTGCTTGGATGAGAGACAGATGTCTTTAACTCAATCTGTACAAAGCTGTTTTCACGTATCACGTGCACTTTAGTGATAATGGTAACACATCGTGGCTACTTCAGGAAAAAAGTAACAGAGGGCTGACAAAATAACATGTTCATTTCAATGAATGAATCCCAGTAGAGTAACGTTCCACTGTGCCAAATCAACATGAACTGTTGTGGAAACTTTTTCTGCTGTTTGAAATGATTAAAAAATAAAACGGTTCATGTATAATGTGCTCAGTGTGTCTTGACAACCTGCTGGTGCTGAGCTGATTATTTTGTTTCTCCTCACACCATCTCCCAGTATAAATAGTGTTTAAGTGAAACTCACATGTTTTTACAGAACTTTTATTTTTGAAAGTTATGATTGGACTTCCTGTTGAAATAAGCCTTTCTCTGATCATCAGTAGCTGCGAGCTGACATCCTGCAGGAGTTTCTGAACCATCGGTTACTTTGAAGAGGACTTTGTGGATGATGAAGATGTTGGTGACGTTTATGATTCTCGTGCACGGTTTTATTGCAAACATTCAGAAAAATCAAAAAGTCATTTGAAATGTTTTTAGGAATAAGTGCAAGACACATTTAAGGACACACATGTGAAAAGTTTCCTGGCAGAGACAGAACTTCTGCTTTTCAGATTGTCTCTGTACACAGAGACACGTCTTCATACGGGTGTTTTAACAACACTTCTTCTTTCTCAGAATCAGCTTCTTTAAAACTCAGCATCATCCGGACAACATGAAGTCAAACACACATTCACACTGGGGACAAACTGGAAGCTGAAACATGATCCACACTGAGACCTGGATACTGATCACTGTCCTCTCTGAATATTTAACACAACATATTCAGTTCTGAAATTGTTTTACTTTGAAATGTTTGATCTGATTCAGCAGGAAACTTGTTAACAACATGACCTGACCCGTGTCCTCCTGTTCCAGGTGTGTCTGTCCTCCTGCTGCTCTCTGGACTCACTGTTTCTGCAGGTGATGATGGAGGTGAAAACAATCACTTCAATAATAACACAGATATTTACTCTGTTTGTCTGTGTGTCTTCCAGTGTCTCTGAACATCAGTCCAAACTTTCAGCAGTTCTTCAGAGATGCCTCAGTTTCTCTGAGTTGTGTTGAAGATGGACAGACAGTTGATGGATGGACAGTGAAGAGGACCAAAGGAGAAAAGACTGAGCAGTGTAGAGCAGTTGGTTCAGACTTTGGAAGTTTTAATGGTTCCTCCTGCTTCATCTCATCTCTCTCTCCATCAGACTCTGCAGGTTACTGGTGTGAAACCAGTTCTGGACAGAAAACTGAACAGATCAACATCACTGTACCTGATGCTACAGGTGGTGAGTAGGTCCATGCTGCTGCTTCTCTGGGTCCATTTATATGTGACTGGTCTGTTGGTGTATTTGAGTCTCTGTCTGACTCTGTGTTGTTCAGGTGATCAGCTCATTCTGGAGATTCCTGCACTTCCTGTGATCATAGGAAGTGATGTCACACTGCGCTGCAAAAGGAAAGATAACAACAGATTCAGAGCAGTTTTCTTCAAGAATGATGTTAACATTGGAACTGGATCTGAAGGAGAGTTACCCCTCATTAGTGTCCAACAGTCTGATGAAGGGCTCTACCACTGTTACATTGATGAGGATAAACCAACTCCTCAGAGCAGACTGAGGGTCAGAGGTCAGGACACTGACATAACTTCCATTTTAAAGATATGAACTAACCTGCTGACCTGATAATAAACTGATCACTGAACCAGATTCTCCTCCTAGAACCTCTTCTCCTCCACCCATCACTACTCTCTACCCTCTTACTTTATTGTCTTCTGTTACTTCTAATCCATCTCCATTCTTCTCTTTGCATCTTTGTCCCAGTAGTAGCAGTCCTGAGTTCTCTGGTTCTCCTGAGAACAGTCGCAAAATCTGACAGATAATGTTTTCAAATCATGCAGATTATTTATATACAGCAGCAAACTGATACGATGTGTGAAATTTAACAGATTTCATCCCCTGAGAACAAACTCTTTTAAACTTTTCTAGTAACATTTATCTAAAGTGAGCTGGACGTCACAGGATGTGAGTATTTGTCACTTCCTGTACAGACGACAGCTTCACCACTTATGGATTAGCTCTTCACAGCCCGAAACACGATGACAGTCACCACATCACAGTATGAAAGACTGATGTGTGTGATGGTTCAGTCCAGAAGGTCAATGTTAGCATTTAGCTTCTGTGTGATGTTCCTGCAGACTGACAGCTGATTCAATGTCCTTTCGGGTTCCCAGCATGCTTTGGGTGTAGAGGTGTATGAATTAACAAACAAAGACATTATTAATAGAAGTTGAAGAAACTGATTAACAAACCAAAAACAAACTCCTCCTCTGCAGAACCTCCCTCTGTGTCTGTGGTCAGACTCGTCCTCCACCTCGTGGTCTTCTGTCCGTTCTTCATCTCTACTGGTCTGATGGTGTCCATCTGCTCCAGCAGGAAGACAGGAAACAGAGCAGTCGTCTCCATAAAGATGAGCCAGCGTGTCACAGGAGGTCATGGATTGGACAAGGACGATGATGACATCACTGCTGATGTCCCCACTGAGTAGAACTTCTGAGCTGCAGAGTTTGTTAAATTGAATGATTCTCTAATAAAAGTTAATCTCTTAACATTCTTCATATCTGTGTGTTGTTAGTTTCCTTTTTTAGAAATGTTTTCTTCTGTTTCAAACTATTTCAAAATAAATCTGTTGATGTATGATGTTCTCAATGTGTCTTGATGATTTGCTGCTTTGTCTGGTTCTGATGATTTTCTGTGATGAACTGATTGTTCTGATTTGTATTTACTTTTTATGATTTACAAATTGAAATATTTGTATCTATTTGGGCCAAATGAAGTTTGTAAATATTTTGTACAGAACGTTCTCTCAAGTAAAATTCTTGTTTTAAACATATGTAGATCTCGAGTTGTCCATCAGTGGATCTCATCCTGTGGATGCAAATCCTCTCACACACACAGATCTTTTTTGCCCTTTCATGCTGTGGGTGGGGGGAAGAAAACCCAGAGGCGTATCAGCCAATGTGTAAAACAAGATTTGTACTGAGAAATCAACATGATTTTGCACAAAAATTCAGATGCAAGAATACATTTTATTTACACTGCATTTAAATTTGTAAATCCTAAAATACACATGCAAATCATTATGGCACCAATTTATTTCCTTAGGCCTCTTCCTACCCTCACCACTCAGCGTAAGTATTGTTTCTCTGTCGGATTTAAGCTCAGATTTTCTATTTCACATTCCAGTAAAGCTGATGTGTTTTTACAGATCTTTTATTTTGAAGGGTATGACCAGAGGCGGAGACTTCCTGTTGAAATAGACTTTTCTCTGATTGTCAATAGATCATCAGCAGCAGTGAGCTGACGTCCTGCAGGAGTTTCTACTTTAGTCAGAATCAGTGTGTGACGGATAAAGATGCTTGGGAAGTTACTCGTGCTTGGTGAGTTTATCCTGCTCCATCTGCTTATTGGTTATCTTTGAGCTTTAATACATATAAATTAGAGCTGTCGACTGAATCAATACTTTGAGTAGATGTAATACAATATTTTTTTAAGTCTGTTTTGTTGGACTTACTAGTATTTTATAGTCTTATTAAAATGATCAGTTGATACGTAATAACTTCTGAATCGTGATTATTTCTTATTCTGTTTTAACGACACATTTAAAAATGAATCTGGAATCTGAGTGTAGAACATTTACCACCAATTTCTAAAATAAACTTTTACTTAATGTCTGCGTGTTTTGAATTGGAGAAAACTGTAATTGTAAACTAAATGTTTGTGTAAACCTTTAATAGGTCAGCATGTGAAATATATCAGAGACTTTTTCCATATTAATGAATGTGTGTGCACACAATGCACTTTGATAAATCTGCTCAACCATAAAATAACAAATGGAAAAGGAAAAATGGAAATGTTAAACATTTGGATTATGTTTATGTGAAAGTACAACAGGGCACATTTAAACATAGAATAAGAAGTTGTGCTGTTGCATCCACAGAATGTACAAACCTCCAACCATTTACCGTCACAGTCAGAAAACAAAGTTTACTTACACAATACTTGTTGCAAAAGTGCCTCTGTGAACTTTCCGTACAAACACGTTTGTACAAAATGTGATGTGACGAGCTGTCAGTAGTTTCCCAAATTGACAAAGCTCTGCAAAGACAGGTGCAGTCTCTCATTTAAAAAAACTAGACCATGAACTTTGTCCACATACAACAACACACTTACACAAGCTCCAGATATGTCATTATTAAAGCAGGTTGATGACCTGTAACACAGGTGGTGCTGTGAGAGGCCAGGGGAAGCTACGCTGCACCACAGGGCTCATGGAAATGTTCTGCCGTGAAACATTTGTTAGCAGAGGAGCAAAAAGGTGGGGGCAGTGCAAACGGAATTGTTGGTGTTGAGGATGTCGCTCACTCGTCTGGTGCTTTTCGTGGATTTGATTCATATTTAAATAAATGTTATAGTGGACAATGAACACGTTTTAATGAAACAAAAAAACAACAAATGATCTGCTCTGGTTCACAACTTACTGCACAGTCCTTCACAGTGAGGGTGGACCGGAGCCAGTTCAGTGACCTGAATCCACTCCGTCCCATCCTCATGTCCTAACTGTGGTCAGCATTTGTCAGTCTGTGTGGTTATTTTGTGGCTATTCGCTGCCATTTGCTCAGCATTCAATCAAGGTGACTCATCTCAAATCAGAGGCTGCAGATGTACCAGTAAGTCTGGACTCCTGCCTGCAGACGACTGCAGGGATAAAATGAACTGAGGGAGAAGCTTTTGAGACAATATACACATTCTGATGAACCTATAAGTGAAGGACTCTCAAACTTCTCCCTGTCCTCCTGTTGCAGGCCTGTCTGTGCTGCTGCTGTCTGGACTGACTGTTTCTGAAGGTGAGATGATGGAGGTGAAAACAAGCAGTGACACTTCAACAGTAAGTTATTATTCATTTATTATATTTACTCTGTCTGTCTGTGTGTCCTACAGTCTATTTGAATGTCAGTCCAAACCGTCTGGAGTTCTTCATCAGAGAAACACTGACTCTGACCTGTCTCGAAGATGGACAGCCAGCTGTTGGATGGACCGTGATGAAACACAGTGGAGGACCCAATCTGTGCAGACCAGGTCTACGTGACTTTGGGACAAAGAATGGTTCCTCAGTCATCGTGTCAGATCTGGGCAATAAGGACATAGCATATTACTGGTGTGAGGACAGAGATGGGCAGAGGAGTAAACACGTCCCTATCCAAATAGAAGGTACAGATGCTCAGTGTCCTCTATTGGATCTGTCTCTCAGGCTGGAGCAGGTGAAGCTGAGCAGCAGCTCTGGACTGGAATTGGATTAGATTTCTGTCAGTGTGAACACACGTCTCTGCTTTACCTGCATTCAGACACTCAAACATCTTTCAGTGAATGAACTGGCTGTGCTGAACTGGTTCAGCTGGTGGCAGTCCATCCCCTCCTGAGCACACAGTCACTGTCTCCATGTGGATCTGGTCTGTTGTCCTAACTCTGTCTCTTGTTTTTCAGATCATGTCATCATGGACATCCCTGCTCATCCTGTGATAATAGGAAGTAACCTCACTCTGCACTGTATAATGAGGAACGGTTCCACAGTGGCAGCTTATTTCTTCATTAATGAAAGCTTTGTTGGATCTGGACCAAAACCGCAACCTCAAACAGAACTCACCATTCGTAACGTCCAAAAGTCAGATGAAGGTTCCTACTCATGTAAAGCGGTTACCTATGGCAGATCTCCTCGGAGCTGGCTGAGGGTCAGAGGTCAGGACTTTGACATCACTTCCTGTTTATTATTAGGACATGTGAATTTATGTAGTGTGAATTATTTCAGATGCTTTGCCTTAGGACTTGTAGACTGGGGTGGTGGTTCCCATTTGACTGATGAATGAATGAATGTTGGTTTACTGTTGGATTCAAGAGAAGCAATACAGATTCTACCGTGATCATCAGCAGTCCATCAACTCTATACTACTATGATGTCATGGACAGTTTCTCAAGGCACAGCCATGGGGAGGAGAGCGTCCTGTATGGGGACCTCCGAATCACGTCTCTGCCTCTTACAGATGATGTCATTCTGTAGCCTTCATGAGCCTGTGACCTTCACAACTTGCAGGGGAAATTTGCAGCTGGGATGAGGGTTAGCGCTTCCACATGTGAGACCGTGGTTCCTAGTATCTGTGTCTGTCAGGGTGCGAGTAGGTTAGAGAATTTAAGCAGATTGACAAGTGCACTGGTGCAGGGTCAGAGGTGACGTAGGTGCTGTAACATGCCATCGTAGTAAAAAGGGAAGTCAACTAGCTTCAGTTATTGGGTGGTGACATAAAGATCACAAGTGCAAGCAGCCAGAATGAGTTTCCTTCACAAGATGACTGGGTTTTGTAGTGATGCAGTATGGTACTTGAGTTTCAGTTACATTAGGACATGGAGAAAACACTACACAGTTCATAAAGTGATAATTAAAGGAGTTTCTCATGATTTTCTTCTACAGATCCTCCAACACCCCCCACCCCTCCACCTGCACCCATTCACCTCAGAGGTTAGAACCTTCATTGTGATTCCATAACAAGCAAATTTTACTTTAGAAATGTGACAATTGAAAATACTTTTCCACCTCTAACCTGTCTGTCCATCTGTCCTCCAGTCTCTGTGAATGTCAGTCCCAACCTTCAGCAGTTCTTCACCAATGGTCTTTACATTTCTGTGACTTGTGTTGAAGACGGACAGACAGTTGATGAATGGATGGTGAAGAGGACCATAGAAAACCAGACGCTCGAGTGCGGAGGATTTTGTTCAGGCTTTGACAGGTTTATTGTTTCCTACTGTTCACTGGCTTACTACTTAAACTTCACTGGAGTTTACTGGTGTGAGAGCAAGTCTGGACTGAAGACCGACCAGGTCACCATCACCCTAACAGGTACAGAAACTGATGCAATACAACACAGATATGACTCTGGTCTGTTGGTGTAAATCTGTCTCTGTATGTTTCTGTTTGTGTTGTTCAGAAAAAGATCTGATCCTGGAGATCCCTGCACTTCCTGTAGTGACAGGAAGTGATGTCACTCTGCGCTGTAAAAACAGAAAAGATGGCGTAGTCTCAGCCTCTTTCTTCAAAAATGGAAGCCTCATTGGAGATAAAGTTCAGGAATTGACCATCAGTAAAATACAACAGTCCGATGAAGGTCTCTACTCATGTTCTACTGATGAGTTTGGATCGTCCCCTCAGAGCTTGCTGAGGGTCAGAGGTCAGGACACTGACATCACTTCCTGTTTAATCATATAAATGTACCTGCTGACCTGATAAATAGTTACACTTTTACTCCTCTTCCTACAGACCTTCCTACAACCTCTCCAGAAAAAACTCTGTGATGTTGCTGCATTTTTTAATTTCCACTTCAAAATGGGGAGATGTAATAGCGGGATTGTCACTGTCTCATCAACATGACCGAGCCCTGAAAATGTTAATCAGCTTAATAGCTATAAATCTTAATCCACTGGTTAATTATTCTAAACATCTGAAATGTGCAAGAAATAATAAAACTGTGGAAAAATAAATAAACAGTGTGACAAAAATTATCATATATATATTCATTTTCACATCTGACCACATAAACACACACTTACACACATCTCAGCTGCTGTCATCGGTGAATGAATGGGTGAATAATGCTGATGTAGTATTAACATAAGAAACACACGGTGTTCTTTCCGATTTTAGGATTATGTAGTGGGGTTTAGGACAAGCAAGGACCAATCTAGAGACACTAAATTTCTTCTTGAGTCGTCCAGGACTATAGCGGGATCTCTGGTGTCCATTAAGAGAAGCTGACGTGGAATGTGACTCCACATCAAGCTGAAGATGACTTCCCTCTTAGGTGAGTGCAGTTTGAGTGGAGGGACAGGACCTAAAGCAGACTACATGTTAGGCACATGGACTGAAAGCTGTTCAGACACACGTCTTTCCGGAACTTTGGAGAAGAACGGGAGGTTAGAGGCTGGTCGATAGTTATTTACTGATGTGATGTTTGCAGAAGATCAGCTTGGAGACAGTTGTAGGAGATAGATTAACAGTATTCAGTACTGTAGGTTCCAGGACTGTCCAAAGTGTAGCTGGCAGAGCGTCGAGTAGGTTTGCTTTTCAAATTGTGCTGTTCCATCAAAATGTACCAAGCTCCTAACATTTACCAACGCAGTTAGAAAATAGAGCTCACTTACACGATACTTCTTTAGGTTTTCAACTTTTAAATACTGTTTAATCCGTTCTGCAGAAGATTGTGGAAATTTTCTTTCTAGTCGAATTTGTTTTTTTCTGCATCAGTCATTAGCCACAAAAGTCCAAAATGTGTTCTCTGTCTGTCCCCTCTCCACCACGAGATGCTCATACATAGTTTGTCAGGGCAGAAACTTTCTAAATCACTGAATCACTGAAGAGCATTCTATAGTTTTGATTTATACATTTTTACAACGTTCATATTCACGTCTCTTGACTCACTGCAAGTTGGGAAAACTCATATTTTCATATCATAAGGTCTTTGTAATCAGTGACTCAGTTAGTGTCGGCTTGGACATTAGAAACAGCTTTTGATCTGATCTAATCCACATTATGAGAAACCACATCCTGAAGATGCAACAGCTCAGCCACTGTCAGCTGACCACAGGAGAGTCAGTGACAGTTACATTACAAAATGAGCAGCATGCAACCACGAAACACGATTTACTTTCGAGAAAGGTTTTTGTTGCAACACAACATAAAGCTCATCAGAATATCTGTGGAAACAGCTGGGGTTTCATAAGAAGACGTTTTTCACTTTTAAGTGATGTAGGGGTCAGATAGGGAAGAATTGTTTTAACCTCTCAATCACAGCTTGAGCTGCTTTTCATTCTTTCTTCATCCACGTGTTGGTCTTGCGTGAGATGAGGTAATCTGGAGAAGGGCAGCTACACCTTCACCTGCCTTCACCCAAATACCAGCACATCATATTAGTCTTCAGAGTACACGAACATAATCATTAACGTGATAGATGACAACTTTGCTTCAGAATCTTGTTGACAGTTCAGTTTCCTGTCTAATTTACAAGATCCTGGACCACAAACCATCAGTCCAGTTTATTTAGACTCACACAGATTACTTATATATATACTGTGACTTTCTTTATGAGTCACATGAACTATGTTGTTGGCTGTGGTTTTTCTTCAGGTTCAGGGCAAAAATCGACCCCCTGCCTCTTTCTTGTTACTTTACACCTTCCTGACAAGTCTTTTCTCCTCATTATTCCCTATTTTTTCAGAGTTTGTAGGCTCAGCATTTATCCTGTGATGGAATGATCCATCATCCTGTTTTTGCAGTTTCCACCACTGGAGAACATGAAAGTCACCAGCTAGTTTTACTATCCAGACTCACAGTAAAGACCATCCTGCCCCCCCCCAAACACTCAGAAGTACTCTCTCTCACTCTTTAATCTTTGAGTTAACCAGCATCAAATCCAGTCCACCATCATGAAGAATGTTCCATTCTTATCTACGGCTGCACCTGACAGTTGTTTTTGTCGATTATTTAATCGATTAATCTGACCTCAGTGGGCTGATGAGTTAAGAGGGCCTGGTGAATCAGTGGTAGAGTATTGTGGTAGAATGCAGAAGGCAGTAGGTTTGAATCCCACCCCGCCAGGTGCGGTGGAAGGGTGAAATGGTGAAGTCCACCACAGGTGACCAGATACAAGCCGGTAACTCTGCACGAGTCTTACTCCACAGTTTATCAGTTCTAAATGTAGAGGCAGTTTCAGCTGGAGGGATGCAGTGGAAACTCCTAGTTTGAGCCTGTGTTACAGACAGTACAAGCTGAGCTCTGATAACAGCTAAACACACGATTCATTTATCTAAAAATCAATCAATAAGAGTGAATTTTTTGTACAAAGGTTAAGCTGAAAAAGCCTCAACACAGCCTATAAATGGACCCCCCCCAATTTATGAAGTAGTGCCTTTATGAACCCACCACCAGACATGAATCACTCAAGTCATTACTCAAACCGATATAACAAGGTTTTCATTAAGCCTGATAAACTCTGGATTAACTGACATCAACTGCTAGAACTCCACAGCTTGCAGCCAAACGTAAACCCCCAACATCACGTTATACAAATGTTCTCCAAGCAGGACGGACCTGTGGACACTGATCAACAACACCTGAACAGAGTGAGAATATTTGCAGGAAATGTTCTCAGTTTGAAACTTTGTTTAATTAATAGTTCATGTTTTTATGATACTGGTTGGATACCAGTTGGAAAACCCAGACTATGACCTGTACCACCCTCAGGTCTGGACCCAGAGAACCTGTACAACCCTTCAAAATGCTCCAAACATTTACACAGTTGAGACATGTGGATTTATGTTAAAGATACGATAAAACATGACACTGTCATCTTTGTCCTTTTGTTTTTATTATTTGTTAAATATTACAGAAAAGCCTTAAAGACAATATGACCATATCTGTAGAAGGTAACATTACAGCTAATAATAAAAAAGCAGATAATACAATTTCTTAAAAATATAAAAAGACAATTCTTATTTTTGGAAAGGCTTTTTCGTGTCTCTGCAGTCTGTTCTGGATCATATTAAAAACAGGTTCAGAAAAAAAGCTGTAACAAATTTAGTTGAATAAAACATAATATAACTGAAGAAAATAATTAATCCGCTCCTGGCAAGTTTTATACAAATGTGGTTCTTGCTGGTAACAAGAGTTCTAGCAACAAGCAAATGCTACCCAAAGCACACAAAGGATAAACATCAGGCATTAAAACCTGTTTGTCAGTAACGAAAGGAAACGCTGAAATGCAGGCTGCAGATTATGTTACCTGTGTGACGTTTCTGCATCAGGATGTATCCTCAGCAAACCGCCAAAGCCTGTGCACCGGCACATTTACAGTCAACAGAAAAACTTTCTATATGCTCACAAGTTGTGGGTCAGAAGTTCCAGCAGGCACAGTTCTGCATTAGGACTAGCTTTCAGATTTGTTCAGTCTCACATTTTTGGTTGGGGGACTTTTATAAAGCAGGATTTTCCGAGAGGTGAACAGATACCAGTTAGAGTAGAAATCAAACTTGTGGGGGAATCAAAAACAAAAACAAAACAAAAAAAAACACATATTTTTGAGTGAAGGGGGTTTTAATATTCATCCTTCACATCAGGAAGCAATGAGGGATTAAACTAACTTAGCTTAAGAAGTAGATGCAGGGGAAAACAGCGTGATAGGTTTTTCCACACTGTGTGGTTTTGGTCTGAGGAGAGGGTTCTGGTGGACTTGCAGAGAACTCTAAATAGTGAAAAATGAAGCACAGATGTTTAGTCCCCAGGCTTGGCGAACTCCTAAATTTGTCAAGCTTGTGTGAGCGTTTCCACACAGCTGTGTGACTATATGAATATACCTTTAGATTCCTCACATTGGTGAAGTAATTTCCATGTTCACACTTATATTATTTCCGTTCGGTGTGAATACGTTGGATTTTTAGAGAACTCGGACTAGTGACAGCTTTTCCACAGCGATCACACACACGTGGTTTCACACGAGTGTGAGTACGCAGATGTGCCTTTACAGCAGTGAGAAACTTATTACATATAAATGCTTTCTCCCCAGTGTGACGATTCTGGTGAATTCTTAAATAATTAAGATTAGGGAAGACATTCCCACATGTCACATCTGTATGGAATCTGTCCAGTGTGAGGATGTAGATGGATTTTCCGATCACCTAGACTATAGCAAGCTTTCCCTCATTGTATACAGCTGGGTGGTTTTTCTCCGATGGTCGTATCTGTGTATTTTTAAAAATTTCCTTCTATGGAAGACTTTGCCACATTCTCCACACCGATATGGTTTTACCCCAGAGAGAAGACATTGGTGAATAGTTAGATTCTCCGGTGAAGTAAACGCTTTCCCACACTGGTCACAGGGGTAACGTTTATGTCTCACATGACTACTCTGATGGGCCCTTAAGGATTTCATCGTTGCAAAGGCCTTGTCACATTTTGGACAGCAGTGGTGTTCGGGTTCACTTTTTCTGTCCCCCTATAGCAGCAAACAAAGAAAGAGAGAGAACACGTGAGATACCACAGTGCAATACATTTTTTAAAACCTCAATCCTTGCTTTCATTTGCCACCTTAAATATGACTTTTCACCAAAGTTCTAGGCAGAATTTATTTCCTCCAAACAACTACAACAATCACACTAAACAGATCCCTTGAGAATAGAGAATATAGTAAATCAAACCCACTTTTAGACTCTCCCAGTTCAAATGTTCACATCATCATGCTTCACCCCTTGATAGACTCAGGCTGAATCAAACTCACACCACCACAAAATACACAATCGCTTGTTGGGTACACATGGGGGTCTAGTGGCTCAATGGGTAGAGCGACGGGTTGGTATACAGAAAGCCACAGGATTGGTGGCTGGGTCCCAAGCCCAGATAAAAATTGGAGGGTTGCGGCAGGAAAGGTCCCCGGCATAAAAAATATATAAATAAATATTTCTGAAAACATTCTGAAAGCAGTTTATTCTTTGAGTTGTTGGGTACACAAACCTAAAACTAACTAACTCCATTCTGATAAATCCTGACTTCATAAAGGTCACAAAATTCAGTTTTTTAACCGTTTCATATGTGCTGATTCACCTATGGGCTCATTTTGGAGACTGCAGTGTTATGTTGAGTTGCCCACTAACAGCAGCTTTTGTTATTTATTTGACCACATCTGTATGACACAGTGCGACCACAATGATCATACAGCAGCTGAATCCAGTCCTCTAAAAGACGTTTAAAACAAACTGAACATTATTACCTTAATAAAGTGATTATTTACAACCAAAAATATCGTTACCCTTTCTCAGAAAACTGTTCCATTTACAAATGGTCAGGTATTCACATGCTTATTGTAGTTGTGGGCAACAACACAAAAAAAACAGCGAAGGAAAGTCAAACTTGATAAAAATTCACACAGAACTCACAAATGCACTGGACAAAATTATTGGCACATTGACTTAGTATTTGGTAGCCAGCCCTTTGGAAAAAATAACTGAAATCCTCCTGTAACCATGAATGAGTTTCTTCCACCTCTACTGGAATGTTGGACCACTCTTGTTTTGCAAACTGCTGCAGGTCATTCCTTCTTCCAACTGCTGTTCTGAGATCGTTCCACAGGTCTTCTATGGGATTCAGATCTGGACTCATTGCTGGCCATTTCAGAACTCTCCAGAGCTTTGTTTGGAACCATCTCTGAGTGCTTTCTGATGTGTGTTTCGAGTTATTGTCCTGCTGAAAGACCCCTGACCTCTGGTGGAGACGCAGCTTTCTGACATTGGCCACTACAATTGGGCCCCACAATTCTTTGGTAATGATCAGATTTCATGATACCGTTCACACAGTCAAGGTGTCCAGTGCCAGAAGCAGGAAAGCACCAACACATCTTTGAACCTCCACCATGTTTGACTGCAGGGACTGTGTTCTTTTCTTTGAAGGCCTCATTTCTTTTTCTGGAAACAGAGCCATGATGTCCTTTACCAAAAAGCTCTACTTTTGTCTCCTCTGTCCACAGTGTGTTCTCCCAGATGGATTGTGGTTTTGTCAAACTCCAGTCTTGCTTTTTTATGCCTTTGTGTCAGCAGTGGTGTCCTCCTCGGTCTCTCTACCATAGCGTCTCTTTTCATTCAGAGGGCAACAGATAGTGTGAGCTGACACTGTTGTACCCTGTGTCTGCAGATCAGCTTGAATTTGTTTGGAAGTTAATCAGGTTCTTTATCCATCATTTGAACAAGCCCAGATTTTTCTTTTGTCTTCATTTGACTCAGCTTTGAACGCTGAAGGTTCTGTTTGAAAATGTCCAACAAATTAGCCAACATCTCCCTCTGGTGGATAAAATCCAACATGGTAAAACACTGTTTGGCCTCAAATCAATTAGTCAAGAATGAGCTGCACTAACAGTTGCGTTTCTAGAGACAGCACCTTTAGTAAAAGCTCAAAACCAGCATGTCCAACCAGCAACATGTCAGTGAGTCCACTGTTAAAGGACATGAAGACATTTTCTAATGTTGGCACTGAAAGCCATCACAGAGAAGTGGCCTGGGGACGACCTCCGGCTTCTGTTTCCATGTGGAAAACACAGATTTCTGAGGTTGGAAAAGTCTTCATGTTGAAGTAAACATAAGTGGACGTCAAAGTCAACAGCTTTCGGCTTCTACCAGAGCAGAAAGTGTTCAGCACGTTGATTTAGCATGTGTTTTTATGCTGGATGTTGTTCCTGTCGCCAACCCTCCCATTTTAATCCGGGCTCAGGACCAGCACCAGGTTCACACTTGGTGACTGGGTGGGCCTGCACCTGGTGGGGTGGGATTTCGAATCCACTGCCCTCTGCATCCCAACCCAATGCTCTTAATTAATTAATTAGAACACGAAGAACTAAAAAGCAGGATGTGCTGCACTTAATGCATTATCTGTTGAACCTAATGTGCCACAGGGTCTGGTGGACACTGAGACAGTCCCAGTCCCAAACCAATCAGAACCCTGTAGCATCTGTAGCTGTGAGCACTGAGTCCCCATCAGCAGCAGATAGAGGACAGATATCAGTGATAGGGTAAACATTCCATGTTCATTCTTCTTCACCCAGCGTCCATTTGATTAAGGAGACATCACTGAGTCTATGTGGGGACTTATGATGAATAAATTCCCACTCAGGTGGAAGTTTATTGGGCTCATCTCCTGGGCAGACAGGAGATGTTGTTATGTATCCAGTCCTCACTGATAAACTTAATGTGGTGGACAAAATAATAGAAAAAAAGTTTCATAACATGCAGTTTCGAGACAAATATTCGATCCTGATATCAGATTCTACTGTAGCTGCTATAACCATTTGTTCTGCTCTTGATTCTTCACCTTCCAGCTCTGCAGACTTAGGTACAGACACAGTTTACGGTGGACGTGGGTTATTTCTCTTAAAGCAAAGCACAACGTCACACTGATATTTTAGCTGTTATAGTTTTTAAACTAAAGTAAACTGAACTGTTTGCTGTTTTCTATATTCACTACATTTCCATTACAGCTTGTGAATCAGAAGGTTTGAGTCCTGCAGCGCAAACTTTATCATATTTGTTTGTTTAAAGAGAAGATGGCTGAATAAAGTATTGAAATATGAATGATTGATGAATACAAGTGGGAAAATAATACATTAATTTAAAAAATAATCGTTTTCACCCATTAATTTATCAACACTGACCTGCAGATCGCTGGGACCAGCGGGGTCGCTGCTCGGGGGGTCCAGCTCCGGGTTCTCCTCCTTTATTTCCACCTTGTAGTAAGCCTGCTCGATGAAATCCGGGTCCTGGTTCTCCTCTTTTACCCTGTTTGACAGGAGATCCTGAAAGGTGAAATCCGGGTCCTGGTTCTCCTCTTTTACTCTGTTTGACAGAAGATCCTGAAAGGTGAAATCCGGGTCCTGGCTCTCCTCCTTCGTTTTAGTCCTGAACGGGTCCTGGTTGATAAAATCCTGGTCCTGCTTCTCCTCCTTTATCGTGACCTTACTGTGGTCTATGTAGGCAAAGTCCTGGTCCTGCTTCTCCTCTTTTATTAGGACCTTACTGTGGTCCACCTGGATAAAATCCTGGTCCTGGCTCTCTTCGTTTATTCCCTTCTTGAACAGTTCCAGTTCGGGGAAATCCGGGTCCTCGCGATCCCTTTTCACTCCGCTTTTGTGGTCGCTGTGGAAAATAAAATCCTGATCCTCGGTCACCCTGTTCATTGTGGTCTTGATTTCGGCCCAGCTCCATAATGTCTGGGTGCTTTTGTTTACACCGCGCCGCCACATTTTGTCTAAAATGGCAGACGTTAGTTCCTAAGGAAGTAGTGACGTCACGCCAACGTGTCACATGACCAAAGACCGGATGCTCCGTGCTGCGCATGCGTCTTTTTTTACTTTATTGGTTGCAGAACAACAGAATCTGTATGTTTCATCACATGTAAGGCACATTGGAGGTGCCAGCAAGAGATAATTCAACTTAAATATGGTGGAGAAAAAAAAATAGAGACTTAGGCTCAGATGTAAAAACACTTGTGAGTACATGCCAAAAAAAAATCAGTGATCTGTAGTCTCACAGAAGCTGATATCACAGAAGCCAAAGATTGTGGTCAATGTTAAATCTCTGGCTTAGAAGTTCACTTGATGGATAAATACTAAAAGGATTTTGAAGTGGTAATGTGGTAGTGAAGTAAGTAATATAAAAGAAAAGTAATATAAGTAGTTTTTAGTTTTTTGAATTTTAAATCTGAAAACTGTTGTATTATGGAGTCTCTATTTGATCTGATTAGGAATAGTTCATTGTTCCGTGATTGCGCATCCATTTATTTGTGGCTCCTTCAGATGAGAAAGTTTGTCCATTAATTTGAAGCAATGATATATTTAGAGCGCAAGGCTGTCTGCAGCATAACACTTGTTTGTGGAAAGAAGACAGGCTGACTGGCAGTTTTTTAACAAGGAAATCACACTTAAGAATAAAGTCGATTCCACCCATTTTTTTGGATAAACCTCTGGGGAGACAGAACCAGATACTACTGCTGTTCAGCAAATTTGATTTGAGCCAATTCAATTGCAGTACTGCATTTAAGCATTCGAAATCAGTAGCTTGTAAACTCCCTCCTTTGTATTCTTTAATCATTTCTGATTTCTTAATGTAATGAACCTGGTGGATGGTTCATTTGGTTGATTGTAAATGTGCTTATATGGTATAGCCATTGAAAATGAAGGTCGACGCTAGCGACCTTCATTTTCAACATTTTAACAGAATTCTACCTATATATTAACAGTCTCTCCTCTGAACATGTCCAAACCACCTTAATCTGGCCTCTCTGACTTTATGTGTCAAACATCTAACATGAGCTGTCCCTCTGATGTCCTCATTCCTGATCCTGTCCATCCTCGTCCCTCCCAAATAGAACCTCAACATCTTAAGCTCTGCTACCTCCAGCTCTGCCTCCTGTCTTTTCTTCAGTGCCACTGTCTGTAAGCTGTGGTGGACTTCAAGAAGTCCAGGACTCCTGTCAATCCTCTCTCCATATGGGCAGAGGGGGTGGGAGTAGTTTCAGAGTACAAATACCTGGGTGTCCACCGGATAATAAACTGGTCTGCTCAGTTAATGCAGCATCAATCTACAGGAAAACACAGAGCAGGCTGTGTTTTCTTTAACTTATTGATCAGGAGTTTGTACTAGTACTTGTCTACTGTCTTTACACGTTAATGTCTTAATTTTGTGTGCAGGAAACAAACATTTGCTCTAGGGAGGTGACCCGACCTGTTGAAGGTGAAGCATGTGGTGACATCACTGCTGATGTCACCAAAGAGCACGACCTCTGAGCTGACGTCACAATGTTTCAGTTGTTCAATAAAGTGAAAATGTTTGGGTTTGGGTTTGTTGGTCATTAAAAAAAGGTCATTTGTTCCTACACATAACTAATACAGTTAGTTGCAACTTAAATCAACAAACTGAATTACAGATAGTGGAAATGTTTTGTGTAATGTCACCTGCAGTTACGCAGTAATATTTTACTGTGTCACTTAGCAAGAAGACTGATCACAGAACTAGAGCAGAGGGTCATGTTTGTTATCAGCTTTAACATGTGATGACTTTTATGAGAGTTTAACGTTTTTCTTTATGCAACACTGAGCCTAAACATTACGACGCCTCATGGTTGAAGAAAATAACATTTTAAAAAACACCGGTGTGTGTGTCCACATCTGCACAGTGGGGTAAGGACACGCTGATGGAGAAAGTGTGAACCTTCTGGAATCTTAAATTAACACGTTATTAACTGTGAGCAAAATAAATAACCTATGTTGACTGATCAAGTTCTACCTTCACTTTGCCTTTCAGGTTGATTTTGATTCTCAAGCTATGTTTTCTAGCATTGGTGGGATATAGTCACAGTTGTGTATTTTTAAAGTTAACAGTTTTTGTTTAATGGAGCTTGTTGCAGGAGCCAAACAAAGGCCAGGGATTTGGTGTCGCCTGCACAAGTAAGGTCAGGGCGAAAAAGCCCTCAAACTAAAGGGGTGAACAAGAGAGTTCACGCTCTCCCTGGAGCTGAAACAGGGTAAAAATCACACGCCTCTGATTAAAAGTTTGTTGGAAACAGTCGCCTTGTGTGTTACTTCCGGCAGGTGTGAAGTATTCGGCGAACACATTTGTTTTTCTAACGTTATATCGTTTAATTCTTAACAGTGTTTCTGTTTCTAGTCAGGCACCTTTGCAGGACGCCTCTCTCCTCGGGGTGTTGGCCCGCCTCCCCGTACGGCGACTAATCAGACTGCTGCTCGGGAGAGGCAGGAGCTCATTGTGGCACATGATTGGCCAACTCCGGCGTCGCTCACGCAGCAGCCTCGCTGGAGTATAAAAGTGCGGACAGCCTGGCAAACGCGAAGAGTCGTGCTAAACAGCAAGTTGCGGCAGATTTCTGCATTTTTAGTTAAATTCATGGTTATTAAAACATACGCTCGCAGCGACGCACCCACACACGCATTGAGATCTCGATAGGTTCTTTTTTATAGCACAGAGCGGGTTTTCGGGGATGTTTTGCAGTTGTTTTTCTTCAGGGGGGTGTGTGTGAGCGTTAGCGCCATGCTAGCAGTTTCCTGTGGATTAGCTGGACGTGGCTAGCTGGAGAAGCTAACTGTTTACCTGTTTGTTTGTAAAGGCTCGTTTGAATTATTCACGATGGCGCGCCGGGGTTGGCGGAGACAGTGGCAGAGGCGGAGTTAGGACACGTACAGACAGGTTTAGTTCTGTCGGAGCAGTTTGTGTTAATAGTGCAAGAAGCAGAAAAGTCGAAGGTTTCTACAGGACACGGTAAGTACGACCGAGTTCATCGCTAACTGAAAATCAGTTCTCAGTGACTTGGTGCAACTTCCCGAACAAGCTTCTCCTGGCTGAAGTTGTTGGTGTTGGGAATAATGGTCTGTGCACATCCAGTACTTTACCGTTACTGTGCACAACTCCTCTCCAGAAGGAGCTGGGTGCACGTTCCTGATGATGGCTGGTGTTTCTGGCCCGTGGCCTAAAACTGTCACGCTGTGTGTTATCAGCTTGGCGTGCAGCAGACAATACAAATGCAGCATGGACAAACACGAAAGGAGCATTAAACAAATAATAAAAGTGAAAAGAACTGTTCATACCTGTCTGCATGGGTGATGAAGAGGAGGTGTTAACGTGCACGGATCAGCTGTTGTGTGTTTGTAAGCAGTTCAGCTGAAAGCAGAGAGAAACGGTGTCCGAGCTTGTGTTGATTGAATGGAACAGTCTTAACATGAGTAGTTCTGTAAAGTGGTGAAAAAAAAAAACATTTTCAGAACAGTTCGATTCTATAGCAAGACTCTGATCCATAATTTCCATTATACTGAACAACTTTTTGAAGTGCAGCAGTGTCCTGGTATCCAGGGGTTCGTAACTGTCTTTTCAACACTGAATTCAGAAACAAACAAAATATTACAGTAAATACATAGAGTGGGTGCAGGTCCTTAAAGATGCCTAAATGTTTTTTGTAAATATACTTTTACTAATTAAAGACCTTAAAAGTCTTAGTGATTTGAGACATGAGACCACCACCTGATTGTGGGAGTGTTTGTCTTTGTAACCTTTAATCCCTGCTTCAGAGACATGTGTTGATTGACCTCTAAACAACTGTCTGCTCATGCTTCACAGGACTTGAAAAGAATCGTAGGTAGGCTCACAGGTTCTAAACACTGCAGTCCTCAAGCCTTGAATGAACCAGACTTGATGAGAAGTGAGCTTTATCAAAACTGAGAATTACTAGGTAGTATTTTAGAATCCGTATGTGAGTATAAAGTCAAACGATTACCTGTTTCACAGTAAATGTTCTGACAGTTACTAGTAACAATGCAGTAACAATGTGGCCAGTTACTGCCCTCAAAAACTGCCCCAGCATCTAGTTAGCAGGAGTCTCCCAGACACTAAAGCATACACCATAATGCTCGATGTTGAGCTGTATGCAAACTCCTACAAGCTCCACTCAGATGATGCTGGTACAAGCTCTCTCACAACTTGCAATTGCCTGCAACATTCTCCAGACACACTGGGCTGCAGCTCTGCTCAGTTGCTCTGTTTTACCCAGTGGTGCAGTTTGTTAGCATGTTATCCTGTTAGCTCACTGGCTTGTTGGCCCACACAGGCTAGCCTCTTATATCCACGGGCCTGTTAGCCTGTTTCATTTGATACACTTGATGCAGGCATATCATATTAGTGTGACCTGCAGCCCTGTGGCTTGGCGGGTGTACAACATCCTGTACCACAAACATCTTAGAAAACTGGTACCAGTACATACTGAGGGGAAATGGATTCCTCTTGGTGCTGTTCTTTTAGATTTCAGTTGTTGTAGACTGTGTTTAAAGGAGGGGAAGTTTAGATCAGTACTTGTTTAACATTTAATACTGATAACCGTAACATTTTTTAGTCAGATATATGAAATATTTATGCTGTTTTAGCTTTACTTATGAAGTTAATGGACAGATTGGATTACAGAGTTGTTTGGTGTCAGTTTTTTAGTAGTAGTAGAGAGGAGCTGCAGAAGAAGGACGGGGATCTGAACATGTTTCCCAAAGCAGCAGAGGGCAGGTTGTGAATTGGGGAAAGTCAAGTAACCAGCCTGTTGATAATTCATCATAGCTATCAAATGGTAAAAAAAAATATCTCATGGTATCATGTAACCAAGATGTGTAGGATATTATAGTGAACATTACTATGAAGAAAAGCTCAGTTTATTTTCTGTCCCACAGTACATGCTCATGACTGTGTACAATAGCACAGCTCTTCATTTTTGGTGTATGTTTTCATTGCAAGTTGGGTCTTAAATCAAATTAAAAATTCTAATAAAGGTTACAACAGGTTAAAAGTTTACCTGTTACACCCTGGGAGACATCCTGATGCATTTTAATGGCTTTTAAAAAAGTACCAAGAAACGTCTGCGTCCCAAGAATTTCCCATTACTTTTATCATTTTACTTTCTCTTATTATACTACTAAACTATAGACAGCAGCGTTACAATTGAAAGGTTGCCAACACAGCCAGGAAATGTAAACACAAATTCATAAAGAAATATGAAAAATAAAACTGGTTGAAAATGACAAAAGTACTTAAATGAAGCAATGAAGTTGTTAAATTTTCATCTGAAAGTTATCTCCAGTATTAAACATAAGCATTATTTCTCATATAATTGAGATAATGTCAGATTAAGTAAGAGTCCATATTGTATTTAAAATGGGAAGTTTTAACAAAAATAAGTTTTTCCATTAACCCTTTCTCAGATCATGTAAAATGTCTAAGTCAAGGTAACATTTACACATTGTTTTATCCATCCAACAGGAGGAAAAGCCAAAAGTTATTTAAATGTTGTTGTTTTTTTATACTTTTACCTGAAAAGTAACTTTTTCACATCTCTATCTGCAGATTGCGGTGATTGACTGACGTGTCTCCAGGTAGAAGATGATCAAGATGTCAATGGACAAGGAGACCGTCCTCCCTCATGAACCGTCCATTAAAGGCAGTCCTGTGTTCCCTTCTGCCATCACCCTATCAGAGCAGCAGAAGCTGTCTAAGCCCCACCCCTTATGTACTAAAAATGGCCTTGAGTTGCCTGGCAACAGTCAGCCTCTGCTTCCTGCTCCGCCTCCTCCCCCAGCTCAGCGCATCGGAAAGCGCCGTTACTCCATGGGCATTGGCTTTAAAGGGCTGGCCAAGCGTCGTCGTCGTGCCAACAGTGACAGCCAGTCGGAGCCTGTGCTGCCAAGCCACTTCCTTTTGGGCGGGAACATCTTCGACCCGCTGAATTTGAACTCACTGCTAGATGAAGATGTCAACAGGTACCTTAGTTTTCTACCACTTCACTGACTTTAAGAGTTATTAGTATTTTCATTGATTAGTCGCAATTCGTGAAAACTGTTAGTGGCTCAAGATAAGTGAGAGATGCTTTTCTTGTCACAGTTGACAGCAAACTGAACGTGTGAGATTTAGATGATACCTGATTTCCCCTGATGGAATTTGTTGATTTTTAGCTTAAAGTCATCGTACCACATGGAATTTAGAAAGCTAAGGGGTTTGATGAAAGTGTGGCATCAACAATTTCTCATCACATCATTTTTGATGGCTCATAAATAATGGTCCAAATTGCTGACAGGCATTTACATGGCTGGGTGTGGCCGGCTCCTTTGTTATTCCGTGACTAATCAAGCAGGTCAAAGTCCTGGAGGTGGTACATTTGCATTTTGTTGCTGTTCACTGGAATTGTGAGCTTGAGGTCCGAAAAGGTGCGTCAGAGCAAGTGAAGGAAGCCGTCATCAGACTGAAAAAAATCACTCAGAGTGGCCAATACAACAGTTTGGAACATTCCTACGCAAGAAATTAACGGGCAAACTCGACACAACAAATGTCCTGGAAGACAAATGAAGTGGAAGCAGAATTCTGTCGATTGTGGGGAAAAAAACAAACGTCTGCAGTCAAGAGACGACTTTATAAATAGAATACAGAGGCTTCACACCGAGGTGTAGGAACAGAAAGGCCGGATTAGACTTTGTCAGAAAAAACGTAAAAAACCTGTCCGGTAACCAAAAGTAACCTGCACCAGAGTAACAGGATGATGGGCACAGAACAATAAGTATTATGGCATGGTCACGTAGGGCTAAGGATTCTGAAGTGTACAGGACTAAACCATCCACCATTTTCTCAAGGCAAAGAAATGGAATATTCTTCACTTGCCAAGTTGGTCACCTGATCTCCACCTGCAGAGCAGCTTTTGTCTTGCCTTTCAGCCTATAAACTCCCTTACTAAGTGAATTTCTATAGCAAGAAACTCTCTGAATCGGAAATTAAACACAAAGAATGTTTGAGATTCATGTATCTGCCAAAAGTCATTTGAATTCAAAAAGTTTTAACCTTTTTAAGGCAAAGAATTATCAATGTGATTCATTTAGATAATCCATTGATCATCCTCATTTAATATAAAACCAAATTGTGGGAAGAATTAAAGGTGGTGTTGTACTTCAAGTTTAAACATTTAATATTAAAATATTTGTTTGGATGTAATCTGCTAAATTTCTCAATCTGCATTAAACTTCTCAGAGTGACCAATCAGGAGACACCAAAGTGCTCGCCCCTGCCATCCCGGGGCAGAGACCCCGTAGAGATCCTGGTCCCTCGTGACATCACTGACCCTCTGAACCTGAAGGGAGGGAGTGAGGATGGGCAGGGTGGAGCGGGAGTCCTCTTGTCCCCTGTGAAGTCCAGGAGGAGACACAGGAACAGACACCATGGAGGGGGAGGAGGCAAGGGTGAGGGAGAGAAAGACGTCATACCAGCTCCACTGTTTCCCTCCACAGCTGGGCTCCCAGGTATATCTTAATAACAAGTTGTTAATATAACTTTTATTATGTGGAGATTTACCTTTTGGAGACATGTTGATGCCATTGAACAACCGTGTAAGTTTGAATAACATGTTAATAATTGTTACTATGATACGTCCGTGTGTAGCACCTCTACCACATAACATTTTATTAGGCTATAATGACTTGATGATTGCTTCACTGACGGTGAAGGCAGCGAGGGGAATTTTCTTGTTGTTTACCTTATGAAATACCTAAAGAGTCGTTTTAATATTTATTATCTGCAGCTCTTCTGTTAGTAATATTTATCATATTTATATTTCCTCAGCGGTTCCTCTCTTGACTAGAGAGGGCAGCATCCCTCCTTCACCTCTCCCTTGTGAACTCAACACAGCCATCACCTGTCGTGATGATGTAGCCCCGCCCCCCATCCTCCCTAGGAGACACACCCACCCTCCACCCGGTCACAGCTCCAAAGCCAGTAACCTTGGTGAAGGTCGTCATCGGAGACGACGGCGCACCACCTCAACGAGATCAGCAGATGGCAATGCAACTGCTGTCACCATGGGAACCACAGCTCAGTCAACAAAATTCCAGACACCGCTGGTAGGAGGGGCTAAAACTGGCAGGTGAGCTTTAAATGTAAAATTAAAAGTGTTATTTAATTGGACCCTCATTAAGATTATAACTAGTAGTAGCAGTAGTAGTAGTAGTAATAATACTATGTGTGCTGCCACCTTCAGGTGTGGAGGACCTCAACCAGGTGCCACTCAGCCACCAGAGAAGAAGAAGGACAAGCATCGGTACCAGTATGGCAACCACAGCCATTACTATGGCTTCCACGGTTTCTATGGAAACAAGTGGGAAGGGCGGGTGGGGGAGGATGAGGATCCGCGGCTCCGTCTGCTGGAAGCGGACTGGTTCAGAGACAAAGCTGTGCTGGATGTGGGTTGTGGGACAGGTCACATGACGCTGAGCATCGCCCGCAGGTTTAACCCCACCCACATACTGGGGGTGGAGCTGGACAAGCGATTAGTCCAGGCCGCCATTCAGAACATAAGACACTTTCTGTCACATGACCTGGTGGTAGAAGAGAGGAGAGGGAAGGTCCTGCCATCTCCAAAAATGCAGGGAGGAGACAGTAAAGAGGAGGAGGAGAAGAATGAAAAGGAGGAGGGCAAAGAAATGAGGGAGAAAGAGGAGGTGGTGATGGAGGAGCACAAACAGATAGAGGTCATGGAGAGAGAAGACAATAATCCAGATGTGATGGAGGAGTTCCAGCAGGCCCTCTCCCTCCTCTCCTTCCCCCTGTCATTCAGACTGAGTCGGGGTCCCATCTCTGCTCCTCCTCTCCTTCTCCCTCCTTCCTCTTCCTCCTCCAGGTTCCCCAACAACATCACCTTCATCCAGGTGAGTCTGCATGCTCTCACACAGGGTCTGGATTTAGACCTGTGTTCATGGTCCCTGTTGTGGTGGCTTGGAGAGTTCTTTGTTTAGTGCTTTGTGTATTGTCCTGAGGTCACCTGACACCGTTTGACATCATCACACAGGGCGACTACGTGTCAGAGCGGGAGGTGTGGCCAGGGCAGGGTCAGTATGATGTCATCATGTGTCTGGGCGTCACAAAATGGGTGCAGCTCCAATCAGGCGACGCAGGCGTGGTCAGACTGTTCAAACGAGCGTATCAGAGCCTGTCGCCGGGTGGCCTCTTTATCCTGGAGCCACAGCCGTGGAGCCGCTACAGCCATAGCAAAAGGGCCTCGGTAACACAATGAAGCACACAGATATACACACAAACTCACTTATATTCGAGAACCGGAAATATTTACAGGCTTGATTGTGTTCATGTTGTTCAGGAGACAACGTACCGTAACTACCGGAGTTTGAAGCTGCGGCCTGAACAGTTCACCTCCTACCTGACTGACAGCATAGGCTTCACCTCGTACAGGCTCCTCACACATACAGGTACACACATTATGTTTGGGTTGATGTTCTAGGTTATGTGAGGACAAGCAGAGGTGGATTTGAGCTTGTGTGTTTACAGGTGAGAGGCAGTTTACCTCCAGTAAGGTGATCCCACCTTAGACACTAAATAGAGGTGTTTCTCTGTTTTTCAGGAAACCAGCGACCAATCTACCTGTTCCACAAAGGCTCAGCCCAGAGGAAGTGAGGTCACCAGGATAGAGGCCCTCTGAGGCGTCCTGTCATCCCCCTGTTTCTATGGGCACAGCCTTACACTGGGACTGAGTGTCGGAGAGGAGGGAGCTAATTGGTGGGAGGCGTGTCACCTGTCACTCACCCGTTACTCCCCTGGTAATGCCTCGCTATAGTTCTGACTGTGAGCTCAAAACTGATTGGCCAGTCACATCACAGAGGAACATAAAGCTAATCTGATTGGACGGCAAGCTTTCTGAGCATGTGATGGGTCGACATGGACTCGTCATTTGAAACCAAAGGATTCTAGAGGACCGTGACTTCGGGCGCTCTCATTGGACATGGAGGGGAAGTGATGCATCCGTCTTTTCAAAATAACATTTCATTCATTCACTGCTTCAGTTTTTTTTTTCCTCAACAAACTGGCTGCTTTAATGATGCTTCCGTTCCATTAAAGCTGCATCAAAGACTTATTATCAGTAATTAATTTGCTGTTTTAGTTTGTAAATGACATAAAATACTACAAAATGTCAAAGGTATTGTCTTCAAATGTCTTTCCAGTCAACGGTGCAAAACACGAGGTTCAGTTTTCAGTGGTACAAAACAATCTCTGATCTACAATCTACAGACTTACTGGGATTTTTCAATATTTCGTTTAGTTTAAAAACCTTAATGATTAGAAGCTTTTCACACTAACAATTCATGTCCCACAGTTCAGGGTTTGAATCCCCTGGAGCTGCAGCTTTACCAGAACTACAGCCAGGGACAATAATATGACAAGTAACCACTCAGTGCAGGAAGAATGTCCCTTACTCCCAAGAGCTGAACAGTTTATCAAGAAGATAAGTGAAAACTGCTAATTACAGATTTTAAATTGGCTCATCTATTTACATCTAAAAACTAGGGGCGAGGCATATGAAAATGCGTCCCAACAAGGGCTCCAAATTAACAGTGTCCCATTGTCTCGGGAACAGTTAAGATTGCACCTGGGACACATTAGGGATCTGGGACAGTAATTAAAATTTCTGTGTTCTGACATCACTGTATGTGAGTTTTACAAGACACCACTGAGATAAATGAATAAGAAAAGAAACTTGTGGAGCAGCTTCTTCTTTCTGAGTCTGAGCGAGGACGGAGCTCAGCCAAGTGTCCCTGTCTGCAGCAGAGACGGAGCAGACAGCTCAGGTGAAGTCAAAGTTACTCTTTAACTGTTCAAGTTAATGTCCCACAGGTTCTGGTGGAGCAGCAGCAGACAGATGACTGGGATGAGTGACAGGGACTGACTCCATGTTCACTCTTCTTAAACTTCACCCAGTGTCCATTTGATTAAGGAGACATCACTGATTCTATGTGGAGACGTATGATGAATAAATTCCCACTCAGTGTGAAGTTTCTTGGGCTCAAACTAAGTCAGTCTAATCCAACAGTCCTGCAGTAAATTCAGTTTGTGTTCACACTCAGAGGAGTTGATTCAGTTTTTGTGCTGCTGTTGAACTGCAGTGCAGACAGATGTTGTTATGGAGCCAGTCCTGATAAACTTAATGTGGTGGACAAAATAATAGAAACTGTTTCATAACATTGCAGTTTCCAGCCAAATAAAAGAACTTGATATCAGATTCTACTCTGAGGAAGAGCAGAGACAAACAGCATGGAGCTCTGGCAACTCTGCTAATTGACTTATTTAGCTGTTGAATTGCTAAATGCAGGTTGCACCACATTGCTTTAACTTGAATGGAGCTAGTCTGTAAAACACAGATCAGCAGGTCAGACTGGACTCGTTTCTGTTTGGGTGATAAAGTTCTATTTGTTTAAAGAGAAGACGACTGAAGAAAATATTGAATTGAAACGATGAATTCATTTTTATTTTCAGTAAATGAAAAGTTATTTTAATGGGAAAATACTTGTTAGGTGCAGCCCTACTAAAAACACTAGGATATGTTAAACAAGCAGTGATGCATTATTTTCAGAACCGGCTTTTTCCCTACGTATGACTTAAATATAAAGAAATCTGATCAGGGTCCAGATGCAAATAGACATTTCATGAATGTTCAGGTCTGAAGTTTACATCTTAGACTGAGCTGATTGAGCCTGTTGCTTCAGTGTGAGTGAAGCTTCCTGTTTCTACATAAATAAAACACGATCAAATGAAAAACTGGATGAAACAAAACCACACTATGGATTGTGGAACACGATCCCATGATAAGGATCTGAAACCTGACGCCATGATCGGTGGTTGTGAACATCTTTACTGCAAACATCATTTTCAGTGACGCTTTATTTGAATTACATGTCGATTATGTAATAAGTGATGAAAAAACCCCAAAGATAACTTAAGAATACATTGAAGGTATGTTTGCACCTCAGTTGCTTCCATGCTCCTTTTACCATAGTAAATAATCAGCCATTACTGGGCTTTAGAAGTGTCCACATGCTAGCACTGTTTGTCTGAAGAGCGTCTTTCGGACCCTAGGAGTCCGATCAAGACTAATCTGAGCCGAAATTAGTTACCAGCACAGTGCTTCACAAACCACTACCTCATGGACCTGTTAGTGAACAAGCACGAAGCCTTTAATGTCCACAGATGTGCGGGAGAAACTCCACCTGTAGGTGAAAGACTCCAATCAGATGCTGCACCACGGAAATGACGCAGTGCTTTGCTGACCAATCACAGGAGAACAGCAGGATGTGATATGTACCAAGTTTGTCAGGTAGGAGTGACGAAGGTTTTTTCACGTATTATACATTTGGTTGCAAAACCGGTGCAAACAAACCTGATAATAAACTCTTCTCACACTTGGATAATAAACTATATGTTGCTAATATGAGTTCTGTGGTCATAAATCAGATGATTATTTGATGGATAGACTCCTCAATGGCCTCTGTTACAGCCCCAGTTCCAGGCCGCCCTCGTTTCCATGGTAACCATGGTGGTGGGGGTGGCCCAGCAGGTTGAAGGTCTGCCTGTCTGCTTTCTCGGTGCTGTCGTCCAACGTTTGTGGAAGCTCTTCTTCGTCGCTTTTCTCTCCTGCGTCTATGCCCACTGCTCCTCCAGTCCCGGCCACTGTTGGCGTGACCACGCCTCCAGGTGTGGTGGCTCCGTTCACTTCGTTGGTCAGACTGGATTCTTTGGTCTGAGGTCGACTCAGGAGGGGGTGAAACGTCTGGGCCTGGGTGGAGAAAGGTGAAGGGAGGAGACAGAAGAGACAATCAGATTTTGGCCTGAATACATGACTCTCCTGACACAACTTAATTAAACTCTCCTAACTTGGCACGAATCGTCCTGAGCCATCTTGCCAAAGTTCCTCTAGACCTGACTATATCTGATCTGACTCTACTCTGAGACTTGGACCTGGTTTCTCCTGGCACAACTCCACCGGGCCCAATTCCACTCGGTGTGACCAGACTGACCCTCTACGTTACTTTTTCTAATGAGTCTGTCATTAGAAATGTGGTGTCGTGATGACGTCACCCTGTGTCGACTGCTCTCCACGCTGTTGTCTCTGGCGTCTGTCTCTCTGTCTCGCTCGCCGGCTTGCTGTCCCAGTGAAACCAGTTCATTGAGCCACAGACTGGTGTTGCCGACACTGGGAGACGGGAGGCTCTCAGTGCTCTGAGACACACAGTTAAACATCGTTTACAGTAAGAACAACTTTAGTTCAATTCAATGTCAGAGATATTTAAAGGGACTGTCTACCTCCTGGGAGGACTCCATATGCTCCACAGCCTGCAGGAAGTGACATCACACACAGATTATGACATCGCACGGCCAGAATATTTACAATCTGATTAGTGCAAGGTGCAATAAAGAAGCAGAAAGACACAAAGGGAACAGTAAAGCAACACTTGGACTGCGGCTCTCACGGCTAAGCTGCCTTCAGGGGCTCAGCCACGGACTGTTTAGCATCTGTAACAGTTCATTTACAGCACTACCCTCACTTCACAACTCAGCTACATGTGTTTTTAACTTTTTAAACATGCTGAGGCTTCACGTGTTTCCTGGCTTAGACGGCTTCAATGTCCTATAAATAATGTTTAATTATCAGTAAGTACCAAACGTCTACACAGTTTCTTCAGCTTCGAACCTTTTCTCTCTGCTTGAAGTTCAGCAAACACTCCACTTACAAACAATGGACGTGATCAGATCTTTTAGTTGTTTAGAGCAGTGACATCATGTCTTTTCTCATTTCTAATGCATGAATTTGTCATGTGAAACGTGTGTTACCGTGTTCTCCATGTTTGCTGCTGTGTTCTCCAGGTTCTGGCGTTCTCTCATCTGTTGAGCACCCTGTAAAAATCAGAATCAGTTTCTGTCACAACAGCAAAAGGGGCTCTGATGTCATCGTGCTCTGACCAATCAGCAGCCTCGGACTTAAAGCGCTTTGAGCTGCAGTTTGTCTAACGTCCACCAGATGCTGCTGTGATCAAAGTGACTGAGGTGAAGGTGACGTTTCTCTGTCTGGACCAAAATTCACTCATATTTGAATCAAATAAGGAATAAACACCCTCCACCTTCAGAGCTTTCAGTAGACTCAGCGAATTCAGCCATATTCTAGTGAAAACAGTACATGTGAGTGTGTTTTTAATGCAGGTGACCTCTGAACTCTGGCTCGACTCAGACGTGTCCGCTGATGAAGACAAGGCCGAGGAGGAGGACGCTGTTTGCTGCTGGACAACATCAGGCATGGCAGAAGGCTGCAGACACACAAACATGTGGTTCAGATATGTTACAATGCAACAATCAGCCAGAACATTAATACCACCTGGTGGTTTTACTCTACGGTCGTGATGTTAAAGTGATGGACTCACCTGTGTCTGGTCCATTTGATCTTGGAAACTGAACTGGAGGCTGCTGCTGTTTGTACCTGCAAACTGCACATACAACACACAACTCAGAGTTATCGATTAGTCACATCTTTAACCAATCAACTGAACAGATGCTCAGTAGAAATCTGCCTTACAGGAGCAGCCTGGTTCTGATCCAGCAGAGCGACGATCACCAGAAACATCCACATCCTGAGTCAAATACTCAACCGCACTGGCCTAAACTGGGAGATGCAGGTCCGTCCTGATGGTCCAGCTCGGAGCTGAGGGTCTGTGTCGGTCCAGGACTGTGTGTCCTTTATATTCAGTTCAGCAGGAAGTGACCTGTCATCGTCTCATCTTCTGTCCCACCTCCCTCCCACTGACGGACACGACAAGAAACAAAAACAAGCTGATTTACACTGACAGTGTGTAGGTGGTCACATGTTAAAAACAACACGGTGCAACATGTTTTCACACCAGTCACCTAAATAACAGTGTGACGCTGTGATACCACTCCATCATATGTAACAGTATCAGGAGCAATGGGGTGAAGTAAAAGTACTGTTTCTGATGAACCTATGTGTATTTTAATGTTTTCAAGCTTCTCTGCCTTTGGAATAAAATGACAAATGAAATTTAAACATATTTAAATGAGACCTGTCACACAGGAAACTGGTCAGTGTCTAAAGACGACAACAGAGACTGATGGTGTTTACGTCTGTGTCCCCTGTCAATCACGTGACCCACCCCACACCGTCACACCATTACCAAAAAATTATAACTATCACATTATACAAATTAGTTGTCTACAGTTTATCCACTTGTATCAGGCTCCTTCAGAGAAAATGACAAATGTAAATGTTTCATCAGTGAACAAACAACTGCTTTTGTTTGGAGCTGGATATTAAAGCTATAACTAGTTTGTTACACATGATAATGTAGTTAGAGGAAGATATAAAGACAACTATGTAAAATCCAGGCACATGAAGTATGAACAAAATATAAATAATAGAAAAAACCAGTAGGTGAAAACAGAACAGGACAAAAACACATAAACATAGTGAAACATGAGTCATTTCAATAGAGGGAAAACTCCCTGCAGGACAGTGCCTATGCTGCTTATCACATATTTGGAGTTTTAAATTTTTTTTATATGTATTTGTTATAATATTTAGTATTTATACCATTGTTATGGAATATTTTAAACCTTCATATTCTTTACTATTAAACCAATGCAGCATCCAGGCACATGCACGTGACGTGTTTATCACAGTGAGATTGATGGAGCTGTGGTGAACCAGCAGCAACACAACAACACATCCAGCTGACAGTAAACACATTTCACAACCAGGAGGAGGCTGATTTACTGTCCGTGCAGCACACAACACACACACACACACCACAGGAAAAATGTGTATTTTAAGAAAGCACAACAGTAAGTCAGATGAGCCATTTTTTAATCTAATATTACATTTAAATCCAGTGATGATAATTCTTTTCATCTACTGAACATGGATTTGTAAAAACAAAGCTGTTAATGTGATGAGTCGGATGCAAATCAAATCATCATTGCTGCAGTTTCTCTCTGGAAATCTGCAAAATTTTACCTTCTGGTGCCGTTGAAGCTCAGACGTTGACCTCAGTAATAAACACGTAGAAGAATTATCACCTTTCTGACAGCTTCAACCTAAAAATGAGGAATTATAAACTTGTAAAAGTAGAATTCATGGCGGAGCTGCTGCATTGGGTTGCATTAGCTTGTACAGGTGTTCCTAATAAAATGGCCAGTGAGTGTATGTGGATATGAACAGTGTCAATGGCACAGTCATGTTGGTGAATCTGCAGCTTTCCAAGGCTGTGGCTGTGGCTTTCTCACCGCAGATGGGTGGGTCCTTCTCTGCCCAGACCTCTGTATCTCCAGATTTCGGGCCAGTGATGAAAAGAGAATATAGCCAATTCACGCTTTTAAATCAAAGCGTGGTGGCGTTTTCTCTCACTCAAATAGCGAACTGTGAAAAACCAAGGAGCCTTTAAACCTCACGTTTTTGTAAAGTGACGTCAGTGACGTTATGCAGCTGACTGTCATAGTGGCTGTGAACAGCTGCTAGAACAGTACACATGGTCTACGAAGGCCTTGTCTTTGTAGACTTCGTAGACCAGAAGCTTCAAAGTATGTTATCCCTGCCTTTTTACATTGTAACCATGGAAACACAACAATCAAACATGACGGTTATGATTGGACCAACAAAATATCACATAATGAATACCCATAGCCCCTTGTGCCCCTCAGACTCAAATACAGGTTAAATAAGGGCTCTGAGGACCCTCTTCAAAGACATCTCCAGAGACCATCCTTCGTTAAGGTCTTTTACTCCTTTATTGATGATTGAGGATTCTCAACACAGAATGCAGACATAACTTTGAGAGGGTGAGACACAAGTGAAGGTATAAGGACATTAGATAAGGAGTCTGGTTTTTCAGCGGCCATATGAATCTATCCCAATAATAAAAGCTGGAAGCTGCTCAGCCTGCTTGTTCCCGTTCCGAGTGTCAGTAGATTGAGAGCAGCAAAAGTGACAACATGGATGCTTTGCTTTGACAGCAGCATCAGATGTGGATGGAAATGTTGGGCTTCATTCAGACAAATGTTGAGTTTCCAGGCTGCTCACACTGCAGAGGACACATTCACTTTGTCCCAGTCCTTCAACACCTGTCCAACCACAACACCTTCACATCACTTCTTACAAGATTGAAACAAACCAAATCAAAGCTTTGATTTCTTCTCCTCACTGAGAGAAACACATGAAGTGTCTCCACGTCTCCATCAGTCCTGTCTTTTCTCTGAGTATTAGTCCTCCTGCTGAAGACGTGATGGTTCATGTAAATTAACTTAATGAGAGTCCCATGATCCTGGGTTGGTTCTGATAGTTACTGATACTGTCAGACTGGACAACTGGTTTTACTGACCACCTCCCCTGTTGAAGGAGGGTTGTTCCAATTTGCCACTTTCAAACTCTTTCAAACCGTCTCTCCTCTCCGTCCAGAAGTGGGATGTTGTTGTCCTTAGAGCGTATCCCTTGTCTGTTAGATGCAGGTAGACTGCAGAGTCTTGTGTTGAAGAACTGGATCTTTGAGCCATGTATTTGTCAAGTTTCACATACGACGACCACAGTTCACACATCCTGTCACAGTCATATTTTAATTTGTACATTTTCCGATTCGTCTTACCCACCTTATGTCGTCCTCCTTACTTTCACATCCTTTGATCCTGCATGTCAGCTGTCATCACTCCTGAGGTTTCATTGATCCTTCTGAACAACTGTTTAATGCAAATGGATTATTTGATATATTCAGTGAAGGTCACAGCACTAAATACAGACTCGGGTAAAACAGTTTTGGATGCCCCGTAATCCTTTGCAACCTTGTGAATGGTGGGTGAGGTTATCAGCTACATTCCTGACTTGGTTTGGATCATATCTCGAAGTAATTTCCATTTGAGATGATACATTTCAGCGTATCACTACAACATGTGAAGTCCTCCAGGGTTTGATTCTGGAACCCCAGTTATTCAGCCTGTACATTCTACTTCCTGGTTAAATCATATACGACAGTATTGTTGCTAATCGCACCAACGCAGACAACACTCAGGTTTACTTGGCTCTACCACTAAAAGACTGTGGTCAAACAGGGGGATGCAATTACATTTCCTTCAAATAAATAAAATGAATAAATGAATGTTAGTGTCCAGCCAGCTTCTTTAACTTTTGAGGTTTAAATATCAAATAAAAGCAAATATTTTCTTTCTGTTGAAATAAACATACAAGTACTTATGTCTCAGTTGACTTGTTGCCCTGTTATCAACATAAATCATAGACATTGCTCAAAATATGTGTTAATTTACAATGAATAATCAAGTTATTTTGGGCCTGTTCTAAATCTGAGGGATCGTCACTGGATCCTGACACTGAGACCAAAGTCAAACAGAACCAAAGAACCATCCCAGTATGAGACAAACTTACAGAGGACACAGAGACACCGAGGAACCAGGAACCTTATCCCAAAACCCAAACCCAAGACACAGAGGTTCAGTGAATGTGGTGTTGAAGGTGTGGAGGTGGATCAGTTCGTCAGAGGAGACACTGTAGAAGGACAGAGATCCAGCAGGACAGTCCACATACACTGCTACTCTGTCAGAGACAGAGGAGGAGACAGTGATGGAGGTTCTTTGTTGTTTGTCACAGACAGAGTATCCGTCAGCAGAACAGCTCAGACTCCAGAACTGCTCAGTACTTCCCAACCTCCAGAGACCACTGTCTCCTTTCCTTCTGATTTCTCTGTACCTCATGAATATATCAACATGTCCACGCCAGTCCACCTCCCAGTAACAGCGACCAGTCAGACCATTACTACACAGCAGCTGAGGACAGAAGTCAAATCTGTCTCGATGATCAGGATATGAATGAAACTCCATCACATACGTCATTGTCCTGTTGTTGTTGGACAGTCTGATGTTTCTGTTCACTGTGTTTGTGTCGACTGTCAGTTCACAGGCATCTGATCAAGAAACAAGACACATTTGATTTAATGTAAAAACACATTTTATATTCACATAAAAAGCGGAAAATGTTCTTGTGAATCAAACTTAACAAACACACTCACACTTCCTCAGACCAGCCCTCGTCCACTGTGGTCCACTGTTGTCCACCCTGGAGGAGGAGACAAAGTTAGAGTCAACTTCACTTCCACCATGAGACATAAACCAGAGACTCTCAGTTAGTCAGAAAGACAGAGAAACAGTGTGAGAGCTGCTTGTGTCTGTCCATACGTAAGCGTGCCCACCAGTCCAGTACTGTATTTACATTAATTCTTAGCCAGGAGTTTCAAATATGATTCAGCGTCACCAGCTCTGGCCCCAGGAAGACATTTGACTATGGCCGGTGGAGTCTCTAACTTCATGTTCTGTGCAGCTGTCCCCCGGCAGTTCCAGAGCAGTCAAGGGACAGCTAACAGGGGCTATGCTAGGTTGGATTATTTTCTATGATACAAACTATACTTTCAATTCCTTTAGCTTTTCTCAAAAGCTGTAAAACACCATACAGTTGTTACAGATACTATTATCACTAAACAAGGCAGAGGACAAACTGAACATAAGACACACTGAGCAAGTGAGAGAAGGAGAGAAAGAGCGAGACAAAGAAGCTATTGCTAACAGCAAAGCTATAGCGGAGCTAACATAGGTTAAAGACCAGAGCTGAACACTGAGAGGGAGACAGTTTATCTGTGAGGAGACTTCCTGACCTCTGGTACTGCTGGATCTCCTCCACTAAAGAACGATTGCCCAGTTCATTCAGACAGTGGAACAGGTTGATGCTTTGCTGTGGGATGAGATCCTCATTGAGCTTCTTCTTAATGGACCCAACTGCTTCTTCTTTGGTCAGTGAAGAACTTCTTGTCTCTATCAGCAGACCTTGAAGGAGACTCTGATTGGTCTCTAGTGAAAGACCCATGAGAAAGCGGAGAAACAAGTCCAGGTGTCTATTTGGACTCTGTAAAGCCTTGTCCAAAGCAACTTGGTAGAACATCTGCGATATTGATTGTTCCTCTGACAGCAGATTAACTCCAGAGTTGATGAAAGTCCGATGGACATGAAGAGCAGCCAGAAACTCCTGAACACTCAGATGGACGAAGCAGAACACCTTGTCCTGGTACAGTCCTCTCTCCTCTTTAAAGATCTGTGTGAACACTCCTGAGTACACTGAGGCTGCTCTGATATCGATGCCACACTCTGTCAGGTCTGATTCATAGAAGATCAGGTTTCCTTTCTGCAGCTGCTCAAAAGCCAGTTTTCCCAGAGACTTAATCATCTTCTTGTTCTCTGGACTCCAGTGTGGATCTGTCTCAGCTCCTCCATCATACTTGATGTTCTTCAGTTTGGTCTGAACCACCAGGAAGTGGATGTACATCTCAGTCAAGGTCTTGTGCAGCTCTCCTCCCTCTCTGGTTTTCAACACATCCTCCAGAGCTGTAGCAGTGATCCAGCAGAAGACTGGGATGTGGCACATGATGTGGAGGCTTCGTGATGTCTTGATGTGGGAGATGATTCTGCTGGCCTGCTCCTCATCTCTGAATCTCTTCCTGAAGTACTCCTCCTTCTGTGGGTCAGTGAACCCTCTGACCTCTGTCACCATGTCAACACACTCAGGAGGAATCTGATTGGCTGCTGCAGGTCGTGTGGTTATCCAGAGGCGAGCAGAGGGAAGCAGGTTCCCCCTGATGAGGTTTGTCAGCAGAAAATCCACTGAGGTGGACTCTGTAACATCAGTCAGGATCTCATTGCTGTGAAAGTCCAGAGGAAGTTGACACTCATCCAGACCGTCAAAGATGAACATAACCTGGAACTCTTCAAAACTGCTGATTCCTGCTTCTTTGGTTTCAGGAAAGAAGTGATGGACAAGTTCCACCAAGTTGAACTTTTTCTCTTTCAGCACATTCAGCTCTCTGAAAGTCAATGGAAATGTGAACTGTATGTCCTGGTTGGCTTTGTCTTCAGCCCAGTTCAGAGTGAACTTCTTCATTAAGACTGTTTTCCCAATGCCAGCCACTCCCTTTGTCATCACTCTTCTGATTGGTTCATCTCTTCCAGGTGAGACTTTAAAGATGTCTTCATGTCTGATTATTGTTTCTGGTCTGTCTGGTTTCCTGGATGCTGTTTCAATCTGTCTGACCTCATGTTCTTCATTGACCTCTCCAGTCCCTCCCTCTGTGATGTAGAGCTCTGTGTAGATCTGGTTCAGAGGGACTGGGGTTCCTGTATTATCAGGCCCCTCAAACACACACTGGAACTTCTCCTTTAGATTGGACTTGAATTTACCGTGGCTCTTTACAGCACTAGTTTCTGAAGAAACAAAGACATTAAATAAATTACATTTGAAGACGACACAAAACTCTATTCAGGTTATTGTCTGTGGCTAAACAGCTTCTGAATGTGCAGCCCTCAATAATTCACTGATCTGAACATTCAGTGTTTATAGCAGTTTGTGATTATAAACCTCCTCATTTCTCCATCCTGACAAATCGTCATAGAAATCCTTACTCTTCTGCAGAAGATCAGCCAGATCATCCTTCTTCATTAGCTTCAGGAAGTTCAGAGTGATTTCTAGAAATGCGTCTCTGATGCTGCTCCTCTGCCATCCTTCTGTACCACCCAGAATCTCATCATCATCCAAAGAACTCTTTAACACTTCTTCTAAATTATCTAATGTCACAAGCTTCTGGAATTTCTTTAGCTTTTTCTCCACAAAAGTGACAATGTTTTCTTTCAGTGGCTGAAAGAGAAAAAGAAGCTGAAAGTCTGTTGCAGGACACAGTATTTAAGTATTTAATTTATGTTTTATGTAGTTACATAGCAAAATGTACACACCCCAAATACTGAGTCCAGGTTCTCCTGACCTCTGTGGAAAAACATCAAGTTTAAGAACATGATCCAAAGTTCATATTTTCTGTCTCGATTAAAACACGAGTTCTAATGTAAAAGTTCACGTTATGATTTAAACCCAGCAACACACTGAGACAGAAGCTGGTCCTCCCCAAGGACAAACACTAGGACAAGAGCATTGTAGTATCTACAGTCCAATGCAAGGAGGAATGTACAGGTTTGTACATTAGAGAAACTAAACCCAAAACACAGAAGAGACAAAGAGAAGATGTGACCTTTTGTGTCAAATGACCTGAATTTGATGTCTTTAAAGTAAATTTAAGTAAATACAAAGTAAAAATTAAAAGAAATAAGTATGTTACAAAAATAATTTGAGCTTTTTCATGTGTTTGTGCAGGTGACAATTGTAGCTTGATGTCACTACCACAGTTCACCACCAGAAGGAACAGGGCACTGGCAACTACACAATGAAAGTCCCTCCATTTCTACTTCGGGAACCTTGGAGTTATTTGTGTCCAGGATTTGTCCTTTACCTCACATCATTAATACTCTCCACCTCGGTGTTCATCACTAAAGATCCTGGTACAATTTGCTCACCATCCTTGGATGAAGTCTTCACAAAATCATACGTCCAAAAAAATAAAATATAAAAAATTAAACCTGACCCTTATAACACAGTCAGACAGAATCATTGATGCATCTTAAGAACCGAATTAAACATACAGTGCATTTCTTTGCAGTACAATTAATTTCCACGAGAGGAAAAAAATATCCAGAAACACTAATAAGTTGTCTCTCTTCCCAAAAGAGCCAATGAACAGAATCCTCTGAAGCCTCACAAGGGCAGCAACACGCCACCAAGGACCAGCTACAGCCAAAGAACTGATATGAGTGCACGATCTTTTCACCACACACACAGAATAATACTCAAATCATAATCATAATCACAGATATCAACAGCATCCCTGTGGGCCAGTTACACTGTTTCTTGTGGAACAGAAGAAAAACCAAGACCACATCGTCAAAACAGTAGCGCTAGCTTAATAGCGTTAGCCATTTGCTGCCCTGAATTTGCTTCCAAACACTTGGAGCGATTCACTCACCAAAACGAGTCCCAGCACATCCAGCACCTTGTCTCGTCACGGTATGAGAAGATTAACCACAGCTCGGCCAAGTTTTCACTGCCAAATACGACAAAATAACTTTTCCCACGAATGAAAACCAAACTATTTCTCTCCTCCTCGCTACTCATCTGCATCCTCTCCATTTACTGCACACTACACCTGTCCAGACTCTGCAGACAGGCAACGACAACCCTAATCGTCATTACTCAAACCAAACATAATAAAATACTCTCCGAGAAATGTCGCCTCCAGAAATGTACAATTTCAGACATTTTTCAGTTACAACCATCTCCAGCTCGTCCTGAAAAACCTACGGGACAAACTGACTGCATTTTCTCAGCCTTGACTTCATTCACAGCTTTTGTTTCTCACTACAGAACAGGACACACGTGGTAGTTACATCTATCATTATGTTTGTGGTCTCAAATATTTTAAAAATGGGTTAAGATTTAAAAATCAGCAGCGCTAAAAGAACTGGGTAATTCTGATGTAGAACACTTATAGTAACAAACATCACAGACAAAGGAAGGAAATACTGAGAATATAAAAGGTTCTTCCATGAGGTTCATTGTATCAGTTGATTTGCTGAACTTGTTTTTATACCATAAATATTTCAAGCTTGGACAGAGGGAGGACATCAAGTCATCTCAAGTCAAAGCCATAAAGTGAAGTAAACTCTACAGTATTTGTCAGATGTTGTGAGACAATAAGTTTAAAGATCTTGTTGAGTTGAGGACAGTTTAAGTGAAAGAACATCAGCAAAGGACCCACATTAATGTTCTGCTGACTTACTCTTTGAAATCAATTATCCGATCATTCGAGATGTCACTGGCTGAGGACTGACCGAGCAGATCAGAAGAGTCTGGTCTGTGCTGCTGCGCTGAGCTTTAAAACAACACACACACAAACACACACACACACACACACACACACACACACACAGAACATGATTAGATCAAATATACACAATAACACATCCTGATGTCTTTAAAAATGTATTAATCAATGGAACATTAATTTTTATCAGCGTGATATGACAAGAAGAAGCTAAAACTTACCAAGTACACAGATAAAAATAAAAGTGTAAACTTGCTGAAAATTCATGGCCAGCAATGACAGGGTGTGAAAATACTGTACAATGGGGACGCAGGCCCAGAAATGTACTGCTGTTTAAAGGGCTAAAAGAAACATGGACCTTTGTATGTATTTGTATCAGTCATCAGTTTTTCCTAATATTGATCCTGACCCTTTACGAAATGATGTGCACATCAATAAACCCCCGGGCTTCAATCTTTTTCGTACCACAAAAGAAAGGAAAAGTCTTTTGTTTGATTTTTAAATGATCATTTCAGCTGCACAAGGTTCCTCATCTGTGGAAGGATTCAATAATTGTTCCTGTGCCTGACGAAGCCCCAAACTTCCTGAACGATTTTCCAGCCCGTGGCACTTACTTCACTGCTTAGGAAATCTTTTGAAAAGTTGGTTCAGTCTGCTCTCTTGGAGACTGTAAAGGACAAGTTGGACCCACTTCAGTTTGCCTATAGGTCAGGTCGTGCTGTTGAGGACGCTATAAGTTTTGTTCTTAAACATTTTTAGCGGCCCAAGTCCCTTGCGCAGCTACTTTTTATAGACTTCTCCTCAGCTTTCAACTTCATCCAGCCTCATGTTTTAGCAGACAGACTGAAAATATTCATAACATTGACGTCGACCTGATTTGCTGACTGATGGACTTTTTAACTGAAAGGTCCGAGCGTGCGAGGCTGAGGGATAGTTTATCGAACAACCTTTTTCCTCCACTGGATCCTCTCAGAGTTGCGTCCTTTCCCTTCTTTTATTTGTTCTATACACAACCTAATGTCAAAGCCACTATGCTGATCGCCACATCTGATTGCTGGTGATACTGTTAATGTATCTCTTCTCCGCAGTGATGACCCTGATCATGGTCTTGTGGTTCCAGATTTCATTGAGTGGTGTAAATGTTATAATTTAATGAAAACTGCCATCTCTCCATTTATACTGGACGATCAGCCTGTTGAACTAGTACAGCAGTACAAGCAACTGGGCACTGTGGTTGACAGTAAACTGTCATTTGAGCTCCAGGTCAATGCTGTGTGCAAAAAAGCACTATTTTACATTTACATTTACATTTAGCAGATGCTTTTATCCAAAGCGACTTACAAGTGAGGTACAAGGCAGAAAAAATCTAAGTCAAGGAGAAAACATCAAAGCAAAGTCCTATCAGAAAAGTGTTCACAGTTCACAAGATGCAAGTGCGAGAAAGAGCAGAAAGGTGCATAGGAAGATGCAGAACAGTTCTGTTTTCAGCAGTTTTTTAAATATTGGTAGCTCGTTCCACCATTGTGGGACCATTTCGCTAAACAGTTTTGCTTGGTGTCTTCTGTGCGGTGCTGGGACCACCAGACGTCATTTGTTGGCAGATCGCAGCGGGCGAAAAGGATTGTAGACTTGAATGAGTGAGTTGAGGTAAGCGGGAGCTGTCGAGTTAACCACCCTGTGAGCAAGAGACAGAGCTTTGAACCTGATGCGAGCAGCTACAGGAAGCCAGTGTAGAGATCTAAAAAGTGGTGTGACATGGGTCTTTTTTGGCTGATTAAAAATGAGGCGAGCTGCTGCTGTTTTGGATCATCTGCAAGGGTTTGATTGTGGATACTGGTAACACCATCAACAAAGCGTTGCAGTAATCAAGACGAGATGTGACCAGCACCTGTACAATGAGTTGGGTTGTATATTCCGTGATGTAGGGTCTGATCTTCCTGATGTTGTAGAGAGAAAATCTGCTGCTCTAGAGACTGAGGAGATGTGATCCTTAAAGCTCAGTTGGTCGTCGATGATGACCCCCAGATTTTTGGCCGATTTAGTGGGACAATCGCTGTAGATCCAGTGTTGATGCTGATGTTGTGTTGTGTGAAGGTCTGCCTGGAAAGACAAGGACTTCGGTTTTGGAGAGGTTGAGTTGAAGGTGTCTCTCACTCATCCAGGCTGAGATGTCTGAGAGATGAGATGAGACAGTGGAGTCGTCCGGTGGAAAGGACAGGAAGAGCTGTGTGTCATCAGCATAGCAGTGATAGGAAAAACCATGTGAGTGAATGATGGAACCCAGGGATGCAGTATAGACAGAAAAAAGAAGAGGGCCAAGACCTGAACCCTGCGGCACACTGGTAGAGAGGCTATGAGAGGTCCTGAAGAAATCCAATCAATATTGGCTGATTTGACCCTCCCCCTAAAGGAAGACTTTATCATGTACCATCGGAGTGCAGAGAACCAACAGGTTTAAAAGATCATTTATTTCTGTTGCTATGAGTTTGATCAATGACAATTAAATACTGATTTGTTTCATGCTGTGTTCTTGTTGTCGTTTAATGTTATTTGTGCTGCACGCTGTAAAATAAATTGCACCTTGGGGATAATAAAGTTACTTTGAACCTTGAGCCTTGAACCTTGAACCCTGCATAGCAGCCACCACCTACATGTTTGATTTGGTCTAAAGTCATGAGATTCTGTGAGCTCAGAAGTCTTGAATCACCCGTCTAAAATAAAATTCTTAACTGACACATCACAGACAATTGAAATATTAAAGACAAGAATATAAAATGTTCTTGCATGAGTTTCATTGTATCAGTTGATTTACTGAACTTGTTTTATACCATAAATATTTCAAGCTTGGACAGAGGGACGACATCAAATCATCTCAAGTCAAAGCCATAAAGTGAAGTAAACTCCACAGTATTTGTCAGATGTTATGATAAAATAAGTTTAAAGATCTTGTTGAGTTGAGGACAGTTTAAGTGAGAGAACATCAGCAAAGGACCCACATTAATGTTCTGCTGACTTACTCTTTGAAATCAATTATCCGATCATTGGAGATGTCACTGGCTGAGGACTGACAGACCAGTTCAGGACAGTCTGGTTGGTGCTGCTGCTCTGAGCTTTAAAACCACACACACACACACACACACACACACAAACACACACACACACACACACACAAAAAAATAATAAAAAACATGATAAGATGAAATATTACACAATAACTCAATCTTGTTGTAAAAAATTATGGGGAACTGATTCTTTTTTTCTTACCCCTGGGTTTCATGTTCCCCCACCTGAGGGACCCCCCCTCCTGTGTCCTTACACTGACTCATGGCAGAGCTCCACCTGCTGGAAGAACTGACCTCAGTCATTCCAACAACAACAAAGTTCACTAAGAAGTTTCCCACTCAGATGCAGATTGGAGATAACAAAGAAACATGTCATTTTCTCCCAGAGTGACAGAAACACAGATCTTTAATTCATAAAAAGTAGTGGTTCTAATGTTTTGGCCCTCTCATTGATTTTAAATTGGCCAAAACAAGCACCTCTTAATGTAAAGCCTCCAGTAAGACTATGAGCTCAACATTAAACAAGTGAAATCTCCCACTTGATGAAATGATAAGCTTGTGAGAAGTCAAACACATTCTATGTTGTGGCTGGTTGGTTAATTGATTGATTTTTTATTGAGGTTTATGAATCAAGCACAGCTCACAGAGCAGCAGCCAGATTCTCCCTCTGTGTAAAATACCACAAAGAAATCTCCAGCTGTTCTCCAGAATATTCCAGAGCCCTTACTTAAACACAACATCACATATAGGTTGAAATAGATTTTCATTACAGGAACAGAACTAAAGAAAAGACGACTCACTCACGCACAGTTACAGGTTGGTCACAATCAGATTTGTCCATACAGTCAATCACTGTGTCCTATTTGTTCTACTGTCCCTCATCAAACTGATCGTGTAGATAAACAGAGGGTCAGTTTTCTCCATCGTGGGATTTTAAAAGCTCTATAAAGACGGATGCATGAGACTAATACTCACTCAGGTAAACACTGATCTGATGTGAACCTTCAACACAGACACTGAACAACAGCTCTTTTCTTTTACAGCCAAATGAAACAGGGAGAGCAGAGAGGAGACATTAACACACTGATATCTACACATTATATTCAGACTTACCAAAAACCCTACAGATCTGCACCCGGTGAAGACAAAACCAAAGTCAAATAAGGAGGAACTGTCTGGTTCCACACAGGGTTGAAAGGTCGGTGCTGATGCATAAACAGCAGTTACACTTTAACAGATAAAGTTTGAAAGATTAAATGATGATTGGATGAGAGACGGTGAAAGTATTAGATAATGGTGCAGAGGTGGAGCCTTAGTGGGAGGTCAGTCACCTCCTTTACTCCTCTTTTATCTGTTTTCTCTGTGTTCCATGTGGACATTGTTGTCTTCAGGGGATGGTCCCTTGACCTTCAGATGCAGATGGACACAGGAGTCAATTTACTGGACATTAGAATAAAGCATTTGGCCTCTGTCTCTGTATTTTTCCATATTGCACTTTGTCTTTACTTCCTTTGGTCTTTATCCTGTTGACATTTCTAAAAACATTTTGAAAGAAACGATTGAACGATTCTTCCTACTTCTGGCCTCATTTCACTCAAATATCACAGTAAGAGGCTCCACTTTAAACCCATCACACCTATCATGTGATAACTACTGTAATTGGTCCATGCATTTGTTACCTCTAGGTTGGACTACTGTAATTCCCTACTTTCAGGATGCCCCAGTAACTCCCTAAAGAGCCTGCAATTAATCCAAAATGCTGCAGCAAGAGTGCTGACTGGAACTAGCAAGAGAGGTCATATTTCACCTTCACTAGCTTCTCTCCATTGGCTTCCCATTAAATCTAGAATAGAATTTAAAACCCTGCTTCTTACAGCTCTGAATGGTCAGGCTCCATCATATATAGAAGATCTCATAGCACCATATCATCCCAGTAGACCACTTCGCTCTCAGAATGCAGGCCTACTTGTGGTTCCCAGAATTTCCAAAGGTAGAATGGGAGGTAGAGCCTTTAGCTATCAAGCTCCTCTCTTGTGGAACCAGCTCCCAGTTCAGATTCTGCAAGCAGACACCCTCTCTACTTTTAAGTCTAAGCTTAAAACCTTCCTCTTTGATAAAGGTATTGGTTAGTTAGCTGAATGCTGACAGAAACTTCATCAGCACAAACACTTACTCTGAACATACACATCCCTCACGTTTCTGTGTGATCCTACACTAATTCTGCACAGTCACATAAAATGTACCTTTAGAAATCTGGAGATAAAAAAACTAGTGCACTCCTCAGCTCATATCTCATTGTTCTATGTAACAATGTGAATGTTAGTGGACAGTACAGAAATATACAAATGAACAGCTTTAACAAGTCCACATGGTAAAGTCCTTTAGACGCTGATGGACTGCTGAGTCTTTGCCCCATGAATTTGTGATGTGTACACATACGACTACCACAGTTCAAACACCGTCACCGTCAGTAGTGGGATGCAATTAGATTCCCTTCAAATAAATCATGCGAAAACAGAAATAATTGGCACAAAATAGTAAAAATGAACATTAGTGTCCAGCCTGATTCCACAGCTATCAAGACAAAAATCCAGGTTAGAATTTTCCAGAAGAAATTTAGAGAAACTTATTTATGCCTCCATCTTTGGCAGCAAATATTTTCTTTCATCACATCCATCTATATTTTCATTGAACAGTAATAACAGATAAAGTATCCTTGCTGTTCCAATACTTTTGGAGAGGTCTGTATGTGAAACCACCTCCTCTGCCAAACACACAGTGTCTTACTAGTTTTATTCATCACCAAATAACAGCAAATGTTATTCTCTTAACAGCTGGGAAACATTTTCTGTATTACAAGATAACGTGTAACTCAACTTCTCAGCGTGAGTCATAAACATAACGTTTCATAGACAACATGTGGATATAATGTAAAAACACTGATATGCAAAGGTGGTTTATATGGAAATATATAAAAAACATGACTTAGTTAATAATTCAATACCTGTGTGATGCTGATAGTTAACAACCCAAACTGACCACAGAGAGGAAAATTATTACACAGAACAATCTAAAAATACCTTTTTGGAAAAACAACTTACTGTGTAAACTATGAATGATTGATGTAGTTTATTTAGTAATATTTCAGTATGTAGATCAGGTAGAAAACACATTTATGTTGAAATGATTGAAATGATCAGTTCACTTGTTGCCCTGTTATCAACATAAGACATAGACATTGTTCAAAATATGTGTTTTAACAATGAATAATCAAGTTATTTTGGGCCTGTTCTAAATCTGAGGGATCGTCACTGGATCCTGACACTTAGAACTGAGACCAAAATCAGACAGAACCAAAGAACCAACCAAGTATGAAACAAACTTACAGAGGACACAGAGACACTGAGGAACCAGGAACCTTATCCCAAAACCCAAACCCAAGACACAGAGGTTCAGTGAATGTGGTGTTGAAGGTGTGGAGGTGGATCAGTTCGTCAGAGGAGACACTGTAGAAGGACAGAGATCCAGCAGGACAGTCCACATACCCTGCTACTCTGTTAGAGACAGAGGAGGAGACAGTGATGGAGGTTCTTTGTTGTTTGTCACAGACAGAGTAACCGTCATCAGAACAGCTCAGACTCCAGAACTGCTCAGTACTTCCCAACCTGCAGAGACCACTGTCTCCTTTCCTTCTGATTCCTCTGTAACTCAGGAATATATCAACCTGTCCGCTCCAGTCCACCTCCCAGTAACAGCGACCAGTCAGACCATTACTACACAGCAGCTGAGGACAGAAATCAAATCTGTCTCGATCATCAGGATATGAATGAAACTCCTTCAAATACGTCATTGTCCTGTTGTTGTTGGACAGTCTGATGTTTCTGTTCACTGTGTTTGTGTCGACTGTCAGTTCACAGGCATCTGATCAAGAAACAAGACAAAACAGCAGATTTTTATTCTTTACACAAACACAACATATAAAAAGATTTGATTTCTGTGAAAAAAGAAGTTTTCAACAATCAAAGTAAATTCTCATCTTTCTGAAAACACTCAGTAAATATCCATTTGATTTAATGTAAAAACACATTTTATATTCACATAAAAAGTGGAAAATGTTCTTGTGAATCAAACTTAACAAACACACTCACACTTCCTCAGACCAGCCCTCGTCCACTGTGGTCCACTGTTGTCCACCCTGGAGGAGGAGACAAAGTTAGAGTCAACTTCAATTCCACCATGAGACATAAACCAGAGACTCTCAGTTAGTCAGAAAGACAGAGAAACAGTGTGAGAGCTGCTTGTGTCTGTCCATACGTAAGCGTGCCCACCAGTCCAGTACTGTATTTACATTAATTCTTAGCCAGGAGTTTCAAATATGATTCAGCGTCACCAGCTCTGGCCCCAGGAAGACATTTGACTATGGCCGGTGGAGTCTCTAACTTCATGTTCTGTGCAGCTGTCCCCCGGCAGTTCCAGAGCAGTCAAGGGACAGCTAACAGGGGCTATGCTAGGTTGGATTATTTTCTATGATACAAACTATACTTTCAATTCCTTTAGCTTTTCTCAAAAGCTGTAAAACACCATACAGTTGTTACAGATACTATTATCACTAAACAAGGCAGAGGACAAACTGAACATAAGACACACTGAGCAAGTGAGAGAAAGAGAGAAAGAGCGAGACAAAGAAGCTATTGCTAACAGCAAAGCTATAGCGGAGCTAACATAGGTTAAAGACCAGAGCTGACCACTGAGAGGGAGACAGTTTATCTGTGAGGAGACTTCCTGACCTCTGGTACTGTTGAATCTCCTCCACTAAAGAACGATTGCCCAGTTCATTCAGACAGTGGAACAGGTTGATGCTTTGCTGTGGGATGAGATCCTCATTGAGCTTCTTCTTAATGGACCCAACTGCTTCTTCTTTGGTCAGTGAAGAACTTCTTGTCTCTATCAGCAGACCTTGAAGGAGAGTCTGATTGGTCTCTAGTGAAAAACCCACGAGAAAGCGGAGAAACAAGTCCAGGTGTCTATTTGGACTCTGTAAAGCCTTGTCCAAAGCAACTTGGTAGAACATCTGCGATATTGATTGTTCCTCTGACAGCAGATTAACTCCAGAGTTGATGAAAGTCCGATGGACATGAAGAGCAGCCAGAAACTCCTGAACACTCAGATGGACGAAGCAGAACACCTGCTGGTACCTCCTGGTACAGTCCTCTCTCCTCTTTAAAGATCTGTGTGAACACTCCTGAGTACACTGAGGCTGCTCTGATATCGATGCCACACTCTGTCAGGTCTGATTCATAGAAGATCAGGTTTCCTTTCTGCAGCTGTTCAAAAGCCAGTTTTCCCAGAGACATAATCATCTTCTTGTTCTCTGGACTCCAGTGTGGATCTGTCTCAGCTCCTCCATCACACTTGATGTTCTTCAGTTTGGTCTGAACCACCAGGAAGTGGATGTACATCTCAGTCAAGGTCTTGTGCAGCTCTCCTGCCTCTCTGTTTTTCAACACATCTTCCAGAGCTGTAGCAGTGATCCAGCAGAAGACTGGGATGTGGCACATGATGTGGAGGCTTCGTGATGTCTTGATGTGGGAGATGATTTTGCTGGCCTGCTCCTCATCTCTGAATCTCTTCCTGAAGTACTCCTCCTTCTGTGGGTCAGTGAACCCTCTGACCTCTGTCACCATGTCAACACACTCAGGAGGGATCTGATTGGCTGCTGCGGGTCGTGTGGTTATCCAGAGGCGAGCAGAGGGAAGCAGGTTCCCCCTGATGAGGTTTGTCAGCAGCAAATCCACTGAGGTGGACTCTGTAACATCAGTCAGGACCATGTTGTTCTTAAAGTCCAGAGGAAGTCGACACTCATCCAGACCATCAAAGATGAACATAACTTGAAACTCTTCAAACCTGCTGATTCCTGCTTCTTTGGTTTCAGGAAACAAGAGATGAATAAGTTCCACCAAGCTGAACTTTTTCTCTATCAGCACATTCAGCTCTCTGAAAGTCAATGGAAATGTGAACTGTATGTCCTGGTTGGCTTTGTCTTCAGCCCAGTCCAGAGTGAACTTCTGCATTAAGACTGTTTTCCCAATGCCAGCCACTCCCTTTGTCATCACTCTTCTGATTGGTCCATCTCTTCCAGGTGAGGCTTTAAAGATGTCTTCATGTCTGATTATTGTTTCTGGTCTGACTGGTTTCCTGGATGCTGTTTCAATCTGTCTGACCTCATGTTCTTCATTGACCTCTCCAGTCCCTCCCTCTGTGATGTAGAGCTCTGTGTAGATCTGGTTCAGAGGGACTGGGGTTCCTGTATTATCAGGCCCCTCAAACACACACTGGAACTTCTCCTTTAGATTGGACTTGAATTTACCGTGGCTCTTTACAGCACTAGTTTCTGAAGAAACAAAGACATTAAATAAATTAGATTTAAAGACGACACAAAACTCTATTCAGGTTATTGTCTGTGGCTAAACAGCTTCTGAATGTGCAGCCCTCAATAATTCACTGATCTGAACATTCAGTGTTTACAGCAGTTTGTGATTATAAACCTCCTCATTTCTCCATCCTGACAAATCGTCATAGAAAAATCCTCTTACTGTTCTGCAGACATTCAGCCAGATCATCCTTCTTCATTAGCTTCAGGAAGTTCAGAGTGATTTCTAGAAATGCGTCTCTGATGCTGCTCCTCTGCCATCCTTCTGTACCACCCAGAATCTCATCATCATCCAAAGAACTCTTTAACACTTCTTCTAAATTATCTAATGTCACAAGCTTCTGGAACTTCTTTAGCTTTTTCTCCACAAAAGTGACAATGTTCTCCTTCAGCGGCTGGAAGAAAAAAAGAAGCTGAAAGTTTAATTTAAACAGTAACTGATCCCTCTGTCTGAAGACAGCAGCATGGACACAGTATCTGAACAGTATTTCAGAATTTAGTCAAAGTACAGAAAATTGTACAGACCTCAAATATTGAGTCCAGGTTCTCCTGACCTCTGTGGAATTAGTATTAGAAATGATAGTTTTAAAGTACATTTACGTAAATGAAACCTAATAGTTGGTGGCAAATACTTTGTTTTAATAACTACATCAAACCAGTGACTCACTGACATCATCAAAATAAATTTTTGTTATTCTGTGACAATGACAACTGTAGCTTGATGTCACTACCACAGTGCACCACCACAAAGACCAGAGGAATGTGTACTACAGATTAACATCCCTCCAGTTCTACTGCAAGGAGTAAATTATTAAAAAACTAGTCTATGCATTTGTTACTTCTAGATTGAACTAATTCTAATGCTCTGTGAAAACAGGCTGTAAGTGAAGACAGCAAATGATTCACACGTCAACACAACCTTAACTTCCACTTCCTATTTTTTATTCATTTAGCATGAAAATCACCACATCGGGCCAGTAGATACCTGCTGTGCACCGTCACAGACTCAGGTTTTTATTGTGAAATATTCTGCACTAGTATTGAGTTTGGTTTAGGGACAAACGTGAGAAGGTTGGAGAAGGATTGTGGTTTGGGTTCAAACACAGACACAACACTGACCAAAGTAAACAGACAGATTACATTTCCCTGCAGTGGAAGAACAAACACATTCAAGTTAAAGGAAAATTTTCTAAATTAATTCCATTGCCCAGAACCAACATAAAGACACTAAGACCACCACTGAATTGTCTGCACTCATGTTTGCTCAGTTTTCAGTCTAGAACCTGAATCAGCTTGTTCCAGTTCACTTTTCCTTCCCAATACACTTTAACAGTAAACACAGGGCATCTTCAGTAATTTGCACCGTGCTGTGAATTTCTTTGTGAGGATTCTTAAACACATACAAAATATATTATACATCGCATAAACACACCCACTGCTGTGGCTACTTTCTCCTCTAACATGACATCAGTGCAGTTGGATGGTTTCTGACACTTGTTCATGTAGAGCTGTGCTTTCATGGGATTCAAGAATTAACATCATCAAAACCTCTAAAATCCTATTATGAAGCTGCTTTTCTGCTTTAATTGTAGGAATGTTTCCATCAGAGTAACAATTATTAGAATGGGACAATTGAGAGCCTCAAGGGTCAGACTGCAGGACAGTCAGGATGATGTTGGGTCTGATTTGCCTCTTCTGACAATTGGGGGGGGGTCACAACTGCATGTTGTAGCAGAAGCTTCCACCAGTCTCGATTGAGACATAACATTTTCTGTCTAACTGATCTCCAGCTCGTCCTGAAATAGAAACATGTCTCACTGATTCACTTTTCTCAGCCTTGACTTCATTCAGAGGTACAAACACACACCAGAAGTCACAAGTTTATCACAAGTTTCTGTGAGATGTCAGATCTCTGGAATCACCAGGCTGAATGTGTCTTGTGGAAACACCAAGCGTGTGGTGCAGAGTTCTTGAATCTTCTAGTGTCTGTTTCTAGGATTAAAATCTATCATTACATGTGTGTCCCACATTTTAAATAAGGGTTAATATTTGAATATCCTCTAATGTTTCAAGCTTGGACAGAGGGAGGACATCAAGTCATCTCAAGTCAAAGCCATAAAGTGAAGTAAACTCTACAGTATTTGACAGATGTTATGATACAATAAGTTTAAAGATCTTGTTGAGTTGAGGACAGTTTAAGTGAAAGAACATCAGCAAAGGACCCACATTAATGTTCTGCTGACTTACTCTTTGAAATCAATTATCCGACCATTGGAGATGTCACTGGCTGCAGACTTACAGTCCAGATCAGCAGAGTCTGGTCTGTGCTGCTGCTCTGAGCTTTACACACACACACACACACACACACACACACACACACACACACACACAGAACATAATGAATAAATATTACACCATAACAAAATCTTATGGTAGAGTTTTTTTTTTCTTACCTCTGGGCTTTGGTGTAATGTTCCCCCACCTGAGGGACCCCCCCTCCTGTGTCCAAACACTGACTCATGGCAGAGCTCCACCTGCTGGAAGAACTGACCTCAGTCATTCCAACAACAACAGTGTTCATTAAGAAGTTTCCCACTCAGATACAGTTTGGAGATAACACATAAAACAGATTAGTCCTGATGTGTTCTGTGAATATATAGTGAAGCACACCATTCTCCTCTGGTGTGCAGCTTTCTGGGCTGTGATTGTGGCTGTAGTTGCTTTGCTGTTGCACGAAGGATCGAACTCATGAGAAGCTGAACAGGAGACTTCAGGTTGTCCTCAGGTTTGTTCCAGTATTTCAGCAAACTCAGCTTTGTCTGGACGGTGTCTTCAGTGAGTCTGCTGTGTGTAGCAGAGCCTTGTGCTGGTTTGTTTGAAATCCCATTGATGGAAAGGATCAAATTTCCTTTGAGCTGTAACAAGGTCCATGGTCCCTGATGTTGGGTTCATCAGTAATGTGGCAGGAAAATGCCGAGTTTTGTGATGAAGTAGATGAAGTACAGCTCTGTAGTATTTCACACCTGCCTACTAACTGCCATAGTCTTTCAGTTATGTCATGTGATTGAAAGAGCTGCCTGTGTTTGCACTGCATCAATCATATGCTGCATGTTTCCACTGCTGCTTCGATCTGTTTCCAAAGCCAGATCAGATAGAAGATCTCCTGCCTGGTGCTTGATCTTCTTTATGCCTTCATGCATCTTTCTTATTCTATGGACGTCTGAAGTTTTGTCTCTGTGGCTTCTGTCTTCTTGTATCTTCGTGGGGATTCTTATGTTCTATAGGCCGTCCAACCTTTGTGGATGAGCTGCAGATCTGTCTCGTCTTTGTCTCGTGGTGTTCTATTGATTTTTTGACAGGATGTCAGCCACTGGGATGGTGGAGCATGTGGATGTCAAATCACTGTAGCTGTGCATCGTCCTTTGGAGCCACGGTGGTGCTGCTTCCAGTGCTTCCTAAACATTGCTAAACATTAGCAGTTTGTGGTCCTCAGCCATAAGTGCTTATAGCTCCTTTACATCTTGAATGTAGTTCTTCTGTACTGCTGAGTGACTTGGATAAATTCTTAAATATTCTTTAATATTCCTCAATCCCACTGATCTGTGCTTTCTTGGCTGCTCTCCTTTTGTAAAGGTCATCTCTGAGCAAGCTTCTTCAGACTGTGGAAGGATGACCTTGACAAACAGATGAAGCTGCCAGATGCTGAACTTTTTCTGGTCTCTCAAAGAAAAACATTTCTAAAAGACTTTTCTTGAACAACACCTGAGGTGATACAGGTGCAGTGATCTTCTTTATCCAAGAGAGTTCAACACATTCCAAGTGCAAAGGCAGGTCACACTAAATATAAATCATTTCAACCTGAAGCTGTTTTTACATATGTGTATTTGTATGTATGTATTTTTGGTGGTATTCTAATAAACATATATGATCATCAGAGCCTTGTTAAAACAACAGATCTAGTGTCCTGAGACTTTTGCACAGTAATGTACAACTTGTATTTGATCTTTGTCTATAAATTAATACAGTTTGGATCAAATGTAATCACACAAACAAAAACTGTATTTTTCAGGGTGGCAGCAACACACTGTGGTAAATTGTGTTAACAGTTTAAAACATTAGAACAACCACTTCTATTAATGCAGTCACGAGTTATCACTTTTATGACAGTTTCAAATTTAAAACCGTGACTGATTTTTAATAAGGTTAATGCATTAACCACTGCTCAGACGGCAGCAGCACACAAAGAGATCCAGGTTCTCCCTCTGTTAAAGTGTAAAATACCACAAACTAAGTTCTGTAGAATATTCCAGAGTCTTGCTTCAACATTCTATTGAATATAGATATAAATACATTTTCATAACAGGAACAGCACTAAAGAGAAGACGACTCCCTCCAAGTCACACACACTTCACTAAACCGGTTAGTTTAGTCAGGATCAGGTTCAACATTCTACATAAATATTTGTCCATACAGTCAATACCTGTGTCCTATTTGTTCTACTGTCCCACATTAAACTGATCCTGTAGATAAACAGAGGGTCAGTTTTCTCCATCGTGGACAGTTGTGGGATTTTAAAAGCTCTATAACGACGGATACATGAGACAAATACTCACTGTGTTAATCAGGAAGCAGCAGGAAATGTCCAATATCCAACTTCAGTGAAACACACCTGAATCTGTTTGGAGACAAACAGGTCAAAGTAGTTGATGATCATTAGTGTTTGTCCAGAGAGCGAGAATCCACCACAGTGTGTTTGTGTGACGAGTCCTGATCAGAGCAGGTAAACACTGATCTGATGTGAACCTTCAACACAGACACTGAACTACAGCTCTTTTCTTTTACAGCCGGTAAAAGAATAAAAATATAATCTACACATTATATTCAGACTTACCAAAAACAATACAGATCTGCGCCACAGCGAAGACAAAACAAAAGTAAAATAAATAGGGAGTGTCTGGTTCCAAACAGGGTTAACAGGTCGGTGCTGATGCATAAACAGTAGTTTCAGTTTAACAATTAAGTTTTGAAAGATTAAATGATGATTGGACGAGAGCTTGTGAAAGTATTAGAAAATGATGCAGAGGTGGAGCCTTAGTGGGAGGTCAGTCACCTCCTTTACTCCTCTTTGCTCTGTCTTCTCCCCATAAAGTGGACATTGTTATCAGAGGACTGTCCCTTGACTTTGAGATACAGTAGTATTTACAGTAAAAGTATCCATAGAAGCAGTAGTTTGAGAAGCAGTACTTTGTGCAGGTTTTATCTGCTGATTCTGATTTGAATCTTTTTATCAGCATTAAACCTTTAAATGTGTCTGTACTGTCTGCACTAACAGTACTTACTCAGTACTGTATGTACTGTGTGTCAGGTCTGAGTTCCTCCTTCAGATCACATGAAAATGATGAACATCTAGTTGATGAAGTTATTGGGGTCAGTGTGTGTTCAGCATACAGCAGCAGTCAGGAAGAAGTACAGTAACTTACTGTGTACAACAAACTGTGGTACAACTACACAGTACACAGAGTGTAGAAGCTCAGTCTGAGGCTGTGATCAAACAGATCTGATGTTGGATTTCACTGGTCAGTACTTCCTCAGTACTCAATACAATGCCAGTAGTAAATGTTCTGCACTTATATAGCGCTTTTCTACCTATTGGCACTCAAAGCGCTTTACACTGCTTCTTATTTACCCATTCACACTCACAATCATTCACACATTCATACACCGATGGGGGAGCTGCTATGCAGCTGGCCAACACTCACCGGGAGCAACTCTTGCTCAAGGACACTTGAGCCGGGATTGAACCAACAACTGTGAGAATGGTGGACAACCGCTCTACCTTCCTGCACCACAGTCGCCTCAGTAGTCTGTGTACTAATACTGTGCTGTGTATCTGTTTGTAAACAGGAAGTTGAAAGTTGTGTTAAGAGTGTGGACTGTTGGCTTTAACTTACGACTGTAATTCTTCCATTATTTTCAAACACAAACACTTTTATTCACATATTTTTAAGGCTCAAAAGTATTTGGTATTTTGGAGTTTTTTGAAGTACCAAAATCATTAGGTTTTGTCTGAATCTGAGCAGGAAACATGGAGCTAAACGACTCAGAATTCACCCTGGTGCTTCTCTGAGCATCACATCATCACTATAGAAAAAGGTATTTAGTCTGGTTTGGACAAGAGTACACAGTACACCAGAGACTGGAATGGGAGCAGCTCCAAGCAGAACCAGAAAGCCCAGCACACCACGAGGTCTGAACTGCCGTCCATGCAGGACCTCTACTCCTGGAGGAGGACGAGGAAAGCTGGAAAATCATCAAGGAGCTGAAAGCTACAGAAACAACAAAACCAGATCCAGCAGGCTCAGCTTCTGTGGTTCGATCCCCGGCTCCGGCTACATGTCGAAGTGTGTGGGCAAGACCCTGAACCCCTAACAGCCTATTCCCCTCCCCAGCTGTGCAGTGCTGGTCCAAGCCCGGTACAATTTGGGGAGGGTTGCGTCAGGAAGGGCATGCGGTGTAAAAACTGTGGCAAATCAACATGCAAACGATGATCCGCTGTGGCGACACTGAACTCACGGGATAAACCGAAAGGGAAAAATTATAAAATAAAAAAAAAAACACATGTGTAAACTTTTCCAGAGCCTGCATTTGCACAGCTTCCACACACAGGCCATCGGGCTCTTTAACCCTCAGACCCAGGAAAGTGTGTGTTCAAAATGCTCAATGTTTAAACGCAGATTTTCTTTGAGGATTAAAGTTAGAAATGGAAAAAAATAAAATTTCTAACCATTAGTGCATTTACAATGCAGTGTTGCCCTGTTTGGAGGTCTGTATTCATCTTTGTCTAATTGCATTTTATTTAGATTTTGTTTTAACCACATTGTATATACGTGTTTTTTGCCTTCATAAATTTTATTCTTGACATGTTTTGTTGTTGAACATAAAAGGAAATAGATAGATCTCAAATTTCTGTTCCAATACTTGAAGGGTCTGTATTGTAAGGGACTGGTTTTAAAGCTGAACTCAGTAAAGGCACTAGACACAATAACTCTGTTAAATAATTTCTTCTAAAAGATACTTGGCAAAGCAGGATGGAGATGTAGTAAGCCCTCCTAAGAGTCTGGAGGGGAGGCAGGGGTCTTATGGGGAAGAGTGGAGTCTGGTCCTGGCAGTGAAGATGGATCCTTAGATGCAGTGAGGATGAGTAACTTGAAGATTAGGGAGATGGTGGGAGGAGAGGCCACTGGGGGAGATGTAGTGGTCTGGATGTGTAGAACAGAGGCAGAGCTGGTAGTGAGCATGTGGAATGTAGCTGTGGTGAATCTCCAACCGCTGACGTGAAAAGAACTCCAAAGTCCTCTTAGTGTAACATAACAAAACTCCAAAAGACACAGGGTTCACTAGGCCCGGAATAGTCCCTTAGATCTGGGCTCCATAATTTCCTTTCATGACCTTAACTTGGTTCATATCATTGGCAGACATGAGAATCCTTCAGTGAATGTTGACAGTCGAACACATGATGGACACTCGTCTGAGCTCCGTATAAAGCAGCAGGCAGATAATCACATGGCTTAGTGAAAACGTGGCATGATTAAAGCAGAGACATAACGTGGGGAATCTTCTCCTTACAATGACTCGTGATAATCTTGATTCTTGATGGACAGATAACAGTACCCAGAATCCTTAGCGTCATTCACGTGGTCGGCAACAGAGAGTCAACAGGAAGCGGTTACTCACAAAGCCAGAGTAGCAGCAGAGTCAGGACAATGAACGTAACGTGGTCTGAAACCACGGATCTTGATGAAGGCTGGAAAGAAGAAAGCAGATGATCTGGCAGCTCGGTGATGGGACTGAGCAGGTGTATAAGCAGAGAGGTGAGAGCAGGTGAAGCTGATTAGAGGTCATTAGTGAAGCGGACTGGATTTAAAGGGACCAGGAAACAGGAAGGGACTGAAAAATCAAAGTCTTGTTAGCGATCCTGACAACCACCTGCTCTTCTGCTGGGTTTCACGCTGCTTTTATTCAGCAGCAAACGTCACATGACGTTTCCACCTTAACAGGTGGAAAACACACATAGATCCTGAATAGATACTTTATTAACCCCAAAGGGACATTTCTGTGTTGCAGTAGCTGTTACACATAACATTACAGTAAAATAAGTAAAATAAAAACAGTGCTATTAATAAAATACACATTGTGCAGTTTGAGGTGAACAGTCCTAAAAAGCCACAGATATGTTCCTGTATTGTCCATTGAAAGGTCTTAGTGCTGTGTACTGTTATTAACATGTGCATATGCAGAAGCAGTGGGTGTTTGTTACAGTTATTGTAGTTATGTTGTGATGAAATGATGAAGGTTTGTCTCCTCACACAACATTGGCTGTTTAACATTGGAAACTTCTTGAAGGTCAAAATTCACACAGTTTCCTTCTAAAGATGGTCAACTTCTCAGCGTGAGTCATAAACATAAGGTTTCATAGACAACATGTGGATATAATGTTTACACTGATATGAAATGTGGTTTATATGGGAAATATATAAAAAACGTGACTTGGTTGTTCTGTTGCACATCATTTTCAATCCTGGACACAGATCTCAGTAGAGCTGTCAGCAAATATTTCTAATTATTCTAACTAATTCTTCATGGGAATAGTTAGTACAGTAGTTTATAGATCACATCTGTGGTTTTCAGTGCACAAATTCAGATTAATGCAGATTGAACATGACATCATCATTTGTTTATCTGTTAGAAAATGAGATTCATAAAGGCAGAACTACTGCAGCTGTCTGCCTCCCTGCACTGAAAGCAGTCACACAGCATCACTTCAGCTCACTGAAATGAGGGAATCATTCAATACCTGTGCGATGCTGATAGTTCACAACCCAAACTGACTCTAAATCAGACAGAACAAAAGAACCAACAACGTATGAGACAAACTTACAGAGGACACAGAGACACTGAGGAACCATAACCCTGGTCCCAGAACCCAAACCCAAGACACAGAGGTTCAGTGAATGTGGTGTTGAAGGTGTGGAGGTGGATCAGTTCGTCAGAGGAGACACTGTAGAAGGACAGAGATCCAGCAGGACAGTCCACATACCCTGCCACTCTGTTAGAGACAGAGGAGGAGACAGTGATGGAGGTTCTTTCTTGTTTGTCACAGACAGAGTATCCGTCATCAGAACAGCTCAGACTCCAGAACTGCTCAGTACTTCCCAACCTGCAGAGACCACTGTCTCCTTTCCTTCTGATTCCTCTGTAACTCAGGAATATATCAACCTGTCCGCTCCAGTCCACCTCCCAGTAACAGCGACCAGTCAGACCATTACTACACAGCAGCTGAGGACAGAACTGAAATCTGTCTGGATGATGAGGATATGACTGAAAATAATTTACATATGTCACCGTCCTGTTGTTATTGGACAGTCTGATTCTTCTGTTCACTGTGTTTCTGTCGACTGTCAGTTCACAGGCATCTGATCAAGAAACAAGACAAAACAGGAGGTTTTTATTCTTTACACAAACACAACATATAAAAAGATTTGATATCTGTGAAAAATATTGAAGTTTTCAACAACCAAAGTAAATTCTTGTCTTTCTGAAAACACTCAGTAAAAATCCATTTGATTTAATGTAAAACACTTTTTATATTCACATAAAAGGCAGAAAAATTTCTTGTGAATCAAACTTAACACACTCACACTTCCTCAGACCAGGCCTCATCCACTGTGGTCCACTGTTGTCCACCCTGGAGGAAGAGACAAAGTTAGAGTCAACTTCACTTCCACCATCAGAAATAAACCAGAGACTCTCAGTTAGTCAGAGAGACGGAGAAACAGTGTGAGAGCTGCTGGTGTCTGTGCATCTGTCCATACCTGAGAGTGTCCACCCTTCCAGGAGACAGCCGTGTCACATCTAAACCTTCTAGGTGATTGTAGCTCAGGTCCAGCTCTGTCAGATGGGAGAGGATGGGGCTTAGAGCTGAGACCAGAGAAGCACAACCTTCCTCTGTGATCAGACAACCTGAGAGACTAAACACAGACAACAGTGTCATTAAAAAAACAATTAAACTGTGAATGTAGTTACATACAAACAGATTCTAACCTGAGGACTTTCAGGGTACAGTTTGGACTCTCCAGTCCTTTGGACAGAAGCTTCACTCCAGAATCTTTCAGATCGTTGTTAGTCAGGTCCAGTTCTCTCAGACTAGAGGACTGAGAGCTGAGTACTGAGGACAGAGCTTCACAGCATCTCTCTGAGAGGTTACAGCCACTCAGTCTGAATTAGGATGAAAACAAAAAGTTTTCAGTTTAATTTTTGTAAAAAAAGATTTAAAAAAAAGTTTAATCCACTTACAGAACTTTGTTGGAGACTTTGGCCACTGGCAGCAGCCTCAGAAGAGCCTCCTCTGAAGCAAAGTATTTCTTCAGGTCAAACACGTCCAGATCTTTTTCTGATGACAATAAGATGAAGACCAGAGCTGACCACTGAGCAGGAGACAGTTTATCTGTGGACAAACATCCTGATCTCAGGTACTGTTGGATCTCGTCCACTAAAGAACGATCGTTCAGTTCATCCAGACAGTGGAACAGGTTGATGCTTTGCTGTGGGATGAGATCCTCATTGAGCTTCTTCTTAATGGACCCAACTGCTTCTTCTTTGGCCAGTGAAGAACTTCTTGTCTCTATCAGCAGACCTTGAAGGAGACTCTGATTGGTCTCTAGTGAAAGACCCATGAGAAAGCGAAGAAACAGGTCCAGGTGTCCATTTGGACTCTGTAAAGCTTTGTCTAAAGCAACTTGGTAGAACATCTGTGATACTGATTGTTCCTCTGACAGCAGATTAACTCCAGAGTTGATGAAAGTCCGATGGACATGAAGAGCAGCCAGAAACTCCTGAACACTCAGATGGACGAAGCAGAACACCTTGTCCTGGTACAGTCCTCTCTCCTCTTTAAAGATCTGTGTGAACACTCCTGAGTACACTGAGGCTGCTCTGATATCGATGTCACACTCTGTCAGGTCTGATTCATAGAAGATCAGGTTTCCTTTCTGCAGCTGCTCAAAAGCCAGTTTTCCCAGATACTCAATCATCTTCTTGTTCTCTGGACTCCAGTGTGGATCTGTCTCAGCTCCTCCATCATACTTGATGTTCTTCACTTTGGTCTGAACCACCAGGAAGTGGATGTACATCTCAGTCAGGGCCTTGTGCAGCTCTCCTGCCTCTCTGGTTTTCAACACATCCTCCAGAGCTGTAGCAGTGATCCAGCAGAAGACTGGGATGTGGCACATGATGTGGAGGCTTCGTGATGTCTTGATGTGGGAGATGATTCTGCTGGCCTGCTCCTCATCTCTGAATCTCTTCCTGAAGTACTCCTCCTTCTGTGGGTCAGTGAACCCTCTGACCTCTGTCACCATGTCAACACACTCAGGAGGGATCTGATTGGCTGCTGCAGGTCGTGTGGTTATCCAGAGGCGAGCAGAGGGAAGCAGGTTCCCCCTGATGAGGTTTGTCAGCAGCAAATCCACTGAGGTGGACTCTGTAACATCAGTCAGGATCTTGTTGTTCTTAAAGTCCAGAGGAAGTCGACACTCATCCAGACCGTCAAAGATGAACATAACCTGGAACTCTTCAAACCTGCAGATTCCTTTGGTTTCAGGAAAGAAGAGATGAACAAGTTCCACCAAGTTGAACTTTTTCTCTTTCAGCACATTCAGCTCTCTGAAAGTCAATGGAAATGTGAACTGTATGTCCTGGTTGGCTTTGTCTTCAGCCCAGTCCAGAGTGAACTTCTGCATTAAGACTGTTTTCCCAATGCCCGCCACTCCCTTTGTCATCACTCTTCTGATTGGTCCATCTCTTCCAGGTGAGGCTTTAAAGATGTCTTCATGTCTGATTATTGTTTCTGGTCTGACTGGTTTCCTGGATGCTGTTTCAATCTGTCTGACCTCATGTTCTTCATTGACCTCTCCAGTCCCTCCCTCTGTGAGGTAGAGCTCTGCGTAGATCTGGTTCAGAGGGACTGGGGTTCCTGTATTATCAGGCCCCTCAAACACACACTGGAACTTCTCCTTTAGCTTGGACTTGAATTTACCGTGGCTCTTTACAGCACTAGCTCCTGAAGAAACAAAGAAATTAGATTTAAAGACGACACAAAACTCTATTCAGGTTATTGTCTGTGGCTAAACAGCTTCTGAATGTGCAGCCCTCAATAATTCACAGATCTGAACATTCAGTATTTACAGCAGTTTGTGATTATAAACCTCCTCATTTCTCCATCCTGACAAATCTTCATAGAAAAATCCTCTTACTGTTCTGCAGACATTCAGCCAGATCATCCTTCTTCATTAGCTTCAGGAAGTTCAGAGTGATTTCTAGAAATGCGTCTCTGATGCTGCTCCTCTGCCATCCTTCTGTACCACCCAGAATCTCATCGTCTTCCAAAGAACTCTTTAACACTTCTGCTAAATTATCTAATGTCACAAGCGTCTGGAACTTCTTTAGCTTTTTCTCCACAAACGTGACAATGTTCTCCTTCAGTGGCTGGAAGAGAAAAAGAAGCTGAAAGTTTAATTTAAACAGTAACTGATCCCTCTGTCTGAAGACAGCAGCATGGACACAGTATCTGAACAGTATTTCAGAATTTAGTCAAAGTACAGAAAATTGTACAGACCTCAAATATTGGGTCCAGGTTCTCCTGACCTCTGTGGAATTAGTATTAGAAATTATAGTTTTAAAGTACATTTACGTAAATGAAACCTAATAGTTGGTGGCAAATACTTTGTTTTAATAACTACATCAAACCAGTGACTCACTGACATCATCAAAATTATTTTTCTATGACTCTGTGCCAGTGACAACTGTAGCTTGATTTCTCTACCACAGTGCACCACCACAAAGAATGTCAGATCTCTGGAATCACCAGGCTGAATGTGTCTTGTGGAAACACCAAGTGTGTGGTGCAGAGATTTTGACTGAATCTTCTAGTGTCTGTTTGTAGGATTAAAATCTATCATTACATTTGTGTTCTCTCACATTTTAAAAATATTATAATATTTCAATATCCTCTAATGTTCACCAGGCCTAAGAGAACTAATTGATTCTGACGTAATAACAAACATCACAGATAAATGAAATATTAGAGGCAAGAATATAAAAGGTTCTTCCATGAGGTTCATTGTATCAGTTGATTTACTGAACTGGACATCAAGTCATCTCAAGTCAAAGCCATAAAGTGAAGTAAACTCTACAGTATTTGACAGATGTTATGATGCAATAAGTTTAAAGATCTTGTTGAGTTGAGGACAGTTTAAGTGAAAGAACATCAGCAAAGGACCCACATTAATGTTCTGCTGACTTACTCTTTGAAATTAATTATCCGATCATTGGAGATGTCACTGGCTGAGGACTGACAGACCAGTTCAGGACAGTCTGGTCGGTGCTGCTGCTCTGAGCTTTAAAACCACACACACACACACACACACACACACACACACACACACACACACACACACACACACACACACACACACACACACACACACACACACACACACACACACACACAGAACATAATGAATAAATATTACACCATAACAAAATCTTGTTGTAAAAAAATTATGGTAGAGTTTTTTTTTCTTACCTCTGGGCTTTGGTGTCATGTTCCCCCACCTGAGGGACCCCCCCTCCTGTGTCCAAATACTGACTCATGGCAGAGCTCCACCTGCTGGAAGAACTGACCTCAGTCATTCCAACAACAACAGTGTTCATTAAGAAGTTTCCCACTCAGATACAGTTTGGAGATAACACATAAAACAGATTAGTCCTGATGTGTTCTGTGAATATATAGTGAAGCACACATTCCTCCTCTGGTGTGCAGCTTTCTGGGCTGTGATTGTGGCTGTAGTTGCTTTGCTGTTGCACGAAGGATCAAACTCGTGAGAAGCTGAACAGGAGACTTCAGGTTGTCCTCAGGTTTGTTCCAGTATTTCAGCAAACTCAGCTTTGTCTGGACGGTGTCTTCAGTGAGTCTGCTGTGTGTAGCAGAGCCTTGTGCTGGTTTGTTTGAAATCCCATTGATGGAAAGGATCAAATTTCCTTTGAGCTGTAACAAGGTCCATGGTCCCTGATGTTGGGTTCATCAGTAATGTGGCAGGAAAATGCCGAGTTTTGTGATGAAGTAGATGAAGTACAGCTCTGTAGTATTTCACACCTGCCTACTAACTGCCATAGTCTTTCAGTTATGTCATGTGATTGAAAGAGCTGCCTGTGTTTCCACTGCATCAATCATATGCTGCATGTTTCCACTGCTGCTTCGATCTGTTTCCAAAGCCAGATCAGATAGAAGATCTCCTGCCTGGTGCTTGATCTTCTTTATGCCTTCATGCATCTTTCTTATTCTATGGACGTCTGAAGTTTTGTCTCTGTGGCTTCTGTCTTCTTGTATCTTCGTGGGTATTCTTATGTTCTATAGGCCGTCTAACCTTTGTGGATGAGCTGCAGATCTGTCTCGTCTTTGTCTCGTGGTGTTCTATTGATTTTTTGACAGGATGTCAGCCACTGGGATGGTGGAGGATGTGGATGTCAAATCACTGTAGCTGTGCATCGTCCTTTGGAGCCACGGTGGTGCTGCTTCCAGTGCTTCCTAAACATTGCTAAACATTAGCAGTTTGTGGTCCTCAGCCATAAGTGCTTATAGCTCCTTTACATCTTGAGTGTAGTTCTTCTGTACTGCTGAGTGACTTGGATAAATTCTTAAATATTCTTTAATATTCCTCAATCCCACTGATCTGTGCTTTCTTGGCTGCTCTCCTTTTGTAAAGGTCATCTCTGAGCAAGCTTCTTCAGACTGTGGAAGGATGACCTTGACAAACAGATGAAGCTGCCAGATGCTGAACTTTTTCTGGTCTCTCAAAGAAAAACATTTCTAAAAGACTTTTCTTGAACAACACCTGAGGTGATACAGGTGCAGTGATCTTCTTTATCCAAGAGAGTTCAACACATTCCAAGTGCGAAGGCAGGTCACACTAAATATAAATCATTTCAACCTGAAGCTGTTTTTACATATGTGCAGTATTTTTGGTGGTATTCTAATAAACATATATGATCATCAGAGCCTTGTTAAAACAACAGATCTAGTCTAGTTTGGATCAAATGTAATCACACAAACAAAAACTGTATTTTTCAGGGTGGCAGCAACACACTGTGGTAAATTGTGTTAACAGTTTAAAACATTAGAACAACCACTTCTATTAATGCAGTTACGTGTATGTGTTTGACCTCAATAATAATCACAGAGTTATCACATTTATGACAGTTTCAAATTTAAAACCGTGATTGATTTTTAATAAGGTTAATGCATTTACCACTGCTCAGACGGCAGCAGCACGCAAAGAGATCCAGGTTCTCCCTCTGTTAAAGTGTAAAATACCACAAACTAAGTTCTCTAGAATATTCCAGAGTCTTGCTTCAACATTCTATTGAATAAAGATATAAATACATTTTCATAACAGGAAAAGCACTAAAGAGAAGACGACTCCCTCCCAGTCACACGCACTTCACTAAACCGGTTAGTTTAGTCAGGATCAGGTTCAACATTCTACATAAATATTTGTCCATACAGTCAATACCTGTGTCCTATTTGTTCTACTGTCCTACATTAAACTGATCCTGTAGATAAACAGAGGTTCAGATTTCTCCATCGTGGACAGTTGTGGGATTTTAAAAGCTCTATAACGAGGATACATGAGACAAATACTCACTGTGTTAATCAGGAAGCAGCAGGAAATGTCCAATATCCAACTTCACTGAAACACACCTGAATCTGTTTGGAGACAAACAGGTCAAAGTAGTTGATGATCACTAGTGTTTGTCCAGAGAGCGAGAATCCACCACAGTGTGTTTGTGTGACGAGTCCTGATCAGAGCAGGTAAACACTGATCTGATCAGAAGCTGTGAAACTTCTTCTATGTTCATCCACCACTATTCACTGAAAGAATTAGAGATCAGAGATTTGTGGAGAGTAAACTCATTCTATGTTCATACAAACATGTAGGGAGGGTCCTGTAGTTACTGAGCTAACGTTAGGACACAGCTGGACTTTAACCAGTTGTCAAGGAAACAATGTAGGTAGAAGGGTAGTTCTGAAGGAAGTGGTGCTACTGGATTGGAGAAAATGGAAGGAACTGACTTCAAGGTCATGGAGAGCAACACGGTATCGCTGGAAACTTAAGTGTGTAGCTGTGGAGGTACACAGTTTCTTACCTTGTTCGACGGAAATGATTTGTGAATGTGTTCTGTGCAATGACTTAGTTATCAACTCAGTCGTGGAACGTGGAATTAGACAAATGTTCAGGGTTTGTCATCCACGATCTCTAGAGTGGATGATCTTTGGACTACAGGATACGAGTAGAGGTGACGAGTAGAAAGTTATTTGTGTTCAAATGTAGGAAAAGTACGAAATACTCAAGTACAGAGGTCTGAAAAATCTACTTAACTACAGTGAATGGTGGTCTGTCTGTGTGTGTCTGTCTGTGTGGACACTGAGACAGACTGGAGACCTGTCCAGGGTGGACCCCATTTTCTGGATGTTTCCAGCAGCTTGTCCCATTTCTGCTTCAAAAACAGTTGTTGCTTCCCACAGATCAGATATATGTATGTTTCTTTTCTGAAGCTTCATCAGCAGCCACAGAGCTGCAGTTACTTCAGATGACAAAGGCTGTGCTTCCATTCCAGATGACTGCAGACAGTCCACTAAAGTCAGTTGTGTGGGACAAAGGAAGTTTCTCTTACCGTGTATGAAGATCACAAACTCCACAAACATCTTCATCTTCCTGCTAAAACTGCAACAAATCCTCCTTAAATCAGCTTCTTCCTAAACTAACTGAATGTTCAGAATTGCTTTACCACCTGGTTCTAATCTGACACTCAGTGAAAACTTCAAGTTTTACTTGAGGGAGTGATTTGTTTACACACAGTGGAGTAGAGGTAACGCCAATTAAACACACAAACACACACTCTGGCACTGATAAACTCAGCTGATGATTCATACAGAACCATGATACAGTCAACACAAGTGTAATAAAAACACAGATAACCCACAGTGCTTTTTAACATGATGGAGAACATTTTAAAACTGTCCAAAACAGTAGCAACATCATAGATGGTCTTAAATGTGGTCGTCTGCCACCTGTGCAAATGTCCTATTTTTAAACAGAATTTTACAGAAACTAGTTCTTACAAAACAACAAGTTGGAAGTGTTTCAGTGTGTTTCTGCACTCGTCACAGTACAGAGACAGTTTGACAGCTTCCTGCTCGTCTCCTCTGTTTGCACAGGCGTCACACACTGTGACACTTATCAAGTTCTCACTAGGTCACAAAAATCTAGACTATAGGTTTTTGAATGTCAGCAGATACTGTGCATAATAAACATGGATTCACAAATACTTCATGTATTTATTGTCATCACAGTCTCCCATAAGTGCAACATTGTTACCTAATGTCTATAATAACTTGTGCATAAATGATTCATTAATATGAACAATATAGTGCTGATAACTGAAGTAGTTGAATCTTTACATTTCACCGAGTATTTGTTTTTTACTTGAAGGTGTCAGTTCAATCCAGCACATTTATAAAAACAAAGTTATCTTAGACCCTAAAGAATTATAGAGACCCCCCAAGTGGAGCGGAAAAAAAGTCCCTTTAACAGAAGAAACCTCCAACAGAACCAGGCTCAGGGTCCAAAGTAAATGTGGGAAAATAAGGTTCTCCCATAGTTCCACAGGGGACACGTGCTACTAATCTTAGACCAGCTCTGTGTGTTTCTGGCTAACATGAGTTCAATGTGTGATGGCTCCAGCAGCAGACTGGCTACTATGCTGTTACTGGCCTAGTTGCCTGGTTTCTGGCTAACTTGAACTAACAGAAGCAGTTTGGCTGGTTTCTTTAAAGGTTTGTGGGCTCAGGCAGCTGTTTGTGTGACTGCTTGTTAGCAGGCAGGAAAACAACTTGGCAACATGCACATATTATTTTCTCCACAAGATGGCGACAAACATGAGCCCAATAATTACAGAAATACAAAATCAATGATCACAGCAGCTTTAACTTGATTCCTTTTCTCTGTGCATGTGATAGTAGTAGTAATATCATATGCGCCACATGTTGAACCAACCTGTTAAAAGTTACTTGTGTCTCTTACTTGTGAATTCAGTGTCTCAGGATGTTTCTTTACAAATAGGAGGACAAAGCTGAGCCAACCTGTCACATGGTGTCAAGGAAGCAAAATGCAGGTATGTTCAAAAAATCAAACAGCCACTTCACAGACAACAGAGACACAGAGGCTGCAGACTCTCACAGACTACAAGCCCCCACCACAGATCTGCAGCAATGACCCCCCTCCCTGACCAGCTCAGTGACCTCTAACACTGTCTGATGTCTGAGCTCAGCAAATGAAAGGCAAACTCATGGTCAATTTAACTGGACCCATATTTACTAAGCATCTCAGAACTGAGACATAATCCATGTCCTGTATCTCAGACAAATTTTAAAGCCTCCCACAGTTCTCTGCCTCAAAGCAGGAAGAAATGACTAGTCCTAGGAAAGGCTACACAATTCAGAGACACAAAGTACACATTGTAGGGATGTGTTGTAGTTTCAATTTCCAGTTTTAGTGGGCAGTGAATGCTGGAATCAGCCTCCACCTTTTCTTGTGAAGCCAAATGCTGTCATTCAATTCAGTGCATCAAAAATTCACCAAAGATAGTGTCTCGACAAATTCCTCCATCTGCAACTTCTCCATCTCAAAAAATCTTAAAATTACTGCACAGAACAGGTTCATGCATATTCAGCTTGTTCTCACTTATCACTGCCTACAAAAGCAAAGAGAAAAAAAACAACAACTGTGCCAACAGTTGGTTAGTCACTGCTGGATAATCAGAGCGAAACTACTGGTGGATGAAAGAAGACTCTGCTCTATCCAAGGTGAACAGCAGCTCACACTGCAGTGGAGAACATGAACGTCTGCTGCAGGAACCCTGGATGTCTGATGGAACAGCTTCACTGCTCTACACACTCTCCTCATCAGTAACGTTTGTGGACACAGCAAAAACCTGTCGGATGATTTGAGTTCTCAACAGACACTATAAATGAAACTTAACTAGTTGATTTTTGAACAACGAGTTGGACATCAGTTAAAGTCATTCAGCAGCTGCAGCTGAAGACCAGGACAGTCAGGCTACAGACGTACAGAGGTCTAAAGATGTTCCCCCGGGTTTGTTTTGTGGTGAACGGTCATGAACGTGAGTGCAACAGCAGTGCTGCTGAATAGAATCCAAGGAGGAAGCACTGTGCAATAGTTAGTTTACACAATGAATATATTAAAAATGATACTTATTTCTGCGTGTGTTAAAAATGTGTTAATGTGTTAAAAAAAGAGAACTCATCAAATCATTCAGGTGAGGCCATAGTATCTATATGAATCAATGAGAGTGTTTTTGATAACAAGAACATTTCAGTAAAAACCTTTTTTTCTCTAGCTGATCACTTTTTAAGGTTATATTACTGAAGGAACAATAAAGAACTGAAGCCTTGTCTGAATTTGATGATCGAACCTTTGTTTAATTTGTGCTCCATCCAAAGTGTAACCACAAATTTACAACAGGTGTTTTGTCTGTGTTTCATAGGGACCAGCAGTAACAAACAGCATCATCAGGGGAACATCAGTGCTGGCTGGTCTTCACGGTACATTTGACTGAATGTGAACTTATTTTTCTGGTATTTTAATTTATGCTCTGCTTCAAATAGCAAGAAGTTCCACCAAAGTAACGGTTCTTTCTTAATAATGGAATCAATATTAGAGACTTCACTCAAAATCTCTAAGTCTGCAGTAAAATCAGTCTCACTTTACAATGAATGTCACTGATTCATGTTTTCTACCTGCAGTCTGAAGTTCAGTCTCAAGTCCTCACATCTGACATGGTATAAATACCTTGTTCTCCCCCCTCCCTCCCTCAGACACACCTCTTTCTGCTTCTTTGACAAGCAATAGATCAAACGAAACCATTGTTGTGCCTTTTTAGCAAACCAAGTTCAAGTCTTTTCCAGTTCAAAGAGATTCTGCACCATGTTCCTCCATCATTACTTCAGAAGCTGGATGGACAAGGACTAATCGTTCCTTGTCATTCATCTATGAAACCTTACTGCTCAGCTCCCAAATGTACAGTATACGATATACTATATATACTTTCCACAGTGATTATACCACTTGTGAAGAGTTTGGTGATGACACTACTCATAACAACATCAGCTGTATCAGCATAGAGGACGGAGCTGGTCTACAGATCACAACCTTGTGGGGAAAAACAAATTCTGGAAATTCTTAGGAAATCTGTTGAAAATGTGGATTGAAATTCTTTGGTGCTATAAGATCTGCAATGCTGAAACGTGAAAGTAATGGTGACAGAATTGTAAAGTTGCTCCCTCTAAGCCCATGGACAATAAAACTAGCAGAGTTGAACTTGAGTTAAATAAACCCAACTAATTGTTTAACACACTTTGTTTTCCATCCTTTCATTATCTTTATCTGATTATCCTGAAGCCTTTTCCAGCTGTGGTTTATAAATATGTTTTATCCTACTGGACATTTTATTCTCTGTAAAGCTTTTTTAATATAAGAAAAAACTCAACTTGAGATGGTTGAATGAACACAGACTGAATGTACTGTTAACCATCTTATTCTTCTGTCCATTGGTCAGACACTTTGGACTCTGATATTCAAGCTGACGTGAGACACACACAGTGTCCAATCATGTCCTGTATTTGCCAGCATTTGATGCCAAAAGCAACTTTTCCTCAGTGTCCAGCTGCTTCATTGGGTAGAAAAGGGCTGACACAGGTTTTCTGGAAAAAACCTGTTTTTAACTCAGTTTTTGAGAAACTGTCCATTGGTTTGGTGATAACAGAGACACATTAACACAGAAACATGTGATCTATGGTTTGTCAAAGAAGCAGAGAGAGGTTTGTCTGAGGGAGGGAGGGGGGAGAAGAAGGTGCTTATGCCAGAACTGATGTGATGACGTGAATCTTAAAGATTTCCTACAAAGTGATGTGTAAAAAATATCATAATAACAATAGTATATTTAATATATAAAATAAAAAAATGTTACAAAAATGACACTGATTAACTGAGATCTGTGGTGAGGGGGCGGCAGTGGCCCTGAACCCCCAAACTGACCATCACAAACTGTTAAGGTTGTGTGAGCCAGCACACATCTGACAGACCACATGATCTGAAGTGGAAAGAAATCGTGTTTCATAGTGAGTGAGAAACTGATGGAATGATGAAGCTCTGTCACCGATTTGGATGTCAGATCCTTTTACGTTCCTGTTGTAGAGCTGGGCGAGTCCGTGTTGCTCCTTCACAGCATGGTCCTGGGTGTTCACCATAGCTTCCTTCAGCTCATCAGTGAGAGAATCCACCTATTTATCATAGTTCGTCACAGTAGAATCATGAAGAACAGTACGGAAAAGAACGTCAACAGGTAGACAGGGGGTCCGGCCAAACATGAGGTAAAAGAGTGGGTAGCCAGTCGTCTCATGGGCTGTGCAATTGTACATGACTGTCAGAGTCTGCAAAGTGGTGGCCAAACAGCTTTTGCTTCAGGAGCCAATGCTCGGATCATACTGTCCAGGGTCTGATTGAATTGTTCCACACTTCCGTTTCCCATTGGATAATAGGGGGTAGTGTGTGATTTCCTGACACCGGAGACCTTGAAGAGCTCACTTATTAGCTGAGTCTCAAAGTTGGCACCTTGGTCACTATGGACCCGTTCAGGGAATCCGAAGAAACAGAAGTACTGGTCCTGTGAAATGCCTGATCTTCGTAAAATGGTCTGTTATCACTAAGACATCGATGGACTTGTTCCTGGAATCCTCAGCTGACCAAAAATCGATACAGACAAGCTCTAGTGGCCCATTTGTTGTTATGGCCTCTGGAGGGGCTCTCTCCCTTCAGGCTCAAGCGTTTTGCTGACGATGCACCTCTAACCATGTCGTACATCATCCCACATGCTGAAATACTCTAAACCCATTATTGATCTCAGTGCAGCTGTTTCTATCACCATTGTTTCTCATTGGAATCATGCAGACAACACTGACCTTTGACCTTCAGCTCCACTTGTTTCCTTATCAGGATGTTTCACTCCCTATTGTAGACGGTGCAGGTGAAGGTGTGTCTGTCTCTGTCTGTGGGGTGTTTCAGAGTCAGACTTTCAGGGGTGACCTGTAAGATCATCTTCTTCTTTTCGCAGGTGGACAGTTTTGGGATTGAGATCATAGCGGTTCCAGATCACCACAGGGTCGTCAGGTAACATACTAGAGAACTGGCAGGGCAACGAGACAGACGGTGCCCCCTCATACACCTCCACCACCACAGCCAGGGTGTGATCTGAAACTGGAAAGACAGACAGGAACCCAAATTCATCCATTATGCTCAGCACAAAAACAGCTAAACTGGCTCAACTAAAACATCTTATGTATTTCAAACATGAAATGTTGCTAATATTTGTGCCACAGATGCTGTATGAGAATCAGACTGGACACATCTGTTTATAACCACTGACAGAAACGTGTCAGGGGATAATTGTTCTTTGTGAAAACTGCAGTTTTTAATACCAGCAGCTCCATTGATCCATAGGTTTAACATGCATTTACAAAATGCCACCTTTTTATGTTAGTTAGTAGTTGTTGCTGTTTTACTCACTAAATTAGAATCTGAATAAGGTTTAATCAATGAATCTTGAATAAATGACAATCAGATCAGAGGGAGGAAGGTGATCTTACCGTGTACGAGCATCACAAACAGCACAAACATCTTCATCAAGCGCAAAGTCTCCTTAAATCTGCGTCTTCCTGAACTAACTGCAGCTTCAGGACATCAGTCCACAGCCAGCTGTCTCTGTCCTCCTCCTGATAATCTACTGACACTCAGAGAAAAACTTTCCTTTCACTTTCACCTGTTTCCAGAGAAGCAGCTGTTGGAATGTGAAGAAACAGGCTGAGCAGTTTCCACAGAATCTGGTGCTCAGCATCTCGCTTACAGCCCCACCTGGTGGCTAAGCTGGGATTTGATCCTGAGACTGCTGCATCCCATCCTGCTGCTCTTCCGTGTATGAAAAACTACACAGGAAATATGTTTAGTGATAGAATAGTCTTTCAAAACTTCCTATGCACTTAAATCTTACAAAAGAAATACTTTATCTAATAGCACTTAGCTCTGACAATATTCTTACAATATTCACAGTATTAATACCTCTCTCAGTCTGGGGGTTGTGTGTCCAGTGGCCCATTGTTTCATATCTCTCCATTTGAGAACTCAAACTCACATTTGTAATTTAACTTAGTTTCTTTTGATTTCTATTTTAATCATCTTGTTTTTGGTTATATTTCTATGAAAGTTCCGTCTGTGTGCTTGGTCTGTTTGTTCGTTGTTGCTGTCTCTCTCACTCGCGGCTTCCCTCTGTGCAGGATGGCTGCTTCACACACCAGGACTGTGGAGGGATGCACATCTGCCCCCACTGGAGGCTGACTATAGGACTTAAAAGACAGAGAGTTACTCCTTGTCACTGCCTTCTTATCGAAGTTACCTCGTCTGCTCCTGTGATGACCTGTCAGCCTCTCTTTTTTGTGTCCTGCCCTGCAGCCTGCATGTGTGGGGGTTTGCCGAAGTAATCACAAGTCGTCTGGCCTGAAATGTGTGAACTTTGGCATAGCCTGCCCCCGTTTGCTCCTCCTGTTTAGTTCTCTTAGTTAGTTAACGATATTTTAAAATAATGCTCAAATACACAGAAAAGTTGAGAATTGCCAGCCTGTGTAAAAATATCTCACAAATGTTAAATAGACAACGTAAAAACTACTCAATGCAGAACAATGCCCCCTGGAGTGCATATCATCTAATTATGTTTGGGGTGTAGAAATTCTGCACATAGTGACCAGATGCCGTTTCAAGTTTACTGCAGTTGAGAGCCAGACTCATCCTGTCTGCACCTTAACTCACAAAACAGCCTTTCATAAGTCCTCCTCAGAATCTTAAAAGATTGTTTTCAGAAAGTAAATAAGTAAAATTGATTTATATAAGACCTTTCACAGATATGGTTCCTGTTAGAAGCCTCGCTGCTGAATTCGGAACAATCTGAAGGTGATTTATAACATGTTTGTTAAGACAAGTGAAGAGTGAATTACAATAGTCCAAACGAGATGAAAACATATTTCACACATTCGTCCTTTGGAAGCTGCCTCGCCTCCACAAACTGGACATCCGCCTCGGAGGGCAGCTCCTAGCTGGTTTTGGAGATATCCAAAGTGATCTCATTTGGCTGATTTTCATTTCTCTTTCTGGGGATAGAGATCAATAAGATCAGCTTCTCTTCTCTGCCATTCAATCAGCTGCAAGTGTGTGTGTCTCCAGTCTGAAAGGAACAAAGTCTAGATTGTTCACAACTCCTGGGTCGCAAGTCCAGGCCAAGTCTTTCGAGAATGAGTCTCGAGTCAAGTCACAAGCCTCTATGTGTTAAAATTGGAAACTTGCTTAAACTTGGACATCTGTGTACTGATCAACACTGATCAAAAGTGAGAGTGTAGACTGTGTAAGAGTCAAGAGGAGTTGGAGCGAAGAAGAGTACAAGTGTCCTTCTGACTTTAGCCATGGTTCACCAGCTCCTTCACTTCCATTTTGTCTCTGATCCAAAGTCAGATCAGATCAATAATCAAAGATTGATCAACTGATTGATCAGATTGATTGAACAGCTATCAGAGGAGTTGGATCAGTAGAGTTGCTTCTTATCCTGATGTCCACTGAATCCTGAATCCTCTCTGCAGTGGAGACAGAAGACTGTCAGACAGAGAAACACAGACAACCAGAGACATATAACCAGAGACAGTCAGGGTTGGGTATCGAACTTCAATAAGTCTGGTTGTAGTATTGTATTACTGTCTTGTCATTCAGTACCATCAGTAACATTTGAAGGCTAAGAAGTTGCCCGACAGGGTCAGTTTTTATAAGTCGAGCAGAAATGTCCAATGGAGTGAGTGAGACTAACAGATATCTGCTAATGATGTGATCTGTTCTCTGTGTAGCGAAGGCTGAGCTGAGCTCCTCACACCCCGATGGTCAGGTAATGTCCTACACATGTCCTACATTTAATTTTTAGCCCGCAGACCCTGTAGTTACTGTTTGAGCAACAAGCGACAGACAACCAGAGACAAAAAGGAAGACGACCACAAACAAGTAGTCAGACAATGAGACAGATAACTGAGAAACAGAGATGAACTAACACATTCAGACAACCAGACATAAACTACCAAAGACCAACATCCGGTAAGTAACAACCAGAGACAAAGGAATCTCGGTTCTGACCTTTGACAGTAAGCATCACTGTTTTCTCTCTCAGTAGCCGTCTGCCTCTCCATATGTTGCAGGTGTATCTTCCTCCATCTTTGACAGTGGGGTTATTTAGGGTCAGACTGATGTCTCCAGTTTTTAGTGAGTCTTCATTCATCTTTGTGCGGCCTCTGTAAAATTGCTGGGCTTCATATTGCTCATAGCCCATATTAAATATGTGGACTGTCATTGTGGGTTTGGGTTCATAGCGGGTCCACACAATTTGGACATCTTCAGGTAGGTAAGCTGTGGTTTTAAAGGGCAGCTGGAAAGACTCCGCTCCTTCCCTCACGTCCACCTCGCAGACTGAGAAGACATACCACAATATCAGCTGGACAGACAGCAGCAGCTTTTAGTCATTTTCCCAAAGCATTACAACGTTTTAGGGAATATTGTCATATTCATAACAATATAATACTGATGTAATATTGAAACCAGTGACACATTCAATAAGGCGCTTCTCCATGTGGCTCCTCCGTGTGGGACATATTTGTATTTCATTTATTAGTGTTGTTATTAGTTAGTGGTGTGTGGTGTGATAGAGCTCATGTTGAGTATGATGCAGTAACTCTGCTACAACTATTAGATCTGAGTCTTAGACCATATTTCAACATAAACTTTCTTGACTTTTTGATGGAGCTACAGCTCCATGTTGCAGGAATGCAAACGTTTCTTCCTCACGCCTTCCTCCCATATATGATGTAACTACTCTGTGCAATATATATATATATATATATATCACATTATATGTACAGTATTATTTTATTGTATTCATATTGTTATTTATTAGTATTGACATTTATCATATTGAGTTTTTTTAAATATTTTGTATACTTTTATATTTCTTCCCTCCTGTTTTACATGTTTTTTAATGGGTTTAAAAGTTAAAAGCTTGACCTGAGAAACACACAAGCATCCCAGTGGACCTGTGCTGTAAACTACAAATGGAACTATAGCTCTGTTCTGTTCTATGTTCTTTGGTGTCTGTCCTTTATTTACGGGCTCTGACAAAGACTCTTTGACATATGATCTGACTTCACTAAAAGTTGTGACATATGTTGGCTAGAGAGTTAGCATAATTATGGAATTGGTCTCCTTAATTACTAAATCAAATACAGAGTACTGACCTCTGACCAGGAGCTGAAGGTCTTTCTTCATCAGGATTTTTTCCTGCCTGTTGTAGATGGTACAGGTGTAGATGTAGTTGTCTCTGTCTGTGGGGTATTTCAGGGTCAGACTGAGGTCTCCAGTCTTCAGCAGGTCTTTCTTCTTCTCTATGTGGTCCCTATAAAATTCATCCTGTTCTTCAGGCCGGTCAGAGCCATCCTTATACATGTGTACTATCCAGTTGTAACTGTTCCTCCACTCAACTCTGACGTCTTCAGGCAGGTGAAGTGCAGTTTTGAAGGGCAGCTGGACCGACTCTACCTCTGATTGTACCACCACCTGGGGGACTAAGAGGACAAAAAACCACAACATCAGCTGGACAGACAGCAGGACCACTACTGATGGTGACAGGAACTTAGTGTTCCATCATCCTCTTATAATCCCTGTGATCATCACACCTGCTGTAACACATTCAAATTTAGCAAATTTCCTGCACCACCCAGTTTCTTTAGGTCTGCACTTTAGTTCATTTTCTTCTTTATTCAGTTGTACTTGCTGTGAGACCCACACATGCTAAAAGCAAGTGTCTTGATAAAGCAAGCCAGCAATCCACCCAGGGCATCAAACCAGGGGTCGGTCCAGAGAGGCCCTGGCCCCTGCTAAAGTCTGTTTGGCTGTGGCTAGTTGCTGGATTGGTTTGACAGCAGTATTTGAGCAGCACAGCAGAGTAATTGTGTGTAAATCAATTCATAAGTCACATTTTAGGAACAGTGATATCAACACTACTATTGTTCTTATTTTTGACAGGGGCGACTGTGGCACAGGAAGGTAGAGCGGTTGTTCACCAATCTCGCAGTTGTTGGTTCAGACTTAACTCTGAGCAGCAATGACTTCATGACCTTCTTTATGAATAAAATTGTAGCTATTAGAGAAAGTATTCAACAGATCCTCCCCCCAAATATTACAGATAGATCTTCATGTACAGCAGTGCTAGAGTCATCGATAAGGCCCCAAACCCTGTTAGACTGCTTTTTACCCATAGATCTCTCTGAGCTAACTTCAATTATTACCTCATCTAAACCAACAACCTGTCTGCTAGACCCTATTCCAACTAAGCTGCTCAAGGAAGCTTTACCCTTAATAGATACGTTCATATTAGATATCATCAATCTATCTTTAGAAACAGGCTATGTACCACAGGCCTATAATGTAGCTGTAGTTTCTCCAAAACATGTTATGTACTTGTGGTTCAATTGGTTATTGTTATGTTAGTTAAATGCCTGTTGCTAACCTGCTAACTGGGAAAACTCTCACTCACTGACATTTCAAGAAAGAACCAACGTTTACTCTGGTAATGGTTTTTTCTTATATTGATGTGTCTTCTTCTTCATTTCCTTTCAGCTGTTCCCTTTCAGGTGTCGCCACAGTGAATCATGTGCCTCCATCTAACTCTGTCCTCTGCATCCTCTTCTCTCACACCAACTAACTTCATGTCCTCTCTCACTACATCCATAAATCTCCTCTTTGGTCTTCCTCTAGACCTCCTGCCTGGCAGCTCCAACCTCAGCATCCTTCTACCGATATATTCACAGTTTCTCCTCTGAACATGTCCATACCACCTCAATCTGGCCTCTCTGACTTTATCTCCGAAACATCTAACATGAGCTGTCCCTCTGATGTACTCATTCCTGATCCTGTCCATCCTCGTCACTCCCAAAGAGAACCTCAACATCTTAAGCTCTGCTACCTCCAGCTCTGCCTCCTGTCTTTTCTTCATTCCTCTGTTTTCCAGAGCAGACCTCCACCTCTCTAGATTTTCCTCCACCTGCTCCCTGCTCTCACTACAAATCACAATGTCATCTGCAAACATCATAGTCCATGGAGATTCCTGTCTAACCTCATCTGTCAGCCTGTCCATCACCAGAGCAAACAAGAAGGGGCTCAGAGCTGATCCTTGATGCAGACCCACCTCCACCTTGAACTTGTCTGTCACACCTACAGCACCTCACCACTGTCTTACAGCTCTCATACATGTCCTGCACCACTCTAACATACTTCTCTGCCGCTCCAGACTTCCTCATACAATACCACAGCTCCTCTCTCGGCACCCTGTCATACGCTTTTTCTAAATCTACGAAGACACAATGCAACTCCCTCTGACCTTCTCTGTACTTCTCCATCAGCGTCCTCAAAGCAAATACTGCATCTGTTGGACTCTTTCTAGGCATGAAACCATATTGCTGCTCACAAATGTTCACCTCTGTCCTTAGCCGAGCTTCCACTACTCTTTTCCACAACTTCATTGTTTGGCTCATCAGCTTTATTCCTCTGTAGTTGCCACAGCTCTGCTCATCTCCCTCATTCTTAAAAATGGAAACCAGTACACTTCTCCTCCAGTCCTCAGCATCCTCTCACTCTCCAAGATCTTGGTAAACAAACTAGTCAGAAACTTCTTCTTAGCTCTTTCTCTGTATACACTCCTGAACTTCCTCGTTCCACCACCAAGTCTCCTTGTCCGCTTTCCTCTTTCCAGATGACACACCGAGAACCCTCCTACCTGTCTCCCTGATCACATTAGCTGTAGTGGTCCAGTCATCTGGAAGCACCTCCAAACCACCCAGAGTCTGTCTCAGCTCCTCCCTGAAAACTACACAACATTCTTCCTTTTTCAACTTCCACCACTTCGTCCTCTGCTCTGCCTTTGTCCTCTTCATCTTCCTCACCACCAGCATCATTTTACACACCACCATCGTGTGTTGTCTGGCTACACTCTCCCCTACCAACACTTTACAGTCACTGATCTCTTTCAGATTACAACGTCTACACAAGATGTCGTCCACCTTAGTGCTTCTACCTCCGCTCTTATACGTCACCCTATGTTCCTGCCTCTTCTGGAAGAAAGTGTTTACTACAGCCATTTCCATGTGATTACTGTGATTTATATCATTGTGCTGTGGTTTGATATGACTGTGTGTAGGTGTTGAGGCAGGGGGAGGGTAGGTGGCCAAAATGCAAAAATAAAAAAATGCATTTAATAAATCATTGAGACTGGTCTCAGTATCAGTCTAGTACGAGCTAAGAACGGCCTTGTACAGCTTTTCCTGAGCTTCTCCTGGTTCTTGGAAGTTCATGAACTGACATTTTAAGCCTTATGTGAATAATAATTATAACAATATAAATTGAATTCATTTTCACATGTGGTTTAATAATCATAAATATTGTCAGACTCTGCTCTGCATTGCATGCACTCAGTTTCAGGTCTGTGGGTCTGTCTGACTGTGGTCTACACACATACACACACACACACACACAAACACACACATACACACAAACACACACACACACACATGCAGATTGCTGCACACAAACTTTTTTTACGTGACTGTGTTTGTGTTTTACAACATAACCAATGTGGAACAATCCAGTAATAAGTTTATTTCTCTGATTTACTGCTGTGTTCTTCCTAATGTACCTAACTCTCTTCATTCACACACTATGTCACACGACCAACTCTGCTCTTGCTTGCTCAGCAGTCTCACTTCCAATATTCCAAAAACTGCTGAAAACAGAACTTTCTGCAACTTCCTATGGACTTAACTTAAAAAAAAATTCCTATCAGTTCTTTTTTGCACTCACACTTCTTGAAACAGAAACACTTCTTCTCATAGCACTTTGCTTTGACTTTGACTTTGGCTTAGACTTAGTAAGTAAATGATTTTCTAATAAACAAGGAGAAAGAAAAACAAATGGATGAAAGCTCAGTCTGATTCAACTTAGGCGACTGACTTGACTGCTAAAACACCACAATCTGAATGGCTGAAATTCTTCACTAAATCTAAATGTTTCTATATAGTTGACAAAAAAAAACAAAAAAAAACACATTCAACCTCTGCTGAATCCATCACTACCAGTCTCATAATGGATTCTACATTGATTTCTTTTTATAATCTGGTTTTGTACTATGGCTCTCTCTCGCTCTACCCTGTAAATATTTTGTACATAAATATTTTACATGCAAAACAGAATTTAGTAAAATATGTAGTCTTACAGATACAACAATCAATGCCTCCTATGGTTTATAACTTTTTAAATCTTATTGACTCTTTAAATTTGGTGCAGTCTGTGTCTGGACCAGCGCAACAGCGTGGACACACACGTGATCTGCTTTTATCATATGGCCTGTTTTTAATCTGGGGGTTTGTGACGCTGTATTCTCAGATCATATGCCTGTGGTTTTTAACGTTTCCAATCAAAGCTGAGTCCATCAGTGACTAATGAGGAACTAGGGAAGAGAGAAATGCTGCCTAAGTGTGTGTGTGTGTGTGTGTGTGTGTGTCTGTGTCTGTGTGTGTTTGTGTAAATACCTGATAAGCTGCTTGATGCTGACACAAACTACAGAAGATAGTAGCCGTCTTATCCAAATAGGGACACATATACATAACCAGTGTCACCTCTACACCACAGTGTGTTTGTCTAAAGCTGTTTGACTTGAAGCAGGATTGTGTAATGAAACCAGCCCCATGTGCTAAAAGTGAAACTAACATTTTCCCACAGTGTCAGTAGATTAGAACCATTGTGAACCTGCAGTTAGTTTAAGAAGCAGCTGATTTAAGGAGGATTTGTTGCCGTTTTAGCAGGAAGATGAAGATGTTTGTGGAGTTTGTGATCTTCATACACGGTAAGAGAAACTTCCTTTGTCCCACACAACTGACTTTAGTGGACTGTCTGCAGTCATCTGGAATGGAAGCACAGCCTTTGTCATCTGAAGTAACTGCAGCTCTGTGGCTGCTGATGAAGCTTCAGAAAAGAAACATACATATATCTGATCTGTGGGAAGCAACAACTGTTTTTGAAGCAGAAATGGGACAAGCTGCTGGAAACATCCAGAAAATGGGGAAAGTAGATGATCTATTGAAGAATGAAGGTCAGGGACACTGATCAGAGGGGACACAGAGAACCAGTCAGCTTTGATACAAGTCCCAAAAGGACTAAATCTGACCATCCGTCCATCCAGGAGGGGTCAGTATCCTAACTTTCATTGGGTGAGGGGGGTCCACCCTGGACAGGTCTCCAGTCTGTCTCAGGAGTAAAGTCATGTTTTTGAGTTAATGTCTTAAACATGGTAAAACATTTACAGCTGATAATCACCATATTTACAGGTTTAAGTAATTTCATCCATAACTGTAAAAGAGTAAATACTAATGTGCTGAATCTTCCTCTGTGGTGTCCTTTGCATTTACATCAGGCTAAAGGCTCATAGTTTCTGATTGGTTCAATGATTGCAATGATTTTAATGATGAAAAAAGCCGAACTGCAGCTTTTGGCACTGACCTACTTCTTTTACAAGCCATTTCAAAAAATACTGAGAGATTTATATTCCTAAATCTGCCGAGAGAAGAAACCTGTTCTGTTCAACCACAGTCAGGCTACAAATGACCACTTTAATAAACAGAGGAACTTTTGCTCAAAGTAACAAAGAGCATCTAACTGTTCCTGTTCCTGGGGGTCATGTGACCTGTAGCTGGACATAAGGACACAGCTAATTCATGTTTCTGTCTCTGGTTCCTAACAGTTGTCCAACATGGTTTGAGTGTGGAGGTGACTGAGGGGGCAGGTTCAGTCCTGCTGCCCTGCCACATCTCTTCAGTTCCTTTAGGCCCCACAGTTGCGTGGAGCCGTGAGAAACTCAGTCCTCCAACTGTCCACCAGCGTCAGGAGAATGGTGATGTACTTAAAGATCAAAACCTGCTTTACAAAGACCGAACATCAATGAAGACTGATTCTCTGACAACTGGAGACTTCAGCCTCACTCTGAGAAAACCAATTCCTGCTGACAGCGGAAACTACACCTGCATCGTCACGGCGTTTGGAAATGAGCGAAGACTGGCCCATGTAGAGCTGCAGGTGAAAGGTCAGCAACAAAGCACAACACCTTCCTGTAGATACAGGTCAGAGGTCAGTGATGTAGCTTTTATGGATAATGACCCAATGAAAACATCAGAAATTGTGAGACGTCTTTAAGTCAAACTCACTGTCTTCTTTTGAACATTGTGCTAATAGCAAACTGTTGTGAAGGAGTAAAACAGAATGATAACTGTAGGTTAGAGTTTCTTTTCAAATGAGGGGACTTAAAGCTGAACAGGCCCTCGTCTTCTTCTCCAGCAGTAAGTCTCTTTATTTTCTTCTAGATAATGTGAATTTCCATCATGCTGTGACAGTTGTTGGAGGACATGGGCTCCATCATCTGATGGTGGTGATGATGCTTAAATGGTTGTTGAAAGTTGAAATCCTGAAGAGATGAAGAGGAAGAAAATTGATCCCAATATTTTCTCCTTCTTCCTCATCATATGAGCTCTTTTCTTTTTACCAATGGGACAGTTTGCTCTGATGTCTCAGCAGCCACTGACATGTCCACTTGTTGGATTGATCCACAAATGTGCATCATATAATGTCATTTCTTGTTTATGATGTTACAGAACTGTACATTTTCCCAGTTGAGGCCTGGATTCTTCTGAGTGTTCTGGTTGTGGCTCTGATGGTCATTGCAGGTCTTGCAGTTTATGTGAGGAGATTAAAAAACAAAGGTATTTTCTATGTCTCTCTCATTGTAGACACACACTTTTCCACTTCAAGCACAGTCTGATCTGATACACACTGATCTACTGTTAAGGTCAAAGATGCACATTGATTCAGTCTTTCCAAGTACAAACCATCACAACAATAAGGTGCAAGATATTTTGTCTATGTACAGTTTATCATTTCATGAAGCAGTTGATGATACAGACTAAGAAAATATGAAATAATTAAACTTTCCATAAACGTGTGCAGCAACACAACAGGTGACAGGTGAGGACTCCCCCATGTCTCCTGTGTTTGCTTAGTTACTAACACATGATCATTAAAACAGGCAGTGGATCAAGCTGCTAGTTTATTAACCAGAGATCATTCTGGAAGAACAGCTTCAGATTAAGGTTCATGATTAGATTAGAATCTTCTTCTTTTCATCTGTTATCAAAAAACCCTATTTACACAGCAAACACAACACAATCACCTACTTCACAACCTTCTACAGCAAATCAAGCAACAGTCAGTCTGACACCACTTCACCTAAAGAGGAAAAGACACAAGCTGATGATGATTGATGATGATGAGCTGATCATTTGCTGATGTTCCATCATTAAAACACATGTGAATCTTGGTTTCTGTTCTCTGATTGTCTCACTCTGTCTGTGCCAAATAACGTGTCCTCTTAACCAGACATGATCTCATCATCCACAGTACTGACATTTCATAGTTGATGAGTCTTAAAATTCCTCTTGGATTTGAACTAGATAACAGTCATTGTCTTTCAGAGGCAAAACTTTGATTGAGTGTATGAAGTGAAATATGAAAGAAAATGTGTCAGAGCTGCTGCTGCTGTCTGTCCACATGATGTTGACCTTTGTTGTCCTCTCAGTCCCACAGGTGGTGGTGGATTCAGGGATGGAGTCTGTCGTCCTTCTCTGCAAAACCACAGTTCACCTGCCTGAAGACGTCAGAGTGGAGTGGAGAGACAATTACTACAGGAAGGTCCATGTGTATGAGAACGGCTCTGATCAGCCTGGAGACCAGGATTAAGAATACAGAGGAAAAACAGAGATGAAGAGAAACCTGCTGAAAACTGGAGACCTCAGTCTGACCCTGAAATACCCCACAGACAGTGACAGAAGAACCTTCACCTGCACCGTCTACAACATTAAGGGAAACATCCTGATGAAGAAACAAGTGAAGCTGCAGGTCAGAGGTCAGTTCAAAGATCAAACAACACTTTACCAAATGATTTGAAGTCAAAGTCAGTTCATTCTGCAGGACTTCAACAACCATTGTAACCAGACTCCTCATGTCACATGTTCTGGTTTACTTAGCATTATGTACAATCACAGCAGATACTTGGTATTTTCTACATAAATTACAAACTAATCAGATCAAACTTGCTGACTGTTAAAACAGAATATAGCAGATTCCAAAACACTATTACAGTAAATGGTCTGTAGGTGGCGCTCAGCTTCCGCTCAGAGTTACAGCAGCCAGTGCATGTTACAGTCCCTACCACAATGTACTGAACCAGTATTACTGTATTTGTACACCAACAATGTACTGCAGTAGAACATATATCCAGTATTATTCAAACTTTCCCCAAACTTAAAGTTTCAAAGAACCTAAATATGTTGTAGTTCATGTGACTTTATCAGGTGACCACAGATAATTATTTACTATTAATAGAACAGAAAGATTAGAAATATGTTAATTCATTGTGATCATTTGCTGATGTTCCATCATTAAAACACATGTGAATCTTGGTTTCTGTTCTCTGATTGTCTCACTCTGTCTGTGCCAAATAACGTGTCCTCTTAACCAGACATGATCTCATCATCCACATTACTGACATTTCATAGTTGATGAGTCTTAAAATTCCTCTTGGATTTGAACTAGATAACAGTCATTGTCTTTCAGAGGCAAAACTTTGATTGAGTGTATGAAGTGAAATATGAAAGAAAATGTGTCAGAGCTGCTGCTGCTGTCTGTCCACATGATGTTGAGCTTTGTTGTCCTCTCAGTCCCACAGGTGGTGGAGGTGGATTCAGGGGTGGAGTCTGTCGTCCTTCTGTGTAAAACCACAGTTCACCTGCCTGAAGATGGTAAAGTGGAGTGGATGGACAGTTACTACAGCAAGGTCCATGTGTATGAGAACGGCTCTGACCAGCCTGAAGAACAGGATGTGGAATACAGAGGACGAACAGACATGAAGAGAGACCTGCTGAAAACTGGAGACCTCAGTCTGACCCTGAAATACCCCACAGACTTGGACAAAAACACCTTCACCTGCACCATCTACAGCAGGGAGGGAAACATCCTGATGAAGAAAGATGTGAAGCTCCAGGTCAAAGGTCAGTTTAAAGTCTTTATGCTAAGCTAACTGTTGTTAATCTTTATACTAAGAGAAACTGCAGTATTACTGTTAGTATGTTTCTATGAATGTATTTTACTTTATTTCATGACTCTAACAGTGAATTGAAATGAATTTTCCTGGAATTAAACATCATTTCAGTGTAATGTGAATATTTGTGACAGAGAGAAACTTTGAACTGAGCTCCACCAGAAGTAGATCAGGTCCAGGCAACAACAGGTCCTTGATCATGTGAAGCTGCAGACAGAACTTGAGACAAGTGTTGGGAAATGTCCATCAGCACATGAGAGCAGAAAACAAGAAGCTGGGATTAGTTTCAAAAGCTGAAATTGTGTTTCGGTGGACAGATAAGACATGGAGCTGTCCTCTAATGTCTCCACAGACATTTTGGACACAATTGATTCAACAGAACAAAGTCCAGAGTTTGTTTTTTAAAAAGAGGACAATAGTTAGTGGACACTGATGACTAGGGTTGTCTCCTTCAATGTGGACAAATATTGAATCTCTGTCCATGTCTAGAAGGACTTATTAGTCTATAGAGAGTGTGAGTTTTGAATTGACACTGAACTGGACAGAATCTAAATCCAGCAGCAGACATATTAGGATCTTTTTCCTTCATTGGATCTTTGTGTAATAAAATTCTGTAGCTCTGACTGACAGGAATCACAGACTTTGGGTGAATTATTCTCATTTGTGATGAAACCACAGCAGAAAGCAAAGCTATGGACCATAACATTACAACAATAGGGAAACTCAGACTAGTGTCCTGTTGTCTTCTGTCCACCTGTTAGACTGGACTGGAGCTGTGGTCCTGAATCCACTCTGCTCAGCTCCTCCTCTCTGTTGTCTGCACAGTTACTGCTGCTACATCAACACTTTGAAGCATTTGGATGTTTCTGGAGTCAAACTTCTTCTTCACCTTCATCTTTTTAAACCTTTGTTACTGATGTAAAGTGAGTCAGTATCAGTCCACTGCTGATACAAACACACACATCAGGGTCAGAGGGTGGACGGAGCTGCACTTATTTCTGGAGGAGACAGACTGAGATGATGGTCCCACAGAACCACAGTGGACATGAATCAGGGACATGCAGGCTCTGGTTCCCACAAACACAGTCACTTATCACTGATTGGCTGAAATAAATCTTTTTGGTGGATGATTTGGTGTACGAGCAGAGAACTAAAGAGAATTCACTAAAGATCATTTCCTCAGATTTGTTGATTGTTCTGCTGAGACTGTTCTCCAACATGAGCCTAATAGATGTGTCCACAGGGGGATTTAGAACCATGTCCAAACACTTTGGTTTAGAAAAGCAAACGTCAGCCTGAGAGAGAAACAGTTACTGACCTCAGTGAGCTCATAGCAACTGCAGCTCTGAAGTGACCTGAGTGAAAATCTACCAGTCAAAACATTTCAGAAGAATTTATTAACATTTGATGTTTGGAGATGGAGGATGGAGTTGCTATGGTAACAGCTTCTAGCTGCTGTTGTTGTTCCACACAGTGAAATTTTTGTGACACACCTCATCATCAGTCTGTGTCTGACAGAAAAAGACAAAGACAAAGTCCATCCAGCCCCAGGTTCTAAAGAGGTCAAACAGAAGACCAGGTCCTGTCTGTTTCAGAGACAACCATCACTAAAATGCACATCTCACACTAGAGCAGAACCTCAGTCTCTTGTTGTACCATCCACCACCTCATCCACCTCCCTGTGAGACTTTTCACTTCATGTTTTACGTTATTGATGTAGGCGTCAAATATTGAAGTGCTGATGTTCATAACCACCTACACTAAGATCAATCACCGACATGAACAGGTACCTCAGGCGTCAGCATGTAACAGAGAAGTTCTTGACAAAGCAAAGCTTTTTGACACCTCGGGAATGAGAACAGGCTGCCAGTTTCTAGATTTCTGTCCCATTTCTCTTTGCTCGTATCTGGTTCTGTCCTTCACCTTCCTCTAAACTGCTGCCACTCTCTGTCCAGCTGATTCTGTGTTTTTTTTGTCCTTTCAGACTGTCAGTTGGAGGTGGAGGAGGGAGTGGAGTCTGTCCAGCTGCCCTTCAAGACCATTGGTGACCTGCCTGAGGATGCTAGAGTGAGGTGGAAGGACAGTAACAACAGGACTGTCCGCAGATATCAGAATTACTCTGACAGACCAGTTCAGAACCAGATTTACAGAGACCGAACAGAGATGAAGGAAGACCTGCTGAAAACTGGAGACCTCAGTCTGACCCTGAAACAACCCACAGTCAGAGACACAGGGACATATGTCTGCAGAGTCTGGAACAAGGAGAGAAACATCTTACTGAGAAAGAAAACAGTTCAGCTCAGGATCAAAGGTCAGTTTTCTTCGTATTTTTTCTTGATTGTCTGCCTCTTGTTGTTTGTCTCTAGTCGTCTGTCTCTGACTGTCTTTAGTCTCTTATGCAGCAAGAATTCAGGACAAAGATGAGACAGTGGACATCAGGAACACAAGCAGCTCCACTGATCCAACTCCTCTGATGGCTGAACAATCAGTTTGATCCATCAGTTGATCAATGTTTGATTATTGATCTGATCTGACTTTGGATCAGAGACAACATGGAAGTGAAGGAGCTGATGGATGAAGACAGGAGGACACATTGTCTTCTTCACCCTGACTCTTCCTGACTCTCACACAGTCTACACACTGACTATTGATCACTATTGATCAGTGATGTCAGAGTGATGTCATATGTGGATCAAACATGTTGTGGTTTTAGATCCTCTCACTCTGGAGGAAACTCAACACACTGAATGTTGGTTTTCTTCTCACACTCAGCCTGTGACAGAGTTTATCAGATGATCCAACACATTTTTAAAACATTTACTATCACTGTCCACTCCTTATTTGTCCTGTGAGAGGACATCTGTCCCTCTAAACCCTGAACTCATGTGTTCACAGAAACAGGAGCATCACTGTGACCACAATCACATTCCTATTCTCACTGTTTCAGTCCAAATGCTCTGAGGTCCAAACAATTGTCCACAAAGTGTCTGTTCATCTGGTTTCCAGCAACATAAAGATCCATCAAATGAAAAAAGCTCATTTTGAACAGTCACAGATTTCTGCTCCAGTCATTGTCAACACTGTCCACATAAACTAGTGTCAAATCTAAAGCTGTCAAACTGCACAGTAAAGACAAATGTCTCCATTGCTACTTGACTTTGGAGTTTCCTGCTGTATATTAATGGACACAATAAACACGTTCATGAAAATAAATCTACCTTAAAGGTTTGTATTTATCATATATTTCTGAGTAGAATAACTTGTTCTGATAATAATAATAATAATATGTGACTGTCTGTGAAATCAGAAGCTCTGGAAGACAGGGGACAGAGACTGTCCAGACAAGTGGAAAGTGGTGCAGAAGCTGTCAGTGACTTGTAAACAGTGGCGCGCGCACACACACACACACACACACACACACACACACACACACACACACACACACACACACACACACACACACGTTGGAGTAACACTACTTGTCTTTGTTAGATGAAGTTAAACCAACTTTATTTTAGGTTTATAATAAAAATTCTCTGGATTGCAGCATATGATTTATTAATCAGATTGTCACATTAAATACCTGCCTCTTTTGTGAAATGTGTGTTTTTCATATTAAAAAAAGTGGATTTTATAATTGTGGGAACTGCTGAACCCGTTTTGATTTTCTATTTATTTCAGATTGTTTGTTTACAATTTACCATCAGCACATTTCTACAATTAAAAAAGTTGTAACATGTAATAATTAAAAATATAATTGTGAGAACAAAGTGACAGTGAGAAACAAAAGTGAACATAGTTAATGTTGAAGATTCTGTTGTTACATCAAACTGTGCAGCTGAACTTTATTTGACCAATGAGTGTAGCTCTGTCTCTGCTTATCAACCTCCTTATCTAACCATCACGATGGGTTTATTAAATGAACTTTAACCAGTTGTGATGGTTAGAGTTCAGGTAGATAAGATGAACCTTTGTTCGTCCCACAATGGGGAAACTGTGGACAACACTTAAGGACATTATTGTAGCACAGTTCTTAGAGGCAGTAATCTGGTGTTTGTTCTACTGGGAGAGATCCTGGTTGTAAAGTCTGACAGCAGCAGAGAGGAATCACCTATGATATTGTTCCTTCAGACACTTGAATCAACTGCTCTGTGCCATCAGTGTGTTGTGCACAGGGTGGGAGTTGTTCTCCGTCCTCCTCCTTTGTCCCACCACCTGGACTGGTGACAGTAAGAGGGGCCCCCGAGGACAGAGATGGTCTTAATCAGTTTGTCGAGTGTCTTTCTTTCTGCTGTAGAGATGCTCCTGCAAAGATTTCAAACAAATTTCTTTCACGTTGTCATTACGGCTGTTGTTTGTAGAATTTAGTGGAAAATAATGAGTTTTCCTAAAAAAAATGTAACTTTCTGCTGCAGCCTTAAGTCTCTATCCTGAGTTTTCAAGCCTTTGTCCACCACCTGAAAAAGCCAGAAACATATGGTCAATTTGCCTACAGTGTCCCCTCAGCTCATAATCAAACATACGGTTTCTACCTATTGGCATTTAAAAGCACTTTACACTGCTTCTTATTCACCCATTCAGACTCACAATCTCACACAATCACACACACACACCAGGAGCAACTAAGTTTGGGTTTAGTGTCTTGCTCAAGGACACTTTGACATGTGACCAGAGGAGCCGGGGATGTCTCATATCATTTTACAACATTTGAATATGTTTTTAAATAAATTTACAGATTATGAACTTCATTTAAAATTTGTTATTTATTAGTTTTTTAAAAAAAATTGAAAGCTTTTAAGTTTTAAAAATACTATCAAAACTTGTAATTTAACAGCATAAATGTATTTTTACTATTTTCTTAGTAAAAATAATCAACACATTAAACTTACAATCAAACCAAATCATTTTATAAAATATGCAATAGTTGTTTTATAAATATTGACAATACTTGTGATTGTACCACGAGAAACCGGTTCAGAACAAGACTAAGACAAACTAACCACAGGATCAGAACACGAGGGGAGTTTACTTCACAGAAAACATAATGACAACAGAACTAACGCTGACAACAAGAAGGGAACAGAATTTACCACAATTAATACAACAAAGGCTCAGGGATAAATAAAGCTGGGACATGAAAGAATACAACCTAAATGATCACACAGGAAAAAACAGAAGCAGGTGAACACACGGTCAAAGGAAACTAACAAACGGGAACACACCAAACTAAATAGGACACGGGTACGAAACAAATTGCTAAAAAACAAAATGAACAAACAGGAGACAACTAAGAACCTAATAAACAGAAAACACATCAAACCTCAGTCTGGATTGTAAGACTCAGGTTTTCCAAGAGTTCAGAGTGTAAACTGGAGGTTAGACAATGAGGATCTGGCAGCAAAGTGTGGGGAAGACTGGACCTAAAAAGTGAGGGGAACAGCTGCAAACAATAAGAGATAAAGGTAAAGCTGAGGAAGGGAACTAAGTACAGGAAGTGGGGAGAAGGGGCCACAAAATAAAAGTCCAAGGACAGGAAGTGCACTGGGACCATGACAGTATTTTTACAAGCTTTTGTTAGTAAAACACATCAAGACATTACTTTTACAATCAAAACACATAACTGCAAAAAACACGCAAGACTTTCTTTTTAGAGTTGGGAGGGTTGTGTCAGGATGAGCATCAAATTGCAGATTGAAGCACATTTATTTTCAGAAGTTAAGGTTGAGAAGATTGTTTTATGATCATGATGCTTCACCAAAGCTCACACACGTGCAGATGTCTCCAAAGAACCTGCTCACAGTACTGTTGTAGCTCCAGAGAAGTGCAACAGCTACATATTTAAGAATTAAAATGACTTATAAGATTCAGCTTAGTATCATGGATGTTTATACATTTACCATCCAGTGTCTGATTGTGAATTGTACATCCACAATAATACAGGTTAGAACATTTGCAGCCAATGATTGTGGTTTTGGATATTTTACTTTCTTGTTTTCTGTTTGTTGAAAACTAACTTATTACAGTTAACAATAACATGTATATTAGTTGTAAATGCACAAAATGCCACAAGAAATGGTAGAAATAAATGTTAAGTCTTTCCTTTATTGTAAGCTCGTTACCTATCGGCCCATTTGCCAAACATTTTTTGTCAGTTTTAGTGTGTTTGTTATGTTTAACTTTTCTGTGCCCTCGTGCAATATTTGGTGCTCACACAAACCTGACAGACTGGTTCTCTGTGTCCCCTCTGATCAATGTCCCTGACCTTCATTCTTCAACAGATCATCTACTTTCCCCATTTTCTGGATGTTTCCAGCAGCTTGTCCCATTTCTGCTTCAAAAACAGTTGTTGCTTCCCACAGATCAGATATATGTATGTTTCTTTTCTGAAGCTTCATCAGCAGCCACAGAGCTGCAGTTACTTCAGATGACAAAGGCTGTGCTTCCATTCCAGATGACTGCAGACAGTCCACTAAAGTCAGTTGTGTGGGACAAAGGAAGTTTCTCTTACCGTGTATGAAGATCACAAACTCCACAAACATCTTCATCTTCCTGCTAAAACTGCAACAAATCCTCTTTAAATCAGCTTTTTCCTAAACTAACTGCATGTTCACAATGGGTCTAATCTACTGACACTTAAAGTGAAAACTTCAGTTTAACGTTTAGCACATGGTTAATTTACACAATCATGCCTCAGGTGAACCGGCTTTATACAAACACACTGTAGAGTAGAGGTGACACTGGTTAAATAGACACACACACACACACACACACACACACAAACACTAAGTGTAGCTGTTTGTAAAGCTCCATCAAAAGTCACATTTCACCTTGTTTTTCCACTTCATGACATAAAGCAGCAGCTGATGATTCATACAGGACCATGATCCAGATCAAAAGTGTCATTTAGAACAACAGCTTTTTAACATGATGGAGAACATTTTAAACATGAATAAACACATAGAAGGTCCTAAATCTGGTGGTCTGCCATCTATGCTTTTAACCCAATTCCCTCCTCTGCTTTTCAAAACATTTTTATTCATTTTTCCTTCATTGTCTGATGAGGTTTGAATTATTCTCAACCACTCTCTGCAAATGGGTGTTTTCCCTGCAGCTCTCTTTACTTATTAAACCTGTTTTTAAAAAAGCAGCTCAGATCCATCCACACCCAGTAGCCACAGTCCAATTTCTCAGAATCTTGCCGTGTAAGTAGTGGACTGAAAACTAAAGCCTGAAAGAAATTTCATCTATGAACTGGACCAAGACACACACAGTCCTGGATTATTGACATCACCAGGAGAGAATGTTCCTCTTTAAATGAAATCTTCCAAAAGTCCCAATCCAACCAACAAACTCTTTACTACAAAATGAACAAAGAACAGAGAGATGAGGCTGATATTACTGATTTACTCAAAGAAGCCTTACACGTAAGTGACACTAAGGTTGAGGCTGTAGTTTCAGATCTCCAGGTTTTGTCCCCTGATGAGTCAGCTCCTGAATGCAGTGTGAGGTCGGGGAAGAAGGCTGAGGTGATAGCAGCAGGTCAAATCTGTGAAGAAAGACGCAGAGTCAAAGACTGGCCCAGAGGTGGCTCAGTGTTATTTCAACCAAATCCAGCTCTAGTACATGTCCCTAGTGGTTTAACCAAAATAGTTAAAATCCCAATTCAGAACCTCACTAAGCATGATATCTATCTTACTGAGAGAAAAGTTCTAGGCACAATGGGGGAAGTTGCTGAAGTGAAACCAGTAACCTGCTTTCCAGGTGGTTCAGACTCAGCGTAACATCCCGCAGCAAACACCTTCTCAGCCCAGTTAAGCACTGACAAACAGTTGACAGTGTTCTGTCCCATTTTGAAGAGGACAAGAAAGACATATTAAGAAACATATTGAAAGGTCAATTGTTTTTGCTAAGACGGATTCTGATATTAGCTGCATCCCAAATTTGCAGCTGGAAATCAAATTAAAGGATGAAACACCAGTCCAGATGCCCTACAATGCAATTCCCAAACCTTTGTACAAGGAGGTAAAGGTGTATGAACAGACTCTGCTCAACAATGGCTAGATCAGGACGTCTACCTTACGCTACTTTTCTCCACAGGTCTGCATCAGAAAAAAAGACAAGAGCTTACATCTGTGTGTTGACTTTCGGGGGCTTAACGTTTGCAAAGAGGATGGAAATGGCTGTAGTGAACACTTTCCTCCAGAAGAGGCAGGAAGTCAAGTCAAGTTGTATTGTCAGTTCTTCCACATGTAGAGTACATAAATACAGAGAATTGAAAATGTGTTACTCTCGGATCCATGGTGCGTACAGATAATACTAACAGTGGAGCCTAAAAATCTAGACAACACAGGATGGTGGTGTGTAAAATGACTCTGGTGGTGAGGAAGATGAAGAGGACAAAGACAGAGCAGAGGACGAAGTGGTGAAAGTTGAAAAAGGAAGAATGTTGTGTAGTTTTCAGGGAGGAGCTGAGACAGACTCTGGGTGGTTTGGAGGTGCTTTCAGATGACTGGACCACTACAGCTAATGTGATCAGGGAGACAGGTAGGAGGGTACTCGGTGTGTCATCTGGAAAGAGGAAAGTGGACAAGGAGACTTGGTGGTGGAACGAGGAAGTTCAGGAGTGTATACAGAGAAAGAGCTTAGCTAAGAAGAAGTTTCTGACTAGTTTGTTTACCAAGATCTTGGAGAGTGAGAGGATGCTGAGGACTGGAGGAGAAGTGTACTGGTGCCCATTTTTAAGAACAAGGGAGATGAACAGAGCTGTGGCAACTACAGAGGAATAAAGCTGATGAGTCACACAATGAAGTTGTGGGAAAGAGTAGTGGAAGCTCGGCTAAGGACAGAGGTGAACATTTGTGAGCAGCAATATGGTTTCATGTCTATAAAGAGTCCAACAGATGCAGTATTTGCTTTGAGGATGCTGATGAAGAAGTACAGAGAAGGTCAGAGGGAGTTGCATTGTGTCTTCGTAGATTTAGAGAAAGCGTATTTCAGGGTGCAGAGAGAGGAGCTGTGGTATTGTATGAGGACGTCTGGAGCGGCAGAGAAGTATGTTAGAGTGGTGCAGGACATGTATGAGAGCTGTAAGACAGTGGTGAGGTGCTGTAGGTGTGACAGAGGAGTTCAAGGTGGAGGTGGGTCTGCATCAAGGATCAGCTCTGAGCCCCTTCTTGTTTGCTCTGGTGATGGACAGGCTGACTGATGAGGTTAGACAAGAATCTCCATGGACTATGATGTTTGCAGATGACATTGTGATTTGTAGTGAGAGCAGAGAGCAGATGGAGGAAAATCTAGAGAGGTGGAGGTCTGCTCTGGAAAACAGTAAGACAGAATACATGTGTGTGAATGAGAGGGACCCAGGTGGAACAGTGAGGTTACAGGGAGCAGAGGTGAAGAAGGTGCAGGACTTTAAGTACTTAGGGTCAACGGTTCAGAGCAACGGTGAGTGTGGAAAAGAGGTGAAGAGGCGAGTGCAAGCAGGTTGGAACGGGTGGAGAAAAGTGTCAGGTGTGTTGTGTGATAAAAGAGTATCAGCGAGAATGAAAGGAAAGATGTTAAAGACGGTGGTGAGACCAGAGATGTTGTTCGGCTTAGAGACAGTGGCACTGAAGAAAAGACAGGAGGCAGAGCTGGAGGTAGCAGAGCTTAAGATGTTGAGGTTCTCTTTGGGAGTGACGAGGATGGACAGGATCAGGAATGAGGACATCAGAGGGACAGCTCATGTTAGATGTGTTGGAGATAAAGTCAGAGAGGCCAGATTGAGGTGGTTTGGACATGTTCAGAGGAGAAACTGTGAATATATCGGTAGAAGGATGCTGAGGTTGGAGCTGCCAGGCAGGAGGTCTAGAGGAAGAGCAAAGAGGAGATTTCTGGATGTAGTGAGAGAGGACATGAAGTTAGTTGGTGTGAGAGAAGAGGATGCAGAGGACAGGGTTAGATGGAGGCACATGATTCACTGTGGTGACTCCTGAAAGGAAACAGCCCAAAGGAAAAGAAGAAGCAGATGTTTATCTGAAAATGCTGTGAATACATTTAAAGAAATTATTTCTTCATCTTTTTCACCACCATGTGTTAATACTATGGTGAGTAGCCATCTTACTCCTGTACAAGTTGATTATCTAGTTGAAAATCTGCAGCCTCACTGCGTATGACACTAGATACAGTTGCCCCTCTGAAAAAGAAGCAGTGAATCAGAGGAGCCGACCTCCATGGTACAATTCACAAATGCACAGCTTAAAACAGGCGTCACGAAAATTAGAGAGGAAGTGGTTCCACTAATTTAGAAGAATCCCGGTTAGCCTGGAAAAATAGTTTAAAAGTGTACAAAAAAGCTCTTTGTGATACCAGAACAGCATACACACACACACACACACACACACACACGGGGGGTGAAACAGAAGAAATATATTTTTATTGTTATTATACAGCAGTAGCTATTTAGTGTTTAATTAGAAAATGTGAACAGTTGGTTCTTGATACAAACTCAGAGCTAAAGAATCCTGTGGAAGTGCAGATGTACAGTAAACTACAACTCCCATGATGCAGTTCACTAACCGCTAATAATGTTTCTACAGAGTGTAAAGACAGATTCCTCCACAGCATCAGCAGCTGAGGCTTATGGGTAATGTAGTGTTCAGAGACAGAACATAGTCAACAGTCAGAAACTAGTGGGAACAGAAACTGGTGCCAGGAAAGAAATGATTCTGACATTCAGGAGACCAGAGACAGAAAACTGTTTAAAGAATTCATAAACTGGCGTCTCATCAGAAACAGTCCAGACAGAGCTGCAACAGGAGAACAGAGGTCAAAGGTCACCACTGTTACCTGCACAAACACTCTGACAGGGTGGACACACAGTGAAGGAGGATGCTTCAAATGTATGAGGTTATTTCAGACAGCAAAGGACGGACGAGACACAGGAGGCTCAGTGGTGGCAGCATATGGACAGAGGCTGAATCTACAGCCGGCAGGAAAGTCCATAATGTACCAGAGTACGGTGGCCTGGTAACCTGGTGGACACTGACAGCTGGGATAGGATCCAGCCCCCAAGACCATGAGCAGGATAAGCAGCTACAGAGACTGGATGGTTGTGTACTTTTACTTTAGGAAGTTGTTTACTCCCACTACTTCCTCCTGAACTAAAAAGTATTTGTTTACCTGACAGTACAGACACAGACAACACATTTCACTAGTCTGTTACTCACATCTGTCTTTCTCCATATGTCATACATGAGACAGTGTGGTGACCTGTGCAGGTCGACTCAGACCCCCTTGCAACCCTGAACAGGATCAGGAGTTCAGACAATGGATGGATGTTAGTAGTTGGTGATTTATTGAAAACCTTAACTATTTGTCCATTTTGTAATGAGTGCGTTGAGTTTACTGGAACTATTGAAACATCAGTGATAATGGAAACTTAGAGAAGAGCAGAATAACAGTCAGGTTGAGTTCTGTGTTAAAGACACTGTCCAAACTGTGGTGTCTCTTTATTTTTGTCCTTCACATTTACAGAAATAACACATCTGAGTATAACGTGGTCTAAGAAAACCTTCAGCTGAGACTCTGTCTGGTCGTGTACATGCAGCTCATACAGTTTTATCACTGTGATTAACAACGTCAGTGTTTATTCTGTGTTCAGAATATTAAACTATGATTTCAAATTAACCAAAGCAAACTGTAAGTGTAAGTCATAGAAACATTAGCTTGTTTTGCTGCTGGGAGTTTGCTGATGCCTGCAGAGCCACTTGTTAACAGTCCAATCATTGTTTTATGTATCAGCTGAATCTCCTGATGTTAAAAACATCTGTAGCTGCCACATTGACTGTTCATTGAAGTAACAAACCTAATTATTGAACCAGTATTGTAAAAAATAGTGAGCAGTTCTATCAGATCGGTTTCAGTCACAGAAGAGTTCAGACGTCCACTTTTTAAATGTGTCCACTGAGACCTGCTGGACATTCAAACCCGTCTACTGAACTGTCTCCTGACATTTTCAGCTTTTTAACCCTTTTATACAAACTGCTCTGCACTTTATAGCCAACTGCTAAGCCAATCACAGCTGGGTGCAAAAGTTTGCATCCCCCTGTTTTTATAATTATTCCATCAGCTTCAGGTTTGGGACAGTTTGACAGAGAAAGAGAATGTGAAGGTCTTCCTGTCTTCTGTCTTCAGATTCCTGTTGAGAAACATCAGCATCTGTTTAAATATTCGTTTTTTGGCTTGTTTTTTCATCCCGATTTTTCTATAACAGCCACAGTGAGAAACACGTATACGTGATGTTACCTGGTCTCACTGACGAGGACACGACAGACGGATCAGATGGCTGCTCTGCAACACAAACACACAGACACACAAACAGTGTTACAGGTTACTGTATAGGATCATACGTGCTGCTAATACAAATGTAAAGCTGACATGTCACTGCATGGAAAGTCTACAGTACATGTTACAGTACATGTACGTATGGACCCGTTGTTTCAGAAAAATGCTGATGCAGACTGTATGTACAAAAGTCTACCACCAGCACTGCACATGTATCTTCCTCAGACTTTATTTTTGGGTCCATAGAACATAGTATGATCATTCTATGTACCTGTAATCCTCTTAAACTAGGGTGAACCAGACTCTCTTCATTCTGGATTTCCAATGTAACTATTTTATATTTCGCTTTGTAGTCCAGTTTTCAAACTCTCTTTTTGAAATACTACCCAGAACTTCTATACACAAGCTAGCTGGTGTGTGTGTGTGTGTGTGTGTGTGTGAGAGAGAGAGAGAGAATCATACCAGTCCTCCTTCCAGCCTTCTTCTGATTTCTGACAGACATACAGATAGGTGACAAATTTAAGGAAAAACTGAATTAATCAGCAGATGAATCCAATTGAAACAAGACACAATGATCACTGAACAGTTTTGAGTCTGACAATATCTCAACATACTGTTTTAGTATCCCAACCTTGATGATTTCTCATTTTTTAGTTTAAGACAAAAGATCCAAAGTATTGTTGATGCATACAACAAGTTCACTGAAACTTTAAAGTCAGGCTTTGTATGTCATCACAGATATATACTAATCAATACTAGTCTTGGCTCTGTAGACGTCTTTTGCACTGTGGACCATGTTTCTGTGTAAAAGTCCATTTCACAGACAGACTGTCTCCATCAGGGACTATTCCACACACACCCGTCATGTCAGTAATGGACGTGACCATCTTGCACCTGGTCTTACAGGAGTCAGAGTGACATCTGCTGGCTGTCTGTGAGACCTGCATCAGAGCGGACGTCCTGACAAAGTCCCATTGCATAAAGTTCTGGACACTCTTTTAAAAAGACTGTCAAGCTATTCCTTCATGGCAGTCGGTCACTTGTCTTTCTAACAGAGAGGAACATGTAGCAACAGCTAGAGGACCTGCTGAAGCATTTCAAAAAGATAGTTAAGCTGTGAATCTGACATGAAACATGACTGTGAGGTCAGATTTTCCTCTGTAATGTTAAATGCTCTGTATCAAGTTAAAAGTCTTACAATTTATGTGTTTTACCAAAGTAAAGGTGCTGATGTTATAAAAGTGAGGGTTCAAAACATAATTTATATGGTTGTTTTTTTTTTTACATATTTTGACATGTAACTCTTTATCTCTTGCCTGATGACCTGATGAGATAAAACTCCTGTGGAAATGTGTGTCTGACGAGAGGTTTCTTCAAATTAGAAAGACAATAACATCCAGGAGACTTGTCCAGAGAGAGTTCATCTGGAGAGATTACCATCCACAGTGCCACCTGTCAGCACACCTGGTCCAGCAAGAACAAGACTCAGTCTGCCTGAGACTGTCCACTGTGTAAACTAAGCTTCACTGTTTATGACATGAATATAAAGGGACATCTGACACTGACCTACACAAATGTTGCATTTGGACACTTTACAACCAAAGAACACATCTGAATAAACGTTGTGCAGGTAATATCTGGATGTTCATCTGACTGTTGTTAAGGATGCTGAGGTTGGAGCTGCCAGGCAGGAGGTGTAGAGGAAGACCAAAGAGGAGATTTATGGATGTAGTGAGAGAGGACATGAAGTTAGTTGGTGTGAGAGAAGAGGATGCAGAGGACAGAGTTAGATGGAGGCACATGATTCGCTGTGGAGACTCCTGAAAGGGAACAGCCCAAAGGAAAAGATGAAGACAAAATACATACTAAGATAAGATAAACCTTTACTGGTCCTACAGCGGTGAAAAGTTCATGTTACAGCAGCAGCAAACGTGTAAATGTGTTGCACAAATTTCTGTACAGAATAAAAACTAAAAGTCAATATAAGAAAACTCTAGACATTAAAAAAAAAAACAAATACAATCTACATTACAAATAAGTACAATTTCACAACCATACAGTTCAAATAATTATACTATCATCAAACAGACAATTGGGTTCATGTTATTGCACAGTTTCACAATCAGTAGTATGAATGTATATTATAGTGAGTTTTGTAAAGTCTGACAGCAGCAGGGAGAAAAGACCTACGATATCCCTCCTTCAAACACTTAGGATGTAACAGTCTGTCACTGAAGGAACAGACAAGAATATTTTCTTCTGTTGACCAGTGTTAACTGTCCATGTAATCCATTCTGGTAAACTCTTCCAGGGTTAGGATCTAACAATTAACAGTAACTTTATTTGTACTTATGTAACATTATGAGATCATTGTATCTGAATAAACCCAATAAAACTGATGATCAGAGCTGAGAGACAATACTGAAGCTGAGCCTGGTTGAGCCTAGTGGTAAAAAAACACCTCAAAAGACACTGGATGTTGATATGTCCTAAGGTGTCTCTAATGTGTCAGCCATCCTATTCTAACCCTAAAAAAAACCCCAAAACTTTAGAACCACCTCTTCTTATGATGCACTCCAGTATGACTCCACCACCAACTACAACCTCCATAATAAACAGAGACTACAATTATCACCTTTCTGACAGTTAAGTTGAATTCATGGCAGAGCTGCTGTATTAAATTGTACAGGTGGTCATAATCTTATGCCTGATAGGTGTATAGCACAGGTGTCTGCAGGTGTTTGTGGATCCCAGTGACTTATTTCTTATTTTCTTTGAGTGAAGAGATGAGAAAGAAGGAAGCGTCAGGTCATCAGAGCGTTAGTTACTGCAACTAAACACAGCATGAAAAAACGTTACATATGAAATATGAATTGCACTTCATGTACGGACTCACCGAAGCTTACTCCAGGAACTTTATTTTGAAAGTTGTAACCTGAAGCTTGATGATTTTTCCTCACATAGAGGAGACGTCCTGTTAAAATCGAAAGTAAACGTGTCTTTGTGCGTCAGTGTTTTATCAGGAGGAAGAAAGAGAAAAGTGTCTGTAAAGTGACTTAGTGAAGCCGTTTCTGCATCTTCAGGTCAATAAGCAGCAGATTTAAGGAGAATCTGCGGATGTAGTTTGTACTGAAGATGAAGATGTTGGTGGTGGTTGTGATTCTGCTACAAGGTAAGAAAACGGCTCCAATGTGGGTTAAGACTCTTTTATGTTTCACACACAGCTTCAACACTGGGACTCGGTCCTGTAAAAACTACAAAACAGTGAAAATGATCACGGACATCATGACATTAGCGGACCGTTACATCAGCTCCCGTTTCTCTGCTTCACGTTGGGCGGATCCCGCAGTTTCAACGGGTCAGTGTTGGTCACGTGTTTAACATCTGTTAATAATTAGTCATATTACATGGTGTTTTTTGGGATAATGATTAATTCAAAGTACACAAAGAGTAAAAACGATAATAATTTCTTGAATAATAATTTCGCTTGAATCACGTACCAATATAACTATACAACATTTATGTTGGGGTTACTGTTAAAGACATAATATAAATTAATAATCAGAAGTCAATGAATGTCACTTCAGTGTTAGTTTATTATCAGTTTATTATAACCACGTCTTTTCAGCAGCGGGAGACGTCACTTGCCGCTGCTTTGATCATGTTCTTCCTCTTTCTTCTTCATCTTCATCAACCTTTGGGGCACGTTCCTCCTCTGTAATCCTCAGGCTGTTCTCTCTATTTTCCACCTTATTCCTGCACAAGCTTCCTGTCTTTTACCTTTTGCTGGCATCAATGAAATAATATTCAATTGACATGTAAACACATTTATAACATCTAGATTAATAAATCAATAACTAACTAACAATAACTGTCATTATATAACACACCTGCTCCTAGGTTGTAAACTACAATTCTATCACAATTATGGTCAGGATGGACCCAAGTGAGGAGACTGTGCAAGTGAATGAACTTGAACAAAAAACAGCCTGATGGGAAAATAATCGATAGATTAATCAACAGAAAAAATATCCATTAGGTGCAACATATCTAGACATCAAATACCATGAAGGCTGAATAATTTATTGAAACTTGGTAGGTGGTTATGATTTTACACATGTACAAAAAGAATATAAAGCAATGACAATGTCAGAAACATCAGGATACAGTAAGTGCAAAGGAAGTTATACATATGACGAGAGGATGATCTGTAATAACCTCTACACAGAATCACAACAGCTTATAGTAGTACAGCCCTCAAAAGGAAAAGTATAACAAATGACTTTATATTATAGTGATATATTTGAAGTTGTGTGTGGTCCTTTACCTCCTGTCGTCTGACACATATGAAAAAACAGCAGATCAATACAATGCTAAACTATATACAGTATTTGCACAGTGTTAACAGTTGGGGACGTTGAAAACTGTTTATGTTTTTATTGTTATTAGTTTTTTATTAGTTCCAAAAATCGTTGCTTGCTATTGCAGTTGAATTCCTACAGGTAGGGAGGACTCCAAATTAATGGTGTCCCATTGTCACGGGGACAGTAAAACTTGTACCTGGTGGACAAAGTTTTGGGACCTGGGACAATTTAGGACAAGAAAGAAAATGAGCTTATTGTGAGCTTTTAGTTGTTAAAGATGAACTAGAGCACGAAGAAATAAATCTTTGTGTTCTGACATCATTGGATATCAATTCTTCAAGACACCACTGAGATTAGTGAATAAGAAAATACACTTGTGCAGAAGCTTCTTCTCTCTCAGTCTGAGTGAGGACGGAGCTCAGCCAAGTGTCTCTGTCTGCAGCAGAGAGGGACACAGCTCAGGTGAAGTCAAAGTTCCTCCTTAACTCGAGCAGACATCAGTGCTTGTTCCACAAATTAACAATCTATAAGAGGAAATGATGCAGACTCTGGTTAAACGATCAGAAACGTGGAGAAAAGTGATCATTTCAGCTGTGCTCACAGTTCCCATCCACCCACATATCTTCACAGGGTTTCTGTGGGGCATTAAAAATAATAATAATACTTGTAATAATACTTAATAAGCTCTGGTTCTCTCATGATTTGATCTGTACATTAGCGTAGACATTCAGAACTCAACACGTGGAACCATTGTCTACAGCCGTACAATGCAGAATTATCAGGCAACCAGATGTATTTAGTGAGTTTTCAGACCCGTCTAGCAACTCTGTTTTTTATTAAAGCGACTAGCGACTTTTTCTGGTGTTACTGGAGACTTTTGGAGACTCTGACGTGAAAGCATGTATCATTCTTATTCTCCTAAACATGATGATATGACAGTGGATGCTGTCACAGGCCCCTCTCAGGTGTCTCCACACTCCTCATGCAGCTGCTGTCTGATTCTGATGTAAATGTAAAAATGTCTTTTCGAAAATAAATAACTCTTGGATCACTTTGGCTGAGTAAAGGAGGACGGTTGGAATTGTGACATTAAAAATCAACAATCAACAGAAGAAAGTTAATTTGTAGTACTAAACATATTTAGGGTGGATTTTACTCACTGTCTGTTTCTCCCACATGTTATTCTTCTCTCTCACAGCCCAATACAATTACATGCAATTGAGCAATCATGTGACTAAAGTGATTAAACACTTTAGTGACTTCTAGAAGCCAATAGCTACTTTCCTTACTGAGGATTTGCAACTCTGAGTTGCACGCAGGCTGGTTGGAGCAGGAGGAGGAAAACTTAAACCGGCTCAAACCAACTCATACTCATCCATCGAAGGTGTTTCACAGTTGTTTCCAGATTCAAAAATAGCCAAATCTTTCATCTGTGGAAAGGACAAAACTAGCGTTAAAGTTTGCACTTGTCCCACACTTCAGAAGTTTCATTCCGCGCCTTCTGCCCCATCTCATGGGCAAGATATGATAAGATGAGATGAGGCCCAGATACTAGTCTGTAACCATTAGAGCCTGTGGAGGGTTTTCAAAGTGCCCCTCACAAAGGAACTACTGGCTTTGTAGCCTCAGCTAGGACCAGATTCAGGATCTACCTTGATGAAAGCGACGGTAAAGACAGGGTGTGATGCATGGACTAAAAAGAAAAGCTTTGGATGATGAGCTGGGAGAACAGAAAAAGAACAAGGAGGTGTTGATGGGGGTGTGTGACAGCCTTCAGAAGGATGCTGATCAACTAGATGAGCCGGCTGAAAAAAAATCCAGCACACTCATCGCTCAAATGATTAGAAAATTTAATATTCTAAGGAAAAGATACAGGGACAAATGCATGAACAGAAAAATGTCAAGTCAGAATTGGAATCAAGTTTGTGAACTAAGACACATAAAATCCATGAGTGTGCTGGATCTTGCATGTTCCCCTGGGGAACATCAGAGGTTCAGAGGTTCCTGATATGTTTTCACTAGTTTCAAGAAAGAACTGTCTGCTGGAAAGACAAGAGAAAACCAGGTAAAACAGTTCCAGACAGTCCAACGTGTCCCCTCAGTCTATTTAAAAGAAGCTGATGGTCGACTGTATCTAAAGCAGCACTTAAGTCCAGCAGTAATAAAACTGAAGGTTTATTGTTATCTAGGTTAAACATGATGTCATTAACTACTTTGACTAGGACTGTCTCTGTACTGTGATGAGGACAGAAACCAGACTGAGACATTTCTAACTTGTTGATTGTGTTAAGAAAATTGCTAGTTGTGTAAAAACTAGTTTCTCTAAACTTTTTCTTCAAAATGGGACATTGGAAATAGGTCTGTAGCTACTGGGTGTGGATGGATCTGAGCTGCTTTTTTAAAACAGCTTCAACAAGTGCACTTTTAAGAGCTGCAGGGAAAAGTTGGTAGCAATAGTTAAAACCTCATCAGACATTTTTAAAAAGGAGGTGGGAATTGGGTGAAGAGCACAGGTGGAAGACTTCAGTTTAGATAAAACCTTCCTGAGTGTTTCAGCATCAAGCAGAACAAAACTGTCCAGTGTGTGTTCACATTGTCCACATGTCTCTGTAATGGGACTGTGTGCTTCTTTTGGAAGCCGTCTGCAAAGTCCTCAGATTTAAGACCATCTGTGGTTCATACGGTTTTTGATTGGGCTGAAAATGTTCTCAGTTGTTTAAAAAGCAAAAAAACACCAACATAGAAATATTTCTGTGACCACAAACACACAATGATGCACAGGACTCACACAAGCTTGGAAAATGTGGAGTATGTCTGAAAACTCCCATCTATGGCATCATTATTGTAGCCCACTGTGAGCTGTGACCCACCGTGACTTACAAAGAGCCAATTGTGAGGTTTTCCAGCACTTTTAGCTAAAAACACAAAGAATTAAAGACATTTACATTCAGTTTTTGAGTGAATACATTTGTACATTATTTTACATGTACACACATATTAAATGTGGATATTTACAAATGTATGTACAGACACACAGACAGACTGAAATACAAATCCCAGCACAGTCACACAGACTGACACACATGTGGACAAATAATGAAGCTGCTATATTAACTTATGTCTTTGACGTTTTTACTTTGAAAACTGGTTTCTGACTCACCTGAGGACGGACGAGTAATGAGACATGAAATAAGGCTGCTGAGATGGACCCTCTCTGTCTGTGTGTCCTCACAGTTTCCCAGCATGTCTCAGCTGTGGACATGTATGAGGGGGACCAGTTTGTCCTGCTGCCCTGTGAGTTTCACACTTTTGACGTGAACAATCCCACAGTGATGTGGAGCCGCTCTGATCTCAGTCCTTCAACCGTCCACCAGCGTCAGCAGGAAGGTGATGAACTTAAAAACCAGAACCAGCTTTACAGCGGCCGAACATCGATGATGCCTGATGCTCTGGAAACTGGAGACCTCAGTCTGAATCTGACAGAACTGCAACTGTCTGACAGTGGAACCTACACCTGCTCTGTCAGATCAGTTACAATGGGAGAACGGCGACTGACAAATGTACAGCTGCAGGTCAAAGGTCAGTGACAGGTCAGAGGTCAGTGCTGTAGATACAGGTCAGAGGTCAGAGGTCATGTTGTTGTTCATGTTCTTCACAGAACGATTTCCATCCTGGGCCAAAGTTCTCCTGGTTCTCCTGGTTCTTCTTCTGATTGTTGCTGGGGGTCTTTTAGTACATTTCCGTCACTATTTCATGTCAGGTATGTCTCTACTACTACATTACCCATAATGCTGATGGTTCACATCTTTACTCTTGTTGCTCCTTGACTGTTGAGACAGACTGAGAGTGAGGAACAAATCAGAACCAAACTGAGAATCAGTCACAATAAGTAGTTCCTGAGTGTCTTCATGGGACAGTGAGGTCCTGTTACCATCAGAGCTGCTGCTGCTGTCTGTCCACATGATGCTGTGCTTTGTTGTCCTCTCAGTCTACAAGGTGGAGGTGGATTCAGGGGTGGAGTCTGTCCAGCTGCCCTGCAAAACCACAGTTTGTCTGCCTGAAGACGTCAAAGTGGAGTGGAAGAATGATAGAGATAATAAGGTCCATGTGTATCAGAACGGCTCTGACCAGCTTGCAGAACAGTACTATTATTACAAAGGTCGAACAGAGATGAAGAGAAACCTGCTGAAAACTGGAGACCTCAGTCTGACCCTGAAATACCCCACAGACAGAGACAAAGGAGCCTGCAGCTGCACTGTCTACAGCAGGGAGGGAAACATCCTGATGAAAAAAGATGTGAAGCTCCAGGTCAAAGGTCAGTTTAAAGTCTTTAACAACAGTTAGCTTAGCATAGACTTTACATTTACATTTACATTTAGTCATTTAGCAGACGCTTTTATCCAAAGCAACTTACAAGTGAGGTACAAGGCAGCAAAACTCTAAGTCAAGGAGAAAACATCAAAGCAAAGTCCTGTCAGAAAAGTGTTCACAGTTCACGAGATACAAGTGCAAGAGAGCAGAAAGTTTTTTTTTTTTTTTTTTTTTTTTTTTTAAAGATTTAAGTGCATAGGACGATGTGGAAGAGTTCAGTTTTCAACAGTTTTTTGAATATTGGCAGAGAGTCAGCTGAGCGTGCAGAGTTTGGTAGCTCGTTCCACCATCGTAGGATCATTGCGCTAAACAGTTTTGCTTGGTGTCTTCTATGCGGTGCTGGGACCACCAGACGTCGTTCGTTGGCAGACCGCAGCGGGCGAGAAGGATTGTAGACTTGAATGAGTGAGTTGAGGTAAGCGGGAGCTGTTGAGTTAATCACCCTGTGAGCAAGAGACAGAGCTTTGAACCTGATGCGAGCAGCAACAGGAAGCCAGTGTAGAGATCTAAAAAGTGGTGTGACATGGGTCTTTTTTGGCTGATTAAAAATTAGGCGAGCTGCCGCATTTTGGATCATCTGCAAGGGTTTGATTGTGGATATCGGTAACACCATCAACAAAGCGTTGCAGTAATCAAGACGAGATGTGACCAGCGCCTGTACAATGAGTTGGGTTGTATATTCCGTGATGTAGGGTCTGATCTTCCTGATGTTGTAGAGAGCAAATCTGCTGCCCTAGAGACTGAGGAGATGTGGTCCTTAAAGCTCAGTTGGTCGTCGATGATGACCCCCAGATTTTTGGCCGAATTAGTGGGGACAATCACTGTAGATCCAATGTTGATGCTGATGTTGTGTTGCATCAAAGGTCTGGCTGGGAAGACAAGGACTTCGGTCTTAGAGAGGTTGAGTTGAAGGTGTCTCTCACTCATCCAGGCTGAGATGTCTGAGAGACAGGCAGAAATGCGCGATGAGACGGTGGAGTCGTCCGGTGGAAAGGACAGGAAGAGCTGTGTGTCATCAGCGTAGCAGTGATAGGAAAGACCATGTGAGTGAATGATGGCACCTAGGGATGAAGTATAGATAGAAAAGAGGAGAGGACCAAGAACTGAGCCCTGCGGCACACCGGTAGAGAGGCTATGAGAGTGAGAAAGATGCCCCCGCCAGGATACCTTGAAGCTTCGTCCCAATAGGTAAGAACGAAGCCAGTCTAGACCTGATCCAGAGATGCCCAAGTCAGAGAGTGTGGACAAGAGTATCTGATGGTTCATAGTGTCAAAGGCTGATGATAGATCAAGTAGAATTAAGACAGATGATTGACCTGTGGCTTTTGCAGCTCGAAGATATTCCACAACAGTCAGGAGTGTTGTTTCTGTGGAGTGACCCCTCTTGAAGCCAGACTGGTTGACATCGAGGAGGTTATTCTTGGAAATGAAGTCTGAGAGTTGGTTGAAGACTGCTCGTTCCATAGTCTTGGCCAGAAAAGGGAGGAGGGAGACAAGTCTGTAGTTCTCCACTACAGAGGGATCAAGAGAAGGCTTCTTGAGCAGTGGGGTAATCAAGGCCTGCTTGAAAGAGGTTGGATTTGCGCCACTTCCTCTCAGCACTCCTGAGGGTGCTGCGTTGTTCACGGATCCCGTCAGTGAGCCACGGATTAGAAGGTGAGAGACGGGCGGGTCTCGAAGACATAGGACAGAGACAATCCAGACATGATGAAAGTGTATTGCAAAGGCTGTCTGTGGCTGCATCTGCATCGTGGAATGGAGAGGTCCTGTGTTGGGGGCAGAGTTGCGGAGACCAGCGAGGAGAATCGATCCAGGTTGAGAAACCTGAGGTTGCGCCGGAATGTTACAAGTGTGGGGGAAGATTGCGAAGATCTCGGGATAAGGACTGTGAGTTGAATGAAGAAATGATCCGATACATGCAGAGGAGTGACCAAGATGTTGTCTGTGGTGCAGTTCCGGGTGAGGATGAGGTCGAGGTTGTTGCCAGCTTTGTGGGTCGGAGGAGTTTAGACCAGACTCAGGTCAAATGTGTTTAGAAGAGCAAACACATCAGCCGCCTGTGGTTTGTCCGGGTGAATGTTCAGGTCTCCCATGATGATGAGAGGAGTGCCATCTTGAGGGAAGTGGGACAGCAACATGTCCAGTTCATCGCAGAAGTTCCCCAGCTGCCCGGTGTTCGATATATCACAATCACCATGACTGCAATTGGTGCTGTGATCCTAACAGCATGATATTCCAGAGAAGACAGATTGCTGAGTGGTTCTGTCGAGGAAAACTTCCAGGTGTCATTGATGAGGAGTCCAGTCCCACCCCCCCGGCCTGATGAGCGAGGAGTGTGAGAGAATGAAAAATTGGTGGAGAGTGCAGCTGGGGTGGCTGTGTTCTGTGGCATGATCCAGGTTTCTGTAAGTGCAAGCAGGTGAACAGCTGAGTGTGTAGCAAAAGCTGGAATGAAGTCGGCCTTGTTCACTGCAGACTGGCAGTTCCACAGGGCAAGAGAAAAAGAGGCTGGTGGCAAAGTGGTCTGGATGAGAGTGCGCAGGTGAGAAACATGATGTCCCCTAGTAGGACGCCATGTCCTGCGTCTGCGGAGGAGAACAGGGATCTGCTGAAAACACATAGTAAAACAAAGAAAAGGCTTTTCGGAGTAGAAAGGGTTAATGTGAAGCAAAGTAGAGGAACAGAAGTAGAAGAAGTTTGAAATAAACTACCTAGTGTCCTCGCTCGGTGGACTCGCGCAGGTAGACTCGCGCAGGTAGACTCGCTTTTCTTTACACCGTCGGTCTTCACACAAAGAGGCTGAACACAAGGGCTCCAGCCCAACAGGTGCCATAATATGGTCTTAATTGGCTATAGCCGAAACTGCCCCCTTCGTTGAAACCAACCTACCTCTTGTGCCTTTGTTAGGTCAAAGGTGTGAACGCTTGGTGATCACTAAGCTGAAACTACCACCAACAACAGACCAAATATCCACTTCACCAGAAGAGCAAAACTTTCTACCTACAGTTCTTAACTCTATTAAAAACAGACTAAATCAGCAGACTCAAGAAAAAATGACAGAAACTCAGCTTCCTCTGAAACCAACAAACAAATTTCAAACAGTACTTACTAGTTGAGTATATCTCCTGTCCTAGCTTGGTGCTTGTCCTTTATACTAAGAGAAACTGCAGTATTACTGTTAGTATGTTTCTATGAATGTATTTCACTTTATTTCATGACTCTAACAGTGAATTGTCCTGGAACCAAACTATCATTTCAGTGTAATGTGAATATTTGTGAATATTTATCAGAGAGAAACTTTGAACTGAGCTCCACCAGAAGTAGATCAGGTCCAGGTAACAACAGGTCCTTGATCATGTGAAGCTGCAGACAGAACTTGACACAAGTGTTGGGATGAATTAGATTGTTGGTCTAATTGGAGACAAAGGTGGAAAAGGTGAGTTTGCTCTGGCTGGATGTATTTGACATTTTGTGTCTCTCTACCTTATTTCAGTGACAATGAAAATGTCCATCAGCACATGAGAGCAGAAAACAAGAAGCTGGGATTAGTTTCAAAAGCTGAAATTGTGTTTAGGTGGACAGATAAGACATGGAGCTGTCCTCTAATGTCTCCACAGACATTGTTCTGTCCTCACTGACACTGAGAATGTTGCTGAGATCAGGCAATGAAATCAACTGATTCAACAGAACAAAGTCCAGAGTTTGGTTTTTAAAAAGAGGACAATAGTTAGTGGACACTGCTGACTAGCCTTGTCTCCTTCAATGTGGACAATTATGGACCCCCCACCTTCCACAGCACCTGTCCACATTAAGATGGAGCAGACTTCTACTACTAACAAATCTATTCAAACCAGTTCCACACTGGAGCTTGAACTGCAACAATACAGGAAATAAAAACAGCTGCACATCAACATCTATTTCTGTTCTTTCCTGGATCAGAAACACATTTCATATCACAGTCCACAACAAACTAAGTCCAGTCACCAAATGATGATCAATGATCAGATAACTGACCATGGATGGATTCTGAGACAATGGACAAGGTCCTCAAGTCCTTCTTCATATAGGAGTCAGACCCACACTGTATGTGAACAAAGACTCTTTGTGCTTGTTCTCTTGTCATTTTGGTTCTTATCAGACTCCTTATGTCCTTTGTGGCTGTTTGATGTCTATTTTTACACCTTTAGCATCTTTTTGTGCTCGTTGAATAGATTTGAGTGATATTAACAGACACTTCATCCAGAGGCTTAGGTCCAGATCTGCTTTTGAAGCTCTGAGCCTGAGAGGCCCAGTCACTAATCTGTCCATGTCTAGAAGGACTTAGAGTAAGTAAGTAAAATGTATTTGTACAGCACCTTTCACAGAGAAGAGCTCACAAAGTGCTTCACATGAAAACAATAAATCCATTGGACATAAAATAAGAACAGAAAAAAATAGAACACATCAAATATTGAGAACAAAGACAAATGTACAACATCAGTCAAAGTAGCTGATTATCTACAGTTTCTCGTTCAACTTATGGTCAGAGTTGGGAAAAGTCTGTTTTGAGAATTTTATTAAAAATATCTAATGAAGCAGCAGATCTTAACTCTTGTGGAAGAACATTCCACAATCTTGGTGCAACAGTAGCTAAAGCCTGGTCCCCCTTGGTTTTAAGTGTGAGGCCCAGCCAACAGATTCTGCCAGGAGCTTGAAGCAAGTCACAGGTACTCAGGTGTCTGACTGTGAAGGGTCTATATGTAACAACCAGAACCTTAAAGTTCTAAAACTGACAGGAGCCAATGTGAGGAAGCAAAAATCGGGGTGATGTGACAATGTTTGTGTGGTTTTGTCAGCAGCCTGTCAGCAGCGTTCTGCACCAGCTAGAGACTCTATTGATGTTTTACTGAGACACGTGAAAAGACAATTAGAATAATCAAGACGTGATGATACAAAAGCATGAAGAATCATTTCAAGTTCAGAGCTTGACACAATAGACCTAAGTTTGACAATGTGTTTTAGGGGAAACACCTTAGAGACAGTACTATTAGGGGCCACAATGAGAACTTCAGTTTCAGCTGTGTTTAACTGTAAGAAGTTATTGGCCAACCAGGCTTTAACTGCTGACAGACAATTATACAGCAAAGTGAGATTGTCAGTTTTGTTAAGGTTGAAATAATAATATAGCTGGAGATCATCTGCATACATGGGATGTGATACAACTTTAACCTTGCTGATGATGACATGAAAGAACCAATAGCTACAGAACAGGATCTACCTGAGAGGTATGAAGTGAACCAGTCAAGTGCAATACCTGAGATGTCCACATGGCTGCTAAGCCTGTCTAATAAAATACTGTGGTCAATAGTGTCAAAGGCTGCACTAAGATCAAGCAGGACCAGGTCAGAGCATTAACCACTGTCAGAAGACATCAGGGTGTCATTGGATACTTTGAGGACAGCAGGTTCAGTACAGTGTTTCTGATGGTAACCAGGAGGAAACAGCCAGAGACAAGAGAACAATTACCAATATGCAGTAGAGCAGGGACGATGCACCATAAGACATTTTACAAAAAAAGTGTGGGTAAAATATCAAGTGGGCTGGAAGAGATCTTCAGGCTGCTCACCAATTCAGTTAGTTAGTGCAAAGACATCAGCTGCTGTTTAGAAACAGTTAGAAATCTAGAAACCAGGCTGGTTAGTATAGTATCGAAAACAATTTTAGGATTCTGCTTATTAGAGACAATAAGATCAGCAAAACAAGAGACCCCAGCAGCTTCAACCATGGAGGTAAGTTCGGTTAAAAGATCTTTGTAATAGATGCAGTGGACCTGGAGCTTAGTGGATTTCCACAGACGCTCTATCCATCGAACATTTACTTCTGAAACTGGGAATGTCATCGTTCATCCAAGGATTGGAAATAGCAGTGGAAACAGTGCATTTTTTCAAAGGAGCAATGTCGTCGAGTTGAAGGATCCAAGTGGGGAATGAACATGACTCTCATCATCACAGGGCCACACAGTAGTTATTAAAAACAGAAGAAAGCTTTTCAGCAGAGACCTCATTTAACATAGTGAACATATAACACACGTACCAGCTACAACCACGATCGCTCACAGTCAGTTTGGAGTCCAAAAGTAAAAAACCAGGTCCAGGGTGTTACCCTTAATGTGTGTAGGGCCACAGACCTGCTGACAGAAGTTAAAGGCTTCAGAAAAGCTTCAAAAATGACCAGCAAAGCTCTTAGTGATGTCATTTACAGGCACATTAAAGTCACCAATCAAATGTAATTATAGAGGCTAAGAAGTCACTGAATTCAGAGACAAACTGTCCATTAGCACCAGAAGAAGGTCAATTAAAACACAGTAAAATGGGTTTAAGTTCAAACGCAGTCAAAGTTCCTGAGCTCACCCTCCGTGAGGAAATACCGTCCTTGTGGAGCCCTGCATGTCTCCCTCCACAGCCTGTAATCCTAGGGGTTCAGGTGACAGATCATCCAGGTGGGCACAGTTCAAAGCATTTTCAGAAGAATTTATTAATATTTGATGTTTGGAGATGGAGGATGGAGTTGCTATGGTAACAGCTTTTAGCTGCTGTTGTTGATCAGTGAAATGTTTATGACACAGCTCGTCATCAGTCTGTTCAGTCTGATCCAGATCAGCTGGAAAAACAATGATCAGTCTGAGAGTCTGAAAGCATCAATATTTCCTGATCATCTGATGATTTCTTGAATCATCAGGTCAATATCATGGCAGTTATTGGACATCAAGTCCTGCTCTTTGGACTTATCAGTTCTCTACAGTCCACAGAGATCAGACATGAAAACATCACATTCATCACAGATATTGATCCTCCACAACATTTCAGATTCACTGGGGATCAATCAAAATAGGAAGTGACCAAAGAAGAAGACAGGACCTCATTTCCAAGTAACAACACAAACTGATATCAATAAGTTGATTGATGAGCAATCAGAGTGTGACAGTATTGATCAGGAAGAAGCTGAAAGCAGAAAGAAAAGCAGCTTTAATAGTTTGTATCAGTGAAAATCTTCCAGTTGTGTTGAAGAATGTGAAGAAAACACAGCTGATAGTAAGTTCTTGTTGCTCCAGAAGAAAAACAGAAAAGAAAAGTTGATGAAAGTCCAGTTGAAGTTTGGAGAAGAAGTGAAAGAGAAGAAATCCCCAGACAACTTTACAAGTTCTTTCACCATCACATGAGGGAATTTCTCTTCTTCCACTTCCTGTACTGACTCTGATCCTCATCTGTTGATCCATCACTGGATCAATGATTGGCTCCATCTTTGCACAGAGACACAGTCACAGATGATTGTGTGAGATAAGACATTACTGTGAAGCAGCACATGGACAAAACATCCCAACAGCATCAAGACTCAAAATCTGCTTTTAGTTTCTAGATTTATGTCCCCTTTTACCTTCTGCTCTGATCTGGTTCTGTTCCTCAGCTTTCTCTACAACTGTGTCCTCTAAACTGCTGCTGCTGTCTGTCCAGCTGATTTTGTGCTTTGTTGTCCTCACAGATTGTCAGGTGGAGGTGGAGGAGGGAGAGGAGTCTGTCCAGCTGCCCTTCAGGACCATTGGTGACCTGCCTGAGAAGCCTAACTTGAAGTGGGAAAAAAAAGACGTCACAGGATGGGTGATGATGCATGAGATTGTGAACGGTTCTGACCAGCCTGGCAGTCAACAGGAAAATTATAGAGACCGTACAGAGATAAAGAAAGACCTGCTGAAGACTGGAGACCTCAGTCTGACCCTGAAACACCCCACACTCAGAGACACAGGCACATACAGATGTGCCTGTAAATGTTTGTCCCTGCTGAGAAGTAAAACTGTGCTGCTGAAAGTCAAAGGTCAGTTTCCTCTGGTTATCTGTCTCTGGTTATCTGTCTCTGGTTGTCTGTGTGACGTTCTAGATGTTAATATGTTTTCTGGTCTAATGTATGTGTGAATGAAATGTTTTCAGTAGGTTCTGCTGCTGAAATAACTGCCTACAGAAGAGTGAACATATATTTATGGGAGGAAGTGAAAGCTGTTATTCTGAAGAGCATTTCTAGTAGTTTCAAAGTGTTTTTGTTGAGTAACATTCTGTCTCTGTCTGACTGTCTTCTGTCTCCTCTGCAGAGAGAACTCAGGACAAAGATGAGACAGTGGACATCAGGAACAGAAGCAGCTCCACTGATCCAACTCCTCTGATGGCTGATAAATCAGTTTGATCAGTGTGTTGATCAATCTTTGATTATTGATCTGATCTGACTTTGGATTAGAGACAACACGGAAGTGATGGAGCTGATGGATGAAGACAGGAGGACAAATTGATCACTATTGATCAGTGTTGATCAGTGATGTAACATGTAGTTTTTTAGGGACTTCTGATTTAGATCCTCTGAACTCGGACAGACGTCTCACTCGGGAGGAAACTCTCAACACTTTGAATTTTGTTTTGTAACAGTTTTTAATCAGTTGATTCAACACATTTTCTAAAACATTTACTAAAATCAGCAGCTCACTGTCTCTTGTGTATTTGTCCTGAAAAAGACGTCTGGCCCTCTCTACATTCACCTCCTTCATCATCAAGAGCATCACTCTGACCACAATCACATGTCCAAACTATTTTCCACAGGAATCATTTTGCTGTGTTGGGCTCTAATTGTGATTTCTATAATCAGAGTAGCTACAGTCTCCAAATGATCCAATAACTGACACAACAACAATAATCAGTAAGGTAACTGTTATTTACTGATGTTCACTTTTCTTTGATTTAAATTGGATTTATTGTGTTCACTTCTATTTTTATAACTACAAGTTATTTTGGAGGTTGTGAGGTCAGAATTCAGACTGGAAAGTTCTTCTGCACGAATCAGATTTTCTTTCTTACAATATTCACACCTTTACAGTTGCAGTGTGAGTCCATGTCCCTGGTGTTTCAGAGGCAGACAAAGTCCTACATGGCTCAGAAGCTGGAATCAAGGGGAAGCTGAGATCACGAGAGAACGGTTCCTCTGTTACAGATGATTTAATCATTAACAACATTCATTTCTTTGAGATTTTCTGTAGATTAACACGAGGTGTTAAAGTTCCTTCAGAAAGTATTCACACCCCTTCACTTTAACACTTTATTGTGTCAGAAATGTGATGAGAATATAATCAAATGACCATTTTGTTCATCAAACTACAGACAATAACCAACAATGACAAAGTTTAGAACGTTTGGTAAATGTGTCCAGAATCTAAAGTTATCACCTGGGTCATTATCAGCACTGTTACTGTGTGGGATTGTCTTTGTTGTTGTCTCCTCCTCCTTGTGTGTTTTGTGTGGGTGTGTCTAAGAGATGGACCACAGGTGGTGTCCATGGATTGGCCCATTTGAGTAATTGCCGTCACCTGATTGGACAAGATGGTTGTACAAACTTCATACACCCCAGATGTCAGCGGCCCTCTGTCTCCACCTCTGCCATCCAACCAGCCCAGCATTCTGTTACCGACTCTGTGACAAAGACTTGTGTAGAGATGACTGATAAGTGTGTAAAGAAGTTTGTATATAATTCACTGTAAATATTAAAGGGCGACTTCACCACTTTTAACTTGCTTTCTAAGGCTTTAGTTTAGGGTGTGACTTTACATTAATGCATTTAAACTTCCCTCTAACTTTATTATATTAAATAATTTATCTGCTTCTAGCTAAAAAACTTTCCCGGGTGACATCACCCAGAGCTTCATCATTAGGAGTTTAGATGATGTCATCTGTGGGAGCCCTCGGAAAGCAGATTGACCATGATTCCAAACTCCATAGATGACATAATGTGAACTGAAGGTTCCTCCAAGTGAAGTCAATGGAAATTTCAATAGCACTATCCAAATAAGTTCAAAATCAGTCCTTTAAGGTAGCCACAGTAAGAGTGAGAAGCCATTTCATTTGACTGTTTTCTCCTGTTTTGGGTCTTTTATTTTGTGTATTTGACCTTTGTGTTTGTTGTTTCTCTGAACTAAATAAATTGCTACCATTTGGGTAGCAATTTCTTTCAGAAGAGGCAGGAACATAGAGTGACGTACAAGAGCGGAGGTAGAAGCACTCAGGTGGACGACATCTTGTGTAGACGCTGTAATCTGAAAGAGATCAGTGACTGTAAAGTGTTGGTAGGGGAGAGTGTAGCCAGACAACACAGGATGGTGGTGTGTAAAATGACTCTGGTGATGAGGAAGATGAAGAGGACTAAGGCAGAGCAGAGGACAAAGTGGTAGAAGTTGAAAAAGGAAGAATGTCGTGTAGTTTTCAGGGAGGAGCTGAGACAGAATCTGGGTGGTTTGGAGATGCTTCCAGATGACTGGACCACTACAGCTAATGTGATCAGGGAGACAGGTAGGAGGGTACTTGGTGTGTCATCTGGAAAGAGGAAAGCGGACAAGGAGACTTGGTGGTGGAACGAGGAAGTTCAGGAGTGTATACAGAGAAAGAGGTTAGCTAAGAAGAAGTGGGACACTGAGAGGACTGAAGAGAGTAGACAGGAGTACAGGGAGATGCACCGTAAGGTGAAGGTAGAGGTGGCAAAGGCCAAACAAAGAGCATATGAGGACTTGTATGTTAGGTTGGACACTAAAGAGGGAGAGGTGGATTTGTACAGGTTGGCCAGACAAAGAGATAGAGATGGGAAGGATGTGCAGCAGGTTAGTGTGATTAAAGATAAGGATGGAAATGTATTGACAGGTGCCAGGAGTGTGATGGGAAGATGGAAGGAGAACTTTGAAGAGTTGATGAACGAGGAAAATGAAAGGGAACGAAGAGTAGAAGAGGTGACTGGTGTGGAGCAGGAAGTAGCAAAGATTAGTAAGAGTGAAGTGAGGAGGGCGTTGAAGAGGATGAAGAGTGGAAAGGCAGTTGGTCCTGATGACAAACCTGTGGAGGTATGGAAGTGTTTAGGAGAGGTGGCAGTAGAGTTTCTGACTAGTTTGTTTACCAAGATCTTGGAGAGTGAGAGGATGCTGAGGACTGGAGGAGAAGTGTACTGGTGCCAATTTTTAAGAACAAGGGAGATGAGCAGAGCTGTGGCAACTACAGAGGAATAAAGCTGATGAGCCAAACAATAAGGTTGTTGGAAAGAGTAGTGGAAGCTCGGCTAAGGACAGAGATGAACATTTGAGAACAGCAATATGGTTTCATGCTTAGAAAGAGAACAACAGATGCAGTATTTGCTTTGAAGATGCTGATGGAGAAGTACAGAGAAGGTCAGAGGGAGTTGCATTGTGTCTTCGTAGATTTAGAGAAAGTGTATGACAGGGTGCAGAGAGAGGAGCTGTGGTATTGTATGAGGACGTCTGGAGTGGCAGAGAAGTATGTTAGAGTGGTGCAGGACATGTATGAGAGCTGTAAGACAGTGGTGAGGTGCTGTAGGTGTGACAGAGGAGTTCAAGGTGGAGGTGGGTCTGCATCAAGGATCAGCTCTGAGCCCCTTCTTGTTTGCTCTGGTGATGGACAGGCTGACAGATGAGGTTAGACAAGAATCTCCCTGGACTATGATGTTTGCAGATGACATTGTTATTTGTAGTGAGAGCAGGGAGCAGGTGGAGGAAAATCTAGAGAGGTGGAGGTCTGCTCTGGAAAACAGAGGAATGAAGCTTAGCCGCAGCAAAACAGAATACATGTGTGTCAATGAGAGGGACCCAGGTGGAACAGTGAGGTTACAGGGAGCAGAGGTGAAGAAGGTGCAGGACTTGAAGTACTTAGGGTCAACGGTTCAGAGCAACGGTGAGTGTGGAAAAGGTGAAGAGGCGAGTGCAGGCAGGTTGGAACAGGTGGAGAAAAGTGTCAGGTGTGTTGTGTGATAAAAGAGTATCAGCAAGAATGAAAGGAAAGATGTTCAAGACGGTGGTGAGACCAGAGATGTTGTTCGGCTTAGAGACAGTGGCACTGAAGAAAAGACAGGAGGCAGAGCTGGAGGTAGCAGAGCTTAAGATGTTGAGGTTCTCTTTGGGAGTGACGAGGATGGACAGGATCAGGAATGAGGACATCAGAGGGACAGCTCATGTTAGATGTGTTGGAGATAAAGTCAGAGAGGACAGATTGAGGTGGTTTGGACATGTTCAGAGGAGAAACTGTGAATATATCAGTAGAAGGATGCTGAGGTTGGAGCTGCCAGGCAGGAGGTCTAGAGGAAGACCAAAGAGGAGATTTATGAATGTAGTGAGAGAGGACATGAAGTTAGTTGGGGTGAGTGAAGAGGATGCAGAGGACAGAGTTAGATGGAGGCACATGATTCACTGTGGAGACACCTGAAAGGGAACAGCCCAAAGGAAAAGAAAGAAAGATCATGAATGATACGATCACCTAAAGATATGCAGTGAAGGTTCCAGATAAGGACCTTGGCCACAGTGATGGAAAGGTTTGGTATATTTCTCATCAAGGAGTGTGTCATCCTAAAAACCTTTATGTGGTGTTTGACTGTGGTGCTTCTTATCAGGGAACCTCATTAAATGAGCAGCTCCTTCAAGGACCTTAGTAGTACGATCATTGGTGTTCTGACTAGGTTTCTGTGGCAATAGTGGCATATGTGGAGGCTATGTTCCACCAAGTAAAGGGCCTGTCAGATGACGCTGACCTACTCAGATTCTTGTGGGACTCTCAGGCAATGTGCAGAGGAAAACACACATCTGTTTGATGCCTACACAGTAAATACGGTGAAGAAACATTTTTATGTAGAGAACTGTCTAAAATCAGTTGAGACTGTTGAAAAGGCAGCGTTTCTTTACCACAGTTTAAAGACTGTATGTCAGATGGGTTAGTTTAGGTTAAATAAATGGATTAGCAACAATCAAATGGTGTTAGCAGCCATTCCGGAAAAGGAGAATGGTAAATGGTCTACACTTTTCTACCTATCAAAGCTCTTTAAACCACTTCTTATTCACCCATTCACACTCACAATCACACACCAATGGGGGAGCTGCTTGGGGTTCAGTGTCTTGCTCAAGGACACTTTGACATGTGACTGGAGGAGCTGGGGATTGAACCAACAACTGTGAGATGGGTGGATGACTGCTCTACCTTCCATAATCACCCCAGCTAAAAGAAATAATGGATCTAGATCTGGATCAAAATGCACAAAGGGCATGGTGGGCAATGGTGCATTCAGTCAGATCAATTCAAGTTCAGAGTCATTATCCAAAGTAAGCCCCCCACCAGAAGAGGGATTCTATCCATGCTGAGCTCAGTGTATGATCCATTGGGAATACTTGCACCTGTGAATTTATATGCCAGGAAAATTATGCAGGAGCTTTGTCGGATGAGATTGGGATGGGGTGAGAGTGTGCCTGAACATCTTGCCCAAATGTGGTCCCATTGGGTAAAAGTCTAGAGCAGTTAAAGGATTTTGGAGTTTATAGATGTTTCAAACCAAAAGGCTTTGGTCAGACTGTGTCTGCTCAACTGCATCATTTTGCAGATGCTAGCGAAGATGGCTACGGGACAGTAACATACTTAGTTGGCAGTATGTTTGGACAAAATGCTACCACCGGAGGATTCTGTGTGTTGGACTTATACTACCGCAGTGCTGAAGTACATCAGGAATGAGACATTAAGGTTTCGCACGTTTGCAGCTAATAGTGTGTCAGTGATTCAGCTGACCTCAACAGTCTCACGGTGGCACTGAATATTGGGAGTGAGTTTGCTGAGCGTGCAGAGTTTGGTAGCTCGTTCCACTATCGCGGGATCATTGCGCTAAAAAGTTTTCCTTGGTGTCTTCTATGCAGTGCTGGGACCACCAAACGTCGTTCGTTGGCAGATCACAGCGGGCGGGAAGGATTGTAGACATGAATGAGTGAGTTGAGGTAAGCGGGAGCTGTCGAGTTAACCACCCTGTAAGCAAGAGACAGAGCTTTGAACCTGATGCGAGCAGCTACAGGAAGCCAGTGTAGAGATCTAAAAAGTGGTGTGATATGGGTCTTTTTTGGCTGATTAAAAATGAGGCGAGCTGCCGCATTTTGGATCATCTGCAATGGTTTGATTGTGGATATCGGTAACCCCATCAACAAAGCGTGACCAAAGTGACCAGCACCTGTACAATGAGTTGGGTTGTATATTTCATGATGTTGGGTCTGATCTTCCTGATGTTGTAAAGAGCAAATCGGCTGCTCTAGAGACTGAAGAGATGTGGTCCTTAAAGCTCAGTTGGTTGTCGATGATGATCCCCAGATTTTCGGCCGATTTAGTGGGACAATCACTGTAGATCCAATGTTGATGCTGAGGTTGTGTTGCATCGAAGGTCTGGCTGGGAAGACAAGGACTTCGGTCTTGGAGAGGTTGAGTTGAAGGTGTCTCTCTCTCATCAAGGCAGAGATGTCTGAGAGACAGGCAGAAATGCGCGATAAGACAGTGGACTCGTTCATTGGAAAGGACAGGAAGAGCTGTGTGTCGTCAGCATAGCAGTGATAGGAAAGACCATGTGAGTGAATGATGGCACCTAGGGATGAAGTATAGATAGAAAAAAGAAGAGGCCCAAGAACTGAACCCTGTAGCACACTGGTAGAGAGGCTATGAGAGTGAGAAAGATGCCCCCACTTGCATGCACAGAGGACAGAGGGGATCGGCTGCTCGTGCAGTAAGCGTATTGCGTCACTTCCTGTTTCTGCACACTCTTGGGTTTCTACCGAAGGACGTTTTACTGATTAATTGTAGGTGTTATTTTTACCCGAGCAGCCGGGAAGCCAGTCCGGCTGGGTGACGGTTCGTAAGAGATCTAATGCTAAACAGACGCCCGAGGTTCACCACCAGTCGGTTCACGGTTCTTAGCGATTTTCCGCACTCAGCGACACACCCGCTGAGAAACCAACCAACCAAGCGGGCGACGTTGAATCATATTTGAAACTCCTGGCTAAGGATAAACGTAAATACAGTAATATTATTATTCACGTGGGAGTTAATGACGCCCAATTACGCAAATCGGAGGTCACTAAAATGAATGTTGAATCGGTGTGTAACTTTGCAAAAACAATGTCAGACTCCGTAATTTTCTCTGGTCCCCTGCCAAATCTGACCAGTGACGACATGTACACCCGCATGTCGTCATTCAACCGCTGGCTGTCTAGGTGGTGTCCAGCAAACGATGTGGGCTACATAGACAATTGGAAACGTTTTTGGGGAAAACCTAGGCTGATTAGGAGAGATGGCATCCATCCTACTTTAGATGGTGCAGCTTTCTTATCCAGAAATATGGCTGGTTTTATTAAACAACCAAAAGTATGACAATCCAGAGTTGAGCCTAGGATGCAGAGATCCAGTCCTACACGCCTCTCTGCAGTGTCCTTACAACCGTCACCCCCCCACAACTCCAACATACCTATAGAGACTGTGTCTGTTCCCCGACCTAAATTACATAAAGTAAATATGACAACAAGAGGAGTTAATCATAATAACCTAATAAAAGTTAAGACTACTCCTCTTACAGAACAAAACCCCAAAACTATTAAATGTGGATTATTAAATATCAGATCTCTCTCTTCTAAATCTCTGTTAGTAAATGACTTAATAAACGATCATCAATTTGATTTATTTTGTCTCACTGAAACTTGGTTGCAGCAGGAAGAATATGTCAGTCTAAATGAGTCATATTAATGATCATGTTCCTAGAAGCACAGGCCGAGGTGGAGGAGCAGCAGCAATCTTCCATTGTAGCTTATCAATAATTCCTAGACCTAAACATAGTTATAACTCATTTGAGAGTCTTACTCTTAGCCTTTCACACCCAAACTGGAAAACTCAAAAACCACTATTATTTGTTATCGTGTACCGTCCTCCAGTCCCTTATTCAGAGTTTTTGATAGAATTTTCTGATTTTCTATCTGATTTAGTGCTTAGTACAGATAAAGTCATTATAGTGGGTGACTTTAACATTCATGTAGATGCTGACAGTAACTGTCTGAGCACTGCGTTTAATTCATTATTAGATTCAATTGGTTTTTCCCAAAATGTAAATAAACCCACTCACTGTTTCAGTCACACGTTAGACCTTGTCCTTACTTATGGAACTGAAACGGATAATTTAACAATATTTCCTCACAACTCTCTTCTGTCTGACAATTTTTTAATAACATTTGAATTTACAATAACGGATTATATAGCAGTTAGGGAAAAATTCCACTATAGCAGATGCTTAAGTGAAAAAGCTGTCAACAAATTTAAAGAAATTATTTCTTCATCATTTGCTTCACCAATGGAAAGTAGTCTCCTTAATGTTTCTCCTGCACAAGTAGATTATCTTGTTGACAATTCTGCAGCCTCACTACGTACAATACTCGATAGTGTTGCCACTCTGAAAAAGAAGGCAGTAAACCAGCAGAGGCGATCTCCATGGTATAGTTCACAAAAACGCAACTTAAAACAGGAAACACGAAAGTTAGAAAGGAAGTGGTTCCAGAAAGTTAGAAGAATCTCATTTAGCCTGGAAAAATAGTTTAAAAATGTACAAAAAAGCTCTCAGTGATGCCAGAACAACATATTATTCATCATTAATAGAAGAAAACAAGAACAACCACCAGTTTCTGTTCAGCACTGTAGCCAGGCTGACTAAGAGCCATAGTTCTGTTGAGCCTAGTTTTCCCTTAACTTTGAGCAGCAATGACTTCATGACCTTCTTTATGAATAAAATTGTAGCTATTAGAGAACGAATTCACCAGATCCTCCCCCCAATGCACTGAGCTCTTTTCCTCCTCTTGACCATCTCTCCTCTCCTCTCATCCCGCAATTGTCACCACTGTATGTCATTAACTCTGTGTGTTCACTCCCGTAGTTGTCTTTGTCCTCCTCTGTCCCCCTCTCTCTGTACCTTTCTGCAGGTGTCCCCCGGCTTTGAAGCTGTGTGTCTTCCAACGTGAAGCTACTGGTCCTACCAACCTGCCCGATGTTTTGTTGTTGCTTTTTGTTGCTCTGTTCTTTTCTCTCTTCACTTTCCACTCACCCCAACCGGTCGAGGAAGATGGCCGTCCACCCTGAGCCTGGTTCTGCTGGAGGTTTCTTCCGTTAAAGGGAGTTTTTCCTCTCCACTATTGCCTATGGCTTGCTCAAGGGGGAATTGTTGGATTCTCTTTATACATCTTTATAATCTTGACTTTATTCTGTAAAGTGCCCTGAGATGACTTTGTTGTGAATTGGCGCTATATAAATAAGTTGAATTGATACCTTGAAGCTTCGTCCCAATAGGTAAGAACGAAGCCAGTCCAGACCTGATCCAGAGATGCCTAAGTCAGAGAGTGTGGACAAGAGTATCTGATGATTCACAGTGTCACAGGCTGATGATAGATCAAGTAGAATTAAGACAGAAGATTGACATGTTGCTTTTGCAGCTCAGAGATATTCCACAACAGTCAGTGTTGGAAGAAGTGCTCTCAGTTCTCTCCTCCAGTCACCTGGAGGAGAGAACTGAGAGCAGATGGCTGCCACCTTGTTGGTAAAGATGGCAAAGTCGTCAGCAGTAAGAGAGGTAGATGGAGGAGGTGAAGGTGGGTAGATGAGTGATTTAAAAGTGGAGAACAGCTTTCTGGTGTCCGAGGTGTTGCTCAGCTTCTCCTGGTGGTAATCGATTCCCACTGGTGACACTGTGAGAAAAAGGTCCAAGCAGATTCTGATACTCAGCAAGGGCAGATGGAGTCTTGGATTTGCGCCACTTCCTCTCAGCACTCCTGAGCGTGATGCATTGTTCACGGATCCCGTCAGTGAGCCACTGATTACAAGGTGAGAGACGAGCGGGTCTCGAAAACATGGGACAGAGACAATCCAGACATGATGAAAGTGTATTGCAAAGACTGTCTGTGGCTGCATCTGAATCGCGGATGGAGAGTTCCTGTGTTGGGGGCAGAGTTGTGGAGACCAGCGAGGAGAATCGATCCGGGTTGAGAGACCTGAGGTTGCGCCGGAATGTTACAAGTGTGGGAGGAGATCGCTAAGGTCTCGGCATAAAGACTGTGAGTTGAATGAAGAAATGATCCGATACATGCAGAGCAGGAACCAAGATGTTGTCTGTGGTGCAGTTCCGGGTGAGGATGAGGTTGAGGTTGTTGCCAGCTTTGTGGGTCGGAGGAGTTTAGACCAGACTCAGGTCAAATGTGTTTAGAAGAGCAAACACATCAGCCACCTGTGGTTTCTCTTGGTGAATGTTCAGGTCTCCCATGACGATGAGAGGAGTGCCATCTTCTGGGAAGTGGGACAGCAACATGTCCAGTTCATCGCAGAAGTTCCCCAGCTGGCCCGGTGGTCGATATATCACAATCACCATGACTGCAATTGGTGCTGTGATCCTAACGGCATGATATTCCAGAGAAGACAGATTGCTGAGTGGTGCTGTCGATGAAAACTTCCAGGTGTCATTGATGAGAAGTCCAGTCCCACCCCCCCGGCCTGATGAGCGAGGAGTGTGAGAGAATGAAAACTTGGTGGAGAGTGCAGCTGGGGTGGCTGTGTTCTGTGGCATGATCCAGGTTTCTGTAAGTGCAAGCAGGTGAACAGCTGAGTGTGTAGCAAAAGCTGGAATGAAGTCGGCCTTGTTCACTGCAGACTGGCAGTTCCACAGGGCAAGAGAAAAAGAGGCTGGTGACAAAGTGGTCTGGGTGAGAGTGCGCAGGTGAGAAACATGATGTCCCCTAGTAGGACGCCATGTCCTGCGTCTGCGGAGGAGAACAGGGATCTGCTGAAAACACATAGTAAAACAAAGAAAAGGCTTTTCGGAGTAGAAAGGGTTAATGTGAAGCAAAGTAGAGGAACAGAAGTAGAAGAAGTTTGAAATAAACTACCTAGTGTCCTCGCTCGGTGGACTCGCGCAGGTAGACTCGCTTTTCTTTACACCGTCGGTCTTCACACAAGGAGGCTGAACACAAGGGCTCCAGCCCAACAGGTGCCTTAAATATGGTCTTAATTGCCTACAGCCGAAACCGCCTCCTCGTTGAAACCAACCTACCTCTTGTGTCTTTGTTAGGTCAAAGGTGAAAACTTTCTACCTACAGTTCTTAACTCTATTAAAAACAGACTAAATCAGCAGACTCAAGAAAAATGACAGAAACTCAGCTTCCTCTGAAACCAACAAACAAATTTCAAACAGCATGCACTTGTTGAGTATATCTCTTGTCCTAGTTTGGTGCTTGTCCTGTTATATATAATATATATATATAAATGAACTGACATTTTTTTAGATGATCTGTCTTGACAAATTTCCCATTTCCATTGCAGCTGTAAGGCTTCTCTTTAGGATGTACATATTTATGAAGTTTTCAATGGCCTAACTCTGTGAAATCTGTCCCACATTGTTTGCAGCTTTACGATTTCTCATCACGATGAGTCTTTAATTGTTATGGTGTTGGAAAATTTTTGTCACGCTCCTGCCACCAGTGACGTTTGGCTGGGTTTCTAAAATGACAACAGAAAAAGACAGAGGCGAAAAGTCAGATCTTGTGGTGACATTAGCTGTGCAACAACATATATGTATGTCGGTGAAGAAACCACCAAAACCCTGAGCCAAAGAATCGTCCACCCTAAAGACCAAACACCTAAACACAAGAAGAGCAATGTATTGAAGAGTGCTCAGAGCTCTACAGGGGGGAAACCAAACAGCCTCTAAACAAGAGGATGGCCCAGCACAGGAGAAGCAACCCCTCGGGTCCAGAATCAGCAGTGTACCTACACCTGAAGGACAAAGGACACTTGTACACATTTTGGACAGAGACAGATAGTATGTGAGACGAGCATGTGAAACCATTTATGTTCGAGAATCCTTCTCGCAACAGGGGAGGAGGCATTAGGCACAACCTATCTCCCATTTTTCATGGAAGATCAAAACTACTTCACACATCCACCAACGGCCACACCTAAGGACCCCCATCTTAGGGGTTTAGGGAGTTAGGGTTGTAATTGTTACATCTTGATGAATCCACCCCTTAATGAGCCTATTGAGCCTATTTATTAGACTGAAGAAGCTGCTTGGAAAAGCAACGAAATGTTTCTAAACAAGGAAAAGAAGTCCAGTTGACATGATTCAACCTTCGGATTAAAAACATGTATGTATGTTGTAAATTTGAGGACATCGCCAAACTTAACTCTCAGACAGCAGCATAATTTCTTAAACTAAAAGTCAAAAACGTTTAAAGCCACTATATCTGGCCTGTATTTTAAAGTCTTTTACCACTGTATTAAATTTCTATATTGGCCTTATTCATACACAAAATCAACCTTTCTGTTGGCACTTATGGTGTGGTGGTTTTTACAAAGCGGCCTCCAAAATGGAACATAAATGACAGATCCTCATCAGCTGATAAACAATATAAGTTAAAAGAGTGGTGGCAGAGGTCCTTGTGAGGACAAAATACAGTAGATAAAATCCATATCTTCTTCTTTTCCTTTCAGCTGTCTCCTTTCAGGTGTCTCCACAGTGAATCATGTGCCTCCATCTAACTCTGTCCTCTGCATCCTCTTCACTCACACCAACTAACTTCATGTCCTCTCTCACTACATCCATAAATCTCCTCTTTGTTCTTCCTCTAGACCTCCTGCCTGGCAGCTCCAACCTCAGCATCCTTCTACCGATATATTCACAGTTTCTCCTCTGAACATGTCCAAACCACCTCAATCTGTCCTCTCTGACTTTATCTCCAACATATCTAACATGAGCTGTCCCTCTGATGTCCTCATTCCTGATCCTGTCCATCCTCGTCACTCCCAAAGAGAACCTCAACATCTTAAGCTCTGCTACCTCCAGCTCTGCCTCCTGTCTTTTCTTCATTCCTCTGTTTTCCAGAGCAGACCTCCACCTCTCTAGATTTTCCTCCACCTGCTCCCTGCTCTCACTACAAATCACAATGTCATCTGCAAACATCATAGTCCATGGAGATTCCTGTCTAACCTCATCTGTCAGTCTGTCCATCACCAGAGCAAACAAGAAGGGGCTCAAAGCCGATCCTTGATGCAGACCCACCTCCACCTTGAACTCCTCTGTCACACCTACAGCACCTCACCACAGTCTTACAGCTCTCATACATGTCCTGCACCATTCTAACATACTTCTCTGCCGCTCCAGACGTCCTCATACAACATACACCTCTGCCCTTAGCCGAGCTTCCACTACTCTTTCCCACAACTTCATTGTTTGGCTCATCAGCTTTATTCCTCTGTAGTTGCCACAGCTCTGCTCATCTCCCTTGTTCTTAAAAATGGGCACCAGCACACTTCTCCTCCAGTCCTCAGCATCCTCTCACTCTCCAAGATCTTAGTAAACAAACTAGTCAGAAACTCTACTGCCACCTCTTCTAGACACTTCCATACCTCCACAGGTTTGTCATCAGGACCAACTGCCTTTCCACTCTTCATCCTCTTCAACGTCCTCCTCACTTCACTCTTACTAATCTTTGCTACTTCCTGCTCCACACCAGTCACCTCTTCTACTCTTCGTTCCCTTTCATTTTCCTCGTTCATCAACTTTTCAAAGTTCTCCTTCCGTCTTCCCATCACACTCCTGGCACCTGTCAATACATTTCCATCCTTATCTTTAATCACACTAACCTGCTGCACATCCTTCCCATCTCTATCTCTTTGTCTGGCCAACCTGTACAAATCCACCTCTCCCTCTTTAGTGTCCAACCTAACATACAAGTCCTCATATGCTCTTTGTTTGGTCTTTGCCACCTCTACCTTCACCTTACGCTGCATCTCCCTGTACTCCTGTCTACTCTCTTCAGTCCTCTCAGTGTCCCACTTCTTCTTAGCTAACCTCTTTCTCTGTATACACTCCTGAACTTCCTCGTTCCCCCACCAAGTCTCCTTGTCCACTTTCCTCTTTCCAGATGACACACCGAGTACCCTCCTACCTGTCTCCCTGATCACCTGATCACTTCCTGACCACCCAGAGTCTGTCTCAGCTCCTCCCTTTTTCAACTTCCACCACTTCGTCCTCTGCTCTGCCTTTGTCCTCTTCATCTTCCTCACCACCAGCATCATTTTACACACCAACCTCCTGTGTTGTCTGGCTACACTCTCCCCTACCAATACTTTACAGTCACTGATGTCTTTCAGATTACGTCTAACGTCTAAACAAGATTTATTCCACCTGAGTGCTTCTACTGCCGCTCTTGTACGTCACCCTATGTTCCTGCCTCTTCTGGAGGAAAGTGTTCACTACAGCCATTTCCATCCTCTTTGCAAACATTAAGCTCCCGAAAGTCAACACACAGATGTAAGGTCGTTTTTTCTGATGCAGACCTGTGGAGAAAAGTAGTGTGAGGTAGACGTCCTGATGTAGCCATAGTTGAGCAGATTCTGTTCATACACCTTTACCTCCTTGTACAAGGGTTTGGGAATTGCATTCTAGGCATCTGTACTGATGTTTCATCCTTTCCAGCTGCAAATTTGGGATGCAGCTAATATCAGAATCGGTCTTAACAAAACATTTGACTTGCGGGATGGTACGCTGAGTCTGAACCACCTGGAAAGCAGGTTACTGGTTTCACTTCAGCAACTTCCCCCATTGTGCCTAGAACTTTTCTCTCAGTAAGATAGATATCATGCTTAGTGAGGTTCTGAATTGGGATTTTAACTATTTTGGTTAAACCACTAGGGACATGTACTAGAGCTGGATTTGGTTGAAATAACACTGAGCCACCTCTGGGCCAGTCTCTGACTCTGCGTCTTTCTTCACAGATTTGACCTGCTGCTATCACCTCAGCCTTCTTCCCCGACCTCACACTGCATTCAGGAGCTGACTCATCAGGGGACAAAACCTGGAGATCTGAAACTACAGCCTCAACCTTAGTGTCACTTACGTGTAAGGCTTCTTTGAGTAAATCAGTAATATCAGCCTCATCTCTCTGTTCTTTGTTCATTTTGATAATCTCTGTTCTAACATTACTGCCTAGAAGAGGTGAGCTGAGGTGTTTATATGGGGACATGTCCATAGTTCTCACTGCCGATCTGGAGGTCAACGTCTGCCCATCCATCAAAAGGAACATCTGTGCCATTAGCTGCAGCAACACAAAAGGAGGGACTCAAATGGCTGGATTTGAATGTTAGGAAGTGCTTCTTTCCCACCATAGTCACTTGGGCCCCTGATTCCAGCAGCATTTTAAGTGACTCCATTCACAGCACATGAAACCATACATGTCTTTCCAACGAGCTGCACTAAAGCTTTTCTTAGGGCTGGTTGGCACTTTACTTCTTGCTTTCTAGAAATGGTTGTTTTGGTGCATCTGACTTGTGTGAGGGGCTCTTCTACGGTGTTGGTAACTGGCTGCCCCTTTCTAGTGACCTCCCCCCATTTCGTGACATCTTCCTTTGCAGACAGCCAATGGCCCGATGCCCTGCCTGGCTACAATTAAAGCAGTGAGGACAGTTTGCTTTGCAAAGTCACTGCACCTGCCTCTAGTCTCAGCTGTGGGTCCACAAGTGTTGCTCTTTCAACGGGGTTCACCATCTGAGCTAGATGCTTAGTCACTGAGGACACTGGTTAAGTCATTGTCACAGTCATGCTGAGATGCAGTAACAGGCACCGGTCGGGTTTTGCTTGTGATTCAAGATTCAAACAACTGTATTGATCCCATGGGGAAATTGTGCCGATGCATCTCAGTCTCTCTGCTTCCTCGCTAACGTACTTAGTGATTGGCTCTAAAAAAAGTCATCACTAGTTAGCAGGTCATTAAGTAGAGCTTTGACATCATATCTGACATAGCAGTTGTTATCATTCAAACCCTGGTACAATGTGAGAAGACATGTATTTTATACAGAAACGGCTGTGGACTCTCTTTATCTTGCTGCTTAGCATTACTTAAGTCTTGGAAAAGCTCAGAGCTGTTTTTGTCTCTAATATGAGACATGTCAGAACCATTATCAGAGATCTGTCCACCAGGAACCTTAAACTCTCTCTGCAAAGCTACAACATCATTAAACCTTAGTACCTGGTCTCTCACTCATCCTCCCACCATCTGGTCTGTGTATCACTTGCTGCTGGTCCAGATTTCCCCTAGGTCTTGTGCCGGTAACATCTGGGGACTTGTCCGGGATCGTTTAGTTGAACTGAAGCGGGCTCTAGAAAGTTGTGAGCCTGTGTCCAATCACCAATCAGAGACATTCCCACACATACATCACATATGGACAGAGACATTCCTGAGCACCCATCAAGCATCCAGGCACTTGGGGAGTAATAGTAATAGCAACTAAGCAGCAGAGAACAGAGACACTCATACAAATTCAGCAGTTCATTCAGTCCACTGAGGACCAATGAAGAGGAGACGGGAAATAGTGTCTTGCCAACACCAGCGCTTCCTTATTACTAATCAGCACATGCACTGGGACTGTAGCTACAGTCCCTCTAGTGGATCCACAGAGGTATAGTAGCACCATTACTGACCTAAATATGCTATAGCACCAAAGTGTGTCTTTAGTTGTAAAGGTGTAAGTTCACAATTTAGCATTTTTATTATAAATAAAAATAATGTTGGTATTAACATCATGTAACAAAGACAAATGCTGTTACTGTGGATACCATGCAACAAGGAAACACAAAACCAGCAATAAGAAGGAAGATAGAAGATTTCTGAAGAACTTAAACAAGTTTATGTGTGTGTGTGTGTGTGTGTGAATCAATGAAAGCACTATATAACACTGTGGGGCGACTGTGGCTCAGGACGTACAGTAAAGCAGTCGTCCAATCCCAGGGTTGTTGGTTTCATCCCCAGCTCCTCCAGTCACATGTTGCAGTGTCCTTGAGCAAGACACTAAACCCCAACGTAGTTGCCCCCAGTGAGTGTTGACTCCCTCATCAGTGAGTGAGTGAGTATGAATGGGTGAATGAGAAGCAGTGTAAAGTGCTTTGGATAGAAAAGTGCATTTCCAACATTTACACTGTTTACAAGTCACTGATAGCTTCTGCACCACTTTCCACTTGTCTGGACAGTCTCTGTCCCCTGTCTTCCAGAGCTTCTGATTTCACAGACAGTCACATATTATTATTATTATTATCAGAACAAGTTATTCTAATCAGAAATATATGATAAATACAAACCTTTAAGGTAGATTTATTTTCATGAACGTGTTTATTGTGTCCATTAATATACAGCAGGAAACTCCAAAGTCAAGTAACAATGGAGACATTTGTCTTTACTGTGCAGTTTGACAGCTTTAGATTTGACACTAGTTTATGTGGACAGTGTTGACAATGACTGGAGCAGAAATCTGTGACTGTTCAAAATGAGCTTTTTTCATTTGATGGATCTTTATGTTGCTGGAAACCAGATGAACAGACACTTTGTGGACAATTGTTTGGACCTCAGAGCATTTGGACTGAAACAGTGAGAATAGGAATGTGATTGTGGTCACAGTGATGCTCCTGTTTCTGTGAACACATGAGTTCAGGGTTTAAAGGGACAGATGTCCTCTCACAGGACAAATAAGGAGTGGACAGTGATAGTAAATGTTTTAAAAATGTGTTGGATCATCTGATAAACTCTGTCACAGGCTGAGTGTGAGAAGAAAACCAACATTCAGTGTGTTGAGTTTCCTCCAGAGTGAGACGTCTGTCAGAGTTCAGAGGATCTAAAACCACAACATGTTTGATCCACATATGACATCACTCTGACATCACTGATCAATAGTGATCAATAGTCAGTGTGTAGACTGTGTGAGAGTCAGGAAGAGTCAGGGTGAAGAAGACAATGTGTCCTCCTGTCTTCATCCATCAGCTCCTTCACTTCCATGTTGTCTCTGATCCAAAGTCAGATCAGATCAATAATCAAACATTGATCAAACTGATTGTTCAGCCATCAGAGGAGTTGGATCAGTGGAGCTGCTTGTGTTCCTGATGTCCACTGTCTCATCTTTGTCCTGAATTCTTGCTGCATAAGAGACTAAAGACAGTCAGAGACAGACGACTAGAGACAAACAACAAGAGGCAGACAATCAAGAAAAAATACGAAGAAAACTGACCTTTGATCCTGAGCTGAACTGTTTTCTTTCTCAGTAAGATGTTTCCCTCCTTGTTCCAGACTCTGCAGACATATGTCCCTGTGTCTCCGACTGTGGGGTATTTCAGGGTCAGACTGACGTCTCCAGTTTTCAGCAGGTCTTTCTTCATCTCTGTTCGATCTTTGTAAGACTGGTCCTGTTCTTCAGGCTGATCAGAGCCGTTCTCATACACATGGACCATCCTGTAGTAACTGTCCATCCAGTCCACTCTGACGTCTTCAGGCAGGTGAACTGTGGTTTTGCACAGAAGGACGACAGACTCCACCCCTGAATCCACCTCCACCTGTGGGACTAAGAGGACAACAAAGCTCAACATCATGTGGACAGACAGCAGCAGCAGCTTTTACACATTTTCTTTCATATTTCACTTCATACACTCAATCAAAGTTTTGCCTCTGAAAGACAATGACTGTTATCTAGTTCAAATCCAAGAGGAATTTTAAGACTCATCAACTATGAAATGTCAGTAATGTGGATGATGAGATCATGTCTGGTTAAGAGGACACGTTATTTGGCACAGACAGAGTGAGACAATCAGAGAACACAAACCAAGATTCACATTTATTTTAATGATGTAACATCAGCAAATGATCACAATGAATTAACATATTTCTAATCTTTCTGTTCTAATAATAGTAAATAATTATCTGTGGTCACCTGATAAAGTCACATGAACTACAACATATTCAGGTTCTTTGAAACTTTAAGTTTGGGGAAAGTTTGAATAATACTGGATATATGTTCTACTGCAGTACATTGTTGGTGTACAAATACAGTAATACTGGTTCAGTACATTGTGGTAGGGACTGTAACATGCACTGGCTGCTGTAACTCTGAGTGGAAGCTGAGCGCCACCTACAGACCATTTACTGTAATAGTGTTTTGGAATCTGCTATATTCTGTTTTAACAGTCAGCAAGTTTGATCTGATTAGTTTGTAATTTATGTAGAAAATACCAAGTATCTGCTGTGATTGTACATAATGCTAAGTAAACCAGAACATGTGACATGAGGAGTCTGGTTACAATGATTCATTATTTCAACATAACTATTTCTTTTAAGTCTGGAGCCTGAAAGATGTCGAACAATCCAAATGTCTTTTGTTTAAATTCGTAACTTGGTACAAGACAAACTAGTAATGTTGTTGTTGTAGTTGATGTTTTTTCTCTTCCTCACACACTGACTGGCTGTGATAAAGGACGTTTACTGATGCTGCTGCATCAGCACCTTTCAGCTGTATCTCACTGTCTTCATCAGTGCAGCAGTTGGTCCATTGTCATGGAGATGGTTGAGTTGTTAGATAGATGTTGCTCTGTGGAGGATTGTTTCACATGACTCAACTGAACAAAGTCCACCCAGTGATGAACAGTGGCAGGTGTTGAAGTCCTGCAGAATGAACTGACTTGTTTGATCTTTGAACTGACCTCTGACCAGCAGCTCCACCTTTTTCTTCATCAGGACGTTTCCCTCCATGTTGTTGACGGTGCAGGTGAAGGTTCCTCTGTCTCTGTCTGTGGGGTGTTTCAGGGTCAGACTGAGGTCTCCAGTTTTTAGCAGGTTTCTCTTCATCTCTGTTTGACCTTTGTAACAATAGAACTGTTCTGCAGGCTGGTCAGAGCCGTTCTGATACACATGGATCATCTTGTCTTTATTGTTCTTCCACTGCACTTTGGCGTCTACAGGCAGACAAACTGTGGTTTTGCAGGGCAGATGGACAGACTCCACCCCTGAATCCACCTCCACCTGGTAGCCTGAGAGGACAACAAAGCACAGCATCATGTGGACAGACAGCAGCAGCAGCTCTGATGGTAACAGGACCTCACTGTCCCATGAAGACACTCAGGAACTACTTATTGTGACTGATTCTCAGTTTGGTTCTGATTTGTTCCTCACTCTCAGTCTGTCTCAACAGTCAAGGAGCAACAAGAGTAAAGATGTGAACCATCAGCATTATGGGTAATGTAGTAGTAGAGACATACCTGACATGAAATAGTGACGGAAATGTACTAAAAGACCCCCAGCAACAATCAGAAGAACCAGGAGAACCAGGAGAACTTTGGCCCAGGATGGAAATCGTTCTGTGGAGAACATGAAGAACAACATGACCTCCGACCTCTGACCTGTATCTACAGCACTGACCTCTGACCTGTCACTGACCTTTGAGCTGCAGCTGTAAGTCTGTCACTCTCCATTGTCGTCCAAATCCATCTCTGAAGGAGCAGGTGTAGGTTCCACTGTCAGACAGTTGCAGTTCTGTCAGATTCAGACTGAGGTCTCCAGTTTCCAGAGCATCAGGCATCATCGATGTTCGGCCGCTGTAAAGCTGGTTCTGGTTTTTAAGTTCATCACCTTCCTGCTGACGCTGGTGGACGGTTGAAGGACTGAGATCAGAGCGGCTCCACATCACTGTGGGATTGTTCACGTCAAAAGTGGGAAACTCACAGGGCAGCAGGACAAACTGGTCCCCCTCATACATGTCCACAGCTGAGACATGCTGGGAAACTGTGAGGACACACAGACAGAGAGGGTCCATCTCAGCAGCCTTATTTCATGTCTCATTACTCGTCCGTCCTCAGGTGAGTCAGAAACCAACCTGGTCCTGTTTGTGATTGGACGCTGCAGCTGATCAGGCTGCTTTGAAACCACATCACCACAGTTTAACACCAACAACACTGACAAACACCAGAACCAACTCAGGATCCTGGTTCTCACTGGTTAGAGGTTTTCAGTGGGATTTTTAAATAACATATCACACTTTGTATTTCACATTAACACATGAATGTGTATGTTTGTTCATTGTATAAAAGTTATGGGTTATATTTCCTGCTGAATCAGCAGGTGGAGCTTTGAGAGGATCAATGGTCAAAGTAAAAAACTCAAAGACATAAGTTAATATAGCAGCTTCATTATTTGTCCACATGTGTGTCAGTCTGTGTGTCTGTACATACATTTGTAAATATCTACATTTAATATGTGTGTACATGTAAAATAATGTACAAATGTATTCACTCAAAAACTGAATGTAAATGTCTTTAATTCTTTGTCTTTTTAGCTAAAAGTGCTGGAAAACCTCACAATTGGCTCTTTGTCAATCAGGTCTGACATCAGCCAAGCACACAGTCCCATTACAGAGACATGTGGACAATGTGAAGACACACTGGACAGTTTTGTTCTGGTTGAAGGTTTTATCTAAACTGAAGTCTTCCACCTGTGCTCTTCACCCAATTCCCACCTCCTTTTTAAAAATGTCTGATGAGGTTTTAACTATTGTTACCAACTTTTCCCTGCAGCTCTTAAAAGTGCACTTGTTCAAGCTGTTTTTAAAACACACCAGAAATCTTGGAGTGATTCAGAACTGAGTTTTAAGGCTCATGTGGACTCTGTCACCAAATCAGCTTTTTATCACTTCAAACATATTAATAAAGTTCGAGCATTTCTTCAAATGACTGCTGCTGAACTCCTCTATCCTCACATCTTTTCCTTCCATCTGTCCATCACGTCTTCAGCAGGAGGACTAATACTCAGAGAAAAGACAGGACTGATGGAGACGTGGAGACACTTCATGTGTTTCTCTCAGTGAGGAGAAGAAATCAAAGCTTTGATTTGGTTTGTTTCAATCTTGTAAGAAGTGATGTGAAGGTGTTGTGGTTGGACAGGTGTTGAAGGACTGGGACAAAGTGAATGTGTCCTCTGCAGTGTGAGCAGCCTGGAAACTCAACATTTGTCTGAATGAAGCCCAACATTTCCATCCACATCTGATGCTGCTGTCAGCAAAAAGACCACAGCAAAGGATCATTGTTACTGCTGGGAACACAAGCTGTGAGAAGATGAAGAAGCTACAGGGACAGAATCCTGAAGAAGACAACTGAGGACAGTCTGACACATCCAGGAGGATTTCATCCAACAAACACATGGATCAGTGAGTGCTTTCATTCTCATTTGTATTTCCTTTACTTTTGACCTTGGACCTATTAATGATCTACCAGCTTCACCCATTTGGACGTGTTTACCTGGACTGTACAATAAAAAGCTGAATAACATCTGTTGCTTTTTATCACTTTATTTTAACATCCTGGACACAGTCATTGCTGAAACTGAAAATCTGATTTCAAAGTAAAGTCTGGACCTGATGATGCTGTAAACTGTATTTTCTCTCACGTTTCAAACATCAGCCTCTGCTTCCAGACAAAATGCACCGACAATCTGCAAAAATACATGTTTGTTCATCACAGTGTCTTTACTGAAGAAGTTTGAATAAATTAGTGGTTGAATCTACATTTCTGCACTAAAATGTCCAGAAACCCCACATCTTTGGAAGACTTGAGGCTGCATGTGTTTATTTCTACTTTGGTGTGTTTACTATTAAATCATCCTACAACAACATTTTGCTTCTTTTTTTTTTAATAAATCACCTAAAGAACTTCACACTTGTGTGTCATGTGCCTCCTGCCCAACAACTGTTAGTGTGTATATGCACCTGGCTGCTTTCACAGCCAAAGATAAACCTGCAGCTTGGCTGAGGGGTCATTTCATCAGTGAGCAGAGAAGGAGAAAAGCAGCAAAAATGAAGAGGCATTTTAGAAATGCTCATGCAGCCTTTATCTAGCAACAAGCAGCAGGACAAGAACGTAACTAAACACACACACACACACACACACACACACACACACACACACTCTTCTGTTCTCTTTTCTATTTGCAGTTTGCACAATAAATGTTTACATTGATGAATTAGATGTTGATTTAAAAATATATATTGTAATACATAATAACACATATTGTCACACGCCTCCATAATATAACTGGCAGCTATACAATAATGTCATACATCGGCCTCCAATGGGAAAACGGCTGCATCTGGTGGAATCCTCTGGCCCTGTCGGACGACCAATGTCCTGCCCTGACACAGGAGGCCTGGATCCCGGCTAAAAGAAGACATGGGACGACACCTGCTGCAGCTTAACACTCCATCAGACCACTTCCCTGGTCCAGGTGGAGAACCGGTTCACTGTTCACTGAGAAGCTGGAAAGGCCAACTTCCCCAGCAGCGGTTCCCTCTGACTGCCTGCCCCGTGAGATGCCAGACAGCTCGGCCCCCACAGGTGTCCGCTCCACCTCCCGTGGGCAGCACGGTCAGGACATGCTGCTGGGGCCGAGCCAGAACTGAAACGCCACCACCACCAACACCGTGCCTCCAGAGAGGAATCCACATGCTGCTCCACCACAGACGGTTCTTCATCTCCGGCCCAGTTCCCACACTGGGTCGCGGTGTTGGCTGGTTCTCCAGACTCCTCAGTCTGCACACATGGCTTCAACCACAAGAACCACACACAGACTCTCTGACATTGATAATTTCAATATTTTCTGGGATCGTCCTCAGAACTTCAAACAAGATGGACTGCACCCGAACTTCTTGGGATCATTGATGTGGACTGAGAACATTGTCCACAGCGTCTCAGTCTCCTGCATCCTCAGCTCCAACACCCGACAACATCCACAGGTATAAACAGTCTGAGATACTTATAGAATCTGACGTTACCAACAGACAAAATGAAGCTGTTATGGATTCTAACTTTTCACCCAGAGAATTTTATTATTTTGTTGAATGTTATGATCTTAACCACACTGCTCTTTGTCCTATAGAGACTATGTCTGAACCAAAACCCAAAACTATTAAATGTGGATTATTAAATATCAGATCTCTCTCTTCTAAATCTGTTAGTAAATGACTTAATAAATGATCATCAATTCGATTTATTTTGTCTCACTGAAACTTGGTTGCAGCAGGAAGAATATGTCAGTTTAAATGAGTCATATTAATTATCATGTTCCTAGAAGCACAGACTGAGGTGGAGGAGTAGCAGCAATCTTCCATTGTAGCTTATCAATAATTCCTAGACCTAAACATAGTTATAACTCATTTGAGAGTCTTACTCTTAACCTTTCACACCCAAACTGGAAAACTCAAAAACCACTATTATTTGTTATCGTGTACCGTCCTCCAGTCCCTTATTCAGAGTTTTTGATTGAATTTTCTGATTTTCTATCTGATTTAGTGCTTAGTACAGATAAAGTCATTATAGTGACTTTAACATCCATGTAGATGCTGACAGTAACTGTGTTTAATTCATTATTAGATTCAATTGGTTTTTTCCAAAATGTAAATAAACCCACTCACTGTTTTAGTCACAGCTTAGACCTTGTCCTTACGTATGGAAGTGAAGCGGATAATTTAATCATATTTCCTCACAACTCTCTTCTGTCTGACCATTTTTTAATAACATTTGAATTTACAATAACGGACTATACAGCAGTTAGGGAAAAATTCCACTATAGCAGATGCTTAAGTGAAAAAGCTGTCAACAAATTTAAAGAAATTATTCTTTCATCATTATCATCATCTTTCAACCTTAATGTTACTCCTGCACAACTTGATTATCTAGTCAATGATTCTGCAGCCTCACTGCTTATGATACTAGATACATTTGTCCCTCTGAAAAAGAAAGCGGTGAATTAGAGATGATCTCCATGGTACAATTCACAAGTTCACAGCTTAAAGCAGGCAACACAAGTTAGAAAGGAAGTGTTGTTCCAGAAATTTAGAAGAATCTCATTTAGCCTGGAAAAACACTCACCTGTAAAATATGCCATTTTTTCCAAAGATATTTGATATTGTAAGGAGCAGTAGCAGCAATAGCACGGATGATAATAACCGAGGTCGTTTTTTTAAATGCAGCAGCAACAATCGCAGCAGTAGCAGTGGGGGTGCCCGAGCACATGGATCGTGACTGACAGGTGACACACACACACACACACACACACACACCTAGGGTTTTGGTTGCCATCTAACTGTTAACTGATAAGTGAACCATCATGACATCCACCACGTGGAGGGGAGGAGGAGGGGGTTAGGGCTGTCTAACTGTCTAACAGTCACGATGCTCTACACGCACGTTCAGTGTTATACTACTTGTAGAGGTGATCTTACTCGAATCTAACGCTCCTAACTCCTCAGCACATACTTCACTCCAGAGATCGTTGTTAGACAAACATTGAACATTTATTGTACTTGCTTCTCAACTTAGCCGATGACAGATCAATTGTACATACAACTTTAAGCACAGTGATCTCACAAGCACGTTCACTCACTGTTTCATCAAACAAGTTTCCCAAAGTATGTCTGAACTGACAGGACTCGTAGAACTCGGTAAGAAACCGTGTGCCTCCACAGCTACACACAGAACCCTTTTCTTCTACCTTGTTGCAGTCCACACCTTTCTTGTAGTCAGAGTTCCTATGCTCCAGTTACTGTGTCACGTTTACACCCTTCAGTAGCTGAGCTAAAACTGCATCTGTCCTTAACAAACCCTTAGCATTGCATTGTTTCCTTGACCACTGGTCAACAACTTAAAGGTAATCTACAAAGGCAAACTATCAAGCCATATGATGTCACTAAAGACATCATCAGTGAATAGACACATCACAAACACACATTACATAAACAATTACATTACACACACAAGCAAACTTTATATAAAAAAAGTAACTAACTAACCCCCTTGTTTGGCTCATACACTACTGCTGAATGAATCTAAAGATCTAGTTACTAACAGTCTTCCTTATGTTTCTCAAGAAGAAAACCTAATATTTGCGACTGACATCTGTAACAACGAGGGTTTATAACTAGAACGTTACATGACGTTCACCATGTTTTTCAAAGTTCTTTTACCTTCATATTCCTGTTTACACTCTACAGTCCATGTTGTCCACACTTCTCCACCAGGATCTCACCTTAAATCTGTGCTTTGTTTCTCTTTTTTCCTTTTCTTTTTGTTATTTACAGCAAAAGTTGCTCTATTTATTAAACACCTGTCACCACCATATTTGATTTGTCAGAGGAATCCATGACAATTTCTGCTGTTGTGGGATTTACTTAGTTGATGGACGAGCATTTACTGTGCAGCAACTCATACTGGAAGGAAATCAGTTGTAACAGTACTCAGTATTGGCAATGACTAAAATGTAAGGATTTGTTCCTGGTACTTGAAATCTCCACCCCTGATATCCTAAAAACCTCAAGCTGGTGGTTCCCAGAATTTCCAAAGGTAGAATGGGAGGTAGAGCCTTCAGCTATCAAGCTCCTCTCCTGTGGAACCAGCTCCCAGTTCAGATTCAGGAAGCAGACTCCCTCTCTACTTTTAAGTCTCGGCTTAAAACCTTCCTCTTTGATAAAGCTCATAGTTAGAACTGCTCATTCACTCTGAACCAGCTCCTAGTTCTGCTGCTGTACACTAAGACTCCTGGGGGACCCCCTGATGTCATCTGTTTCATTTTAGTCATGATTCTATTTAACATTTACATTTAGTGATTTGTCATAAGCTTTTATCCAAAGTGACTTACATGTGAGGTTGACATGATGTTTAAATGTTTTAACAAAAAAGAAGCAGTGAAACGTCTTCTATGTTCATCCACCACTATTCACTGTCAGGTCTAACTGAGCTTTAAAGTGCGTTAGACAGAGACCACAACCACAACCAACAGGGGAAAACACTGACTTTGTCTTTATGCAGTGAATTTCTAAGAGCATTTATTTGATAAAGCAAAATATTCTGCTGTGTTGGGGACAAGCCCCCCTGGCTGTATGCACACACACACACACACACACACACACACACACTGGAAGTCACTATAGGAAACAAACTAACCAGTTTTACAGTTTCTCTTCTACCAACACTACTGACAACAGTCAGACACTTTTATCCAAAGTGACTTACAACTAAGCAGCAGACACTATGGACAACTGTGATGTTCAGTGTCTTACCCAGGGACACTTGGACTGGGAGTCGAGCCACTGACCCTGTGGTTTGAACTACATGTGGAGAGTAAACTCATTCTATGTTCATACAAACATGTAGGGAGGGTCCTGTAGTTACTGAGCTAACGTTAGGACACAGCTGGACTGTTGAGATAACACACTGTATGAAGCTGCTGGTGTGATGAACTGTTCCTGAGAAACAGCCGAGCAGAGCTGAAGAACAACACTCCATGTTTCCCCTCAAACACAATAGAACAAGTAAGCAGCCTGTTTTGAAGAGGTAACGAGTAGAAAGTTATTTGTGTTCAAATGTAGGAAAAGTACGAAATACTCAAGTACAGAGGTCTGAAAAATCTACTTAACTACAGTGAATGGTGGTCTGTCTGTGTGTGTCTGTCTGTGTGGACACTGAGACAGACTGGAGACCTGTCCAGGGTGGACCCCATTTTCTGGATGTTTCCAGCAGCTTGTCCCATTTCTGCTTCAAAAACAGTTGTTGCTTCCCACAGATCAGATATATGTATGTTTCTTTTGTGAAGCTTCATCAGCAGCCACAGAGCTGCAGTTACTTCAGATGACAAAGGCTGTGCTTCCATTCCAGATGACTGCAGACAGTCCACTAAAGTCAGTTGTGTGGGACAAAGGAAGTTTCTCTTACCGTGTATGAAGATCACAAACTCCACAAACATCTTCATCTTCCTGCTAAAACTGCAACAAATCCTCCTTAAATCAGCTTCTTCCTAAACTAACTGCAGGTTCACAATGGTTCTAATCTACTGACACTTTAGTTTCACTTTTAGCTGAAGGAGGTGGTTTAATTGAAGCCTTTTGACCTGCTTCAGGTCAAACAGCTTTATACAAACACACTGTAGTGTAGAGGTGACACTGGTTATGTATATGTGTCCCTATTTGGATAAGACAGCTACTATCATCTGTAGTTTGTGTCAGCATCAAGCAGCTTATCAGCTATTTACACACACACACACACACACACACACACACACACTTAGGCAGCATTTCTCTCTTCTCTAGTTCCTCATTAGTCACTGATGGACTCAGCTTTGATTGGACACTTCTTTTCTCTTTGCAAACACTTTGTTTTCACTTCTGAGTTTTTTAAGCATTAAATTTATGTGTGAAAACTAACTAAGCCATATTTTATATGGTCTTCTGTGTCACATGATTATAGCAGCCTATCAGATGTCAGAGCTAACCCTACAACTCTGTGGAACACTTTAGCAGATGGCCCAAACCACTTCTTCTAATATTGTTGAAGTTAAACTAATAAATGTGTTAAAAAATGCTCAGCTTTTTAACCACTGTTATAAATGTCATATGCACAATGTCGTGCTCCCATTAAATGGTAACATTTTTGTGAAATATTGTCTTTGGCCCCTAATGAATACAATTTAATAATAATTGTAATACACTACAGTTACCCCTACAAATGGCCACCCACCTTGAGCCTGGTTCTGCTGGACACATCAAATCCTGCCCTTTAACCTTCTGCCCTCTGGCAGGTAGTACAGGAGTATCAGGAGTCTGAAAAACTGACTAAATTACAGTTTTTTCCCAGGGTCGTCTAGACCGTTAACCTTGAAAGAGTGATTTCAAATTGGCAACTCTAATTCTCATGGTAACATGCAATGTGTGCGTGTGACGTTTGTTTTTTTTTGTCCTTCTGGTTTAACCCGTGAGTTCAAGGTCGCCACAGCGGATCATATGGCTGCATGTTGATTTGGCAGTTTTTACACTGGATGCCCCTCTTAATGCAATTTCTACCGGGCTGGGGATGGGCTGTTGGGGGTTCACTGTCTTGCCCAGAGACACTTTGACATGTGGTCAGAAAGAACAGGGCGCGAAACTCGGACTCTATAGTCGGTGAGCTGCAGATCTACCAACTGTGATACTTTTTGCTTGTATTTAAAAGTGCATTGTTGGGAGCTGCTCGACTAAATTTCATTGTATAACTGTGTGTGCAATGACAATAAAAGTTTTAATTATTATTAATAAACTTGTAGGTTTAGATCCTCTGAACTCTGACAGAGGTCTCACTCTGGAGAAAATTGTCAATACTTAGAATCTCTGTTTTATGCTCACACTGAACATATGATAGTTTTTATCAGTCTCAGACTGTCACACTTCTTGAATACCTGGAATTGATTTTGAGCTGTTGTCTAAACTTCACACAGCTCTTTATGAACAAAGGGTTTGGGTTGGAAGCTCAGCTAAGGGCAGAAGTGAACATTTGTGAACAGCAATATGGTTTCATGCCTAGAAAGAGAACAACAGATGCAGTATTTGCTTTGAAGATGCTGATGGAGAAGTACAGAGAAGGTCAGAGGGAGTTGCATTGTGTCTTTGTAGATTTAGAGAAAGCGTATGACAGGGTGCAGAGAGAGGAGCTGTGGTATTGTTTGAGGACGTCTGGAGTGGCAGAGAAGTATGTTAGAGTGGTGCAGGACATGTATGAGAGCTGTAAGACTGTGGTGAGGTGCTGTAGGTGTGACAGAGGAGTTCAAGGTGGAGGTGGGTCTGCATCAAGGATCGGCTCTGAGCCCCTTCTTGTTTGCCCTGGTGATGGACAGGCTGACAGATGAGGTTAGACAGGAATCTCCATGGACTATGATGTTTGCAGATGACATTGTGATTTGTAGTGAGAGCAGGGAGCAGGTGGAGGAAAATCTAGAGAGGTGGAGGTCTGCTCTGGAAAACAGAGGAATGAAGCTTAGCCGCAGCAAGACAGAATACATGTGTGTCAATGAGAGGGACCCAGGTGGAACAGTGAGGTTACAGGGAGCAGAGGTGAAGAAGGTGCAGGACTTTAAGTACTTAGGGTCAACAGTTCAGAGCAACGGAGAGTGTGGAAAAGAGGTGAAGAGGTGAGTGCAGGCAGGTTGGAACGGGTGGAGAAAAGTGTCAGGTGTGTTGTGTGATAAAAGAGTATCAGCGAGAATGAAAGGAAAGATGTTCAAGACGGTGGTGAGACCAGAGATGTTGTTCGGCTAAGAGACAGTGACACTGAAGAAAAGACAGGAGGCAGAGCTGGAGGTATCAGAGCTTAAGATGTTGAGGTTCTCTTTGGGAGTGACGAGGATGGACAGGATCAGGAATGAGGACATCAGAGGGACAGATCATGTTAGATGTGTTGGAGATAAAGTCAGAGAGGACAGACTGAGGTGGTTTGGACATGTTCAAAGGAGAAACTGTGAATATATATCGGTAGAAGGATGCTGAGGTTGGAGCTGCCAGGCAGGAGGTCTAGAGGAAGAACAAAGAGGAGATTTATGGATGTAGTGAGAGAGGACATGAAGTTAGTTGGTGTGAGTGAAGAGGATACAGAGGACAGGGTTAGATGGAGGGACATGATTCACTGTGGAGACTCCTGAAAGGAAACAGCCAAAAGGAAAAGAAGAAGAAGACACATCAATATAAGAAAAAAACATTACCAGAGTAAACGTTGGTTCTTTCTTGAAATGTCAGTGAGTCCAGATTTTTCCCAGTTAGCAGGTTAGCAACAGGCATTTAACTTACATAACAATAACCAATTGAGCCGCAAGTACATAACATGTTTTGGAGAAACTACAGCTACATTATAGGCCTGTGGTACATAGACTGTTTCTAAAGATAGATTGATGATATCTAATATGAATGTATCTATTAAGGGTAAAGCTTCCTTGAGCAGCTTAGTTGGAATAGGGTCTAGCAGACAGGTTGTTGGTTTAGATGAGGTAATAATTGAAGTTAGCTCAGAGAGATCTATGGGTAAAAAGCAGTCTAACAGGGTTTGGGGCCTTATCGATGACTCTAGCACTGCTGTACATGAAGATCTATCTGTAATATTTGGGGGGAGGATCTGGTGAATTCTTTCTCTAATAGCTACAATTTTATTCATAAAGAAAGTCGTGAAGTCATTGCTTAAAGTTCATCAGTAAATCACTGATCGATCAGAAAAACTCCACCATCTTTGTCTGTAACCAGCTTCTCCTGGAACCAAACACACAGTGACTGAGCACCACCCGTCTGGCTGTGGAGGCCACAGAAACAAACTGCAGCTGCTTCCTCAATGTCAACAAACTGTATGCAAAGTACAATATATCACTGACATGAGAACATACAATAAATCATTAGTGTGATAATCTCTAGGTTTTGTTACCATTAGTAATAATTAGTTACAGTTACTTAGCTTCTTACTGCATTAACTGTTGCTTATTATAGTGAAGTGTTAGTGTTAATGGTAACAACTGACATGTAATGTATAATTATTCCTCATATTCATACAATGTAAAAATTACACAAGATTCAAAATGGTCATGATGTCAAAACTTCAATCCATCCATTAGGATGGAGGCAAACCCAGCTGTCACTGGGCAAGAGGCAGGGTCCACCCTGGACAGGTCTCCAGTCTCAGGGCCAACACAGAGAGACACACACAGACAGACAAACATTCACAACTATGGGCAGTTTGGAGTCAGCACTGAATATGTTTGGACTGTGGGAGGAAACTGTAACACCCAGAGGAAACAAACACAAGCACTGGAAAACATGCAAACTGCAGACAGAAAGGCCAAAACCAGCCGAGGATTCAAACCACAGACCTTCTAGCTGTGAGGTGTGAGGTCTAACCACTCCACTGCTGTGCTGTCCTCAAAACTTTAAGTATATGTTAAATGTTTTAAGGACATTTGAACTTTTTCATTAGTTAATAAAAATAACTCATGTACATTTTTAAAAGTGATAAATAATTTAAAACAATTTCTTCCATAATGTCAATGTGCCAAAAGTCTGGTCACATTTATTGCAGCTGGGGATCTGGAGATAAGCAAGCTGAATTGTTTTAACATGATTTACAGTCTACTCATCACATAGACAGAATGTTGTTGAGCTTTGAAACATCCACTTGGTTTCTGTAAGTGACACTGAAGCTAGAAAGACGTGTAGAAATGGCTAAAACAACAAATACGCAGGAGACACAAAAGATAGTGGATCACTAACCTTCTTGGAGGCCTCAGTCTTAATTTATTCACTTGCATCAGTTAAGAAAAGACAGGAAGTAGCTGGATATTCCTTAAAGTTTATGGGTTGAGGTGTTTAGTGCTCATGCAGTAAGTGTATTTTAACTGAATGTTTACAGGGATTCAGTTTCATTTGTCATTCAAAAATATCACTGAGTAAATATTTAGTCCAAGAAATGTGATTCTTTCTAGTTCACTGTTATTCAATAATCCTCATTTTAAGGATGAAAATTAAAGATTATGAAAATATGTATAAAAGATGAAGTTTAAAAACTGAAATTGTGTAGTGAGTAAAAATTAAAGTGGACAGTATCTGGGAGGACAAGAAGACATAGAAAGAGGAAGTACAGTGACCAAACAGGATGTCAGTGCTGTGAAAAAAGGTGTTTATGAGAATTATGGTTGTATAGTTGTCACGTACTCAGTTATAAAACCATGTGTAAAGTTTAGGTGAGAGTTGTTTCCCATAGACGTCCTGCTCTTGTCTTTTCTTGTCTTGTCCCCATTTTTACCAAGGTTGTGTCTTGTGATTTTAGATTGTTTTTGTGTTGATTGTCCTTTTCTGTGTGTTTTGTATAGGAGCCATTGTCTCCTATTAATATCAAATAGAGTCAGTCTTTAATTTACAGCAGGGAACAGACATTATTTTTCTTTTTTTTGGGGGGGGGTCACTTCCTACGTGCATCATGGAACAGAAAACCGAACCAGCAGAGTTGAGCTCCTGCATCAAACAAGCTCCTCATCAGTGTCTGATTCACCCATTTACAACTTCTCATTCAATTTTCTTACAAACTCATGTTGCTTATGGCTTGTTCAAGGGGGATTTGTTGGGTTGCTTCTACATACTTGTGTAGTCTGGACTTTATTATGTAAAGTGCCCTGAGATGACTTTGTTGTAAATTGGCGCTATATAAATAAAGTTGAATAGAATTGAGTGTCGGATCATGACATCTGACCTGGATAAGCATCAGTCTGTCCACTCATGCTTCACAAAGGACATGTCATAACTACAGCTCTCTGTACTGCTGGGACTCACTTAAAGGAAACTCATGTCAGGATATTATATCATTTTATAATATTATATTATATAATGTCCATGACCCTGAAATTCCTGGGACTCACCATATCACAACATTTACATTTAGTCATTTAACAGATAGAACAGAACAGGACATTGTTTTAAGTGCATAGGAAGTTTTTTGAAGTGAGGCTGCTGAGCCTGCAGAGTTTAGTAGCTCGTTCCACCATTGTGAGATCACTGAGCTGAAGAGTTTTGCTCGGGCTCTTTTGTTGCTGACACACTAGCAGCAGTTAGCTAACGTGAGTTAGTATTATATTTAATCCTTATTATCTTCACTGCTCCACTCACTACTATCTTGCTTTTTTCTCCTATTACTCTTTTTTTCTCTCCCAGAATAAAAACTCTTGCTCATGTTCTTCAGCTGGTTGTCCTTGCTTCATTAGACCTGTTTGTTTACATTGAATCATGTCCTACTTGCTCTGGAGGGACAGTCGGGGTCCTCTTAGGGAGGTCTGGGACTTCTTTGCACACCTTCAGTGCTGTACATAGTTTAACTTTACTGAGCAGTTACCTGCTTTGCTGCTGGCACAGAGCACCTCTGGCAGCATGGAGAGCATCTTCACAAACTGTGCCACTGTCTGGTTCACCAGCTGCTCAGATGCAGAAACATCTGCACCGGGTGGTGATGGCAGCACAGCATGTTGTAGGGATGAAGCTCCAAAGACTGAGGAGCAGCTTCTCTGCATCACACCTCTTCCTGTCCTACCACAGAGCAGAAAACAGAATCTGTGCAACACACAAGCTCACATGAAGAAGACTTGGTTGTTTTATTGTTCTGCATTGAGAGAAGTCACATGAAAAATCACTTTAAGAATAATTTTGCTGCTACTGCTTAAAACCATCAGTGAGTTCATCCTCATCCTTCATACAAACTGGCAGAAGTGGATGAAATCAAACCTATGACACATAAGATCTATGTTTAGATCTCAGAGTGTGACCTCAGTCTGACCTAAAAACTGATGGAGGCAGCTGGTTCCAGCAGGGGGCGCAAACTAAATAATCTACATTTATAACGTTTATCAGTTATCAAAAAAGTTTGTAAAGAGAGAAAAGAAACACAAGAATCCATTTTCCTTATTGATATGTCACATACTGAGACTGTCATAGCTAAAACATCTGTGCAGATGTTGTTAGTAGGATCTTCACATCCCACTTTTAAAACATTTCTGTTGAGTCCAGTCCAGATTTGTTCCACATTTGCCTCATAAGTTTCTGCAGACATCTGAAATCCTCACATCTTGTTCATTTTAATTCATTTATAGATTCAAGGATTCAAAACCTGATTTCTGTCAAATATTACATTCATTTCATTTCTTTTATTCATTAACTGATCATGTAGTTTAGTAGCAATAAAAAAATCAAATGTTGGAAGCTACAAACCAGAGGAAACAGAGTAAAGTCAGTGTGTTTAAGGCACCAAATGACCCACAGCAGCTCTGAGTCTGTTCAACTGCACTAAAACTACTTCATCTGGATGTTTTTTAATAAATGATGGAACATTCTAAACACAATGTGCAACAGTGAATGACATTATCCTTCAGTTCTGGATCCATGATAACAAATATGATCTAGTGTAGATCTGGATCTGTGGAGGACCAACAACAACACACAGCTCACCAACCATCTCAAGTAGATTCATGACAAAAATCTCTGAATGTACAATTAAACAAACACAGAACAAACACGTCATCACAAACTAGTGGACACAGAGAATCTGGGAACAAATAAATGTCTCAAACAGAAAAAAGGAGACAATTACCAGCTTATTGAAAACAATACATGACAAAAGTAGAACGTACATATGATCAACTCAACAACTGTCATTCAAATCATCTGATAAGAAAAGTGTGAAGCCTCTAAGTTCACCAGCATCTACTCTGTGTCCAACAGTCTTCTTCTGTCTGATCCAGTGTGTCTGTGACGTGTCCTCCTCCAGACGACATGTGGACATGTTCAGTAGCTGTAAAACCTGATGTAGCTACTGATCCATGATCAGTTCTCATGTAATGATGGATCAGAGCAAAGTCTTCTTCTTCTGTCTTCTGTTCTGCAGAGTGTAACTTTAAATCTGTGTTTGTTTAGACGTGAGTCACATGTGAGCGTATAGATTATTATTATGTTAGTGATGCTGCAGTTTATAAAGCTTTTAAAGTCAAATGTTTGACCAATGTTTGAACTTTTTAAATCCATGCAGCTGCACTACAATCATTCTCACTCATCTCCAATATGATGCATAACTATGACAGGACTCTTCTGTCTGTGGGACTAAACATGAGACAGGATCCTTCATAAATCACTAAAGTCGTGATGTCACATCCTGTGTGTGATGTCATGTCCTGTGGAGCAGATGCAGGTCAGTGGTCAGTTTAATGTCCAAGTAAAAAGTGAAGAAGAACAAAAGTCCATCATGTGTCAGTGAAAGGTGTGGACGTCTGACAGTTCAGGTTCACAAACACCACTGTGCTGCTGTTTAGGACTCAGATTAGGAGTTGGACTCATCTGTCCTTTCTTCTGTAGTCATATTAATGTTAGAATGTCTCTTCCTGTCCATCAGATCATCTGACCCATTAAAAAACTAACTTTGTGAGACATTTGTGTGATTTGATGGACGTCACGTTTGTGCTGCAGACAGACCTTTACATGGGAACTACAGACACAAAGACACTTCCTGTGGACAATAGTTTGGACATGTATTTGTGTTCAGAGCGATGCTCTTGATGATGAAGGTTGAATGTAGAGAGGGACAGACGTCTTTTTCAAGACAAACACAGAGGAGACAGTGAGCAGGTGATTGTAGTAAATGTTTCAGAAAATGTATTGAAGTGTTGAGAGTTTCCTGCAGAGTGAGACGTCTGTCTGAGTTCAGAGGATCTAAAGCAGAAGTCCCCAAAAAACTACATGTGACATCATTGATCAACACTGATCATCACTGATCAAGTGAGTGTGTGAGAGTCAGGAGGAGTCAAAGTGAAGAAGAAGACAAAGTGTCCTCCTGTCTTCATCCATCAGCTCCTTGATCAAACTGATTGATCAGCCATCAGAGGAGTTGGATCAGTGGAGCTGCTTCTGTTCCTGATGTCCACTGTCTCATCTTTGTCCTGAGTTCTCTCTGCAGAGGAGACAGAAGACAGTCAGACAGAGAGAGACAACAAGAACAAAAAAAAGAAACAAATATAAGGAAACTCACTTTTGACCTTGAGCAGCACTGTTTTCTTTCTCCAGATGTTCCTACCAGAGATTCTGCAGACATATGTCCCTGTGTCTCTGACTGTGGGGTGTTTCAGGGTCAGACTGAGGTCTCCAGTTTTCAGCAGGTCTTTCTTTATCTCTGTTCGGCCTCTATACTTTTCTTGTTGACTGCCAGGCTGATCAGAGCCGTTCACAATCTTATGTACCATCACCCATCGTGTGCCTTCTTTTTTTGCCCAATTCACTGTAGCATGCGCAGGCAGGTCACCAATGGTCCTGAAGGGCAGCTGGACAGACTCCACTCCCTCCTCCACCTCCACCTGACAGTCTGAGAGGACAACAAACCACAACATCAGCTGGACAGACAGCAGCAGCAGTTTAGAGGACACAGTTTCAGAGAAAGCTGAAGGACAGAACCAGATCAGAGCAGAAGGTAACAGGGGACAGAAATCTAGAAACTAAAAGCAGCTTTTGATCAGAGTCTTGATGCTGTTGGGATGTTTTGTCCATGTGCTGCTTCACAGTAATGTCTTATCTCACACAATCATCTGTGACTGTGTCTCTGTGCAAAGATGGAGCCAATCATTGATCCAGTGATGGATCAACAGATGAGGATCAGAGTCAGTACAGGAAGTGGAAGAAGAGAAATTCCCTCATGTGATGGTGAAAGAACTTGTAAAGTTGTCTGGGGATTTCTTCTCTTTCACTTCTTCTCCAAACTTCAACTGGACTTTGATCAACTTTTCTTTTCTGTTGTTCTTCTGCAGCAACAAGAACTCAGTCGACTATCAGCCGTGTTTTCTTCACATTCTTCAACACAACTGGAAGATTTTCAGTGATACAAACTATTAAAGCTGCTTTTCTTTCTGCTTTCAGCTTCTTCCTGATCAATACTGTCACACTCTGATTGCTCATCAATCAACTTATTGATATCAGTTTTTATTGTTACTTGGAAATGAGCTCCTGTCTTCTTCTTTGGTCACTTCCTCTTTTGATTAATCCCCAGTGAATCTGAAATGTTGTGGAGGATCAATATTTGTGATGGATTTGATGTTTTCATGTCTGATCTCTGTGGACTGTTGAGAACTGATAGCAGCTAGAAGCTGTTACCATAGCAACTCCATCCTCCATCTCCAAACATCAAATGTTAATAAATTCTTCTGGAAATGTTTTGACTGGTAGATTTTCACTCAGGTCACTTCAGAGCTGCAGTCGCTATGAGCTCACTGAGGTCAGTAACTGTTTCTCTCTCAGGCTGACGTTTGCTTTTTAAACCAAAGTGTTTGGACATGGTTCTAAATCCCCCTGTGGACACATCTATTAGGCTCATGTTAGAGAACAGTCTCAGCAGAACAATCAACAAATCTGAGGAAATGATCTTTAGTGAATTCTCTTTAGTTCTCTGCTCGTATCATCCACCAAAATAATTTATTTCAGCCAATCAGTGATAAGTGACTGTGTTTGTGGGAACCAGAGCCTGCATGTCCCTGATTCATGTCCACTGTGGTTCTGTGGGACCATCATCTCAGTCTGTCTCCTCCAGAACTAAGTGCAGCGCCGTCCACCCTCTGACCCTGATGTGTGTGTTTGTATCAGCAGTGGACTGATACTGACTCACTTTACATCAGTAACAAAGGTTTAAAAAGATGAAGGTGAAGAAGAAGTTTGACTCCAGAAACATCCAAATGCTTCAAAGTGTTGATGTAGCAGCAGTAACTGTGCAGACAACAGAGAGGAGGAGCAGAGCAGAGTGGATTCAGGACCACAGCTCCAGTCCAGTCCAACCAGTCTAACAGGTGGACAGAGGAAGACACTAGTCTGAGTTTCCCTATTGTTGTAATGTTATGGTCCATAGCTTTGTTTTCTGCTGTGGTTTCATCAGAAATGAGAATAATTCACCCAAAGTCTGTGATTCCTGTCAGTCAGAGCTACAGAATTTTATTACACAAAGATCCAATGAAGGAAAAAGATCCTAATATGTCTGCTGCTGGATTTAGATTCTGTCCAGTTCAGTGTCAATTCAAAGCTCACACTCTCTATAGACTAATAAGTCCTTCTAGACATGGACAGAGCTTCAATATTTGTCTACATTGAAGGAGACAACCCTAGTCAGCAGTGTCCACTAACTATTGTCCTCTTTTTAAAAACCAAACTCTGGACTTTGTTCTGTTGAATCAATTGTGTCCAAAATGTCTGTGGAGACATTAGAGGACAGCTCCATGTCTTATCTGTCCACCTAAACACAATTTCAGCTTTTGAAACTAATCCCAGCTTCTTGTTTTCTGCTCTCATGTGCTGATGGACATTTTCATTGTCACTGAAATAAGGTAGAGAGACAGAAAATGTCAAAGAGATCCAGCCAGAGCAAACTCACCTTTTCCACCTTTGTCTCCAATTAGACCAACAATCTAATTCATCCCAACACTTGTCTCAAGTTCTGTCTGCAGCTTCACGTGATCAAGGACCTGTTGTTACCTGGACCTGATCTACTTCTGGTGGAGCTCAGTTCAAAGTTTCTCTCTGTCACAAATATTCACATTACACTGAAATGATAGTTTGGTTCCAGGAAAATTCATTTCAATTCACTGTTAGAGTCATGAAATAAAGTGAAATACATTCATAGAAACATACTAACAGTAATACTGCAGTTTCTCTTAGTATAAAGATTAACAACAGTTAGCTTAGCATAAAGACTTTAAACTGACCTTTGACCTGGAGCTTCACATCTTTCTTCATCAGGATGTTTCCCTCCCTGCTGTAGACGGTGCAGGTGAAGGTGAATCTGTCCAAGTCTGTGGGGTATTTCAGGGTCAGACTGAGGTCTCCAGTTTTCAGCAGGTTTCTCTTCATCTCTGTTCGACCTTTGTAATGACTGAGCTGTTCTTCAGGCTGGTCAGAGCCGTACTGATACACGTGGACTTTATCAGTATATAAACTTCGTCTCCACTCCACGCTGACGTCTTCAGGCAGGTGAAATGTGGTTTTACAGGGCAGCTGGACAGACACCACCCCTGAATCCACCTCCACCTGTGGGACTGAGAGGACAACAAAGCTCAACATCATGTGGACAGACAGCAGCAGCAGCTCTGACACATTTTCTTTGAGTGGATGAAGTGAAAACATGTTTGATTGGTTCCAGTCTGAAATGTCTCCATGTCTCCATGTAACAGAGACAGTGTTGTCTTTGTCTTCAGTCCCTCAGTTTGGTTGTAAAACCTTTATTTCCTGTCTCTGACAGAGAATCACTGTCCCATCATCTGACTTCACTAACACTCAGTAAATGATATGAAGTCAAACACATGTTTGTTTCCTATCAGTGAAAGTTACAAACTAAATGTTGACAGGATCAGATTTGATGGAGGATCTGGGAGCAGATTGATAGATATGAAATGAAACAAAGCTTTCAGACATTTCTAGGAGAATCTGGATCAATCTGATCACTCTAATCATTTCTAAATCAGCCTGATCTTTGTAGGATCTCAGACGACTGAAATCTTTCAAACTAAATCCCTCTGAAATATCAGAATTCATCATGTGGACAGAAAATCAATGTCTCCAAATCATCAGTGATGTTAACGTCTGAAAGAAGAAAAAGCCTCCTCTGCTTCAGACCTTCTGATAATGTGGACATGACTCTGAGGAGCTGGAAGTGAACCAGTGTCAGGACCTAAACAAAGATGGACGTCTTTCCCTTTGACTCTAACTGGCAGCTCAAATGTAGTGAAACTGAAGATTTTGTCTAATGTCTTCAACTGGATCTATTTCACCATGTTCCCTCAGCTCCACCACAGGGACATTTTAAGACATGAAGACAAATATGGACTAAGCTTTTAGAGACTGTCACTGTCTTATCTTCCATTGGACAGAGGGGGTTAAAGTGTCCAAATGTCCAGTTGTTTTCTCAGGCTGCACTTTGAAACATATAATGATTTATTTGAAATCACATGTCATATTCAGTCCAACCCAGTCTCACCTCAGATCCTACAAATAAAACACAACAGGTTTGTTCCAAATCCTGTCCACTGTCTCAGTTGGTGTCAGAGGTTAGAAGAACAGGATCAGTGTTGGACTTCACACCTAACACCACTGATATCAGCTGAGATTTGGTAGTAAACTTTGCTTTGATACAGATGTTTCAAATGTCATTTTCCTGTTCTGTCCCTACAGCTGATATGTGGTCTGTTGCCATAGTAACCCTGAAGCTAGTCCCATGGTAAATCTAGTCCAATGAGAGCTTTAGAAATGAACCAGGACACTTGTTTTCAGTGAATGTGATCTTTATCTCAGTGCAGAGGATCAGTGGATCCTGAAGCTGCTGATTTGACCAGGACTGGCTACAGTAGAGACAGAGCATGTTGATCCAGGATCTGCTGGAAGATTTGGACAATATGAAGACAACAAGGCCCATGGTTGTGAGCAGCATTGACTCCAGCTGTCTTTGTGATTGTGTTTGCTCTGAAGTCAAATATAAAGTGAACAGTGAACAGAACAGTGCTGTTGTTAAATCCTCTTTTTTAGTTTCATTGCTAAATGATTCATGGAAACTCCATCATATGTAGATTCCAGTCACCTGCATGTTCCTGACTGAGGAGGAGGGAGATGCTGCTGATTTGATTCCATGTTTCTAATGCTTCTGTTGGACTTTTGCTTTATTTAGTGTTCAAAGACAAACTGCTGGAACAGCCAACCACTGTTTTCCCCACATTTAACATCAGACTACAGTGGATTGATCTGTAGATCTGACCTCAATGTCCCCACTAATTAAACAATCTGTGAGGAATCATCCTGGGCAGCAATCTAAGCCTGGAAAATCCCATCACAGCTGTTTTCAAGTCCAGCTTTTTCCAGCTTCGATTGCTGTCAAAGGTTAAAGGGAGTTTGAAAAGGCAGTTCATGCATTTATTAGCTCACGATTGGACCACTGCAGTGCATTATATAGTGGACTTTCCAAATCATCATTAGCGTCTGCAGCTGGTCCAGAGTGCTGCAGCACGTCTTCTAACTAATCCTCCAAGGCAGGAACATATTACCCCGATTTTATCTTCTCTCTATTGGCTACCAGTCAAATGCAGGATCGATTTGAAGATTTTAACTTTGGTTTTTAAGGCACTGAAAGGTTTTGTTCCACCTTATTAATCCGACCTCCTAAACCCACATACACAATCTAGATCATTGCGCTCACATGAGCAGAGCCTGCTGGTAGGTCCCTCACACCAGATAAAGAGATGGGGGGACTGTGCTTCCTCTGTAGTAGCAGCTACTCTCTGGAACAATCTTCCATTACAACTGTGTCTGACTCCAGATTTAATGTCATTTAAATCAGAACTCAAAACACAGCAGTAAGACGCCATATTTATTCATTTATTCATCTATTTATGTCTTTTTATTTATTGATTGGTTTGTGTCTTTTCTCTTACAGTATTTTAATGGTATGTTTTATTTAGACTGAGCAGCTCAATTATTTTATTCATGTATTAGTTTTAAATTGGTTGTTAGATTTTATTTCCTTTTAATACTTCAAGCATTTATCTGCAGTTCTGTAGATTATGTTTAAATACATTTCTGCATTTTATACATTTTAAATCTCTTAATATTTATACTGTAAAGCACTTTGATCAACCTGCTGGTTGTTGAAAAGTGATTCACAGACGTCTCTTTTATCATCAGAGTCAATGAAGAAAAGGCTTTTTGGGCCCCACCTGGATTTTTTATTGCAGTAACATGAGTGAGCAGCTGTGTTTTCTAAGAGTGAAATGGTCTCTAACAGTCACAGGAGCTGCAGCCCCCTCAACCCCACATCAGTGACACTGTGATATAAACAGGCAGAGTTCAAATAATATTCATTCTAATTTATATTTCAGTGATTCATTCATATCAATCTGATGAGTCCCACTAATCTAGTGCTCCTACAATCTGCTGGAGGTCTCAGGTCTCATATTTTGTGCTTCCTGATCTGCATGTGTGAACTGGATTTCTTGAGGTGATGTGACTAAAATAATTAAGATCTGTCCAACCAGAATTTAAGACATTTGAAGAATTTTTAAGGACCTGCAGACACAGTGCAAGACTGAAAACAGCTTATCATAAACATTTAAACTGACCTTTGACCTGGAGCATCACTACTTTCTCCATCAGGATGTTTCCCTCCCTGCTGTAGACGGTGCAGCTGCAGGCTCCTCTTTCTTCATCTGTGGGGTATTTCAGGGTCAGACTGAGGTCTCCAGGTTTCAGCGGGTTTCTCTTTATCTCTGTTCGACCTTTGTAAAACTCGTCCTGTTCTTCAGGCTGGTCAGAGCCGTTCTGATACACATGGACCTTCCTGTAGTCTCTGTCCCTCCACTCCACTTTGGCGTCTACAGGCAGACGAACTGTGGTTTTGCAGGGCAGCTGGACAGACTCCACCCCTGAATCCACCTCCACCTGGTAGCCTGAGAAGACAACAAAGCACAGCATCATGTGGACAGACAGCAGCAGCAGCTCTGATGGTAACAGGACCTCACTGTCCCATGAAGACACTCAGGAACTACTTATTGTGACTGATTCTCAGTTTGGTTGTGATTTGTTCCTCACTCTCAGTCTGTCTCAACAGTCAAGGAGCAACAAGAGTAAAGATGTGAACCATCAGCATTATGGGTAATGTAGTAGTAGAGACATACCTGACATGAAATAGTGACGGAAATGTACTAAAAGACCCCCAGCAACAATCAGAAGAACCAGGAGAACCAAGAGACCCAGGAGAGTTTTGGCCCAGGATGGAAATCGTTCTGTGGAGAACATGAACAACAACATGACCTCTGACCTGTCAGTACAAGTTCTTTGTTACTCTACTTAAGTACATTTTTCACGTATCTGTACTTTACTTAACTAGATTTAATTATGGCTACTTTAACTTTTTACTCCACTACATTTCTAATCAAAGTTGTGTTACAGGGTACAATCACATTACTTTTCATATTTCATAATGAACCACTTTGTCCATTTGTTTATGAAAACGGTTCACAAGACACAGGCATCACTTCATTAAACCAGGGACAGGCAGGATGTTAGTCCCTCCATTCATTGCCTTCATTAAAAGACTTATTTGACATGTTTTTTCAGTACTCAATAGTGGTGGGTGTCTCGATCTAAATATTGCTAATATCAATACCAGTGTAATGAGTTAGTTTCGGTTTCTCTCCTCTATGAACTGCTGTGGTTTCATCAAAGAGGCCACCTGTCTGTCTGTGTCTGTGTAAGTGCTGCTGCTTTCAAGTGCAGAGCAGCCACACTTTGCTGCTCCTCCCCCCTCTTTAGTTTGAACGTGGTACCGTCACGTGACTCAGCGGCGCCACGCAAACACGCAAGGACACAGACTCAGCAGCACAGAGATGGAGCAGAAGAATGGAAGAGAAAGAGGAACGATGTGTGGCTGTATTTTCAGGCCGAAAATGAAACGACGACAATCTGTATAATTTGTAAAAAGGTTGTAAGATACAGTGGTGACACTACAAATGTATGCAACCACATGAACAATTATGTGAAAGAAACATTGAGCTACAGAAACAGAGACCAGATCAGAGAAATTGATGCTTTGTGGCACGCGCTCAGTAGTGGGGATGTGTAAAGCAGAGCTATGCCAGAGCTGGTCCCTGCTGATTCATACATTAAAATGATAGATTGACCAAAGCGATTGTTTTGTTCTCCTCTGCTTCTGCAGGAAGAAATGGGGTTGCAACTATCCACTGTGTTCACTTGGATTAAATCAGGTGCAACATATTGCTACAAGAGAACCACATATATTTACTCTTAGATTTTGTCCTTGTTAACAGATTTCTGTGAAGAAAAAAATAAAACTGAAAAAACATCAGATCGAAAAACAGCTTCAGCCCATCATTTCTGTCTATTACCATTAATGAGTTAATGCCCCCTCCCCCCAAAAAATAAACAAACATACAACAGTACTGGTCCACAGACAGGAAGAAAATGAATAGTTTAACAATTTAAATAAAATATAAATCATCTACTTACTTACTTTTACGTAAGTAGAAATGTCAGTGGGTACTTATAGTTTTATTAGAAAAAATATTTGTTTGAGTATTTGTACTTTTACTTAAGTACAGTTTTTGAGTACTTTGTTTTTAGTACTACGGACCTGTCACTGACCTTTGACCTGCAGCTGTACGTCTGTCACTCTCCGTTGTCGTCCAAATCCATCTCTGACGGAGCAGGTGTAGGTTCCACTGTCAGACAGTTGCAGTTCTGTCAGATTCAGACTGAGGTCTCCAGTTTCCAGAGCATCAGGCATCATCGATGTTCGGCCGCTGTAAAGCTGGTTCTGGTTTTTAAGTTCATCACCTTCCTGCTGACGCTGGTGGACGGTTGAAGGACTGAGATCAGAGCGGCTCCACACCACTGTGGGATTGTTCACGTCAATAGTGGGAAACTGACAGTGCAGCAGGACAAACTGGTCCCCCTCATACATGTCCACCGCTGAGACATGCTGGGAAACTGTGGGGACACACAGACAGAGAGGGTCCATCTCAGCAGCCTTATTTCATGTCTCATTACTCGTCCATCCTCAGGTGAGATAGAAACCAACCTGGTCCTGTTTGTGATTGGACGCTGCATTTCCATTTAGTCATCTATCAGAAGCTTTTATCCAAAGTGACTTACAAGTGAGGTACAAGGCAGCAAAAATCTAAGTCAAGGAGAAAACATCAAAGCAAAGTCGTATCAGAAAAGTGTTTACTTTTCACCAGATGGAAGTGCAAGAAAGAGCAGAAAGGAAGTTTTTTTTTTTTTGTTAATAGATTTAAGTGCAAAAGAAGATGCGGGGAAGTTCTGTTTTCAGCAGTTTTTTTAATATTGGGAGTGAGTTTTCTGAGTGTGCAGAGTTTGGTAGCTCGTTCCACCATTGTGGGATCATTGTGCTGAAGAGTTTTGCTTGGTGTCTTCTGTGCAGTGCTGGGACCACCAGACGTCATTTGTTGGCAGAGTGCAGTGGACGGGAGGGATTGTCGAGGCTGCAGCTGATCAGGCTGCTTTGAAACCACATCACCACAGTTTAACACCAACAACACTGACAAACACCAGAACCAACTCAGGATCCTGGTTCTCACTGCTAAAACATCCACTTCAAATGACTGCTGACTGTCTGAACTCCTCTTTCCTAACATCTTTTCCTTCCATCTGTCCATCACGTCTTCAGCAGGAGGACTAATACTCAGAGATAAGACTGGACTGATGGAGACATGGAGACACTTCATGTGTTTCTCTAGGTGAGGAGAAGAAATCAAATCTTTGATTTGGTTTGTTTCAATCTTGTAAGAAGTGATGTGAAGGTGTTGTGGTTGGACAGGTGTTGAAGGACTGGGACAAAGTGAAGGATGCCCCCCTGGCTGTATGTACACAGATACTGTCACACACACACACACACACACACACGTTGAACAGACATTTTATCATCACTCACTGCTGTGCAAAAAGTTTCTATCTCTGAGAAAGAAACGTAAAAAAAGGTGTAAATTCCAAAAGTTTTAAAAGTTTTCTTAAACACTGATAAAGTTCACACGCAGGTTAAACCACCTTCACCTCCTCCATCCACCTCTCTCACTGCTGACGACTTTGCAGACTTCTTTACCAACAAGGTGGCAGCCATCAGCTCACAGTTCTCTCCTCCAGATGATGACATTCATCTAACCTCTTCCAACACTGCATTGCTCTCATCATTTGCAATTCTGACTGAGGATGACGTATCCACCCTCCTCCTCTCTAATCATCCGACCACCTGCACTCTGGATCCAATCCCTTCCACTCTTCTTCAAGCAGTTGAACCCGCACTCATGCCAGCTATTACACAAGTCATCAACACATCTCTCAAAACAGGGACTTTTCCAACCTCTTTCAAACAGGCCTTGATTACCCCACTGCTCAAGAAGCCTTCTCTTGATCCCTCTGTAGTGGAGAACTACAGACCTGTCTCCCTCCTTTCTTTTCTGGCCAAGACTATGGAACGAGCAGTCTTCAAACAACTCTCAGACTTCCTTTCCAAGAACAACCTCCTCGATGTCAACCAGTCTGGCTTCAAGAGGGGTCACTCCACAGAAACAACACTCCTGACTGTTGTGGAATATCTTCGAGCTGCAAAAGACACAGGTCAATCATCTGTCTTAATTCTACTTGATCTATCATCAGCCTTTGATACTGTGAACCATCAGATCCTCTTGTCCACACTCTCTGACTTGGGCATCTCTGGCATCGAGATGAACCTTCAAGATATCCTGGTGGGGGCATCTTTCTAACTCTCATAGCCTCTCTACCGGTGTGCCGCAGGGCTCAGTTCTTGGTCCTCTTCTTTTTTCTATCTATACTTCATCCCTAGGTGCCATCATTCACTCACATGGTCTTTCCTATCACTGCTATGCTGATGACACACAGCTCTTCCTGTCCTTTCCACCGGACGACTCCACTGTCTCATCACGCAATTCTACCTGTCTCTCAGACATCTCAGCCTGGATGAGTGAGAGACACCTTCAACTCAACCTCTCCAAGACCAAAGTCCTTGTCTTCCCAGCCAGACCTTTGATGCAACACAACATCAGCATCAACATTGGATCTACAGTGATTGTCCCCACTAATTCGGCCAAAAATCTGGGGGTCATCATCGACGACCAACTGAGCTTTAAGGACCACATCTCCTCAGTCTCTAGAGCAGCAGATTTGCTCTCTACAACATCAGGAAGATCAGACCCTACATCACGGAATATACAACCCAACTCATTGTACAGGCGCTGGTCACATCTCGTCTTGATTACTGCAACACTTTGTTGATGGGGTTACCAGTATCCACAATCAAACCCTTGCAGATGATCCAAAACGCAGCAGCTCGCCTCATTTTTAATCAGCCAAAAAAGACCCATGTCACACCACTTTTTAGATCTCTACACTGGCTTCCTGTTGCTGCTCGCATCAGGTTCAAAGCTCTGTCTCTTGCTCACAGGGTGATTAACTAAACAGCTCCCGCTGACCTCAACTCACTCATTCAAGTCTACAATCCTTCCCGCTCGCTGTGGTCTGCCAACGAATGACGTCTGGTGGTCCCAGCACCGCACAGAAGACACCAAGCAAAACTGTTTAGCGCAATGATCCCAGATGGTGGAACGAGCTACCAAACTCTGCACGCTCAGCTGACTCTCTCCCAATATTCAAATAACTGCTGAAAACTGAACTCTTCCACATCTTCCTATGCACTTAAATCTCTTTAAAAAAAACACTTCCTTTCTGCTCTTTCTCGCACTTGCATCTCGTGAACTGTGAACACTTTTCTGATAGGACTTTGCTTTGATGTTTTCTCCTTGACTTAGAGTTTTGCTGCCTTGTACCTCACTTGTAAGTCGCTTTGGATAAAAGCTTCTGCTAAATGTAAATGTAAATGTAAATGTAAATGTGTCCAAAGGGGGAATGTTGATTTATTACAGCAACAATGGTTTAACAAGGGCTGTGTATCATATGCACAGAAATATTGTCCATCTTGCTTTATCTGTGTGACATTACTAAAACCACAGGGAGCAAATCCTCCATCTGATAAACCATCTGACCATGTGATGATTGATTTCATTGAGTTGATGCCCAATTGAGAGAAGAGACATTTTGTTGTTATGACTGATGTACTCAAAACTAAACTGGGACGAAGAAGAAGAAAGTCTCCTTGGACTGAGGTTTCTCTGATTGTTTTAATGAACATGGGGATAACAGAAAAAAAAAGTAATAAAATTGTTTTGAAAATCTTCAAATTTAGGAAAATGACATGTTGTATTGCCAGACTGCACTATATCTACTATACTGCAACTAGTGTCTGTGACTCAGTTTTAGTTTTTGCCTCACGTGTTTACTCCATGTTTACTTTTCCTTCTGGTTCTTCAGCTCAACCCTTGTTTGGTTCTTTAATGTGTGTGTGTGTGTGTGTGTGTGTGTGTGTGTCTATGCAGAGTTAATTTCTCGTCTTTAGATTAATTGTCTCTTTCTGAAATTGTCCCAGTTTAGTCGTCCTTGTGCAGTGAATTAGTGTTAGTAGTTCTTATTGTCTTTCTTTATAATTATCAATAAAACTTATCTTCTCACCAAACCCCTCTCGCCTTGTCGCACTTGGTTCCACCCTAAATACCAAACCTGACAGACTGGTTCTGTGTGTCCCCTCTGATCAATGTCCCTGACCTTCATTCTTCAATAGATCATCTACTTTCCCCATTTTCTGGATGTTTCCAGCAGCTTGTCCCATTTCTGCTTCAAAAACAGTTGTTGCTTCCCACAGATCAGATATATGTATGTTTCTTTTCTGAAGCTTCATCAGCAGCCACAGAGCTGCAGTTACTTCAGATGACAAAGGCTGTGCTTCCATTCCAGATGACTGCAGACAGTCCACTAAAGTCAGTTGTGTGGGACAAAGGAAGTTTCTCTTACCGTGTATGAAGATCACAAACTCCACAAACATCTTCATCTTCCTGCTAAAACTGCAACAAATCCTCCTTAAATCAGCTTCTTCTTAAACTAACTGCATGTTCAGAATGGTTCTAATCTACTGACACTGTGGGAAAATGTTCACTTTTAGCACATATGGCTGAAGGAGGTGGTTTCATTACACAATCCTGCTTCAGGACCAACAGCTTTAGACAAACACACTGTAGTGTAGAGGTGACACTGGTTACACACACACACACACACACACACACTTAGGCAGCATTTCTCTCTTCCCTAGTTCCTCATTAGTCACTGATGGACTCAGCTTTGATTGGAAACGTTAAAAACCACAGGCATATGATCTGAGAATACAGCGTCACAAACCCCCAGATTAAAAACAGGCCATATGATAAAAGCAGATCACGTGTGTGTCCACGCTGTTGCGCTGGTCCAGACACAGACTGCACCAAATTTAAAGAGTCAATAAGATTTAAAAAGTTATAAACCATAGGAGGCATTGATTGTTGTATTTGTAAGACTACATATTTTACTAAATTCTGTTTTGCATGTAAAATATTAATGTACAAAATATTTACAGGGTAGAGCGAGAGAGAGCCATAGTACAAAACCAGATTATAAAAAGAAATCAATGTAGAATCCATTATGAGACTGGTAGTGATGGATTCAGCAGAGGTTGAATTTTTGTGAACTATATAGAAACATTTAGATTTAGTGAAGAATTTCAGCCATTCAGATTGTGGTGTTTTAGCAGTCAAGTCAGTCACCTGAGTTGAATCAGACTGAGCTTTCATCCGCTGAAGTTAAAAGTCCCAGAAACCAGAAGGACGTGAAAAAGCTGCAGTAAAGACGTGTCAGAGCATCACCAGAGAAGAAACCAGCATCAGGTGACATCTGTAGTTCTAGATTTAAGTCACTGACTGAGTGCAAAGGATTTACACATTATAATTGTAAATTAATGATAAATCATTTTGTTACTTTGTCCAAATACCCATAAAATGTTAATGAAAGTGTCTATAATTCCTCCACAGTTTATCAGTATTTCCAAACAAAGCTGTAAGTTAAAGGTTTCAACGTTCAATTTCCTGTGTACAAGTCCATGTCTCCACTCCGTGTATTGTGTCATTCTACCACAGTATGTTTCACACTCTATCTCACAGTACACAGTATCTATATGTTTGCTATTCCCTAAGCAACAAACAGTATATTTAGCCATTTGTTTCCATGCAAAATACAAATTCTGTTCACAAAATCATAATCTAAGTGGGTGGTAGGTTCCACTGTCAGATCAGCTGCAGGAGAACTTGGAGTGACAGACATACAGCTGGAGGTCAAAGGTGAACAACAAATCATAACATCTACTGTAAATACAGGTCAGAGGTCAGTTTGTTTGCTTGTTTGGCTTTATTTTAGTTCCCCATTAGATACATAATACAGTAGCTGTTCTTCCTGAGGTCATTATTTTAAATTTGCCAATGTTTGTAAAATGTTTTTCTTTCTCCTTGTTTATTAGAAAATCATTTTCTTACAAAGTCTAATTTACAACAAAAATAACTTTGCTTGATCCTTTTTTATAGTCTTTAAGGTCCTTGTTTAGCTCGAGGGGTTGAGTCATTATTGTAGTTACAGTTATGTGTGTTCTTCATGTTCTCCACAGAACGATTTCCATCCTGGGCAACAGCTCTTCTGGTTCTCCTAGTTGTTCTTCTCATTGTTGCTGGGGGGATTTTAGTACATTTTCGGCACTATTTCCTGTCAGGTATGTCACTGTTATAGACATCTCATTTCCAAGATCAGTTGGGACACTGTACATTTAAATTGAATCATTTCTCAGACGCTTTTATCCAAAGTGACTAACCAACGAGGTACAAAGCAGCAAAAAATGTAACGTCAAGGAGAAAGAAAGTCAAACCAAATTGCTATGCTGCTATGAGAAGAAGTGTTTCTGTTTCAAGAAGTGTGAGTGCAAAAAAGAACTGATAGGAATTTTTTTTAAGTTAAGTCCATAGGAAGTTGCAGAAAGTTCTGTTTTCAGCAGTTTTTGGAATATTGGAAGTGAGACTGCTGAGCAAGCAAGAGCAGAGTTGGTCGTGTGACATAGTGTGTGAATGAAGAGAGTTAGGTACATTAGAAAGAACACAGCAGTAAATCAGAGAAATAAACTTATCACTGGATTGTTCCACATTGGTTATGTTGTAAAACACAAACACAGTCATGTAAAAAAAGTTTGTGTGCAGCAATCTGCATGTGTGTGTGTGTGTTTGTGTGTATGTGTGTCTTTGTGTGTGTGTGTGTGTGTGTGTGTGTGTAGGCCACAGTCAGACAGACCCACAGACCTGAAACTGAGTGCATGCATGATTATTAAACCACATGTGAAAATGAATTCAATTTATATTGTTATAATTATTATTCACATAAGGCTTAAAATGTCAGTTCATGAACTTCCAAGAACCAGGAGAAGCCCAGGAAAAGCTGTACAAGGCCGTTCTTAGCTCGTACTAGACTGATACTGAGACCAGTCTCAATGATTTATTAAATGCATTTTTTTATTTTTGCATTTTGGCCACCTACCCTCCCCCTGCCTCAACACCTACACACAGTCATATCAAACCACAGCACAATGATATAAATCACAGTAATCACATGGAAATGGCTGTAGTGAACACTTTCTTCCAGAAGAGGCAGGAACATAGAGTGATGTACAAGAGTGGAGGTAGAAGCACTAAGGTGGACGACATCTTGTGTAGACGCTGTAATCTGAAAGAGATCAGTGACTATAACGTGTTGGTAGGGGAGAGTGTAGCCAGACAACACAGGATGGTGGTGTGTAAAATGATGCTGGTGGTGAGGAAGATGAAGAGGACAAAGGCAGAGCAGAGGACGAAGTGGTGGAAGTTGAAAAGGAAGAATGTTGTGTAGTTTTCAGGGAGGAGCTGAGACAGACTCTGGGTGGTTTGGAGGTGCTTTCAGATGACTGGACCACTACAGCTAATGTGATCAGGGAGACAGGTAGGAGGGTACTCGGTGTGTCATCTGGAAAGAGGAAAGTGGACAAGGAGACTTGGTGGTGGAACGAGGAAGTTCAGGAGTGTATACAGAGAAAGAGCTTAGCTAAGAAGAAGTTTCTGACTAGTTTGTTTACCAAGATCTTGGAGAGTGAGAGGATGCTGAGGACTGTAGGAGAAGTGTACTGGTGCCCATTTTTAAGAACAAGGGAGATGAACAGAGCTGTGGCAACTACAGAGGAATATAGCTGATGAGCCAAACAATGAAGTTGTGAAAGCTCTGCTAAGGACAGAGGTGAACATTTGTGAGCAGCAATATGGTTTCATGTCTATAAAGAGTCCAACAGAAGCAGTATTTGCTTTGAGGATGCTGATGGAGAAGTAGAGAGAAGGTCATAGTGAGTTGCATTGTGTCTTCGTAGATTTAGAGAAAGCGTATGACAGGGTGCAGAGAGAGGAGCTGTGGTATTGTATGAGGACGTCTGGAGCGGCAGAGAAGTATGTTAGAGTGGTGCAGGACATGTATGAGAGCTGTAAGACAGTGGTGAGGTGCTGTAGGTGTGACAGAGGAGTTCAAGGTGGAGGTGGGTCTGCATCAAGGATCAGCTCTGAGCCCCTTCTTGTTTGCTCTGGTGATGGACAGACTGACAGATGAGGTTAGACAAGAATCTCCATGGACTATGATGTTTGCAGATGACATTGTGATTTGTAGTGAGAGCAGGGAGCAGGTGGAGGAAAATCGAGAGAGGTGGAGGTCTGCTCTGATGTTGTTCGGCTTAGAGACAGTGGCACTGAAGAAAAGACAGGAGGCAGAGCTGGAGGTAGCAGAGCTTAAGATGTTGAGGTTCTCTTTGGGAGTGACGAGATGGACAGGATCAGGAATGAGGACATCAGAGGGACAGCTCATGTTAGATGTGTTGGAGATAAAGTCAGAGAGGCCAGAGTTAGATGGAGACACATGATTCGGTGTGGAGACTCCTGAAAGGGAACAGCCGAAAGGAAAAGAAGATTCTAACGTTGCTAAGCTACGATTCTGCTAATATATTTATGATCTTGGATGCGGAAAAGCTGCAATTACACCTGCTGGCAATGTGATAACTATGTGACAGAACCAGGAAAGTTGATAAAATCTGTCTTTGTATAGTTCGATTAAAGTGTCCAAATCCAACTCATCCAGCTCATGTTTAAGATCAGCAAAATCACTTTCACATGTTCGTTACTCAAATGGCTCTGCATCACCTTTTTAACACACCACGAATTATTATGTGGTTTTAACCACACGTTTGGACGGTGGCCCTGAGAGCTCGTAGAACTGCAATTTGAGGAAACACGTGCAAATAGACAAAACCAAAAGCAAATTTAAAATAACAACTAAACCACTTTGACAACAGGCGTGCAGCATTAAAATACGGTGGCCCATAGGGACAAAACATCAGATTTGAAAGCAGAAACAAAAAGGAAACACGCTGCAAATCAGAAATGAAGCAAATGGAATTTCCTAAAGCGGAAGTGCTCTGTGTCGGGACAGTGACGATGTTTGTACCTACCGAGGCAGGAAGTTTACATCAGGCTCAAATCTGCTCTAAATGGCATCGTAGAACTCAAATTAAGTGACTTTATAGGCTCAGTCATTTTTCAGATGAGAAAATAACCTTTTAGATTTTGAATATGTGGCCAATAGATCTAAATCTTGGCTATTTGGAACTTTGTTTCAGTGACTCGAGAACCTGAGACGACCTGGTCAGCAAGCTGTGTGTACATTTACTGCTGGCTTTGCTGATATATGTTCTAATTCATTTTAGGAGATAAAGTATAAATAGAACATCTGTCAGAGAGCAGTGTGATTACACACGACCACACACACGTAAATCAGGCTAAATTGACGATACATCCACACACAATGTTAAACACATCTCTATATCTGACTCGTTGTGAACTTAATATTCTCCCTGTTTTGGGAGATACTGGGTTTCTGTGGCTCATTATATCTGTGTGTGCCCCAGCTTTTTTAAAAATTCAGGTTTAATCCTTGAAATGCCTCATAATGCAAATACTGTTTCATATTCAAATTGGCATTACATCTATAAACACATTACTGAGGGAAACACTCAAACTCCCCACCAGCCAGCGAGGACAACAGGGGACCTTCCAGCTCATCACTGGTCCTAGTGTTCAGGAAATTCCATTTGCTGCATTTCTGATTTGCAGCGCGTTTCTTTTTGCCTGTGATTCGTGGCCTTAGGGATCATGTATTTTAATGCTGCGCCGTGTTGTCAAATTGGTGAAGTTATTTTTAATGTGCATGTGTTTTCTCAAATTGCAGTGCTATGAGCTCTCAGGGCCACCGTATGTTTGCTTATGAGCTGAGGGGACACTGTAGGCAAATTGACCATATGTTTCTGGCTTTTTCAGGTGGTGGAGAAAGGCTTGAAAACTCAGGATAGAGACTTAAGGCTGCAGCAGAAAGTTACAAATTTTTAGGAAAATTCATTATTTTCCACTAAATTCTACAAACAACAGCCGTAATGACGATGTGAAAGAAATTTGTTTGAAATCTTTGCAGGAGCATCTCTACAGCAGAAAGAAAGACACTCGACAAACTGATTAAGACCATCTCTGTCCTCGGGGGCCCCTCTTACTGTCACCAGTCCAGGTGGTGGGACAAAGGAGGAGGACGGAGAACAACTCCCACCCTGTGCACAACACACTGATGGCACAGAGCAGTTGATTCAAGTGTCTGAAGGAACAATATCATAGGTGATTCCTCTCTGCTGCTGTCAGACTTTACAACCAGGATCTCTCCCAGTAGAACAAACACCAGATTACTGCCTCTAAGAACTGTGCTACAATAATGTCCTTAAGTGTTGTCCACAATTTCCCCATTGTGGGACGAACAAAGGTTCATCTTATCTACCTGAACTCTAACCATCACAACTGGTTAAAGTTCATTTAATAAACCCATCGTGATGGTTAGATAAGGAGGTTGATAAGCAGAGACAGAGCTACACTCATTGGTCAAATAAAGTTCAGCTGCACAGTTTGATGTAACAACAGAATCTTCAACATTAACTATGTTCACTTTTGTTTCTCACTGTCACTTTGTTCTCACAATTATATTTTTAGTTATTACATGTTACAACTTTTTTAATTGTAGAAATGTGCTGATGGTAAATTGTAAACAAACAATCTGAAATAAATAGAAAATCAAAACGGGTTCAGCAGTTCCCACAATTATAAAATCCACCTTTTTTAATATGAAAAACACACATTTCACAAAAGAGGCAGGTATTTAATGTGACAATCTGATTAATAAATCATACGTTGAAATCCAGAGAATTTTTATTATAAAACTAAAATAATGTTGGTTTAACTTCATCTAACAAAGACAAGGTGTGTGTGTGTGTGTGTGTGTGTGTGTGTGTGTGTGTGTGTGTGTGTGTGTGTGTGTGTGTGTGTGTGTGTGAATGGATGAATGAGGAGCAGTGTAAACCACTGTTTACAAGTCACTGACAGCTTCTGCACCACTTTCCACTTGTCTGGACAGTCTCTGTCCCCTGTCTTCCAGAGCTTCTGATTTCACAGACAGTCACATATTATTATTATTATTATCACTACAAGTTAGTCTGCTCTGAAATATATGATAAATACAAACCTTTAAGGTAGATTTATTTTCATGAACGTGTTTATTGTGTCCATTAATATACAGCAGGAAACTCCAAAGTCAAGTAACAATGGAGACATTTGTCTTTACTGTGCAGTTTGACAGCTTTAGATTTGACACTAGTTTATGTGGACAGTGTTGACAATGACTGGAGCAGAAATCTGTGACTGTTCAAAATGAGCTTTTTTCATTTGATGGATCTTTATGTTGCTGGAAACCAGATGAACAGACACTTTGTGGACAATTGTTTGGACCTCAGAGCATTTGGACTGAAACAGTGAGAATAGGAATGTGATTGTGGTCACAGTGATGCTCCTGTTTCTGTGAACACATGAGTTCAGGGTTTAGAGGGACAGATGTCCTCTCACAGGACAAATAAGGAGTGGACAGTGATAGTAAATGTTTTAAAAATGTGTCGGATCATCTGATAAACTCTGTCACAGGCTGAGTGTGAGAAGAAAACCAACATTCAGTGTGTTGAGTTTCCTCCAGAGTGAGACGTCTGTCAGAGTTCAGAGGATCTAAAACCACAACATGTTTGATCCACATATGACATCACTCTGACATCACTGATCAATAGTGATCAATAGTCAGTGTGTAGACTGTGTGAGAGTCAGGGAGAGACAGAGTGAAGAAGACAAAGTGTCCTCCTGTCTTCATCCATCAGCTCCTTCACTTCCATGTTGTCTCTGATCCAAAGTCAGATCAGATCAATAATCAAACATTGATCAACTGATGGATCAAACTGATTGTTCAGCCATCAGAGGAGTTGGATCAGTGGAGCTGCTTGTGTTCCTGATGTCCACTGACTCATCTTTGTCCTGAATTCTTGCTGCATAAAAGACTAAAGACAGTCAGAGACACACGACTAGAGACAAACAACAAGAGGCAGACAATCAAGAAAAAATACGAAGAAAACTGACCTTTGATCCTGAGCTGAACTGTTTTCTTTCTCAGTAAGATGTTTCCCTCCTTGTTCCAGACTCTGCAGACATATGTCCCTGTGTCTCCGACTGTGAGGTATTTCAGGGTCAGACTGAGGTCTCCAGTTTTCAGCAGGTCTTTCTTCATCTCTGTTCGTCCTCTGTAAAACTGGTTCTGTTCTTCAGGCTGATCAGAGCCGTTCTTATACACATGGACCATCCAGTTGTCACTGTCCATCCACTCCACTCTGACGTCTTCAGGCAGGTGAACTGTGGTTTTGAACCGAAGGACGACAGACTCCACCCCTGGATCCACCTCCACCTGTGCGACTGAGAGGACAACAAAGCTCAACATCATGTGGACAGACAGCAGCAGCAGCTCTGACACATTTTCTTTCATATTTCACTTCATACACTCAATCAAAGTTTTGCCTCTGAAAGACAATGACTGTTATCTAGTTCAAATCCAAGAGGAATTTTAAGACTCATCAACTATGAAATGTCAGTACTGTGGATGATGAGATCATGTCTGGTTAAGAGGACACGTTATTTGAATGTTCTGACCTGTAAATTGAGATCAGTATTTTTCAAAGTTACCAGTTCCACCCCTACAACCTGATTGGCCCCAGATGAGATCCCAAAATGTTGCAACATGATTGTCTTGACTTTTTGGAGACATGTTTGTTATTTTCTCTCTCTAACCTGAAGTTGTGTCATTAATGTAACAGGTACATTAATATAGATTTGTCAGTTTCTTCAGTGTGATTCTGTCCTGATATAACCACTCAGTGCATCATCAGCTTGTGTCTTTTCCTCTTTAGGTGAAGTGGTGTCACACTGACTGTTGCTTGATTTGTTGTAGAAGGTTGTGAAGTAGCTGATTGTGTTGTGTTTGCTGTGTAAATAGGGTTTTTTGTGCGACTGCTGTTTACTGCTCTGCATTCACTCATGCTCTTCACTGACTTTGGCTTAAAGGCCTCTGCTGCTGTTTGCGTCTCAGTGTATAAGGCAGTGATCACTGTGGTCATCACACAAAGTGTGAAATCTGTGAGGATGAAGGGATCTGACCTTCATCAATGTAACAATGTAGTAAATGATGAAGCTTTTTTCATGTCTGCTGTCACACAACCTGCTGAGAAAGTTCACCCTTCATCAGCAATGAGCTGCTCACCAGAGGACATGGTCTCACACCCCATGTCCTATTTATGAGGAGACGATCAGTCTGTTCTCCTGTATGTACACAGCAGCATGGACTTTGATAAATAAACAGACCTAAAATATGAATTTAACACTGTCAGGTGTATTTAATTAACACAGGTGATTTTTCTGTGTAGCTTTATAAGAGAGAGACAGAGACAGAGACAGACAGAGACAGAGAGACAGAGACAGAGACAGACAGAGAGATAAATCCTGAGCAGAATATGTTTGGTACTAATTATATTAACATACTTAAACACAGTGTAAAGAGTTTCCCAGGTGATGCTTCAGAAGACAGACACACTCTTGATGACTGAGAGCAAACTGGACACTAAGTTTAAATGCAACTTCAGAGTCAACAACAGGCTGGAGATGAACTGAAGTATGACAGAGCTTCACACTGAAAACTAAATGTACAGCAGTACTTCACTCATTAGAACAAGTGAAGGATTTATCACTGCAGCTGCACAAGAAGGTTTCAGAGGCATCTGAACAAGTTGAGTCATTTAATAGTAAATAATTATCTGTGGTCACCTGATAAAGTCACATGAACTACAACATATTCAGGTTCTTTGAAACTTTAAGTTTGGGGAAAGTTTGAATAATACTGGATATATGTTCTACTGCAGTACATTGTTGGTGTACAAATACAGTAATACTGGTTCAGTACATTGTGGTAGGGACTGTAACATGCACTGGCTGCTGTAACTCTGAGTGGAAGCTGAGCGCCACCTACAGACCATTTACTGTAATAGTGTTTTGGAATCTGCTATATTCTGTTTTAACAGTCAGCAAGTTTGATCTGATTAGTTTGTAATTTATGTAGAAAATACCAAGTATCTGCTGTGATTGTACATAATGCTAAGTAAACCAGAACATGTGACATGAGGAGTCTGGTTACAATGGTTGTTGAAGTCCTGCAGAATGAACTGACTTTGACTTCAAATCATTTGCTAAAGTGTTGTTTGATCTTTGAACTGACCTCTGACCTGCAGCTCCACTTGTTTCTTCATCAGGATGTTTCCCTTACTGTTGTAGACGGTGCAGGTGAAGGTTCTTCTGTCTCTGTTTGTGGGGTATTTCAGGGTCAGACTGAGGTCTCCAGTTTTCAGCAGGTTTCTCTTCATCTCTGTTTTTCCTCTGTATTCTTCATCCTGGTCTCCAGGCTGATCAGAGCCGTTCTGATACACATGGACCTTCCTGTAGTAATTGTCTCTCCACTCCACTCTGACGTCTTCAGGCAAGTGAACTGTGGTTTTACAGGGCAGCTGGACAGACTCTACCCCTGAATCCTCCACCACCTGTGGGACTGAGAGGACAACAAAGCTCAACATCATGTGGACAGACAGCAGCAGCAGCTCTGACACATTTTCTTTCATATTTCACTTCATACACTCAATCAAAGTTTTGCCTCTGAAAGACAATGACTGTTATCTAGTTCAAATCCAAGAGGAATTTTAAGACTCATCAACTATGAAATGTCAGTACTGTGGATGATGAGATCATGTCTGGTTAAGAGGACACGTTATTTGGCACAGACAGAGTGAGACAATCAGAGAACAGAAACCAAGATTCACATGTGTTTAAATGATGTAACATCAGCAAATGATCACAATGAACGAACATATTTCTAATCTTTCTGTTCTATTAATAGACACATTGTTATGTTCAGAATTTGAATATTATTTGTATTTGAATGTTGTGACCTGTAAAGTGAGAACAGTATTTTCCAAAGTTATCAGTTCCACCCCTACAACCTGATTGGCCACAGATGAGATCCCAAAATGTTGCTACATGATTGTCTTTCATGTGTCTGCAGGCTCAGTGTTTGGATGCTTTGTTTCTACAGACTGTGTCTTGTCTGTCCCCCTTTGTCTTTAAGAGGACAGTGGTTTTGCTGTAGTTTGAACGTAAATCAAAAGGAAAACGTCCACTCTGACTGCAGCCTGTGAAAAACAATGACCTCAGTCCAACATGACACAACAGTTCACTTTACAGATGGAAAATTATATTTTTATGTCTCTTTCGGTTTTTATATAGATTTGTCAGTTTCTTCAGTGTGATTCTGTCCTGATACATCCACTCAGTGCATCATCAGCTTGTGTCTTTTCCTCTTTAAGTGAAGTGGTGAAGAAAATTCTAATCTAATCATGAAACTTAATCTGAAGCTGTTCTTCCAGAATGATCTCTGGTTAATAAACTAGCAGCTTGATCCACTGCCTGTTTTAATGATCATGTGTTACAGGATATTATTCATCATTAATAAAAGAAAACAAGAACAACCTCCGGTTTCTGTTCAGCACTGTAGCCAGGCTGACTAAGAGCCATAGTTCTGTTGAGCCTAGTTTTCCCTTAACTCTGAGCAGCAATGACTTCATGACTTTCTTTATGAATAAAATTGTAGCTATTAGAGAAAGAATTCACCAGATCCTCCCCCCAAAAATTACAGATAGATCTTCATGTACAGCAGTGCTAGAGTCATCGATAAGGCCCCAAAACCTGTTAGACTGCTTTTTACCCATAGAACTCATGTCACCCATAGACCCAGGTGTTTTAGCCAATTACAGACCAATTTTGGGCCTAAAAATCTCAGAGATATGATGTCCAACCATATTGTTACTCTAGATGACATAAGTCTGGCCTCCAGTACTACTGCAAGGAACCTTGGAGTTATTTTTGATCAGGATCTGTCCTGTAACTCACATATAAAACAAATCTCTAGAACAGCCTTCTTCCACCTACGGAAAATTGCCAACATTAGGAGCATCCTGTCTCAAGGTGATGCCGAAAAACTGGTCCATGCATTTGTTGGACTACTGTAATTCCCTACTTTCAGGATGCCCCAGTAACTCCCTAAAGAGCCTGCAATTAATCCAAAATGCTGCAGCAAGAGTGCTGACTGGAACTAGCAAGAGAGATCATATTTCACCTTCACTAGCTTCTCTCCATTGGTTTCCCATTAAATCTAAATAGAACTTAAAACTCTCTCTGTCCCTTTCTGCAGGTTTCTCCGGCTTTGAAGCTGTGAATCTTCCAGCGTGCAGCTACTGGTCCAACCAACCGGCCCGATGTTTTGTTGTTGCTTTTTGTTGCTCTGTTCTTTTCTCTCTTCACTTTCCACTCACCCCAATCGGTCGAGGCAGATGGTCGTCCACCCTGAGCCTGGTTCTGCTGGAGGTTTCTTCCGTTAAAGGGAGTTTTTCCTCTCCACTGCCTATGGCTTGTTCAAGGGGGAATTGTTGGGTTCTCTCTATAAAGCTTTATAATCTTGACTTTATTCTGTAAAGTGCCCTGAGATGACTTTGTTGTGAATTGGCGCTATATAAATAAAGTTGAATTGAAGTTTAATCAACTGCTTCATGAAATGATAAACTGTACATAGACAAAATATCTTGCACCTTATTGTTGTGATGGTTTGTACTTGGAAAGACTGAATCAATGTGCATCTTTGACCTTAACAGTAGATCAGTGTGTATCAGATCAGACTGTGCTTGAAGTGGAAAAGTGTGTGTCTACAATGAGAGAGACATAGAAAATACCTTTGTTTTTTAATCTCCTCACATAAACTGCAAGACCTGCAATGACCATCAGAGCCACAACCAGAACACTCAGAAAATGTACAGTTCTGTAACATCATAAACAAGTAATGATCTCATCTTTGAAGTGTGAGAATGCAGGTGCTGACTTTTGACAGGAACCTTCAAACTCCACCCACATCTGCGTGGCCTTTTTTTAGCTTCTATTTTGTCGCCGGGTCAAATTGACCTGAACAGTAGCTTTGTAATAGAAACATGTAGGAAGGTTACAAATATGTGAACTGAACCATTTTTATTTTATATGTTGATTACACTAAAAAGCCAAGCAGGAGAAGTTTCAAAGTGAAAAAATACTTTTAAGTATTTTTTTAGATTGTTAAACTTTAAAACGGGTCAATTTGACCCTGAACATAACAGGAGGGTTAAACTGACCTTTGACCTGGAGCATCACTACTTTCTTCATCAGGATGTTTCCCTCCCTGCTGTAGACGGTGCAGCTGCAGGCTCCTCTTTCTTCATCTGTGGGGTATTTCAGGGTCAGACTGAGGTCTCCAGGTTTCAGCAGGTTTCTCTTCATCTCTGTTCGACCTCTGTAACAATAGAATTGTTCTTCAGGCTGGTCAGAGCCGTTCTGATACACATGTATCATCTTGTCTTTATTGTTCTTCCACTGCACTTTGGCGTCTACAGGCAGACAAACTGTGGTTTTGCAGGGCAGATGGACAGACTCCACCCCTGAATCCACCTCCACCTGGTAGCCTGAGAGGACAACAAAGCACAGCATCATGTGGACAGACAGCAGCAGCAGCTCTGATGGTAACAGGACCTCACTGTCCCATGAAGACACTCAGGAACTACTTATTGTGACTGATTCTCAGTTTGGTTCTGATTTGTTCCTCACTCTCAGTCTGTCTCAACAGTCAAGGAGCAACAAGAGTAAAGATGTGAAGCATCAGCATTATGGGTAATGTAGTAGTAGAGACATACCTGACATGAAATAGTGACGGAAATGTACTAAAAGACCCCCAGCAACAATCAGAAGAACCAGGAGAACCAGGAGAACTTTGGCCCAGGATGGAAATCGTTCTGTGGAGAACATGAAGAACAACATGACCTCCGACCTCTGACCTGTATCTACAGCACTGACCTCTGACCTGTCACTGACCTTTGAGCTGCAGCTGTAAGTCTGTCACTCTCCATTGTCGTCCAAATCCATCTCTGAAGGAGCAGGTGTAGGTTCCACTGTCAGACAGTTGCAGTTCTGTCAGATTCAGACTGAGGTCTCCAGTTTCCAGAGCATCAGGCATCATCGATGTTCGGCCGCTGTAAAGCTGGTTCTGGTTTTTAAGTTCATCACCTTCCTGCTGACGCTGGTGGACGGTTGAAGGACTGAGATCAGAGCGGCTCCACATCACTGTGGGATTGTTCACGTCAAAAGTGGGAAACTCACAGGGCAGCAGGACAAACTGGTCCCCCTCATACATGTCCACAGCTGAGACATGCTGGGAAACTGTGAGGACACACAGACAGAGAGGGTCCATCTCAGCAGCCTTATTTCATGTCTCATTACTCGTCCGTCCTCAGGTGAGTCAGAAACCAACCTGGTCCTGTTTGTGATTGGACGCTGCAGCTGATCAGGCTGCTTTGAAACCACATCACCACAGTTTAACACCAACAACACTGACAAACACCAGAACCAACTCAGGATCCTGGTTCTCACTGGTTAGAGGTTTTCAGTGGGATTTTTAAATAACATATCACACTTTGTATTTCACATTAACACATGAATGTGTATGTTTGTTCATTGTATAAAAGTTATGGGTTATGTTTCCTGCTGAATCAGCAGGTGGAGCTTTGAGGATCAATGGTCAAAGTAAAAATCTCAAAGACATATTTTTGTCCACATGTGTGTCAGTCTGTGTGTCTGTGCTGGGATTTGTATTTCAGTCTGTCTGTGTGTCTGTACATACATTTGTAAATAACTACATTTAATATGTGTGTACATGTAAAATAATGTACAAATGTATTCACTCAAAAACTGAATGTAAATGTCTTTAATTCTTTGTGTTTTTAGCTAAAAGTGCTGGAAAACCTCACAATTGGCTTTTTGTAAGTCACGGGTCAAGTTAGAAATGTCTCAGTCTGGTTTCTGTCCTCATCACAGTACAGACACAGTCCTAGTCAAAGTAGTTAATGACATCATGTTTAACCTAGATAACAATAAACCCTCAGTTTTATTACTGCTGGACTTAAGTGCTGCTTTAGATACAGTCGACCATCAGCTTCTTTTAAATAGACTGAGGGGACACGTTGGACTGTCTGGAACTGTTTTTAACTGGTTTTATTCTTGTCTTTCCAGCAGACAGTTCTGTCTTGAAACTAGTGAAAACATATCAGGAACGTCTGAAATAACTTACATGTTCCCCAGGGTTCAATTTTACGTCCACTACTTTTTAAACTGTATCTGTTAACTCTAGGTGGTGTCATCAGGAGACATGGTATCTCATTCCACAGCTATGCTGATGACACTCACCTTTATGCGTCTCTGTCTCCTAATGTCTGTACTGAAGAAGTTTGAATAAATTAGTGGTTGAATCTACATTTCTGCACTAAAATGTCCAGAAACCCCACATCTTTGGAAGACTTGAGGCTGCATGTGTTTATTTCTACTTTGGTGTGTTTGTGTAATTCAGCTGTGACATTAACAGTCATTAACCCACAAAGCAACAAGCTTTAATCCTTAGTATTTAATTAGTGCAGCACTTGCTCTTTAATTCTGCCCCATGAGAAGAAGTTCAGAGAATCTGCTGGAAGCTGAACTTGTGGAAAAACTGCACTGACTTTGTAGAGAGAAGTTTCTCATTCACTTCAGTACAGTCAGTTTGATCAGAGCAGCATCTGGTGGAGATCAGAGGAACTGCAGATCCATGTGCTTTAACCCTTGTGGCCTCCTCACATTTACTACCCTCTGGACACCTCAGTGGCAACAATGTACACGTACAAACAACTATTACATCATCCTACAACAACAACTTTTTTTAAATAAATCACCTAAAGAACTTCACACTTGTTCAAAAGTAGCAAACATTAAATCTTTTTGAGGGATGTGTGTCATGTGCCTCCTGCCCAACAACTGTTAGTGTGTATATGCACCTGGCTGCTTTCACAGCCAAAGATAAACCTGCAGCTTGGCTGAGGGGTCATTTCATCCGTGAGCAGAGAAGGAGAAAAGCAGCAAAAATGAAGAGGCATTTTAGAAATGCTCATGCAGCCTTTATCTAGCAACAAGCAGCAGGACTCATCTGAATAAGACACAAGCTTCCAGTGGGAGTCTGACACAGAATGCTCACTGGAGTCCTCCACTTGGCTCTGACCCTTCCTCTGAAAGTGGAGAGGACACTGAGCTTCCTGAAAATACAGTGAGTGGACAGCAAAGACCTAAAAAAAGACGTCTTCTACCATCTGCACCAAGTGTAACAGGTGCATTTGTAGAGAGCAGCAATTTCCAAGCTGCAGGACAAGAACTTAACTAAACACACACTAACACACACACACACACACACACACACACACACTTCTGTTCTCTTTTGTTGTTGCAGTTTGCACAATAAATGTTCACATTGATGAATCAGATGTTGATTTAAAAATATATTCACACACACACAAACTCTTGGGCCCCTGGTTGTCACACGCCTCCATAATATAACTGGGAACTATACAACAATGTCATACATCAGCCTCCAATGAGAAAACGGCTGCATCTGGTGGAATCCTCTGGACCTGTCGGGGCCTCGCCAGAACTGAAATGCCACCACCACCAACACCGAGAGGAATCCACATGCTGCTCCACCACAGACGGTTCTTCATCAGTTCCCACGCTCGGTCGCGGTGTTGGCTGGTTCTCCAGACTCCTCAGTCTGCACACATGTCTTCAACCACAAGAACCACACACGTACTCTTTGACATTGATAATTTCAATCTTTTCTGGGATCGTCCTCAGAACTTCAGACAAGATGGACTGCACCCGAACTTCTTGGACTAAGAACATTGTCCACAGCATCTCAGTCTCCGACTGACTGACCATTGAAAACACCTGTGGCTCTGATGTGCTCACCTCTCCTGCATCCTCCGCTCCAACACCCAACAACATCCACAGGTATAAACAGTCTGAGATATTTATAGAATCTGATGTTACCAGCAGACAAAATGCAGCTGTTATGGATTCTAACCTTTCACCCAGAGAATTTTATTATTTTAATTAATGTTATGATCTTAACCACACTGCTCTTTGCCCCATAGAGACTATGTCTGAACCAAACCCCGAAACTATTAAATGTGGATTATTAAATATCAGATCTCTCTCTTCTAAATCTCTGTTAGTAAATGACTTAATAAACGATCATCAATTCGATTTATTTTGTCTCACTGAAACTTGGTTGCAGCAGGAAGAATATGTCAGTTTAAATGAGTCATATTAATGATCATGTTCCTAGAAGCACAGACTGAGGTGGAGGAGTAGCAGCAATATTTCATTCTAGCTTATCAATAATTCCTAGACCTAAACATAGTTATAACTCATTTGAGAGACTTACTCTTAACCTTTCACACCCAAACTGGAAAACTCAAAAACCACTATTATTTGTTATCGTGTACCGTCCTCCAGTCCCTTACTCAGAGTTTATGATAGAATTTTCTGATTTTCTATCTGATTTAGTGCTTAGTACAGATAAAGTCATTATAGTGGGTGACTTTAACATTCATGTAGATGCTTAAGTATTTGTGATGGAAAATCAAGTCTGATTAAATGATGCATTTGACTCTTAGCATTTGACTTGGTTATACTGGCAACTTGTACTCAGCACTTTTGAATGATGCCCCCCTGGCTGTATGTACACAGATACTGTCACACACACACACACACACACACACGTTGAACAGACATTTTATCATCACTCACTGCTGTGCAAAAAGTTTCTATCTCTGAGAAAGAAACGTAAAAAAAGGTGTAAATCCCAAAAGTTTTAAAAGTTTTCTTAAACACTGATAAAGTTCACACGCAGGTTAAACCACCTTCACCTCCTCCATCCACCTCTCTCACTGCTGACAACTTTGCCAACTTCTTTACCAACAAGGTGGCAGCCATCAGCTCACAGTTCTCTCCTCCAGATGATGACATCCATCTAACCTCTTCCAACACTGCATTGCTCTCATCATTTGCAATTCTGACTGAGGATGACGTATCCACCCTCCTCCTCTCTAATCATCCGACCACCTGCACTCTGGATCCAATCCCTTCCACTCTTCTTCAAGCAGTTGAACCCGCACTCATGCCAGCTATTACACAAGTCATCAACACATCTCTCAAAACAGGGACTTTTCCAACCTCTTTCAAACAGGCCTTGATTACCCCACTGCTCAAGAAGCCTTCTCTTGATCCCTCTGTAGTGGAGAACTACCGACCTGTCTCCCTCCTTCCTTTTCTGGCCAAGACTATGGAACGAGCAGTCTTCAACCAACTCTCACACTTTCTTTCCAAGAACAACTTCCTCGATGTCAACCAGTCTGGCTTCAAGAGGGGTCATTCCACAGAAACAACACTCCTGACTGTTGTGGAATATCTTCGAGCTGCAAAAGCCACAGGTCAATCATTTTCAATTCAACTTTATTTATATAGCGCCAATTCACAACAAAGTCATCTCAGGGCACTTTACAGAATAAAGTCAAGATTATAAAGATATATAAAGAGAACCCAACAATTCCCCCTGGAGCAAGCCATAGGCAACATTGGAGAGGAAAAACTCCCTTTAACGGAAGAAACCTCCAGCAGAACCAGGCAAAGGGTGGACGGCCATCGGCCTCGACCGGTTGGGGTGAGTGGAAAGGGGAGAGAGAAAAGAACAGAGCAACAAAAAGCAACAACAAAACATCGGGCAGATTGGTAGGACCAGTAGCTGCACACTGGAAGACACACAGCTTCAAAGCCGGGGGACACCTGCAGAAAGGGACAGAGAGAGGGGGACAGAGGAGGACAAAGACAACTACGGGAGAGAACACACAGAGTTAATGACATACAGTGGTGACAATTGCGGGGTGAGAGCAGAGGAGAGATGGTCAAGAGGAGGAAAGGAGCTCAGTGCATTGGGGGGTGGTCCCCCAGCAGTCTAAGCCTATGGCAGCATAACTATAACTAACTATATGCTTTATTAAAAAGGAAGGTTTTAAGCCTAGACTTAAAAGTAGAGAGGGTGTCTGCTTCCCGAATCTGAACTGGGAGCTGGTTCCACAAGAGAGGAGCTTGATAGCTAAAGGCTCTACCTCCCATTCTACTTTTGGAAAGTCTGGGAACCACAAGTAGGCCTGCATTCTGAGAGCGAAGTGGTCTACTGGGATGATATGGTGCTATGAGGTCTTCTATATATGATGGAGCCTGACCATTCAGAGCTTTATATGTAAGAAGCAGGGTTTTAAATTCTATTCTAAATTTAATGGGAAGCCAATGGAGAGAAGCTAGTGAAGGTGAAATATGATCTCTCTTGCTAGTTCCAGTCAGCACTCTTGCTGCAGCATTTTGGATTAATTGCAGGCTCTTTAGGGAGTTACTGGGGCATCCTGAAAGTAGGGAATTACAGTAGTCCAACCTAGAAGTAACAAATGCATGGACCAGTTTTTCGGCATCACTTTGAGACAGGATGCTCCTAATTTTGGCAATGTTCCGTAGGTGGAAGAAGGCTGTTCTAGAGATTTGTTTTATATGTGACTTAAAGGACAGATCCTGATCAAAAATAACTCCAAGGTTCCTTGCAGTAGTACTGGAGGCCAGACTTATGCCATCTAGAGTAACAATATGGTTGGACATCATGTCTCTGAGATTTTTGGGCCCAAATACTATGACTTCAGTTTTGTCTGAGTTTAAAAGTAAAAAATTGTGGGACATCCAGGCCTTTATGTCTTGTAGGCTTGAAGCTTTATTAACTGATTATTTTCATCTGGTTCCATAGATAAATATAGCTGGGTATCATCAGCATAGCAGTGGAAATTTATGGAGTGTTTTCTAATAATGTTGCCTAAAGGAGACATATATAAAGTAAAAAGTATTGGTCCTAACACAGAGCCTTGTGGAACTCCATAGCTAACCTTTGTGTGCATGGAGGATTCATCATTAACATGAACAAATTGAAATCTATCAGACAGATAAGATTTAAACCAACCTAGTGCAGTTCCTGTAATTCCAATTTCATGTTCCAGTCTCTGTAATAAAATGTTATGATCAATGGTATCAAATGCGGCACTAAGATCTAACAGAACAAGTATAGAGATGAGTCAATTATCTGAGGCCATGAGAAGATCGTTGGTGACTTTTACCAGTGCTGTTTCTGTACTATGATGAACTCTAAATCCTGACTGAAACTCTTCATACAAATTATTCCTATGAAGGTGATCACATAATTGTTTTGCGACTACTTTTTCAATTATTTTAGAAATAAAGGGGAGATTAGATATTGGTCTGTAATTGGCTAAAACACCTGGGTCAAGACAGGGTTTTTTAAGTAATGGTTTAATTACAGCTACCTTATAGGCCTGTGGTACATAACCTGTTTCTAAAGATAGATTGATGATATCTAATATGAACGTATCTATTAAGGGTAAAGCTTCCTTGAGCAGCTTAGTTGGAATAGGGTCTAGCAGACAGGTTGTTGGTTTAGATGAGGTAATAATTGAAGTTAGCTCAGAGAGATCTATGGGTAAAAAGCAGTCTAACAGGGATTGGGGCCTTATCGATGATTCTAGCACTGCTGTACATGAAGATCTATCTGTAATATTTGGGGGGAGGATCTGGTGAATTCTTTCTCTAATAGCTACAATTTTATTCATAAAGAAGGTCATGAAGTCATTGCTGCTCAGAGTTAAGGGAAAACTAGGCTCAACAGAACTATGGCTCTTAGTCAGCCTGGCTACAGTGCTGAACAGAAACCGGGGGTTGTTCTTATTTTCTTCTATTAATGATGAATAATATGCTGTTCTGGCATCACAGAGAGCTTTTTTGTACATTTTTAAACTATTTTTCCAGGCTAAATGAGATTCTTCTAACTTTCTGGAACGCCACTTCCTTTCTAACTTTCGTGTTTCCTGTTTTAAGTTGCGTGTTTGTGAACTATACCATGGAGATCACCTCTGCTGATTTACTGCCTTCTTTTTTAGAGGGGCAACACTATCGAGTATTGTACGTAGTGAGGCTGCAGAATTGTCAACAAGATAATCTACTTGTGCAGGAGTAACATTAAGGAGACTACTTCCCATTGTATTAACATATGGTGAAGCAAATGATGGAGAAATAATTTCTTTAAATTTGTTCACAGCTTTTTCACTTAAGCATCTGCTATAGTGGAATTTTCCCCTAACTGCTATATAGTCTGTTATTGTAAATTCAAATGTTATTAAAAAATGGTCAGACAGAAGAGAGTTGTGAGGAAATATTGTTAAATTATCCGTTTCAATTCCATACGTAAGGACAAGGTCTAACGTGTGACTAAAACAGTGAGTGGGTTTATTTACATTTTGGGAAAAACCAATTGAATCTAATAATTAATTAAACGCAGTGCTCAGACAGTTACTGTCAGCATCTACATGAATGTTAAAGTCACCCACTATAATGACTTTATCTGTACTAAATCATCTGTCTTAATTCTACTTGATCTATCATCAGCCTTTGATACTGTGAACCATCAGATCCTCTTGTCCACACTCTCTGACTTGGGCATCTCTGGCATCGAGATGAACCTTCAAGATATCCTGGTGGGGGCATCTTTCTCACTCTCATAGCCTCTCTACCGGTGTGCCGCAGGGCTCAGTTCTTGGTCCTCTTCTTTTTTCTATCTATACTTCATCCCTAGGTGCCATCATTCACTCACATGGTCTTTCCTATCACTGCTACACTGATGACACACAGCTCTTTCTGTTCTTTCCACCGGACGACTCCACTGTCTCATCACGCATTTCTACCTGTCTCTCAGACATCTCAGCCTGGATGAGTGAGAGACACCTTCAACTCAACCTCTCCAAGACCGAAGTCCTTGTCTTCCCAGCCAGACCTTCGACACAACACAACATCAGCATCAACATTGGAGCTACAGTGATTGTCCCACTAATTCGGCCAAAAATCTGGGGGTCATCATCGACGACCAACTGAGCTTTAAGGACCACATCTCCTCAGTCTCTAGAGCAGCAGATTTGCTCTCTACAACATCAGGAAGATCAGACCCTACATCACGGAATATACAACCCAACTCATTGTACAGGTGCTGGTCATATCTCGTCTTGATTACTGCAACACTTTGTTGATGGTGTTACCGATATCTACAATCAAACCCTTGCAGATGATCCAAAACGCAGCAGCTCGCCTCATTTTTAATCAGCCAAAAAAGACCCATGTCACACCACTTTTTAGATCTCTACACTGGCTTCCTGTTGCTGCTCGCATCAGGTTCAAAGCTCTGTCTCTTACTTACAGGGTGGTTAACTCAACAGCTCCCGCTTACCTTAACTCACTCATTCAGGTCTACAATCCTTCCCGCTCGCTGCGGTCTGCCAACGAATGACGTCTGGTGGTCCCAGCACCGCACAGAAGACACCAAGCAAAACTGTTTAGCGCAATGATCCCAGATGGTGGAACGAGCTACCAAACACTGCACGCTCAGCTGATTCTCTCCCAATATTCAAATAACTGTTGAAAACTGAACTCTTCCACATCTTCCTATGCACTTAAATCTCTTTAAAAAAAACACTTCCTTTCTGCTCTTTCTCGCACTTGCATCTCGTGAACTGTGAACACTTTTCTGATAGGACTTTGCTTTGATGTTTTCTCCTTGACTTAGAGTTTTGCTGCCTTGTACCTCACTTGTAAGTCGCTTTGGATAAAAGCTTCTGCTAAATGTAAATGTAAATGTAAATGTGTCCAAAGGGGGAATGTTGATTTATTACAGAAACAATGGTTTAACAAGGGCTGTGTATCATATGCACAGAAATATTGTCCATCTTGCTTTATCTGTGTGACATTACTAAAACCACAGGGAGCAAATCCTCCATCTGATAAACCATCTGACCATGTGATGATTGATTTCATTGAGTTGATGCCCAATTGAGAGAAGAGACATTTTGTTGTTATGACTGATGTACTCAAAACTAAACTGGGACGAAGAAGAAAGTCTCCTTGGACTGAGGTTTCTCTGATTGTTTTAATGAACATGGGGATAAGAGGAAAAAAAAATAATAAAATTGTTTTGAAAATCTTCAAATTTAGGAAAATGACATGTTGTATTGCCAGACTGCACTATATCTACTATACCGCAACTAGTGTCTGTGACTCAGTTTTAGTTTTTGCCTCACGTGTTTACTCCATGTTTACTTTTCCTTCTGGTTCTTCAGCTCAACCCTTGTTTGGTTCTGTAATGTGTGTGTGTGTGTGTGTGTGTGTGTGTGTGTGTCTATGCAGAGTTAATTTCTTGTCTTTAGATTAATTGTCTCTTTCTGAAATTGTCCCAGTTTAGTCGTCCTTGTGCAGTGAATTAGTGTTAGTAGTTCTTATTGTCTTTCTTTATAATTATCAATAAAACTTATCTTCTCACCAAACCCCTCTCGCCTTGTCGCACTTGGTTCCACCCTAAATACCAAACCTGACAGACTGGTTCTCTGTGTCCCCTCTGATCAATGTCCCTGACCTTCATTCTTCAATAGATCATCTACTTTCCCCATTTTCTGGATGTTTCCAGAAGCTTGTCCCATTTCTGCTTCAAAAACAGTTGTTGCTTCCCACAGATCAGATATATGTATGTTTCTTTTCTGAAGCTTCATCAGCAGCCACAGAGCTGCAGTTACTTCAGATGACAAAGGCTGTGCTTCCATTCCAGATGACTGCAGACAGTCCACTAAAGTCAGTTGTGTGGGACAAAGGAAGTTTCTCTTACCGTGTATGAAGATCACAAACTCCACAAACATCTTCATCTTCCTGCTAAAACTGCAACAAATCCTCCTTAAATCAGCTTCTTCCTAAACTAACTGCATGTTCACAATGGTTCTAATCTACTGACACTGTGGGAAAATGTTAGTTTCACTTTTAGCACATATGGCTGAAGGAGGTGGTTTCATTACACAATCCTGCTTCAGGACCAACAGCTTTAGACAAACACACTGTAGTGTAGAGGTGACACTGGTTACACACACACACACACACACACACACTTAGGCAGCATTTCTCTCTTCCCTAGTTCCTCATTAGTCACTGATGGACTCAGCTTTGATTGGAAACGTTAAAAACCACAGGCATATGATCTGAGAATACAGCGTCACAAACCCCCAGATTAAAAACAGGCCATATGATAAAAGCAGATCACGTGTGTGTCCACGCTGTTGCGTGGGTCCAGACACAAACTGCACCAAATTTAAAGAGTCAATAAGATTTAAAAAGTTATAAACCATAGGAGGCATTGATTGTTGTATTTGTAAGACTACATATTTTACAAAATTCTGTTTTGTATGTAAAACATTAATGTACAAAATATTTACAGGGTAGAGCGAGAGAGAGCCATAGTACAAAACCAGATTATAAAAAGAAATCAATGTAGAATCCATTATGAGACTGGTAGTGATGGATTCAGCAGAGGTTGAATTTTTGTGAACTATATAGAAACATTTAGATTTAGTGAAGAATTTCAGCCATTCAGATTGTGGTGTTTTAGCAGTCAAGTCAGTCACCTGAGTTGAATCAGACTGAGCTTTCATCCGCTGAAGTTAAAAGTCCCAGAAACCAGAAGGACGTGAAAAAGCTGCAGTAAAGACGTGTCAGAGCATCACCAGAGAAGAAACCAGCATCAGGTGACATCTGTAGTTCTAGACTTAAGTCACTGACTGAGTGAAAAGGATTTACACATTCCAAGTCCATGTCTCCACTCCGTGTATTGTGTCATTCTACCACAGTATGTTTCACACTCTATCTCACAGTACACAGTATCTATATGTTTGCTATTCCCTAATCAACAAACAGTATATTTAGCCATTTGTTTCCATTCAAAATACAAATTCTTTTCACAAAATCATAATCTAAGTGGGTGGTAGGTTCCACTGTCAGATCAGCTGCAGGAGAACTTGGAGTGACAGACATACAGCTGGAGGTCAAAGGTGAACAACAAATCATAACATCTACTGTAAAAACAGGTCAGAGGTCAGTTTGTTTGCTTGTCTGGCTTTATTTTAGTTCCCCATTAGATACATAATACAGTAGCTGTTCTTCCTGAGGTCATTATTTTAAATTTGCCAATGGTTGTAAAATGTTTTTCTTTCTCCTTGTTTATTAGAAAATCATTTTCTTACAAAGTCTAATTTACAACAAAAATAACTTTGCTTGATCCTTTTTTATAGTCTTTAAGGTCCTTGTTTAGCTCGAGGGGTTGAGTCATTATTGTAGTTACAGTTATTTGTGTTCTTCATGTTCTCCACAGAACGATTTCCATCCTGGGCAACAGCTCTTCTGGTTCTCCTAGTTGTTCTTCTCATTGTTGCTGGGGGGATTTTAGTACATTTTCGGCACTATTTCCTGTCAGGTATGTCACTGTTATAGACATCTCATTTCCAAGATCAGTTGGGACACTGTACATTTAAATTGAATCATTTCTCAGACGCTTTTATCCAAAGTGACTAACCAACGAGGTACAAAGCAGCAAAAAATGTAACGTCAAGGAGAAAGAAAGTCAAACCAAATTGCTATGCTGCTATGAGAAGAAGTGTTTCTGTTTCAAGAAGTGTGAGTGCAAAAAAGAACTGATAGGAATTTTTTTTAAGTTAAGTCCATAGGAAGTTGCAGAAAGTTCTGTTTTCAGCAGTTTTTGGAATATTGGAAGTGAGACTGCTGAGCAAGCAAGAGCAGAGTTGGTCGTGTGACATAGTGTGTGAATGAAGAGAGTTAGGTACATTAGAAAGAACACAGCAGTAAATCAGAGAAATAAACTTATCACTGGATTGTTCCACATTGGTTATGTTGTAAAACACAAACACAGTCATGTAAAAAAAGTTTGTGTGCAGCAATCTGCATGTGTGTGTGTGTGTTTGTGTGTATGTGTGTCTTTGTGTGTGTGTGTGTGTGTGTGTGTGTGTAGGCCACAGTCAGACAGACCCACAGACCTGAAACTGAGTGCATGCATGATTATTAAACCACATGTGAAAATGAATTCAATTTATATTGTTATAATTATTATTCACATAAGGCTTAAAATGTCAGTTCATGAACTTCCAAGAACCAGGAGAAGCCCAGGAAAAGCTGTACAAGGCCGTTCTTAGCTCGTACTAGACTGATACTGAGACCAGTCTCAATGATTTATTAAATGCATTTTTTTATTTTTGCATTTTGGCCACCTACCCTCCCCCTGCCTCAACACCTACACACAGTCATATCAAACCACAGCACAATGATATAAATCACAGTAATCACATGGAAATGGCTGTAGTAAACACTTTCTTCCAGAAGAGGCAGGAACATAGAGTGATGTACAAGAGTGGAGGTAGAAGCACTAAGGTGGACGACATCTTGTGTAGACGCTGTAATCTGAAAGAGATCAGTGACTATAACGTGTTGGTAGGGGAGAGTGTAGCCAGACAACACAGGATGGTGGTGTGTAAAATGATGCTGGTGGTGAGGAAGATGAAGAGGACAAAGGCAGAGCAGAGGACGAAGTGGTGGAAGTTGAAAAGGAAGAATGTTGTGTAGTTTTCAGGGAGGAGCTGAGACAGACTCTAGGTGGTTTGGAGGTGCTTCCAGATGACTGGACCACTACAGCTAATGTGATCAGGGAGACAGGTAGGAGGGTACTTGGTGTGTCATCTGGAAAGAGGAAAGTGGACAAGGACACTTGGTGGTGGAACGAGGAAGTTCAGGAGTGTATACAGAGAAAGAGCTAAGAAGAAGTTTCTGACTAGTTTGTTTACCAAGATCTTGGAGAGTGAGAGGATGCTGAGGACTGGTTTCCATTTTTAAGAACAAGGGAGATGAGCAGAGCTGTGGCAACTACAGAGGAATAAAGCTGATGAGCCAAACAATGAAGTTGTGGGAAAGAGTAGTGGAAGCTCGGCTAAGGACAGAGGTGAACATTTGTGAGCAGCAATATGGTTTCATGCCTAGAAAGAGTCCAACAGATGCAGTATTTGCTTTGAGGACGCTGATGGAGAAGTACAGAGAAGGTCAGAGGGAGTTGCATTGTGTCTTCGTAGATTTAGAAAAAGCGTATGACAGGGTGCCGAGAGAGGAGCTGTGGTATTGTATGAGGACGTCTGGAGTGGCAGAGAAGTATGTTAGAGTGATGCAGGACATGTATGAGAGCTGTAAGACAGTGGTGAGGTGCTGTAGGTGTGACAGAGGAGTTCAAGGTGGAGGTGGGTCTGCATCAAGGATCAGCTCTGAGCCCCTTCTTGTTTGCTCTGGTGATGGACAGGCTGACAGATGAGGTTAGACAGGAATCTCCATGGACTATGATGTTTGCAGATGACATTGTGATTTGTAGTGAGAGCAGGGAGCAGGTGGAGGAAAATCTAGAGAGGTGGAGGTCTGCTCTGGAAAACAGAGGAATGAAGAAAAGACAGGAGGCAGAGCTGGAGGTAGCAGAGCTTAAGATGTTGAGGTTCTCTTTGGGAGTGACGAGGATGGACAGGATCAGGAATGAGGACATCAGAGGGACAGATCATGTTAGATGTTTTGGAGATAAAGTCAGAGAGGACAGATTGAGGTGGTTTGGACATGTTCAGAGGAGAAACTGTGAATATATCGGTAGAAGGATGCTGAGGTTGGAGCTGCCAGGCAGGAGGTCTAGAGGAAGAGCAAAGAGGAGATTTATGGATGTAGTGAGAGAGGACATGAAGTTAGTTCGTGTGAGAGAAGAGGATGCAGAGGACAGAGTTAGATGGAGGCACATGATTCACTGTGGAGACTCCTGAAAGGGAACAGCTGAAAGGAAATGAAGAAGAAGACACATCAATATAAGAAAAAACCATTACCAGAGTAAACGTTGGTTCTTTCTTGAAATGTCAGTGAGTCGAGACTTTTCCCAGTTAGCAGGTTAGCAACAGGCATTTAACTAACATAACAATAACCAATTGAACCACAAGTACATAACATGTTTTGGAGAAACTACAGCTACATTATAGGCCTGTGGTACATAACCTGTTTCTAAAGATAGATTGATGATATCTAATATGAACGTATCTATTAAGGGTAAAGCTTCCTTGAGCAGCTTAGTTGGAATAGGGTCTAGCAGACAGGTTGTTGGTTTAGATGAGGTAATAATTGAAGTTAGCTCAGAGAGATCTATGGGTAAAAAGCAGTCTAACAGGGTTTGGGGCCTTATCGATGACTCTAGCACTGCTGTACATGAAGATCTATCTGTAATATTTGGGGGGAGGATCTGTTGAATACTTTCTCTAATAGCTACAATTTTATTCATAAAGAAGGTCATGAAGTCATTGCTGCTCAGAGTTAAGTCTGAACCAACAACTGCGAGATTGGTGAACAACCGCTCTACCTTCCTGTGCCACAGTCGCCCCTGTCAAAAATAAGAACAATAGTAGTGTTGATATCACTGTTCCTAAAATGTGACTTATGAATTGATTTACACACAATTACTCTGCTGTGCTGCTCAAATACTGCTGTCAAACCAATCCAGCAACTAGCCACAGCCAAATAGACTTTAGCAGGGGCCAGGGCCTCTCTGGACCGACCCCTGGTTTGATGCCCTGGGTGGATTGCTGGCTTGCTTTATCAAGACACTTGCTTTTAGCATGTGTGGGTCTCACAGCAAGTACAACTGAATAAAGAAGAAAATGAACTAAAGTGCAGACCTAAAGAAACTGGGTGGTGCAGGAAAGTTGCTAAATTTGAATGTGTTACAGCAGGTGTGATGATCACAGGGATTATAAGAGGATGATGGAACACTAAGTTCCTGTCACCATCAGTGACTGTTGTCTGTCCAGCTGATGTTGTGGTTTTTTGTCCTCTTAGTCCCCCAGGTGGTGGTACAATCAGAGGTAGAGTCGGTCCAGCTGCCCTTCAAAACTGCACTTCACCTGCCTGAAGACGTCAGAGTTGAGTGGAGGAACAGTTACCACTGGATAGTACACATGTATGAGGATGGCTCTGACCGGCTTGAAGAACAGGATGAATTTTATAGGGACCACATAGAGAAGAAGAAAGACCTGCTGAAGACTGGAGACCTCAGTCTGACCCTGAAATACCCCACAGTCAGAGACACAGGGACATATGTTTCTATCATTACTGGCCCAGATATCTGGATAACGAAAAGAGTTCTGCTGAAAGTAAAAGGTTTTTTTAATTATTATTCTGTCTGACTTTCTTCCGTCTCCTCTGCAGTAAGAACTCAGGACAAAGATGAGACAGTGGACATCAGGACCAGAAGCAGGTCAACTGATCCAACTCCTCTGATGGCTGATCAGTCAGTTTGATCAATCTGTTGATCAAACTCTGATTATTGATCTGATCTGACTTTGGAGCAGAGACAAAATTGACAATGGATGAAGACAGGAGGACACTTTGTCTTCTTCTTCTTGAGTCTGACTCCTCCTGACTCTCACACACTCACTATTGATCAGTGTTGGTCAGTGATGTCACATGTCGACCTGTCAGTGGTGAGGAAGAAGAGGATGAAGAGGAAGTGACAGTGGACAGTCTCAGTCAGAGGAGGAGACATAAGGTCGACTGATTAAAGTTCATCAGTAAATCACTGATCGATCAGAAAAACTCCACCATCTTTGTCTGTAACCAGCTTCTCCTGGAACCAAACACACAGTGACTGAGCACCACCCGTCTGGCTGTGGAGGCCACAGAAACAAACTGCAGCTGCTTCCTCATTTGAAATCCAGACACATGTTGGAGCAGGAACCAGATCTGGAATCTGACAGTGGACAAGAGGAACAAGCTCAGCTACAAAGACTAAAGCAGGATGTTTCTGTGAGGTCAACACTGTCTCCAGAACAGCTGATTTTGTCCTACAACACTGAATCAAACGTCCTGATTCTGTTTCCCTTTGTTAACTGCTGCTGTTCTGGTTCTTTCTGTTCTTCTGGTTCCTTTTAGCAAACACTTGTTTTTCTCCCTTTTCTCTTGAATCTGTTAAATCCAGTTTCCTTCTGTAGTAAAGAGTTTGTTGGTTGGATTGGGACTTTTAGAAGAGGGACATTGTCTCCTGGTGATGTCAATAATCCAGGACTGTGTGTGTCTGGGTCCAGTTCATAGATGAAATCTCTGTCAGGCTTTAGATTTCAGTCCACGACTTACAGGTTGTCTTTTCACCTCTATGCAGGACGTCTTTTCCCATGAAATCAAAAGAGAAACTAACCTGATCAACCAACACTTGGATCTGTGTTTATTTTATGAGTGAGTTGTTAAGAAAACTAGAGTAAAAAACTAATTATATGTATTTATTAACTATTATACAATTATAAAGCAACTCAAACTTAAACCAACTTAACAATTTTCAAACTATAATACAGGAAACATTAACATCATAAAACAATATACAGAAAATCTAAGAACAAGACAGAATTTTTAAAACCATGAAAAATAAATTAGACATTAAAATAAATCAGTGTCTGAATGAGTTTTGTTCTTTTTCATTTCCATGATGTTTTTCTGTAGTAGAGGACGTCCTTCAAGAAATACTTTAAGGGTCTTAACATACTGCTGAAGGTCATGTCTGCAGTGTATGTGGACACTTGAAGACTTTCCCCCTCTGATGCAGTGTCCACCTGTGTCCAAAAAGAGGACAAAGTCATTAGTTTGTTGAATCTTAAAAAATAAAGTTAGAGTTGGTCAAATATGTCTTTAACAAAATAGCTGCCAGTTTTCTATATCTTTCATTTTTGTTTCAGTTTCATGAAACACTACAAGTCCTGTTTAACAACAGTTAGCAGTGTCAGCAGATTCTTATTAAAGATCCTCAGTCTTCAGAACTTTGATCTGTGTGTGCTTCTATCTGACAGACACATTTCAAATGATATGCAGGTCATCTTTGTATATGCTTTAACCTCCATATGACTCATATATTAACATCAGTGCAGTCATCATATCAGTTTGCTGCTCTGTGTAAATGATCTGACTGATGGGAAATGAAACCACATACATGCTGAACAACACACAGGGAGAAAAAAAGACATTTTCATTATTGATCTGTCAGATATTTAGACTGTCAGGGCTTCACATCTGTGCAGATGTTACTTTAAGAGTCTTCACCTTCCACTTATCAACACAGTCTGTGTCATTTAATACTTAAAGACTTGGTCAGTGAGCGGAGAAAAAGAAAGTTACAGGAAAATAATGAACATCAGTGCAAAGGTTTGTGTCCCTTCATGAAATGTTCTATAATACTCCTCCAACCTCTGAGCAGTGTTTGTGTTCTGTCACGTGATCTTTTAGCCTTAATGGCAGAATTGTTCCAGTAAACTGTCCAAATAAAACCATTTCACATTAAACAAAGAGAAAACATCCTGTTGTTGATCCAATCAGCTGTTAGATCCAAAACCTTGATCTCACGAGGTCACTGTTGTTTCTGTTTGTGTGACATCAGAGAAAGTTGAACAAAAATCTAATCAGCATGTACTGTGTGTCAGTCAAATCTGTGCAGAACTTCAAACTAGCCTCATATTAAACCTACTATCTCTTACTGAATATGGAAGGTTTCAAAAGTGATTAAACACATTGTGTGATGTTAGTGTATGAGCTCAGCTTGGGAGGCTCTGCCATAATTGAACCACAACTATATTGTTAACTGAAGCTGTAGAAAAGCACAGCCAAACACCAAACTAGGACAGGACATGTTTCCCACTCTCACCCAGACCACTTTGTCATCAGCCTCTTTGTCTCTTGCCCTGGTGAACTGCCAGTCTGCTGTTCACAAACTTGGATTACTGCAGTCTCCAACAATTGGTCCTTCTCTCACAGTCCTCACTCATCAGGTCGGGGGGTGGAACTGAACTCATTCTCACCTGGAACTGCACCACAGACAGTATCTTGGTCACTGCTCTGCATGTATCAGATCCCTTCTTCATTCAACTCTCAGTCTTCATCCCCAGACCTTCATTCTCCCACCACACTTGGAACATTCTGCCGTAAGCTCAGGTCTCTCAACCCGGACCAGTTCTCTTCACTGGTCTCTGCAACTCTGCCCCCAACACAGGACCTCTCCACCCTCGATGCAGATGCAGCCATGGACAGCCTCTGCCATACACTTCTCATCCCTCAGCTTCTAATCCGTGGCTCACCGACTGGATCCTGTGTCATGGCAAAAATGACCATATCTGGTCTTAGACACCTCAAGTGTCATCAGTAAAGAAGCTTCAACATCCAGGAAGAGAGAAGAACATCAACAGAGTTTCAGTTCTCCATCCTATTCAGTTCTAAACTTCATACATCACACATTAGTTTTAGAAGCTTCTGTTGCTGGGCAGAACATTCTCCACCCTCAGGCTACTGCTCCCAGCACTTTTCTCCTTTTCTGGAAACCTTTTCCCTTTTCAGCACTTTGATAAGCAGCTGTGAGCATGAAGTGACTCTGGGTCACTACAGTGTCTGATGGTCTGCTGTTAGACAGTAACTGCAAACACTTCAAGACTAAACATGGAGATGAGACAAAGTTTGAAAGTTGTCATTTGTTCATATTTTCATTGTGTGGTTATAGCCTTATTCATTTTTTAAATAGTTTTTATTCTTTTTTAATTTTTTATGACAATCCTCATTAATTTTCTTACAGTTTTTTGTTTATTTGTTTTTGTAATTTTTAGTAACAACTTCCTGTCAGTGTTTTAGTGTGAAGGGGAGGACTTTGAGGGGAACATGTAATATTCCACTTTCAGCTGGTACAAATGTTCTTTCTTCATAAGTAGTAACAAAATAGCCAAGAGGTGTAAAAAGTTAGAGTAAAATATTAATAACATGTGCACTTGCTGAATGTGCAGGCAACCAGGCAACTAGGGCAGTAACAGCATAGTAGCCAGTCTGCTGCTGGAGCCATCACACACTGACCTCATCTTAGTGTGAAGGCTAGTACTCTGGGTAGTACTCCATAGAGTACAGAGAGCACCAGCCATTGCTGGGCCTTCAGAGTAGTCGTGCTGCCCTTCTTAAGGCTTCTCTTTGTTTGAGCACACTGCACATTGTAGGAGCTGTTCTCTGGCTGCATTTGATAAATGGTTGTTTTAATGCTCTGGTCTTCAGGTGAAGTTCTGTGTGGAGCCAGTCCTGTCCCATGTCCTAGGCTGAAAAGCCTTTGAGGAGGACTTAATGCCAGTCTACTGTTCTGCTTATGCTGAAGTTTGGAACCAACTGTCCAGCTGAGCAATGTGTTAAATGAATGTGTATTTTTTACTTGAATAATTACAAAATGGCACAATTAATACACAACTAAATCATAGTTTAGTGAGACACACAAGAAAAATCTAAAATGCAAACTGTGTGTGTGTCTATTTAATCGGTGTCACCTCTACATTACTGTGTGTTTGTATAAAGCTGTTTGACCTGAAGCAGGTCAAAAGGCCTCAAATAAACCACCTCCTTCAGCTAAAAGTGAAACTAAAGTGTCAGTAGATTAGAACCATTCTGAACCTGCAGTTAGTTTAGGAAGAAGCTGATTTAAGGAGGATTTGTTGCAGTTTTAGCAGGAAGATGAAGATGTTTGTGGAGTTTGTGATCTTCATACACGGTAAGAGAAACTTCCTTTGTCCCACACAACTGACTTTAGTGGACTGTCTGCAGTCATCTGGAATGGAAGCACAGCCTTTGTCATCTGAAGTAACTGCAGCTCTGTGGCTGCTGATGAAGCTTCAGAAAAGAAACATACATATATCTGATCTGTGGGAAGCAACAACTGTTTTTGAAGCAGAAATGGGACAAGCTGCTGGAAACATCCAGAACATGGGGTCCACCCTGGACAGGTCTCCAGTCTGTCTCAGTGTCCACACAGACAGACACACACAGACAGACCACCATTCACTGTAGTTAAGTAGATTTTTCAGACCTCTGTACTTGAGTATTTCGTACTTTTCCTACATTTGAACACAAATAACTTTCTACTCGTTACCTCTTCAAAACAGGCTGCTTACTTGTTCTATTGTGTTTGAGGGGAAACATGGAGTGTTGTTCTTCAGCTCTGCTCGGCTGTTTCTCAGGAACAGTTCATCACACCAGCAGCTTCATACAGTGTGTTATCTCAACAGTCCAGCTGTGTCCTAACGTTAGCTCAGTAACTACAGGACCCTCCCTACATGTTTGTATGAACATAGAATGAGTTTACTCTCCACATGTAGTTCAAACCACAGGGTCAGTGGTTCGACTCCCAGTCCAAGTGTCCCAGGGTAAGACACTGAACATCACAGTTGTCCCTAGTGTCTGCTGCTTGTTTGTAAGTCACTTTGGATAAAAGTGTCTGACTGTTGTCAGTAGTGTTGGTAGAAGAGAAACTGTAAAACTGGTTAGTTTGTTTCCTATAGGGACTTTGTTCCAGTGTGTGTGTGTGTGTGTGTGTGTGTGTGTGTGTGTGTGTGTGTGCGTGTGTGTGCATACAGCCAACACAGCAGAATATTTTGCTTTATCAAATAAATAAAACACAGAATTAGCTGGTACAAATGTATTTTTTACTTTAATCATTTTGTTACATTTCATTTATCACTTTCACCTGAGTAAAGAAGTTTAATCAGTACTTTAATTTAAAGGTATTTTTACTTCTACTTGAGTAAAGAATGTGTGTACTTTGGCCACCACTCCACACAGAAAGACCACTACAGGATATGTGGCAGGAAAAAAATCTCTGATCTCTAATTCTTTCAGTGAATAGTGGTGGATGAACATAGAAGAAGTTTCACAGCTTCTTTTTTGTTAAAACATCTAAACATCATGTCAACTTGCTATTACACAAACTATGTGGTTATGAAAAACCTCTTATTCTTCACGTACACTTTTTGAAAAAGTGTGATGTACAGTTCCTGAAACCTTGACATGTTAGTTTGCACTGAATAATAAAGGAAGGAATATTTAAAGGCAAATATGAGGTTAAATTATTGAGTCATGACTGAAACAACCTCCAGAGACAGGAGCCCACTAACAGGTCAGTAGCTGAAGGGAGTTAGATCTGGACTGTGAATGATGGACATGGATCTGGTGTTGGATAGAGCCAGTTAAACAGCCACTTACTGAGGTACAACTTGTACCAATTGTGCTATAGTTTGTGTATTTTCACTGTGTCGTGGCAGCAAACTAACGTTAATGTGCTCATAGCCATAAATGATGGTGACCAAGCTCTAAACATGGAGATTTTGTAGATTCTCTAACTGTGCATTCATACTAATGCAGATATATGTGTTGGTCAGCTGCCAGTGTCCCCTGCTGTGTGAGACAGAGACCAACAGACTCTAATGAGGTGAAGGAAAAGTTTAGAAAAGCTCAACTTCAGTGCTGTGATGGAGCGATTGAGAGCCAATCACCAGTGTGTTGGTTCAGGAGAAACTGAAGCAGAGACATGAAAAAAACCACTGACCTGGTTGGTGAGTGAAGGTGGTGGATACGTAAAGAAACATGCTCAACACAACACCACCACAGAACTACAGCTTCACCAGGATCCAATCATTTGTTGGCAGTAGAGTGAACAGAGCATTAAGTAAAACACTGAACAGACCAGTTAAATGAGTCTAGCGTTTATTGATAAGCTAGAATGGAAGATTGCTGCTACTCCTCCACCTCAGCCTGTGCTTCTAGGAACATGATCATTAATATGACTCATTTAAACTGACATATTCTTCCTGCTGCAACCAAGTTTCAGTGAGACAAAATAAATCGAATTGATGATCATTTATTAAGTCATTTACTAACAGATTTAGAAGAGAGAGATCTGATATTTAATAATCCACATTTAATAGTTTTGGGTTTTGGTTCAGACATAGTCTCTATGGGACAAAGAGCAGTGTGGTTAAGATCATAACATTCATTAAAATAATAAAATTCTCTGGGTGAAAGGTTAGAATCCATAACAGCTGCATTTTGTCTGTTGGTAACATCAGATTCTATAAGTATCTCAGACTGTTTATACCTGTGGATGTTGTCGGGTGTTGGAGCAGAGGATGCAGGAGACTGAGACTCTGTGGACAATGTTCTCAGTCAACATCCGTGATTCCAGAAAGTTCGGGTGCAGTCCATCTAGTTTGAAGTTCTGAGGACGATCCCAGAAAATATTGAAATTATCAATGTCAGAGAGTCTGTGTGTGGTTCTTGTGGTTGAAGCCATGTGTGCAGGCTGAGGAGTCTGGAGAACCAGCCAACACCGCGACCCAGTGTGGGAACTGGGCCGGAGACGAAGAACCGTCTGTGGTGGAGCAGCATGTGAATTCCTCTCTGGAGGCACGGTGTTGGTGGTGGTGGCATTTCAGTTCTGGCTCAGCCCCGGGAGGTGGAGCGGACACCTGTGGGGGTCGAGCCGTCTGGCATCTCACGGGGCAGGCAGTCAGAGGGAACCGCTGCCGGGGAAGTTGGCCTTTCCAGCTTCTCAGTGAACAGTGAACCGGTTCTCCACCTGGACCAGGGAAGTGGTCTGATGGAGTGTTAAGCTGCAGCAGGTGTCGTCCCATGTCTTCTTTAAGTTCTTGTCCTGCAGCATGGAAATTGCTGCTCTCTACAAATGCACCTGTTACACTTGGTGCAGATGTTAGAAGACGTCTTTTTTTAGGTCTTTGCTGTCCACTCACTGTATTTTCAGGAAGCTCAGTGTCCTCTCCACTTTCAGAGGAAGGGTCAGAGCCAAGTGGAGGACTCCAGTGAGCATTCTGTGTCAGACTCCCACTGGAAGCTTGTGTCTTATTCAGATGAGTCCTGCTGCTTGTTGCTAGATAAAGGCTGCATGAGCATTTCTAAAATGCCTCTTCATTTTTGCTGCTTTTCTCCTTCTCTGCTCACTGATGAAATGACCCCTCAGCCAAGCTGCAGGTTTATCTTTGGCTGTGAAACACTAACAGTTGTTGGGCAGGAGGCACATGACACACATCCCTCAAAATGATTTAATGTTTGCTAGTTTTGAACAACTGTGAAGTTCTTTAGGTGATTTATTTAAAAAAAGTTGTTGTTGTAGGATGATGTAATAGTTGTTTGTACGTGTACATTGTTGCCACTGAGGTGTCCAGAGGGTAGTAAATGTGAGGAGGCCACAAGGGTTAAAGCACATGGATCTGCAGTTCCTCTGATCTCCACCAGATGCTGCTCTGATCAAACTGACTGTACTGAAGTGAATGAGAAACTTCTCTCTACAAAGTCAGTGCAGTTTTTCCACAAGTTCAGCTTCCAGCAGATTCTCTGAACTTCTTCTCATGGGGCAGAATTAAAGAGCAAGTGCTGCACTAATTAAATACTAAGGATTAAAGCTTGTTGCTTTGTGGGTTAATGACTGTTAATGTCACAGCTGAATTACACAAACACACCAAAGTAGAAATAAACACATGCAGCCTCAAGTCTTCCAAAGATGTGGGGTTTCTGGACATTTTAGTGCAGAAATGTAGATTCAACCACTAATTTATTCAAACTTCTTCAGTGCAGACATTAGGAGACAGAGACGCATAAAGGTGAGTGTCATCAGCATAGCTGTGGAATGAGACGCCATGTCTCCTGATGACACCACCTAGAGTTAACAGATACAGTTTAAAAAGTAGTGGACGTAAAATTGAACCCTGGGGAACATGTAAGTTATTGCAGAGGTTCCTGATATGTTTTCACTAGTTTCAAGACAGAACTGTCTGCTGGAAAGACAAGAATAAAAATAGTTCCAGACAGTCCAACGTGTCCCCTCAGTCTATTTAAAAGAAGCTGATGGTCGACTGTATCTAAAGCAGCACTTAAGTCCAGCAGTAATAAAACTGAGGGTTTATTGTTATCTAGGTTAAACATGATGTCATTAACTACTTTGACTAGCACTGTGTCTTTACTGTGATGAGGACAGAAACCAGACTGAGACATTTCTAACTTGACCCGTGACTTACAAAGAGCTAATTGTGAGGTTTTCCAGCACTTTTAGCTAAAAAGACAAAGAATTAAAGACATTTACATTCAGTTTTTGAGTGAATACATTTGTACATTATTTTACATGTACACACATATTAAATGTAGATATTTACAAATTTATGTACAGACACACAGACTGACACACGTGGACAAAAATATGTCTGAGATTTTTACTTTGACCATTGATCCTCTCAAAGCTCCACCTGCTGATTCAGCAGGAAACATAATCCATAACTTTTATACAATGAACAAACATACACATTCATGTGTTAATGTGAAATACAAAGTGTGATATGTTATTTAAAAATCCCACTGAAAACCTCTAACCAGTGAGAACCAGGATCCTGAGTTGGTTCTGGTGTTTGTCAGTGTTGTTGGTGTTAAACTGTGGTGATGTGGTTTCAAAGCAGCCTGATCAGCTGCAGCGTCCAATCACAAACAGGACCAGGTTGGTTTCTGACTCACCTGAGGACGGACGAGTAATGACACATGAAATAAGGTGCTGAGATGGACCCTCTCTGTCTGTGTGTCCTCACAGTTTCCCAGCATGTCTCAGCTGTGGACATGTATGAGGGGGACCAGTTTGTCCTGCTGCACTGTGAGTTTCCACCTTTTGAACTGGACACAGTGATGTGGAGCCGCTCTGATCTCATTCCTTCAACCGTCCACCAGCGTCAGCAGGAAGGTGATGAACTTAAAAACCAGAACCAGCTTTACAGCGGCCGAACATCGATGATGCCTGATGCTCTGGAAACTGGAGACGTCAGTCTGAATCTGACAGAACTGCAACTGTCTGACAGTGGAACCTACACCTGCTCTGTCAGATCAGTTACAATGGGAGAACGGCGACTGACAAATGTACAGCTGGAGGTCAAAGGTCAGTGACAGGTAGGGGGTCAGTGCTGTAGATACAGGTCAGAGGTCAGAGGTCATGTTGTTGTTCATGTTCTCCACAGAACGATTTCCATCCTGGGCCAAAGTTCTCCTGGTTCTCCTGGTTCTTCTGATTGTTGCTGGGGGTCTTTTAGTACATTTCCGTCACTACTTCATGTCAGGTATGTCTCTACTACTACATTACCCATAATGCTGATGGTTCACATCTTTACTCTTGTTGCTCCTTGACTGTTGAGACAGACTGAGAGTGAGGAACAAATCAGAACCAAACTGAGAATCAGTCACAATAAGTAGTTCCTGAGTGTCTTCATGGGACAGTGAGGTCCTGTTACCATCAGAGCTGCTGCTGCTGTCTGTCCACATGATGCTGTGCTTTGTTGTCCTCTCAGTTTACCAGGTGGAGGTGGATTCAGGGGTGGAGTCTGTCCAGCTGCCCTGTAAAACCACAGTTTGTCTGCCTGTAGACGCCAAAGTGCAGTGGAAGAACAGTAAAGACTGGATGATACATGTGTATCAGAACGGCTCTGACCAGCCTGAAGAACAATTCTATTGTTACAGAGGTCGAACAAAGATGAAGAGAAACCTGCTGAAAACTGGAGACCTCAGTCTGACCCTGAAATACCCCACAGATGAAGAAAGAGGAGCCTGCAGCTGCACCGTCTACAGCAGGGAGGGAAACATCCTGATGAAGAAAGATGTGATGCTCCAGGTCAAAGGTCAGTTTAACCCTCCTGTTATGTTCAGGGTCAAATTGACCCGTTTTAAAGTTTAACAATCTAAAAAAATACTTAAAAGTATTTTTTCACTTTGAAACTTCTCCTGCTTGGCTTTTTAGTGTAATCAACATATAAAATAAAAATGGTTCAGTTCACATATTTGTAACCTTCCTACATGTTTCTATTACAAAGCTACTGTTCAGGTCAATTTGACCCGGCGACAAAATAGAAGCTAAAAAAAGGCCACGCAGATGTGGGTGGAGTTTGAAGGTTCCTGTCAAAAGTCAGCACCTGCATTCTCACACTTCAAAGATGAGATCATTACTTGTTTATGATGTTACAGAACTGTACATTTTCTGAGTGTTCTGGTTGTGGCTCTGATGGTCATTGCAGGTCTTGCAGTTTATGTGAGGAGATTAAAAAACAAAGGTATTTTCTATGTCTCTCTCATTGTAGACACACACTTTTCCACTTCAAGCACAGTCTGATCTGATACACACTGATCTACTGTTAAGGTCAAAGATGCACATTGATTCAGTCTTTCCAAGTACAAACCATCACAACAATAAGGTGCAAGATATTTTATCTGTGTACAGTTTATTATTTCATGAAGCAGTTGATTAAACTTCAATTCAACTTTATTTATATTGCGCCAATTCACAACAAAGTCATCTCAGGGCACTTTACAGAATAAAGTCAAGACTATAAAGATGTATAGAGAGAACCCAACAATTCCCCCTTGAGCAAGCCATAGGCAACAGTGGAGAGGAAAAACTCCCTTTAACGGGAGAAACCTCCAGCAGAACCAGGCTCAGGGTGGACGACCATCTGCCTCGACCGGTTGGGGTGAGTGGAAAGTGAAGAGAGAAAAGAACAGAGCAACAAAAAGCAACAAGAAAACATCGGGCAGGTTGGTTGGACCAGTAGCTGCACGCTGGAAGACACACAGTGAGACAAAGCAGGGGACACCTGCAGAAAGGGACAGAGAGAGGGGGACAGAGAAGGACAAAGACAACTACGGGAGAAAACACACATAGTTAATGACAGACAGTGGTGACAATTGTGGGGTGAGAGGAGAGAGGGACAAGAGGAGGAAAGGAGCTCAGTGCATTGGGGGTTGGGTCCCCCAGCAGTCTGAGCCTATGGCAGCATAACTATAACTAACTATAAGCTTTATTAAAGAGGAAGGTTTTAAGCCTAGACTTAAAAGTAGAGAGGGTGTCTGCTCTACCCACAACTCCCGATTCTAAAGGAATCAGCATCTCCCACCTCAGCAACCCTTGCGCCTGACCAAAGTTTTCTGGCTTGAATCAGCTTTTAGTTCCAAAGTCACTTAACTGCATTAGACTTTGTACCCAGTGAGACCACCTGTCTGCAAGATGATCTGACTGAATGCACCATTGCCCAATACTTTTTCCAAGTGCAATGATTTGCAAATCATTTGAAATCTGTTCTTTAAAAAAATATTTTACAACAATGGTCCAGGATCCAGGCTGTATATGTTTGTATGCAGCCATCAGAAACTATATTTCTATTAATAAAGTGGATCCACTTCACAATGTGACTAAATGAAGTCACAGCTCAATAATGTCTGTGACTGCACTGCTCTGAAAACATTGTCCTGGACTCAAATATACGTAGTTAGCAGTTTCCTGATATGAGGACATTTCAAAGTAACATGATGATTCTCATCTAGTAATGATCAGATCTGCTGTTGTTGGAATGTGCAGTTGTGTCAGAATCTGTAGTTGAACAGAGAACTACAGTATTTGATGTATTTATTCTGAGTTTATCAAGTATTTGAGCCACAGATGCTCAGTGGAAGTTGTCCAATGCTCTTTGTTTCTAATTCCATATGAACTGACTTTGGCTCCGTGCTTCAAATAGTTTACTGAGGGTCCTGATGTTTGATTTATTGACATGATGTGAACATTTAAAGCTAAAGATTCTGAAAGTGATGCAGCATCAGCTGATAGTTTTACTACATAATGACGTCTCACTGTGTTTAGAGTTGTTACAGAGACAATCTTTGGAACAGGCAGCAGTGTCTTGTTGGAGCAAACACACCTCACAACAACTCATTTCATTTGTCCTGTCAGCAATTTAAATCCTGGAATTAACATTAGTGACAGCTGCTCTGAGCTGCTGTTTGATGATTTACTCTGAGGAGAAAGTTTCATACAGCAAAGCAGCTGATGCTGTGTTTGTTGTCCTCTCAGCCTGTCAGGTGGAGGTGGATTCAAGTGTGGAGTCTGTCCAGCTGCCCTTTAAAACCATAGATCACCTGCCTGAAGATGTTAAAGTGGAGTGGAGGGACAGTGGCTACAGGAAGGTCCATGTGTATCAGAACGGCTCTGACCAGCCTGAAGAACAGGACCAGTTTTACAAAGGACGAACAGAGATGAAGAGAAACCTGCTGGAAACTGGAGACCTCAGTCTGTCCCTGAAATACCCTACAGACTGGGACAGAGAGACCTACACCTGCACGGTCTACAACAAGGAGAGAAACATCCTGATGAAGAAAGATGTGAAGCTCAAGGTCAAAGGTCAGTTGAAAGTGTATCTGAATTGTTGTTGAGGTGTCAGATTACTTTATTATTATTATTATTATTATTATTCAATTGCTTGTTAATTAACATATTTAATATTTTGTTTTTTAATATGTATTCATATATTCATCCATTGAAATATAATTCATATTTTTTTATTTCAGACTTATTAACTGATTTTATATTTATGTGGATTTATTACCTGTTCTGTTACTATTAATACATGTATATAGGTTTTTCTCATTGAATTAAATGACTGAGTGTGTTTCAGCACAGCAATATGTTATTAATATGAATATTGATAACAGGCCTCACACTGTGACATCACAATAATGGTTAAAGGCACCAGATCAGTTCTAAGAGATGATCAGTCTGTTAGAACCAGTTCATCATGAATGAATCAGTCACATATCAGAGGTGGGATCTGATAAATGACCCCTGACTTCTGTCACCAAAGGAACAAACAGCAACATCAGCTGATTTATTGATCTAATAAGCACTGAGATAAATCCAGGTGATTAAAGTGATGGATAATAGTGTTTAACACAGGAAACATCCTGAAACAATGAGCAGATGGTGAATGAAGACAGGATGATAGTGATGAGGTTTAATCCCCATATTGATCATCAGAATGGAACAGAAGAACAAAGGTCAGATTACGTTTCCTCATGTGTTCAGATCCATGTCAGAGTCTCCTGGGTTCATCCTGAGTGGGATCCTGATAAGGAATCACAGTGTGGTCCTCTGGATAATTTACACTTAGAGAGTCAAGGCTTCAGTGTCCATGTGTCTTTATATGTCCCAGGAGAACAGTCTGTGTTCATCTAGAGAAGGTTGATTTAACGTTCTAAGACACAGGTCAAAGGTCAGTTTGTGACCTCTGCAGCCTCGTGTGAGCCACACAGGAAGGTTTCTGGGTCAAAGGTCAAAGAGACAAAGAGAAACAGCTCATTGTTCTGGTAAATTGTGGTTCTACAAACTGTTAGTTGCTGTGTCTCCATGTGTTGATGATGATCTAATGAACTGTGACTGTTCAAACCTGCTCTCACCTCCAGACTTTGGCTATTTAAACACTGAAAGCAGCAGCTAACATGTTGATGGAGACTTTATTTTATGTGCATTTATATCAAAAATATCATTTAACCCCTGGAAACATGTGGGTCCTGATCTGGTTCTTCAGCTTCTCTCCAACTGTGTCCTCTAAACTGCTGCTGTCTGTCCAGCTGATGTTGTGGTTTGTTGTCCTTTCAGACTGTCGGGTGATGGTGAAGGAGGGAGAGGAGTCTGTCCAGCTGCCCTTCAGGACCACAGAGGACCTGGTGCCTGAGGACACTACAGTGGTGTGGAGACATGGACCAACGATAGTCCATGTGTATCATAACAGCTCTGATCAGCTTGAAGAACAGGACCAGTTTTACAGAGGTCGAACAGAGATGAAGAAAGACCTGCTGAAAACTGGAGACCTCAGTCTGACCCTGAAACACCCCACAGTCAGAGACAGAGGAGAATATGTCTGTAAAGTCTTTATTAAGGGAGTCATCATGAGACAGAAAACAGTCTATCTCAGAGTCAAAGGTGAGAATTGTGTGATTAGTAGTTTTGTATATTGTCCTCACAGACAAAGTTCTACAAAATGTCTCCACACACACAGCAGAGCTGCAGCAGGTGAACAACTTGGTGAATCAAAGTAGTTCCTGAAACACCTGTCAAACCAAAGTCAGCTCTGCCCACAATCTCCTGTCCACTGTCACTAGATGTCTTTAATAAGCATTTATCCTGACTTGTCTGAGACAGCAGTGTCCCCCACAGACCAGCAGTGATTATTACCAGGACTGTTTGTCTCTTTTCTTTCTGTGTGTGACTGGAGACAGAGTCAAGCTGAAATTGTGGCTTTGCTGCAGCTCTGTTCTTGTCTTTGATTGGACAGAAGCTGAGTGAAGCTTCAGCTCAGCTGGGCTCCGTCTCCTCCTGCACTTCACCACTTGTGAACAGACCACATCATTAACACCATTCATTCATGTCACTCACTGCTTTCTTCAAGTGCTGATGAAATGCTGAGAATCAGTCAGCAGTTTCCCAAACTGCTTTTACCTTCATACACGTGAAGCTGCACTGTCAGCACTTTTCTTACTTATCACACTTTGCATCAAATGATCCAAGTTTCACCAAGTTGTTCATAATTGTTGTTGACTTTATGAATTAATATCTCACAGTAGCTCTTTCATTGCCGATGTGTTAATTCTTATTTGACCGGTTTGTGTAAGTGATCAATAATCGTGTTGTTACCACATATTAACACATATGTGTGTATTTCCTGATGTTACATGTGTGTGTAGGTAACAGAGTATTTCTGCTCTGGTTAAGCAGAAAACATTCAGAGCAGCTTCATATGTGATGTGTTTACTACAGTCAGAACCTGCACTGATCCACATCTGATCACATTTTCTATAAACCACAATAAGAAAAACACATCAGTAGTTACAGCATGTTTTTCTCTGTGTGATGTAGAAATGTGTTCATCTGACTGACTCTGCTCTGTTTCTGCAGAGAAACCAAAGAACTCAACTGGTCCAGCTCCTCAGATGGCTAAGTAAGTTCTTACTTTAAAATCTTTGGTTTTGTTAATCAAACAAATAGTTTCTTCTAGAATAAATCAATGGATCCAGATACTGTATCATATGATTCTATTTCTGTAAAGAAACCAGGAAGTTTATTCATCTATATTTTCACCATGTCAGCATCTGTCACACACATTCATCCAAACACTGATTGATTGACAGCTTATTTTACCACTTGATATCAACCCACTTTACTTTATGTATTATTTAATCAGCATGTAGAACATTTGTCATTCACAGTTATTAGTGTATAAGATCATTAGAAAATCCATAATCCAGGTTGATCTGACTCATGATCAGTGTTTGTCTGAACACAGTTGTTTAGGATTCTGGCTGCAGGGTTGGAATAATCGAAGAACTAATCGGGGCCCTAACATCTTAAAAATGTTACACAGCACTAAATCAACACTTACTTTCTAAAGCTTGTGATCAGTTAGATTAAATCCTTTAAGTGGAACAGAGATAATTTTCTGTCTCCTCTGCAGGTTTGAGCTGATGGATGAAACATCAGCAAACAATGAACCAGCTCCTCTGAAGATGGATCAACATGTTTGATTATTGATCTGATCTGACTCTGGATCAGAAGTGAAGGAGCTGTTGGACGATGGATGAAGACAGGAGGACATTTTGTCTCCTCCTGACTGAAAATGAATCAATTTGACTTATTATAAATCATATAAATACCATGTAAAAATCAACCATAACCAGACTAACTAACTAAATAGTCCAGTTGTAACATGTAATAACTAAAAATATAATTGTGAGAACAAAGTGACAGTGAGAAACAAAAGTGAACATAGTTAATGTTGAAGATTCTGTTGTTACATCAAACTGTGCAGCTGAACTTTATTTGACCAATGAGTGTAGCTCTGTCTCTGCTTATCAACCTCCTTATCTAACCATCACGATGGGTTTATTAAATGAACTTTAACCAGTTGTGATGGTTAGAGTTCAGGTAGATAAGATGAACCTTTGTTCGTCCCACAATGGGGAAACTGTGGACAACACTTAAGGACATTATTGTAGCACAGTTCTTAGAGGCAGTAATCTGGTGTTTGTTCTACTGGGAGAGATCCTGGTTGTAAAGTCTGACAGCAGCAGAGAGGAATCACCTATGATATTGTTCCTTCAGACACTTGAATCAACTGCTCTGTGCCATCAGTGTGTTGTGCACACACTGGAAAAAAAGATGTAAATTTAGGTGCTATGTTGCGTAAAATTTCACATCATTTTACTGTTTTTATTTTTTTAAATAAGGGTCAAACTTTACTAAATTTACATATAATCACTATTTTTTATTTTGTGTCAGTTTACAATTAAATTCCTTAAAAACACACAAATATTTATACAATGTTTTGTTAGTAAGAAAACACTAAAATATTAAATTTACAGTCAAAACACATTAAAAAATGTGCAAGAATGTGTTTATAAATATTGCCAGTGTTCATGATCACAATACAATATTAATGAAAACATTTTAGAGAAGAGATTGATATTACAGTTAATGACTAAAAACTTGGGATTCAACATGATCTTTATATGGAAAAAATAAGTCTGCAGTTATATAGCACTTTTCTACCTATTGACATTTAAAGCACTTTACACTGCTTCTTATTCACCCACACACACACCCACACCCACACACACACACAGTGTCAGTGTCTTGCTCAAGGACACTTTGACATGTGACCAGAGGAGCCGGGGATGTCTCATATCATTTTACAACATTTGAATATGTTTTTAAATAAATTTACAGATTATGACCTTCATTTAAAATTTGTTATTTATAGTTTTTAAAAAAAATTGAAAGCTTTTAAGTTTTAAAAATACTATCAAAACTTGTAATTTAACAGCATAAATGTATTTTTACTATTTTCTTAGTAAAAATAATCAACACATTAAACTTACAATCAAACCAAATAATTTTATAAAATATGCAATAGTTGTTTTATAAATATTGACAATACTTGTGATTGTACCACGAGAAACCGGTTCAGAACAAGACTAAGACAAACTAACCACAGGATCAGAACACGAGGGGAGTTTACTTCACAGAAAACATAATGACAACAGAACTAACGCTGACAACAAGAAGGGAACAGAATTTACCACAAATAATACAACAAAGGCTCAGGGATAAATAAAGCTGGGACATGAAAGAATAAAACCTAAATGATCACACAGGAAAAAACAGAAGCAGGTGAACACACGGTCAAAGGAAACTAACAAACGGGAACACACCAAACTAAATAGGACACGGGTACGAAACAAATTGCTAAAAAACAAAATGAACAAACAGGAGACGACTAAGAACCTAATAAACAGAAAACACATCAAACCTCAGTCTGGATTGTAAGACTCAGGTTTTCCAAGAGTTCAGAGTGTAAACTGGAGGTTAGACAATAAGGATCTGGCAGCAAAGTGTGGGGAAGACTGGACCTAAATAGTGAGAGGAACAGCTGCAAACAATAAGGGATAAAGGTAAAGCTGAGGAAGGGAACTAGGTACAGGAAGTGGGGAGAAGGGGCCACAAAATAAAAGTCCAAGGACAGGAAGTGCACTGGGACCATGACAGTAATTTTACAAGCTTTTGTTAGTAAAACACATCAAGACATTAATTTACAATCAAAACACATAACTGCAAAAAACACGCAAAACTTTCTTTTTAGAGTTGGGAGGGTTGTGTCAGGATGAGCATCAAATTGCAGATTGAAGCACATTTAATTTCAGAAGTTAAGGTTGAGAAGATTGTTTTATGATCATGATGCTTCACCAAAGCTCACACACGTGCAGATGTCTCCAAAGAACCTGCTCACAGTACTGTTGTAGCTCCAGAGAAGTGCAACAGCTACATATTTAAGAATTAAAATGACTTATAAGATTCAGCTTAGTATCATGGATGTTTATACATTTACCATCCAGTGTCTGATTGTGAATTGTACATCCACAATAATACAGGTTAGAACATTTGCAGCCAATGATTGTGGTTTTGGATATTTTACTTTCTTGTTTTCTGTTTGTTGAAAATTAACTTATTACAGTTAACAATAACATGTAAATTAGTTGTAAATGCACAAAATACCACAATAAATGGTAGAAATAAATGTTAAGTCTTTCCTTTATTGTGAGCTCGTTACCTATCGGCCCATTTGCCAAACATTTTTAAAAGGTTGTTTTTTTTACAGTGTAGTTTGACCAGCTGTCATTCTGTCCTGACGTGCTCTGTCTCTGCATCTGCCACCTTGTTGTTCCTTATGATCACGGGTGGCTGCTCTTGTGTTACTGCAAAGTTCAGCCCCTTCACAGTTTCTGGTTGTGTAGGCTTCTTGTGAGCCAGTGTTTTTACCCAGAACAGTTTAGTCCATTGTGCCATTTGTTCATTTCAACAATATCTTGCTTAGTTTGTATCTTTATTGTTATTATCTATTCTGCCCTGTAGAACCACAGTTCATCTGCCTCAAGACGTCACAGTGGACTGGAAGGACACTAATGCCAGGAGGGTCCACTTGTATCAGAACAGCTCTGAACAGCTTGAAGAATAGCACAGACTTTACAGAGGTCAAACAGAGATGAAGGAAGACCTGCTGAAACCTGGAGACCTCAGTCTCAACCTGAAACACCCTACAGATGGAGACAGAGGAAGATATGTCAGTAGTATTGAAAACAGGAACATCATAATGGAGAAAACAGTGCTGCTCCAAGTCAAAGGTCAGTATCAAGATAAATGTGTTTGTCTCCGGATGTCTGTCTTGTCTGAGTGTCTTACATCTCTTCTGCAGTGAGAACTCAGGACAAAGATGAGACAGAGGACATCAGGAACAGAAGCAGCTCCTCTGATGGCTGAACAATCAGTTTGATCAGATCTGACATTGGATCAGAAACAAAATGGAAGTGAAGGAGCTGATGGATGATGGATGAAGACAGGAGGACATTTTGTTTTCTTCTTGTTCACTCTGACTCCTCCTGACTCTCACACTGTCTACACACTGACTATTGATCACTATTGATCAGTGCCATTGTGTGCTGGGCAGGTGGCAGTTCTGACAGAGACAGGAAGAGCCGGCTGTGTCCTGGTCTTTCCACTCAATTCTGTGGAGGAGTTAGCAGACAGAAGCATGTTGGCCAAACGGACATCCATCATGGAGAACACCTCCCACCCTCTGCTCCAGCTCCTTCAGACTGTTACACCCCCAGTGTGGTTTTACCTCACAGCTATCAGACTGTACAGCACATCAATACAGTGACACACAAATGGGACTAAGTTTTAGTGTCTTTGTTATGTGTGTTATTGGGAGTAACTTTTGTGTCTGTCATGTAACTTTTCTGTGCCCTCGTGCAAGATTTGGTGCTCACACAAACCTGACAGACTGGTTCTCTGTGTCCCCTCTGATCAATGTCCCTGACCTTCATTCTTCAATAGATCATCTACTTTCCCCATTTTCTGGATGTTTCCAGCAGCTTGTCCCATTTCTGCTTCAAAAACAGTTGTTGCTTCCCACAGATCAGATATATGTATGTTTCTTTTCTGAAGCTTCATCAGCAGCCACAGAGCTGCAGTTACTTCAGATGACAAAGGCTGTGCTTCCATTCCAGATGACTGCAGACAGTCCACTAAAGTCAGTTGTGTGGGACAAAGGAAGTTTCTCTTACCGTGTATGAAGATCACAAACTCCACAAACATCTTCATCTTCCTGCTAAAACTGCAACAAATCCTCCTTAAATCAGCTGCTTCCTAAACTAACTGCAGGTTCACAATGGGTCTAATCTACTGACACTTAAAGTGAAAACTTCAGTTTAACGTTTAGCACATGGGAGGAGTTAATTTACACAATCATGCTTCAGGTGAACCGGCTTTATACAAACACACTGTAGTGTAGAGGTGACACTGGTTAAATACACACACACACACACACACACACACACACACACACACACACACACACACACACACACACTAAGTGTAGCTGTTTGTAAAGCTCCATCAAAAGTCACATTTCACCTTGTTTTTCCACTTCATGACATAAAGCAGCAGCTGATGATTCATACAGGACCATGATCCAGATCAAAAGTGTCATTTAGAACAACAGCTTTTTAACATGATGGAGAACATTTTAAACATGAATAAAAACATAGAAGGTCCTAAATCTGGTGGTCTGACATCTATGCTTTTAACCCAATTCCCTCCTCTGCTTTTCAAAACATTTTTATTCATTTTTCCTTCATTGTCTGATGAGGTTTGAATTATTCTCAACCACTCTCTGCAAATGGGTGTTTTCCCTACAGCTCTGTTTACTTATTAAACCTGTTTTTAAAAAAGCAGCTCAGATCCATCCACACCCAGTAGCCACAGTCCAATTTCTCAGAATCTTCCCGTGTAAGTAGTGGACTGAAAACTAAAGCCTGAAAGAAATTTCATCTATGAACTGGACCAAGACACACACAGTCCTGGATTATTGACATCACCAGGAGAGAATGTTCCTCTTTAAATGAAATCTTCCAAAAGTCCCAATCCAACCAACAAACTCTTTACTACAAAATGAACAAAGAACAGAGAGATGAGGCTGATATTACTGATTTACTCAAAGAAGCCTTACACGTAAGTGACACTAAGGTTGAGGCTGTAGTTTCAGATCTCCAGGTTTTGTCCCCTGATGAGTCAGCTCCTGAATGCAGTGTGAGGTCGGGGAAGAAGGCTGAGGTGATAGCAGCAGGTCAAATCTGTGAAGAAAGACGCAGAGTCAAAGACTGGCCCAGAGGTGGCTCAGTGTTATTTCAACCAAATCCAGCTCTAGTACATGTCCCTAGTGGTTTAACCAAAATAGTTAAAATCCCAATTCAGAACCTCACTAAGCATGATATCTATCTTACTGAGAGAAAAGTTCTAGGCACAATGGGGGAAGTTGCTGAAGTGAAACCAGTAACCTGCTTTCCAGGTGGTTCAGACTCAGCGTAACATCCCGCAGCAAACACCTTCTCAGCCCAGTTAAGCACTGACAAACAGTTGACAGTGTTCTGTCCCATTTTGAAGAGGACAAGAAAGACATATTAAGAAACATATTGAAAGGTCAATTGTTTTTGCTAAGACGGATTCTGATATTAGCTGCATCCCAAATTTGCAGCTGGAAATCAAATTAAAGGATGAAACACCAGTCCAGATGCCCTACAATGCAATTCCCAAACCTTTGTACAAGGAGGTAAAGGTGTATGAACAGACTCTGCTCAACAATGGCTAGATCAGGACGTCTACCTCACACTACTTTTCTCCACAGGTCTGCATCAGAAAAAAAGACAAGAGCTTACATCTGTGTGTTGACTTTCGGGGGCTTAACGTTTGCAAAGAGGATGGAAATGGCTGTAGTGAACACTTTCCTCCAGAAGAGGCAGGAAGTCAAGTCAAGTTGTATTGTCAGTTCTTCCACATGTAGAGTACATAAATACAGAGAATTGAAAATGTGTTACTCTCGGATCCATGGTGCTTACAGATAATACTAACAGTGGAGCCTAAAAATCTAGACAACACAGGATGGTGGTGTGTAAAAGGACTCTGGTGGTGAGGAAGATGAAGAGGACAAAGACAGAGCAGAGGACGAAGTGGTGAAAGTTGAAAAAGGAAGAATGTTGTGTAGTTTTCAGGGAGGAGCTGAGACAGACTCTGGGTGGTTTGGAGGTGCTTTCAGATGACTGGACCACTACAGCTAATGTGATCAGGGAGACAGGTAGGAGGGTACTCGGTGTGTCATTTGGAAAGAGGAAAGTGGACAAGGAGACTTGGTGGTGGAACGAGGAACTTCAGGAGTGTATACAAAGAAAGAGGTTAGCTAAGAAGAAGTGGGACACTGAGAGGACTGAAGAGAGTAGACAGGAGTACAGGGAGATACAGCGTAAGGTGAAGATAGAGGTGGCAAAGGCCAAACAAAGAGCATATGAGGACTTGTATGTTAGGTTGGACACTAAAGAGGGAGAGGTGGATTTGTACAGGTTGGTGAGACAAAGAGACAGAGATGGGAAGGATGTGCAGCAGGTTAGTGTGATTAAAGATAAGGATGGAAATGTATTGACAGGTGCCAGGAGTGTGATGTGAAGATGGAAGGAGAACTTTGAAGAGTTGATGAATGAGGAAAATGAAAGGGAACGAAGAGTAGAAGAGGTGACTGGTGTGGAGCAGGAAGTAGCAAAGATTAGTAAGAGTGAAGTGAGGAGGACGTTGAAGATGATGAAAGGCAGTTGGTCCTGATGACAAACCTGTGGAGGTATGGAAGTGTCTAGGAGAGGTGGCAGTAGAGTTTCTGACTAGTTTGTTTAACAAGATCTTGGAGAGTGAGAGGATGCTGAGGACTGGAGGAGAAGTGTACTGGTACCAATTTTTAAGAACAAGGGAGATGAGCAGAGCTGTGGCAACTACAGAGGAATAAAGCTGAAAAGCCAAACAATGAAGTTGTGGAAAAGAGTAGTGGAAGCTCGGCTAAGGACAGAGGTGAACATTTGTGAGCAGCAATATGGTTTCATGTCTAGAAAGAGAACAACAGATGCAGTATTTGCTTTGAGGATGCTGATGGAGAAGTACAGAGAAGGTCATAGGGAGTTGCATTGTGTCTTGGGTCCAGACACAGACTGCACCAAATTTAAAGAGTCAATAAGATTTAAAAAGTTATAAACCATAGGAGGCATTGATTGTTGTATCTGTAAGACTACATATTTTACTAAATTCTGTTTTGCATGTAAAATATTTATGTACAAAATATTTACAGGGTAGAGCGAGAGAGAGCCATAGTACAAAACCAGATTATAAAAAGAAATCAATGTAGAATCCATTATGAGACTGGTAGTGATGGATTCAGCAGAGGTTGAATTTTTGTGAACTATATAGAAACATTTAGATTTAGTGAAGAATTTCAGCCATTCAGATTGTGGTGTTTTAGCAGTCAAGTCAGTCACCTGAGTTGAATCAGACTGAGCTTTCATCCACTGAAGTTAAAAGTCCCAGAAACCAGAAGGACGTGAAAAAGCTGCAGTAAAGACGTGTCAGAGCATCACCAGAGAAGAAACCAGCATCAGGTGACATCTGTAGTTCTAGATTTAAGTCACTGACTGAGTGCAAAGGATTTACACATTATAATTGTAAATTAATGATAAATCATTTTGTTACTTTGTCCAAATACCCATAAAATGTTAATGAAAGTGTCTATAATTCCTCCACAGTTTATCAGTATTTCCAAACAAAGCTGTAAGTTAAAGGTTTCAACGTTCAATTTCCTGTGTACAAGTCCATGTCTCCACTTCGTGTATTGTGTCATTCTACCACAGTATGTTTCACACTCTATCTCACAGTACACAGTATCTATATGTTTGCTATTCCCTAAGCAACAAACAGTATATTTAGCCATTTGTTTCCATGCAAAATACAAATTCTGTTCACAAAATCATAATCTAAGTGGGTGGTAGGTTCCACTGTCAGATCAGCTGCAGGAGAACTTGGAGTGACAGACATACAGCTGGAGGTCAAAGGTGAACAACAAATCATAACATCTACTGTAAATACAGGTCAGAGGTCAGTTTGTTTGCTTGTTTGGCTTTATTTTAGTTCCCCATTAGATACATAATACAGTAGCTGTTCTTCCTGAGGTCATTATTTTAAATTTGCCAATGTTTGTAAAATGTTTTTCTTTCTCCTTGTTTATTAGAAAATCATTTTCTTACTAAGTCTAAGCCAAAGTCAAAGTCAAAGCAAAGTGCTATGAGAAGAAGTGTTTCTGTTTCAAGAAGTGTGAGTGCAAAAAAGAACTGATAGGAATTTTTTTTTAAGTTAAGTCCATAGGAAGTTGCAGAAAGTTCTGTTTTCAGCAGTTTTTGGAATATTGGAAGTGAGACTGCTGAGCAAGCAAGAGCAGAGTTGGTCGTGTGACATAGTGTGTGAATGAAGAGAGTTAGGTACATTAGGAAGAACACAGCAGTAAATCAGAGAAATAAACTTATTACTGGATTGTTCCACATTGGTTATGTTGTAAAACACAAACACAGTCATGTAAAAAAAGTTTGTGTGCAGCAATCTGCATGTGTGTGTGTGTGTATGTGTGTGTTTGTGTGTGTGTGTGTGTGTAGTCCACAGTCAGACAGACCCACAGACCTGAAACTGAGTGCATGCAATGCAGAGCAGAGTCTGACAATATTTATGATTATTAAACCACATGTGAAAATGAATTCAATTTATATTGTTATAATTATTATTCACATAAGGCTTAAAATGTCAGTTCATGAACTTCCAAGAACCAGGAGAAGCCCAGGAAAAGCTGTACAAGGTCGTTCTTAGCTCGTACTAGACTGATACTGAGACCAGTCTCAATGATTTATTAAATGCATTTTTTTATTTTTGCATTTTGGCCACCTACCCTCCCCCTGCCTCAACACCTACACACAGTCATATCAAACCACAGCACAATGATATAAATCTCAGTAATCACATGGAAATGGCTGTAGTAAACACTTTCTTCCAGAAGAGGCAGGAACATAGAGTGATGTACAAGAGCGGAGGTAGAAGCACTAAGGTGGACGACATCTTGTGTAGACGCTGTAATCTGAGAGAGATCAGTGACTATAACGTGTTGGTAGAGGAGAGTGTAGCCAGACAACACACGATGGTGGTGTGTAAAATGATGCTGGTGGTGAGGAAGATGAAGAGGACAAAGGCAGAGCAGAGGATGAAGTGGTGGAAGTTGAAAAAGGAAGAATGTCGAGTAGTTTTCAGGGAGGAGCTGAGACAGACTCTGGGTGGTTTGGAGGTGCTTCCAGATGACTGGACCACTACAGCTAATGTGATCAGGGAGACAGGTAGGAGGGTACTCGGTGTGTCATCTGGAAAGAGGAAAGTGGACAAGGAGACTTGGTGGTGGAACGAGGAAGTTCAGGAGTGTATACAGAGAAAGAGCTTAGCTAAGAAGAAGTTTCTGACTAGTTTGTTTACCAAGATCTTGGAGAGTGAGAGGATGCTGAGGACTGGAGGAGAAGTGTACTGGTTTCCATTTTTAAGAACAAGGGAGATGAGCAGAGCTGTGGCAACTACAGAGGAATAAAGCTGATGAGCCAAACAATGAAGTTGTGGAAGCTCTGCTAAGGACAGAGGTGAACATTTGTGAGCAGCAATATGGTTTCATGTCTATAAAGAGTCCAACAGAAGCAGTATTTGCTTTGAGGATGCTGATGGAGAAGTACAGAGAAGGTCAGATTCACTGTGGTGACTCCTGAAAGGAAACAGCCCAAAGGAAAAGAAGAAGCAGATGTTTATCTGAAAATGCTGTGAATACATTTAAAGAAATTATTTCTTCATCTTTTTCACCACCATGTGTTAATACTATGGTGAGTAGCCATCTTACTCCTGTACAAGTTGATTATCTAGTTGAAAATCTGCAGCCTCACTGCGTATGACACTAGATACAGTTGCCCCTCTGAAAAAGAAGCAGTGAATCAGAGGAGCCGACCTCCATGGTACAATTCACAAATGCACAGCTTAAAACAGGCGTCACGAAAGTTAGAGAGGAAGTGGTTCCACTAATTTAGAAGAATCCCGGTTAGCCTGGAAAAATAGTTTAAAAGTGTACAAAAAAGCTCTTTGTGATACCAGAACAGCATACACACACACACACACACACACACACACACACACGGGGGGTGAAACAGAAGAAATATATTTTTATTGTTATTATACAGCAGTAGCTATTTAGTGTTTAATTAGAAAATGTGAACAGTTGGTTCTTGATACAAACTCAGAGCTAAAGAATCCTGTGGAAGTGCAGATGTACAGTAAACTACAACTCCCATGATGCAGTTCACTAACAGCTAATAATGTTTCTACAGAGTGTAAAGACAGATTCCTCCACAGCATCAGCAGCTGAGGCTTATGGGTAATGTAGTGTTCAGAGACAGAACATAGTCAACAGTCAGATGATTCTGACATTCAGGAGACCAGAGACAGAAAACTGTTTAAAGAATTCATAAACTGGCGTCTCATCAGAAACAGTCCAGACAGAGCTGCAACAGGAGAACAGAGGTCAAAGGTCACCACTGTTACCTGCACAAACACTCTGACAGGGTGGACACACAGTGAAGGAGGATGCTTCAAATGTATGAGGTTATTTCAGACAGCAAAGGACGGACGAGACACAGGAGGCTCAGTGGTGGCAGCATATGGACAGAGGCTGAATCTACAGCCGGCAGGAAAGTCCATAATGTACCAGAGTACGGTGGCCTGGTAACCTGGTGGACACTGACAGCTGGGATAGGATCCAGCCCCCAAGACCATGAGCAGGATAAGCAGCTACAGAGATTGGATGGTTGTGTACTTTTACTTTAGGAAGTTGTTTACTCCCACTACTTCCTCCTGAACTAAAAAGTATTTGTTTACCTGACAGTACAGACACAGACAACACATTTCACTAGTCTGTTACTCACATCTGTCTTTCTCCATATGTCAGACATGAGACAGTGTGGTGACCTGTGCAGGTCGACTCAGACCCCCTTGCAACCCTGAACAGGATCAGGAGTTCAGACAATGGATGGATGTTAGTAGTTGGTGATTTATTGAAAACCTTAACTATTTGTCCATTTTGTAATGAGTGCGTTGAGTTTACTGGAACTATTGAAACATCAGTGATAATGGAAACTTAGAGAAGAGCAGAATAACAGTCAGGTTGAGTTCTGTGTTAAAGACACTGTCCAAACTGTGGTGTCTCTTTATTTTTGTCCTTCACATTTACAGAAATAACACATCTGAGTATAACGTGGTCTAAGAAAACCTTCAGCTGAGACTCTGTCTGGTCGTGTACATGCAGCTCATACAGTTTTATCACTGTGATTAACAACGTCAGTGTTTATTCTGTGTTCAGAATATTAAACTATGATTTCAAATTAACCAAAGCAAACTGTAAGTGTAAGTCATAGAAACATTAGCTTGTTTTGCTGCTGGGAGTTTGCTGATGCCTGCAGAGCCACTTGTTAACAGTCCAATCATTGTTTTATGTATCAGCTGAATCTCCTGATGTTAAAAACATCTGTAGCTGCCACATTGTCTGTTCATTGAAGTAACAAACCTAATTATTGAACCAGTATTGTAAAAAACAGTGAGCAGTTCTATCAGATCGGTTTATTGGAAAGATGAAGAAAAAAAAGGTTTTCAGTCACAGAAGAGTTCAGACGTCCACTTTTTAAATGTGTCCACTGAGACCTGCTGGACATTCAAACTCGTCTACTGAACTGTCTCCTGACATTTTCAGCTTTTTAACCCTTTTATACAAACTGCTCTGCACTTTATAGCCAACTGCTAAGCCAATCACAGCTGGGTGCAAAAGTTTGCATCCCCCTGTTTTTATAATTATTCCATCAGCTTCAGGTTTAAGCTTGCAGGCGTTTATGTGCCATTTCAGTTTGACAGAGAAAGAGAATGTGATGGTCTTCCTGTCTTCTGTCTTCAGATCCCTGTTGAGAAATATCAGCATCTGTTTAAATATTCGTTTTTTGGCTTGTTTTTTCATCCCGATTTTTCTAAAACAGCCACAGTGAGAAACACGTATACGTGATGTTACCTGGTCTCACTGACGAGGACACGACAGACGGATCAGATGGCTGCTCTGCAACACAAACACACAGACACACAAACAGTGTTACAGGTTACTGTATAGGATCATACGTGCTGCTAATACAAATGTAAAGCTGACATGTCACTGCATGGAAAGTCTACAGTACATGTTACAGTACATGTACGTATGGACCCGTTGTTTCAGAAAAATGCTGATGCAGACTGTATGTACAAAAGTCTACCACCAGCACTGCACATGTATCTTCCTCAGACTTTATTTTTGGGTCCATAGAACATAGTATGATCATTCCATGTACCTGTAATCCTCTTAAACTAGGGTGAACCAGACTCTCTTCATTCTGGATTTCCAATTTAACTATTTTATATTTCGCTTTGTAGTCCAGTTTTCAAACTCTCTTTTTGAAATACTACCCAGAACTTCTATACACAAGCTAGCTGGTGTGTGTGTGTGTGTGTGTGTGTGAGAGAGAGAGAGAGAGAATCATACCAGTCCTCCTTCCAGCCTTCTTCTGATTTCTGACAGACATACAGATAGGTGACAAATTTAAGGAAAAACTGAATTAATCAGCGGATGAATCCAATTGAAACAAGACACAATGGTCACTGAACAGTTTTGAGTCTGACAATATCTCAACATACTGTTTTAGTATCCCAACCTTGATGATTTCTCATTTTTTAGTTTAAGACAAAAGATCCAAAGTATTGTTGATGCATACAACAAGTTCACTGAAACTTTAAAGTCAGGCTTTGTATGTCATCACAGATATATACTAATCAATACTAGTCTTGGCTCTGTAGACGTCTTTTGCACTGTGGACCATGTTTCTGTGTAAAAGTCCATTTCACAGACAGACTGTCTCCATCAGGGACTATTCCACACACACCCCTCATGTCAGTAATGGACGTGACCATCTTGCACCTGGTCTTACAGGAGTCAGAGTGACATCTGCTGGCTGTCTGTGAGACCAGCATCAGAGCGGACGTCCTGACAAAGTCCCATTGCATAAAGTTCTGGACACTCTTTTAAAAAGACTGTCAAGCTATTCCTTCATGGCAGTCGGTCACTTGTCTTTCTAACAGAGAGGAACATGTAGCAACAGCTAGAGGACCTGCTGAAGCATTTCAAAAATATAGTTAAGCTGTGAATCTGACATGAAACATGACTGTGAGGTCAGATTTTCCTCTGTAATGTTAAATGCTCTGTATCAAGTTAAAAGTCTTACAATTTATGTGTTTTACCAAAGTAAAGGTGCTGATGTTATAAAAGTGAGGGTTCAAAACATAATTTATATGGTTGTTTTTTTTTTTTACATATTTTGACATGTAACTCTTTATCTCTTGCCTGATGACCTGATGAGATAAAACTCCTGTGGAAATGTGTGTCTGACGAGAGGTTTCTTCAAATTAGAAAGACAATAACATCCAGGAGACTTGTCCAGAGAGAGTTCATCTGGAGAGATTACCATCCACAGTGCCACCTGTCAGCACACCTGGTCCAGCAAGAACAAGACTCAGTCTGCCTGAGACTGTCCACTGTGTAAACTAAGCTTCACTGTTTATGACATGAATATAAAGGGACATCTGACACTGACCTACACAAATGTTGCATTTGGACACTTTACAACCAAAGAACACATCTGAATAAACGTTGTGCAGGTAATATCTGGATGTTCATCTGACTGTTGTTAAGGATGCTGAGGTTGGAGCTGCCAGGCAGGAGGTGTAGAGGAAGAGCAAAGAGGAGATTTCTGGATGTAGTGAGAGAGGACATGAAGTTAGTTGGTGTGAGAGAAGAGGATGCAGAGGACAGGGTTAGATGGAGGCACATGATTCACTGTGGAGACTCCTGAAAGGGAACAGCCCAAAGGAAAAGATGAAGACAAAATACATACTAAGATAAGATAAACCTTTACTGGTCCTACAGCGGTGAAAAGTTCATGTTACAGCAGCAGCAAACGTGTAAATGTGTTGCACAAATTTCTGTACAGAATAAAAACTAAAAGTCAATATAAGAAAACTCTAGACATTAAAAAAACAAACAAATACAATCTACATTACAAATAAGTACAATTTCACAACCATACAGTTCAAATAATTATACTATCATCAAACAGACAATTGGGTTCATGTTATTGCACAGTTTCACAATCAGTAGTATGAATGTATATTAGTGAGTTTCATAAAGTCTGACAGCAGCAGGGAGAAAAGACCTACGATATCCCTCCTTCAAACACTTAGGATGTAACAGTCTGTCACTGAAGGAACAGACAAGACAAGAATATTTTCTTCTTTTGAAAAGTGTTAACTGGAGTATTGTAATCCATTCTGGTAAACTCTTCCAGGGTTAGGATCTAACAATTAACAGTAACTTTATTTGTACTTATGTAACATTATGAGATCATTGTATCTGAATAAACCCAATAAAACTGATGATCAGAGCTGAGAGACAATACCGAAGCTGAGCCTGGTTGAGCCTAGTGGTAAAAAAACACCTCAAAAGACACTGGATGTTGATATGTCCTAAGGTGTCTCTAATGTGTCAGCCATCCTATTCTAACCCTAAAAAAACCCCCAAAACTTTAGAACCACCTCTTCTTATGATGCACTCCAGTATGACTCCACCACCAACTACAACCTCCATAATAAACAGAGACTACAATTATCACCTTTCTGACAGTTAAGTTGAAATCATGGCAGAGCTGCTGTATTAAATTGTACAGGTGGTCATAATCTTATGCCTGATAGGTGTATAGCAAAGGTGTCTGCAGGTGTTTGTGGATCCCAGTGACTTATTTCTTATTTTCTTTGAGTGAAGAGATGAGAAAGAAGGAAGCGTCAGGTCATCAGAGCGTTAGTTACTGCAACTAAACACAGCATGAAAAAACGTTACATATGAAATATGAATTGCACTTCATGTACGGATTTACCCAGCGAAGCTTACTCCAGGAACTTTATTTTGAAAGTTGTAACCGGAAGCTTGATGTTTTTCCCTCACATGGAGGAGGAGACGTTCTGTTAAAATCGAAAGTAAACGTGTCTTTGTTCGTCCGTGTTTTATCAGGAGGAAGAAACAGAAAAGTGTCTGTAAAGTGACTTAGTGAAGCCGTTTCTGAATCTTCAGGTCAATAAGCAGCAAATTTAAGGAGAATCTGCGGATGTTGTTTTCACTGAAGATGAAGATGTTGGTGGTGGTTGTGATTCTGCTACACGGTAAGAAAACGGCTCCAATGTGGGTTAAGACTCTTTTATGTTTCACACACAGCTTCAACACTGGGACACGGTCCTGTAAAAACTACAAAACAGTGACAATGATCACGGACATCATGACATTAGCGGACCGTTACATCAGCTCCTGTTTCTCTGCTTCAAGTTGGGCGGATCCCGCAGTTTCAACGGGTCCGTGTTGGTCACGTGTTTAACATCTGTTAATAATTAGTCATATTACATGGTGTTTTTTGGGATAATGATTAATTCAAAGTACACAAAGAGTAAAAACGATAATAATTTCTTGAATAATAATTTCGCTTGAATCACGTACCAATATAACTATACAACATTTATGTTGGGGTTACTGTTAAAGACATAATATAAATTATTAATCAAAAGTCAATGAATGTCAGTTCAGTGTGGGTTTATTATCAGTTTATTATAACCACGTCTTTTCAGCAGCGGGAGACGTCACTTGCCGCTGCTTTGATCATGTTCTTCCTCTTTCTTCTTCATCTTCATCATCCTTTGGGGCACGTTCCTCCTCTGTAATCCTCAGGCTGTTCTCTCTATTTTCCACCTTATTCCTGCACAAGCTTCCTGTCTTTTACCTTTTGCTGGCATCAATGAAATAATATTCAATTGACATGTAAACACATTTATAACATCTAGATTAATAAATCAATAACTAACTAACAATAACTGTCATTATATAACACACCTGCTCCTAGGTTGTAAACTACAATTCTATCACAATTATGGTCAGGATGGACCCAAGTGAGGAGACTGTGCAAGTGAATGAACTTGAACAAAAAACACCCTGATGGGAAAATAATCGATAGATTAATCAACAGAAAAAATATCCATTAGGTGCAACATATCTAAACATCAAATACCATGAAGGCTGAATAATTTATTGAAACTTGGTAGGTGGTTATGATTTTACACATGTACAAAAAGAATATAAAGCAATGACAATGTCAGAAACATCAGGATACAGTAAGTGCAAAGGAAGTTATACATATGACGAGAGGATGATCTGTAATAACCTCTACACAGAATCACAACAGCTTATAGTAGTACAGCCCTCAAAAGGAAAAGTATAACAAATGACTTTATATTATAGTGATATATTTGAAGTTGTGTGTGGCCCTTTACCTCCTGTCGTCTGACACATTTGAAAAAACAGTGGGGACGGAGCTCAGCCAAGTGTCTCTGTCTGCAGCAGAGAGGGACACAGCTCAGGTGAAGTCAAAGTTCCTCTGGTGTTACTGGAGACTTTTGGAGACTCTGACGTGAAAGCATGTATCATTCTTATTCTCCTAAACATGATGCAGTTGCTCTCTGATTCTGATGTAAATGTAAAAATGTCTTTTCTAAAATAAATAACTCTTGGATCACTTTGGCTGAATAAAGGAGGACGGTTGGAATTGTGACATTAAAAAACAACAATCAACAGAAGAAAGTTAATTTGTAGTTCTAAACATATTTAGGGTGAATTTTACTCACTGTCTGTTTCTCCCACATGTTATTCTTCTGTCTTACAGCTCAATACAATGACATGCAAATGACCAATTATGCAACTAAAGTGATGACACAATTTAGTGACTTCTAGAAGCCAATAGCTACTTTCCTTACTGAGGATTTGCAACTCTGAGTTGCAGGCAGGCTGGTTGGAGCAGGAGGAGGAGGAGGAAAACTTAAACCGGCATAAGCAAATTCCAGCATAAGTGGAATTCAGGGCATAGTTGCAGCTCGTTGATGGTCAAGATGGAGAAAGGTTTTGGAGAGTTTGTAAAAACTAACAATGTAAGTTGGTACAATGGGTGTCAGTGCTGTGAAATCTCAGCAGCCACAAATCAGCAGTTAGAGGCAGATAGCAGTTACCTGTGCTTAGTTACTTTTCTGTGACCAATGACGTAACGGCTTCAGCATCTACAGTGACGGCTGCTTCAAGCAGAGCTGCCAACATCGGAGCTGCCACCATTAGAAAAAGATGTCTTCAAGTATGTTTTAGTCGAATGCAACTGCAGCTTGAGGTTCTCTGGTGTCTGAATACTGCAGCGCCACTCATACACATCCAACGAAGGTGTTTCACAGTTGTTCCAGACAATGTTTCTGGATTCAAAACTAGCCAAATCTTTCATCTGTGGAAAGGACAAAACTAGTTACAGTAAAGAGAGGCTTCTCAGTGAACAGGTAAGTAGAGATTAGCAACATAAAAGACGAAACGCTGAGGCCAAGATACTAGTCTGTGACCATTAGCGCTTGTGGGGGGTTTTCAAAGTGCCCCTCACAAAGGACCTACTGGCTTTGTAGCCTCAGCTAGGACCAGATTCAGGATCTACCTTGATGAAAGCGACGGTAAAGACAGGGTGTGATGATGAGCTGAGAGAACAGAAAAAGAACAAGGAGGTGTTGATGGGGGTGTGTGACAGCCTTCAGAAGGATGCTGATCAACTAGATGAGCCGGCTGAAAAAAAATTTAATTCAATTCAATTCACTTTATTTGTCCCCAGGGGGCAATTTAAAATCCAGCACACTCATCGCTCAAATGATAAGAAAATCTAATATTCTAAGGAAAAGATACAGGGACAAATGCATGAACAGGAAAATGTCAAGTCAGAATTGGAATCAAGTTTGTGAACTAAGACATGTGCATTAATCCTCTTTTGTAAAAAGAGCTTTAACATTTATTTGCTTTGAGTGTTGATGGCATTAAAAATGGCAATAAAAGAACATTAAAATGGCTGATTTCTGCAGAAACCTTGAGCTAACTACAACAAGTTTGTCGCTAACTGCTACGAACACGTTAGTTTACATCCACCTAAAGCTGGAAGTTAGAAAAAGCTGGATGTGCTGCACTTAATCTACTAACTGTTCAATATAATGTGCCACAGGTTCTGGTGGACACTAAGACACTAAGACAGTCCCAAACCAGGCAGGACCCTGTAGCAGCTAAAGCTGTGAGCAGAGAGTCTCCATCAGCAGCAGACAGAGGACAGGGATCAGTGACAGGAACTGACTCCATGTTCATTCTTCTTGAACTTCACCCAGTTTCCATTAGATAATGGAGACATCACTGAGTCTACTACCTTATTCCTTATATCAGTTTTTACTGTAGCTACTATAACTATTTGTTAAGCTCTTACTCTTACAGCTAATATTCCAGTTCTTCAGACGTAGCCACAAAAGCAGGTTGCTGTTGAAAATGTGACGGGCAAAGCACAATGTAACCATTTAATGTCTGATGTAGAAATCTGCTGATGATATGATATGAATTTAAAATATAGTCAAACTGATATTTAAACTGTTTACTGTGTATTACAATTCTGTATACAGTAAATGTACTTCAGCTTGTCAATCAAAGAGTTTGAACTTGAACTTAGTTTTACTTTGATGCATTTATTAGCCAAACAGTGATGACTAATACAAAAACAAGTTGACTAATATCCTGATAAGACAGAAAAGATTGTTATAGCAAACTAATGGAAGATAAGAAACAGTGTATTTAGAGGTGATATTGGAGCTTCAAACTGTCCACATTATTTAGTAAGAAAGGGCAACACAACCACATACAAGATCGTCTGGAGGAAACCTGGCACCAGTCATCACTTCCCAAATACCATCCCTGCAGTGAAGCATGGTGGTGGCAGCATCAAGCCTTGGGGGTGTTTTTCAGCAGCAGGTACTTGGACACTTTCAGGGTTGAGAAAACCTAAATGGAGTAGAGTACAGAGATGTCCTCAATGAAAACCTGTTCCACAGCACTCAGGACCTCAGACTAGGCTAAAAGTTAATATTCCGACATGACAACAATGGTAAGCACACAGCCAAGACAACACAGCCAAATGTCTGTGTACAACTCTGTGAATGTCCTAGAATGACCCAGCCAGAGCCCTGACTAAAACCCTGTTCAAAATCTCTGGAGAGATCTGAAAATGACTGTCCACCAACAGTCCCCATCCAACCTGACTGAGCTTAAGAGGTTTTGCAAAGAAGAATGGCAGAAATTCCCCCAGTCCAGGTGTGCAAAGCTTATTGTGTCATAACCAAAAAGACTCAAAGCTGTAATTACTGCCAAAGGTGCTACAACAAAGTCCAAAGTCTGACACCATGACACCAGACATCAAGTGGATCCTCTGAGAGTCTGCTGGAGGCAGGAAGGAACAATGGGAGAAAGAGAAGTTCCTGTGTAGGGAGGCAGAGGAGGGACTATGGGCCTAACTTATCATAATGATGAAGGTTTCTCACTGGACTGTTCTGCTGCTGCCTTTAGCAAATATGGAGGAAATGCACTTCTCCGTTAAAATATTGATTTTATTGATATTATTGTTGAAAATTGCATGTGCATTTAAGACAGATGTAAATGAATTAAATATATTGCAGCCTTATACAGTGACATAAAAATGATGATAGATCATTAAACATGTTATTCTTACTACAGATCATGAATGTTTGTCATGTACCAATTGTTCATGGCTCCTTGTTACTTGGATTTACAGTTAACACAACATTTAACAACAGTTACAATCCACAACTTTAACCAGTTGGTAAAAAAGAAAACTTAAGTTATAAAACTGAAGCAATGTAAACCGTTTTGTGTGTTTTAGTATGAAACTGTGTATTAAACGTATCAATCTTGCACGAAGGATGCTCTGAAGTATCCACGTTGATTATCTCTACTTATCCTCAGAGCAAAATAAGAGGCTTTAGAATGTCCTTCAACATGTAGAACTGAACACATTTCGGGGCGACCAAAGGTTGAGGAACAATCGACTAAAAGAACTGACTTTCAACCAATATATAACTGTCTTCTCTGTCTCATTTCAGTTTCCCAGCACGGCTCAGGTCTGGTGGTGGAGGTGTATAAAGGGGAGGAGTCTGTCCTGCTGCCCTGCCAGATGTTGTTAAATTCTACTTTCAGTGATGCTACAGTGGTGTGGAACCATGACAGTTATCAACCACTGGTTCACTTCCGTGACAAGGATGGTGACAATATTAACAATCAAAACAAACACTACCTTTGTCGAACATCGATGAGGGATGATGCTCTGCAGACTGGAGACCTCAGCCTCAAACTGAGAAATCCCACCAGCAGTGACAGTGGAGCCTACACCTGCACAGTCCGTATCAGAGGAATAAACAAGGACACCAGAGAAGTACAGCTGTCGGTCACAGGTCAGTACAGTACATAGAGGTCAGAGGTCATTTCAGTGCCGTATATTGAATCCCACAGAATCTGATTCTGTTTGTGGGGATGCTGACAAGGGTGGGGTGGGCTACCATCCAGTACTGAAATTACTAACAGCCTACTAACTTTGACACATCTCTTTTTACAATAGCTGTTTGCTTTGAACATTGACGTTTGATTGACATGATATGAACATTATAACTAAATTATGAAACTGATCCGAAATCAGTTTTACTACAAAAGTGCATTCACTCAGTTTTTAGAGTTTTTCAAACTACATTATACATTTAATCCACTTTGATTGTTCACCTGTTAGAGCAGGACCCCTCAACTAAATGTCCATATTATGTGTGAAACTATTGTACAGTCACAATTGACTGCAATGAGAGTTTTCCTTTCACAGAGCACTTGAAGGTCTGCAGCTCACAGTATCTTGACTGGTGGTCTGAACACAAATAACCTGTAATCTTCTTCTTTGCCTTTGGGCTGTTCCCTTTCAGGTGTCTCCACAGCGAATTATGTGCCTCCATCTAACTCTATCCTCTGCATCCTCTTCTCTCACACCAACTTCATGTCCTCCCTCACTACATCCATAAATGTCCTCTTTGCTCTTCCTCTAGACCTCCTGCCTGGCAGCTCCAACCTCAGCATCCTTCTACCGATATATTCACAGTTTCTCCTCTGAACATGTCCAAACCACCTCAATCTGTCCTCTCTGACTTTATCTCCAACACATCTAACATGATCTGTCCCTCTGATGTCCTCATTCCTGATCCTGTCCATCCTCGTCACTCCCAAAGAGAACCTCAACATCTTAAGCTCTGCGAGATTGAGATTGTGTTGCTGTGTTCATGTGTTTGTATTGTTACAAATGTCAAATCTAAACCTGTTTCTACCAGAAAAATCAGCTTCTGGAATTTATACATACATATTTAAGTTTAATTTTCAGTGCAATTTGAATCTAATTTCATTTAAAGTCATAAATCTGTATGTCCTGAACCAACAGTCACATCATTAAACCAAAAACCAAAAAGTCAAGAATTCATCAACACCAGAACAATTTGATTGAAATAAGTCTCAGACTGAGTCAGGATCAAGTCATATATCAAGTAGACTCAGGTCAGGAAACAGTAGTTTGTTGTCAGTTCATCAAAAATCTGTTTAATGTTGGATCATTTTCAGGTCACATTGTTGTTTGTGTTTGTGTTCACTACAGAACCTCCTCCTCCAGTGTGGACCAAAGTTCTTGCAGGTGTCCTGGTTCCATTGTTGGTCCTGGCTGTTGTTGGCTTCACCTGGTATCGCTGGTCTAAAGACAGAATAGAAGGTAAGTGTCATGTGTGAGTAGTAAAGTAGTGATTCAGATAAACTGCTCCACCTGCTCTAACAGCAGAGTGAAGAAGAGATTCTCCAAGTCAGAAAGCAGGTGCTGGCAGAACATAGTTATTACACCTGCTGTTCATGATGAGATATTCTTCCTTTGAAGGAGAGAATGAGAATGTAGAGAGAGAAATACAACAAACTTGAGACTTTAACTTTCAGTTCTTTTTTAAAAGACGACAATATCTACATATTTATCTGGGAGGGAATAGACCTGTTTGCAGCTTCTGTCTGGAAAACTGTCAGACACAGTGATGCAGCATCCTGTCATCATGAACATGTGATGTAATAAGTGTTGTAGCATTTTTATTTATTTACATTATATAAGGATGTTTAGCTGAAGAGTGAAGAAGTGCAGCAACGTTACAACACAGCTGGATTCTCAGCTTCCGCAAACTGTAGTTGTTTAATATGAAGTAGGTAAAATTAATGTTAATATGTTAATAACTATGAAGCTGAGGGTTTGCTCCTCAATCTAAATACAAATAGATTTATCCTGAAAAGCTGCAGTTAAAGACACGACCGTGTGTTTTAGCAAACACATGAGAACATTGAACTGTCCACCAGTGTGAAAGTGTGAGTGTGTGTGTACACTTATTCAATTCAATTCAATTCAACTTTATTTATATAGCGCCAATTCACAACAAAGTCATCTCAGGGCACTTTACAGAATAAAGTCAAGATTATAAAGATATATAAAGAGAACCCAACAATTCCCCCTGGAGCAAGCCATAGGCAACAGTGGAGAGGAAAAACTCCCTTTAACGGAAGAAACCTCCAGCAGAACCAGGCTCAGGGTGGACGGCCATCTGCCTCGACCGGTTGGGGTGAGTGGAAAGGCGAGAGAGAAAAGAACAGAGCAACAAAAAGCAACAACAAAACATCGGGCAGATTGGTAGGACCAGTAGCTGCACGCTGGAAGACACACAGCTTCAAAGCCGGGGGACACCTGCAGAAAGGGACAGAGAGAGGGGGACAGAGGAAGACAAAGACAACTACGGGAGAGAGCACACAGAGTTAATGACATACAGTGGTGAGAATTGCGGGGTGAGAGGAGAGCAGAGATGGTCAAGAGGAGGAAAGGAGCTCAGTGCATTGGGGGGTGGGTCCCCCAGCAGTCTAAGCCTATGGCAGCATAACTATAACTAACTATATGCTTTATTAAAGAGGAAGGTTTTAAGCTTAGACTTAAAAGTAGAGAGGGTGTCTGCTTCCCGAATCTGAACTGGGAGCTGGTTCCACAAGAGAGGAGCTTGATAGCTAAAGGCTCTACCTCCCATTCTACTTTTGGAAATTCTGGGAACCACAAGTAGGCCTGCATTCTGAGATTGAAGTGGTCTACTGGGATGATATGGTGCTATGAGGTCTTCTATATATGATGGAGCCTGACCATTCAGAGCTTTATATGTAAGAAGCAGGGTTTTAAATTCTATTCTAAATTTAATGGGAAGCCAATGGAGAGAAGCTAGTGAAGGTGAAATATGATCTCTCTTGCTAGTTCCAGTCAGCACTCTTGCTGCAGCATTTTGGATTAATTGCAGGCTCTTTAGGGAGTTACTGGGGCATCCTGAAAGTAGGGAATTACAGTAGTCCAACCTAGAAGTAACAAATGCATGGACCAGTTTTTCGGCATCACTTTGAGACAGTATGCTCCTAATTTTGGCAATGTTCTGTAGGTGGAAGAAGGCTGTTCTAGAGATTTGTTTTATATGTGACTTAAAGGACAGATCCTGATCAAAAATAACTCCAAGGTTCCTTGCAGTAGTACTGGAGGCCAGACTTATGCCATCTAGGGTAACAATATGGTTGGACATCATATCTCTGATATTTTTGGGCCCAAATACTATGACTTCAGTTTTGTCTGAGTTTAAAAGTAAAAAATTGTGGGACATCCAGGCCTTTATGTCTTGTTGGCTTGAAGCTTTATTAACTGATTATTTTCATCTGGTTCCATAGATAAATATAGCTGGGTATCATCAGCATAACAGTGGAAATTTATGGAGTGTTTTCTAATAATGTTGCCTAAAGGAGACATATATAAAGTAAAAAGTATTGGTCCTAACACAGAGCCTTGTGCAACTCCATAGCTAACCTTTGTGTGCATGGAGGATTCATCATTAACATGAACAAATTGAAATCTATCAGACAGATAGGATTTAAACCAACCGAGTGCAGTTCCTGTAATTCCAATTTCATGTTCCAGTCTCTGTAATAAAATGTTATGATCAATGGTATCAAATGCGGCACTAAGATCTAACAGAACAAGTATAGAGATGAGTCCATTATCTGAGGCCATGAGAAGATCGTTGGTGACTTTTACCAGTGCTGTTTCTGTACTATGATGAACTCTAAATCCTGACTGAAAGTCTTCATACAAATTATTCCTATGAAGGTGATCACATAATTGTTTTGCGACTACTTTTTCAATTATTTTAGAAATAAAGGGGAGATTAGATATTGGTCTGTAATTGGCTAAAACACCTGGGTCAAGACAGGGTTTTTTAAGTAATGGTTTAATTACAGCTACCTTATAGGCCTGTGGTACATAGCCTGTTTCTAAAGATAGATTGATGATATCTAATATGAACGTATCTATTAAGGGTAAAGCTTCCTTGAGCAGCTTAGTTGGAATAGGGTCTAGCAGACAGGTTGTTGGTTTAGATGAGGTAATAATTGAAGTTAGCTCAGAGAGATCTATGGGTAAAAAGCAGTCTAACAGGGAGTGGGGCCTTATCCATGATTCTAGCACTGCTGTACATGAAGATCTATCTGTAATATTTGGGGGGAGGATCTGGTGAATACTTTCTCTAATAGCTACAATTTTATTCATAAAGAAGGTCATGAAGTCATTGCTGCTCAAAGTTAAGGGAATAGTAGGCTCAACAGAACTATGGCTCTTAGTCAGCCTGGCTACAGTGCTGAACAGAAACCGGGGGTTGTTCTTGTTTTCTTCTATTAATGATGAATAATATGCTGTTCTGGCATCACTGAGAGCTTTTTTGTACGTTTTTAAACTATTTTTCCAGGCTAAATGAGATTCTTCTAACTTTCTGGAACGCCACTTCCTTTCTAACTTTCGTGTTTCCTGTTTTAAGTTGCGTGTTTGTGAACTATACCATGGAGATCACCTCTGCTGATTTACTGCCTTCTTTTTTAATGTTTTAATGTTTCTTATGTTTGTAAAAGACCCCCACACTTCTGATATTGTATCATTATCTTTGAAAGCTTCACTCAATTTTCTCCATATGATAAAAGATTCTGTTTGCACATGGACACATAACTCTTCTTACCCAGCTGCTGAACTGCTGAACTTTTCCTCAAGTTACAGACTGAAGCAGCTTTTTAAGATTAGACCAAGAGTTTATTTTTATAAACTGCCCTAAACATTATCAATATTAGTATTGATTACCCATATTGATACATTATGTCAGTTTCGTAGATGTTAACAAACCCTCACCTTCTACAACAGAACATTCTGAGCAGAAACACATCTGTATTTTATAGATTTGAATGACAGTGTGTATTTCTATTTACTACATATATAACACAGACTTGCAAACTGCACAGTTATACTGTCAGTGTGTAAATGTTGTTTCATGTGTTTAACTCAGTCATGACTTTGTTAATGTACTGAAGCAATAAAACCAGTTTTTAAAGAGTTTGAAGAGTTTAGTGAAGTTGTGTTTGTAATGTTTTCGTGGTTTGGTTTAAGGGTTTGTATCAGTGTGTAGAGTTAAGCAGAAATAACCTGTAGTTTCAAAGATACAAACTGTAATAATGTCAAACAGAGTTACATTCTACATTTGTCATTGTAGATCCACACTGTCTACATTTGGATCAGACTGATTCAAAGGTGTCTGTTGCTGCTCTTTGATCATTCTGATTTTCTCTCAGTCCAACAGGTGGAGGTGGATTCAGGGGTGGAGTCTGTCCAGCTGCCCTGCAGAACCACAGTTCTGTCAGTCTGCAGCCTGGATTATCTGGTTCGTCTGTGCCATAGAGCTCCGTTGTTGCCTGAAGACGTCAGAGTGAAGTGGACAGACAATAATGACAAGAAGGTTCATGTGTTTGAGAAAGACTCTGACAAACCTGAAGAACAGGACAGTTCTTACAGACACCGAACAGAGATGAAGAAAAACCTGCTGAAAACTGGAGACCTCAGTCTGACCCTGAAAAAACCCACATACAGAGACAGAGGAATCTACACCTGCACCGTCTACAACAGAGAGGGAAACATCCTGATGAAGAAAGATGTGATTCTCCAGGTCAAAGGTGAGTTCAGTCTTTATGCTACATGAACTGCTTCCAGTTTGTAGAGATTTTAACACAGGTTTAATTTCAGCTTCATAGTTTGATGCTCTATGACTCTACAACACAAAGCAGGTTTGGATTCAGTTCCAGAAAAACTGAGCTCAGATTTGATGATTCACCACCATAACAGGTCATTAAAGAGCAAAATCCTCAGATACAAAATGGGACAGTGAGATTATTTATAAGCATAATAGAGAGAAAAGGTGTGGAATTGTTATGGAACTGATAAATACAGTTATTAGCCCTATTTGTGAAAAACCCTTCACTTGTCCATGGAAGTGACCATGAACAGAAGTGATTAGAGTTTAATTGCTTTTAAAAGAACACTGATAAGAATATTGATAAACTATTAAAGTTTTATCTTGAAGAAATAAACCTAGAAAAACAGATATTGTTTGATCTTTAACATGAATAGTCAGCAGTGAAACCTTTCTGACTCTTGACAAACACGTCTTATGATGCTTCTAACTATGTTGGCATCAGTCAAATGGTTTGTTTCTAACAGAATCTGCCTGCTTGTCCTTGGTTCCAATAATTTTTTAACTTTAAGTAATTAAGTTTGTAGCTTGTAAGAAGTGACTTACATATACAATACATTTATATGCACAGAGGGGCTCAGGAGGTATAGTGGAGTAGTCCTGCACCAATCCCAGGGTTTGATTCCCTGCTTCTCCATGTCAAAGTGTCCTTTAGCAAGACACTGCTCCCAGTGAGTGTGAGCCAGCTGAATAGCAGCTTCTCCATCAGTGTGTGTGTGTGTGTGTGAATGGGTGAATGAGAAGCAGCACTCAAACAATTTGAGTACCAATAAGGTAGAAAAGTATTTTAAAGTTGGGAGGATGTTTGAGATCTAACTAACACATCTATGGATATGAAGTGGTGGGATCACAAAGTTTGTTTGTTTGTAGTTCAATTCAATTCAACTTTATTTATATAGCGCCAATTTACAACAAAGTCATCTCAAGGCACTTTACAGAATAAAGTCCAGAATACACAAGTATGTAGAAGCAACCCAACAATTCCCCCTTGAACAAGCCATAGGCAACAGTGGAGAGGAAAAACTCCCTTTAACGGAAGAAACCTCCAGCAGAACCAGGCTCAGGGTGGGCAGCCATCTGCCTCGACCGGTTGGGGTGAGTGGAAAGTGAAGAGAGAAAAGAAAAAAACAAAAAAAGCAACAACAACATTATACAGGTTGGTAGGACACAAAATGAATAGCATACAATGGTGACAAATAAATGTATAGAGAAAAAGAGGAGAGGAGCTCATTGCACTTGCAGGAGTCCCCCAACACTCTAAACCTATAGCATCTTAAGTAGGAGCTAGTTCAGGTGGAGTGAGCAGTTTTAACTATAAGCATTTTCAAAAAGGAAGGTTTTAAGCCTAGTCTTAAAAGTAGAGAGGGTGTCTGCCCCCCGAATTTGGATTGGAAGCTGGTTCCACAAGAGAGGAGCTTGATAGCTAAAGGCTCTGCCTCCCATTCTACTTTTGGAAACTCTGGGAACCACAAGTAGGCCAGTATTTTGGGATTGAAGTGGTCTAATCGGGCGATACAGAACTATGAGGTCTTCTAAATATGATGGAGCCTGACCATTCAGAGCTTTATATGTAAGAAGCAGGGTTTTAAATTCTAGTCTAGATTTAATGGGAAGCCAATGGAGAGAAGCTAGTGAAGGTGAAATATGATCTGTCTTGCTAGTTCCAGTCAGCACTCTTGCTGCAGCATTTTGGATGAATTGCAGACTCTTTAGTTACTGGGGCATCCTGAAAGTAGGGAATTACAGTAGTCCAACCTAGAGGTAACAAACGCATGGACCAGTTTTTCGGCATCACTTTGAGACAGGATGCTCCTAATTTTGGCAATGTTCCATAGGTGGAAGAAGGCTGTTCTAGAGATTTGTTTTATATGTGAGGTAAAGGACAAATCCGGGTCAAAAATAACTCCAAGGTTCCTCAAAGCAGCACTGGAGGCCAAAGTTATGTCATCTAATGTAACTATATTTTTAGACAGCACATTTCTCATCTTTTTAGGCCCAAAGAGGATGATTTCAGTTTTGTCTGAATTTAGAAGTAGGAAATTGTAGGACATCCAGGTCTTTATGTCTTTTAGACATGCTTCAAGTTTGACTAATTGGTTAGTATCTTCTTGTTTCACAGAAAAATAGAGCTGGGTATCATCTGCATAGCAGTGGAAGTTTATAGAATGTTTCATAATAATTTTGCCTAAAGGAGACATATATAAAGTAAAAAGTATTGGTCCTAACACAGAGCCTTGTGGAACTCCATAGCTAACCTTTGTGTGCATGGAGGATTCATCATTAACATGAACAAATTGAAATCTATCAGACAGATAAGATTTAAACCAACCTAGTTCAGTTCCTTTAATCCCAATTTCATGTTCCAGTCTCTGTAATAAAATGTTGTGATCAATGGTATCAAATGCAGCACTAAGATCTAACAGAACAAGTATAGAGATGAGTCCATTATCTGAGGCCATGAGAAGATCGTTGGTGACTTTTACCAGTGCTGTTTCTGTACTATGATGAACTCTAAATCCTGACTGAAAGTCTTCATACAAATTATTCCTATGAAGGTGATCACATAATTGTTTTGCGACTACTTTTTCAATTATTTTAGAAATAAAGGGGAGATTAGATATTGGTCTGTAATTGGCTAAAACACCTGGGTCAAGACAGGGTTTTTTAAGTAATGGTTTAATTACAGCTACCTTATAGGCCTGTGGTACATAGCCTGTTTCTAAAGATAGATTTATGATATCTAATATGAATGTTTCTATTAAGGGTAAAGCTTCCTTGAGCAGCTTAGTTGGAATAGGGTCTAGCAGACAGGTTGTTGGTTTAGATGAGGTAATAATTGAAGTTAGCTCAGAGAGATCTATGGGTAAAAAGCAGTCTAACAGGGATTGGGGCCTTATCAATGACTCTAGCACTGCTGTACATGAAGATCTATCTGTAATTTTTGGGGAGAGGATCTGGTGAATTCTTTCTCTAATAGCTACAATTTTATTCATAAAGAAAGTCATGAAGTCATTGCTGCTCAGAGTTAAGGGAAAACTAGGCTCAACAAAACTATGGCTCTTAGTCAGCCTGGCTACAGTGCTGAACAGAAACCGGGGGTTGTTCTTGTTTTCTTCTATTAATGATGAATAATATGCTGTTCTGGCATCACTGAGAGCTTTTTGTACATTTTTAAACTATTTTTCCAGGCTAAATGAGATTCTTCTAAATTAGTGGAACAACACTTCCTCTCTAATTTTCGTGACGCCTGCTTTAAGCTGTGCATTTGTGAATTGTACCATGGAGGTCGGCTCCTCTGATTCACTGCCTTCTTTTTCAGAAGGGCAACTGTATCTAGTATCATACGCAGTGAGGCTGCAGAATCGTTAACTAAATAATCAAGTTGTACAGGAGTAAGATGGCTACTCACCATAGTATTGACGCATGGTGATGAAAAAGATGAAGAAATAATTTCTTTAAATTTGTTTACAGCTTTTTCACTTAAGCATCTGCTATAGTGGAATTTTTTCCTAACTGCTGTATAGTCAGTTATTGTAAATTCAAATGTTATTAGAAAATGGTCAGACAGAAGAGAATTATGAGGAAATACTATTAAATTATCAGCTTCAATTCCATACGTAAGGACAAGGTCTAACGTGTGACTGAAACAGTGAGTGGGTTTATTTACATTTTGGGAAAAACCAATTGAATCTAATAATGAATTAAACGCAGTGCTCAGGCAGTTACTGTCAGCATCTACATGAATGTTAAAGTCACCCACTATAATGAAAGTTTTGGGGTTTTGGTTCAGTATGAGCATGAGTCTTAACTTGTATTAGGTTTTTATGATTAACTCCCCTTGTGTTCATTTTTGGTTTAAAAAGTTTAGGTGGTCGTGGTTCAGACATAGTCTCTATGGGGCAAAGAGCAGTGTTGTTAAGATCATACCATTAAAATAATAAAATTCTCTGGGTGAAAAATTAGAATCCATAACAGGTGCATTTTGTCTGTTGGTAACGTCAGATTCTATAAGTATCTCGGACTGTTTATACCTGTGGATGCTGTCGGGTGTTGGAGCAGAGGATGCAGGAGACTGAGATGCTGTGGACAATGTTCTCAGTAAACATCCGTGATCTCAGAAGTTCGGGTGCAGTCCATCTTGCTTGAAGTACTGAGGACAATCCCAGAAAAGATTGAAATTATCAATGTCAGTCCGTGTGCGGTTCTTGTGGTTGAAGCCATGTGTGCAGGCTGAGGAGTCTGGAGAACCAGCCAACACTGCGACCCAGCGTGGGAACTGATGAAGAACCGTCTGTCGTGGAAACTCTCCAGTGAGTTGAAAAATGACACAAAGTCACGTTTCACCAACTCAGACTGTTGGCGTTTGGTGTCATTTGTGCCAACATGTATCACTACTTTTGTTGCTGTAGTATGTTTTTCAATCAGGTTTGGAATTTTCTCCGCTATGTCAGTGACTGCGGCTCCAGGAAAGCAAAACGTTTTAGCTGATTTTAAGCGGACTTCTCTAACGATGGAGTCGCCAATAATTAGCATGGTCGGACCGGGAGGACGGTGCGGTGGAGAGGTGCCCCGAGGAGGAGCATGTGGATTCCTCTCTGGAGGCATGGTGTTGGTGGCGGTGGCACGTCTGGTCTGGCGAGGCCCCAGCAGCAGGCCCCGACCGCGCTGCCCGCGGGAGGTGGAGCCGTGTGGTATCTCACGGGGCAGGGAGTCACAGGGAACCACCACCGGGGAAGTCGGACTTTCCAGCTCTTCAAGAACAGTGAAACGGTTATCCATCTGGACCGGGGAAGGTGGTCCAATGGACTGGTTGACAAGATTAGCTGCAGCAGGTGTAGTCCGATGTCTCCTTTTAGCCGGGATCCAGGCCTCCTGTGTCAGCGGCGAGGAGCAGGCCCGTGTCGGGACAGGCCGTTGGTCGTCCGACAGGGCCAGAAGGCCGCGGGTTGGCATCGCTATTCCAGCAGTAGCAACAGGGCCAGACCACGGCAGCGTGACATCGGTGTCCTGGGTCACTGAACAAACAGCTGGGTGGATAGAAACTGTTCCATGTAGCTCGAGGTATTAAGAGCTGCGAGGTGCTTCCCTTGTGTGGTGGCAACGTTGGAAAACCCCAAGATCAGTTCATTTTTTTGCTTAGTTCGTTTTCCAAAAGTTTGATGGTTTCTTGCAACTGCATGAAAACGTGCACACAGTTTGAACAGACCGACATTTGGAAACTACGGAAGTGACGTAGGCCAAGAATCCACCCAACACTGAATCGGGTAGTATTCAAGACTGTTGCATTTTGATTGTTGTTGATTGTGTGTTATAATGCTGTGTGAATAGATTTTGTCCTGATGATTGAAATAATGTGTATTAAAAAAAAAAACAAAGATCCCAAAGACTAAAACTGTTTTCAAATACAAATACTAAGTTTATCTGTTCAGACATAGAAGCATGTTGTTTAGTCTGATTTGTTTATGAAAACAAAATGTATTTCTATTTCCAGCTTTATGGGAATATTCTTCTAATATTTATTACAAACAGTTCAACAGCAGCACAAAAAACTGAATCAACTCCTCTGAGTGTGAACACAAACTGAATTTACTGCAGGACTATTGGATTAGACTGACTTAGTTTGAGCCCAAGAAACTTTACACTGAGTGGGAATTTATTCATCATAAGTCTCCACATAGAATCAGTGAAGTTTTAGAAGAACTACAATGGACATTTCCTGAAGAAAATGCGCGTGATTGCTGAAAGGCAGCTGCTCCCAACCTTCGCTGGTGCAAGATTGGAAGCTCTGAAAATTTGAAAAGCAAAAGCACTTGGAGAAAAAAATAGGAGGATTAAAGGCATTGAACAATATAGAAGTGAAAACAGATGCTACCTAGTTATTTTACAATTGCAGCATCAAAACTCTCCAAGAGGTGGTGCTATGCTCCCATTGCTGCTGTCAGAACTGAAGCACTGAATAATGTAGAATCTACACTAATGCAAAATTTAAAAGACATTCAACTGTCAACCCTAGTTAAACTGTAACATGTGAAACATGTCATCATGGGGCAGCTGTAAGTTTCATAACAGTATCACATGGAGTTTTTCAGATATAACTGAAGATGACTCTCATAGATGACTATTCAAAATCAAATCATACAAATATTCATAACAATGATTGTAGATCAGCTGTCAGCATGAACACGTTGTTAACATGTTAGAGTTGGAACCATGTTTCTGAGGTGATTTACTTTATTGTCCCAGATCCTGAATCTTTGTGTCCCAGCCACTTTTTTCCAACTCAGACTTTTTCACTGTTTAATGAGCTTTAATATCACAATGATTTTTATCAGCACAGAATTCAACAACAGCTCACCTCTTTATTCAGCTGTTGCTATGGTGACTCACACAATCTGAGATCTGCTGATTAACTCAGAATGAGAAACTCAGAATGAGAAAAATAAAGTTCACTGAACTGAAAACAGTTTCTCTCTCATGGTTTGTCAAAACTGCTTTCTGAAATATCAACTTTAGATCCTCAGTAAAACCTGGATCCTGTCAACATTTAGTTTGTAACTTTCACTGATAGGAAACAAACGTGTTTGACTTCATATCATTTACTGAGTGTTAGTGAAGTCAGATGATGGGACAGTGATTCTCTGTCAGAGACAGGAAATAAAGGTTTAACAACCAAACTGAGGGACTGAAGACAAAGACAACACTGTCTCTGTTACATGGAGACATGGAGACATTTCAGACTGGAACCAAACATGTTTTCACTTCATCCACTCAAAGAAAATGTGTCTGAGCTGCTGCTGCTGTCTGTCAACATGATGATGAGCTTTGTTGTCCTCTCAGTCCCACAGGTGGAGGTGGATTCAGGGGTGGAGTCTGTCCAGCTGCCCTGTAAAACCACAGTTCACCTGCCTGAAGACGCCACAGTGGAGTGGAGGGACAAGATGTACAGGAAGGTCCATGTGTATCAGAACGGCTCTGACCAGCCTGAAGAACAGTTCTTGTTTTACAAAGGTCGAACAGAGATGAAGAGAAACCTGCTGAAACCTGGAGACCTCAGTCTGACCCTGAAACACCCCACAGCCAAAGACAAAGGAATTTACACCTGCACCATCTACAGGGAGAGAAACATTCTGATGAAGAAAGAAGTTGAGCTGCAGGTCAGAGGTCAGTCTTTAAAACTCTTTATGCAAAGTAAACTAATTAGGGGCGGCAGTGGTGCAGTTAGTAACCTACTGACCATAGGGTCAGAGGTTTGCGCCCCATTCTTCACAACCACATGTTGGAGTGTCCCTGGACAAGACACTGAACCCCCAACAGCCCATCCCCAGCCGTGCAGTGCCGGTCCCAAGCCCGGTAGAAATAAGGGAGGGTTGTATCAGGAAGGACATCAGGCGTTAAAAAAAATGGTGCCAAATCAACATGTAGACAAAATGATCCGCTATGACGACCCTGAACGTACGTGATAACCCGAAAGGCCAAAAAAGAAAAGCAAATGATCTGAGGTGATAATTACTTTAGAGCTGGGTGATGTGGCCATTTTCCCAAATGTTCTGCATGATTTGTGATTTTAATCCTTTGTTTTCTGTCTACATCAACTCCAGACAAAACATATTTCAGATACAGCTGCATTAATCACGATGTGTTCTGCCCCAGGATCTAGGGCCTAATGAGCCACATTGCTAAAGAAAAACATCAGTGACAAGCCTGCTATCATTTTCCATATTGTAAATGCTGTAAAGAATAACAGAATAACATCTAACACAAGTAACTGCATAGAGGACTCTGAACTCGTTCACCCTGTACTGTCCCTGAACTCATCCAGACAATGGTCACGCAGCAGCTGTTAACAGCTGGCTAATGCTATGTGTCCTCTCCTTTATTGTGATGTCTGCACACAGAGACGAGGGGACATGTCTGACAGTTCACTGAGCTATTATTACCTTTCTTCACCTGCTGCAGCTGCCATTACTTGAGCTTGTTGACTAGCAAAGCCAACACACATGAAGGGTCACATCACTGTGTGGCTCAGACCTGCTGGAAGCATTGAAATGATGTTTCACAAGTGTAGAGATGAATGCATATTAGAAAATGCTGAAACAAAGGGAACAAAGAGTCAGTTCTGCTGTTGATTGGTCAGACGCCAAAGACAAAAGACCAGGACACATTGATATATTTGCTGCTTTTTAATCCTGCAAACAAACCAGAACAACAAACACTTTTATTAGAGTCAAACTGTCTCTGCTCCTGCTTCTGTCGATCCAGATGATGTTGTGCTTTGTTGTCCTCTCAGTCCAATGGGTGGAGGTGGATTCAGGGGAGGAGTCTGTCCAGCTGCACTGTAAAACCACAGTTCACCTGCCTGAAGACGTCAGAGTGGAGTGGACAGACAAAGATTATAAAGAGGTGTATGTACCTCAGAACCTGGTCACACCTGGAGACCTCAGTCTGACTCTTAAATACCCCACAAATGAAGACAGAGGAACCTACACCTGCACCATCTATAGCAGGAGGGGAAAAATCCTGACGAAGAAACAAGTGAAGCTGCGGGTCAAAGGTCAGTTCAAAGTCCTCATGCTAAGCTAACTATTTCCAGTTCTCCAGTACTTTTCCCTGTCATCTATTCCAAAACAATGCACTGGGTATAACGTAAATATTATTTATTGATTTAATATGTAAGAACCAGATAAATGCAGGGAAATAATAATTGAAATAACACACAGTTCAGACAATCAACTGTTCAGCACTGGAAAAATACTGGTGAATTTAATAAGCTGATGGGGATAGAAAATAAACAATGTCTAATAAAAGCACTGAAGGACTGAATTTAGAAAAATGACGTATGTATGATGGAAAACATCTGCGTTCACAGCAAAGTGTGAACAAACAGCTTCTCTTCTGACAAACTGTCAGAACTAGTCTTTAATCAAAAATATCAATCTATATTTGTAAGAGTTCAACCTCTTATCGTCTGTCAGCTGTTACAAAAACATCCATAAATGCATATCAAGCTCCACTAAAAACCAAATCCCCTCATTATAATAAAATAATAATAATCCATTCATTTACCCATTAATATGGAGTATTTCATCTTTATTAATTTTTGGCAAGATTTAATGGAATATTAAGGGAAGAAAACATTGATTTGCTCAAAAACCATGACAATAATCTCTTACTTTATGCCAAAAATTGTTTTCATTTTAAAATAAACGTTCAATTTCAGGAGTTGGTCCCTCGAAAATCCATGAAAACTATGATTTTCTGTAACTCACTTTGTTGTAGTTCAACCTTTGAATTTGCGCCTGAATTTTAAAAATTACGTATCAATGAAAAGCTCATTTTGGGGCATATTTCACGTAAATCGTTATACTACATGTTCAGCTGTCACAGATTTTGAATATAGAAAACTCACAAAGACACAACATTTTTAGTTGTGTTCATGAAACAGACGCTCAGTAACACCGTGTTCTACCTTCAAGTGCATGTCAGCATAAATGTCACACGGCTTTTTAAACTCCAGAGGTCTGACCTGAATGCTGCTGCTAACAGCTCCTTCTGCACGGTCAGGTAACAGGCAGGTGTCCTTCTTGGATCAGGAAACATTTTCTGGTTGTTACCTTAGTGATTTCAGTAATTGTACCTACAAAAACCACTTCAGGTTGAGTTCCTCATAAGTTCCTATTGGAGAGATACACAGAGAACACAGATGATGTTGCTCAGAAACCGGTTAGTCTGTTAGCATCAGCATGGCCAGTGTTTTATCATCAGTACTATAAAGAAATATGTCTATTATAGAAATGTGTTTATCTGCTTTCAGAATAGAGAAATAAAACCTTGTTAATTAAGGTTAAGTTTCAGTTCTGTTTAATAAATGACTCTGCTTTGCTTTGAAGCTTCTTCAGTATCTGATTATATAAGTCAGACGATGGGACAGTGATTCTCTGTCAGAGACAGGAACTGAGGGACTGAAGAAAGAGTGAGTTCTGCACCAAAGACAACACTGTCTCTGTTACATGGAGACATGGAGACATTTCAGACTGGAACCAATCAAACATGTTTTCACTTCATCCACTCAAAGAAAATGTGTCAGAGCTGCTGCTGCTGTCTGTCCACATGATGTTGAGCTTTGTTGTCCTCTCAGTCCCACAGGTGGAGGTGGATTCAGGGGTGGAGTCTGTCCAGCTGCCCTGTGAAACCACAGTTCACCTGCCTGAAGAAGTCACAGTGGAGTGGAGGGACAGTAATGACAAGAAGGTCCATGTGTATCAGAACAACTCTGACCAGCCTGAAGAACAGGACCAGTTTTACAGAGGACGAACAGAGATGACGAGCAACCTGCAGAAAAATGGAAACCTCAGTTTGACCCTGAAATACCCCACAGACTGGGACGAAGACACCTACACCTGCACCGTCTACAGCAGTGAGAGAAACATCCTGATGAGGAAACAGGTGGAGCTCAGGGTCAAAGGTCAGTTCCAAGCCTTTATGCTAAACTAACTGTTTCTGGCATTTATGCTAACTACTCTCAGCTTTAATGCTAAGCTAAACTTAACTGCTGTGTTCTTCTTTTACAGAATGTTGCAGGTGCACTAAAGTCTAGATTTATGAATAAATTCCTCAGAATCTGATAAAAAAAAGTTGACGCCGGTCACAGTAACATTGCTACAACTTGCTTCTGCTTCTGCTTAGTGCTGAGTGGTAGGTTGTGTCCTCATAGCAGGGAAATGCTGCTGCTGCTTTTCTATGCTGTTCTCCTGTCAGTACAATACACCACAAACTTATATAAAGGCCCATGAAAACATGGAGTTGTATTACATTATGGCAGATAGACACTGAAACGTCTTTGTGAAGCTACACCGTGTGTGTCTGGACCAGGCTTCAAAGGACTGAAAATCTAAATCAGATCCTAAAGAAAGAAAACCTACATTTGACTTTGAGCTATGATGACGACAAAAAGCTCAGATCCTTCAAAAGAACTGCCGACAGTAGGTATGTTACAGCATTGCAGTGGTTATATGAAACAATTCAATTCAATTGAACTTTAATTTTTATAAAGTGCAGTAAATAGGGTTCGCCATTAACACCTGCCCGGAGCAAGTATGGAATATGTCACACAGTTGCTCGATTGGACGGATGAAAAATAAATATGACGATCGGCAGTGTTTCACAAAAACATTGATTTATATGTCACTCTGCTTGTAATTGGTTAAAATCCTATTTTACTGTAAAACACATGCATTGTGTTCTCTGGTCTCTTCAGTTTCACACCAACAGATGACGTCTTATGATAGAATAACCAGTCAGTAATGCATATAAACGTTAATAATATAATTAATATAAACATTAAGAATTCAAGCTGTTATTTAAACTGGCATCTCCTCTTCTTACTGCTGGATCCTCTTCCTCATCCTCTTCATCCTTGGGGCTGCTCTTCTGTGCCAGAGATGGGGGAGATGCTGCAAATGCAGTCAAGGTAAACTTCTGCTCTTTCTGCTGTTGGATGCTGCTGCTCTTCTTCTTTTCTCTGTGCTGCTTTTCCTTCAGGCTCCTTCACTCAGGCCTCCAGGCCTAGTTAGACCTTCTAGTTTTCTGTGTGAGCAGTATTTTTGTTACTGAAGTCTAATCAGGTGACAGTGATTCTCTATCAGAGACAGTAAATAAATGTTTGTGTGTCAAAGAAAATGTGTCAGAGCTGCTGCTGCTGTCTGTCCACATGATAATGTCCTTTGTTGTCCTCTCAGTCCAAAAGGTGGAGGTGGATTCAGAGCTGGAGTCTGTCCAGCTGCCCTTTAAAACCACAGTTCACCTGCCTGAAGACGTCACGGTGGAGTGGAGGGACAGTGACAGTGATAAAGCCCATGTGTATGAGAACGGCTCTGACCAGCCTGAAAAACAGAATAAGTTTTACAGAGGACGAACAGAGATTAAGACAGACCTGCTGGAAACTGGAGACCTCAGTCTGACCCTGAAACACCCCACAGGCAGAGACAGTAACAAATACATCTGCACCGTCTACAGCAGGGAGGGAAACATCCTGGCGAAGAAACATGTGAAACTCGGGGTCAAAGGTTGGTTTGAAGTCTTATGGTATCAAATTATTGTGCTGTCTCTCACACTGCACCTTCTGAATCCACAACATGATACTGAGCGTCCAACTCCTCTGAGGAGGATAAGGATTGTGTTGACCCTACAGAGGGAATATATTTTACCCAGTTCATCAGCAGTTTGTGATCTGTGTGCTTCCTAACAATAAACCAAAGAGTCGTCTCCTAGTGAGAAAAAGATGCCATTCATCAAAGGTGACACTGGATGTTTTTAGTAAAGGAAGGAAATCGGGTTTAGGATGTCGAAGGCTAAAAAAGATTTTAAAAACAAAGTAGAAAATCAGTTCAGTGCAGGGAATCTGTGTTACCCTGAGAAAGGCTTCAGAAAATGACTTTCTGTCCTTTTTAAACTCCCTCAGTCAGTTTTATTGTAGATACTGTGGACTATGCAGTCAGAACTATGCTGCTGGTCAACGGGCCACTGAAAGAAGGTGGTTGCAGCAGAACCAAAGACGGAGTAACACAAGTATCTGTTTGCCAGGCTGGAAAACCTGTGGAGTCAGCAGTTTAAGTGTGACTTTCCTGAGGAGGAGCAGGAGACGTCCATGGAGAGAGAGTCACAATCTGCTCCATTGGTAAACGGACACTACTGCAGCAAAGTGGGTGTGTCCCTGAGTTAATCTGGCTTATAATACACAACGTTAACACACCACAGGAAACCTGGCTGGCTCAGACTCCAAAGTCCCACAGAGACCCCACAATTCAGCCGTCTGAGAAAGAGGCTGGCAGCTTTCTATCACAGATTAAGTGGAGTCATTGAACAGGAGTGTTTGTATGTTATTCTAGCTGCTATCACACACACACACACACACACACACACTCTGTTTCTAGTTCATGGAAAACTTCAGTCTGAAGCACTTGATGATATTCGTCCTGTTTTAGTCCTTATTACTTTGTATTTATTTTTAAATATGTATTTTGTCAGTTCTCCCTCTGAACTGATCCTTTAACAACAACCATTTGATCAGATCTCAAGTCTGTGAGACACCGAGACACTGATGTGATGAAGGTTTCTGTAGCCTTCAACTTGTCCATCCAGCTGATGTTGTGCTTTCTTGTCCCCTAAGGTTGTCGAGTGGAGGTGGAGGAGGGAGTGGAGTCTGTCCAGCTGCCCTTCAGGACCACAGGGGACCTGCCTGAGGACGCTAAAGTGGTGTGGAGATATGAATCTATGATAGTCCATGTGTATCATAACGGCTCTGACCAGGCTGAAGAACAGGACCAGATTTACAGAGGTCGAACAGAGATGAAGAAAGACCTGCTGAAAACTGGAGACCTCAGTCTGACCCTGAAACACCCCACAGACAGAGGACAGTATGTGTGTGAAGTGTCTTTTATTGGAGTCATGAGACAGAAAATAGTGGAGCTCATAGTCAAAGGTCAGAATCTTGGTTTATTTCATTCTTTTATTTTTCTTTCAGTTAGATAGAAAGTCGAGATCTGACCCTCTTGTAGGTTTTTCACTGCCACTGTATTTACTACAAAATTCATCTACTTCTATAATTCTTCTTTATCTGATGTTTGATAGGTTTGTGTACGTAATCAATAATCTGTCATTATCATTGTTTCTATATTTACTGATGTTACTCCATGTAGGTAATAACTCAGTCTGGTCAAGTGTGAATTAATCCGAGCAGGTTCATATGTGATGTGTTTGCTACAGTCAGAACCTGATCCAGGTCTGACATCAGTGAATCACTTAGTAAAACATCATCTGACATTTATTTAAACCACATCAGTAGTTACAGGATGTTTTTCTGTGTGGGATGTAGAAATGTGCTGATCTGGACTCTGGACTCTGACTGACTCTGGTTTCTCTTTCTACAGAGAAGAAGAACTTCACTGATCCACCTCCTCTGGAGTCTGAGTAATTTCTTCCTTTTAAATCTTTGGTTCTGTTGATCAGACACATGGTTTCTGGTAGAATGAAAACCCTGATAAGTCATCACATGGATCTAATTATCATTTAATAATCACATGAGCAGAGGAAACAGGAAGTGAACAAGCTTTTAGGATGAAACATTAAAGTCATGATCTATAAATAAACAAATCTTTTTTTCTTACATTCAGTCAACTGTCAGATTTCTTTTTCCACTCACTCATATTAAATTAGAGCCTTTGTGCAAATGTCCAGTCAACCGTGTCCCTAAATGTCCAGCAGACTTCTGTGGCTCTCGTCCTAATGTGTCCTCTGTCCTGTTTCCTAAGTTAGTAGGTTATTGGACATTTTTCTATCCTCAGATACATCGTCACATTGAACGTCCCCAACATGAATCATATCTGTTTATTATGTGCTGTACACAGTGGTATCAGTCCTGACAAGAGGACATTTTGTCTCCTCCGGACTGAAAATTTCTGAATATTCATCACTAGTTTTGATTGATTATTTTTTTATTTTTAATACCCGAGGTTTGTAAAAGTAAAGACGTTCCCACCTCTGACCCTGTGACAGGTGGGACAGGCTCCACCCTGTGACCCTACACAGGATAAGAGGTTACAGACACTGGATGAATGGATTTATACCACTGAACATTCAGAGGATCCAGACAAATCTCTGTCCATGGGGACAAGGTCAAAAACCAGTCCTGAATGGTTGTGTTCTTCAGTCTCTCAGGGCCCACTGGCTCTGAGCTTCACACAGTCTGTTAGTAAAACTTCAGTGGATTCTGCTGGTGACAGAATCCCAGAACCACTGTGTTCAGATTCTGTAGTAAGGACCAGATCATTCAGCTTCACTTTGAGAGCGATGGCTAAATATTTCAGTCAGTGGCCTGTAAAGCAGGTGAGTTTATGAGTTTATCACCGTGTAACATGTTACGAACATTTCCTGACCAAACATGGATCAGACACCTGGTTTACTGATGTCAGTAAACAAGTTAACTCACTAATACCTAATGTAACTAATGCTGTTTGTCATTCTAATGTTTTTTACTAGAAGATGATCTGTAGTATTTGATCATATGAGCTTATTCAAGAATAAACATGTTTGATGTCAAACACGTCTTTTTAATGTGTTCATGTGAGTTTGAAGTGAAGCTGCAGCAACAGCTGGAGAACATCTGCAGCCCTGTCACCAACAAAGTCACATACTTTAAGTTCCTTAGTTACTTCTTGTCTTCTTGCATGTGAGAGGAACAAGAATCCCTTAAAATAGCTTTAATTAGTCCTTAATGTAGTCCAAAATCCCTTAAGAATAAATTATAGTTATTTACTTTGCTCTTGATTTACTCTTTAATACTTCACTGTCCTGTGTCTCACCTGGTATATGTCTCATGTCCAGATGTCCACAGCTTATCTGTTTTCTTCTCAGCCCTTCTTGGTTCCATAAAAAAATGAACATTATTACAGAAACAACAATTCTTAACAATGTATACAGATGTTGATCTGGTGAAATAAGTTTCACATATTGAAACATGAAAAACCAGCATTTGAAAACAAAACTGATAGAAACGTTGATTTCTGACCACATCAGAGACGGTATCGTCCAAAATGATCAAACTGTTGAATAACTGTTGGAGGCTTTTAGCTTTGTGTATTTACAGTATGTCAGATCAAGGTCTTTGGACCCTGAGTGACAGGTGAGATTAAAACATTGAGTGCAGACAGAACCACTGTGTGAATAACAACAAAGTTTCATTCTGGTGAAATGTTTTGTGCATTAAGTTGGAATCTCTGAACACAGTGATTTCAATCTGAAGAATTGTGTCCATGTTAATGCAGCTAGTGTGTGTTTGATCTGGTTAAAGACTTTGACATGTGTCAGGACAAACAGCTGCTCAGTGACACAGGACATGTTTGGTGATTTGCAGTAAAACCTTCAACATCTGTTTTCTTTCATGAACTCAGACTTTAGACTGAAACAATCCACATAATCATCATAAATCATTTACCTTTGTTTAGTTTTTCACTTTCTAATTGAGGTTTGTTTGGTGTTTTCCTGCTGCAGCAGATCAACATCAGACCACGAGGTGGAGGAAGAGTCACAGACACAGGAGGAAGAGAGCGAGTAAAGGAAATGAAACTGAGGGAGAAACAGTAACAACTCACAGTCAGTCACAGTTTCAATGCTCTTGTTTCTACAAAGTGTAAAATTTAGCTTCAGCTTCTTTTCCTCAACAGCAGCAGCTGAGCATCATGGGTAATGTCCATCACATTAGTGTAAGTAGAACAGAACAGAGTCTGATGGTTTTTCTTATCATCAGAGTTTCTGTGTTCAGCCACTGTCAGGACATCACAGTCAAAACTGTCCATAGAACACGTCCAGACAGAGGTCAAAGGTCACCAGGTCACCTGAACCAGACAGAGGCTCAGTGAAGGTCAAAGGTTAATCACAGTTTTCTTCACTACAAAGTCTCTTTTACTGACAGATGATCCTCCAACCTCCTCCACAACTGCTGCTCAGCTTCTACTGAAGAACCACAGAGAAAACTGGACCAGAGACCCTCCACAGATCTACCATTACTTGCTGTGTGAGAACATCAGAGAGACATCATACACTGGACTCAGCCAAGTCCTCAGCCTGTCCAGACTGAAGAAGGAGATCATGTGACTACATTTCTCTCTGTCCACGTTCAGCAGAACTGTTCCCTAAAAGTTCAGACCTCACCTGCCGTGTCTGTCTTAAAGCTGAATTCACCAAATGTCCAACATGTTTTTTACATTTTTGCTTCAAGACAAAAAAGTTTCGACTTCCTGATGACACCATTGTGTTTGCTGAAACCATGGAACGTTCTGTGACCACAGGACCACAGAGAGGAAGCTGCAGCTTCATGCAGTCGTGTAGCTGACAGCTGAGGTTTCCTGTGTGAAGGACGAACACCTGCTGTTCAAACCGTGGTGTCTCTGTATTTCTGTCCTCCACACTATCAGCACTATGAGCTTCACTAACGGGTCACATTCAGGAGAACAGGTGTACCTAATAAAGTGGTCAGTCTGGTGTTGTGGTCACATCCACAGGTCAGACCTGAAACTGTCATGATGTGCAGAGCTTCCTGCGTCTTTTCTATCTGTCCTGTGTTTTATTGTGTATTCACCGTTAACACAGTTCCTGTGTTGTTGGATGTTTTCGTGGATTTGACAAAGGCCCAGTTTGAAGAGCCTCAGGTTTTCAATGCTTCCTTGGTTGTGGTCCTTCTTGTTCCCCTCCCTGTCAGCTGTCCTGCTGGTGTAGGGTTCTGATCAATCCCTGTTTGTGCTCCAGAGGGTGGTGGGAGTCATAGATTGCGCTTGTGTGAGGGGGTTTCCTGTTGACTTTAGTGTCAGTGTGAACCACACAGCACAGGAGGCCAAACTCTGTCACGTAGATAATGAGACTTTCACCGTTATCGTTCAGAGTGTGTTTGTCATTTAAGAAGGACCAAGTGAACACTAACAGGGTTTTCTGTGGAAGAACGTCTCCAGACTCTGAGTCTGAGCTTCATGTCCACACATCAGATCTGCTGCTGCTGACACTGACTAGTTCCTGCAGAAAAGAGCTGATGGAGGAGTCAGAGTCTAGTTTCTGTCTGTGATGTGATTTTCTGTTGTTCAAATCAGTGAAAACTGATATTTACAGTTGTATCAGTTCTCATTTTAACAGGTCCTAAGATCTGAGGACAGAGATACAACATCAGGTGAATTATCTTTATCAGGACATAACTTTTCCACCCAGAGTCAACAGGAATCAGCTGTGACCATAAAGATTATGGATGGATGATTGATGCAGGAGAAGTTTTCATATTTTCCTCTGAATGTGAAACAATGATAAACAGAAGTTAGGTATCCAAAACCACCCAAACCGTGGAGGTCAGAGGTCACCGAGTTTGTTAAACATTACAACAGTGTGGACCTGAGCTGCAATGAAATATATGTGCACAACAATATATTTCAATGTGCTGCATCAAAATAAATCAGACATTTTAAATAATTAATAATCACTAATCAACTAAACTGCGTTTAGACACACAGAGACACACTGAGGTTGGATTTTTGAAGCTTTTCTTTAGTTCAAACTAATAAAATTAACACGATCGATGCAGGTAGTAAACATTGACTGGTGTGATATGACTCACCAACACTTTATCACACACAGTGGGAGTAAATACGTAAATGGCTGCTGTCACATATAGAACACAGTCTGATGTGTTACTTTCTTTTCTATGTATTAAGTTTCCATCATTAAGGTTCAAAGTTTCCATGGTCAGTAATGTTTCACACAATGTAAAAGAATCAGAAAGCCCAAAGTAAATATGACTGAGTTCTACAGCTCTAATCTACATTCACAAAGAAGCAGCCGTTACTCAGTTTAACAGTGTCATGTCTCAGTCCCTTTCTAGCTGAACTATGCACCACTACCTCTGTCTTTGCTAAGTTCACTGTCAGGACCAGAGGCAGTCATCCTGCACGAGGAACATGTCTGTTCCTTCATGGTCAAGGACGTCACTACCTGCATATATGTGACTCTGCAGAAATTAATCAGAGCAGCATGGAATACATGACATTTAAGACACAAACAGATCTTAGAATACAGTTATAGTTGACCTTCATACTCTAGAAAGCAGGTGAGTGGGATGGAGATGAAGGTCAGATGGCACCGGCAGCACATCAAAGGTAAAGACTGGGACACAGTAAATTCATTCTAAAAATGAGTAATTTAATCCAGTAATAAATATATATTTTGTCTTGTCAGTTCAGGGTCAGCACAGATCATTTGTCAATTTGCTGGTATTTTACCTCATAAAATAAGTGTAAAATAACAAGAACATACAACATTTAAGAAAAACAGGTCAGCTGTTACATGTGAAGGTCTGTTGTCTTCAGATTTCTGTTGAGATACAAATGTATCAGTTATGTCGTCAGTTATTTCATATTGAGCATCAAACATTTGTAGTTTGTTTTCTCTCATGCTTCAATTATCTGTCTAACAGGAAACATGTACATGTGATGTTACCTTCTCTCACTGATGAGTAGCTAATATTTGGATCAGATGGCTGCTCTGCAACACAAAGACACAGACACACAAACAGTGTTACAATGTAAATCATCACACATGGAGCTGATGAAAACAGTCTTCTTCTTCTTTTCCTTTGGGCTGTTTCCTTTCAGGTGTCTTCACAGCCAATCAACATGCCTCCATCTAACTCTGTCCTCTGCATCCTCTTCACTCACACCAACTAACTTCATGTCCTCCCTCACTACATCCATAAATGTCCTCTTTGCTCTTCCTCTAGACCTCCTGCCTGGCAGCTCCAACCTCAGCATCCTTCTACTGATATATTCACAGTTTCTCCTCTGAACATGTCCAAACCACCTCAATCTGTCCTCTCTGACTTTATCTCCAAAACATCTAACATGAGCTGTCCCTCTGATGTCCTCATTCCTGATCCTGTCCATCCTCGTCACTCCCAAAGAGAACCTCAACATCTTAAGCTCTGCTACCTCCAGCTCTGCCTCCTGTCTTTTCTTCAGTGCCACTGTCTCTTAGCCGAACAACATCTCTGGTTTCACCACCATCTTGAACATCTTTCCTTTCATTCTTGCTGATACTCTTTTATCACACAACACACCTGACACTTTTCTCCACCCGTTCCAACCTGCCTGCACTCACCTCTTCACCTCTTTTCCACACTCTCTGTTGCTCTGAACCTTTGACCCTAAGTACTTAAAGTCCTGCACCTTCTTCACCTCTGCTCCCTGTAACCTCACTGTTCCACCTGGGTCCCTCTCATTGACACACATGTATTCTGTCTTACTGCAGCTAAGCTTCATTCCTCTGTTTTCCAGAGCAAACCTCCACCTCTCTAGATTTTCCTCCACCTGCTCCCTGAGCTCACTACAAATCACAATGTCATCTGCAAACATCACAGTCCATGGAGATTCCTGTCTAACCTCATCTGTCAGTCTGTCCATCACCAGAGCAAACAAGAAGGGGCTCAGAGCTGATCCTTGATGCAGACCCACCTCCACCTTGAACTCCTCTGTCACACCTACAGCACCTCACCACGGTCTTACAGCTCTCATTCATGTCCTGCACCACTCTAACATACTTCTCTGCCGCTCCAGACGTCCTCATACAATACCACAGCTCCTCTCTCTGCACCCTGTCATACGCTTTCTCTAAATCTACGAAGACACAATGCAACTCCCTCTGACCCTCTCTGTACTTCTCCATCAGCATCCTCAAAGCAAATACTGCATCTGTTGGACTCTTTCTATGGATGAAACCATATTGCTGCTCACAAATGTTCACCTCTGCCCTTAGCCGAGCTTCCACTACTCTTTCCCACAACTTCATTGTGTGACTCATCAGCTTTATTCCTCTGTAGTTGCCACAGCTCTGCGCATCTCCCTTGTTCTTAAAAATGGGCACCAGTACACTTCTCCTCCAGTCCTCAGCATCCTCTCACTCTCCAAGATCTTGTTAAACAAACTAGTCAGAAACTCTACTGCCACCTCTCCTAGACACTTCCATACCTCCACAGGTTTGTCATCAGGACCATGTCCTCCTCACTTCACTCTTACTAATCTTTGCTACTTCCTGCTCCACACCAGTCACCTCTTCTACTCTTTGTTCCCTTTCATTTTCCTCGTTCATCAACTCTTCAAAGTTCTCCTTCCATCTTCCCATCACACTCCTGGCACCTGTCAATACATTTCCATCCTTATCTTTAATCACACTAACCTGCTGCACATCCTTCCCATCTCTATCTCTTTGTCTGGCCAACCTGTACAAATCCACCTCTCCCTCTTTAGTGTCCAACCTAACATACAAGTCCTCATATGCTCTTTGTTTGGCCTTTGCCACCTCTACCTTCACCTTACACTGTATCTCCCTGTACTCCTGTCTACTCTCTTCAGTCCTCTCAGTGTCCCACTTCTTCTTAGCTAACCTCTTTCTCTGTATACACTCCTGAACTTCCTCGTTCCACCACCAAATGTCCATGTCTACTTTCCTCTTTCCAGATGACACACTGAGTACCCTCCTACCTGTCTCCCTGATCACATCAGCTATGAGGGGAAAACAGCAGTCTGTCTCATCCTGCAATGGTAAAGCTGAGGTTTTTAGTACAGGCTCTCTCTCTGAGTTCTGTCCATGTAAATGTGCTTGGTGCTCACAGTCCTGCGGACCAGGCCCTCTGCTCCGTCTTTCTGCTGACGTGTGATCACACCAGTAGAAATGTGCTTTCATTCTCATTTCATTATTGGGAAACTAACTTTATAACACAGTCTGTAATATAATACCTTTTGTGTAACTAACAGGAGTCATCAGTCTATAGGTTGGACAGAGCCTACGTACCTCTCCTATTGGTGGTCTGTCCAATGTTCACATCCACTGCAGGAGAAGACGTTTTCCTTCCTGGGAGGAGAAGAGGAAGGATCACAAACAAAGTACTACAGATACATTTGTCCACTGTGATTCACATGTTACAGACTAAATAGTGTTGCAACAGTTAAGCAAACCCCTTCTTCGTACTTTGTCAGTTGAAGTCTGAACTCAGAGTCACTGGCTGTTTTACTGTTCCCATCTGTAAAGAACCAAATAACCAACATGTTCTCATCCCACAGTGTCAGATAATGATGCTTCCCAAAGCATCAAATTGTGCTTTTTTACGGCAACGGCAAACACCTAGTTTCTGTACTATAGTAACCATGTGCATACTCCATAGATCCCAGAAAGCACCTTCAGGGAGGTAGGGCTGCCCTTCTTAAGGCAGCTGTGTCTAAATCTCAGTGTCTTTGTTTGATGTGGGCACACTGCAGATTGTAGGAGCTGTTCTCTGGATGCATTTGCTTCATGGTAGTCTTAACTCTCTGATTGTACACTGACATTTTAATAAAGCTTAACAGTTTTATATTAAACAACTCACCTAATTCTTCGTTGTGTTGCTGTGTGCAGCCAGTCCTGTCCCATAGGCCGAAAAGCCTTAGAGGAGCTAATGTGAGCCATTGGTAACGGTAGGAAGGATATTTGCTTCCGAGGTAAAATACACTTAACTTGTACTTTTCTCTCTAGGACTTAATGCCAGTCTGCTGTTCTGCTTGTGCTGACGTTTGGAACGAGCTGTCCAGCTGAGCAATATGTACTTTTTTCTTTCTCTGCGTTTTCTTTGTTTTTATTATGTAATTTTATTGCTCCTGCTGTGTATGCTGTACTTGCACTATTCATAATTGTAGTTCTTTTCTTTTGTAGAACTAAGGAAGGAACTGTGGGGAGCAGGCCAGGCCTTAGTGCCTCTTCATTGCATGGTGCTAACACTGAGTGTTACACAAAGTACTAGGGACTTACACAGCCAAGCTTGTAGCATCTTTGGGTTTTTCTTTTTTTGTTTTTTAGCATGTGTGGTTGGTGTTTATGGGGGTTTAGTGTGACATCTCCCCACAGTGAGCACTTCCAGGAAGTGGTTACTTTTATATTCTTAAACTGATTTAAAATTCAAACATTCTATAACACAGGTTACTATTTATTCCACCTTTACAATTGATACTGGTTTATATTAATACACGTATATTTTCTTTTATGCACATCTTGTGAAATTAGATAAAACCTCATTTTTTTGGTAAGATACATACTTTTGATTCTCAAATGTTTCCATTGCTTTGTAACTATCTGATTATTAATGGTCAGTACTTTACTCACTCACACTTCAAAAGTATTATTATTCATGGTTGTTTGAAATTTGTCCCTTACAATTTCGCTTTTAATATTGATTTTTTAAATGTTATTTGATGTTGTCATTTAGGGAAAAACATTTATTGTAGTTTTTATGAATCTGTTTCTAGTTTTTTCAGTGTCCTCACTAGTCGTCCTACTCATTATTGGTGTATTCAAAGATTCCCCCATTTGTTGAATTTCTATTTCCTTCCACTTTACCTCGGACTCTTTACATAACCAAACAACCACTAATACCTGCTTAAATTTGGGAAAGCCAGTCCCTCCAAGGTTAATGTGGTGAAGTGTAGCAGACAGTAGAAGAGCATAGCAGAGCAGGAGGAGGGAGGCCTGTGTCAAGCAGAGTGGTTTTGAATTTGACTGTGAATCCCATTGTAGCACTAGCTAAGGTTGTGTATTGCTTTAATTAAATATAAGCTAATCAATTCTACATCCTCATTAAATCAATAAATGAACAAATTAAAAACATGCAGCTCTGTTTCACTTCCAGGCTGCAAACACGTTTGTTAGTAATGATGTGTCTGTAAATATCTGTTAACATAACTCAAACACTCAGCAGCAGAAAATACATGTAACAGCAAAAAGTGAAAAAACACCAAATCAGAAAGTGACTCAGTCTGATGGTAAAGTGGGTCCCAGGTTGTAGTTTCAGTACAGAGCTTCAGACGGGATCACACTGACTGAACAATCTGGATCCAGTCTGTTCACATCATACCTGTGTCTTTCCTCCACAGCTGCACAAGTATAACCACAACCAGATCCAGAACCAGGAGACAACCGACTACCACAACTACTGAAATATGGACAATGGAAAAGATGGAAAGAGAAGCGGTCGTGGAGGCTGAAGGATGAGAAGAGTTTGTAGATGATGTGGTGGTGTGAGGATCAGAAGTTGTAGATGATGTGGTGGTGTGAGGATCAGAGGTTGTAGGAGGATCTGTAGACAGAGGAGGAGAATCTGGTTCAGTGATCAGTTTATTATCAGGTCAGCAGGTTAGTTCATATCTTTAAACAGAAAGTGATGTCAGTGTCCTGACCTCTGACCCTCAGCCTGCTCTGAGTAGATTGTCCAAATTGATTATGAGAACACCAGTAGAAACCTTCATGAGACTGTTGGAGGTTGTGGATGATGAACATGACCCGAAGGTCCGATCCAAGTTCGGTCCCATTAAAGAAGAAATAAGCTTTGACAAATTCACCATGTTTGTTTTCACAGAAAAGAATGACGGCATTTCTCAATGCAGGGTCTTCAAAGATCTTCAGAGTCAGCTGTTGCTCTGAACCTAAAACAGAGACAGGGTCCAGTGTTAATCCAGACTCTCAGAGAATTAAATCAGTCCTTACTGGCTCTGTGACACGTTACTGACATGAACAAACCACAGATCACTTGTCATTATGTTGGTTCCTCATAGATCATAAAAACCACATGGAGCAGAACAACAGCTGTGGATTTGGCATTTTGTTTCCTTCTAAACTCTCTTCATTATCATCATCATCATCTAGTGACCTCCACAACAAATAATCCAGGACGTGTGATACACCAGAGGTTTCATCCATGTTTAGGATTTGACTGTTTCCCACCATATATATTTGTTGTTTCTATTGACTGACGATTTGACAGTTAAACTGTGTTTGTACCAGATTCTGATTTATGTCTGTTGGGGTGTCAGTGACTGTTTTTACCTGCAGAAACAGTCAGTCCACACAGCATCAGCACAGACACACCTGGAACAGGAGGACACATAAAGAGTGCTTCCACCAACATCACACACATCTGAATACTGGTTAAAGTGTCACATCTAACTTTTTTTCATAAAAGTCGACATTTTTGCATGTTCTTGTACAAAAACAATCAGGAATTGTAAAGAGTAATTTGTGCTGAAAGGAAAAAGATGTGAAATGCAGCGAGATCCTGGATGGAGAGACGAGCATAACAGAGACTAATGAAGGTAAAATAAGTTTAAGTGTCTTACGTGAATATGAGGTTGTTCAGAGCATTTGGACAATAAGGAGCAAATGAAGCCCAGACTGAGTTTATCTCTAGTATCAATGTGTGTTTTCTCTGTAATGTGTGAATGTGTGTGTTTGACTCACCGAAGAGCAGAGAGACTGATGGAATCTTCATGTTACCTTGATGAGGACCGAACATCTGAACAGCAGAGAGACGACGTCAGACTCAACACTTCCCTGTTCACGCGTACATCATGAGTGTCTGAGCTTGGTATGATGGGGGTGGGGGACAGTCTCCAAACTGATTACTGCCTGTTGCGTATTGTTGAAGGAAGGGTTTGTTTGATGGTATGAGGGGAGGGAGGGGGGGATGGGTTATTACAGTTTTCTGCCTACATTTGTGCTGAAATGGTGCTGGTGCCTAAACCAAGGTTGACAACATTAGATAAGTTCTTTATTTCTGAAGGGCTCATTTGAATCATTTACACTTGAATCTACTTCCACGAGTGGAAAGTACATTTTGATGCAAAATGTTTATCACAGTTCTGTGGGACATGTTGTATTTTTTTACTCCACCTCATTTATCTGACAGCTTTAGTAACTAGATAGTAGATATTACTATATATAATGAACTAATAAACAGTGATGGATTAGCCACTGTCAGTACATAAAGTGTTAAAGTCAGCTTCACCTTTACCAGCTGCTGTTTCTGTCCCACACCTAGTCTCTACAATAACAGTGAGTTTTGTCCTTAGGTCTTATTCATTATTATCAATATTGGGATTTATCAATGTCTGTGGAAGCAGCTCAGATATTTAATGTGATTATTTCCCAGCACCAAAATGTCACCAACTACCAAATCAACTGGTGCAGTAGCAGGATTTGAACAAGTAGAGAGCAGTGCCCAGGAATATTTATCACACAGCACATATAATTTAAATGCTTTGCACTAAAATGTCAGAATTGGGACCAGAATCACTCGACAATAATATTTAGTTGCTCTTAAACCTTTAAACTTCACTAACTGTTGATTTTGCTTTCTGTGCTGCTTAATTATTATGTCTGTCTGCTACTGATGTGTCATTGTAATTAGGTTTTTAATGTGACCTGCAGATGAACATTAGCTTTAAGATAACCATGTTATAATATATCATCTTAAATATTGTACATGGTCTATTACAAAATGCAGGAGACACAGTTATTGTTCAGAAAATACAAAATAATCTTTAATGGTAAAAGACGACAACAGGAACAGAAAGAAAAAACAGAGTCACTGAGCTGATGTGATCATCTGCACTGTGAGCGAAACTTCTGCTTTTTATATCTTCTCAGTAGATCTGTTCATGTCCACCTCATTGTTTTAACCACAATGTGTCAATCGCTCTGCTGCTGTTCAGGAAATAGGAACATAGTTGCTGCTGTTCACACCCAGAGAGTCTTTCTGTTTGTCCTCCAGCTGCTCATCACATGCTGCTGCAGGAAACTGAATACGTGAACAGATACATGTTGTACTCAACAAAACATGTCTGAGAAAAGCTGTAAATCTGCAAAACTATAGGTCATGATACATTCACCTTTATTGTTTGAAAAGTGATGTAAAACCAATGATGTTTTTACTTTAAGGGAAATGGGGCTGCCAGGAAGTGGTGGGGGCGGTGGTGTGTGTATAATGCACAGGACTGTCAGCCAATAACCCTGGTTCAGGCAAGAAAACCGTTGACTTTAGGGTTAGAGTAAGATCGTGGCTGGGTTCAAAAGTGAAAAACAGGTTTTGTATAAAAAGACTCTATTACACCAGCCCTCGATCTTCCTCAGACCCTAACCAGCTCCTGTACCTGACTAATAACGCTGTAGTCACACAAACTGGACATTGTACTGCATCACATATTATATCAAAAAACAAAACAAGATATTTTGCTGCAAGATTGGATATTTTGACTCTAATTCCTGACTGAAAGTCTTCATACAAATCATTCCTGTAAAGGTGGTCACATAATTGTTTTGCAACTACTTTTTCAAGGATTTTAGAAATTAAGGTGAGTTCGAAGCTGCAGTAAACTGCTCCTTAACTCTAGCGTCTATAACTAATGAGCCATGACCACTGCACACACTAGGCCCATGTTATATGACGTTATTGACAAATTACAGGAGCATGTGTTGTTTTGTGACACTGACAGCATAGTTTTTATATCTAAAGATGGTGACTGGATCCTACCTCTGGAAGTTTGTTTCAGGGGGTCCTGAGTGTTACACATATGTCACCAAATGTGGGAAGACGGAGGAGAAATGCAAAGGAGTCACTCTAAATGCCAAAAATCCATCTGTTGTCATGCATCAATCACTACAAAGTCTTATTAACTTATTCGTAAGCAACCAGGTTTCTAATGATCACCTGACCACTGAATCTGAAACAATTGTCCTTTGCCCTAAACAATTCGACTCTTTCCCGTTTTGTAATTTTCATTGTAAGTGGGTTAAAGCACTTCATTAAAAGTATTTTAACAGAACTGTAAATGCTGTTATTTAATTATTTTAATAAACCATGTAACTTGGATGGATGTGATGCTGGTGTGAGCTCAGTGCACACGTCTGATGTTTCTCACAGTGGTCTAAGGGAGAAAGCTCAGGGAGTTTGTGTGTTTGCTCAGACACATGAAAAATTAGAGGGAACGTTGGTTGTGAGCGGCCCTTGGAACTGTGAAAAGACTTTCTTTGTCATGAGTGTTATTGAAAATGCTTCACGCATCATTTCAGAGGATATAGATAAAGTGTACGTATATTCGGCAGATGATAATCTGTAATATCGCTGTAAATAAATATGTTATATTCACCACTGTGGATATCTGCAGGGTAGCAAGCTACATGGATATCTTTTTCTTTTCGGTATCTACGGGGATGATAAAAGTGGCTCCTGGTTTAAATCCCAATATCTGTGTTAGTTTTTCTTTAAATATAAACATTAGAATGTTGGCCCCCATGATGTAGACATGATTTGTAATATTGTTATACTGCATGGACACCGTCGCTGTAAATGGATTCCCAATAATGTGGCCATTAAATTCTATTATAATATTAAATATATTATTAAAATATTTTTGTGATGGTCTCGTAAAATCCCACAGACAGTGTAATGTTGTACACATCTCTTGTTTCGGTGTTGCAAATATTTATAACCACATCCTTGTGTAAAAAAGTGTTCCAGACCCAAGGAAACTGCACCTCGAGACCCATAGTTCTTCCTTAAGAACTATGGGTCTCGAAAGCTTTGTTCTGTAATTCCATATTTTATTGTTTGGGTATATATGTGATGATGAGTTTTTGTCCATGATGGTTAAACAAGATCTGCTCCTCACAGCTGCACGCTATGTAAAGCTCACATAGACTAATGTGTCCTGCTGTTAAGCCCTTCAATGCAGATCAATTACATCCTTTTCAGGTATTAAAGAGTTAAAATTTTCAGCCCATCGTAACCACTTTACCAAAACAGAATTTTCACGTCCTACTTCTTTTCTATCCAAAATGTAAAAAATGTTGAAGACCTTATCTTTATTGACAAACCCCCGCTACAACTCTTTTTCATAAAATATCCTCCCCGCAAGGGGATACAATCCAGTGTCTTCTTGTGCCAGTCTCAATGGATAAATGCAGAGGGCTGTGTCAGGAAGGGTACCAATGTAAAACACATGCCAAATTAAACATGTGAATCATGACTTTCACACAGAATCTGACTTACATACCGGATAAGCCCGTATTAATAACAACTGCCACCAGTGCTGTTGACCTACAGGTTCCAGTGGAAATCGGGCTACTGTTGGTAGAAGGAGAGGAGGAAAGCTAAGAAAGTAGGACTGACAGTAGGGACTTCGAATGTTGGGACTATGACAGGGAAGGCTAGGGAGTTGATTGACATGATGCAGAGAAGGAAGGTGGACATACTGTGTGTCCAGGAGACCAGGTGGAAAGGTAGCAAGGCTAGAAGCTTAGGAGCAGGGTTCAAGTTGTTCTACCATGGGTCAGATAGGAAGAGAAATGGAGTAGGAGTTATACTGAAAGAGGAGTTTGTGAGGAATGTTCTGGAGGTGAAAAGAGTATCAGACAGATTGATGAGTCTGAAGCTGGAAATTGAAGAAGTGATGTTCAATGTTGTGAGTGGTTATGCCCCACAGGTAGAATGTGAGTTAGAAGAGAAGGAGAAATTCTGGAGTGAGTTAGATGAAGTGATGCAGAGCATCCCCAGAGGTGAGAGAGTGGGTAAATTAAATTGATTGGACATGATTTGGAAAGGCACCTCTCTATAGAAGGCCTCACGGCGTACAATGCAGACTGTATCAGAGCAAAAGGAACTGCCTGCAGAGCTCAGGAGAACAGGATTATTGCAAGGCACAGATCTGGGGTAGGCTGCAAAAACTGATGGTTCCCAAGAGCACAGTGGACTCCATGACTCTAAAATGGAAAACGTTTAGAACAACCAAGAGTCTTCCTAGAGGTGGTCACCCAGCCAAACTGAGCAATCAAGGGAGAAGGGCCTTAGTAAGGGAGGTGACCCAGAACCCAATGGTTACTCTGAGCTCTAGAGATCCTGTGCGGAGATTGGACAAAGTTCCAGAAGGACAACCACCACTCTGAGATCACTTTTTGACTGAGACGTAAAAACAGAGGTCACAACAATGAGCTTTCTTTATAATGTGTGTGGATCAATCTGTTAACATATTTAATTTGGTTGTAGGTCATCAATACAAAGAGGAAGATTTATTTTTATAGAACATTAAGTTAAAGTGGACAGTTACTAAGCTCCTTTCAGACACCGTATCCCAATATTATCCTGACTTTTTTAGGAGGGGCTGTATGTGTAGATGCAAATGTACAAGTGAGACTCTGTCAACATTATCTGGACTTTATCCTTTAACCCCCATACTGCAATGTCCTTATTGTGTTGTAAACGCATCAGAGTTTGCGCTCAAATAAAGAGACAGTGATCAAGTGATTGCATTTAAACATTTGGAAGTGAGAGTGTAGAAAATGTGTTCAGTCAACCGAGTCAGATATAGTAGAAGAAGAAAAGTCTCCTCCTGTCTTCATCCATCATCTGCAGATCAAACTGATTGTTCAGCCATCAGAGGAGTTGGATCAGTGGACCGACTTCTGCTCCTGATGTCCACTGTCTCATCTTTGTCTTGAGTTCTCTCTGCAGTGGAAATGGAAGACAGTCAGACAGAGACAAATGACCAGAGTCACAACCAGAGACAATCAAAGACAGACTTTTAAATATATAGACAACTGACTTTTGACTTTGAGCAGCACTGTGTTTTCCCTCCATATATTCAAGCTCCTGAAGTAGCAGACATATGTCCCATTGTCTCTGACTGTGGGGTATTTCAGGGTCAGACTAAAGTCTCCAGTTTTCTGATGGTCTTTGTTCAGCTCTGTTCGGCCTTTGTAAAACTGGTTCTGTTCTTCAGCTTGGTCAAAGCCTTTCTGATACAAGTGGACTGTCATTTTTGGTTCAGGCTCCTCACGTTTCCAATCCACTTTAGCGTCCCCAGGCAGGTTAGCTGTGGTCCTGAAGGGCAGCTGGACAGACTCCACTCCCTCCTCCACCTCTACCTGACAATCTGAGAGGACAACAAAGCACAACATCAGACAGCAGACAACAGCAGCAGTTTACTGGACACAGTTGTAGAGAAAGCTGAAGGACAGAACCATCATCAAATATTCTAATCTTTATTATTATTACAATAGTTATTATTAGTCTGACATCCCTCTTCTGTATGTTTTGTGCTGCCTAGCTGCTTGGGAATATTTTCAGCTAGAAACACAGTTTAAACTTCAAAACATTCAGCTCATTGGTAAATGGTAAATGTTCTGCACTTATTTAGCACTTTTCTACCTATTGGCTGCTTGTTATTCACCCATTCACACTCACAATCACACACACACTCACACACTGATAGGGAGCTGCTATTGCAGCTGGCCAACTAAGTTGGGGTTCTTGCTCACTTCGACATGTGATCAGAGGACCCGGGGATCCAGGCTTAGATTGCTGTCCAAAAATACCCCTAGATTCCTCCCTGATTTTTTAATTAGTGAGGAAATCGGCATCAAATCTGCAGTACTTTTACCAAATAAATTATCTTTAATTTTTGTTTCATTTAGAAAAAGGAAAGTTTTGTGCCTTCCATGATTTAATTTCATTTAAGCAGAAGAGAAGAAATTGTAATGAGCCTTTTTTTGCATCAAGTGGGATATAGATTTGAATGTCATCCGCATAAAAGTGAAAGGAAAGGCTATACTCTTCCAGAATAGAGCCCAAAGGGCGAAAGGCATTATGAGAATAGTAGATAGATAATAATATTACACTATTAACTAGTACAAATGTTCTTTCATCATCAGTGTAAAAGAAAAAGTGGTTATAGTGAAATAATGACAAATATTTTTCAGCACAGTGGTGGAGTGGTTAGCACTGCCGCCTCATAGCTACAAAGTTGCTAGTTTACGTCCTCGATGTAAACTTGTGGTCTTTCTGTGTTGAGTTTGCATGCTCTCCCTGTGCTTGTGTGGGTTTCCTCCTGGTTCTTCAGTTTTCTCATGCATGCTGGTTCATTGGTGACTCTAAATTGTCTGGAGGTGTGAATGTGAGTGTGAATGGTTGTCTGTGTATGTCCCTCTGTGTTGGCCCTGAGACTGACTGAAGACCTGTCCAGGGTGGATCCCCCTCAACCAGTGACAGCTGGGGTAGACTCCAGCCTCTCCGTGACGCTGAATAGGATAAGTGGTTACAGATAATACATGAAATGTCTGATAAAGGAACTTGTTTACTACCTAATTATGTAATAAATATTATGTTGATAAAATAGTAGTTTTACCTATTTTGCAAATTTAAAATAAAGGGAAGCACCCAAAACACTTATACACACACATATATGTGATCACCATGGGCAAAGCTATTATTATTGTTTTTTGCTTGGTCAACACGTGTTTTAATAAACTCCCTACATAGACTTTTAATTTTTTTTGTTTGTTCTGTGCACGTAACGATACATTAAAAAAGTTGTCCACCTGACTGTTACAGGACAAATTAGGTTAGTTTAGCAACACGACAGGAAAAAGCTCAGCACAAAGACTCTGAACTGACCTTTGACCAGTAGCTGCACATCTTCTTTCATCAGGATGTGTCCCTCACTGCTGTAGATGATGCAGGTGTAGGTGTTTCTGTCTCTTACTGTGGGGTATTTCAGAGTCAGACTGAGGTCTCCAGTTTTCAGGAGGTTTTTCTTCACCTCTGTTCGACTTATGTATTCCTCATCTTGTTCTTCAGGCTTGTCAAAGCCGTTCTGACACACATGTATCATCCAGTTGTAACTGTTCCTCCACTCCACTTTAACATCTTCAGGGAGGTGAACTGTGGTTTTACAGGGCAGCTGGACAGACTCCACCCCTGAATCCACCTCCACCACCTGTGGGACTGAGAGGACAACAAAGCTCAACATCATGTGGACAGACAGCAGCAGCAGCTCTGACACATTTTCTTTGAGTGGATGAAGTGAAAACATGTTTGATTTGTTCAAGTCTGAAATGTCTCCATGTCTCCATGTAACAGAGACAGTGTTGTCTTCTGTGTCTGTCCAATCAACAGCAGAACTGACTCTTTGTTCGCTTCCTTAGTTTTATTGTCAAAAAGAGAAAATTAAGCCTTTGTTACTGTCTCTGACAACAAATTATGTCAAAAATGGAAAATTTATTAAATTATATATTTACAGTCAAAGATTTGTTTTGTATAAATAAAAGTTTGAAACAAAATGTTTAAATAATCATTACTTTGACTGCAGTGTTTTTGAGGATGCAGCAGAAAACCTGGATGAACTGATTGACACTGTGATATCATATGTTCGTTTTGGTGCCAACCAAGACCTATTGCACAAACAGCAACAAGTCATGGTTCACAGCTAAACTCAGACAACTTCGCAGGACTAAAGAAGAAGCTTATAGAAGTGGGGATAGACTCCTGTACAGGCAGGCATGAAATTCACGGTCATAGGAGATCAAGGTGGCAAAGAGAAATTATGCTGAAAAGCCGAAAAACCGCTTCTCTGCCGGTGATGCCACAGGAGTGTGGAGAACCTTGAAGGACATTACAAATTACAGGAGTATTTTATTCGTTTGAAAGAAACAGCCCAACACCCCCCACGTTCATTATTTCAGAGATCACTACAGCCTCACCTGTATCCACCCCCTACTTCCATTTAAATGGTAGAATTTGAAAAAAGCTTTTATTTTGAAAGTGTTTCATTATGTCATCACTGACGTCATCAATTCAAAGGCAAATTATACAAGTATAGAAATCTCAAAAGTCTAAAAGATATTGACCAGACCAGGATTTCATCAAAGATGTCAATTATGACGTTATCGCTTCAAAGGCAATCATGTGAAATATACAAATCTTGAGGGTAAATATATCAAAAAGCCCATTACAAGCATTAATGCGGTGGCTCTATCTGAAAGTATGCTGAAGCAGCTAATAATAATAAAGCTTAGTTATCGTAATTCCTGTAGGATTGACTTCAGAGGCAAGAATTTGATGTCATCAATGATGTCATCACTTCAAAGGGAAAATATGAACGTACAAATGTCTTAAAAAGTATAAAAGTCATTTAAAAAGCCAAATATAAGCAATAATGTCTTTTATAAGCTTAACATTTTTGTGTTTCTAGCTGAAAGTATGGCTAAGTAGCTAGGCAACAAAAAAGGTACAGAAGTCCTAATAATAATAATAAAGATTAGAATAACATAGCTGGACATATATTAGGACATAAAATAAATGCCTCAAAATTATCAATGATTACTGAATGAAAAAAGTCAGAGTCTAAAATCACATTCTCTGCTTCATATTTTGTGAGAATTGCAATATGTATTTTAATGTTACTGATAATACTGGAAGTTTAAACTTTGAAGCTGGAATTAAACTGTTGTATACAAAGATGGATATGTTTACGTTTCTCTCTAAAATGTCAGCTCAAATGTAGTGAAAATGAATATTCTGCCTCATGTGCTATATATATTCCAAAATATTCTCTTAGCACCAACACAGAAACTAAGAACTAAAGAAAATATTTATTTAGCTTTTATAAAATAACAAAATAACAAAAATAATAAAATCTCTCAGTGTATTAGCTTCCATTTGACAGAAGAGGGATTCAAATGTCCAAATGTTCTCCAGTAACTCAAGGCCACAGAGTCGTATAATGATCCTAATGATCCTGTTTTGTTTAAAATGAAGAAAATGTTAAGGAAATATTAGGTTGTACAGAAAGGCATGGATGTAAAAATCATCATCTTATTTATGTTTAGTCTGTAACATAACGTTTTCCAAACATCTGATGCTGGCTTTCAATCCGTTTTGAAAATTTGCAGGTAATTAGTATCATGGATATAAAAGTCAATCCTCCAGGAATTTGTGATGTTGCAATCACAACAACTATTTCAACCAATCCCCTGGTAAATTCTGTGCAATTTGAAATATTCCAATATGTGTCACATTTTTTAGGAAAAGCTGTCAGGCATTTTAAACATCTGCAAAATCCTGGTGGGGCTGAAAAGGGGATACACCAAAGTCTCAGTCTTTCCAATTAAAGCATTATGTTATGAGATGCTTTAAATGTTTGATCGCTCTGTTTAAATTGAATTAATATATTGCAGCCCAGTGCGACTTCACTACCCACTATGACCTCAATAATAAACAGTGGAATTGTTATCTTTGACACTTTTAACCTAAAACTGAGAAATTATAACATTCATGGTAGAGCTGCTGGATTGCATTTGATTAGATTGTGCTGTGTAATGTTGTGGTTGATCTTTGTATAAGCTATAGTTTTTTTGTTGTTATTTTTTATTTATTTTATTAACAACTAGATTTTATTATAATGCAAACATTTCTGCTGTCAACTGACCTTTGACACGAAACTCCACTTGTTTCTTCATCAGGATGTTTCCCTCCCTGTTGTAGACGGTGCAGGTGAAAGCCCCCTTGTCTCTGACTGTGGGGTATTTCAGGGTCAGACTGAGGTCTCCAGTTTTCAGCAGGGTTCTCTTCATCTCGGTTCGTCCTTTGTAGAACCAGTTCTGTTCTTCAGGCTGATCAGAGTTGTTCTGATACACAAGGACCTTATCATTGTCATTATTCTGCCACTCTACTCTGGCATCTCCAGGCAGGTAAACTGTGGTTTTACAGGGCAACTGGACAGACTCCACCCCTGAATCCACCTCCACATAGTAGACTGAGAGGACAACAAACCATAACATTAGCTGGACAAACAGCAAGTATCCTTCTCCTATAATTCCCAACCTCACTGTCCTGTCTTTCTCTTATAGTTCCAGGCCTTTCTCTTCCCTCTTTCTCTTAATATTTAAGACCTCTTTATCTCATCGTTCTCTTATAAATCCTAATGTTATTATCCTATTCTTTTCTTGTAATCCCAGACCACACAAAGCCATTTGTCCCTTACAGTTGCAAATCACTGTCTTATGAAAACAAATCCTTATCCATACAAGCAGACATCTAGTTACCAAAGTTTAACTATCCCAAGCAAGGCCCATCAGCTACAGCATTAACACCACCTGGGGGTTATAATATGAAAATATTCTGAACTAATAAATGCTGTATTATTATGGGTTAACCACCTGTCAGCACATAAAGTGTTAAAATCAGCTCCACCTTTACCAAAAGTGACCTTTGACCTTTGCTGTTTAATAATTACTGTACAGGTTTACCGTAATTATCATAATAACTATTGTTTAGGATACACAGGTTTCTTAGTGGAGTCCTTTTCTACTGTAAGTAAAATTGTTACTCTGCATAGTACTTTAACTTGAGTAAAAGATATGAAGTGGTATTTGTGGTATGTGGTTCTCCTTTCACACTGCACATAGTGCTGTGTGTTCTTCATAAACAACTAAATGTGGAGAGCAATGGGTCCTTTGTTGTGTCCTGCCATGGTAACATGCCTTTTCAACGATATGTGAATGGTTGACCTACAGAGATGTTAAGAGAATCGAGATGTTAACCAACTTCATTGTGAAAAATAAGGAATTGTTCAAGTCTTTAGCATTACGCTAGTTTTTTTTTTTTATTTTAAACTCAATAACCTTTCTGTGCAGTGTCTTTGAAGTGATCTTGGCTGGGTGCTCACTTGTATAAAGTATTACCAAACAGCCTCCATTTATCATACTGTGGACTGATGAATATCTAAAGTCTCTGAGATTACTTTGTAACCCTTTCTAGCTACGTGCAAATCAACAACTCTTCTTCTTCGTCTTCGTCTCCTGAGTTCAAAACCACACCTCCATCCTCATCTCATTGATTGGTTTGCTAACACGTGACTCCAGTTGACGTTTAGTGACATCAGAAGCCTAGTGTTGCCATTTCTTTATTACCATCACAGACATGAAATATTGTGTTTGTTCAAATTTATGACTTTAATAAAGATCACATTTCATGACTATTTTATGCAGAACACCTGGAAATTGCAAATGGTTTACCTTTTCTTTATCTTCCACCTCCACCAAAAACCCATAGCTCCAACTTTTAGTTTCTGTCGTTATGCTGGTGATGCATTATTTGTTCCTAACTCTAAGTCTGCCTCAAAAGCGAAGGAGAACAATGAGTAAAATGTTAACCATCAGCATTATGGTTGATGCAGTAATACTGACATACCTGATATGAAATAGTGCCGAAAAACAACTAGAAGACACCCAGCAACAAGAAGAACAACAGCCAGAACAACCAGAAGAACAATGGCCCACGATGGAAATCTTTCTGTAGATAACAAAGAACAACGTGACCTTTGACCTGTATCTATAGTACTGAGTATCTGTTGTTTTTTGCTTACCTTTGATCTGCAGCTGTTCTACTGTGAGTATTCGTTCTCCTCTGGCTGATCTGATGTAGCAGGTGTAGGTTCCACTGTCAGACAGTTGCAGTTCTGTCAGATTCAGACTGAGGTCTCCAGTTTCCAGAGCATCAGGCATCATCGATGTTCGGCCGCTGTAAAGCTGGTTCTGGTTTTTAAGTTCATCACCTTCCTGCTGACGCTGGTGGACGGTTGAAGGACTGAGATCGTAGCGACTCCACATCACTATGGGGTCATCCATTTCAAAAGTGTGAAACTCACATGGCAGCAGGACAAACTGGTCCCCATCATACATGTCCACAGCTGAGGCATAATGGGAAACTGTGAGGACACAGAGACAGAGAGGGTCCATCATAGCATTCTCTGAATCTTCTAATCACAAAAGTTAGTTACAGGCATTTTTACTTATGTACATACACACCTCCTTTTAGCAAGATTATTAGGAAACACTTCATAAATTTCCACTGCTACGTAGATGACATGCCGCTATATTTACTATGAAGCCAGACCAGGCTTACATAACACCACAGCTCAATATGGGGGTGGGTTAATTGTTCTGCACTTATATAGCACTTTTCTACCTATTGGCACTCAAAACGCTTTACACTGCTTCTTATTCACCCAATCACACACACACACTCATACACTGATGGGGGAGCTGCTATGCAGCTGGCCAACACTCACAGGGAGCAACTAAGTTGGGGTTCAGTGTCTTGCTCAAGGACAATTCGACATGTGACTGGAGGAGCTGGGGATTGAACCAACATGAGTTTGGTGGACGACCGCTCTACCTTCCTGTGCCACATGAAGGGCCTAAACTAAAGCTTTTTATCATATGGTGCTATATAAAGCTAAATTGAAGTAGGTATAATTAAGTAAACAACACTGTAATCGAAAGTCCATTTAATAGCTCTTTAATCCTTCGGCTGTCACACATTACAGAGTGAGACTAACACAGCTGAACTAATCCTTCATTTGGCTTGGTAACATACAAAAACACAGCAATATATTGTATGGAGAAACCAGAAGACAGGGCTGTTACAAGTTTCACGACGTCTTTCATGTGTAAAGTTGTGTCTTCTGTTCTGGGTTTGTCCTTTATTTTTAATGATATATTGTCAGATTTTTAACCTTGATCGGAAATTTCTTAATAACACATTTATTTAAAAGTACGTTCTTTTTTACTCTCAGCCACTATCTGAATAACAATCCTGTAAAGGGAGGGAAGTGATCTGCCAAGTACAAGGATCACTGACACGAAAAACATCTTCATCTTTCTGTATAAACACTTTAAATCTCCTTAAACCTGCTCCTCCCTAAAGTAATTCGAGCTTTAGAAATAGATTGAGGACATAATCTACAATCAGTTGTCTCAATAAGTTTCCAACAATCACAGAGAACTTTAGTTTCACTTTTAATTTTAGAAAAGTTGTTCTTTATTACAGTTATCAGATTGTGCAAACACACCCACTTGTGTGGAGGTGACGTGGAGGAAGGATGTGTGTCTTTCTGTAGATAACAATGACACAAAAAAGCAGGTTCTTAAAAGACAGAGGGGTTTTTCACCACTAATGGTAACATGAACCTGGACAATTGAAACCAGTGGTTTTCAAGTGGTGGGTTGACGTCCAATACTGGGTTATGGGTCCATACTATATGGATCATGTGTGAATTGCAAGCATGAAAGGTTTAATGGCTCAAGGTTTGAAATACTCAATGAACTGTGTTTAATTCGTAGCCTCCAATGTTTTGTGATTCATAAATATTTGACAAAATGAACATGGCCACAGATATAAGTTTTAGTTTGATTGCTGATCCTATGCAGTCACTGATTGCCTATAGTCTAGCTTCTGATCGTTCAATTCAATTCAATTCAACTTTATTTATATAGCGCAAATTCACAAAGTCAAAGGTTTAAAATAATTTGTGGGAACGTCCATCAACGTCCATTACTTTAAACCCCACTTTTGAAGTAATATTGGGTCTATTTTAATTTCATGTAGATAACAGGATAAGGGAGATATTAAATAAACATGACTTTGGTATTTTAGAAATGACATTTTCATTCAGTTGTTTATCTATAGCTTCACAAAGTCATTACCATGTGTCCACTACAATGCTGAGCATTAAAAAAGTGATAAAACTTGAAAAATTTCGATTTAAACCGACGTTACTGCACATGACGTTTCAGACGAAAGGAAGTCTCACATCTCTAAACATTTCCCTGGTTCCTCTCGCTTCTCTTTTCCTTGCATCCCTACATGCATCTTTAGTGGGAGGGACTAAAAGGAAAGGAGTGTTGCCAGATATATATTTATTGTATTTATGCAATAGTTTTAGGGCCTGTACCGTATACAATAATATTTCCGTGATTCATGTGAACATCCACAATTTACTAGAATCTGATGCCTGCTCGGACTTGATCAGCTCATACCTGGCTGGCTCCTCCTCTCTGCCATCAGTAGCGCTCAGCTCAAGTTTGTTTGCACAGCTGCATTGGCACCGCAACAAAGTTAAAAAAAAAAAGTTTCTCTGGTTGAGGCAGTTCTGCATGCAGTGTGTAATTCAGATGGGTTTATTCTGATAGTTAAGGATGGAAGCAGTGGTTGTGCAAAGAGCTGACTGGGTGAGTAGGTGTGTTACTGAGCAAACTGTACAATTTGATGCTGGGCTTTGACCTGTGTACACATTTGTGGAAATTAATTATCAAATGCTCATGTAGATCTCACTTGATTCACGATAGATTTGGCAAATGCATTTTTCAGCTTTTCTGTTCACTATGGCCTTTAGTGCTGATTTGCTTTTTCTCTTTGAAGAGAAATTTTATACTGATAAATTAATTTCTATATGTGAAAATATGGTTTGAAAGTGAGAAATAGGAAAGCTGCAACATTATTAAACCTTAGTGCCTGGTATCTCACTCATCCTCCCACCATAACCACCATCAGTGCTTGCTGGAAGTTTATGTGTTGAAAATGACTGGAGCAGAAATCTGTGACTGTTCAAAATGAGCTTTTTTCATTTGATGGATCTTTATGTTGCTGGAAACCAGATGAACAGACACTTTGTGGACAATTGTTTGGACCTCAGAGCATTTGGACTGAAACAGTGAGAATAGGACTGTGATTGTGGTCACAGTGATGCTCCTGTTTCTGTGAACACATGAGTTCAGGGTTTAGAGGGACAGATGTCCTCTCACAGGACAAATAAAGAGTGGACTGTGATAGTAAATGTTTTAAAAATGTGTTGGATCATCTGATAAACTCTGTCACAGGCTGAGTGTGAGAAGAAAACCAACATTCAGTGTGTTGAGTTTCCTCCAGAGTGAGACGTCTGTCAGAGTTCAGAGGATCTAAAACCACAACATGTTTGATCCACATATGACATCACTCTGACATCACTGATCAATAGTGATCAATAGTCAGTGTGTAGACTGTGTGAGAGTCAGGGAGAGTCAGAGTGAAGAAGACAAAGTGTCCTCCTGTCTTCATCCATCAGCTCCTTCACTTCCATGTTGTCTCTGATCCAAAGTCAGATCAGATCAATAATCAAACATTGATCAACAGACGGATCAAACTGATTGTTCAGCCATCAGAGGAGTGCTGTTCCTGATGCTGTTCCTGTTGTGTTCCTGATGAGTTCTCTCTGCAGAGGAGACAGAAGACAGTCAGACAAAGACCGATGACTAGAGACAAAAAGGGGAAAAAAAGGAAACTCACTTCTGACTTTAAACATAACTGTTTTGATTCTCCAGATGTTCCTGCTGTAGGCACTGCACAAGTATGTTCCTGTGTCTCTGACTGTGGGGTGTTTCAGGGTCAGACTGAGGTCTCCAGTCTTCAGCAGGTCTTTCTTCATCTCTGTTCGCTCTCTGTAGACCTGGTTCTGTTCTCCAGGCTGTTCAGAGCTGTTATGATACAAGTGGGCTGTCACTTGGGGTTCAAGTTCCTCACGTGTCCACTTCACTGTAGTGTCCTCAGGCAGGTCACCAATGGTCCTGAAGGGCAGCTGGACAGACTCCACTCCCTCCTCCACCTCCACCTGACAGTCTGAGAGGACAACAAACCACAACATCAGCTGCAAAGACAGCAGCAGCAGTTTATAGGACACAGTTGTACAGAAAGCTGAAGGACAGAACCAGATCAGAGCAGAAGGTAACAGGGGACAGAAATCTAGAAATAAAAGCATGCTGGAAAAATTATCTCAATAAGTGGAATTATGGTCAGGCCCATCACAAACACAGAGGTTGCTAGACGTCTCTATTTGTCTCTAGTTTGTCCCCATATTTAATGTTGTCATTCAGTCTGGGTGAGAACTCATTCAACTAAGCTTGTTCCTGTTTCCCGTCTAACAAAACAAGCAGTTTGTTCCTTTTTCATCACCTAATAGAAAACAGCTGTTACTGGAGGAGAGACGGGGTCCACTATGGACAGGTGTCCAGTCTGTCTCAGGGACAGACAGAGAGACAACCATTCACACTCACATTCACACCCACAGACAATTCCCAGTCCCCAATGAACCTAATGGACGTCTTTGGACTCCACACAGAAAGTCCACAGCCACAATGTGCACATGTGAAGCAAATGTTCTTAGTGGAAACAACGTATCAAATACTAATGTCTGGGTCAGTAAAGAGAGTGATGTTGGAATCTCATGAATTAAATCTTTTAGATTAATAAATGGGGGAAATGACTCTGTAAATACTGTTGACAGTTGTTTTGTATTGTGAACATAGAGCCAGTATGTGAAGAGAGAAGACAGCAGTTACAAGGTGAGAAAAGAGTCACATGGACGAAGCTGCTATCAGCCTCTTCCTGTTGGTAACTACCTGTCATCACATGACTCAACTGAACAAAGTCCACCCAGTGATGAACAGTGGCAGGTGTTGAAGTCCTGCAGAATGAACTGACTTTGACTTCAAATCATTTGGTAAAGTGTTGTTTGATCTTTGAACTGACCTCTGACCTCCAGCTTCACATCTTTCTTCATCAGGATGTTTCCCTCCATGTTGTAGATGGTGCAGGTGAAGGTTCCTTTGTCTCCATCTGTGGGGTATTTCAGGGTCAGACTGAGGTCTCCAGGTTTCAGCAGGTTTCTCTTCATCTCTGTTCGACCTCTGTAAAGACTGAACTGTTCTTCAGGCTGATCAGAGCCGTTCTGATACACATGGACCTTCCTGTTGTAACTGTCCATCCACTCCACTCTGACGTCTTCAGGCAGGTGAACTGGGGTTTTGCACAGAAGGACGACAGACACCACCCCCGAATCCACCTTCACCTGTGGGACTAAGAGGACAACAAAGCTCAACATCATGTGGACAGACAGCAGCAGCAGCTCTGACACATTTTATTTCATATTTCACTTCATACACTCAATCAAAGTTTTGCCTCTGAAAGACAATGACTGTTATCTAGTTCAAATCCAAGAGGAATTTTAAGACTCATCAACTATGAAATGTCAGTACTGTGGATGATGAGATCATGTCTGGTTAAGAGGACACGTTATTTGGCACAGACAGAGTGAGACCATCAGAGAACAGAAACCAAGATTCACATGTGTTTTAATGATGTAACATCAGCAAATGATCACAATGAACGAGCATATTTCTAATCTTTCTGTTCTATTAATAGACACATTGTTATGTTCAGAATTTGAATATTATTTGTATTTGAATGTTCTGACCTGTAAAGTGAGAACAGTATTTTCCAAAGTTACCAGTTCCACCGCTACAACCTGACTGGTCACAGATGAGATCCCAAAATGTTGCTACATGATTGTCTTTCACGTGTCTGCAGGCTCAGTGTTTGGACGCTTTGTTTCTACAGACTGTGTCTTATCACTGCAGCTGCACAAGAAGGTTTCAGAGGCATCTGAACAAGTTGAGTCATTTAATAGTAAATCAATTATCTGTGGTCACCTGATAAAGTCACATTAACTACAACATATTCAGGTTCTTTGAAACTTTAAGTTTGGGGAAAGTTTGCTGTTCTCATGCTAATGTCTCAGACATAAGCCAACTCATCACCAGCATCATTAATTACTCTCTCCACTGTGGCACAGTCCCAACATCACTGAAAACCACAATAATTACACCAAGTTTAAAAAAAACCTCCCTGGATCCTGAAGTTATGGCAACTATCATCCAATCTCCAATCTTCTATTCCTGTCAAAGGTCTTAGAAAAAGCTGTCTCAGTCCAGCTCCAGTATCACCTCAAAAGACACAATCTGTTTGAAAAATTTCAATCTGGCTTCCGCCCCTCCCACAGCACAGAGACAGCCCTGGTCAGGGTCACCAATGACCCCCTAATGGCTGCTGACCAGAGCTTCCCATCTCTCCTCATTCTTCTGGATCTCACTGCCGCTTTTGATACAGTTGACCACAAAATTCTCCTTCATCGTCTGCAGCATATTGTTGGATTTTCTGGCACTGCTTTGGGGTGGTTTGGTTCCTATCTCACAAATAGAGTATGAGTATGTGGCCATAGGGGATGCCAAATCTCAGTCACCTGTGGGGAGCCACAGGGGTTGGTTCGACCGACCCTTTTCAACATCTATATGCTCCCACTGGGCCACGTCATTGGCAAGCATGGAATCTCCTTCCACTGCTATGCTGATGATACTCAGCTGTACGTGAGACTGAGCCCGACCCCACCGACACTTCCATCAACTCTCACCTGTTGCCTGGAGGACATCAAGGCGTGGATGACAGAGAACTTCCTTCAGCTGAACAGCATAAAAACCAAAGCCCTTCTAGTTGGTACCACCCACCAGCTTCATTCCTCCCCCATTAACTGTATCTCTTTTTCTGGTCGCACCATTACCCTCTTCAACTCTATTAACAACCTGGGGGTCAAGTTTGACCCCCACCTGTCATTTGAAACACATGTCCAACACCTCTGTAAAATTGCCTTTATTCATCTCAGGAACAGCCAAACTCCGCCCCTCTCTGTCCCTCTGTGATGCTGAAAGGCTGGTCCACACCTTTGTCTCCTCCAGGCTGGACTACTACAATGCACTTCTCATTGAAATCTCCGGCAGGAGCCTTCAAAAGCTCGCCTCTACACCCCCAGATCCAAACTCCATACAATGGGGCACCAGGCTTTCCCAGCAGCTGTTCCAAGGCTCTGGAATGCTCTGCCTGAGAACCTGAGGGCACCACAGACTGTGGACTGTTTCAAAAAACAGTTAACGACTTTTTTTGTTCAGAAAAACGTTTTAAAGTGATCATTACATTTTCTTTAATGCTGTGTTATTTTATGTTTTATATGTTTTTAGGCTTTACATGTTTATTATGTTTTATTCTTGGTCTTAATCCGCTAAAGTGCTTTAAAAATAAAATGAATTATTATTATTATTACTAACTGAACAAACTCCAGCCAGGGATGAACAGTGGCAGGTGTTGAAGTCCTGCAGAATGAACTGACTTTGACTTCAAATCATTTGCTAAAGTGTTGTTTGATCTTTGAACTGACCTCTGACCTGCAGCTCCACTTGTTTCTTCAGCAGGATGTTTCCCTCCCTGCTGTAGACGGTGCAGGTAAAGGTTCTTCTGTCTCTGTCTGTGGGGTATTTCAGGGTCAGACTGAGGTCTCCAGTTTTCAGCAGGTTTCTCTCTATCTCTGTTTTTCCTCTGTATTCTTCATCCTGGTCTCCAGGCTGATCAGAGCCGTTCCGATACACATGGACCTTCCTGTAGCCACCATCTCTCCACTCCACTCTGACGTCTTCAGGCAGGTGAACTGTGGTTTTGCACAGAAGGACGACAGACTCCATCCCTGAATCCACCACCATCTGTGGGACTGAGAGGACAACAAAGGTCAACATCATGTGGACAGACAGCAGCAGCAACTCTGACACATTTTCTTTCATATTTCACTTCATACACTCAATCAAAGTTTTGCCTCTGAAAGACAATGACTGTTATCTAGTTCAAATCCAAGAGGAATTTTAAGACTCATCAACTATGAAATGTCAGTACTGTGGATGATGAGATCATGTCTGGTTAAGAGGACACATTATTTGGCACAGACAGAGTGAGACAATCAGAGAACAGAAACCAAGATTCACATGTGTTTTAATGATGTAACATCAGCAAGTGATCAGCTCATCATCATCAATCATCATCAGCTTGTGTCTTTTCCTCTTTAGGTGAAGTGGTGTCAGACTGACTGTTGCTTGATTTGTTGTAGAAGGTTGTGAAGTAGCTGATTGTGTTGTGTTTGCTGTGTAAATAGGGTTTTTTGATAACAGATGAAAAGAAGAAGATTCTAATCTAATCATGAACCTTAATCTGAAGCTGTTCTTCCAGAATTATCTCTGGTTAATAAACTAGCAGCTTGATCTACTGCCTGTTTTAATGATCATGTGTTAGTAACTAAGCAGACACAGGAGACATGGGGGAGTCCTCACCTGTTACCTGTTGTGTTGCTACACATGTTTATGGAAAGTTTAATTATTTCATATTTTCTTAGTCTGTATCATCAACTGCTTCATGAAATGATAAACTGTACATAGAGAAAATATCTTGCACCTTGTTGTTGTGATGGTTTGTACTTGGAAAGACTGAATCAATGTGCATCTTTGACCTTAACAGTAGATCAGTGTGTATCAGATCAGACTGTGCTTGAAGTGGAAAAGTGTGTGTCTACAATGAGAGAGACATAGAAAATACCTTTGTTTTTTAATCTCCTCACATAAACTGCAAGACCTGCAATGACCATCAGAGCCACAACCAGAACACTCAGAAGAATCCAGGCCTCAACTGGGAAAATGTAAAGTTCTGTAACATCATAAACAGGAAATGACATTATATGATGCACATTTGTGGATCAATCCAACAAGTGGACATGTCAGTGGCTGCTGAGACATCAGGGCAAACTGTCCCATTGGTAAAAAGAAAAGAGCTCATATGATGAGGAAGAAGGAGAAAATATTGGGATCAATTTTCTTCCTCTTCATCTCTTCAGGATTTCAACTTTCAACAACCATTTAAGCATCATCACCACCATCAGATGATGGAGCCCATGTCCTCCAACAACTGTCACAGCATGATGGAAATTCACATTGTCTAGAAGAAAATAAACAGACTTACTGCTGGAGAAGAAGACGAGGGCCTGTTCAGCTTTAAGTCCCCTCATTTGAAAAGAAACTCTAACCTACAGTTATCATTCTGTTTTACTCCTTCACAACTGTTTGCTATTAGCACAATGTTCAAAAGAAGACAGTGAGTTTGACTTAAAGACGTCTCACAATTTCTGATGTTTTCATTGGGTCATTATCCATAAAAGCTACATCACTGACCTCTGACCTGTATCTACAGGAAGGTGTTGTGCTTTGTTGCTGACCTTTCACCTGCAGCTCTACATGGGCCAGTCTTCGCTCATTTCCAAACGCCGTGATGATGCAGGTGTAGTTTCCGCTGTCAGCAGGAATTGGTTTTCTCAGAGTGAGGGCGAAGTCTCCAGTTGTCAGAGAATCAGTCTTCATTGATGTTCGGTCTTTGTAAAGCAGGTTTTGATCTTTAAGTACATCACCATTCACCTGACGCTGGTGGACAGTTGGAGGACTGAGTTTCTCACGGCTCCACACGACTGTGGGGTCAAAAGGAACTGAAGAGATGTGGCAGGGCAGCAGGACTGAACCTGCCCCCTCAGTCACCTCCACACTCAAACCATGTTGGAAAACTGTTAGGAACCAGAGACAGAAACATGAATTAGCTGTGTCCTTATTTCCAGCTACAGGTCACATGACCCCCAGGAACAGGAACAGTTAGGTGGGAAGACCCTCCAAGTACAGAAGTAAAGCTGAATGAAGTCTAAAGATGTAGATCTAGAACTTTACATGACATTTACCATGTTTTTCAAAGTTATTTTACCTTCATATTCCTGTTTACACTCTACAGTCCATGTTGTCCACACTTCTCCACCAGGATCTCACCTTAAATCTGTGCTTTGTTTCTCTTTTTACCTTTTCTTTTTGTTATTTTCAGCAAAAGTTGCTCCATTTATTAAACACCTGTCACCACCATATTTGATTTGTCAGAGGAATCCATGACAATTTCTGCTGTTGTGGGATTTACTTAGTTGATGGACGAGCATTTACTGTCCAGCAACTCATACTGGAAGGAAATCAGTTGTAACAGTACTCAGTATTGGCAATGACTAAAATGTAAGTATTTGTTCCTGGTACTTGAAAGCCCCACCTCTGATATCCTAAAAACCTCAAGCTGGTGGTTCCCAGAATTTCCAAAGGTAGAATGGGAGGTAGAGCCTTTAGCTATCAAGCTCCTCTCCTGTGGAACCAGCTCCCAGTTCAGATTCAGGAAGCAGACACCCTCTCTACTTTTAAGTCCAGGCTTAAAACCTTCCTCTTTGATAAAGCTCATAGTTAGAACTGCTCATTTACTCTGAACCAGCTCATAGTTCTGCTGCTTTTCATAACCACATAGTTTGTGTAATAGCAAGTTGACATGATGTTTAGATGTTTTAAGAAAAAAGAAGCTGTGAAACTTCTTCTATGTTCATCCACCACTATTCACTGAAAGAATTAGAGATCAGAGATTTTTTTCCTGCCACATATCCTGTAGTGGTCTTTCTGTGTGGAGTGGTGGCCAAAGTACACACATTCTTTACTCAAGTAGAAGTAAAAATACCTTTAAATTAAGGTATTGATTGAACATATTTACTCAGGTGAAAGTGATAAATGAAATGTAACAAAATGATTAAAGTAAAAAGTACATTTCTACCAGCTAATTCTGTGTAACTGGACCTGATGTCATATAAATAATTTCATTTTAATATCCTTAGACCAACTCACTTGTAATGATATTAAATATGTATATAGTGAAAATACTGAGCAACTTTGTGATCAACACATGTCAGAGACCACAGAGACCACAACCACAACCAACAGGGGAAAACACTGACTTTGTCTTTATGCAGTGAATTTCTAAAAGCATTTATTTGATAAACCAAAATATTCTGCTGTGTTGAGGACAAGCCCCCCTGGCTGTATGCACACACACACACACACACACACACACACACACACACACACACACACACACACACACTGGAACAAAGTCACTATAGGAAACAAACTAACCAGTGTTACAGTTTCTCTTCTACCAACACTACTGACAACAGTCAGACGCTTTTATCCAAAGTGACCTACAAACAAGCAGCAGACACTAGGGACAACTGTGATGTTCAGTGTCTTACCCAGGGACACTTGGACTGGGAGTCGAACCACTGACCCTGTGGTTTGAACTACATGTGGAGAGTAAACTCATTCTATGCTCATACAAACATGTAGGGAGGGTCCTGTAGTTACTGAGCTAACGTTAGGACACAGCTGGACTGTTGAGATAACACACTGTATGAAGCTGCTGGTGTGATGAACTGTTCCTGAGAAACAGCCGAGCAGAGCTGAAGAACAACACTCCATGTTTCCCCTCAAACACAATAGAACAAGTAAGCAGCCTGTTTTGAAGAGGTAACGAGTAGAAAGTTATTTGTGTTCAAATGTAGGACAAGTACGAAATACTCAAGTACAGAGGTCTGAAAAATCTACTTAACTACAGTGAATGGTGGTCTGTCTGTGTGTGTCTGTCTGTGTGGACACGGAGACAGACTGGAGACCTGTCCAGGGTGGACCCCCCCCTCAGTCACTGACAGCTGGGATAACAGTTGGACGGATGGTCAGATTTAGTCCTTTTGGGACTTGTATCAAAGCTGACTGGTTCTCTGTGTCCCCTCTGATCAATGTCCCTGACCTTCATTCTTCAATAGATCATCTACTTTCCCCATTTTCTGGATGTTTCCAGCAGCTTGTCCCATTTCTGCTTCAAAAACAGTTGTTGCTTCCCACAGATCAGATATATGTATGTTTCTTTTCTGAAGCTTCATCAGCAGCCACAGAGCTGCAGTTACTTCAGATGACAAAGGCTGTGCTTCCATTCCAGATGACTGCAGACAGTCCACTAAAGTCAGTTGTGTGGGACAAAGGAAGTTTCTCTTACCGTGTATGAAGATCACAAACTCCACAAACATCTTCATCTTCCTGCTAAAACGGCAACAAATCCTCCTTAAATCAGCTTCTTCCTAAACTAACTGCAGGTTCACAATGGTTCTAATCTACTGACACTTTAGTTTCACTTTTAGCTGAAGGAGGTGGTTTATTTGAAGCCTTTTGACCTGCTTCAGGTCAAACAGCTTTATACAAACACACAGTAATGTAGAGGTGACACCGATTAAATAGACACACACACAGTTTGCATTTTAGATTTTTCTTGTGTGCGTCACTAAACTATGATTTAGTTGTGTATTAATTTTGCCATTTTGTAATTATTGAATCTCTACATTTCACCGAGTATTTGTTTTTCACTTGAAGGTGTCAGTTCAATCCAGCAGATGTATAAAAACAAAGTCATCTCCAGGCACTTTACATTGTAAGTTCAAGACCCTAAACAATTATAGAGTCCAACATAGTGGAGTGGAAAAAAAGTCCCTTTAACAGAAGGAACTTCCAACAGAACCAGGCTCAGGGTCCAAAGTAAATGTGGGGAAAATAAGGTTCTCCCATAGTTCCTAAACTTAGACCAGCTCTGTGTGATTCTGGCTTATGTGACCCAGGTTACCAGGTGAAATATCCTCTGATTTCACAACATACTCAAAGAGCAAGAGACGTCCAAAAGTCACAGAAGATGGGTTTCTTGACATATACATTGAATGTGAAGGCAGAATAAATAGAATCCTGATATCGTGCAATGTTTGGATTCTTTAAGTCAATTTAAGCATTTAAATGTAGGCAAATAAATCACCTACGTACTGGAAGGGCCCACTGCAGGAAGACCCCACACTAAGCCCCAATAAACCCCAACCACACATGCTGAAAAGAACCAACAACACTGCAAACTTGGTTCTGTTCTTTAATTATTGTTAATTACAGTATTGTGTATGTCTATCACTCAGTGTTACCAACATGCAATGAAGAGGGGCTAAGGTCTGGTGTGGCCCCCACACTTCCTTCCTGGATTCTACAAAACAACAGAAGTACAATTGTTAGTATTGTAAGTGCAGCTTACAGAATAGAAATAATAAGAAATAAATATATATATAATACATTCAAGTAAAAAATACACATTCATTTAACACATTGCTCAGCTGGACAGTTGGTTCCAAACTTCAGCATAAGCAGAACAGTAGACTGGCATTAAGTCCTCCTCAAAGGCTTTTCAGCCTAGGACATGGGACAGGACTGGCTCCACACAGAACTGCACCTGAAGACCAGAGCATTAAAACAACCATTTATCAAATGCAGCCAGAGAACAGCTCCTACAATGTGCAGTGTGCTCAAACAAAGAGAAGCCTTAAGAAGGGCAGCACGACTACTCTGAAGGCCCAGCAATGGCTGGTGCTCTCTGTACTCTATGGAGTACTACCCAGAGTACTAGCCTTCACACTAAGATGAGGTCAGTGTGTGATGGCTCCAGCAGCAGAGTGGCTACTATGCTGTTACTGCCCTAGTTGCCTGGTTGCCTGCACATTGCAAATGCACATGTTATTAATATTTTACTCTAACTTTTTACACCTCTTGGCTATTTTGTTACTTCTTATGAAGAAAGAACATTTGTACCAGCTGAAAGTGGAATATTACATTTTCCCCTCAAAGTCCTCCCCTTCACACTAAAACACTGACAGGAAGTTGTTACTAAAAATTACAAAAACAAACAAAAAAAAAAAACTGTAAGAAAATTAATGAGGATTGTCATAAAAAATTTAAATAGAATAAAAACTGTTAAAAAAACGAATACGGCTATAACCACACAATGAAAATATGAACAAATGACAACTTTCAAACTTTGTCTCATCTCCATGTTTAGTCTTGAAGTGTTTGCAGTTATTGTCTAACAGCAGACCATCAGACACTGTAGTGACCCAGAGTCACTTCATGCTCACAGCTGCTTATCAAAGTGCTGAAAAGGGAAAAGGTTTCCAGAAAAGGAGAAAAGTGCTGGGACCAGTAGCCCGAGGGTGGAGAATGTTCTGCCCAGCAACAGAAGCTTCTAAAACTAATGTGTGATGTATGAAGTTTAGAACTGCATAGGATGGAGAACTGAAACTCTGTTGATGTTCTTCTCTCTTCCTGGATGTTGAAGCCATGACACAGGATCCAGTCGGTGAGCCACGGATTAGAAGCTGAGGGATGAGAAGTGTATTGCAGAGGCTGTCCATGGCTGCATCTGCATCGAGGGTGGAGAGGTCCTGTGTTGGGGGCAGAGTTGCAGAGACCAGTGAAGAGAACTGGTCCAGGTTGAGAGACCTGAGCTTACGGCAAAATGTTCCAAGTGTGGTGGGAGAATGAAGGTCTAGGGATGAAGACTGAGAGTTGAATGAAGAAGGGATCTGATACATGCAGAGCAGTGACCAAGATGCTGTCTGTGGTGCAGTTCCAGGTGAGAATGAGTTCAGTTCCACCCCCCGACCTGATGAGCGAGGACTGTGAGAGAAGGACCAATTGTTGGAGACTGCAGTAATCCAAGTTTGTTCACTGCAGACTGGCAGTTCACCAGGGCAAGAGACAAAGAGGCTGGTGACAAAGTGGTCTGGGTGAGAGTGGGAAACATGTCCTGTCCTAGTTTGGTGTTTGGCTGTGCTTTTCTACAGCTTCAGTTAACAATATAGTTGTGGTTCAATTATGGCAGAGCCTCCCAAGCTGAGCTCATACACTAACATCACACAATGTGTTTAATCACTTTTGAAACCTTCCATATTCAGTAAGAGATAGTAGGTTTAATATGAGGCTAGTTTGAAGTTCTGCACAGATTTGATTGACACACAGTACATGCTGATTAGATTTTTGTCCGACTTTCTCTGATGTCACACAAACAGAAACAACAGTGACCTCGTCAGATCAAGTTTTTGGATCTAACAGCTGATTGGATCAACAACAGGATGTTTTCTCTGTTTAATGTGAAATGGTTTTATTTGGACAGTTTACTGGAACAATTCTGCCATTAAGGCTAAAAGATCACGTGACAGAACACAAACACTGCTCAGAGGTTGGAGGAGTATTATAGAACATTTCATGAAGGGACACAAACCTTTGCACTGATGTTCATTATTTTCCTGTAACTTTCTTTTTCTCCGCTCACTGACCAAGTCTTTAAGTATTAAATGACACAGACTGTGTTGATAAGTGGAAGGTGAAGACTCTTAAAGTAACATCTGCACAGATGTGAAGCCCTGACAGTCTAAATATCTGACAGATCAATAATGAAAATGTCTTTTTTTCTCCCTGTGTGTTGTTCAGCATGTCTGTGGTTTCATTTCCCATCAGTCAGATCAACACAGAGCAGCAAACTGATATGATGACTGCATTGATGTTAATATATGAGTCATATGGAGGTTAAAGCATATACAAAGATGACCTGCATATCATTTGAAATGTGTCTGTCAGATAGAAGCACACACAGATCAAAGTTCTGAAGACTGAGGATCTTTAATAAGAATCTGCTGACACTGTTAACTGTTGTTAAACAGGACTTGTAGTGTTTCATGAAACTGAACCAAAAATGAAAGATATAGAAAACTGCAGCTATTTTGTTAAAGACATATTTGAGCAACTCTAACTTTATTTTTCAAGATTCAACAAACTAATGACTTTGTCCTCTTTGTGGACACAGGTGGACACTGCATCACAAACACTGCAGACATGACCTTCAGCAGTATGTTAAGACCCTTAAAGTATTTCTTGAAGGACGTCCTCTACTACAGAAAAACATCATGGAAATGAAAAAGAACAAAACTCATTCAGACACTGATTTATTTTAATGTGTAATTTATTTTTCATGGTTTTAAAAATTCTGTCTTGTTTTCTGTATATTGTTTTATGATATTAATGTTTCCTGTATTATAGTTTTAAAATTGTTAAGTTGGTTTGAGTTTCAGTTACTTTATAATTGTATAATAGTTAATAAATACATATAATTAGTTTTTTTATTTTGTAATGAATAAATTATTTTATTCTAAAAGAATGTTCTTTGTGGTTTGTGCCTTTTTTATAACCACATTTATTAGAAGCCGTCATTTGTTGTACTGACTGTGTAACTACAGGTAACAAAGGGGTTTAGATATAGAACTTTTTAACAATCATGCTTTTATTTTTATTGCCTCAAAGCATAAAAACAACTATTTAAATCAGTTGAACTTTAGTTTTCTAAACAACTTATTGATAAAACAAACACAGATCCAAGTGTTGGTTGATCAGGTTAGTTTCTCTTTTGATTTCATGGGAAAAGACGTCCTGCATAGACGTGAAAAGACAACCTGTAAGTCGTGGAATGAAATCTAAAGCCTGACAGAGATTTCATCTATGAACTGGACCCAGACACACACAGTCCTGGATTATTGACATCACCAGGAGACAATGTCCCTCTTCTAAAAGTCCCAATCCAACCAGCAAGCTCTTTACTACAGAATTAAACTGGATTTAACAGATTCAAGAGAAAAGGGAGAAAAACAAGTGTTTGCTAAAAGGAACCAGAAGAAGAGAAAGAACCAGAACAGCAGCAGTTAACAAAGGGAAACAGAATCAGGACGTTTGATTCAGTGTTGTAGGACAAAATCAGCTGTTCTGGAGACAGTGTTGACCTCACAGAAACATCCTGCTTTAGTCTTTGTTGCTGAGCTTGTTCCTCTTGTCCACTGTCAGATTCCAGATCTGGTTCCTGCTCCAACATGTGTCTGGATTTCAAATGAGGAAGCAGCTGCAGTTTGTTTCTGTGGCCTCCACAGCCAGACGGGTGGTGCTCAGTCACTGTGTGTTTGGTTCCAGGAGAAGCTGGTTACAGACAAAGATGGTGGAGTTTTTCTGATCAATCAGTGATTTACTGATGAACTTTAATCAGTCGATCTTATATCTCCTTCTCTTACTGAGGCTGTCCACTGTCACTTCCTCTTCATCCTCTTCTTCCTCACCACAGACAGGTCGACATGTGACATCACTGCACATCAATAGTGAGTGTGTGAGAGTCAGGAGGAGTCAGACTCAAGAAGAAGAAGACAAAGTGTCCTCCTGTCTTCATCCATTGTCAATTGTGTCTCTGATCCAAAGTCAGATCAGATCAATAATCAGAGTTTGATCAACAGACTGATCAAACTGATTGATTATTCATCAGAGGAGTTGGATCAGTGTAGCTGCTTCTGTTCCTGATGTCCACTGTCTCATCTTTTTCCTGAGTTCTTACTGCAGAGGAGACAGAAGACAGTCAGACAGAATAATATTTTTAAAAAAAACAGACAGAAAACTAAAAATAACTAACGATAATTAAATTTCACCTTTTACTTTCAGCAGAACTCTTTTCGTTATCCAGATATCTGGGCCAGTAATGATAGAAACATATGTCCCTGTGTCTTTGACTGGGGTGTTTCAGGGTCAGACTGAGATCACCAGTCTTCAGCAGGTCTTTCTTCTTCTCTATGTGGTCCCTATAAAATTCATCCTGTTCTTCAGGCCGGTCAGAGCCATCCTCATACATGTGTACTATCCAGTTGTAACTGTTCCTCCACTCAACTCTGACGTCTTCAGGCAGGTGAACTGCAGTTTTGAAGGGCAGCTGGACCGACTCTACCTCTGATTCTACCTCCACCTGGGGGACTAATTTCAATTCAATTCAACTTTATTTATATAGCGCCAATTCACAACAAAGTCATCTCAGGGCACTTTACAGAATAAATTCAAGATTATAAAGATATATAAAGAGAACCCAACAATTCCCCCTTGAACAAGCCATAGGCAACAGTGGAGAGGAAAAACTCCCTTTAACGGAAGAAACCTCCAGCAGAACCAGGCTCAGGGTGGACGGCCATCTGCCTCGACCGGTTGGGGTGAGTGGAAAGGGGAGAGAGAAAAGAACAGAGCAACAAAAAGCAACAACAAAACATCGGGCAGATTGGTAGGACCAGTAGCTGCACGCTGGAAGACACACAGCTTCAAAGCCGGGGGACACCTGCAGAAAGGGACAGAGAGAGGGGGACAGAGGAGGACAAAGACAACTACGGGTGAGAACACACAGAGTTAATGACATACAGTGGTGACAATTGCAGGGTGAGAGGAGAGGAGAGAGGGACAAGAGGAGGAAAGGAGCTCAGTGCATTGGGGGGTGGGTCCCCCAGCCAGTCTAAGCCTATGGCAGCATAACTATAACTAACTATATGCTTCATTAAAGAGGAAGGTTTTAAGCCTAGACTTAAAAGTAGAGAGGGTGTCTGCTTCCCGAATCTGAACTGGGAGCTGGTTCCACAGGAGAGGAGCTTGATAGCTAAAGGCTCTACCTCCCATTCTACCTTTGGACATTCTGGGAACCACAAGTACGCCTGCATTCTGAGATTGAAGTGGTCTACTGGGATGATACGGTGCTATGAGATCTTCTATATATGATGGAGCCTGACCATTCAGAGCTTTATATGTAAGAAGCAGGGTTTTAAATTTTATTCTAGATTTAATGGGAAGCCAATGGAGAGAAGCTAGTGAAGGTGAAATATGATCTCTCTTGCTAGTTCCAGTCAGCACTCTTGCTGCAGCATTTTGGATTAATTGCAGGCTCTTTAGTTACTGGGGCATCCTGAAAGTAGGGAATTACAGTAGTCCAACCTAGAGGTAACAAATGCATGGACCAGTTTTTCGGCATCACTTTGAGACAGGATGCTACTAATTTTGGCAATGTTCAGTAGGTGGAAGAAGGCTGTTCTAGAGATTTGTTTTATGTGTGAGGTAAAGGAAAAATCCTGGTCAAAAATAACTTCAAGGTTCCTTGAAGTACTACTGGAGGCCAGACTTATGCCATCTAGAGTAACTATATGGTTGGACATTATGTCTCTGAGATTTTTGGGCCCAAATACTATGACTTCAGTTTTGTCTGAGTTTAGAAGTAAAAAATTGTGGGACATCCAGGCCTTTATGTCTTGTAGGCTTGAAGCTTTATTAACTGAATATTTTCATCTGGTTCCATAGATAAATATAGCTGGGTATCATCAGCATAGCAGTGGAAATTTGAAAATTGTATTGATGTAAAAAATTGTATGTATGGAGTATTATTTTTTTTTAAATAATGTCTTTGCCAATTGGGGTTTTCTCTGGGTGGATGGTGTGTCGTGGAAGTATAAGTAAATTAAATGTATGTATAAGCATATATATGACATCACTAATGACGTCACAAGTTAAACATTAAAAAACGGCCTTTGAAGTTTGCCTAACAGTTGTCAAGCTAAAGATGTTTGTTTTGGACAGTGTATAAATGAACTGGAAGAGCAACAAGGTAGTAGTGGAAAGTTGAGTGTGCGTACCTGTGGAGGTACACAGTTTCATACCGTCTTCTTTGTGATTATTTAGTAAAACTTGGACTTTTTTGGTCATCTCAGTATTTTTCTGTGAAATTACTTTGTTATCAACTCAATTGTGGAATGTAGAATTTAATAAATGGTCAGTGTTTGTCATACAATGATCTCTGGAGTGGATAATTGTTGGACCTCCGGACATGAGAAAGCCTGCCTCCACATTAGTAAGAAACCATCTCTACTTGGACTAAACACGTAGATTAATATTCAGTGAATGTCATGGTCACAGTGTACCTCCTGGTTTTGGACTCTTATTTTGTGCCCCCTTCTCCCTACTTCCTGTCCCTGGTTCTTTTGCCCAGCTTTACCCTCATTGTCCCTCATTGTTTGCACCTGTTCCCTCCTCTATTTAAGTTCAGTCTTCCCTTCACTCCCCTGCCAGATCCTCTTAGTCATTGCTGTTGTTGTTACCTCACCAATCCCACAGTAGACTCTGGACTTTTGGAAAAACCTGAATTTGTGTTTCTTGGACCTTCTTGGCTTCACGGACTCTTTAATCCTGGACTCTGTGCTTTTGTGTCGTATTTGGTCTGAGGTTTGCCTTCTGTTGAATTCAGTGTCCAGTTTTCTCTGCTTGTTTTGATCCTGGTTTTTTCGTTTAGATCTGCTTCTGTGTTCTTCAGTTTGCCTCAACTGCAAACTTGCTCAGTTTGTTCGTGTCTGCCTCCCCTTTATTCCTGTGTTACTTTGGTATCTTTCCCTTCCAGTGTGTTTTTTAAGTCGTGCTCTGTTTTACTTTAGTCATTACTATGTGTGTTCATTTGTTCAGTAGTTTAACGTTTATCTGTACTTTATTTATTTAGTAGCCTTTGTTTTCTCCCGAGTGATCGTTTAGGGTTTGTTGTTTAATTTCCTTGCCTAACTTGTCCCTGAGCCTTAGCTGTGTTTATTTTGGTAAATTCTGTTCCCCTCTTGTTTTCAACGTCCACCCTGTTGTCATCTTAGATTCTATTAAGTTAACTCCCCTCGTGTGCTGGTCCTGTGGTTAGTTGTCTTAGTCTGTATCTGTTCTGAATCCAGTTTCTAGTATCCTCCTGTTAGGAGCGACTTCTGTTCACCATTTAAGTCTCTGTCATGAAAAGCCCCTTGTTATTTGCAATCTCCTTACTTAGGTCCACCCTTAACCAAAATTGTGAAAGTGAATAATGGAAAGGAAAAAAACAGGCGAAGCCAACTCTTAAAGTCATAGAAAGTGCTTTGCAAAGTTGGTTAATTGCAAGAAAGGCCAATTTGGAAGCTGATGGAAAAAAGAACAAGATATTTTGTTTAATAGATGATGATTACTGCGTGGAGGAGGTGAAAGCATGGCCACTTACCAAAGGGAAGAAATGAAGAACTAAAATCAGACGTCACTGAAACGCACATGGCAACAATTGCAGACATTTTAGAGAAAGAGAAGGACGACATCATGAAACTCTACGCTGAATTGAGAGATTATATAACACCAACAACCGATTTTAAGACGAAAGGTAGATGCATGTGAGGCAGTGACCAGTGACATAATTAAAATCCCAAATGAAAGACTAACTGGCATTGATGGAGACTTTGATGCAGAAAGGGAAAGATGTCGCCTCCGTGAGCTGCTCACGTGAGCCGGCAGTGTTCACTGGTGAGCCAATCCCCTTCAATGAATGGAAAGCCCGTTTCATGTCACTTATCGATCGAAAAGGCATTTCGCCTGCTGATAAGTTGTATTACCTCAAAACATATGTTAGTGGCCCAGCTTGTAAATGCCTTGAAGGGACCTTCTACAGAAATGATGGAGAGGTTTACCAAGATCCCTGGAACAAACTTGACTAACGATATGGCCAGACAAAGCTATGGCAAACTATGGGCTAAAACATCTAGCCAAAGAAAACAGTCTCTTATGTCCATCAGGAGTCAAGTTCATTGTTTCGTTTTTGTTTTTTTGGATGATGGTGTTACAAGTACTGAGAGTGTTGACGAGGCCATAGAACTTGCAAAGGAGGCATGTGAAATATGTGCTAAGGGTGGTCTACGTCTACACAAGTTTGTGTCAAACACCAGTTCTGTTCTGCAAAGTAAACCCACATCAGAACATGCAACAGACATTACAAAAAAGGACCTTGCCTTTGATGGCATGCAAATAGAGAGAGCATTAGGATTCACTGGAATGTTGAAAGTGACCTTTTTACATTCAGCAGGGCTCTAGCCTTGTTTCCACCCCCTATGTGATATGTGGGAAAAGAATCATGCAGAGAGCATCATAATCAATGACCTCCAGAAGAAGACATCCGAGGAAGAAATAAGAACAACAAGTAAGAGAAATCAGCTTGATGTCTTTCTTGACAAAGATTGTGTTCTTAAGGTGGGAGGAAGCTGCAAAAAAAATGTTAATTGCATATTACCATGGAAGGGTTGGACATCAGGGAAAGGGCTTCACCCTCAATGAAATAAGATCTAATGGCTATTGGATCCAAGGTATGAATAGACCTGTCACATCTTACATTCACCAGTGTGTGATTTGCCAGAGATTAAGGAGACCTGTGGAAGGACAAAGAATGTGTGATCTACCTATAGAACGAATGGAACCATCTCCGCCTTTCACATACTGTGGCATGGACTGTTTTGGGCCTTTTATGACCAAAGAAGGTAGAAAAGAACACTAAAGACATGTCCTGCTCTTTACGTGTTTTTGCTCAAGGGCCATCACATAGAGATGCTGGAGGATCTGTCAGCTAATGCATTCATCAATGGTCTGCAATGCTTTAATGCATTGAGAGGCTCAGTGAGACAAATTAAGTCTGACCAAGGGACTAATTTTGTTGGTGCCAAAAATGAACTCAGCAAAGCTTTACAGGAAGTTGATTACACAGCATTACTGTCAGACAGCGATGGCACACACCTAAGAAAAACATTCAAGTAGGTGATGTAGTAATAGACACAGATGAAGTCTCACCAAGACCGGAGTGGAGACTAGGAAGAGTTACAGAGACTGTAACAGATAAAGATGGACTAGTCAGGAGAGTCAAGATTGTTCTAGGAAATAAAAATCTGACTAAAAAAGGGCTACAACCCAGCAAAGTATCCGTGGAGGAACGTTCAGTTCATAAGCTAGTTCTGTTATTAGGGTCTGCTTAAACATGGTACAGTAAATTATTCTTGTTGCTGACTATATTACAAAGGTCTGTTTTATTAGTAAAAATCATTCGTGTTTTATGTTCACTGGGAATCAAACACTCATGATTTGGTGGGAGTGTAACGTCCTCACAATTTTGTTTTTCTCCTGCTAATGTGCTCGGTTCAAATCTTTGATTTGTTTTGTGGCTTTTATTTTTATAATTTCCTGTAAGACGCTAAGTGTTTTATTTTAAAAGGAAGCCAACACGTAATAAAAGCAAAACTTAACAACGATAGAAGATGGTAAAAGGTAACAGACAGACAAATAAAACGAGACTAAAGACATTGAGTGTTGCCAAGTTTCAGTCCACAGTTGTCCCAGTGATTCTGACAGTGAGGAGAAAACACTGCCCTGCATTGATGTACAGCACCTGTGTGTGGTTAATGCTGAGTGTGCACTTTAACACAAAACCATGTCTCATTCTTCCATCTGATCAGCTTCATCACACTTTAACAACGTTGTCAAAAGAGAAATCCACAACTACCTGAATAATGATTCGTCATCGTTCAGTTACAGTCTTCAAGTCACAGTCAGAACCACAGTGGTTTTCACACAGAGAGAAGACAGGAAATAACATGAGCAGAGAAACAGACAGAAACTAAACAGGCAGATCTGATTCACACTTTTCCTCCAATATTGGAATCAGACCATGTGAATATGATGATGTGCTGCCACCTGCTGGATGATTCAGGTAGAATCAGCTGCGGGGGGGACAGCTCCTTTAAACCACCATTGTTTTTAGGTCAGTGCAAAACCGTTGATAATGGAGATTAATTATTAAATGTATTTGGTGGCTCAGTGGTAAAGCATTGGTTTGGGATGCAGAAAGCAGCAGGTCCAAATCCCACCCCACCAGGCATGGCCCCACCCAGCCACCAAGGGCAACCTTGTGGAACGTGGGGCACATGTTCCGCTGTGGCGACCTGTTGAGGGACAAGCTAAAAGCCATTGATTTGATGTGGTATCACATCTTCAAGTGTTGAAACTTTTCCATTATATATTCTGGATCAGTTACAGAGGAGCAGAGTTCTTCTAGTTCTTAAAATCAGTTTCTATCTAACCTCCATCTGCTGGTGCTGCCTTTGAGGGAACCTGTAGGAGCATCAGCAGCTGTTCTAACCAGATCTGACTGTAGACATCACTCAACATTAAATGTGACTGAGGACAACACACTTTCTGAGCTGGATGATTCTCTGCAAAAGAAAGTACATTTAAATTATATTTTTGCAAATCTCACCAATACTTTGTAGTTTGTGTGAAAAATAAGAGGAGGCTTTGAATCAAAAACAGGAAGTCAGCTGACAACAAATTGAAACATGTTTAAATTGAACTCTGATTTACCATTTAAATTATGAGTCCTGTACACTCCTATGCTGATCTTGTAATTCATGGCTGTTCACTGTAATTTACTGCAGTTTTCCATAAGTAACACTAGATGGTGTTGTTGCATTGTGGTCCTATATTTGCTCCTATATTCCCCAACAAGGTACAAACATAACATAAGTAGTTAGCTCTGGGAGGCCTGGAGAGACTGAGGTAACAATGAAAAACACTGTCAGTGATGGTGAAACTGGTTTCTAAAGCACTAAATCACATAAATAAAAAAAACATTTCAGTGGCTCAAACCATGTGATAAAGTCAAAATGACGACGTCCAGTCTTCATGGTGTTACATTTGTATGAATGAAATAAATCTGAAACCATAATGAAACAGTTTTTACAAATATTTTTATTCGACTTGTTACAGCAAAGAACTTTAAGTCAATTCTAATGAGAAACAACTACACAACATGACTGATCAGTGTGGTAGAAGTTTTAGTTTTACCTGGTTTAAACTTAAAAAACGAGCACATGACCCCAACCTCTATATGTGGGTTTGTCCTGTTGACCTTTTGATCTTAAGTGATCTAATCTCCTTTGTTTAACAGCTTCTGAATTTTATTCTGTCAGAGTTACACATTACCTGCCCTCAGCAGCAGGAGGCAGAACAGGCTTCAGTGATGAACACTCGTTGGTAAATGGCCACTTATATAACGCTTTTATCCAAAGCACCTTACAGTGTTTGTTCCCATTCACACTGCAGTTGTGCTGCAGTAATTTGTGTTGCTTCGGTGTTATTTAATGGATTAGGGTACATGAGGGTTACAAACTGGGCTCCTCTGTTCCAGCTATAAAAAGTTAATTTTGTTGCAGTCAAGATTTTAAAAGCAGGTGATGATGTATGTAAAGGCCATGTCCACAATTGGAGACTGACGAAGAAGTGATGTTTAAGACATGATTGAACTTTTAGTCTTGTTACAGTATCTATGCTGAACAGAAATATCTTTAGCGCAAATATTTAGTTAGAAATTGTATTGATATGCAATTTTTTATACATGTCAGATAACAGGAGGTAAAGGACCACACACAAATTCATATATATCAGCACATAGTCAGACACAACTTTACACAGGTGACTTATGAGTTTGCATGTTCTCCCAGTGTCTGTGTTGGTCTTCAGGTGCTTGGAGATGCAAAGATCTGCACATTTGTACATGGTCTCTTATCCAGTGTGAGCTGGGATAGAACCTGACTGCCTTTAATCTTTTACAAGCCGAAAAAGGAACTGACGCCTCGTCTGGTTCTGGGACTAATCCTGTTCCTGTTTTCGGGTCGGTTGACACCTGGCCTGTTGCTGTTACCAAGCTTGTTCTGTTACAGCCTTATTCCAAAATGGATCAAATTCGTTATTTTCCTCAAATTTCTACAAACAATAGCCCATAATGACAACGTGAAAGAGGTTTGTTTGAAATCTTTGCAAGTGTCTGAAAAATACAAAATGAAACAAATGACATGTACATAAGTATTCACAGCACTGCAGGTGAACTAATCCATGCTGCAGACAAACAGTAACACAGAGCAGAGACAACTCATTGTTTCTTTTAGTGTTTTCATTTAACTAACCTTAAAGGTCAGAGTGTCAATCACCGACTTGAAGTGGTAACCTAAGCATCAGCATGTAACGCAGAAGGGATTTGACAAAGAGACAAATGCTTTATACACTACACTGTCAACTGTTTATTCTGTTATGCATTATTCTTAATGTCCATTACACTAATGGTACAATTTGCACATACTGACTTGTACATAAGTTCAATTCAACTCAACTTTATTGTTATAGAGCCAATTCACAGCAAAGCCATCTCAAGGCACTTTACAGAATAAAATCAAAACTATAAAGACTTATAGAGAAAACCCAACAAATCCCCCTTGAACAAGCATCATTAAAGAAGCTATACTCAAAGTAAACATGGGTTCATACTTTCTTTCTCTTGGAAGTCGCGATTTCATCACTTGATTTTGTCCTTTATTGGTGCTCCATGCATTATTTCTTATCATGTTTTGTGTGCTGTGTGCCTGGCCTGTCAGTCAAACCCGTTGCCCAGCAACAGGGGCAGCCTGGCACATTGCCTCCAGCTATTCCTACAGGCAGCGCTGCTGTTGCTAAAGAGTGTTCAAATGTTTGCTATTGTATTCAGCCTGTGAGTCAATACTTTGCCTTCTTCTTTGCAAAATAGCTCAGACTCAGTCTAATTGGATGGAGAGCATCTGTGAACAGCCACAGATTCTCATTGGATTTAGGTCTGGATTCTGGCTGTATGTTTAGGGTTGTTGTCCTGCTGGAAGGTGAATCTCCTCCCCAGTCTCAATTCTTTTGCAGACTCTAACAGGTTTTCTTCTAAGATTGATTTTTATTTGACTCCATCCATCTTCTTATTAACTCTGACCAGCTTCCCCAACCCTGCTGAAGAAAAGCATCACTGTGTACTTTGGGTTCCTTGTAACCTTCCTGGCTACTACACACTTTGTTCTTGGTGTGATGTTTGTTGGTCGCCTGCTCCTGGGCAGTGTAACAGTGATAAATATTCTCCATGTGTACAAGACCTGCCTGATAGTTGTTGTCCAGACTCCTTAAAAATACTTTTGTAATGCTGGTGAGCCCCAACAACTGCTCTTGGTTTATCGTCTTCTAAAACCTCTTTTGATGCAGCCATGACACACTTCCACAAACCTGTGCTGTGTTGGATTCATTATGTCTCGTCAAAGAGAAAGATTAATAAAACTTGTGAGATAAACTTAAGATGAAGTCTGTTGTTAGTCTCTGTTGAAGAAACTTTAGACTTGATCTACATGTGTTCAGTTGGGAAGGATGTGTGTTTCTCGTTTTGTTTCCTGTTAAAGAGGCCTCTTACAATGTCTGCTGATAAAGGGGAAGTGTGGAAACATTGGACTAAAGGCATAAATAAAGTTTAAAAATGTTATTTATTTCGTATTTTAAATATATAACCTTAATACACGATTAGTAATGATTATTCTTCCTTTTGCTACATTCTGTTCATGTCCAAGACAGAGCTGTGTGTCAATTTTGAAGTTTAATACACACTGTTGTTTTATACACACATACACAACCTCACCCATCACTCTCTCTCTCTCTCACACACACACACACACACACACACCCTCTAAAGAGGTGTATGATATTTTCAGAGACACGTCTTTTGTTCCTATTGGGCACTTTGTTTTAGGGTCTGTATTTTCATGGATACTGGTGGAAAAGACAGAAACCAGACTCAGTATCTTTGATCCTAGAGTTCTGGTCATGAGGATCTTTTTCTGCTCAGCCTTTTGCCTGCTTTTTTTTTTTTAATAACAATTTTATATAAGTTTTTGTTTGCAAATGAAATATTTTCCCGTCATTCACCTGTCTCTTCATAAACAGTGAAGGTAAGAGGTTGATTTTGTGGGGGATTTGAGCTTAGTTATAAAAGAAACCAACTGATCAAGGAGTAGGTTGTAGTTTTAGTGTCTTCTACAGGGGAATGTTGCTGGCTAACTTTATTTAAGCTAAATGCAACAGCACTTCACTTAATTCTGAAAAACTTGTCTCTCCTCAACCACTTGTTGACACTTTTGGCTCTGCATTAGAGCCCTAAAAATAGTAAAGGTCAGGTGTTACTGAAGGGTCAGTAAGCTTTGAATGATTAGTAAAGAGGAAAAGGATGAGAAATGCATTTTGTTATTTCCTACACACTGATGAGTTTGCTGATTCCTCATAGCTCATAATCTGTTGTGAACATCTGACTTTGATAGTGAAGACCCACACTTCTCTTATGGCCTAGCAGGCTTGAGGCCCTAAGGCTCAATTGTCTCCTTATTGATTAAAATAACTATGTTAGATATAAATCTAAAGCAGAGTTTAATTTGTTAACAAAAACCATGCACCATTTAGTGCAGTGCATTAAAATGATGGATACTGTTGCTTACAATGGCACCAAAACAGTGGACAGCTTCATGCATTATTTTGCTCCAAACATTCCAAAATAGGGGATTAGAACTGTGCAAACATAGTAGATTACATTTACATTTAGTGATATGGCAGACGCTTTTATCACAAGGCAGGTACAAGGCAAGCAAAAAAATAAGTCAAGAATTAAGACAGAACTGCTGTGGATTGAGAAACCTGAGGTTTTGGTGGAATGTTACAAGTGTGGTAGGAGAATATGAATGTTTAGGGATGAAGACTGTGAGCCGAATAAAGAAGTGATCCGATAGATGCAGAGGAGTGACCAAGATGTTTTCTATGGTACAATTCCAGAATGAGGTCCAGGTTGTTGACAGCTTTTTGGGTCGGGGGGAGTGGAGACCAGTCTCAGGTCAAACGTGTTTTGAAGAGCAAACACCTCAGCTGCCAACTTCCAGGGGTCAGCGACGAGAAGTGTAATACAACACCAGCCTGCAAGGAATCTGAGAGAAAGCAAAATTGGTGGAGAGTGCAGCTGGGGGGGCTGTGTACTGTGGCGTGATGTAGGTTTCTGTACAGTAAGTGCAAGCAGCTGAACAGCTGACTGTGTAGCAAAAGCTGGGATGAAGTCAGCCTTGTGAACTGCAGACTGGCAGTTCTACAGGGCAGGAGAGAAAGAGGCTGGTGACAAAGTGGTCTGGGTGAGGGTGTGTCTTCTAGGGGGGTGTCATGTCCTGCATCTGCAGAGGAGAACAGGGATCAGCTGAAAACACAGTGAAAAAAGAAACAGGTTTCTGGAGTAGAAAAGGGTTAATGTGAAGCAAAGTGAAGTAACAGAGGAAGTGGAGGAAGTTAGAAATAGTGTCTTACGGTGTCCTTGCTCACGCAAGTAGACTCACTGGTCTTTACACAAGCCTTAATTTAGTAGTTGGTAGCACCCCCTTTGGAAAGAATCACTGAAATCAAACTATTCTGTCCTCACTAGTGTGGAGAGTTGCGTCTAGCTTGACAGATAGCTAACAGGTCCCTTCAGTAAACACTCAGCAGGTAGTTTTTGAGTTTTGAACTTTACTGAAGAAAGCAGTGTGAAACTGCAATACAAAATAAATAAGTGTTACAAAAGGTTTCATTTATACATACATGCAAAGTCATTAAAAGATATGAATTAAGCTGATTACAAATCAGAACGTATAACAGAAGTGCACTAAGCGGGTAACGTTAACGAAATTAGCCCGATGCTAACATACATGGAAAAGCCCATAGACATGCTACGCAATTAGCATCGTGACGTTTTATCGAACTAACAAATAAATTACAAACTAAACCATCTTAAGAGATACATATGATACGAGTGTTAACTTTAACATACTCGGTACTTACAGACATATGTTCTTTAGGGACTGATGGAAAAGTTAGAAAGAAAATTGTCTGCTCACTGCTGAACTAATCTTTTGAACTTCCGGGTTCACAGTCAACTACGGTAAGCCAGATAAGACAAAACACGCAACCCATTCTCTACATATGAGTGGCAGCACACTCCCCGTCTGGTATAATTTTATACCACTATGTACCTTTAATCAATAACACACATTCTGAGATGGGTCTTATGTACACCCTTGGTGTACCTCCCTTGACCACCCTTACTTCCACCTTCCGGACTCTATTGTCTTGTCCAGGAAAAGTATTCACAATTAGTCCAACGGGCCATTCATTTCTTTTAGCCTGGCTGTCTTTCAGAAGTACAACATCCCCTATCTCCAGGTTAGGTCCGACTGCCTGCCATTTCCTCCTTGGCTGAAGTGTGGCAAGGTATTCCTGACGCCATCGTTTCCAAAATGAATTAGCAAGGCATTGTACTTGCTTCCATTGTTTTCTATGGAGCTCGTTGGGATCAAATACTCCAGGAGGTGCAGATACCAGCTCAGTTTTCTGCGTGAAAATTGAACCAGGAGTTAGCAAATCTGGTTGCTCTGGATCTGTTGAAATTGGAACTAATGGGCGACCATTCATTATAGCAGAGACTTCTGCCATAAGCGTAGTAAGAACTTCATGTGATATGCTGGGTGTGTGCACCTTAAGTAGCATAGCATCTAAGATGCGTCGAGCAACTCCTATCATTCTTTCCCATACTCCCCCCATATGAGACGAGTAGGGAGGATTAAACTTCCAAGTACATCCTTCGTCCTTGAAGTAAGACTGAAGTTCTGGATCTTCTGCAGCAAACTGGAACTCCTTGCAGGCACCAACAAAGTTTGTTCCACGATCTGACTGGAAAAGCTTTACCGGTCCTCTAATTGCCACAAACCTTCTCAGAGCATTAATGAAGCTTGACGTTGAGAGGGACTCTATCACTTCAATATGCACTGCTCTTGTGACCAAACAAGTGAACATAACAGCCCAGCGTTTGTTCTCCGACGCACCACTCCTTGTACGACGAACACAGATATTCCATGGTCCAAACACATCTAATCCTACATGTGTGAAAGGAGGGGCTTGGGTAAGACGATCAGCGGGCATGTCAGACATTCTCTGTTGCTCCATCTTTCCTCTTAGTCTCCGGCAAGTCACGCACTTGTGTATGACACTTGACACTAGTCTTTTTCCTCCAAGAATCCACAGCCCTGCAGACCTAATTGCTCCTTCTGTGATATGTCTACCTTGATGAGCGACCTGTTCATGGTAGAACTGAACCAGTAAAAGGGCTACATGGTAATTTTTTGGAATGACTATAGGATGTCTTTGTTCCCAAGGGATTTCTGCAGAAGACAATCTTCCACCTATCCTTATCAAACCCTCTGAATCTAGGATGACGCTGAGGCTCTTAAGAGGACTGTGCTCAGGTACAAACTTTCCTTTGGATAGACTTTTAAGTTCTTCCTTAAACTCCTCCTCCTGCACACTCCGAATGATTATGTTTTTTGCCTGTTTTAACTCGTCTAATTTTTTCATATCTTTTTCGGGAGCTTTCAATGAGGATCTGATTTTCTGGATGAGTTTGGCTACTCCGTGGATAAGAAGCCTCCATCTGGAGAAGCGTTTAAACCTGTGTGATCCAAGCTGTGTGGTCCCAACTTTTGTAGTGAATGTTGTAATCAGTGGACGTAGCTCAACATCTGAGGCTGGTTCAACAAGCTCAAATGAGTCTGGCTGAGGTGGTGCATCTTCACTGACTTTCTTTAAAAAGTCTGGCCCAGTCAACCAGCTGGTACTCCAAAGAAGAGAGACTGGCACCGGTCGTGTACCATGATCTGCAGGGTTGTGTTGTGTGTTAACAAAGTACCACTGTGTTGGATTAGTTGACTTCCTGATGCGTGCTACTCTGTTGGCAACATACACATAGAACCTTCGACTAGTGTTGTTTATGTAACCTAAAACAACTTTGCTGTCAGTGTAGTATTTTACTTCATGGATTTCAATATCAAGTTCTTCCAGCAGTGTGTCAGCCAACTCAACTGCAAGCACGGCAGCGCATAGCTCTAGACGTGGGACAGTATGAGGCTGACGTGGAGCTAATTTGGACTTCCCCATGCAGAATCCTACATGAACTTGTCCCTCCTCATCAAAAGCCCTGAGGTAGGCCACAGCAGATACTGCTAGTGTAGAAGCATCTGCAAAGACACACAGCTCTCTCCGTAGTGTAGTATGCAGAGACGTGTGAATGTACTGCCTTGGAATCTGGAGCTTCTCAAGGTCTACTAATGAGGTTTGCCATGCTCTCCACTGTGTTTCTTTGTCAGATGGTAATGGTGCATCCCAATCACATTTTTCAGAACACAGTTCTCTGATTAGAGCCTTGCCTTGCATAGTGATAGGTGCTGCAAATCCCAAAGGATCATATAAGCTGTTGACAGTTGAAAGAACGCCCCTTCTTGTGAATGGCTTTTCTTCTCGGGAGACAAGGAAGGTGAAGCTGTCCTTTTGCAAATTCCAGTTGAGCCCTAAACTCCGCTGCAGAGGTAAAGGGTCTGCACCAAGGTCAAGGTCTTTTAGCTCCTTAGCCCATTCCTGTGAGGGGAATGCCTTCATTACCTCGGGACTGTTGGAAGCTATTTTGTGGAGACAAATGTTTGAGTCTGCTAACATCTGTCTTGTTTCGTTCAGAACACGAATGGCTTCAGCATCACTGGAGAATGAGGTTAATCCATCATCAACATAAAAGTTTCTTAGGACAAACTGTTTTGCCTCCTTACTATATTCATCTTGTCTTTCCAGAGCAGCTCTTTTTAGGCCATATATAGCAATGGCAGGAGAAGGGCTGTTGCCGAACACATGAACTGTCATGCGGTACTCTCTGATGGGTTTTTCAGGATCATTATCTTCAAACCATAAGAAACGCAAAAAGTCCCGGTGATCCTCACGAACAGTGAAACAATAGAACATCTGTTGTATGTCTGCTGTTACAGCGACTGGTTCCTTGCGAAAACGAATGAGGACCCCAAGAAGCGTATTGTTCAAATCTGGGCCACTCAGTAGAACACTGTTCAGGGAGATGCCCTCATGGGTAGCACTTGAGTCAAATACTACACGTATCTGACCTGGTTTGCGAGGATGATAAACACCAAAGATTGGTAAATACCAACACTCTTTTTCCTTGTTGAGTGGTGGAGCTGGTTCTGCATGACCTAAATCAAAGATTTTCTTCATGAATGCGAAGAAATGTTGGTTCATTTCTGGTCTTTTGTTGAGCATACGGCACAGTGTTGGGAAACGCTTCACTGCTTGGTCTCGATTGTTTGGGAGTCGGTGTCTTGGTGACCTGAAGGGTAAAGGGGCTGTCCAGCTGTTTGCCTCATTCACAAACATCTCCTTGTCCAGAATATCCAGAAAGACTTTCTCGTCCACAGAGATGGTAGGTATATCATCATGCGGTGTTCTCCTGAACAATTCCTCGCCAAGGCTATCAGTTTCATCAGATTTAATAATGTCGGTAATGTTAAGAGTACGAGTGTACGATGCTGGTGTATTTACCTCTTCTTTAACGTGTAGACGGTTATTACAGGGTTCAAAGAGAGATGTACGGAGGGGCGGCTATAGCTCAGTTGGTAAAGGCAGTTGCTTACGGACCACAGGGTGAGTGGTTCGATCCCCGGCGCTGGCTATATGTCGAAGTGTCCTTGGGCAAGACACTGAACCCCTAACAGCTCGTTCCCCTCCCCAGCAATGCAGGTAGAAAGCCCGGTAGAAAATTGGGGAGGGTTGTGTCAGGAAGGGCATCCGGCGTAAAAACTGTGCCAAATCAACATGCGGACAATGATCCGCTGTGGCGACCCTGAACTCACGGGATAAGCCGAAAGGAGAGTAGTAGTAGTAAAGAGAGATGTACGGCCATTGTTCAACACACAGGTCTTGTACACGTTGACATTAGCTGGCACATGAGCTCCTCCTAGACAGACTTCTCCTATTATTACCCAGCCAAGATCAAGGCGCTGGGCATATGGGGCGTTGTGCGGCCCGTTACAGTGTTCTCTGACTTTGTGGACTCTTAATACGTCTCTGCCGAGCAAGATAAGGATAGCTGCATTTTCATCAATAGCTGGTATCTTGTCTGCTACCTGTTTGAGATGAGCATAGTGTCCAGCAACTTCGGGTGTTGGGATTTCTGACCTATCATCTGGTAACATATCGCACTCAATCAATGTGGGTAGAGGAATACTGACTTTGCCATCTAATGACTCCACAATAAAATTGTTAGCTCGCCTCCCTGCGGTCTTCACAACTCCTGAACAGGTTTTCAACGTATACACAGCTGCATCTGTCTTGATGCCGAAAAGCTCAAAGAATTCAGTCTTTGCCAGGGACTTATTACTCTGCTCATCAAAAACCACATAGGTTTTGACAGACTTTTCTTTCTGCCCAGATGGGTATATTTTGACCAGACAGATCTTGGCACAGGATCTTGAACTTTTTAAACTTCCGCAAACATCAGTGCATTTTGATATCACTGCTGGAGAGAGGTTTTCTGCATGCTCCCCACCCTGAATCTCTAGGGCTGCGGAGATCTCTGATTTCCATGGTGCTGGCCCTGGATGTAAAGCTGTTAGATGCTGACGGCTGTTGCACTCTCTGCACTGTACATTCTCATTGCAATTTTTGGCCTTGTGGTTAGTAGAGGAACAGCATTTATAGCAGATGTTCTTTTCTTTGAGAAAGGTTTTCCTCTCATCTAACGATTTGCTTCTGAAGCCACGACATTTCCTTAAGGGATGTGGTTTGTTGTGCAGTGGACATTGTTTGTCAGGATCCATCACACTTTTGTCTGAGTTGTTGTAGTTTGCATCAGAACTCGTTGAGACTTCTGTTTTTCTGACAGACACTGAAGCTCTAAAATTAGACTTATAGGGTTTTTCCATTCTGGGTGGATTCATACCGCCAGTGAGTAATGGTGTAAAGCTTGGATCATTGAGAGTCTTAGCTTGGTTACACACAAATTTCACAAAAACAGAGAATGGTGGGTAAGCAGAATGGTGTTCATCTTTGTAGCGTGCTGCAAAAGAGATCCATCTCTCATGTAGCTGATGTGGGAGTTTCTGAACTATAGCATTGATGCCCCGAGATGTGTCCAGGTAATTAAGACCAGGTAAGAATCCATCTGTACGAGCTGCATCGAGTTCCATTAAGATGTCTCCTAGGTCCCTAAGTCTGTGATTTTCTCTGGTTGTGATCTTTGGAAATTCATCTACCTTATTTAGAAGGGCATTTTCTATTGCTTCTGGTGACCCATAGCATTCTTGTAGTCTTTGCCACACCATGCTGACCCCTGATGATGTGTTGTGAATACACACCGCCCTTATCCTCTTTGCTTGCTCAGAAGATTTGGGTCCCAGCCATTTACAGAGAAGATCAAGCTCTTCCCTTGGAGTCAAATTCAAATCTTCAGTGGAACTGAGAAAAGATGTCTTCCAGGCCCAGTAATTCTCTGGATTATCATCAAATGTTAGTAGTCCAGAACTTACCAACTCTCGACGTATTAAATACTTGGCTAAGTCGATTGTAGCAGATGAATTGGTCTCATTAGTTCTGGGTGTTGGTTGTGGAGGTGACTGTCTGGGGTGAAAGTCTGCATTGTGTGGTAGTGGTTTGTACTCACAAGTAGATGGACTTCTGTGATATTGATGCAGGTTGGTGTTCCTGGATAAGCTTTGTGCTTGTGGAATAGAGGAGAGTTAGGAACGTTGTGGTTGGATGCATGCAACACTGGTAACTCACCAGAGTTGTATTCTCTGATCTCCTTTGACTGTGTGTTATCCTTCCTCACGTCGTACATTGTGCTTTCACCATTGTCCATCTGAATCTGATGCGAAGGGTATATTAAGGGATGTGCTACTTTGGAGCTTGGTGAACGTCAGCCATTGAGCCAGTGGTTGCGTCCCTAGCATCGTCCTTTTTTATGTTTTGATAATCCACGTCTTCGAAGTCGTATTTAGCAGCTGCTTCCAGTACTTCAGCTTCTGCGATAGCTGCTGCTGCTGCTCTTTCTAGCCGCAGTGCGTGTAAGTTGGCATTAAGTTCTGCTGTCTTCCTGGCAGCTTCTGCTGTAGCCTTTTGTTTTTCTTCTTCTATATACGCTTGGGTTTTAATTAAGTCACCTTCTTTTTGAGCAAATGATGCTTATGTTCGTGCAGATGCTGCTTTAGCACGTGCCTGTGCTGCTATTAAACTAGCTGAGGAACGTTGACTGGAACGTGAGGTGCTTGAGCACTGTGATCGTGTTTCCAGCATTTCTTCCGTGTCATCCATATTGGCAAATAGTTACTGGATGCTGCTATACTTGTCTAAGAATGTTGTTTTTCTGTGTAAACTCTTCTTAGGCTGCCCGTAGACGGATGTCTTTTCACTATTCTGTCCTCACTAGTGTGGAGAGTTGCGTCTAGCTTGACAGATAGCTAACAGGTCCCTTCAGTAAACACTCAGCAGGTAGTTTTTGAGTTTTGAACTTTACTGAAGAAAGCAGTGTGAAACTGCAATACAAAATAAATAAGTGTTACAAATAGTTTCATTTTTACATACATGCAAAGTCATTGAAAGATATGAATTAAGCTGATTACAAATCAGAATGTATAACAGAAGTGCACTAAGCGGGTAACGTTAACGAAATTAGCCCGATGCTAACATACATGGAAAAGCCCATAGACATGCTACGCAATTAGCATCGTGACGTTTTATCGAACTAACAAATAAATTACAAACTAAACCATCTTAAGAGATACATATGATACGAGTGTTAACTTTAACATACTCGGTACTTACAGACATATGTTCTTTAGGGACTGATGGAAAAGTTAGAAAGAAAAATTGTCTGCTCACTGCTGAACTAATCTTTTGAACTTCCGGGTTCACAGTCAACTACGGTAAGCCAGATAAGACAAAACACGCAACCCATTCTCTACATATGAGTGGCAGCACACAAACATCTTTGAGCCTCCACCATGTTTGACTGTGTCCTTTTCTTTGAAGATCTAATTTCTTTTCTGTAAACGGTGCCATGATGTCCTTTACCAAAAAGCTCTACATTTGTCTCATCTCTCCACAGTATGTTCTCCCAGAAGGATTGTGGTTTTGTCACACAAGTTTTGGCAAACTCCAGTCTTGCTTTTTTATGTCTTTGTGTCAGCAGTGGTGTCCTCCTGGGTCTTCACTATAGCGTCTGTTACGCCCCTGTCTAGGGGGTTGGGGTGCAACATACAAAGATAAATTAGGATGTTCCCTCTCCAGTCCCCAAACCAAAATCCAGGATCTAGATGTTCCAACAGAATGATATTTATTTTAAACGAAAGAAAATGTCAAACAAACATGGCACTATAACTATAACCAAGGCCAAAATAACAAACAAAATAAGCTATTTCCCAAAGAAAGTGCCACCTATCCTTTAGAAAGAAACAAACAAAAAGACAGTCACTAACCCTAACTCCCTAATGTGAAAACAAGAGAAAACAATCAGTTCAGAAAATGGCAGTTCACCCCTACAGATTCAATACTATTTACAAAATATACAATATCTATACAAAACCATGGCACAAAGCCTAACAATTCAAAAATGCTCAACAATGTTTGGAGGCAAAGGACAGACAACATGTGCTGCTGCCAGAAAAGCCCTTCTGGCTGTTAGGAACCGTACTTTTCAAACTCCAGGAAGTGTAGGATGGACCAATCAGCTTCCTGTACTGCCCCCCAATCCAGTCAATCAGGCAGGGCACCTATAACTCAAAAACGAACAACAACACATATGGCCAGGGCCGTAGCAGCGTCCCTTTTCATTCAGGCAGTGACGGATAGTGTGAAGTGACTTCTCCACTTCACAATTTTATATTTATCCACAACTGGAACAATCCTTTGTTGTCATTTTTCATTAATTTTGTTTGTTGCCACAGGAGCAGTTACAGAAGCATCACATGCTTGAAAAACAATTATTTCTTACAATTTTGACAAGGTGCCAATAATTTTGAGTTCTGTGTGAATTTTGATCACGTTTGAATTTTCTTCTCAGTTTTTTTTTTTTGTGTGTTGTTCCAGTGCAAACAAAAACATTAAGCACGTAAAAACCAAGACATTTGCAATTGGAACAATTTTCTGAGAGAAGAGTTGTGTTTTCTGAAAGAATTGCAAGGGTGCCGATATTTTTGGCCATGACTGTAGCTAATGTATTTTAGTACTGATGTACTATCAGTCCAATATATGGAGACCTCCAGTGGTAGCTGCAGTTCCTTCCTTAGTATTCTGTCCACATGTACTGTCATGCACGATTGATTAGCATTTTAACATCCATGTCCTTTAATGGAAGACTAATGCAGTAGTGTCTGGTTACCATTCTAGCAGATTGTGTCACTTAACCAAAAACAAATGATCAGTCTTAGACATCTCCTGCTCCTCCTCTTGACCACCCTCAGGAAAGTCATATTGAACTGCTGACTCCACAGATCCTCTAGCATTTATCCAACTTTGCAAAGAACTCTCCATGACCTTAAGAGTTGAGTTTGTCTGTTTTTTTCACTATGGCTGGATCAGCTTCCCCTTCCATTATTCACCAAATGTTAATCCACGTGTTTAATCCAAGTAGAGATGGTTTCTACTAATGTGGAGGCAGACTTTCTCGTGTCCGGAGGTCCAACAATTATCCACTCCAGCGATCATTGTATGACAAACACTGAACATTTATTAAATTCTACATTCCACAATGAGCTGATAACAAAGTAGTTCCACAGAAAAACACTGAGATGAGAACCAAAAAAGTCCACAAAACAAGTTCCACAAAATAATTCCACAGAATGCCGTAAGAAACCGTGTACCTCCACAGCTACGCACACTCAACTTTCCACTACAACTTTAAAATGTATTTCATCCTACATTTACATTTACAATCCTGTTCTATTGAGATACAAATTGCCCTCTCCAACATACTCTTGCAGAACCTCAAAACCATATTTTATTGAAACATTATTTGTCAAAATGAAAAGAGAATTTTACTGTTTATACTGGTCCTGTAGCTGTATTAAAAGTGATAAGACATTTATATTCATTACATGTAAAGTTAATGGCTTTTTTGCTTTAATTTTGATGATTACAGCTACAGTTCATTAAAGTCAAAACTTTCTCTGTCAGCAATAGTTCTTTGACATCGATTTGGTGTATCAATGTTTGCCACATATAATCCTGATGTAAATATTTTTAAAGTAGTCTGCGAAGATGTGAAGACCTAAGAGTGCACATATTTGACATTAATAAAATAAAACTAAAATAATAAAAATGTAGTTACGTATCAAGTCAGTCAGTTCACCACTAAATTACATCACTCCAGATTTGATTACTGTGTTGTGTCTCTGTCTTGTAGATAGGGGGACCTGGTGGGTCAGTGGTAGAACGTTGGGTTTGAATGCAGAAAGCAGTGGGCCCAAGGGTCACCTTGGTGCTGAGCCCAGACAAAAAAACAAAATGAGAGGGTTGTGACAGGGAGTGCACAGAGGCCGGCTCCCAGTTTTTTTCCTTTCACTGCTTACCTCAGTGCTCAGCCTGAGCTCTGCTCAATGCAGAACTTTGTTTTGATTGGTCAGCAATGGCATCGCGGCCAATCAGATGTGAGGATATGGGATCATTATGTAAAAACAGAGAGTCGGGTGCTGAGAAGTGAAGCGGTGCTCCACTGCAAGTTAACTGTCTGTCAGATAGCGGTGACGAGAGTGTGTGAGTTGGTGTAGTTGAAACTATGAGTGACACCCGAATGAGAAGCAGCATCTGGCTCCAGTTTAAAGATAATGGAAACAGCAAAGCAGAGTGTGTTCACTGCAAGATGACAATTACTTTAAGAGCAGGTTCCACCTCAAACCTGCATAGACATATGAGAACTGTCCATCCTACAGTGCAGTTAGAGGAGAGAGGGAAAGCTGCCACACATCTACAGATCCTGGTGTGTCTCATCCCAAAAAAACAGCAACTGCAGCAGCATCTACTGGCTTCCCCACACATGCAGGAATAACCAAAGTGATGATCCCATCCAAACAGCACAGCATTAGTGAAGAGTTGGCTAAAATGATAGCTACTGATTTCCAACCCTTTTCCATTGTGGAGGACAGAGGTTTTAAAAGTTTTGTCAAAACTTTAAATCCCACATTCTCTACCCAGTAGAAGAACATTGTTCCAAACAACAATACCTAAACTATATGAAACAGAACGGGCATTATGGCAAGAAAGGGTGAAAAAAGCTCCATCAGTTTGCCTGACAACTGACTGCTGGACCTCCAGAACAACCTGCTCTTTCATGGCTGTCACTTGCCATTTCATTGATAATTACAAGATGACATCTTGCCTTCTGGACTGATTTGAGTTCACAGACAGACACACTGCAGAAAACCTGGCAGAGGAGCTAGTAAGAGTGTCAAGTAGAGGACACAGTGGTGCTGTGTGACCTGTGAAGGCCTACAAAAAATCCTAAATTAAGAGCTGGCTCTTCTTTGGGAGCTGAGCCAAAAGAACTTCACATCGCTAATGGATCGGATCTCTGGAAAAGTTTTTTTTCACTCCCTTGCCATCGCAGAACGATGACGAACTGGTGACGTAGGTGGAAAGTAGTGGACCTCAGCAGAAGATCGACCGTAAAACAAACGCGTGCAGTGTTCGACAGTTGGTCTTTACCAAATCTTACCATCCAAGCGATTAGCTGTGGGAACCTACCGGTAAAGATCATAGTACCTAGTCGCTTTCCCATAAAACCAACTTCCGGGTAAAAATAACATTGTGGACGTTTAACGTTCACCATCTTTTTGCTTTGTCTGAGCGCTGCTGATAGAGAAACAAAAGACAGGAGCATACGACGAAGACGAATGTCAAACTAAACATGTCTAACGTCACTTTAAGGTGGATTTTGTTCATGTGCCTTCTTTGCTCGTGTTGGCTGATCCATTCTGCCTCAGCAGGTAGGTTGTATCCGTGCCTAAATCATATACTGGAAACACAAATCTGCTGTGGGTTGATCAAATTGAAGCTAATTTAGGCCGTTGACACATGGAACCGACGGTAAAGAAACTACTGCTTCGTCTATACTGAAAAGGGACATTTGGACACAAGAGAAACACCTAATATAAGCATTAACATTCTGAACCTGTGTGAAACAAACAGAAAGCGAAAGACATGTGAGTGGACAGGTACAAACAGAAAGGAAGAGAATTAGCTTCATTGGCCAAGTATGCTAACACATACAAGGGTTTTGCTGGGGATCATTGCTAACTCTCAGGGACACGTTCAGTAGTGACCTACATACATACACTTATGTCTTAATGACTCACCACAAGTATAATCATATTATACCAGGGCTTGACATTAAAAGTCACATATTGTGCAAAATCCACTTTTTGGTCATTTGTCTTTACAAATACAGGTCATTCAGAAAGTTTCCCAGCACTTAACTTTTTCCACATTTGTTATGTTACAGCCTTATTCCAAAATGGATCAAATTCATAATTTTTCCCAAAATCAGCCACTTCATGATGCTTTCCAATTGCCTGAACAGAGTTTACTTTCCCTGGGTAAGTGGGAAAGTGTTAATGTTGAGTAACTGTCTTCAGGTTACGTCTGTATAACAACATATAATTGGCGCTTAAAGTATTGAACCATTTTCACGTGGATCCATACATTTATTGAAATTATACAAAATATCCTCTATCCTGAAACAGGATATTGAATTACCTTTATCGGGATATTAGATTTTACTCATTTTACACAACCCTACGTTAAGTTACATCCAGCTGTAAATATCAGTCAAGTTCTGCCAGCTGGATTTGAAAGCAAACATTTCATTGATGGATTGTATTAAATCCTGAGAGGAACTTTTTCAATGCAATAAACTGTGACTGTTAATATTATTCTGAGGATCAAGTCTAAGAAAAATCCAATCCATCAACAATTTTAATCGTTGAAGCCTAAATATAATTTCATCAGTGTAGCACATCATTTCAGTCAGTTTAACAGAAACTCAGTTGAACAACCAAACAATGAAAGATTTTTAAGATGTTTTTCATTAAAAGAATTTATAAAAAGGGTGGAGGTGTAGCTTCATATGTGGGTAAAATGTTGAAATGCCAAGAAATCCAGTCAGTGGTAATCACATTAAAGAGTGTGTTACTGTAAAATTATCTCTGAGAGAATCATAAATATGATCAGTTGTGTGTACAGAGCACCAGACTCTAGTATTTTCACATAGCCAGGCAGGTTTTTTTGCATTAACAAAGGAAATCACAATTTAAAAACTGCATCTTGTATTTACTCAGGTTATATGTGTGTATATCAAAACTGAATAATTTAGTGTGACAAATATGCAAACAAATAAATTAATCAGAAATCGGTGAATATTTTTTTAATGCACTTTTTAAAGATCTTGTACATGAGAAGGTTTTTATTCTGTACTATTTAATTATTGTTTCATACATCACCTGTTGTGTAGAGGTTTGGGGAGATCCCTGTAAAACTCTGTAATCAAATGTATATTTTACAGCAGAGAGCTGTAAGAATTATCAGTAGATGTTCTTATCAATGACCTCAAACCATCTGTTTCTCAAAGCACTGTTAATGACATTTGATAATAAACTTTAAAATTGTTCAGATGTAATATATAAAGGAAGTAAAAAATTGCTACCAAATAACATAGAAAATATATTTCGAGAGAGAGAGTTTGTATAATGTCTAAGGCCTTATTTGAGAGGACTTACTGTATATTGTACAAAGTTTCAGTGATATGCATGAATGTTCAATTAGCAGCAGTAAGTGACATGTCTGAGCATCTGAGAACAAATCTGCAGCTTCTTCTAAATCACATAATAATGATAATGATCATAAAAAAAATAACTAAGCATACAAAGTCGTGCAGGTGAAGGATCCATCTAGTGTCTTAACTGCAAATCCTGTTCAGGCAGCGTCCACCCTAGACAAGTCTCCAGTCTATCTCAGGGTTAACACAGAAACATACACAGACAGACAATTATTCACCGTCATTATATTGTAACGATAATTATATTAATAATGACTAAGCAAAAAACATTTATATTTGGTGATCTATAATCTCATCAAACCAGTGTGTGTAAGCACAATTCAGGATTCATGTTTTTACAGGACATTTGAAGTTATTTACATGTTGGACACAAAACCTTACGTGTCAGCATGTGAATAGAACAAATGAATCACAGATCCTTTGTAAACATCATGTCTGCTGTTTGTGGAGAGAGCTTTTGTTTAAATACAGTATGTTTCAGTGTTTAGTCTGTTTGAATATTAACTGCTCTCAATTTTTCCTAAAGAACTGTTTGACTGAGCTTTTCTCTGGATTTTTCCCTGTTTTTGTTCAGATCTAAATGTTGAAGGGAAACCTGGAGATAATGTCACTCTGCAGTGTCAGGGGACAGAAGAGTTTACATTTATCAAGTGGAACAAACCTGATCTGAAGTCAGAGTATTATGTCTACTTCATTAGAGATAAGGAGTTATATAAACAGTACCAGCATGAATCTTTTCAAGATCGGGTTGAGCTTAAAGAGCCAAACATGAAGAACAGAGACGCATCAGTGATTCTGAAGAACATCAATATCAACGACGCTGGAACATATGAGTGTTTTGTTGGAGATGAAGGCAGTTCTGAGCTCATCAACAGAGTCACTTTGACAGTTCATCAACCAGGTGTGTGTGTGTGTGTGTGGATCAGAGGTGAAGTTGCTTCCTGGTTGTTGATGTGAGAGTGAACCATCACAGATCAGATGTTTGTGTTTTCTAAAGATGTTGCTGATGAGACTTTGTAGCAAACAGCTGCTATGAGTGATGGGATCAAAGTGCAGTAGATAATGTCTGACAGGAGTTTGAAGAGGAAATGGATTCATCACCTACCTGACACCTCACACCTCACATCTCATTCTCTTCTCACAGGTGATGAAGCAGAATCAGATGGAAACAACAGAGGACATGTTGGACTGGCAGTGGGTTTGTCAGTTGTTGGTGTGATTCTTGTTGCTGTTGGTGTTGTTGCTTTTCTGATCTTTAGAAAAAGATCCACAGAGCTTCATACTAACCTGCTGAAAGTGCAGGTGAATGACAGATGTAGCTGTAAAATGTCTCAGATCTCTTACAGCCAATGTAGCATGTGATACATAAACACTGTACAAATACCTGTAAACTCAATTACTATTTACTTTAGCAGAAGTTTCTAAGATCAGAATCAGTCTTATTATAATCTATATGTGACTTACTAAGTTCACTTATTAATCAGTAATTTAAAACACTACACTATTAAAACACAGTATCTATGGATGTTTCTGAATGTTTTAGTTCAAATGAAGAAGCACATGAAGAAAAGACACTAACTTTAGAATCACAGTCTTCATCTGAATGACTTTGGACTTACATGGTGCAAACGTGGGTTTGATTCAATGCAAATTACATATTACATATTCCTTTCATCATTAGAATGGCTACAAATATGCTAAAAATAGATATGAGGATATTAATTAAAGCAACTTCTATATTAAGTGTAAAGCAAAGAAGAACTTGTCTGTGTCCTGAATGATTCCTTGTGAAAACCTGCTTCTATTCTTGACATTTTCTGAATTAAACTTTCCCACAACTGAACATGAACGGGAGCCTCACTGTATTTGGGGATTTTAAATGTGTTGTTGATGTTGATAATCAAATCTCCCGAACAGTTTTCATCAGTGTGAAACAAGGGATTTGTGTGTTTTCCATAACTGTAGAGATGCTGGCAAATTCTCCTGTGACCCAGACACACTAAACATGGCTGCAGTGCAGAGACAGTCGGTTCTAAAGGTTTTTGACTGAGACGCAAACAATTTCTGCTTTATTAGTAACTTTTGTAACAATCCTATTTATTGTAATTTGATCACTGTTTCGTGTCAGGGACATAGGGGGCAGTGTACTTTAGCAGGATTCCACCATTTTGGCTCGTTTGTATTGATGGGAGCCAATCAGCATCCAGAGCAGTTTATAAAAGGTTGAGAGACTGTGTGTGAGGGGCTCTGGCTTTGTGAAGAGGACAGACGTGTGTTCAGGGCCACCACTGTTTGAAGACAGTTGGAAAAGTTGCAGGCCTGGTCTGGAGGCTTTCTTTTGTTTGCTGCCATCTTGGCCATGTGCTTTTGTGTGGGCACTAGTTTTGACGTCCTTTTGAGAAATTGTTTAGTGGTAAGAGGCTGGACCTTGTTTTTCTATCCAGTTAGGTCCAGACAGATGTTCTTTCATTTGGCACAGCTGTCCGGTCCAGGCCTCTGACCCTGTACTGTGGTTGTTTTTCAATTAAAAATCAAAAGCAAAGTCAGAGTTTGATTTCTTTGATAGAAAGGATTCTACTTTCAGGATTTAGTTGGTTTAATGTTATTTTAGAAAAACAGGGTTTGTAAAAACAAATTTGTCCTGTATGTGCAGGAAACAGATGAAGACAGCTGCTATCAGCTGAACTCACATAGAACTGTTATTATCCAGTTCTGCCACCTGCTGGTTGACACAGGGAACAGTTCCATGGGTGGTTTTGTTCTGTTCAGGGGCCTCATTTATCAACTCTTCATATAACGTCTCTGAGAGCAGTCAGATTTTTTCTTGCGCTTTAAATTGTGTGTAAATGTAGAACTTCCTCTGAGCAGGTGAACCAACACATTCTCTGTGGTAAAGCGGTAAAATTGTGGATCCATTGAAATAACACGCACACAAACTGCAACTCTGTCAGACAATATGGAAACAATATTTTCTGTGTTCCCATTTTAATTTGGAACACAAGACGAACATTTTGTACAGAATGAATGATGCCATTAATGCTTCTATTCCATCTTGTTTCACTCATAATTAATTAATATACACATATGCTTTTGTTTTTATTGTTATTCTTAAACTATGTTCTGGCCAAACTATTTAAAATGAATGTGGCGTTAAAACATTAGAACCACCTCTTCTTATCATGCACTGCAGTAGAACTCCACGACCCACTTTGACCTCAATAATTATCACCTTTCTGACAGTTTTAACCTAAAAACGGAGAAATCATAAGCTTGTAAAAGTAAAACTCATGGCAGAGCCACTGTATCACACTGCACAGCTGGTCATAATGTTTTACCTGATTGGTTTATATAAGTAGTGATGTCAGTATGTCTGGGGTGGTTCTTTACTGTCGTCTGCTGGAGACATCACATCAACTTCTTGCCGACTAAAAGGAAGGAAGCGGGTAAAGCAGCTGTTACCAAACTAAGTGCAGACGTCTTATCAAGTTGTACAATGGACCAACGATGTATCCAGCTGCTACTCTGTAAGTACAGTCTCTATTTGTTAAATCTATGCTGAACTTCATAAAAGTAGTGGTGATGAGATACAGCACAACATGACAGAAAAGGTTATGGTATCAAACATGAAATGAGATTTAAAATAAAATGATCCAGAGCAGCATCATGACAATATTTAAACAAATAGAATTTATATGCAGTATAGATGAAATATAATAAGTATAAATGTATCACTTGTAAAATATTTTACAAAGATTAATTTTAATTTGGATGGATTTAGTTTGAATTAAAGTTGTATTTAATATTTATTGATTTATTATCTATTTCCTGGCTTTATACTGTTGGTCTCACACAACCATATAAATAATCACCCTATTGTCTGTAAACCCACTTATTACATCCACATCAGCAACTGTGTAACGTAACGTATTTGAAGGTGAACCTCTAATATTTGGATCAGTAACCTTTTGAAACAAAGGTGTGTTAAACAGAACCATATTTCATTGTAATGTGTAACATCCATATTTAATGAAATGTTACTGTAAGTAAATACATGCAAATCTCCAAATTAGCTGACTGTCTTTTGTCTTTGTGTTTGTGTAGTTGTGACTTCACTGCTGTGCTCAACAAACCAAGGTTGGTACATTTGTCATCCAATATTCATCAGCTGTTAAATGGTCAAACTGCTGATTTTACACATGAAGAATAATGTACTGGTCCTGCTCAGTCCTCCTCACCCTGGGAAAAACTGTTGTATGATGTTCTCTGGCTGTGGTGGAGAAAACAAGCTAAATATTGGCTATAAACCAAGAGTCCATGAAGACACTTGGGTATTATTGTAAACAAAAAGAGTAAAGATGCAGCTTAAGTTCACTCTGCACATGTAGAACAGATGCTAACTTTTAATGAACTAGTTAAAATGAATGGAGTCAATACACATAATGAAAACATGTTGTTTTATAAAGTAACTTGAATCTGAAACACTGCTAAACTTCCTCTTTATAAGTTAATGAAAACTAAAGAAAGTATCTTCATGGACTGTTACTCAGTGGACACTTAAGACCAAATACTTTCTATATACTGCTAATACTACTGTATGACATTGTTGTTGGTCTGATTATTGTTACTTTTTACCATTTTTCCTCAAATGCACTGAAACTCTCACAGTTCATCTGACTGTGAGTCCCAACAGTGCTCAGTTCTTTGAGGATCAGTCTCTTACTATCAGCTGTGAGGACGTCGACAGCTCTGCTGAATGGACAGTGATGATGAACACAACTATAGGCACAATGCTACAGTGTGAATATGGATTGAATGAATCACATAGGTTTACCTGTAAACTCAACCACATTGCCAGATTGGACAGGGGAGTTTACTGGTGTGAGTCCAGAGAGGGATCAACCAGTAACAGCATCACCATCACTGTCATTGGTAAGATCAGACTGTGGAGTTAGTGTTGATGAAGCTGTGTGGAAATGGATGAAATGCTGTAGTTTGTCTCTGTGTTGAGGTGGAGCAGTGATCCTGCAGAGTCCTGTCCTCCCTGTGATGGAGGGACATGATGTCTCTCTGCACTGTCAAACAAAGAGGCCTCCCTCCAAGCTCCCAGCTGATTTCTATAAAGATGGCTCCCTCATCAGGACTGAGCCTACAGGTCACATGACCATCCACCATGTTACCAAGTCTGATGAAGGCCTCTACAAGTGTCACATCAGCAGTCATGGAGAGTCTCCACCCAGCTGGATCTACGTCACAGGTCAGGAGCTTCACTTTGATTTCAATACTTATTTCATCCACATGTTCACCTGAACAGTTCGATTCTTTCCGCAGAAAAACCTACAACCACATCTGCATCCCCCATATGTACAGTATCACCATGTGCCTTCTCCTCCCTCCATCCTTGGATCAAACCAGTCCTCCACCTGGTGGTGTTCTGTCAGTTCCTCATCTGCGCTGTCATCATGGTGTCTTTATATCGAAAGATGCTCACAGGTAAAACTCATCAGTCACAGTTGTTTGTAACAGAACTTTTGTTTTAACTGTTAATACATTTACTACTTTTCTTTCTTTCCTCCTCCAGTCATAGGAAATCACCTGCCCGTGACCCGCCTGTGAATGTGGAACTGAGTGAATAGAACCAGGGTGTGTGTTCATGGTGATACAGGAACATGTGATCCAGTACAAATAGGGCTCACTGATGTGTTTTTAGTTGGTTTTGGACAAAGACAGATCCAAGGCTTTGTGATTTCTGCACCTCCAATCTCAAACTATTTTCTTATTATTGTGGAGTTGTTTTCTACTCTTTGGCCACTGCTCTGACAGGACATATTTGAGCACCTCACCAATCACGGGGTCCTCTCTTTGGGCTTCCCTTAAGGTGATTTTAGGGATTTCTGCTACTGATGTTGTCATGTCATTATTTTCAGTTACTACTGTTGAGATGATCGCAGGGCACAGCCAGGGCTCAGTTGTTTGGCACTGAACAGGCACCGCTTGTGTCACGCTGTTCATTACCTCAGGCATTATTACCTGTGTACATGTTTCCATGTACTGCTCCATATCAAATGGCATACGCGAGAGACCATCAGCGTCATTGTTTGCTCTGCCGGGACGGTACTTGATGGAGAACTGGAAGTCGGCTAGTTCTGCTACCCACCTATAGGTGGTTACGTTCAGCTTGGCAGTAGTGAGCACATATGTGAGAGGGTTATTGTCGGTGTAAACTGTGAATGCTGGAGCATAGTACAGATAGTCCCTGAACCTCTCACATATTGCCCACTTCAGAGCCAGGAACTCCAGTTTTCCCGAGTGAAGGTGGTAGTTTTTCTCTGGGGCTGTTAGAGTCCGGGACCCGTATGCAACCACAGCCAACTTTCCCTGCTGCTTCTGATAAAGCACGGCTTCGAGCCCCTCCTGCGAGGCATCGCAATGTAGGGTAAATGGCTGCTCGAAGTCAGGATATCCTAATACGGGCGGCTGAGAAAGAAGGTCAATGAGCTGGCACAATACCTGCTGATGTTCCTTTAACCATGTAACTGGATGACTTGATCACAACTGGCCTCCACTGTTCTGCTTGTTTTTGTCCTGTTTTACTCGTTTGTGCTTTCCTTTCACCATTTTGTCTGAAGAGAGGAGATCATACAGAGGCTCGGCTATGCGAGAGAAGTTTGGGATATAGCTTCGATAATATGAAAGGAATCCCAACAACTTTCTTAACTCTCCTACAGTGGTGACTTTTCTTTGCTTCAATGCCTGCACAGGGGCGATGTCTGCAGGATCCATAGTGTAGCCATCCTTTGTGACCAGCATCCCTAGAAACCTCACCTGATTTTTGAAGATCTCGCATTTTTTTGGTGTTAGCTTGACCCCATGGTTCTTATAACTGTGTAATACACTTCTGAGGTCACTGAGATGGTCATCAAATGTCTTAGAATGGACCAGATTATCATCCAAATATGGTAGGCAGATCTCATCTCGCAGTCCCCCTAGACACTCTTCCATGGACCTCTGGAACTCTGCGGGTGCGGATGAAAATCCAAAAGGGATCCTCACCCATTCGTACAAGCCCCAGGGTGTGATGAATGCAGTGAGAGGGCGGCTTGACTCTTCCAGGAAGCCTTGGTGGTAAGCCTTCCCTTGGTCGAGGACAGAAAACCAAGAGCTTCCCTTCAGACTGTTGAGCAGATCTTGTATTCGGGGTATTGGGTGGCGATCTGGAATGGATTTCCTATTTAGCTCCCTATAGTCACAGCACAGACGTAAGCTTCCGTCCCTTTTCCTCACACATACAATGGGACTGGAGTAAGAAGATTTTGATTTCTTGATCCAGCCTCTGTTCAACAGATCCTCCAGATATTCTTTTACCTCCTTATGAAGTGGCTTGGGGATGGATACATATGTCTTCTTGACCGGTGTGGGGTCACTCAGGCGTATTTTGAGCTGCAGTGATGGAATGGTCCCCACGTCATTTTCATCCCGAGAAAAAGCTCCACACTCCTCCCTCAAGACCTGTTTGACCTGCTGTTGTTGTGCTAAAGAGAGATGACTGAGGGGGACTGGGGGGTCCCAGCTATTTTTATCACCATTCACTGTCATGTCTCCTTGCACTGTCTCCTTAGTCTCCATTTCCTGTTTTTCTTGAGGCTTTTGGTTCACCGTTCGTATTTCATTCTTTCCCACTGGTTCTGCCGGTGCAGGGTAGATGGATTTAACTACAAGGGTCTGCCCCAGTATGGTTCTTGGAGGGAGATAGATATCATGAGCAGTGTTATTCTTCACTGGGATAGTAAAGCGGGACCAGGTGCCTCTCTGTAACCGCACCACACTCTCTTCAATGTGCAGCCCCTCCGGGAGCTGTGGGTGTGAGCGGGGTTCAAAAAGGACATCTTGTTGCTCTGGGAGGGGGCCTACACGTACACTGCATTTAAGTCCTTTTGTCTGACCTGGAGGGATAGTCGTAATCTCTTTACCTCCTTTGACCATGCCTTCTCCTAGCCTGTCATCTCCACTCCTCATTAATTTCAGAAAGACTTCGGTCCTTTTGCAGTCAAAAGAGAATGCTGCACTGACAGCCTCGGTAACCCCACGGGGTGGGTCTATGCCCTTCTCTAACAGATGTTCTATTACATTGTATCCAATAGTTGGTTCTTCAGCCACACCATCTTCATTAGCTACCAGCATTGGGACTAAGAGTTCCAATTGTGTGGTGTGGTCTGATGGCAGTTTAAATTTAACTTCCACCCACCCGGAGAAGGGGATTGGTGTCTGGTTCACTGCTCTTCCATCCAGTGTTTGTCCATGGTATTTGGGATGTGCCGTTGTCTCCATTTCTCATTTATCAGGCAGAGTTGTGACCCAGTGTCCCACACTGCTCTTGTCTCAACCTCGTTCAACAGGCAGGTGATCATCAATTTCTTCCCAATCAGGCTGAGCAACCGTGCTCTGCGTCTTGGAGAGAGAAGACTGACACTGATCATGTCATTTCTCTGTGATCCAATGTCTTGTGCTCTAACATCCCTTTTGTTCTCTATACCTTGGATACTGTCATCAATCAGCTTACAAACATCTCCAGATGGCTTACTTTTCTTGTCTGCTGATGGTGTTGGTGTTGCAGTGCTTGCTGACAATTCTACCTGTCCTGGTTTTTTTTCCGTGCTCCTCCTCATCCTACACCCACGGGATAAGTGACCGCTTTGCCCACATTTGAAGCAATGGTCACACTGTTCTCCCATTTTGTTGTCCTGACATTTTCTGCAGCTACGTTCGCTGCTTACTCGTTGCTGTACTGGAAGCTTAGGAGATCCATGGATAACTTTTTTTATTTCTTCCATCTCTTCTTTCAGTTTTTTGATTGTATCCAGCAGTTCAGCTTCCATTTGAGTGGTTGCTGGTGGTGTTTTTTGCATTTTAATTTTGGTGGGCATGGAGGAGAACTGTTCTTCACCACCAACTGCTCTCACTGTTGCCTCAGGACTCTTTCTGCTTTTATTTCTCTCACCTTGAATTCTTTACTGTTCTTTCTGAATTTCTGCTGCCGTTCCCACTCTAGGCTGGCTGCTTCATTTGTTTTTGCAATCAACACGTCATCAGTGACGGCTGGGTCATCCAGATAGTTTTTTAGCTGATATTTCACACTGTCACTAATTAGCCCAGTCCGCACCGCTCTCAGAAACTTCCTCTGAACCAGCTCAGGGCTGTACTGCTCATCTGTACCAGGCTCTCTGGAAGAAGCTAACAGTCTCTCTTTCAGCTCTATTGCCCTAAAGAGGAAGTTTTGTGGGGACTCGTGATTATCCTGGGTGATGTTTATCAGCCGATGGTACAGATCAACAGAGCTATACTTCTTGCAATGTCCCTTTAAGATGGTGGGAAAGCTGGGAAAAAATGAGGTCTGTTTTAATCTCCAGCATATCGCGGAGGTTCAACCCTGGGCTTACAGCTTGGACCACTGCCTCAATAATTTCCGCCTCACTATGGTTTTTCTTTAGTCCCATGTCAATCTGGTGGATGAGGTTAGAATAAGACAGCTTGTCCCTCTGCCCTCTTTCTCCAATCTGTCCATTAATTTTGAACTCCCTCCGAAGAGTTACTTCAGGTGACTATGGACAAGGCTGGTTGGTGAGGGAAAGCATGACTTTGTTGCTGACTAGTTATTCTGTTAGTTAGCTTCAACATTTCCTCCTCAGGTTTCTTGGTAGAGGTCTGAAAACTCAGTTGTAGTTCTGCATATTGTTCTTGTAAGCTGGCCAACATAGCAGCATCTTTGCTTGCCCTAGCCCCTGTCCCCTGTGCTTGGTCACCTCTTACCTTCACCTCTTTAGCATTTGTTAATAAGTGGACCAAAAACTCATGAGCCACTTCCTCTTCCTCATTTTCAACAGCTATTTCTGCTGCTTCGGTTATTAACCTGATCAGCGTGTGCTTTTTGGACTGTTTGTCAGTGGAGATTTTTGCTTGCAAACACACCTCTTGTAGCTGCTCCAACCTAAGAGATACCAGGGTCTCACTCAACTGGTCTTGCAGGTGCTCCAGCGCCATTTCGTTTGTGTTGCCTCTGCAACCTCACACTGTCTTCTCAGTAGCACAGCTGATCCCCGTACGGGCCACCAAATTTTGTAGCACACTTGACAAAACACGCATACAGGATCTTGTGGTTTCTCTCTCTTCACTGCAAAATTACAGACAAACAGTACACTGTTGTTAACATCGTTCTGTCTCGTGTCTCGTTTCAGCGCTATATGACAGTGTGTCGGCGCTGCCTGTACAATCCCGACAGAAACGCTCGCTAAAGGGCGTCTCCCTCTTGTGGCGAACATCGGTAACAACACTTATAAAAGCTCACTATGTTGTCTGTGTGCAGAAGACTGAAGTGCACATGTCTCAAAATAAGGTAAACTAGCAAATCAAATGTGCCAAAAGAACAGTGTAGAATACGAACTAAGATACAATGGCGTTAAATAACAATATGTGTTTGGGCTCGAACCTGTTTTAATTCACTGCCCTCACATGATGATTATAATAATAGTATTAAAACAACGGGAACATATTATAAAAATAAGAGATGCACAACACCAGTGACATAATAGTCGTCATGGTAGCAGCACATCTGAATCCCAAAGTTCACATTTAGTTACTGGGGCATCCTGAAAGTAGGGACTAAGAGGACAAAAAACCACAACATCAGCTGGACAGACAGCAGGCGCAGTACTGATGGTGACGGGAACTGTTCCATCATCCTCTTATAATCCCTGTGATCATCACACCTGCTGTAACACATTCAAATTTAGCAACTTTCCTGCACCACCCAGTTTCTTTAGGTCTGCACTTTAGTTCATTTTCTTCTTTATTCAGTTGTACTTGCTGTGAGACCCACACATGCTAAAAGCAAGTGTCTTGATAAAGCAAGCCAGCAATCCACCCAGGGCACCAAGCCAGGGGTTGGTCCAGAGAGGCCCTGGCCCCTGCTAAAGTCTATTTGGCTGTGGCTAGTTGCTGGATTGGTTTGACAGCAGTATTTGAGCAGCACAGCAGAGTAATTGTGTGTAAATCAATTCATAAGTCACATTTTAGGAACAGTGATATCAACACTACTATTGTTCTTCTTTTTGACAGGGGCGAATGTGGCACAGGAAGGTAGAGCGTTTGTTCACCAATCTCGCAGTTGTTGGTTCAGACTTAACTCTGAGCAGCAATGACTTCATGACTTTCTTTATGAATAAAATTGTAGCTATTAGAGAAATAATTCACCATATCCTCCCCCCAAATATTACAGATAGATCTTCATGTACAGCAGTGCTAGAATCATCGATAAGGCCCCAATCCCTGTTAGACTGCTTTTTACCCATAGATCTCTCTGAGCTAACTTCAATTATTACCTCATCTAAACCAACAACCTGTCTGCTAGACCCTATTCCAACTAAGCTGCTCAAGGAAGCTTTACCCTTAATAGATACGTTCATATTAGATATCATCAATCTATCTTTAGAAACAGGCTATGTACCACAGGCCTATAAGGTAGCTGTAATTAAACCATTACTTAAAAAACCCTGTCTTGACCCAGGTGTTTTAGCCAATTACAGACCAATATCTAATCTCCCCTTTATTTCTAAAATAATTGAAAAAGTAGTCGCAAAACAATTATGTGATCACCTTCATAGGAATAATTTGTATGAAGACTTTCAGTCAGGATTTAGAGTTCATCATAGTGCAGAAACAGCACTGGTAAAAGTCACCAACCATCTTCTCATGGCCTCAGATAATGGACTCATCTCTATACTTGTTCTGTTAGATCTTAGTGCTGCATTTGATACCATTGATCATAACATTTTATTACAGAGACTGAAAGATGAAATTGGGATTTTCCACTACGTGTATCTGACAGGAACTTTGCAGATGTAGATTAATACATCATATACATCAACAAATAATGATGTATTATTATAAAAATTAGTTGTAGTTTCTGCAAAAATTGTTATGTACTTGTGGCTCAATTGGTTATTGTTATGTAAGTTAAATGCCTGTTGCTAACCTGCTAACTGGGAAAACTCTCACTCACTGACATTTCAAGAAAGAACCAACGTTTACTCTGGTAATGTTTTTTTCTTATATTGATGTGTCTTCTTCTTCTTTTCCTTTTGGCTGTTTCCTTTCAGGAGTCTCCACAGTGAATCATGTGCCTCCATCTAACTCTGTCCTCTGCATCCTCTTCTCTCACACCAACTAACTTCATGTCCTCTCTCACTACATCCATAAATCTCCTCTTTGCTCTTCCTCTAGACCTCCTGCCTGGCAGCTCCAACCTCAGCATCCTTCTACCGATATATTCACAGTTTCCTCTGAACATGTTCAAACCATCTCAATCTGTCCTCTCTGACTTTATCTCCAACACATCTAACATGATCTGTCCCTCTGATGTCCTCATTCCTGATCCTGTCCATCCTCGTCACTCCCAAAGAAAACCTCAACATCTTAAGCTCTGCTACCTCCAGCTCTGCCTCCTGTCTTTTCTTCATTCCTCTGTTTTCCAGAGCAGACCTCCACCTTTCTAGATTTTCCTCCACCTGCTCCCTGCTCTCACTACAAATCACAATGTCATCTGCAAACATCATAGTCCATGGAGATTCCTGTCTAACCTCATCTGTCAGCCTGTCCATCACCAGAGCAAACAAGAAGGGGCTCAGAGCTGATCCTTGATGCAGACCCACCTCCACCTTGAACTCCTCTGTCACACCTACAGCACCTCACCACGGTCTTACAGCTCTCATACATGTCCTGCACCACTCTAACATACTTCTCTGCCACTCCAGACGTCCTCATACAATACCACAGCTCCTCTCTCTGCACCCTGTCATACGCTTTCTCTAAATCTACGAAGACACAATGCAACTCCCTATGACCCTCTCTGTACTTCTCCATCAGCATCCTCAAAGCAAATACTGCATCTCTTGGACTCTTTCTAAGCATGAAACCATATTGCTGCTCACAAATGTTCACCTCTGCCCTTAGCCGAGCTTCCACTACTCTTTCCCACAACTTCATTGTTTGGCTCATCAGCTTTATTCCTCTGTAGTTGCCACAGCTCTGCACATCTCCCTTGTTCTTAAAAATGGGGACTGGTACACTTCTCCTCCAGTTCTCAGCATCCTCTCACTCTCCAAGATCTTGTTAAATAAACTAGTCAGAAACTTCTTCTTAGCTAATCTCTTTCTCTGTATACACTCCTGAACTTCCTCGTTCCACCACCAAGTCTCCTTGTCCGCTTTCCTCTTTCCAGATGACACACCGAGTACCCTCGTACCTGTCTCCCTGATCACATTAGTTGTAGTGGTCCAGTCATCTGGAAGCACCTCCAAACCACCCAGAGTCTGTCTCAGCTCCTCCCTGAAAACTACTCGACATTCTTCCTTTTTCAGCTTCCACCACTTCGTCCTCCGCTCTTATATGTCACCCTATGTTCCTGCCTCTTCTGGAAGAAAGTGTTCACTACAGCCATTTCCATCCTCTTTGCATTTACATTTACATTTACATTTACGTTTAGTCATTTGTCAGATGCTTTTATCCAAAGCGACTTACAAGTGAGGTACAAGGCAGAAAAAATCTAAGTCAAGGAGAAAACATCAAAGCAAAGTCCTATCAGAAAAGTGTTCACAGTTCACGAGATACAAGTGCGAGAAAGAGCAGAAAGGAAGTGTTTTTTTAAAGACATTTAAGTGCATAGGAAGATGTGGAAGAGTTCTGTTTTCAGCAGTTATTTGAATATTGGGAGAGAGTCAGCTGAGCGTGCAGCGTTTGGTAGCTCGTTCCACCATCTGGGATCATTGCGCTAAACAGTTTTGCTTGGTGTCTTCTGTGTGGTGCTGGGACCACCAGACGTCGTTCGTTGGCAGACCACAGCGAGCGGGAAGGATTGTAGACTTGAATGAGTGAGTTGAGGTAAGCGGGAGCTGTTGAGTTAACAACCCTGTGAGCAAGAGACAGAGCTTTGAACCTGATGCGAGCAGCTACAGGAAGCCAGTGTAGAGATCTAAAAAGTGGTGTGACATGGGTTTTTTTTGGCTGATTAAAAATGAGGCGAGCTGCTGCGTTTTGGATCATCTGCAAGGGTTTGATTGTGGATATCGGTAACCCCATCAACAAAGTGTTGCAGTAATCAAGAAGAGATGTGACCAGCGCCTGTACAATGAGTTGGGTTGTATATTCCGTGATGTAGGGTCTGATCTTCCTGATGTTGTAAAGAGCAAATCTGCTGCTTTAGAGACTGAGGAGATGTGGTCCTTAAAGCTCAGTTGGTCGTCGATGATGACCCCCAGATTTTTGACCGATTTAGTGGAGACAATCAATGTAGATCCAATGTTGATGCTGTTGTTGTGCTGTGTCGAAGGTCTGGCTGGGGAGACAAGGACTTCGGTCTTGGAGAGGTCAGGACAGGAAGAGCTGTGTGTCATCAGCGTAGCAGTGATAGGAAAGACCATGTGAGTGAATGATGGCACCTAGGGACGAAGTATAGGTAGAAAAAAGAAGAGGACCAAGAACTGAGCCCTGCGGCACAACGGTAGAGAGGCTATGAGAGTTAGAAAGATGCCCCTGCCAGGATACCTTGAAGGTTCATCTCGATGCCAGAGATGCCCAAGTCAGAGAGTGTGGACAAGAGTATCTGATGGTTCACAGTATCAAAGGCTGATGATGGATCAAGTACAATTAAGAAAGAAGCCTGACCTGTGGCTTTTGCTGCTCGAAGAGATTCCACAACAGTCAGGAGTGTTGTTTCCGTGGAATGACCCCTCTTGAAGCCAGACTGGTTGACATCGAGGAAGTTGTTCTTGGAAAGGAAGTGTGAGAGTTGGTTGAAGACTGCTTGTTCCATTGTCTTGGCCAGAAAAGGAAGGAGGGAGACAGGTCTGTAGTTCTCCACTACAGAGGGATCAAGAGAAGGCTTCTTGAGCAGTGGGATAATCTGGGCCTGATAAAAGAGGTTGGAAAAGTCCCTGTTTTGAGAGATGTGTTGATGACTTGTGTAATAGCTGGTATTAGAGCGGGTGCAGCTGCCTGAAGGAGAGTGGAAGGGATTGGATCCAGAGAGCAGGTGGTCGGATGGTTAGAGAGGAGGAGGGTGGATACGTCATCCTCAGTCAGAATTGCAAATGATGAGAGCATTGCAGTGTTGGAAGAGGTTAGATGGATGTCATCATCTGGAGGAGAGAACTGTGAGCTGATGGCTGCCACCTTGCTGGTAAAGAAGTCGGCAAAGTCGTCAGCAGTGAGAGAGGTGGATGGAGGAGGTGAAGGTGGTTTAACCTGCGTGTGAACTTTATCAGTGTTTAAGAAAACTTTTTAAACTTTTGGAATTTACACATTTCTTTACGTTTCTTTCTCAGAGATAGAAACTTTTTGCACAGCAGTGAGTGATGATAAAATGTCTGTTCAACGTGTGTGTGTGTGTGTGTGTGTGACAGTATCTGTGTACATACAGCCAGGGGGGCATCCTTCAAAAGTGCTGAGTACAAGTTGCCAGTATAACCAAGTCAAATGCTAAGAGTCAAATGCATCATTTAATCAGACTTGATTTTCCATCACAAATACTTAAGCATCTACATGAATGTTAAAGTCACTATAATGACTTTATCTGTACTAAGCTCTAAATCAGATAGAAAATCAGAAAATTCAATCAAAAACTCTGAATAAGGGACTGGAGGACGGTACACGATAACAAATAATAGTGGTTTTTGAGTTTTCCAGTTTGGGTGTGAAAGGTTAAGAGTAAGACTCTCAAATGAGTTATAACTATGTTTAGGTCTAGGAATTATTGATAAGCTACAATGGAAGATTGCTGCTACTCCTCCACCTCAGCCTGTGCTTCTAGGAACATGATCATTAATATGACTCATTTAAACTGACATATTCTTCCTGCTGCAACCAAGTTTCAGTGAGACAAAATAAATCAAATTGATGATCGTTTATTAAGTCATTTAGACGAGAAAGATCTGATATTTAATAATCCACATTTAATAGTTTTGGGTTTTGGTTCAGACATAGTCTCTATGGGACAAAGAGCAGTGTGGTTAAGATCATAACATTCATTAAAATAATAAAATTCTCTGGGTGAAGGGTTAGAATCCATAACAGCTGCATTTTGTCTGTTGGTAACGTCAGATTCTATAAATATCTCGGACTGTTTATAACCTGTGGATGTTGTCGGGTGTTGGAGCGGAGGATGCAGGAGAGGTGAGCACATCAGAGCCACAGGTGTTTTCAATGGTCAGTCAGTCGGAGACTGAGACGCTGTGGACAATGTTCTTAGTCCAAGAAGTTCGGGTGCAGTCCATCTAGTTTGAAGTTCTGAGGACGATCCCAGAAAATATTGAAATTATCAATGTCAGAGAGTCCGTGTGCGGTTCTTGTGGTTGAAGCCATGTGTGCAGACTGAGGAGTCTGGAGAAGAACCGTCTGTGGTGGAGCAGCGTGTGGATTCCTCTCGGTGTTGGTGGTGGTGGCATTTCAGTTCTGGCGAGGCCCCGACAGGGCCAGAGGATTCCAGCAGATGCAGCCATTTTCCCATTGGAGGCTGATGTATGACATTGTTGTATAGTTGCCAGTTATATTATGGAGGCGTGTGACAACCAGGGGCCCAAGAGTTTGTGTGTGTGTGTGAATATATTTTTAAATCAACATCTGATTCATCAATGTGAACATTTATTGTGCAAACTGCAAATAGAAAAGAGAACAGAAGAGTGTGTGTGTGTGTGTGTGTGTGTGTGTGTGTTTAGTTAAGTTCTTGTCCTGCAGCTTGGAAATTGCTGCTCTCTACAAATGCACCTGTTACACTTGGTGCAGATGGTAGAAGACGTCTTTTTTTAGGTCTGTGTTGGGCAGGAGGCACATGACACACATCCCTCAAAATGATTTAATGTTTGCTAGTTTTGAACAAGTGTGAAGTTCTTTAGGTGATTTATTTAAAAAAAGTTGTTGTTGTAGGATGATGTAATAGTTGTTTGTACGTGTACATTGTTGCCACTGAGGTGTCCAGAGGGTAGTAAATGTGAGGAGGCCACAAGGGTTAAAGCACATGGATCTGCAGTTCCTCTGATCTCCACCAGATGCTGCTCTGATCAAACTGACTGTACTGAAGTGAATGAGAAACTTCTCTCTACAAAGTCAGTGCAGTTTTTCCACAAGTTCAGCTTCCAGCAGATTCTCTGAACTTCTTCTCATGGGGCAGAATTAAAGAGCAAGTGCTGCACTAATTAAATACTAAGGATTAAAGCTTGTTGGTTTGTGGGTTAATGTCACAGCTGAATTACACAAACACACCAAAGTAGAAATAAACACATGCAGCCTCAAGTCTTCCAAAGATGTGGGGTTTCTGGACATTTTAGTGCAGAAATGTAGATTCAACCACTAATTTATTCAAACTTCTTCAGTAAAGACACTGTGATGAACAAAGATATATTTTTGCAGATTGTCAGTGCATTTTGTCTGGAAGCAGAGGCTGATGATGAAACGTGAGAGAAAATACAGTTTACAGCTTCATAAGGTCCAGACATTACTTTGAAATCAGAGTTTGAGTTTCAGCAATGACTGTGTCCAGGATGTTAAAATAAGATGTTATTCAGCTTTTTATTGTACAGTCCAGGTAAACACGTCCAAATGGGTGAAGCTGGTAGATCATTAACAGGTCCAAGGTCAAAAGTAAAGGAAATACAAATGAGAATGAAAGCACTCACTGATCCATGTGTTTGTTGGATGAAATCCTCCTGGAAGTTTCAGACTGTCCTCAGTTGTCTTCTTCAGGATTCTGTCCCTGTAGCTTCTTCATCTTCTCACAGCTTGTGTTCCCAGCAGTAACAATGATCCTTTGCTGTGGTCTTTTTGCTGACAGCAGCATCAGATGTGGATGGAAATGTTGGGTCTTCATTCAGACAAATGTTGAGTTTCCAAGCTGCTCCCACTGCAGAGGACACATTCACTTTGTCCCAGTCCTTCAACACCTGTCCAACCACAACACCTTCACATCACTTCTTACAAGATTGAAACAAACCAAATCAAAGCTTTGATTTCTTCTCCTCACTGAGAGAAACACATGAAGTGTCTCCACGTCTCCATCAGTCCAGTCTTATCTCTGAGTATTAGTCCTCCTGCTGAAGACGTGATGGACAGATGGAAGGAAAAGATGTTAGGAAAGAGGAGTTCAGACAGTCAGCAGTCATTTGAAGTGGATGTTTTAGCAGTGAGAACCAGGATCCTGAGTTGGTTCTGGTGTTTGTCAGTGTTGTTGGTGTTAAACTTTGGTGATGTGGTTTCAAAGCAGCCTGATCAGCTGCAGCCTCGACAATCCCTCCCGTCCACTGCACTCTGCCAACAAATGACCTCTGGTGGTCCAAGCACCGCACAGAAGACACCAAGCAAAACTCTTCAGCACAATGATTCCACAATGGTGGAACGAGCTACCAAACTCTGCACGCTCAGAAAACTCACTCCCAATATTAAAAAAACTGCTGAAAACAGAACTTCCCCGCATCTTCTTTTGCACTTAAATCTATTAACAAAAAAAAAAAACTTCCTTTCTGCTCTTTCTTGCACTTCCATCTGGTGAAAAGTAAACACTTTTCTGATACGACTTTGCTTTGATGTTTTCTCCTTGATTTAGATTTTTGCAGCCTTGACTAAATGTAAATGCAGCGTCCAATCACAAACAGGACCAGGTTGGTTTCTATTTCACCTGAGGACGGACGAGTAATGAAACATTAAATAAGGCTGCTGAGATGAACCTTCTCTGTCTGTGTCCCCACAGTTTCCCAGCATGTCTCCGCTGTGGACATGTATGAGCGTATTAAGTGCCACTATGAAGTGGGGGACATAACAGAGGGGGACCAGTTTGTCCTGCTGCCCTGTGAGTTTCACACTTTTGACGTGAACAATCCCACAGTGATGTGGAGCCGCTCTGATCTCAGTCCTTCAACCGTCCACCAGCGTCAGCAGGAAGGTGATGAACTTAAAAACCAGAACCAGCTTTACAGCGGCCGAACATCGATGATACCTGATGCTCTGGAAACTGGAGACCTCAGTCTGAATCTGACTGAACTGCAACTGTCTGACAGTGGAACCTACACCTGCTCCGTCAGAGATGGATTTGGACGACAACGAAGAGTGACAGACGTACAGCTGCAGGTCAAAGGTCAGTGACAGGTCAGTAGTGGTGGATGAAGTACTCAAAAACTGTACTTCAGTAAAAGTACAAAAACACAAACGATTTATTCTAATAAAACTATAAGTACCCACTGACATTTCTACTTACGTAAAAGTAAGTAAGTAGATGATTTATATTTTATTTAAATTGTTAAACTATTCATTTTCTTCCTGTCTGTGGACCAGTACTGTTGTATGTTTGTTTATTTTTTGGGGGGAGGGGGCATTAACTCATTAATGGTAATAGACAGAAATGATGGGCTGAAGCTGTTTTTCGATCTGATGTTTTTTCAGTTTTATTTTTTTCTTCACAGAAATCTGTTAACAAGGACAAAATCTAAGAGTAAATATATGTGGTTCTCTTGTAGCAATATGTTGCACCTGATTTAATCCAAGTGAACACAGTGGATAGTTGCAACCCCATTTCTTCCTGCAGAAGCAGAGGAGAACAAAACAATCGCTTTGGTCAATCTATCATTTTAATGTATGAATCAGCAGGGACCAGCTCTGGCATAGCTCTGCTTTACACATCCCCACTACTGAGCGCGTGCCACAAAGCATCAATTTCTCTGATCTGGTCTCTGTTTCTGTAGCTCAATGTTTCTTTCACATAATTTTTCATGTGGTTGCATACATTTGTAGTGTCACAAATGCATCTTACAACCTTTTTAGAAATTATACAGATTGTCGTCGTTTCATTTTTGGCCTGAAAATACAGCCACACATCGTTCCTCTTTCTCTTCCATTCTTCTGCTCCATCTCTGTGCTGCTGAGTCTGTGTCCTTGCGTGTTTGCGTGGCGCCGCTTAGTCACGTGACGGTACCACTTTCAAACTAAAGAGGGGGGAGGAGCAGCAAAGTGTGGCTGCTCCGCACTTGAAATCAGCAGGACTTACACAGACACAGACAGACAGGTGGCCTCTTTGATGAATCCACAGCAGTTCATAGAGGAGAGAAACTGAAACTAACTCATTACACTGGTATTGATATTAGCAATATTTAGATTGAGACACCCACCACTATTGAGTACTGAAAAGAAATGTCAAATAAGTCTTTTAATTAAGGCAATGAATGGAGGGACTAACATCCTGCCTGTCCCTGGTTTAATGAAGTGATGCCTGTGTCTTGTGACCCGTTTTCATAAACAAATGGACAAAGTGGTTCATTATGAAATATGAAAAGTAATGTGATTGTAACCTGTAACACAACTTTTAATAGAAATGTAGTGGAGTAAAAAGTTAAAGTAGCCATAATTAAATCTAGTTAATTAAATCTAGTTAAGTAAAGTACAGATACGTGAAAAATGTACTTAAGTAGAGTAACAAAGTACTTGTACTGACAGGTCAGAGGTCATGTTGTTGTTCATGTTCTCCACAGAACGATTTCCATCCTGGGCCAAAACTCTCCTGGGTCTCTTGGTTCTCCTGGTTCTTCTGATTGTTGCTGGGGGTCTTTTAGTACATTTCCGTCACTATTTCATGTCAGGTATGTCTCTACTACTACATTACCCATAATGCTGATGGTTCACATCTTTACCCTTGTTGCTCCTTGACTGTTGAGACAGACTGAGAGTGAGGAACAAATCAGAACCAAACTGAGAATCAGTCACATTAAGTAGTTCCTGAGTGTCTTCATGGGACAGTGAGGTCCTGTTACCATCAGAGCTGCTGCTGCTGTCTGTCCATATGATGCTGTGCATTGTTGTCCTCTCAGGCTACCAGGTGGAGGTGGATTCAGGGGTGGAGTCTGTCCAGCTGCCCTGCAAAACCACAGTTCGTCTGCCTGTAGACGCCAAAGTGGAGTGGAGGGACAGAGACTACAGGAAGGTCCATGTGTATCAGAACGGCTCTGACCTGCCTGAAGAACAGGACGAGTTTTACAAAGGTCGAACAGAGATGAAGAGAAACCCGCTGAAACCTGGAGACCTCAGTCTGACCCTGAAATACCCCACAGACGAAGACAGAGGAGCCTGCAGCTGCACCGTCTACAGCAGGGAGGGAAACATCCTGATGGAGAAAGTAGTGATGCTCCAGGTCAAAGGTCAGTTTAAATGTTTACGATAAGCTGTTTTCAGTCTTGCACTTGGTCTGCAAAAGTCTTCAAATGTCTTAAATTCTGGTTGGACAGATCTTAATTATTTTAGTCACATCACCTCAAGAAATCCAGTTCACACGTGCAGAACAGGAAGCACAAAATATGAGACCTGAGACCTCCAGCAGATTGTAGGAGCAATAGATTAGTGGGACTCATCAGATTGATATGAATGAATCACTGAAATATAAATTAGAATGAATATTATGAATGAATGAATATTGAACTCTGCCTGTTTATATCACAGTGTCACTGATGTGGGGTTGAGGGGGCTGCAGCTCCTGTGACTGTTAGAGACCATTTCACTCTTAGAAAACACAGCTGCTCACTCATGTTACTGCAGTAAAAAATCCAGGTGGGGCCTAAAAAGCCTTTTCTTCATTGACTCTGATGATAAAAGAGACGTCTGTAAATCACTTTCCAACAACCAGCAGGTTGATCAAAGTGCTTTACAGTAAAAATATTAAGAGATTTAAAATGTATAAAATGCAGAAATGTATTTAAACATAATCTACAGAACTGCAGATAAATGCTTGAAGTATTAAAAGGAAATAAAATCTAACAACCAATTTAAAACTAATACATGAATAAAATAATTGAGCTGCCCAGTCTAAATAAAACATACCATTAAAATACTGTAAGAGAAAAGACACAAACCAATCAATAAATAAAAAGACATAAATAGATGAATAAATGAATAAATATGACGTCTTACTGCTGTGTTTTGAGTTCTGATTTAAAAGACATTAAATCTGGAGTCAGACACAGTTGTAATGGAAGATTGTTCCAGAGAGTAGCTGCTACTACAGAGGAAGCACAGTCCCCCCATCTCTTTATCTGGTGTGAGGGACCTGCCAGCAGGCTCTGCTCCTGTGAGCGCAATGAACTAGATTGTCTATGTGGGTTTAGGAGGTCGGATTAATAAGGTGGAACAAGACCTTTCAGTGCCTTAAAAACCAAAGTTAAAATCTTCAAATCGATCCTGGATTTGACTGGTAGCCAATGGAGAGAAGATACAATCGGGGTAATATGTTCCTGCCTTGGAGGATTAATTAGAAGACGTGCTGCAGCATTCTGGACCAGCTGCAGATGCTAATGATGATTTGGAAAGTCCACTATATAATGCACTGCAGTTGTCCAATCGTGAGCTAATAAATGCATGAACTGCCTTTTCTAACTCCCTTTAACCTTTGACAGCAATCGAAGCTGGAAAAAGCTGGACTTGAAAACAGCTCTGATGGGATTTTCCAGGCTTAGATTGCTGCCCAGGATGATTCCTCACAGATTGTTTAATTAGTGGGGACATTGAGGTCAAGTCCACAGATCAATCCACTGTAGTCTGATGTTAAATGTGGGGAAAACAGTGGTTGGCTGTTCCAGCAGTTTGTCTTTAAATACTAAATAAAGCAAAAGTCCAACAGAAACATTTGAAACATGGAATCAAATCAGCAGCATCTCCCTCCTCCTCAGTCAGGAACATGCAGGTGACTTTAGAGCAAACACAATCAGAAAGACAGCTGGAGTCAATGCTGCTCACAACCATGGGCCTCGTTGTCTTCATATTGTCCAAAGCTTCCAACAGATCCTGGATCAACATGCTCTGTCTCTACTGTAGCCAGTCCTGGTCAAACCAGCAACTTCAGGATCCACTGATCCTCTGCACTGATAGATAGAGATAAAGATCACATTCACTGAAAACAAGTGTCCTGGTTCATTTCTAAAGCTCTCATTAGACTAGATTTACCATGGGACTAGCTTCAGGGTTACTATGGCAACAGACCACATATCAGCTGTAGGGACAGATCAGGAAAATGACCTTTGAGAACATCTGTATCAAAGCAAAGTTTTCTACCAAATCTCAGCTGATATCAGTGGTGTTAGGTGTGAAGTCCAACACTGATCCTGTTCTTCTAACCTCTGACACCAACTGAGACAGTGGACAGGATTTGGAACAAACCTGTTGTGCTTTATTTGTAGGATCTGAGGTGAGACTGGGTTGGACTGAATATAACATGTGATTCCAAATAAATCATTATATGTGTCAAAGTGCAGCCTGAGAAAACAACTGGACATTTGGACACTTTAACCCCCTCTGTCCAATGGAAGATAAGACAGTGAGAGACGAGGCCTGTCATTCTTTAAAAGCTTAGTCCATATTTGTCTTCATGTCTTAAAATGTCCCTGTGGTGGAGCTGAGGGAACATGGTGAAATAGATCCAGTTGAAGACATTAGACACAATCTTCAGTTTCACTACATTTGAGCTGCCAGTTAGAGACAAAGGGAAAGACGTCCATCTTTGTTTAGGTCCTGACACTGGTTCACTTCCAGCTCCTCAGAGTCATTTCCACATTATCAGAAGGTCTGAAGCAGAGGAGGCTTTTTCTTCTTTCAGACGTTAACATCAATGATGATTTGGAGACATTGATTTTCTGTCCACATGATGAATTCTGATATTTCAGAGGGATTTAGTTTGAAAGATTTCAGTCGTCTGAGATCCTACAAAGATCAGGCTGATTTAGAAATGATTAGAGTGATCAGATTGATCCAGATTCTCCTAGAAATGTCTGAAAGCTTTGTTTCATTTCTTATCTATCAATCTGCTCCCAGATCCTCCATCAAATCTGATCCTGTCAACATTTAGTTTGTAACTTTCACTGATAGGAAACAAACATGTGTTTGACTTCATATCATTTACTGAGTGTTAGTGAAGTCAGATGATGGGACAGTGATTCTCTGTCAGAGACAGGAAATAAAGGTTTAACAACCAAACTGAGGGACTGAAGAAAAAGACAACACTGTCTCTGTTACATGGAGACATGGAGACATTTCAGATTGGAACCAATCAAACATGTTTTCACTTCATCCACTCAAAGAAAATGTGTCAGAGCTGCTGATGCTGTCTGTCCACATGATGTTGAGCTTTGTTGTCCTCTCAGTCCCACAGGTGGAGGTGGATTCAGGGGTGGTGTCTGTCCAGCTGCCCTGTAAAACGACAGTTCACCTGCCTGAAGACGTCAGCGTGGAGTGGAGAAGAAGTTTATATACTGATAAAGTCCACGTGTATCAGTACGGCTCTGACCAGCCTGAAGAACAGCTCAGTCATTACATAGGTCGAACAGAGATGAAGAGAGACCTGCTGGAAACTGGAGACCTCAGTCTGACCCTGAAATACCCCACAGACTTGGACAGATTCAGCTTCACCTGCACCGTCTACAGCAGGGAGGGAAACATCCTGATGAAGAAAGATGTGAAGCTCCAGGTCAAAGGTCAGTTTAAAGTCTTTATGCTAAGAGAAACTGCAGTATTACTGTTAGTATGTTTCTATGAATGTATTTCACTTTATTTCATGACTCTAACAGTGAATTGAAATGAATTTTCCTGGAACCAAACTATCATTTCAGTGTAATGTGAATATTTGTGACAGAGAGAAACTTTGAACTGAGCTCCACCAGAAGTAGATCAGGTCCAGGTAACAAAAGGTCCTTGATCATGTGAAGCTGCAGACAGAACTTGAGACAAGTGTTGGGATGAATTCGATTGTTGGTCTAATTGAAGACAAAGGTGGAAAAGGTGAGTTTGCTCTGGCTGGATGTCTTTGACATTTTCTGTCTCTCTACCTTATTTCAGTGACAATGAAAATGTCCATCAGCACATGAGAGCAGAAAACAAGAAGCTGGGATTAGTTTCAAAAGCTGAAATTGTTTTTAGTTGGACAGATAAGACATGGAGCTGTCCTCTAATGTCTCCACAGACATTGTTCTGTCCTCACTGACACTGAGAATGTTGCTGAGATCAGGCACTGAAATCAACTGATTCAACAGAACAAAGTCCAGAGTTTGGTTTTTAAATAGAGGACAATAGTTAGTGGACACTGCTGACTAGGGTTGTCTCCTTCAATGTGTACAAATATTGAATCTCTGTCTCTGTCTAGAAGGAGCCATTAGTCTATAGAGAGTGTGAGTTTTGAATTGACACTGAACTGGACAGAATCTAAATCCAGCAGCAGACATATTAGGATCTTTTTCCTTCATTGGACCTTTGTGTAATAAAATTCTGTAGCTCTGACTGACAGGAATCACAGACTTTGGGTGAATTATTCTCATTTCTGATGAAACCACAGCAGAAAACAAAGCTATGGACCATAACATTACAATAGGGAAACTCAGACTAGTGTCTTCCTCTGTCCACCTTTTAGACTGGTTGGACTGGACTGGACTGAAGCATTTGGATGTTTCTGGAGTCAAACTTCTTCTTCACCTTCATCTTTTTAAACCTTTGTTACTGATGTAAAGTGAGTCAGTATCAGTCCACTGCTGATACAAACACACACATCAGGGTCAGAGGGTGGACGGAGCTGCACTTAGTTTGGAGGAGACAGACTGAGATGATGGTCCCACAGAACCACAGTGGACATGAATCAGGGACATGCAGGCTCTGGTTCCCACAAACACAGTCACTTATCACTGATTGGCTGAAATAAATCTTTTTGGTGGATGATACGAGCAGAGAGCTAAAGAGAATTCACTAAAGATCATTTCCTCAGATTTGTTGATTGTTCTGCTGAGACTGTTCTCTAACATGAGCCTAATAGATGTGTCCACAGGGGGATTTAGAACCATGTCCAAACACTTTGGTTTAGAAAAGCAAACGTCAGCCTTAGAGAGAAACAGTTACTAACCTCAGTGAGCTCATAGTTACTGCAGCTCTGAAGTGACCTGAGTGAAAATCTACCAGTCAAAGCATTTCAGAAGAATTTATTAACATTTGATGTTTGGAGATGGAGGATGGAGTTGCTATGGTAACAGCTTCTAGCTGCTAACAGTTCTCTACAGTCCACAGAGATCAGACATGAAAACATCAAATCCATCACAAATATTGATCCTCCACAACTTTTCAGATTCACTGGGGATCAATCAAAAGAGGAAGTGACCAAAGAAGAAGGCAGGAGCTCATTTCCATGTAGCAACACAAACTGATATCAATAAGTTGATTGATGAGCAATCAGAGTGTGACAGTATTGATCAGGAAGAAGCTGAAAGCAGAAAGAAAAGCAGCTTTAATAGATTGTATCAGTGAAAATCTTCCAGTTGTGTTGAAGAATGTGAAGAAAACATGGCTGATAGTTGACTGAGTTCTTGTTGCTGCAGAAGAAAAACAGAAAAGAAAAGTTGATCAAAGTCCAGTTGAAGTTTGGAGAAGAAGTGAAAGAGAAGAAATCCCCAGACAACTTTACAAGTTCTCTCACCATCACATGAGGGAATTTCTCTTCTTCCACTTCCTGTACTGACTCTGATCCTCATCTGTTGATCCATCACTGGATCAATGATTGGCTCCATCTTTGCACAGAGACACAGTCACAGATGATTGTGTGAGATGAGACATTACTGTGAAGCAGCACATGGACAAAACATCCCAACAGCATCAAGACTCTGATCAAAAGCTGCTTTTAGTTTCTAGATTTCTGTCCCCTGTTACCTTCTGCTCTGATCTGGTTCTGTCCTTCAGCTTTCTCTGCAACTGTGTCCTCTAAACTGCTGCTGCTGTCTGTGCAGCTGATGTTGTGGTTTGTTGTCCTCTCAGACTGTCAGGTGGAGGTGGAGGAGGGAGTGGAGTCTGTCCAGCTGCCCTTCAGGACCATTGGTGACCTGCCTGAGGACGCTACAGTGGAGTGGGAAAAAAAAGAAGGAACACAATGGGTGACGGCCCACACATATGGGAACGGCTCTGACCAACCTGGCAGTCAACAAGAAACGTATAGAGGCCGAACAGAGATAAAGAAAGACCTGCTGAAAACTGGAGACCTCAGTCTGACCCTGAAACACCCCACAGTCAGAGACACAGGGACATATGTCTGCAGAATCTCTGGTAGGAACATCTGGAGAAAGAAAACAGTGCTGCTCAAGGTCAAAAGTGAGTTTCCTTATATTTGTTTCGGTTTATTTTTCTCTTGTTGTCTCTCTCTGTCTGACTGTCTTCTGTCTCCTCTGCAGAGAGAACTCAGGACAAAGATGAGACAGTGGACATCAGGAACAGAACCAGCTCCACTGATCCAACTCCTCTGATGGCTGATCAATCAGTTTGATCAGTGTGTTGATCAATCTTTGATTATTGATCTGATCTGACTTTGGATCAGAGATAAAATGGAAGTGAAGGAGCTGATGGATGAAGACAGGAGGACACTTTGTCTACTTCTTCACTTTGACTCCTCCTGACTCTCACACACTCACTTGATCAGTGATGATCAGTGTTGTTCAATGATGTCACATGTAGTTTTTTGGGGACTTCTGCTTTAGATCCTCTGAACTCAGACAGACGTCTCACTCTGCAGGAAACTCTCAACACTTCAATACATTTTCTGAAACATTTACTACAATCACCTGCTCACTGTCTCCTCTGTGTTTGTCTTGAAAAAGACGTCTGTCCCTCTCTACATTCAACCTTCATCATCAAGAGCATCGCTCTGAACACAAATACATGTCCAAACTATTGTCCACAGGAAGTGTCTTTGTGTCTGTAGTTCCCATGTAAAGGTCTGTCTGCAGCACAAATGTGACGTCCATCAAATCACACAAATGTCTCACAAAGTTAGTTTTGTAATGGGTCAGATGATCTGATGGACAGGAAGAGACATTCTAACATTAATATGACTACAGAAGAAAGGACAGATGAGTCCAACTCCAAATCTGAGTCCTAAACAGCAGCACAGTGGTGTTTGTGAACCTGAACTGTCAGACGTCCACACCTTTCACTGACACATGATGGACTTTTGTTCTTCTTCACTTTTTACTTGGACATTAAACTGACCACTGACCTGCATCTGCTCCACAGGACATGACATCACACACAGGATGTGAAATCACGACTTTAGTGATTTATGAAGGATCCTGTCTCATGTTTAGTCCCACAGACAGAAGAGTCCTGTCATAGTTATGCATCATATTGGAGATGAGTGAGAATGATTGTAGTGCAGCTGCATGGATTTAAAAAGTTCAAACACTTGTCAAACATTTGACATTAAAAGCTTTATAAACTGCAGCATCACTAACATAATAATAATCTATACGCTCACATGTGACTCACGTCTAAACAAACACAGATTTAAAGTTACACTCTGCAGAACAGAAGACAGAAGAAGAAGACTTTGCTCTGATCCGTCATTACATGAGAACTGATCATGGATCAGTAGCTACATCAGGTTTTACAGCTACTGAACATGTCCACATGTCGTCTGGAGGAGGACACGTCACAGACACACTGGATCAGACAGAAGAAGACTGTTGGACACAGAGTAGATGCTGGTGAACTTAGAGGCTTCAGACTTTTCTTATCAGATGATTTGAATGACAGTTGTTGAGTTGATCATATGTACGTTCTACTTTTGTCATGTATTGTTTTCAATAAGCTGGTAACTTTCTCCTTTTTTCTGTTTGAGACATTTATTTGTTCCCAGATTCTCTGTGTCCACTAGTTTGTGATGACGTGTTTGTTCTGTGTTTGTTTAATTGTACATTCAGAGATTTTTGTCATGAATCTACTTGAGATGGTTGGTGAGCTGTGTGTTGTTGTTGGTCCTCCACAGATCCAGATCTACACTAGATCATATTTGTTATCATGGATCCAGGCCTGAAGGATAATGTCATTTACTGTTGCACATTGTGTTTAGAATGTTCCATCATTTATTAAAAAACATCCTGATAAAGTAGTTTTAGAGCAGTTGAACAGACTCAGAGCTGCTGTGGGTCATTTGGTGCCTTAAACAGACTGACTTTACTCTGTTTCCTCTGGTTTGTAGCTTCCAACATTTGATTTTTTAATGCTACTAAACTACATGATCAGTTAATGAATAAAATAAATGAAATGAATGTAATATTTGACAGAAATCAGGTTTTGAATCCTTGAATCTATAAATGAATTAAAATGAACAAGATTTGAGGATTTCAGATGTCTGCAGAAACTTGTGAGGCAAATGTGGAACAAATCTGGACTGGACTCAACAGAAATGTTTTAAAAGTGGGATGTGAAGATCCTACTAACAACATCTGCACAGATGTTTTAGCTATGACAGTCTCAGTATGTGACAGATCAATAAGGAAAATGGATTCTTGTGTTTCTTTTCTCTCTTTACAAACTATTGTGACAACTGATAAACGTTATTAATGTAGATTATTTGGTTTGCAGCAAAATTATTCTTAAAGTGATTTTTCATGTGACTTCTATCAATGTAGTTGGAACAAAACAACCAAGTCTTCTTCATGTGAGCTTGTGTGTTGCTGTCCTTGGTGTGAGTGTGTCTGAGATATGAGATCACACATTCTGTTTTCTGTGGTAGGACAGGAAGAGGTGTGATGCTCTCCTCAGTCTTTGGAGCTCCATCCCTACTACATGCTGTGCTGCCATCACCACCCGGTGCAGATGTTTCTGCATCTGAGCAGCTGGTGAACCAGACAGTGGCACAGTTTGTGAAGATGCTCTCCATGCTGCCAGAGGTGCTCTGTGCCAGCAGGCAAAGCAAGTAACTGCTCAGTAAAGTTAAACTATGTACAGCACTGAAGGTGTGCAAAGCAGTCCCAGACCTCCCTAAGAGGACCCCGACTGTCCCTCCAGAGCAAGTAGGACATGATTCAATGTAAACAAACAGGTCTAATGAAGCAAGGACAACCAGCTGAAGAACATGAGCAAGAGTTATTATTCTGGGAGAGAAAAAAGATAAGAGGAGAAAAAAGCAAGATAGTGGTGAGTGGAGCAGTGAAGATAATAAGGATTAAATATAATACTAACTCACGTTAGCTAACTGCTGCTAGTGTATCAGCAACAAAAGAGCCCGAGCAAAACTCTTCAGCTCAGTGATCTCACAATGGTGGAACGAGCTACTAAACTCTGCAGGCTCAGCAGCCTCACTTCAAAAAACTTCCTATGCACTTAAAACAATGTCCTGTTCTGTTCTATCTGGACAAAAGCGTCTGTTAAATGACTAAATGTAAATGTTGTGATATGGTGAGTCCCAGGAATTTCAGGGTCATGGACATTATATAATATAACATTATAAAATGATATAATATCCTGACATGAGTTTCCTTTAAGTGAGTCCCAGCAGTACAGAGAGCTGTAGTTATGACATGTCCTTTGTGAAGCATGAGTGGACAGACTGATGCTTATCCAGGTCAGATGTCATGATCCGACACTCAATTCAATTCAACTTTATTTATATAGCGCCAATTTACAACAAAGTCATCTCAGGGCATTTTACAGAATAAAGTCCAGACTACACAAGTATGTAGAAGCAACCCAACAATTCCCCCTTGAACAAGCCATAAGCAACATGAGTTTGTAAGAAGATTGAATGAGAAGTTGTAAATGGGTGAATCAGACACTGATGAGGAGCTTGTTTGATGCAGGAGCTCAACTCTGCTGGTTCGGTTTTCTGTTCCATGATGCACGTAGCAAGTGACCCCCCCCCCCCCAAAAAAAGAAAAATTATTTCTGTTCCCTGCTGTAAATTAAAGACTGACTCTATTTGATATTAATAGGAGACAATGGCTCCTATACAAAACACACAGAAAAGGACAATCAACACAAAAACAATCTAAAATCACAAGACACAGCCTTGGTAAAAATGGGGACAAGACAAGAAAAGACAAGAGCAGGACGTCTATGGGAAACAACTCTCACCTAAACTTTACACATGGTTTTATAACTGAGTACGTGACAACTATACAACCATAATTCTCATAAACACCTTTTTTTACAGCACTGTCATCCTGTTTGGTCACTGTACTTCCTCTTTTTATGTCTACTTGTCCTCCCAGATACTGTCCACTTTAATTTTTACTCACTACACAATTTCAGTTTTCAAACACCATCTTTTATACTTATTTTCATAATCTTTCATTTTCATCCTTAAAATGATGATTATTGAATAACAGTCAACTAGAAAAAATCACATTTCGTGGAGTAAATATTTATTCAGGTATATTTTTGAATGACAAATGAAACTGAATCCCTGTAAACATTCAGTTAAAATGAACTTACTGCATGAGCACTAAACACCTCAACCCATAAACTTTAAGGAATATCCAGCTACTTCCTGTCTTTTCTTAACTGATGCAAGTGAATAAATTAAGACTGAGGCCTCCAAGAAGGTTAGTGATCCACTATCTTTTGTGTCTCCTGCGTATTTGTTGTTTTAGCCATTTTTACACGTCTTTCTAGCTTCAGTGTCACTTACAGAAACCAAGTGGATGTTTCAAAGCTCAACAACATTCTGTCTATGTGATGAGTAGACTGTAAATCATGTTAAAACAATTCAGCTTGCTTATCTCCAGATCCCCAGCTGCAATAAATGTGACCAGACTTTTGGCACATTGACATTATGGACGAAATTGTTTTAAATTATTTATCACTTTTAAAAATGTACATGAGTTATTTTTATTAGCGAATGAAAAAGTTCAAATGCCCTTAAAACATTTAACATATACTTAAAGTTTTGAGGACAGCACAGCAGTGGAGTGGTTAGACCTCACACCTCACAGCTAGAAGGTCTGTGGTTCGAATCCTCGGCTGGTTTTGGCCTTTCTGTCTGCAGTTTGCATGTTTTCCAGTGCTTGTGTTTGTTTCCTCTGGGTGTTACAGTTTCCTCCCACAGTCCAAACATATTCAGTGCTGACTCCAAACTGCCCATAGTTGTGAATGTTTGTCTGTCTGTGTGTGTCTCTCTGTGTTGGCCCTGAGACTGGAGACCTGTCCAGGGTGGACCCTGCCTCTTGCCCAGTGACAGCTGGGTTTGGCTCCATCCTAATGGATGGATTGAAGTTTTGACATCATGACCATTTTGAATCTTGTGTAATTTTTACATTGTATGAACATGAGGAATAATTATACATTACATGTCAGTTGTTACCATTAACACTAACACTTCACTATAATAAGCAACAGTTAATGCAGTAAGAAGCTAAGTAATGGAACTAATTATTACTAATGGTAACAAAACCTAGAGATTGTAATGTCACAATATTCACACTAATGATTTATTGTTTGTTCTCATATCAGTGATATATTGTACTTTGCATACAGTTTGTTGACATTGTTTTTGTGCAGCACCTTCAGCTGAATGCTGTGTGACAGATTCTAATCAAACAGCTGAATGAATATTCATCTGTAGCTTAATACCTTAAAAGTGAGTTTTACATTAAAGAAGCATCTGCTTCTGTCAAAAGCTGCAGCTCTAGCACGTCTTTAATGTGAGGTGCATTCAGGGACACTACAAAGTGTAGGTGTGTGAGGTGTTCAGGAAACTGAAACAACAATGAAAGACGTAAAAAACTGCAGCTATTTTGTTAAAGACCTATTTGAGCAACTCTAACTTTATTTTTTAAGATTCAACAAACTAATGACTTTGTCCTCTTTTTGGACACAGGTGGACACTGCATCACAAACACTGCAGACATGACCTTCAGCAGTATGTTAAGACCCTTAAAGTATTTCTTGAAGGACGTCCTCTACTACAGAAAAACATCATGGAAATGAAAAAGAACAAAACTCATTCAGACACTGATTTATTTTAATGTGTAATTTATTTTTCACGGTTTTAAAAATTCTGTCTTGTTTTTAGATTTTCTGTATATTGTTTTATGATGTTAATGTTTCCTGTATTATAGTTTTAAAATCGTTAATTTGGTTTGAGTTTGACTTACTTTATAATTGTATATTAGTTAAATACATATAATTAGTTTTTTATTTTATAATTTTATTTTAAAAGAATGTTTTTTGTGTATGTGCCTTTTTTATTACCACATTTATTAGAAGCCGTCATTTGTTGTACTGACTGTGTAACTACAGGTAACAAAGGGGTTTAGATATAGAACTTTTTAACAATCATGCTTTTATTTTTATTGCCTCAAAGCATAAAAACAACAATTTAAATCAGTTGAACTTTAGTTTTCTAAACAACTTATTGATCAAATATCCACAGATCCAAGCGTTGGTTGATCAGGTTAGTTTCTCTTTTGATTTCATGGGAAAAGACGTCCTGCATAGAGGTGAAAAGACAACCTGTAAGTCGTGGACTGAAATCTAAAGCCTGACAGAGATTTCATCTATGAACTGGACCCAGACACACACAGTCCTGGATTATTGACATCACCAGGAGACAATGTCCCTCTTCTAAAAGTCCCAATCCAACCAACAAACTCTTTACTACAGAAGGAAACTGGATTTAACAGATTCAAGAGAAAAGGGAGAAAAACATGTGTTTGCTAAAAGGAACCAGAAGAACAGAAAGAACCAGAACAGCAGCAGTTAACAAAGGGAAACAGAATAAGGACGTTTGATTCAGTGTTGTAGGACAAAATCAGCTGTTCTGGAGACAGTGTTGACCTCACAGAAACATCCTGCTTTAGTCTTTGTAGCTTGTTCCTCTTGTCCACTGTCAGATTCCAGATCTGGTTCCTGCTCCAACATGTGTCTGGATTTCAAATGAGGAAGCAGCTGCAGTTTGTTTCTGTGGCCTCCACAGCCAGACGGGTGGTGCTCAGTCACTGTGTGTTTGGTTTCAGGAGAAGCTGGTTACAGACAAAGATGGTGGAGTTTTTCTGATCGATCAGTGATTTACTGATGAACTTTAAGCAATGACTTCACGACTTTCTTTATGAATAAAATTGTAGCTATTAGAGAAAGAATTCACCAGATCCTCCCCCCAAATATTACAGATAGATCTTCATGTACAGCAGTGCTAGAGTCATCGATAAGGCCCCAAACCCTGTTAGACTGCTGTTTACCCATAGATCTCTCTGAGCTAACTTCAATTATTACCTCATCTAAACCAACAACCTGTCTGTAGACCCTATTCCAACTAAGCTGCTCAAGGAAGCTTTACCCTTAATAGATACGTTTGTATTAGATATCATCAATCTATCTTTAGAAACAGGCTATGTACCACAGGCCTATAATGTAGCTGTAGTTTCTGCAAAAATTGTTATGTACTTGTGGCTCAATTGGTTATTGTTATGTAAGTTAAATGCCTGTTGCTAACCTGCTAACTGGGAAAACTCTCACTCACTGACATTTCAAGAAAGAACCAACGTTTACTCTGGTAATGTTTTTTTCTTATATTGATGTGTCTTCTTCTTCTTTTCCTTTTGGCTGTTTCCTTTCAGGAGTCTCCACAGTGAATCATGTGCCTCCATCTAACTCTGTCCTCTGCATCCTCTTCTCTCACACCAACTAACTTCATGTCCTCTCTCACTACATCCATAAATGTCCTCTTTGTTCTTCCTCTAGACCTCCTGCCTGGCAGCTCCAACCTCAGCATCCTTCTACCGATATATTCACAGTTTCTCCTCTGAACATGTCCAAACCACCTCAATCTGGCCTCTCTGACTTTATCTCCAACACATCTAACATGAGCTGTCCCTCTGATGTCCTCATTCCTGATCCTGTCCATCCTCGTCACTCCCAAAGAGAACCTCAACATCTTAAGCTCTGCTACCTCCAGCTCTGCCTCCTGTCTTTTCTTCAGTGCCACTGTCTCTGAGCCGAACAACATCTCTGGTCTCACCACCGTCTTGAACATCTTTCCTTTCATTCTTGCTGATACTCTTTTATCACACAACACACCTGAAACTTTTCTCCACCCGTTCCAACCTGCCTGCACTCGCCTCTTCACCTCTTTTCCACACTCTCTCCGTTGCTCGGAACTGTTGACCCTAAGTACTTAGTCCTGCACCTTCTTCACCTCTGCTCCCTGTAACCTCACCATTCCACCTGGGTCCCTCTCATTGACACACATGTATTCTGTCTTGCTGCGGCTAAGCTTCATTCCTCTGTTTTCCAGAGCAGACCTCCACCTCTCTAGATTTTCCTCCACCTGCTCCCTGCTCTCACTACAAATCACAATGTCATCTGCAAACATCATAGTCCATGGAGACTCTTGTCTAACCTCATCTGTCAGCCTGTCCATCACCAGAGCAAACAAGAAGGGGCTCAGAGCTGATCCTTGATGCAGACCCACCTCCACCTTGAACTCCTACACCTACAGCACCTCACCACTGTCTTACAGCTCTCATACATGTCCTGCACCACTCTAACATACTTCTCTGCCACTCCAGACGTCCTCATACAATACCACAGCTCCTCTCTCTGCACCCTGTCATACGCTTTCTCTAAATCTACGAAGACACAATGCAACTCCCTCTGACCTTCTCTGTACTTCTCCATCAGCATCCTCAAAGCAAATACTGCATCTGTTGGACTCTTTCTAAGCATGAAACCATATTGCTGCTCACAAATGTTCACCTCTGCCCTTAGCTTAGCTTCCAACCCTAACCCTTTGTTCATAAAGAGCTGTGTGAAGTTTAGACAACAGCTCAGAGTCAATTCCAGGTATTCAAGAAGTGTGACAGTCTGAGACTGATAAAAACTGTCATATGTTCAGTGTGAGCATAAAACAGAGATTCTAAGTATTGACAATTTTCTCCAGAGTGAGACCTCTGTCAGAGTTCAGAGGATCTAAACCTACAAGTTTATTAATAATAATTAAAACCTTTATTGTCATTGCACACACAGTTACATACAATGAAATTTAGTCGAGCAGCTCCCAACAATGCACTTTTAAATACAAGCAAAAAGTATCACAGTTGGTAGATCTACAGCTCACCGACTATAGAGTCCGAGTTTCGCGCCCTGTTCTTTCTGACCACATGTCAAAGTGTCTCTGGGCAAGACAGTGAACCCCCAACAGCCCATCCCCAGCCCGGTAGAAATTGCATTAAGAAGGGCATCCAGTGTAAAAACTGCCAAATCAACATGCAGACATATGATCCGCTGTGGCGACCTTGAACTCACGGGTTAAACCAGAAGGACAAAAAAAACAAACGTCACACGCACACATTGCATGTTACCATGAGAATTAGAGTTGCCAATTTGAAATCACTCTTTCAAGGTTAATGGTCTAGACGACCCTGGGAAAAAACTGTAATTTAGTCAGTTTTTCAGACTCCTGATACTCCTGTACTACCTGCCAGAGGGCAGAAGGTTAAAGGGCAGGGTTTGATGTGTCCAGCAGAACCAGGCTCAAGGTGGGTGGCCATTTGTAGGGGTAACTGTAGTGGATTACAATTATTATTAAATCGTATTCATTAGGGGCCAAAGACAATATTTCACAAAAATGTTACCATTTAATGGGAGTACGACATTGTGCATATGACATTTAAAACACTGGTTAAAAAGCTGAGCATTTTTTAACACATTTATTAGTTTAACTTCAACAATATTAGAAGAAGTGGTTTGGGCCATCTGCTAAAGTGTTCCACAGAGTTGTAGGGTTAGCTCTGACATCTGATAGGCTGCTATAATCATGTGACACAGAAGACCATCTAAAATATGGCTTGGTTAGTTTTCACACATAAATTTAATGCTTAAAAAACTCAGAAGTGAAAACAAAGTGTTTGCAAAGAGAAAAGAAGTGTCCGATCAAAACTGAGTCCATCAGTGACTAATGAGGAACTAGAGAAGAGAGAAATGCTGCCTAAGTGTGTGTGTGTGTGTGTGTGTGTAAATAGCTGATAAGCTGCTTGATGCTGACACAAACTACAGATGATAGTAGCTGTCTTATCCAAATAGGGACACATATACATAACCAGTGTCACCTCTACACTACAGTGTGTTTGTATAAAGCTGTTTGACCTGAAGCAGGTCAAAAGGCTTCAAATAAACCACCTCCTTCAGCTAAAAGTGAAACTAAAGTGTCAGTAGATTAGAACCATTGTGAACCTGCAGTTAGTTTAGGAAGAAGCTGATTTAAGGAGGATTTGTTGCAGTTTTAGCAGGAAGATGAAGATGTTTGTGGAGTTTGTGATCTTCATACACGGTAAGAGAAACTTCCTTTGTCCCACACAACTGACTTTAGTGGACTGTCTGCAGTCATCTGGAATGGAAGCACAGCCTTTGTCATCTGAAGTAACTGCAGCTCTGTGGCTGCTGATGAAGCTTCAGAAAAGAAACATACATATATCTGATCTGTGGGAAGCAACAACTGTTTTTGAAGCAGAAATGGGACAAGCTGCTGGAAACATCCAGAAAATGGGGAAAGTAGATGATCTATTGAAGAATGAAGGTCAGGGACATTGATCAGAGGGGACACAGAGAACCAGTCAGCTTTGATACAAGTCCCAAAAGGACTAAATCTGACCATCCGTCCAACTGTTATCCCAGCTGTCAGTGACTGAGGGGGGGGTCCACCCTGGACAGGTCTCCAGTCTGTCTCCGTGTCCACACAGACAGACACACACAGACAGACCACCATTCACTGTAGTTAAGTAGATTTTTCAGACCTCTGTACTTGAGTATTTCGTACTTTTCCTACATTTGAACACAAATAACTTTCTACTCGTTACCTCTTCAAAACAGGCTGCTTACTTGTTCTATTGTGTTTGAGGGGAAACATGGAGTGTTGTTCTTCAGCTCTGCTCGGCTGTTTCTCAGGAACAGTTCATCACACCAGCAGCTTCATGCAGTGTGTTATCTCAACAGTCCAGCTGTGTCCTAACGTTAGCTCAGTAACTACAGGACCCTCCCTACATGTTTGTATGAACATAGAATGAGTTTACTCTCCACATGTAGTTCAAACCACAGGGTCAGTGGTTCGACTCCCAGTCCAAGTGTCCCTGGGTAAGACACTGAACATCACAGTTGTCCCTAGTGTCTGCTGCTTGTTTGTAGGTCACTTTGGATAAAAGCGTCTGACTGTTGTCAGTAGTGTTGGTAGAAGAGAAACTGTAACACTGGTTAGTTTGTTTCCTATAGGGACTTTGTTCCAGTGTTTGTGTGTGTGTGTGTGTGTGTGTGTGTGTGTGCGCATACAGCCAGGGGCAGTTCTAGGGGGTGGCCACGGGGGCTTGTCCCCAACACAGCAGAATATTTTGCTTTATCAAACAAATGCTCTTAGAAATTCACTGCATAAAGACAAAGTCAGTGTTTTCCCCTGTTGGTTGTGGTTGTGGTCTCTGTCTAACGCACTTTAAAGCTCAGTTAGACCTGACAGTGAATAGTGGTGGATGAACATAGAAGAAGTTTCACTGCTTCTTTTTTGTTAAAACATTTAAACATCATGTCAACCTCACATGTAAGTCACTTTGGATAAAAGCTTATGACAAATCACTAAATGTAAATGTTAAATAGAATCATGACTAAAATGAAACAGATGACATCAGGGGGTCCCCCAGGAGTCTTAGTGTACAGCAGCAGAACTAGGAGCTGGTTCAGAGTGAATGAGCAGTTCTAACTATGAGCTTTATCAAAGAGGAAGGTTTTAAGCCTAGACTTAAAAGTAGAGAGGGAGTCTGCTTCCTGAATCTGAACTGGGAGCTGGTTCCACAGGAGAGGAGCTTGATAGCTGAAGGCTCTACCTCCCATTCTACCTTTGGAAATTCTGGGAACCACCAGCTTGAGGTTTTTAGGATATCAGGGGTGGAGATTTCAAGTACCAGGAACAAATACTTACATTTTAGTCATTGCCAATACTGAGTACTGTTACAACTGATTTCCTTCCAGTATGAGTTGCTGGACAGTAAATGCTCGTCCATCAACTAAGTAAATCCCACAACAGCAGCAATTGTCACGGATTCCTCTGACAAATCAAATATGGTGGTGACAGGTGTTTAATAAATGGAGCAACTTTTGCTGAAAATAACAAAAAGAAAAGGAAAAAAGAGAAACAAAGCACAGATTTAAGGTGAGATCCTGGTGGAGAAGTGTGGACAACATGGACTATAGAGTTTAAACAGGAATATGAAGGTAAAAGAACTTTGAAAAACATGGTGAACGTCATGTAACGTTCTAGTTATAAAACCCTCGTTGTTACAGATGTCAGTCGCAAATATTAGGTTTTCTTCTTGAGAAACATGAGGAAGATTGTTAGTAACTAGATCTTTAGATTCATTCAGCAGTAGTGTATGAGCCAAACAAGGGGGTTAGTTAGTTACTTTTTTTATGTAATGTGTGTTTGTGATGTGTCTATGTACTGATGATGTCTTTAGTGACATCATATGGCTTGATAGTTTGCCTTTGATGATTACCTTTAAGTTGTTGACCAGTGGTCAAGGAAACAATGCAATGCTAAGGGTTTGTTAAGGACAGATGCAGTTTTTAGCTCAGCTACTGAAGGGTGGAGACGTGACACAGTAACTAGAGCAAGGAAGGTGTGGACCGCAACAAGGTAGAAGAAAAGGGTTCTGTGTGTAGCTGTGGAGGCACACGGTTTCTTACCGAGTTCTACGAGTTCTGCAAGTCCTGTCAGTTCAGACATACTTTGGGAAACTTGTTTGATGAAACAGTGAGTGAACGTGCTTGTGAGATCACTGTGCTTAAAGTTGTATGTACAATTGATCCGTCATCGGCTAAGTTGAGAAGCAAGTACAATAAATGTTCAATGTTTTTCTAACAACGATCTCTGGAGTGAAGTATGTGCTGAAGAGTCAGGAGCGTCAGATTCGAGTAAGATCACCTCTACAAGTAGTATAACACTGAACGTGCGTGTAGAGCATCGTGACTGTTAGACAGTTAGACAGCCCTAACCCCCTCCTCCTCCCCTCCACGTGGTGGATGTCATGATGGTTCACTTATCAGTTAACAGTTAGATGGCAACCAAAACCCTAGGGGTGTGTGTGTGTGTGTGTGTGTGTGTGTGTGTGTGTGTCACCTGTCAGTCACGAGCCATGTGCTCGGGCACCCCCACTGCTACAGCTGCGATTGTTGCTGCTGCATTTAAAAAAACGACCTCGGTTATTATCATACGTGCTATTGCTGCTACTGCTCCTTACAATATCAAATATCTTTGGAAAAAATGGCATATTTTACAGGTGAGTGTTTTTCCAGGCTAAATGAGATTCTTCTAAATCTCTGGAACAACACTTCCTTTCTAACTTGTGTTGCCTGCTTTAAGCTGTGGACTTGTGAATTGTAACATGGAGATCATCTCCTCTGATTCACCACTTTCTTTTTCAGAGGGACAACTGTATCTAGTATCATACGCAGTGAGGCTGCAGAATCATTGACGAGATAATCAAGTTGTGCAGGAGTAACATTAAGGTTGAAAGATGATGATAATGAGGAAAGAATCAATTCTTTAAATTTGTTTACAGCTTTTTCACTTAAGCATCTGCTATAGTGGAATTTTTCCCTAACTGCTGTATAGTCCGTTATTGTAAATTCAAATGTTATTAAAAAATGGTCTTTGCTGTCCACTCACTGTATTTTCAGGAAGCTCAGTGTCCTCTCCACTTTCAGAGGAAGGGTCAGAGCCAAGTGGAGGACTCCAGTGAGCATTCTGTGTCAGACTCCCACTGGAAGCTTGTGTCTTATTCAGATGAGTCCTGCTGCTTGTTGCTAGATAAAGGCTGCATGAGCATTTCTAAAATGCCTCTTCATTTTTGCTGCTTTTCTCCTTCTCTGCTCACTGATGAAATGACCCCTCAGCCAAGCTGCAGGTTTATCTTTGGCTGTGAAAGGAGGCAGATGACACACATCCCTCAAAATGATTTAATGTTTGCTAGTTTGGAACAAGTGTGAAGTTCTTTAGGTCATTTATTTAAAAAACAGAAGCAAAATGTTGTTGTAGGATGATGTAATAGTTGTTTGTACGTGTACATTGTTGCCACTGAGGTGTCCAGAGGGTAGTAAATGTGAGGAGGCCACAAGGGTTAAAGCACATGGATCTGCAGTTCCTCTGATCTCCACCAGATGCTGCTCTGATCAAACTGACTGTACTGAAGTGAATGAGAAACTTCTCTCTACAAAGTCAGTGCAGTTTTTCCACAAGTTCAGCTTCCAGCAGATTCTCTGAACTTCTTCTCATGGGGCAGAATTAAAGAGCAAGTGCTGCACTAATTAAATACTAAGGATTAAAGCTTGTTGGTTTGTGGGTTAATGTCACAGCTGAATTACACAAACACACCAAAGTAGAAATAAACACATGCAGCCTCAAGTCTTCCAAAGATGTGGGGTTTCTGGACATTTTAGTGCAGAAATGTAGATTCAACCACTAATTTATTCAAACTTCTTCAGTAAAGACACTGTGATGAACAAACATGTATTTTTGCAGATTGTCGGTGCATTTTGTCTGGAAGCAGAGGCTGATGATGAAACGTGAGAGAAAATACAGTTTACAGCATCATCAGGTCCAGACTTTACTTTGAAATCAGATTTTCAGTTTCAGCAATGACTGTGTCCAGGATGTTAAAATAAAGTGATAAAAAGCAACAGATGTTATTCAGCTTTTTATTGTACAGTCCAGGTAAACACGTCCAAATGGGTGAAGCTGGTAGATCATTAACAGGTCCAAGGTCAAAAGTACAGGATGTACAAATGAGAATGAAAGCATGAAGCAGCAGTGACATGTCTGCAGGGATCAGAGATGGTTGCTAGTGGAACTGACACTGTGTCCACACAGACAGTATAACATGAGCAGCACGTCAGCAGAACTGATGTCCTGAAGCTGTTTGTGAAGATGAAGATGTTTGTGGTGTTTGTGATCCTCGTACACGGTAAGATCACCTTCCTCCCTCTGATCTGACTGATCCAACGTCTTTAATCTTGATTTGATTCCTCTTGAACTGATCCATGTGTTTGTTGGATGTGTCAGACTGTCCTCAGTTGTCTTCTTCAGGATTCTGTCCCTGTAGCTTCTTCATCTTCTCACAGCTTGTGTTCCCAGCAGTAACAATGATCCTTTGCTGTGGTCTTTTTGCTGACAGCAGCATCAGATGTGGATGGAAATGTTGGGTCTTCATTCAGACAAATGTTGAGTTTCCAGGCTGCTCACACTGCAGAGGACACATTCACTTTGTCCCAGTCCTTCAACACCTGTCCAACAACAACACCTTCACATCACTTCTTACAAGATTGAAACAAACCAAATCAAAGCTTTGATTTCTTCTCCTCACTGAGAGAAACACATGAAGTGTCTCCACATCTCCATCAGTCCTGTCTTTTCTCTGAGTATTAGTCCTCCTCCCGAAAACGCGATGGACAGATGGAAGGAAAAGATGTGAGGATAGAAGAGTTCAGCAGCAGTCATTTGAAGTGGATGGACTCAGAAAGAGAAATGCTCGAACTTTATTAATATGTTTGAAGTGATAAAAAGCTGATTTGGTGACAGAGTCCACATGAGCCTTAAAACTCAGTTCTGAATCACTCCAAGATTTCTGGTCTGTTTTAAAAACAGCTTGAACAAGTGCACTTTTAAGAGCTGCAGGGAAAAGCTGGTAACAATAGTTAAAACCTCATCAGACATTTTTAAAAAGGAGGTGGGAATTGGGTGAAGAGCACAGGTGGAAGACTTCAGTTTAGATAAAACCTTCAACCAGAACAAAACTGTCCAGTGTGTCTTCACATTGTCCACGTCTCTGTAATGGGACTGTGTGCTTGGCTGATGTCAGACCTGATGGTGGCTGTTTTCTTTTGGAAGTCCTCAGATTTAAGACCATCTGTGGTTCATATGGTTTTTGATTGGGTTGAAAATGTTCTCAGTTGTTTAAAAAGCAAAAACACACCAACATAGATATATTTCTGTGACCACAAACACACAATGATGCACAGGACTCACACAAGCTTGGAAAATGTGGAGTATGTCTGAAAACTCCCATCTATGGCATCATTATTGTAGCCCACTGTGAGCTGTGACCCACCGTGACTTACAAAAAGCCAATTGTGAGGTTTTCCAGCACTTTTAGCTAAAAACACAAAGAATTAAAGACATTTACATTCAGTTTTTGAGTGAATACATTTGTACATTATTTTACATGTACACACATATTAAATGTAGATATTTACAAATGTATGTACAGACACACAGACTGACACACATGTGGACAAATAATGAAGCTGCTATATTAACTTATGTCTTTGAGATTTTTACTTTGACCACTGATCCTCTCAAAGCTCCACCTGCTGATTCAGCAGGAAACATAACCCATAACTTTTATACAATGAACAAACATACACATTCATGTGTTAATGTGAAATACAAAGTGTGATATGGTATTTAAAAATCCCACTGAAAACCTCTAACCAGTTAGAACCAGGATCCTGAGTTGGTTCTGGTGTTTGTCAGTGTTGTTGGTGTTAAACTGTGGTGATGTGGTTTCAAAGCAGCCTGATCAGCTGCAGCGTCCAATCACAAACAGGACCAGGTTGGTTTCTGACTCACCTGAGGACGGACGATTAATAAGACATGAAATAAGGCTGCTGAGATGGACCCTCTCTGTCTGTGTGTCCTCACAGTTTCCCAGCATGTCTCAGCTGTGGACATGTATGAGGGGGACCAGTTTGTCCTGCTGCCCTGTGAGTTTTCCACTTTAGACATGAACAATCCAACAGTGATGTGGAGCCGCTCTGATCTCAGTCCTTCAACCGTCCACCAGCGTCAGCAGGAAGGTGATGAACTTAGAAACCAGAACCAGCTTTACAGCGGCCGAACATCGATGATGCCTGATGCTCTGGAAACTGGAGACCTCAGTCTGAATCTGACAGAACTGCAACTGTCTGACAGTGGAACCTACACCTGCTCTGTCAGAGATGGATTTGGACGACAATGGAGATTGACAGACGTACAGCTGCAGGTCAAAGGTCAGTGACAGGTCAGTGCTGTAGATACAGGTCAGAGGTCGGAGGTCATGTTGTTGTTCATGTTCTCCACAGAACGATTTCCATCCTGGGCCAAAGTTCTCCTGGTTCTCTTGGTTCTTCTGATTGTTGCTGGGGGTCTTTTAGTACATTTCCGTCACTATTTCATGTCAGGTATGTCTCTACTACTACATTACCCATAATGCTGATGGTTCACATCTTTACTCTTGTTGCTCCTTGACTGTTGAGACAGACTGAGAGTCAGGAACAAATCAGAACTAAACTGAGAATCAGTCACAATAAGTAGTTCCTGAGTGTCTTCATGGGACAGTGAGGTCCTGTTACCATCAGAGCTGCTGCTGCTGTCTGTCCACATGATGCTGTGCTTTGTTGTCCTCTCAGTTTACCAGGTGGAGGTGGATTCAGGGGTGGAGTCTGTCCTGCTGCCCTGTGAAACCACAGTTTGTCTGCCTGTAGACGCCAAAGTGGAGTGGAGAGACAGAGACTACAGGAAGGTCCATGTGTATCAGAACGGCTCTGACCAGCCTGCAGAACAGTTCTATTGTTACAAAGGTCAAACAGAGATGAAGAGAAACCTGCTAAAAACTGGAGACCTCAGTCTGACCCTGAAACACCCCACAGACAGAGACAGAGGAACTTTCACCTGCACCGTCTACAACAGGGAGGGAAACATCCTGATGAAGAAAAAGGTGGAGCTGCAGGTCAGAGGTCAGTTCAAAGATCAAACAAGTCAGTTCATTCTGCAGGACTTCAACACCTGCCACTGTTCATCACTGGGTGGACTTTGTTCAGTTGAGTCATGTGAAAGGATCCTCCACAGAGCAACATCTATCTAACAACTCAACCATCTCCATGACAATGGACCAACTGCTGCACTGATGAAGACAGTGAGATACAGTTGAAAGGTGCTGATGCAGCAGCATCAGTAAATGTCCTTTATCACAGCCAGTCAGTGTGTGAGGAAGAGAAAAAACATCAACTACAACAACTACAACATTACTAGTTTGTCTTGTACCAAGTTACGAATTTAAACAAAAGACATTTGGATTGTTCGATGTCTTTCAGGCTCCAGACTTAAAAGAAATAGTTGTGTTGAAATAATGAATCATTGTAACCAGACTCCTCATGTCACATGTTCTGGTTTACTTAGCATTATGTACAATCACAGCAGATACTTGGTATTTTCTACATAAATTACAAACTAATCAGATCAAACTTGCTGACTGTTAAAACAGAATATAGCAGATTCCAAAACACTATTACAGTAAATGGTCTGTAGGTGGCGCTCAGCTTCCACTCAGAGTTACAGCAGCCAGTGCATGTTACAGTCCCTACCACAATGTACTGAACCAGTATTACTGTATTTGTACACCAACAATGTACTGCAGTAGAACATATATCCAGTATTATTCAAACTTTCCCCAAACTTAAAGTTTCAAAGAACCTGAATATGTTGTAGTTCATGTGACTTTATCAGGTGACCACAGATAATTATTTACTATTAAATGACTCAACTTGTTCAGATGCCTCTGAAACCTTATTGTGCAGCTGCAGTGATAAGACACAGTCTGTAGAAACAAAGCGTCCAAACACTGAGCCTGCAGACACGTGAAAGACAATCATGTAGCAACATTTTGGGATCTCATCTGGGGCCAATCAGGTTGTAGGGGTGGAACTGGTAACTTTGGGAAATACTGTTCTCACTTTACAGGTCACAACATTCAAATACAAATAATATTCAAATTCTGAACATAACGATGTGTCTATTAATAGAAGAGAAAGATTAGAAATATGTTAATTCATTGTGATCATTTGCTGATGTTACATCATTAAAACACATGTGAATCTTGGTTTCTGTTCTCTGATTGTCCACAGTACTGACATTTCATAGTTGATGAGTCTTAAATTTCCTCTTGGATTTGAACTAGATAACAGTCATTGTCTTTCAGAGGCAAAACTTTGATTGAGTGTATGAAGTGAAATATGAAAGAAAACGTGTCCGAGCTGCTGCTGCTGTCTGTCCACATGATTTTGAGGTTTGTTGTCCTCTTAGTCCCACAGGTGGAGGTGGATTCAGGGGTGGAGTCTGTCGTCCTTCTGTGCAAAACCACAGTTCACCTGCCTGAAGACGTCAGAGTGGAGTGGAGGGACAGTGGCTACAGGAAGGTCCATGTGTATCAGAACGGCTCTGATCAACCTGGAGAACAGAACTGGTCTTACAAAGGTCGAACAGAGATGAAGACAAACCTGGTGGAAACTGGAGACCTCAGTCTGACCCTGAAATACCCCACAGATGGAGAAAAAGGAACCTACACCTGCACCGTGTACAACATGGAGGGAAATATCCTGATGAAGAAAAAGGTGGAGCTGCTGGTCAGAGGTCAGTTCAAAGATCAAACAAGTCAGTTCATTCTGCAGGACTTCAACACCTGCCACTGTTCATCACTGGGTGGACTTTGTTCAGTTGAGTCATGTGAAAGGATCCTCCACAGAGCAACATCTATCTAACAACTCAACCATCTCCATGACAATGGACCAACTGCTGCACTGATGAAGACAGTGAGATACAGTTGAAAGGTGCTGATGCAGCAGCATCAGTAAATGTCCTTTGTGAGGAAGAGAAAAAACATCAACTACAACAACTACAACATTACTAGTTTGTCTTGTACCAAGTTACGAATTTAAACAAAAGACATTTGGATTGTTCGATGTCTTTCAGGCTCCAGACTTAAAAGAAATAGTTCAATTCAATTCAATTCAACTTTATTTATATAGCGCCAATTTACAACAAAGTCATCTCAAGGCACTTTAAAGAATAAAGTCCAGACTACACAAGTATGTAGAAGCAACCCAACAAATCCCCCTTGAGCAAGCCATAGGCAACAGTGGAGAGGAAAAACTCCCTTTAATGGGAGAAACCTCCAGCAGAACCAGGCTCAGGGTGGGTGGCCATCTGCCTTGACCGGTTGGGGTGAGTGGAAAGTTGAGAAAGAAAAGAAAAAAGCAACGAAAGCAACAACAAAACAACAAGAAAAGCAACAACAAAACAACAAAAAAGCAACAACAAAGCATCGTACAGGTTGTAGGACATAGAATTAATGGTATACAGTGGTGACAAGTAAATGTATAGAGAAAAGCTAGTTCAGGTTGAGTGAGCAGTTTAACTATAAGCTTTATCAAAAAGGAAGGTTTTAAGCCTAGTCTTAAAAGTAGAGAGGGTGTCTGCTCCCCGAATTTGGATTGGAAGCTGGTTCCACAGGAGAGGAGCTTGATAGCTAAAGGCTCTGCCTCCCATTCTACTTTTGCAAACTCTGGGAACCACAAGTAGGCCTGTATTTTGGGAGTGGAGTGGTCTAATCGGGCGATACAGAACTATGAGATCTTTTAAATATGATGGAGCTTGACCATTAAGAGCTTTGTATGTAAGGAGGAGGGTTTTGAACTCTATCCTAGATTTTATGGGAAGCCAATGAAGAGAAGCTAGTGAAGGTGAAATATGATCTCTCTTTCCTAATCCAGTCAGCACTCTTGCTGCAGCATTTTGGATTAATTGAAGGCTTTTTAGGGAGTTATTAGGACACCCCAGAAGTAGGGAATTACAGTAGTCCAACCTAGAAGTAACAAATGCATGGACCAGTTTTTCGGCATCACTTTGAGACAGGATGCTTCTAATTTTAGCAATGTTCCGTAGGTGGAAGAAGGCTGTTCTAGAGATTTGTCTTATATGTGATGTAAATGCCAAATCCTGGTCAAAAATAACTCCAAGGTTCCTCACCGTAGTACTAGAGGCCAAAGTTATGTCATCTAAAGTAAATATATTGTTAGACAGCATATTTCTCATGTTTTTAGGCCCAAAGAGGATGATTTCAGTTTTGTCTGAATTTAGAAGTAGGAAATTGTAGGACATCCAGGTCTTTATGTCTTTTAGACATGCTTCAAGTTTGACTAATTGGTTAGTATCTTCTGGTTTCACAGATAAATAGAGCTGGGTATCATCTGCATAGCAGTGGAAGTTTATGGAATGTTTCCTAATAATTTTGCCTAAAGGTGACATGTACAGATTAAAAAGTATTGGTCCTAACACAGAGCCCTGTGGAACTCCATAGCTAACTTTGGTGCATAAAGAAGAGTCATCATTAACATGAACAAGTTGGAATCTGTCTGACAGATAAGATTTAAACCAATGTAATGTGGTTCCTTTAATCCCAAATCCATGTTCTAGTCTCTGTAATAAAATGTTGTGGTCAATGGTGTCAAATGCGGCACTAAGGTCTAGTAAGACGACTACGGACACAAGTCCATTATCTGAAGCGAGGAGAAGATCATTGGAGACTTTTACCAGTGCTGTTTCTGTACTGTGATGAGCTCTGAATCCTGACTGAAAGTCTTCATACAAATTATTCCTGTAAAGGTGATCACATAATTGTTTTGCAACTACTTTTTCAAGGATTTTAGAGATAAACGGGAGATTTGATATTGGTCTATAGTTGGCTAAATCACCTGGATCAAGACAGGGTTTTTTAAGTAATGGTTTGATTATAGCAACTTTATAAGCCTTTGGTACATAGCCAGTTTCTAAAGCTAGGTTAATCAAATCTAATATGAACGTGTCTATTAAAGGTAGAACATCTTTAAGCAATTTGGTTGGAACAGGGTCTAAAAGACATGTTGTTAGTTTTGAGGAGGCGATAGTTGAACTTAGCTCAGTGAGATCTATGGGTGAAAAACAGTCTAAGATGGATTGGGGCCTTATTGAGGATTCTAGAGCTGTTGTACATGAAGATCTATCTGTAATATTTGTAGGGAGGATCTGGTGAACCTTTTCCCTAATGGCTGCAATTTTATCAGTAAAGAAAGTCATAAAGTCATTGCTGCTCAAAGTTAAGGGAAAACTAGGCTCAACAGAACTATGGCTCTTAGTCAGCCTGGCTACAGTGCTGAACAGAAACCGGGGGTTGTTCTTGTTTTCCTCTATTAGTGCGGAATAATATGCTGTTCTGGCATCACAAAGAGCTTTTTTGTACATTTTTAAACTGTTTTTCCAGGCTAACCGGGATTCTTCTAAATTAGTGGAACCACTTCCTCTCTAACTTTCGTGACGCCTGTTTTAAGCTGTGCATTTGTGAATTGTACCATGGAGGTCGGCTCCTCTGATTCACTGCCTTCTTTTTCAGAGGGGCAACTGTATCTAGTATCATACGCAGTGAGGCTGCAGAATTGTCAACTAAGTAATCAATTTGTACAGGAGTAAGATGGCTACTCACCATAGTATTGACACATGGTGGTGAAAAAGATGAAGAAATAATTTCTTTAAATGTATTCACAGCATTTTCAGATAAACATCTGCTGTAGTGGAATTTTTTCCTAACTGCTGTATAGTCGGTTATTGTAAATTCAAATGTTATTAGAAAATGGTCAGACAAGAGAATTATGAGGAAATTCTATTAAATTATCAGTTTCAATGCCATATGTAAGTACAAGGTCCAAGGTGTGACTAAAACAATGAGTGGGTTTATTTACATTTTGGGAAAAACCAATTGAATCTAATAATGAATTAAATGCAGTGCTCAGACAGTTACTGTCAGCATCTACATGAATGTTAAAGTCACCCACTATAATGACTTTATCTGTACTAAGCACTAAATCAGATAGAAAATCAGAAAATTCAACCAAAAACTCTGAATAAGGGACTGGAGGACGGTACATGATAACAAATAATAGTGGTTTTTGAGTTTTCCAGTTTGCGTGTGAAAGGCTAAGAGTAAGACTCTCAAATGAGTTATAACTATGTTCAGGTCTAGGAATTATTGATAAGCTAGAATGAAATATTGCTGCTACTCCTCCACCTCGGCCTGTGCATCTAAGAACATGATAATTAATATGACTCATTTAAACTGACATATTCTTCTTGCTGCAACCAGGTTTCAGTGAGACAAAGTAACTCAATTTGATGATCATTTATTAAGTCATTTACTTACAGAGATTTAGAAGAGAGAGATCTAATATTTAATAATCCACATTTAATAGTTTTGGGTTTTGGTTCAGTATGAGCATTAGTCTTAACTTCTATTAGATTTTTATGATTAACTCCCCTTGTGTTCATTTTTGGTTTAAAAAGTTTAATTGGTCGTGGAGCAGACATAGTCTCTATAGGGCAAAGAGCAGTGTGGTTAAGATCATAACATTCAGCAAAATAATAATATTCCCTTGGTGAAAAATTAGAATCCATAACAGCTGCATTTTGTCTGCTGGTAACGTCAGATTCTATAAATATCTCGGGCTGTTTATACCTGTGGATGTTGTCGGGTGTTGGAGCGGAGGATGCAGGAGAGGTGAGCACATCAGAGCCACAGGTGTTTTCAATGGTCAGTCAGTCTCCGGAGACTGAGACGCTGTGGACAATGTTCTCAGTAAACATCCGTGATCCCAGAAAGTTCGGGTGCAGTCCATCTTGCTTGAAGTACTGAGGACGATCCCAGAAAAGATTGAAATTGTCTACGTAGAAGAGTCCGTGTGTGGTTCTTGTGGTTGAAGCCATGTGTGCAGACTGAGGAGTCTGGAGAACCAGCCAACACCGCGACCCAGCGTGGGAATTGGGCCGGAAATGAAGAACCGTCTGTGGTGGAAATTCTCCAGTGAGTTGAAAAATGACACGAAGTCACGTTTCAGCAACTCAGACTGTTGGCGTTTGGTGTCATTTGTGCCAACGTGTATCACTACTTTTGTTGCTGTAGGATGTCTTTCAATCAGGTTTGGAATTTTCTCCGCTATGTCAGTGACTGTGGCTCCAGGAAAGCAAAACGTTTCAGCTGATTTTAAGCGGACGTCTCTAACGATGGAGTCGCCAATAATTAGCATGGTCGGACCGGGAGGACGGTGCGGTGGAGAGGTGCGCCGAGGAGGAGCATGTGGATTCCTCTCTGGAGGCATGGTGTTGGTGGCGGTGGCACGTCTGGTCTGGCGAGGCCCCAGCAGAATGTCCCGACCGCTCTGCCCACGGGAGGTGGAGCCGTGTGGTATCTCACGAGGCAGGGAGTCACAGGGAACCGCCGCCGGGGAAGTCGGACTTTCCAGCTCTTCAAGAATAGTGAAACGGTTCTCCATCTGGACCGGGGAAGGTGGTCCAATGGATTGGTTGACAAGATTAGCTGCAGCAAGTGTCGTCCGATGTCTCCTTTTAGCCGTAATCCAGGCCTCCTGTGTCAGCGGCGAGAAGCAGGCCCGTGTCGGGACAGGCCGTTGGTCATCCAACAGGGCCAGAAGGCCGCGGGTTGGCATCGCGTTGCCAGCGGTAGCAACAGGGCCAGACACGGCAGCGTGTCATCGGTGTCCTGGGTCACTGAACAAACAGCTGGGTGGATAGAAACTGTTTGTTCCATGTAGCTCGAGGTATTAAAAGCTGCGAGGTGCTTCGCTTGTGTGGTGGCAACTTTGGAAAACCCCAATATAAGTTCATTTTTTTTGCTTAGTTCGTTTTCCAAAAGTTTGATGGTTTCTTGCAACTGCGTGAAAACGTGCACACAGTTTGAACAGACCGCCATTTGGAAACTACGGAAGTGACGTCACGTGAGTGCGTTATGATTAGTTGTGTTGAAATAATGAATCATTGTAACCAGACTCCTCATGTCACATGTTCTGGTTTACTTAGCATTATGTACAATCACAGCAGATACTTGGTATTTTCTACATAAATTACAAACTAATCAGATCAAACTTGCTGACTGTTAAAACAGAATATAGCAGATTCCAAAACACTATTACAGTAAATGGTCTGTAGGTGGCGCTCAGCTTCCACTCAGAGTTACAGCAGCCAGTGCATGTTACAGTCCCTACCACAATGTACTGAACCAGTATTACTGTATTTGTACACCAACAATGTACTGCAGTAGAACATATATCCAGTATTACTCAAACTTTCCCCAAACTTAAAGTTTCAAAGAACCTAAATATGTTGTAGTTCATGTGACTTTATCAGGTGACCACAGATAATTATTTACTATTAATAGAACAGAAAGATTAGAAATATGCTCGTTCATTGTGATCATTTGCTGATGTTACATCATTGAAACACATGTGAATCTTGGTTTCTGTTCTCTGATTGTCTCACGCTGTCTGTGCCAAATAACGTGTCCTCTTAACCAGACATGATCTCATCATCCACAGTACTGACATTTCATAGTTGATGAGTCTTAAAATTCCTCTTGGATTTGAACTAGATAAAAGTCATTGTCTTTCAGAGGCAAAACTTTGATTGAGTGTATGAAGTGAAATATGAAAGAAAATGTGTCAGAGCTGCTGCTGCTGTCTGTCCACATGATGTTGAGATTTGTTGTCCTCTCAGTCCCACAGGTGGTGGAGGATTCAGGGGTAGAGTCTGTCGTCCTTCAGTTCAAAACCCCAGCTCACCTGCCTGAAGATGTTAAAGTGGAGTGGAGGGACAATTATTACAGGAAGGTCTATGTGTATCAGAACGGCTCTGATCAGCCTGAAGAACAGGATGAGGAATACAGACAACGAACAGAGATGAAAAGAAACCTGTTGAAAACTGGAGACCTCAGTCTGACCCTGAAATACCCCACAGACAGAGACAGAAGAACCTTCACCTGCACCGTCTACAACATGGAGGGAAACATCCTGATGAAGAAACAAGTGGAGCTGCAGGTCAGAGGTCAGTTCAAAGATCAAACAACACTTTAGCAAATGATTTGAAGTCAAAGTCAGTTCATTCTGCAGGACTTCAACACCTGCCACTGTTCATCCCTGGCTGGAGTTTGTTCAGTTAGTAATAATAATAATAATTCATTTTATTTTTAAAGCACTTTAGCGGATTAAGACCAAGAATAAAACATAATAAACATGTAAAGCCTAAAAACATATAAAACATAAAATAACACAGCATTAAAGAAAATGTAATGATCACTTTAAAACGTTTTTCTGAACAAAAAAAGTCGTTAACTGTTTTTTGAAACAGTCCACAGTCTGTGGTGCCCTCAGGTTCTCAGGCAGAGCATTCCAGAGCCTTGGAACAGCTGCTGGGAAAGCCTGGTGCCCCATTGTATGGAGTTTGGATCTGGGGGTGTAGAGGCGAGCTTTTGAAGGCTCCTGCCGGAGATTTCAATGAGAAGTGCATTGTAGTAGTCCAGCCTGGAGGAGACAAAGGCCTGGACCAGCCTTTCAGCGTCGCAGAGGGAGAGGGAGGGGCGGAGTTTGGCTGTTTCTGAGATGAAAAAATGAAATTTTGCAGAGGTGTTGGACATGTGTTTCAAATGACAGGTGAGGGTCAAACTTGACCCCCCAGGTTGTTAACAGAGTTGAAGAGGGTAATGGTGCGACCAGAAAAAGAGATACAGTTAATAGGGTAGGAATGAAGCTGGTGGGTGGTACCAACTAGAAGGGCTTTGGTTTTTATGCTGTTCAGCTGAAGGAAGTTCTCTGTCATCCACGCCTTGATGTCCTCCAGGCAACAGGTGAGAGTTGATGGAAGTGTCGGTGGGGTCGGGCTCAGTCTCACGTACAGCTGAGTATCATCAGCATAGCAGTGGAAGGAGATTCCATGCTTGCCAATGACGTGGCCCAGTGGGAGCATATAGACGTTGAAAAGGGTCGGTCGAACCAACCCCTGTGGCTCCCCACAGGTGACTGAGATTTGGCATCCCCTATGGCCACATACTCATACTCTATTTGTGAGATAGGAACCAAACCACCCCAAAGCAGTGCCAGAAAATCCAACAATATGCTGCAGACGATGAAGGAGAATTTTGTGGTCAACTGTATCAAAAGCGGCAGTGAGATCCAGAAGAATGAGGAGAGATGGGAAGCTCTGGTCACCAGCCATTAGGGGGTCATTGGTGACCCTGACCAGGGCTGTCTCTGTGCTGTGGGAGGGGCGGAAGCCAGATTGAAATTTTTCAAACAGATTGTGTCTTTTGAGGTGATACTGGAGCTGGACTGAGACAGCTTTTTCTAAGACCTTTGACAGGAATGGAAGATTGGAGATTGGATGATAGTTGCCATAACTTCAGGATCCAGGGAGGTTTTTTTTAAACTTGGTGTAATTATTGCGGTTTTCAGTGATGTTGGGACTGTGCCACAGTGGAGAGAGTAATTAATGATGCTGGTGATGAGTTGGCTTATGTCTGAGACATTAGCATGAGAACAGCAAACTTTCCCCAAACTTAAAGTTTCAAAGAACCTGAATATGTTGTAGTTAATGTGACTTTATCAGGTGACCACAGATAATTGATTTACTATTAAATGACTCAACTTTTTCAGATGCCTCTGAAACCTTCTTGTGCAGCTGCAGTGATAAGACACAGTCTGTAGAAACAAAGCGTCCAAACACTGAGCCTGCAGACACGTGAAAGACAATCATGTAGCAACATTTTGGGATCTCATCTGGGGCCAATCAGGTTGTAGGGGTGGAACTGATAACTTTGGAAAATACTGTTCTCACTTTACATGTCACAACATTCAAATACGAATAATATTCAAATTCTGAACATAACAAAGATTAGAAATATGCTCGTTCATTGTGATCATTTGCTGATGTTACATCATTAAAACACATGTGAATCTTGGTTTCTGTTCTCTGATTGTCTCACTCTGTCTGTGCCAAATAACGTGTCCTCTTAACCAGACATGATCTCATCATCCACAGTACTGACATTTCATAGTTGATGAGTCTTAAAATTCCTCTTGGATTTGAACTAGATAACAGTCATTGTCTTTCAGAGGCAAAACTTTGATTGAGTGTATGAAGTGAAATATGAAAGAAAATGTGTCAGAGCTGCTGCTGCTGTCTGTCCACATGATGTTGAGCTTTGTTGTCCTCTCAGTCGCACAGGTGGAGGTGGATTCAGGGGTGGAGTCTGTCGTCCTTTTGTGCAAAACCACAGTTCACCTGCCTGAAGACGTCAGAGTGGACTGGATGGACAGTTACTACAGGATGGTCCATGTGTATCAGAATGGCTCTGATCAGCCTGAAGAACAGGACCAGTCTTACAAAGATCGAACAGAGATGAAGAAAGACCTGCTGAAAACTGGAGACCTCAGCCTGACCCTGAAACCCCCCACAGTCGGAGACACAGGGACATATGTCTGCAGAGTCTGGAACAAGGAGAGAAACATCTTACTGAGAAAGAAAACAGTTCAGCTCAGGATCAAAGGTCAGTTTTCTTCGTATTTTTTCTTGATTGTCTGCCTCTTGTTGTTTGTCTCTAGTCGTCTGTCTCTGACTGTCTTTAGTCTCTTATGCAGCAAGAATTCAGGACAAAGATGAGACAGTGGACATCAGGAACACAAGCAGCTCCACTGATCCAACTCCTCTGATGGCTGAACAATCAGTTTGATCAGTCTGTTGATCAATGTTTGATTATTGATCTGATCTGACTTTGGATCAGAGACAACATGGAAGTGAAGGAGCTGATGGATGAAGACAGGAGGACAGTTTGTCTTCTTCACTCTGACTCTCCCTGACTCTCACACAGTCTACACACTGACTATTGATCACTATTGATCAGTGATGTCAGAGTGATGTCATATGTGGATCAAACATGTTGTGGTTTTAGATCCTCTGAACTCTGACAGACGTCTCACTCTGGAGGAAACTCAACACACTGAATGTTGGTTTTCTTCTCACACTCAGCCTGTGACAGAGTTTATCAGATGATCCAACACATTTTTAAAACATTTACTATCACAGTCCACTCTTTATTTGTCCTGTGAGAGGACATCTGTCCCTCTAAACCCTGAACTCTTGTGTTCACAGAAACAGGATCACTGTGACCACAATCACAGTCCTATTCTCCCTGTTTCAGTCCAAATGCTCTGAGGTCCAAACAATTGTCCACAAAGTGTCTGTTCATCTGGTTTCCAGCAACATAAAGATCCATCAAATGAAAAAAGCTCATTTTGAACAGTCACAGATTTCTGCTCCAGTCATTGTCAACACTGTCCACATAAACTAGTGTCAAATCTAAAGCTGTCAAACTGCACAGTAAAGACAAATGTCTCCATTGTTACCTGACTTTGGAGTTTCCTGCTGTATATTAATGGACACAATAAACACGTTCATGAAAATGAATCTACCTTAAAGGTTTGTATTTATCATATATTTCTGAGTAGAATAACTTGTTCTGATAATAATAATAATAATATGTGACTGTCTGTGAAATCAGAAGCTCTGGAAGACAGGGGACAGAGACTGTCCAGACAAGTGGAAAGTGGTGCAGAAGCGATCAGTGACTTGTAAACAGTGTAAATGTTGGAAATGTTCTGCACTTTTCTATCCAAAGCACTTTACACTGCTTCTCATTCACCCATTCATACTCACTTACTCACTGATGAGGGAGTCAACACTCACTGGGGGCAACTACGTTGGGGTTTAGTGTCTTGCTCAAGGACACTGCAACATGTGACTGGAGGAGCTGGGGATGAAACCAACAACCCTGGGATTGGACGACTGCTTTACTGTACGTCCTGAGCCACAGTCGCCCCACAGTGTTATATAGGGCTTTCATTGATTCACACACACACACACACACACATAAACTTGTTTAAGTTCTTCAGAAATCTTCTATCTTCCTTCTTCTTGCTGGTTTTGTGTTTCCTTGTTGCATGGTATCCACAGTAACAGCATTTGTCTTTGTTACATGATGTTAATACCAACATTATTTTTATTTATTATAAAAATGCTAAATTGTGAACTTACACCTTTACAACTAAAGACACACTTTGGTGCTATAGCATATTTAGGTCAGTAATGGTGCTACTATACCTCTGTGGATCCACTAGAGGGACTGTAGCTACAGTCCCAGTGCATGTGCTGATTAGTAATAAGGAAGCGTTGGTGTTGGCAAGACACTATTTCCCGTCTCCTCTTCATTGGTCCTCAGTGGACTGAATGAACTGCTGAATTTGTATGAGTGTCTCTGTTCTCTGCTGCTTAGTTGCTATTACTATTACTCCCCAAGTGCCTGGATGCTTGATGGGTGCTCAGGAATGTCTCTGTCCATATGTGATGTATGTGTGGGAATGTCTCTGATTGGTGATTGGACACAGGCTCACAACTTTCTAGAGCCCGCTTCAGTTCAACTAAACAATCCCGGACAAGTCCCCAGATGTTACCGGCACAAGACCTAGGGGAAATCTGGACCAGCAGCAAGTGATACACAGACCAGATGGTGGGAGGATGAGTGAGAGACCAGGTAGTAAGGTTTAATGATGTTGTAGCTTTGCAGAGAGAGTTTAAGGTTCCTGGTGGACAGATCTCTGATAATGGTTCTGACATGTCTCATATTAGAGACAAAAACAGCTCTGAGCTTTTCCAAGACTTAAGTAATGCTAAGCAGCAAGATAAAGAGAGTCCACAACCGTTTCTGTATAAAATACATGTCTTCTCACATTGTACCAGGGTTTGAATGATAACAACTGCTATGTCAGATATGATGTCAAGCCCTACTTAATGACCTGCTAACTAGTGATGACTTTTTTTAGAGCCAATCACTAAGTACGTTAGCGAGGAAGCAGAGAGACTGAGATGCATCGGCACAATTTCCCCATGGGCTCAATACAGTGGTTTGAATCTTGAATCACAAGCAAAACCCGACCGGTGCCTGTTACTGCATCTCAGCATGACTGTGACAATGACTTAACCAGTGTCCTCAGTGACTAAGCATCTAGCTCAGATGGTGAACCCCGTTGAAAGAGCAACACTTGTGGACCCCCACTCACCAATTAACCACCCTCAATGACCCACAGCTGAGACTAGATGCAGGTGCAGTGACTTTGCAAAGCAAACTGTCCTCACTGCTTTAATTGTGGCCAGGCAGGGCATCGGGCCATTGGCTGTCTGCAAAGGAAGATGTCAGGAAATGGGGGGAGGTCACTAGAAAGGGGCAGACAGTTACCAACACCGTAGAAGAGCCCCTCACACAAGTCAGATGCACCAAAACAACCATTTCTAGAAAGCAAGAAGTAAATTGCCAACCAGCCCTAAGAAAAGCTTTAGTGCAGCTCGTTGGAAAGACATGTATGGTTTCATGTGCTGTGAATGGAGTCACTTAAAATGCTGCTGGACTCAGGGGCCCAAGTGACTATGGTGGGAAAGAAGCACTTCCTAACATTCAAATCCAGCCATTTGAGTCCCTCCTTTTGTGTTGCTGCAGCTAATGGCACAGATGTTCCTTTTGATGGATGGGCAGACGTTGACCTCCAGATCGGCAGTGAGAACTATGGACATGTCCCCATACAAACACCTCAGCTCACCTCTTCTAGGCAGTAATGTTAGAACAGAGATTATCAAAATGAACAAGGAACAGAGAGATGAGGCTGATATTACTGATTTACTCAAAGAAGCCTTACACGTAAGTGACACTAAGGTTGAGGCTGTAGTTTCAGATCTCCAGGTTTTGTCCCCTGATGAGTCAGCTCCTGAATGCAGTGTGAGGTCGGGGAAGAAGGCTGAGGTGATAGCAGCAGGTCAAATCTGTGAAGAAAGACGCAGAGTCAGAGACTGGCCCAGAGGTGACTCAGTGTTATTTCAACCAAATCCAGCTCTAGTACATGTCCCTAGTGGTTTAACCAAAATAGTTAAAATCCCAATTCAGAACCTAACTAAGCATGATATCTATCTTACTGAGAGAAAAGTTCAAGGCACAATGGGGGAAGTTGCTGAAGTGAAACCAGTAACCTGCTTTCCAGGTGGTTTAGACTCAGCGTACCATCCCGCAAGTCAAATGTTTTGTTAAGACCGATTCTGATATTAGCTGCATCCCAAATTTGCAGCTGGAAAGGATGAAACATCAGTACAGATGGCTAGAATGCAATTCCCAAACCCTTGTACAAGGAGGTAAAGGTGTATGAACAGAATCTGCTCAACTATGGCTAGATCAGGACGTCTACCTCACACTACTTTTCTCCACAGGTCTGCATCAGAAAAAACAACCTTACATCTGCGTGTTGACTTTTGGGAGCTTAATGTTTGCAAAGACGATGGAAATGGCTGTAGTGAACACTTTCCTCCAGAAGAGGCAGGAACATAGAGTGACGTACAAGAGCGGCAGTAGAAGCACTCAGGTGGACTAAATCTTGTTTAGACGTTAGACGTAATCTGAAAGACATCAGTGACTGTAAAGTATTGGTAGGGGAGAGTGTAGCCAGACAACACAGGAGGGTGGTGTGTAAAATGACTCTGGTGGTGAGGAAGATGAAGAGGACAAAGACAGAGCAGAGGATGAAGTGGTGGAAGTTGAAAAAGGAAGAATGTTGTGTAGTTTTCAGGGAGGAGCTGAGACAGAGTCTGGATGGTCAGGAAGTGATCAGGTGATCAGTTAGACAGGTAGGAGGGTACTTGGTGTGTCATCTGGAAAGAGGAAAGTGGACAAGGAGACTTGGTGGTGGAACGAGGAAGTTCAGGAGTGTATACAGAGAAAGAGGTTAGCTAAGAAGAAGTTTCTGACTAGTTTATTTAACAACATCTTGGATAGTGAGAGGATGCTGAGGACTGGAGGAGAAGTGTACTGGTGCCAATTTTTAAGAACAAGGGAGATGTGCAGAGCTGTGGAAACTACAGAGGAATAAAGCTGATGAGCCAAACAATGAAGTTGTGGGAAAGAGTAGTGGAAGCTCACACAGTAACAGTGCTGATAATGACCCAGGTGATAACTTTAGATTCTGGACACATTTACCAAACGTTCTAAACTTTGTCATTGTTGGTTATTGTCTGTAGTTTGATGAACAAAATGGTCATTTGATTATATTCTCATCACATTTCTGACACAATAAAGTGTTAAAGTGAAGGGGTGTGAATACTTTCTGAAGGAACTTTAACACCTCGTGTTAATCTACAGAAAATCTCAAAGAAATGAATGTTGTTAATGATTAAATCATCTGTAACAGAGGAACCGTTCTCTCGTGATCTCAGCTTCCCCCTGATTCCAGCTTCTGAGCCATGTAGGACTTTGTCTGCCTCTGAAACACCTGGGACATGGACTCACACTGCAGCTGTAAAGGTGTGAATAATGTAAGAAAGAAAATCTGATTCGTGCAGAAGAACTTTCCAGTCTGAATTCTGACCTCACAACCTCCAAAATAACTTGTAGTTATAAAAATAGAAGTGAACACAATAAATCCAATTTAAATCAAAGAAAAGTGAACATCAGCAAATAACAGTTACCTTACTGATTATTGTTGTTGTGTCAGTTATTGGATCATTTGGAGACTGTAGCTACTCTGATTATAGAAATCACAATTAGAGCCCAACACAGCAAAATGATTCCTTTGGAAAATAGTTTGGACATGTGATTGTGGTCAGAGTGATGCTCTTGATGATGAAGGAGGTGAATGTAGAGAGGGCCAGACGTCTTTTTCAGGACAAATACACAAGAGACAGTGAGCTGCTGATTTTAGTAAATGTTTTAGAAAATGTGTTGAATCAACTGATTAAAAACTGTTACAAAACAAAATTCAAAGTGTTGAGAGTTTCCTCCCGAGTGAGACGTCTGTCCGAGTTCAGAGGATCTAAATCAGAAGTCCCTAAAAAACTACATGTTACATCACTGATCAACACTGATCAATAGTGATCAATTTGTCCTCCTGTCTTCATCCATCAGCTCCATCACTTCCGTGTTGTCTCTAATCCAAAGTCAGATCAGATCAATAATCAAAGATTGATCAACACACTGATCAAACTGATTTATCAGCCATCAGAGGAGTTGGATCAGTGGAGCTGCTTCTGTTCCTGATGTCCACTGTCTCATCTTTGTCCTGAGTTCTCACTGCAGAGGAGAAAGAAGACAGTCAGACAGAGACAGAATGTTACTCAACAAAAACATTTTGAAACTACTAGAAATGCTCTTCAGAATAACAGCTTTCACTTCCTCCCATAAATATATGTTCACTCTTCTGTAGGCAGTTATTTCAGCAGCAGAACCTACTGAAAACATTTCATTCACACATACATTAGACCAGAAAACATATTAACATCTAGAACGTCACACAGACAATGGAGACAAACAACCAGAGACAAAAAACAAAAGACAGATAACCAGAGGAAACTGACCTTTGACTTTCAGCAGCACAGTTTTACTTCTCAGCAGGGACAAACATTTACAGGCACATCTGTATGTCCCTGTGTCTCTGACTGTGGGGTTTTTCAGGGTCAGACTGAGGTCTCCAGTCTTCAGCAGGGCTTCCTTCATCTCTGTACGGTCTCTATAATTTTCCTGTTGACTGCCAGGCTGGTCAGAACCGTTCACAATCTCATGCATCATCACCCATCCTGTGACGTCTTTTTTTTCCCACTTCAAGTTAGGCTTCTCAGGCAGGTCACCAATGGTCCTGAAGGGCAGCTGGACAGACTCCTCTCCCTCCTCCACCTCCACCTGACAATCTGTGAGGACAACAAAGCACAAAATCAGCTGGACAGACAGCAGCAGCAGTTTAGAGGACACAGTTGTAGAGAAAGCTGAGGAACAGAACCAGATCAGAGCAGAAGGTAACGGGACAGAAATCTAGAAACTAAAAGCAGATTTTGAGTCTTGATGCTGTTGGGATGTTTTGTCCATGTGCTGCTTCACAGTAATGTCTTATCTCACACAATCATCTGTGACTGTGTCTCTGTGCAAAGATGGAGCCAATCATTGATCCAGTGATGGATCAACAGATGAGGATCAGAGTCAGTACAGGAAGTGGAAGAAGAGAAATTCCCTCATGTGATGGTGACAGAACTTGTAAAGTTGTCTGGGGATTTCTTCTCTTTCACTTCTTCTCCAAACTTCAACTGGACTTTCATCAACTTTTCTTTTCTGTTTTTCTTCTGGAGCAACAAGAACTTAGTCGACTATCAGCCGTGTTTTCTTCACATTCTTCAACACAACTGGAAGATTTTCACTGATACAAACTATTAAAGCTGCTTTTCTTTCTGCTTTCAGCTTCTTCCTGATCAATACTGTCACACTCTGATTGCTCATCAATCAACTTATTGATATCAGTTTGTGTTGTTACTTGGAAATGAGCTCCTGTCTTCTTCTTTGGTCACTTCCTATTTTGATTGATCCCCAGTGAATCTGAAATGTTGTGGAGGATCAATATTTGTGATGAATGTGATGTTTTCATGTCTGATCTCTGTGGACTGTAGAGAACTGATAAGTCCAAAGAGCAGGACTTGATGTCCAATAACTGCCATGATATTGACCTGATGATTCAAGAAATCATCCGATGATCAGGAAATATTGATGCTTTCAGACTCTCAGACTGATCTTTGTTTTTCCAGCTGATCTGGATCAGACTGAACAGACTGATGACGAGCTGTGTCATAAACATTTCACTTGTGATCAACAACAGCAGCTAAAAGCTGTTACCATAGCAACTCCATCCTCCATCTCCAAACATCAAATATTAATAAATTCTTCTGAAAATGCTTTGAACTGTGCCCACCTGGATGATCTGTCACCTGAACCCCTAGGATTACAGGCTGTGGAGGGAGACATGCAGGGCTCCACAAGGACGGTATTTCCTCACGGAGGGTGAGCTCAGGAACTTTGACTGCGTTTGAACTTAAACCCATTTTACTGTGTTTTAATTGACCTTCTTCTGGTGCTAATGGACAGTTTGTCTCTGAATTCAGTGACTTCTTAGCCTCTATAATTACATTTGATTGGTGACTTTAATGTGCCTGTAAATGACGTCACTAAGAGCTTTGCTGGTCATTTTTAAAGCTTTGCTGAAGCCTTTAACTTCTGTCAGCAGGTCCGTGGCCCTACACACATTAAGGGGAACACCCTGGACCTGGTTTTTACTTTTGGACTCCAAACTGACTGTGAGCGATCATGGTTGTAGCTGGTAAACGTGTTATATGTTCACTATGTTAAATGAGGTCTCTGCTGAAAAGCTTTCTTCTGTTTTTAATAACTACTCTGTGGCCCTGTGATGATGAGAGTCATGTTCATTCCCCACTTGGATCCTTCAACTCGACGGCATTGCTCCTTTGAAAAAATGCACTGTTTCCACTGCTATTTCCAATCCTTGGATGAACGATGACATTCCCAGTTTCAGAAGTAAATGTTCGATGGATAGAGCGTCTGTGGAAATCCACTAAGCTCCAGGTCCACTGCATCTATTACAAAGATCTTTTAACCGAACTTACCTCCATGGTTGAAGCTGCTGGGGTCTCTTGTTTTGCTGATCTTATTGTCTCTAATAAGCAGAATCCTAAAATTGTTTTCGATACTATACTAACCAGCCTGGTTTCTAGATTTCTAACTGTTTCTAAACAGCAGCTGATGTCTTTGCACTAACTAACTGAATTGGTGAGCAGCCTGAAGATCTCTTCCAGCCCACTTGATATTTTACCCACACTTTTTTTGTAAAATGTCTTATGGTGCATCGTCCCTGCTCTACTGCATATTGGTAATTGTTCTCTTGTCTCTGGCTGTTTCCTCCTGGTTACCATCAGAAACACTGTACTGAACCTGCTGTCCTCAAAGTATCCAATGACACCCTGATGTCTTCTGACAGTGGTTAATGCTCTGACCTGGTCCTGCTTGATCTTAGTGCAGCCTTTGACACTATTGACCACAGTATTTTATTAGACAGGCTTAGCAGCCATGTGGACATCTCAGGTATTGCACTTGACTGGTTCACTTCATACCTCTCAGGTAGATCCTGTTCTGTAGCTATTGGTTCTTTCATGTCATCATCAGCAAGGTTAAAGTTGTATCACATCCCATGTATGCAGATGATCTCCAGCTATATTATTATTTCAACCTTAACAAAACTGACAATCTCACTTTGCTGTATAATTGTCTGTCAGCAGTTAAAGCCTGGTTGGCCAATAACTTCTTACAGTTAAACACAGCTGAAACTGAAGTTCTCATTGTGGCCCCTAATAGTACTGTCTCTAAGGTGTTTCCCCTAAAACACATTGTCAAACTTAGGTCTATTGTGTCAAGCTCTGAACTTGAAATGATTCTTCATGCTTTTGTATCATCACGTCTTGATTATTCTAATTGTCTTTTCACGTGTCTCAGTAAAACATCAATAGAGTCTCTAGCTGGTGCAGAACGCTGCTGACAGGCTGCTGACAAAACCACACAAACATTGTCACATCACCCCGATTTTTGCTTCCTCACATTGGCTCCTGTCAGTTTTAGAACTTTAAGGTTCTGGTTGTTACATATAGACCCTTCACAGTCAGACACCTGAGTACCTGTGACTTGCTTCAAGCTCCTGGCAGAATCTGTTGGCTGGGCCTCACACTTAAAACCAAGGGGGACCAGGCTTTAGCTACTGTTGCACCAAGATTGTGGAATGTTCTTCCACAAGAGTTAAGATCTGCTGCTTCAGTAGATATTTTTAATAAAATTCTCAAAACAGACTTTTCCCAACTCTGACCATAAGTTGAACGAGAAACTGTAGATAATCAGCTACTTTGACTGATGTTGTACATTTGTCTTTGTTCTCAATATTTGATGTGTTCTATTTTTTTCTGTTCTTATTTTATGTCCTATGGATTTATTGTTTTCATGTGAAGCACTTTGTGAGCTCTTCTCTGTGAAAGGTGCTGTACAAATACATTTTACTTACTTACTCTAAGTCCTTCTAGACACAGGACCTCTCCATTCCACGATGCAGATGCAGCCACAGACAGCCTTTGCAATACACTTTCATCATGTCTGGATTGTCTCTGTCCTATGTCTTCGAGACCCGCCCGTCTCTCACCTTCTAATCCGTGGCTCACTGACGGGATCCGTGAACAATGCAGCACCCTCAGGAGTGCTGAGAGGAAGTGGCGCAAATCCAACCTCTTTCAAGCAGGCCTTGATTACCCCACTGCTCAAGAAGCCTTCTCTTGATCCCTCTGTAGTGGAGAACTACAGACCTGTCTCCCTCCTCCCTTTTCTGGCCAAGACTATGGAACGAGCAGTCTTCAACCAACTCTCAGACTTCATTTCCAAGAATAACCTCCTCGATGTCAACCAGTCTGGCTTCAAGAGGGGTCATTCCACGGAAACGGCACTCCTGACTGTTGTGGAATATCTTCGAGCTGCAAAAGCCACAGGTCAATCATCTGTCTTAATTCTACTTGATCTATCATCAGCCTTTGACACTATGAACCATCAAATACTCTTGTCCAGACTCTCTGACTTGGGCATCTCTGGATCAGGTCTAGACTGGCTTCGTTCTTACCTATTGGGATAAAACCTTTAAGGTATCCTGGTGGGGGCATCTTTCTAACTCTCATAGCTTCTCTACCGGTGTGTCGCAGGGCTCAGTTCTTGGTCCTCTCCTCTTTTCTATCTATACTTCATCCCTAGGTGCCATCATTCACTCACATGGTCTTTCCTATCACTACTACGCTGATGACACACAGCTCTTCCTGTCCTTTCGACCGGACGACTCCACCATCTCATCGCGCATTTCTGCCTGTCTCTCAGACATCTCAGCCTGGATGAGTGAGAGAAACCTTCAACTCAACCTCTCTAAGACCGAAGTCCTTGTCTTCCCAGCCAGACCTTTGATGCAACACAACATCAGCATCAACATTGGATCTACAGTGATTGTCCCCACTAATTCGGCCAAAAATCTGGGGGTCATCATCGACGACCAACTGAGCTTTAAGGACCACATCTCCTCAGTCTCTAGGGCTTGCAGATTTGCTCTTTACAACATCAGGAAGATCAGACCCTACATCACGGAATATACAACCCAACTCATTGTACAGGCGCTGGTCACATCTCGTCTTGATTACTGCAACGCTTTGTTGATGGTGTTACCGATATCCACAATCAAACCCTTGCAGATGATCCAAAATGCGGCAGCTCACCTCATTTTTAATCAGCCAAAAAAGACCCATGTCACACCACTTTTTAGATCTCCACACTGGCTTCCTGTTGCTGCTCGCATCAGGTTCAAAGCTCTGTCTCTTGCTTACAGGGTTGTTAACTCGACAGCTCCCGCTTACCTCAACTCACTCATTCAGGTCTACAATCCTTCTCGCCCGCTGCGGTCTGCCAACGAACGACGTCTGGTGGTCCCAGCACCGCACAGAAAACACCAAGCAAAACTGTTTAGCGCAATGATCCTACGATGGTGGAACGAGCTACCAAACGCTGCACGCTCAGCTGAATCTCTGCCAATATTCAAAAAACTGTTGAAAACTGAACTCTTCCACATCGTCCTATGCACTTAAATCTTTAAAAAAAAAAAAAAAAAAAAAAAAAAAACTTTCTGCTCTCTTGCACTTGTATCTCGTGAACTGTGAACACTTTTCTGACAGGACTTTGCTTTGATGTTTTCTCCTTGACTTAGAGTTTTGCTGCCTTGTACCTCACTTGTAAGTTGCTTTGGATAAAAGCGTCTGCTAAATGACTAAATGTAAATGTAAATGTAAAGTCTATGCTAAGCTAACTGTTGTTAAAGACTTTAAACTGACCTTTGACCTGGAGCTTCACATCTTTCTTCATCAGAATGTTTCCCTCCCTGCTGTAGACGGTGCAGGTGAAGGTTTCTCTGTCCATGTCTGTGGGGTATTTAAGGGTCAGACTAAGGTCTCCAGTTTTCAGCAGGTTTCTCTTCATCTCTGTTCGACCTTTGTAACGACTGTGCTGTTCTTCAGGCTGGTCAGAGCCGTTCTCATACACATGGAGTTTATTTTCATATAAACTTCGTCTCCACTCCACTCTGACGTCTTCAGGCAGGTGAACTGTGGTTTCACAGGGCAGCTGGACAGACTCCACCTCTGAATCCACCTCCACCACCTGTTGAACTGAGAGGACAACAAAGCTCAACATCATGTGGACAGACAGCAGCAGCAGCTCTGACACATTTTCTTTGAGTGGATGAAGTGAAAACATGTTTGATTGGTTCCAGTCTAAAATGTCTCCATGTCTCCGTGTAACAGAGACAGTGTTGTCTTTGTCTTCAGTCCCTCAGTTTGGTTGTTAAACTTTTATTTCCTGTCTCTGACAGAGAATCACTGTCCCATCATCTGACTTCACTAACACTCAGTAAATGATATGAAGTCAAACACATGTTTGTTTCCTATCAGTGAAAGTTACAAACTAAATGTTGACAGGATCAGATTTGATGGAGGATCTGGGAGCAGATTGATAGATATGAAATGAAACAAAGCTTTCAGACATTTCTAGGAGAATCTGGATCAATCTGATCACTCTAATCATTTCTAAATCAGCCTGATCTTTGTAGGATCTCAGACGACTGAAATCTTTCAAACTAAATCCCTCTGAAATATCAGAGACCATAGAGGCTTTAAATGCTGCTGCAGCAGGACCACACTGTCTGTCAGCTGACAACACGTCCTCTTTTGGACATGGATCAGGAATCATATGAGAGCAGCTGCCTTCTGAATTCACTGAGAACTTCCTGATCATGTTCCTGCCAAAGCCTGGTCAAACTAATACACAGTGTGACAACAGGAGTCTGATCAGAAAATGCTGTGTGAGACTCTGACAAAGAGGCTGGAGGTTGGATTAGTCTGCCTGCTGGGACAATAGCAACGTGTCTTTAGAAGGAAGAGACAAGGATGTCCTAATTCATCATGTGGACAGAAAATCAATGTCTCCAAATCATCAGTGATGTTAACATCTGAAAGAAGAAAAAGCCTCCTCTGCTTCAGACCTTCTGATAATGTGGACATGAATCTGAGGAGCTGGAAGTGAACCAGTGTCAGGACCTAAACAAAGATGGACGTCTTTCCCTTTGTCTCTAACTGGCAGCTCAAATGTAGTGAAACTGAAGATTGTGTCTAATGTCTTCAACTGGATCTATTTCACCATGTTCCTCAGCTCCACCACAGGGACATTTTAAGACATGAAGACAAATATGGACTAAGCTTTTAGAGAATAACAGGCCTCGTCTCTCACTGTCTTATCTTCCATTGGACAGAGGGGGTTAAAGTGTCCAAATGTCCAGTTGTTTTCTCAGGCTGAACTTTGACAAATATAATGATTTATTTGGAATCACATGTTATATTCAGTCCAACCCAGTCTCACCTCAGATCCTACAAATAAAACACAACAGCTTTGTTCCAAATCCTGTCCACTGTCTCAGTTGGTGTCAGAGGTTAGAAGAACAGGATCAGTGTTGGACTTCACACCTAACAACACTGATATCAGCTGAGATTTAGGAGAAAACTTTGCTTTGATACAGATGTTCTCAAAGGTCATTTTCTTGTTCTGTCCCTACAACTGATATGTTGTCTGTTGCCATAGTAACCCTGAAGGCCACAGTACAAGACTGAAAACAGCTTATGGTAAACACTTAAACTGACCTTTGACCTGGAGCTTCACATCTTTCTTCATCAGGATGTTTCCCTCCTTGCTGTAGACAGTGCAGCTGCAGGCTCTTTTGTCTCTGTCTGTGGGGTATTTCAGGGTCAGACTAAGGTCTCCAGTTTTCAGCAGGTTTCTCTTCATCTCTGTTCGACCTTTGTAATAATAGTACTGTTCTGCAAGCTGGTCAGAGCCGTTCTGATACACATGGACCTTATTATCTCTATCATTCTTCCATTCCACTTTGACGTCTTCAGGCAGACAAACTGTGGTTTTGCATGGCAGCTGGACAGACTCCACCCCTGAATCCACCTCCACCTTGTAGACTGAGAGGACAACAAAGCACAGCATCATGTGGACAGACAGCAGCAGCAGCTCTGATGGTAACAGGACCTCACTGTCCCATGAAGACACTCAGGAACTACTTATTGTGACTGATTCTCAGTTTGGTTCTGATTTGTTCCTCACTCTCAGTCTGTCTCAACAGTCAAGGAGCAACAAGAGTAAAGATGTGAACCATCAGCATTATGGGTAATGTGGTAGTAGAGACATACCTGACATGAAATAGTGACGGAAATGTACTAAAAGACCCCCAGTAACAATCAGAAGAAGAACCAGGAGAACCAGGAGAACTTTGGCCCAGGATGGAAATCGTTCTGTGGAGAACATGAACAACAACATGACCTCTGACCTCTGACCTGTATCTACAGCACTGACCTCTGACCTGTCACTGACCTTTGACCTCCAGCTGTACATTTGTCACCGTTCTCCCATTGTAACTGATCTGACAGAGCAGGTGTAGGTTCCACTGTCAGACAGTTGCAGTTCTGTCAGATTCAGACTGAGGTCTCCAGTTTCCAGAGCATCAGGCATCATCGATGTTCGGCCGCTTTAAAGCTGGTTCTGGTTTTTAAGTTCATCACCTTCCTGCTGACACTGGTGGACGGTTGAAGGACTGAGATCAGAGCGGCTCCACATCACTGTGGGATTGTTCACGTCAAAAGTGTGAAACTCACAGGGCAGCAGGACAAACTGGTCCCCCTCATACATTTCCACAGCTGAGACATGCTGGGAAACTGTGAGGACACACAGACAGAGAGGGTCCATCTCAGCAGCCTTATTTCATGTCTCATTACTCGTCCGTACTCAGGTGATCAGAAACCAGTTTTCAAAGTAAAAACGTCAAAGACATAAGTTAATGTAGCAGCTTCATTATTTGTCCACATGTGTGTCAGTCTGTGTGTCTGTACATACATTTGTAAATATCTACATTTAATATGTGTGTACATGTAAAATAATGTACAAATGTATTCACTCAAAAACTGAATGTAAATGTCTTTAATTCTTTGTGTTTTTAGCTAAAAGTGCTGGAAAACCTCACAATTGGCTTTTTGTAAGTCACGGTGGGTCACAGCTCACAGTGGGCTACAATAATGATGCCATAGATGAGAGTTTTCAGACATACTCCACATTTTCCAAGCTTGTGTTAGTCCTGTGCATCATTGTGTGTTTGTGGTCACAGAAATATTTCTAAGTTGGTGTTTTTTTGCTTTTTAAACAACTGAGAATATTTTCAGCCCAATCAAAAACCGTATGAACCACAGATGGTCTTAAATCTGAGGACTTTGCAGACGGCTTCCAAAAGAAGCACACAGTCCCATTACAGAGACATGTGGACAATGTGAAGACACACTGGACAATTTGTTCTGGTTGATGCTGAAACACTCAAGGTTTTATCTAAACTGAAATCTTCCACCTGTGCTCTTCACCCAATTCCCACCTCCTTTTTAAAAATGTCTGATGAGGTTTTAACTATTGTTACCAACTTTTCCCTGCAGCTCTTAAAAGTGCACTTGTTGAAGCTGTTTTAAAAAAGCAGCTCAGATCCATCCACACCCAGTAGCTACAGACCTATTTCCAATGTCCCATTTTGAAGAAAACGTTTAGACAAACTAGTTTTTACACAACTAGCAATTTTCTTAACACAACCAACAAGTTAGAAATGTCTCAGTCTGGTTTCTGTCCTCATCACAGTACAGAGACAGTCCTAGTCAAAGTAGTTAATGAAATCATGTTTAACCTAGATAACAATAAACCCTCAGTTTTATTACTGCTGGACTTAAGTGCTGCTTTAGATACAGTCGACCATCAGCTTCTTTTAAATAGACTGAGGGGACACGTTGGACTGTCTGGAACTGTTTTACCTGGTTTTCTCTTGTCTTTCCAGCAGACAGTTCTTTCTTGAAACTAGTGAAAACATATCAGGAACCTCTGAACCTCTGATGTTCCCCAGGGGAACATGCAAGATCCAGCACACTCATGGATTTTATGTGTCTTAGTTCACAAACTTGATTCCAATTCTGACTTGACATTTTTCTGTTCATGCATTTGTCCCTGTATCTTTTTCTTAGAATATTAGATTTTCTAATCATTTGAGTGATGAGTGTGCTGGATTTTTTTTCAGCCGGCTCATCTAGTTGATCAGCATCCTTCTGAAGGTTGTCAAACACCCCCATCAACAATCAACCTCCTTGTTCTTTTTCTGTTCTCCCAGCTCATCATCCAAAGCTTTTCTTTTGTCCATGCATCACACCCTGTCTTTACCGTCGCTTTCATCAAGGTAGATCCTGAATCTGGTCCTAGCTGAGGCTACAAAGCCAGTAGTTCCTTTGTGAGGGGCACTTTGAAAACCCTCCACAGGCTCTAATGGTCACAGACTAGTATCTGGGCCTCATCTCATCTTATCATATCTTGCCCATGAGATGGGGCAGAAGGCGCGGAATGAAACTTCTGAAGTGTGGGACAAGTGCAAACTTTAACGCTAGTTTTGTCCTTTCCACAGATAAAATATTTGGCTATTTTTGAATCTGGAAACAACTGTGAAACACCTTCGATGGATGAGTATGAGTTGGTTTGAGCCGGTTTAAGTTTTCCTCCTCCTGCTCCAACCAGCCTGCGTGCAACTCAGAGTTGCAAATCCTCAGTAAGGAAAGTAGCTATTGGCTTCTAGAAATCACTAAATTGTGTCATCACTTTAGTTGCATAATTGGTCATTTGCATGTCATTGTATTGGGCTGTGAGACAGAAGAATAACATGTGGGAGAAACAGACAGTGAGTAAAATTCACCCTAAATATGTTTAGAACTACAAATTAACTTTCTTCTGTTGATTGTTGTTTTTTTATGTCACAATTCCAACCGTCCTCCTTTACTCAGCCAAAGTGATCCAAGAGTTATTTATTTTCGAAAAGACATTTTTACATTTACATCAGAATCAGACAGCAGTTGCATGAGGAGTGTGGTGACACCTGAGAGGGGCCTTTGACAGCATCCACTGTCATATCATCATGTTTAGGAGAATAAGAATGATACATGCTTTCACGTCAGAGTCTCCAAAAGTCTCCAGTAACACCAGAAAAAGTCGCTAGTCGCTTTAATAAAAAAACAGAGTTGCTAGACGGGTCTGAAAACTCACTAAATACATCTGGTTGTCTGATAATTCTGCATTGTACGGCTGTAGACAATGGTTCCATGTGTTGAGTTCTGAATGTCTACGCTAATGTACAGATCAAATCATGAGAGAACCAGAGCTTATTAAGTATTATTCTCCCCTGGATAAGCAGCAGACAAAGGATCAATGTTTTTTCTTGAAAGCTTTTCAAAGAATTTTTATGCTAGTGAGAATCAAATTTATTGTCTTTTAATGCTTTTTAATGCCCCACAGAAACCCTGTGAAGATATGTGGGTGGATGGGAACTGTGAGCACAGCTGAAATGATCACTTTTCTCCACGTTTCTGATCGTTTAACCAGAGTCTGCATCATTTCCTCTTATAGATTGTTAATTTGTGGAACAAGCACTGATGTTGTCTGCTCGAGTTAAGGAGGAACTTTGACTTCACCTGAGCTGTGTCCCTCTCTGCTGCAGACAGAGACACTTGGCTGAGCTCCGTCCTCACTCAGACTGAGAGAGAAGAAGCTTCTGCACAAGTGTATTTTCTTATTCACTAATCTCAGTGGTGTCTTGAAGAATTGATATCCAATGATGTCAGAACACAAAGATTTATTTCTTCGTGCTCTAGTTCATCTTTAACAACTAAAGGTCCACAGTAAGCTCATTTTCTTTCTTGTCCTAAATTGTCCCAGGTCCCAAAACTTTGTCCACCAGGTACAAGTTTTACTGTCCCCGTGACAATGGGACACCATTAATTTGGAGTCCTCCCTACCTGTAGGAATTCAACTGCAATAGCAAGCAACGATTTTTGGAACTAATAAAAAACTAATAACAATAAAAACATAAACAGTTTTCTGGTGGCTCGGTGCAAGATCTGCAAATTCCCAAGCTGACAGTCCTCATAACCAGAAACGCAGACATCATAACCCCCAACGTCCCCAACTGTTAACACTGTGCAAATACTGTATATAGTTTAGCATTGTATTGATCTGCTGTTTTTTCATATGTGTCAGACGACAGGAGGTAAAGGACCACACACAACTTCAAATATATCACTATAATATAAAGTAATTTGTTATACTTTTCCTTTTGAGGGCTGTACTACTATAAGCTGTTGTGATTCTCTGTAGAGGTTATTACAGATCATCCTCTCGTCATATGTATAACTTCCTTTGCACTTACTGTATCCTGATGTTTCTGACGTTGTCATTGCTTTATATTCTTTTTGTACATGTGTAAAATCACAACCACCTACCAAGTTTCAATAAATTATTCAGCCTTCATGGTATTTGATGTTTAGATATGTTGCACCTAATGGATATTTTTTCTGTTGATTAATCTATCAATTATTTTCCCATCAGGCTGTTTTTTGTTCAAGTTCATTCACTTGCACAGTCTCCTCACTTGGGTCCATCCTGACCATAATTGTGATAGAATTGTAGTTTACAACAAGTTTACATAATGACAGTTATAGTTATTGTTTTATTAATCTAGATGTTATAAATGTGTTTACTTGTCAATTGAATTTTAGTTCATTGATGCCAGCAAAGGGTAAAAGACTGAAGCTTTTGCAGGAATAAGGTGGAAAATAGAGAGAACAGCCTGAGGATTACAGAGGAGGAACGTGCCCCAAAGGTTGATGAAGATGAAGAAGAAAGAGGAAGAACATGATCAAAGCAGCGGCAAGTGACGTCTCCCGTTGCTGAAAATATGTGGTTATAATAAATTAATAATAAACTAACACTGAAGTGACATTCATTGACTTTTGATTATTAATTTATATTATGTCTTTAACAGTAACCCCAACATAAATGTTGTATAGTTATATTGGTACGTGATTCAAGCGAAATTATTATTCAAGAAATTATTATCGTTTTTATTCTTTGTGTACTTTGAATTAATCATATCCCAAAAAACACCATGTAATATGACTAATTATTAACAGATGTTAAACACGTGACCAACGCGGACCCGTTGAAACTGCGGGAATCCGCCCAACGTGAAGCAGAGAAACGGGAGCTGATGTAACGGTCCGCTAATGTCATGATGTCCGTGATCATTGTCACTGTTTTGTAGTTTTTACAGGACCGTGTCCCAGTGTTGAAGCTGTGTGTGAAACATAAAACAGTCTTAACCCACATTGGAGCCGTTTTCTTACCGTGTAGCAGAATCACAACCACCACCAACATCTTCATCTTCAGTACAAACTACATCCGCAGATTCTCCTTAAATCTGCTGCTTATTGACCTGAAGATGCAGAAACGGCTTCACTAAGTCACTTTACAGACACTTTTCTCTTTCTTCCTCCTGATAAAACACTGACGAACAAAGACACGTTTACTTTCGATTTTAACAGGACGTTTCCTCTATGTGAGGAAAAATCATCAAGCTTCAGGTTACAACTTTCAAAATAAAGTTCCTGGAGTAAGCTTCGGTGAGTCCGTGCATGAAGTGCAATTCATATTTCATATGTAACGTTTTTTCATGCTGTGTTTAGTTGCAGTAACTAACGCTCTGATGACCTGACGCTTCCTTCTTTCTCATCTCTTCACTCAAAGAAAATAAGAAATAAGTCACTGGGATCCACAAACACCTGCAGACACCTGTGCTATACACCTATCAGGCATAAGATTATGACCACCTGTACAATTTAATACAGCAGCTCTGCCATGAATTCAACTTAACTGTCAGAAAGGTGATAATTGTAGTCTCTGTTTATTATGGAGGTTGTAGTTGGTGGTGGAGTCATACTGGAGTGCATCATAAGAAGAGGTGGTTCTAAAGTTTTGGGGTTTTTTTTAGGGTTAGAATAGGATGGCTGACACATTAGAGACACCTTAGGACGTATCAACATCCAGTGTCTTTTGAGGTGTTTTTTTACCACTAGGCTCAACCAGGCTCAGCTTCAGTATTGTCTCTCAGCTCTGATCATCAGTTTTATTGGGTTTATTCAGATACAATGATCTCATAATGTTACATAAGTACAAATAAAGTTACTGTTAATTGTTAGATCCTAACTCTGGAAGAGTTTACCAGAATGGATTACAATACTCCAGTTAACACTTTTCAAAAGAAGAAAATATTCTTGTCTTGTCTGTTCCTTCAGTGACAGACTGTTACATCCTAAGTGTTTGAAGGAGGGATATCGTAGGTCTTTTCTCCCTGCTGCTGTCAGACTTTACAAAACTCACTATAATATACATTCATACTACTGATTGTGAAACTGTGCAATAACATGAACCCAATTGTCTGTTTGATGATAGTATAATTATTTGAACTGTATGGTTGTGAAATTGTACTTATTTGTAATGTAGATTGTATTTGTTTTTTTTAATGTCTAGAGTTTTCTTATATTGACTTTTAGTTTTTATTCTGTACAGAAATTTGTGCAACACATTTACACGTTTGCTGCTGCTGTAACATGAACTTTTCACCGCTGTAGGACCAGTAAAGGTTTATCTTATCTTAGTATGTATTTTGTCTTCTCATTTTCCTTTGGGCTGTTCCCTTTCAGGAGTCTCCACAGTGAATCATGTGCCTCCATCTAACTCTGTCCTCTGCATCCTCTTCTCTCACACCAACTAACTTCATGTCCTCTCTCACTACATCCAGAAATCTCCTCTTTGGTCTTCCTCTACACCTCCTGCCTGGCAGCTCCAACCTCAGTATCCTTAACAACAGTCAGCTGAACATCCAGATATTACCTGCACAAAGTTTATTCAGATGTGTTCTTTGGTTGTAAAGTGTCCAAATGCAACATTTGTGTAGGTCAGTGTCAGATGTCCCTTTATATTCATGTCATAAACAGTGAAGCTTAGTTTACACAGTGGACAGTCTCAGGCAGACTGAGTCTTGTTCTTGCTGGACCAGGTGTGCTGACAGGTGGCACTGTGGATGGTAATCTCTCCAGATGAACTCTCTCTGGACAAGTCTCCTGGATGTTATTGTCTTTCTAATTTGAAGAAACCTCTCGTCAGACACACATTTCCACAGGAGTTTTATCTCACCAGGTCATCAGGCAAGAGATAAAGAGTTACATGTCAAAATATTTAAAAAACAACCATATAAATTATGTTTTGAACCCTCACTTTTATAACATCAGCACCTATTAGAAAGACATCTAGACATAATGCAGCTGCTGCAAGTGTCTACTGGGTAAAACAGCTTTAAATTATTAGAGCAAACGTGTTTTCTCAAATATTACTATTTAAATAATGAGGAATAACAGAACAACAATGACCTTGTGTTAAACTGAACATGATTCTGAACAGAATTCATAACTGAAGAGATGGAGAAAGAAGAAAACATCAGGTCACTTGAGTGTTAGATGTTCCCCAAGATCCATGTTACACATGAGAAATGAATTCATGCACAGACCCCAACAACACGTCCTCACCATTAATGCAGGACCAACCTTGATGCTACGAACTAGAACGTGTCCTCATGAATTTACAATGTTAATTTTAAAGTAGAACAAGAAAAAGCTTGTCAAACACATCATCCTATGTGAAAATGAAACTATGAAACAGGGAAACAGATTTTCAAAGTAAGAGCACAGAGTCACACATAGCCACAGCTGGACGGGTGAGGACATCTTGCAGCAGGATGTGGGTTTGTAGTGTTGATGTGTGCATGATTCTACAGGGTTTATCGGCCCATCCAGCCCACTTTGAAATAGTTTTGGTGCTATAACCTTTAAGTAACTGTTGTAGTAACTGAGAGATGTTTGCTGAGAGGACCAGTTCATTCTGAGACCATCAGCTGTTCTGTGTCTCTGTAAATGTAACGTGATACAGCAGTGACAAGTACATTTACCCAGGTACTGTAAAGTACCACTTGACCTCCCTGTACTTCAGTAATTATGTTTTATGTTAGTTAATGCTTCTAGTCCACTAACATTACAGAGGGAAATACTGTAAGCTGCATTTTACTGCACTTTTTTATAATCTGACACCTCCAGTTACTTTGCAAATCCCATTATCGACACACAATATAATTAATAAAAACATTTTGATCTAATATGTTCACCAGCTATTCACCAGTATATAAAGGAATTACAATTAGCCTTATTTAATCATCTCCATTATTAATGTGATGCAAACATATTAACATTTAATAATCTAATTATCTGCATAATGGGAATTTATCCTCTGGTTATTTGAAGTGTTTAATGCCAAAACTTTTGCCTTTACTTTGGTAAAACACATAAATTGTAAGACTTTTAACTTGATACAGAGCATTTAACATTACAGAGGAAAATCTGACCTCACAGTCATGTTTCATGTCAGATTCACAGCTTAACTATCTTTTTGAAATGCTTTAGCAGGTCCTCTAGCTGTTGCTACATGTTCCTCTCTGTTAGAAAGACAAGTGACCGACTGCCATGAAGGAATAGCTTGACAGTCTTTTTAAAAGAGTGTCCAGAACTTTATGCAATGGGACTTTGTCAGGACGTCTGCGCTGATGCAGGTCTCACAGACAGCCAGCAGATGTCACTCTGACTCCTGTAAGACCAGGTGCAAGATGGTCACGTCCATTACTGACATGACGGGTGTGTGTGGAATAGTCCCTGATGGAGACAGTCTGTCTGTGAAATGGACTTTTACACAGAAACATGGTCCACAGTGCAAAAGACGTCTACAGAGCCAAGACTAGTATTGATTAGTATATATCTGTGATGACATACAAAGCCTGACTTTAAAGTTTCAGTGAACTTGTTGTATGCATCAACAATACTTTGGATCTTTTGTCTTAAACTAAAAAATGAGAAATCATCAAGGTTGGGATACTAAAACAGTATGTTGAGATATTGTCAGACTCAAAACTGTTCAGTGACCATTGTGTCTTGTTTCAATTGGATTCATCCGCTGATTAATTCAGTTTTTCCTTAAATTTGTCACCTATCTGTATGTCTGTCAGAAATCAGAAGAAGGCTGGAAGGAGGACTGGTATGATTCTCTCTCTCTCTCTCTCACACACACACACACACACACACACCAGCTAGCTTGTGTATAGAAGTTCTGGGTAGTATTTCAAAAAGAGAGTTTGAAAACTGGACTACAAAGCGAAATATAAAATAGTTAAATTGGAAATCCAGAATGAAGAGAGTCTGGTTCACCCTAGTTTAAGAGGATTACAGGTACATGGAATGATCATACTATGTTCTATGGACCCAAAAATAAAGTCTGAGGAAGATACATGTGCAGTGCTGGTGGTAGACTTTTGTACATACAGTCTGCATCAGCATTTTTCTGAAACAACGGGTCCATACGAACATGTACTGTAACATGTACTGTAGACTTTCCATGCAGTGACATGTCAGCTTTACATTTGTATTAGCAGCACGTATGATCCTATACAGTAACCTGTAACACTGTTTGTGTGTCTGTGTGTTTGTGTTGCAGAGCAGCCATCTGATCCGTCTGTCGTGTCCTCGTCACTGAGACCAGGTAACATCACGTATACGTGTTTCTCACTGTGGCTGTTTTAGAAAAATCGGGATGAAAAAACAAGCCAAAAAACGAATATTTAAACAGATGCTGATGTTTCTCAACAGGAATCTGAAGACAGAAGACAGCAAGACCATCACATTCTCTTTCTTTGTCAAACTGAAATGGCACATAAACGCCTGCAAGCTTAAACCTGAAGCTGATGGAATAATTATAAAAACAGGGGGATGCAAACTTTTGCACCCAGCTGTGATTGGCTTAGCAGTTGGCTATAAAGTGCAGAGCAGTTTGTATAAAAGGGTTAAAAAGCTGAAAATGTCAGGAGACAGTTCAGTAGACGAGTTTGAATGTCCAGCAGGTCTCAGTGGACACATTTAAAAAGTGGACGTCTGAACTCTTTTTTTTCTTCACCTTTCCAATAAACCGATCTGATAGAACTGCTCACTGTTTTTTACAATACTGGTTCAATAATTAGGTTTGTTACTTCAATGAACAGACAATGTGGCAGCTACAGATGTTTTTAACATCAGGAGATTCAGCTGATACATAAAACAATGATTGGACTGTTAACAAGTGGCTCTGCAGGCATCAGCAAACTCCCAGCAGCAAAACAAGCTAATGTTTCTATGACTTACACTTACAGTTTGCTTTGGTTAATTTGAAATCATAGTTTAATATTCTGAACACAGAATAAACACTGACGTTGTTAATCACAGTGATAAAACTGTATGAGCTGCATGTACACGACCAGACAGAGTCTCAGCTGAAGGTTTTCTTAGACTACGTTATACTCAGATGTGTTATTTCTGCAAATGTGAAGGACAAAAATAAAGAGACACCACAGTTTGGACAGTGTCTTTAACACAGAACTCAACCTGACTGTTATTCTGCTCTTCTCTAAGTTTCCATTATCACTGATGTTTCAGTAGTTCCAGTAAACTCAATGCACTCATTACAAAATGGACAAATAGTTAAGGTTTTCAATAAATCACCAACTACTAGCATCCATCCATTGTCTGAACTCCTGATCCTGTTCAGGGTTGCAAGGGGGTCTGAGTCGACCTGCACAGGTCACCACACTGTCTCATGTATGACATATGGAGAAAGACAGATGTGAGTAACAGACTAGTGAAATGTGTTGTCTGTGTCTGTACTGTCAGGTAAACAAATACTTTTTAGTTCAGGAGGAAGTAGTGGGAGTAAACAACTTCCTAAAGTAAAAGTACACAACCATCCAATCTCTGTAGCTGCTTATCCTGCTCATGGTCTTGGGGGCTGGATCCTATCCCAGCTGTCAGTGTCCACCAGGTCTACCAGGCCACCGCACTCTGGTACATTATGGACTTTCCTGCCGGCTGTAGATTCAGCCTCTGTCCATATGCTGCCACCACTGAGCCTCCTGTGTCTCGTCCGTCTTTTGCTGTCTGAAATAACCTCATACATTTGAAGCATCCTCCTTCACTGTGTGTCCACCCTGTCAGAGTGTTTGTGCAGGTAACAGTGGTGACCTTTGACCTCTGTTCTCCTGTTGCAGCTCTGTCTGGACTGTTTCTGATGAGACGCCAGTTTATGAACAGTTTTCTGTCTCTGGTCTCCTGAATGTCAGAATCATTTCTTTCCTGGCACCAGTTTCTGTTCCCACTAGTTTCTGACTGTTGACTATGTTCTGTCTCTGAACACTACATTACCCATAAGCCTCAGCTGCTGATGCTGTGGAGGAATCTGTCTTTACACTCTGTAGAAACATTATTAGCTGTTAGTGAACTGCATCATGGGAGTTGTAGTTTACTGTACATCTGCACTTCCACAGGATTCTTTAGCTCTGAGTTTGTATCAAGAACCAACTGTTCACATTTTCTAATTAAACACTAAATAGCTACTGCTGTATAATAACAATAAAAATATATTTCTTCTGTTTCACCCCCCGTGTGTGTGTGTGTGTGTGTATGCTGTTCTGGTATCACAAAGAGCTTTTTTGTACATTTTTAAACTATTTTTCCAGGCTAACCGGGATTCTTCTAAATTAGTGGAACAACACTTCCTCTCTAATTTTCGTGACGCCTGTTTTAAGCTGTGCATTTGTGAATTGTACCATGGAGGTCGGCTCCTCTGATTCACTGCTTCTTTTTCAGAGGGGCAACTGTATCTAGTATCATACACAGTGAGGCTGCAGAATCGTCAACTAAATAATCAATTTGTACAGGAGTAAGATGGCTACTCACCATAGTATTGACACATGGTGATGAAAAAGATGAAGAAATAATTTCTTTAAATTTATTCACAGCATTTTCAGATAAACATCTGCTTCTTCTTCTTTTCCTTTGGGCTGTTTCCTTTCAGGTGTCACCACAGTGAATCATGTGCCTCCATCTAACTCTGTCCTCTGCATCCTCTTCTCTCACACCAACTAACTTCATGTCCTCTCTCACTACATCCATAAATCTCCTCTTTGTTCTTCCTCTAGACCTCCTGCCTGGCAGCTCCAACCTCAGCATCCTTCTACCGATATATTCACAGTTTCTCCTCTGAACATGTCCAAACCACCTCAATCTGTCCTCTCTGACTTTATCTCCAAAACATCTAACATGAGCTGTCCCTCTGATGTCCTCATTCCTGATCCTGTCCATCCTCGTCACTCCCAAAGAGAACCTCAACATCTTAAGCTCTGCTACCTCCAGCTCTGCCTCCTGTCTTTTCTTCATTCCTCTGTTTTCCAGAGCAGACCTCCACCTCTCTAGATTTTCCTCCACCTGCTCTCTGCTCTCACTACAAATCATAATGTCATCTGCAAACATCACAGTCCATGGAGATTCCTGTCTAACCTCATCTGTCAGTCTGTCCATCACCAGAGCAAACAAGAAGGGGCTCAGAGCTGATCCTTGATGCAGACCCACCTCCACCTTAAACTCCTCTGTCACACCTACAGCACACCTCACCACTGTCTTACAGCTCTCATACATGTCCTGCACCACTCTAACATACTTCTCTGTCACTCCAGACGTCCTCATACAATACCACAGCTCCTCTCTCTGCACCCTGTCATACGCTTTCTCTAAATCTACGAAGACACAATCCAGCTCCCTCTGACCTTCTCTGTACTTCTCCATCATCATCCTCAAAGCAAATACTGCATCTGTTGTTCTCTTTCTAGGCATGAAACCATATTGCTGCTCACAAATATTCACCTCTGCCCTTAGCCGAGCTTCCACTACTCTTTCCCACAACTTCATTGTTTGGCTCATCAGCTTTATTCCTCTGTAGTTTCCACAGCTCTGCTCATCTCCCTTGTTCTTAAAAATGGAAACCAGTACACTTCTCCTCCAGTCCTCAGCATCCTCTCACTCTCCAAGATCTTGGTAAACAAACTAGTCAGAAACTTCTTCTTAGCTAACCTCTTTCTCTGTATACACTCCTGAACTTCCTCGTTCCACCACCAAGTCTCCTTGTCCACTTTCCTCTTTCCAGATGACACACCGAGTACCCTCCTACCTGTCTCCCTGATCACATTAGCTGTAGTGGTCCAGTCATCTGGAAGCACCTCCAAACCACCCAGAGTCTGTCTCAGCTCCTCCCTGAAAACTACACAACATTCTTCCTTTTTCAACTTTCACCACTTCGTCCTCTGCTCTGTCTTTGTCCTCTTCATCTTCCTCACCACCAGAGTCCTTTTACACACCACCATCCTGTGTTGTCTAGATTTTTAGGCTCGACTGTTAGCATTATCTGTAAGCACCATGGATCCGAGAGTAACACATTTTCAATTCTCTGTATTTATGTACTCTACATGTGGAAGAACTGACAATACAACTTGACTTGACTTCCTGCCTCTTCTGGAGGAAAGTGTTCACTACAGCCATTTCCATCCTCTTTGCAAACGTTAAGCCCCCGAAAGTCAACACACAGACATAAGCTCTTGTCTTTTTTTCTGATGCAGACCTGTGGAGAAAAGTAGTGTAAGGTAGACGTCCTGATCTAGCCATTGTTGAGCAGAGTCTGTTCATACACCTTTACCTCCTTGTACAAAGGTTTGGGAATTGCATTGTAGGGCATCTGGACTGGTGTTTCATCCTTTAATTTGATTTCCAGCTGCAAATTTGGGATGCAGCTAATATCAGAATCTGTCTTAGCAAAAACAATTGACCTTTCAATATGTTTCTTAATATGTCTTTCTTGTCCTCTTCAAAATGGGACAGAACACTGTCAACTGTTTGTCAGTGCTTAACTGGGCTGAGAAGGTGTTTGCTGCGGGATGTTACGCTGAGTCTGAACCACCTGGAAAGCAGGTTACTGGTTTCACTTCAGCAACTTCCCCCATTGTGCCTTGAACTTTTCTCTCAGTAAGATAGATATCATGCTTAGTGAGGTTCTGAATTGGGATTTTAACTATTTTGGTTAAACCACTAGGGACATGTACTAGAGCTGGATTTGGTTGAAATAACACTGAGTCACCTCTGGGCCAGTCTCTGACTCTGCGTCTTTCTTCACAGATTTGACCTGCTGCTATCACCTCAGCCTTCTTCCCCGACCTCACACTGCATTCAGGAGCTGACTCATCAGGGGACAAAACCTGGAGATCTGAAACTACAGCCTCAACCTTAGTGTCACTTACGCTTAAAGCTTCTTTGAGTAAATCAGTAATATCAGCCTCATCTCTCTGTTCTTTGTTCATTTTGTAGTAAAGAGTTTGTTGGTTGGATTGGGACTTTTAGAAGAGTTCCTTTAAAGAGGAACATTCTCTCCTGGTGATGTCAATAATCCAGGACTGTGTGTGTCTTGGTCCAGTTCATAGATGAAATTTCTGTCAGGCTTTAGTTTTCAGTCCACGACTTACAGGGGAAGATTCTGAGAAATTGGACTGTGGCTACTGGGTGTGGATGGATCTGAGCTGCTTTTTTAAAAACAGGTTTAATAAGTAAAGAGAGCTGTAGGGAAAACACCCATTTGCAGAGAGTGGTTGAGAATAATTCAAACCTCATCAGACAATGAAGGAAAAATGAATAAAAATGTTTTGAAAAGCAGAGGAGGGAATTGGGTTAAAAGCATAGATGGCAGATCACCAGATTTAGGACCTTCTATGTGTTTATTCATGTTTAAAATTTTCTCCATCATGTTAAAAAGCTGTTGTTCTAAATGACACTTTTGATCTGGATCATGGTCCTGTATGAATCATCAGCTGCTGCTTTATGTCATGAAGTGGAAAAACAAGGTGAAATGTGACTTTTGATGGAGCTTTACAAACAGCTACACTTAGTGCGGAAATAAACTTGTTTGTGAGGAGAAAAGAATTGTCCAGTCAGAGCTGAGTCTATCAGCAACTAATGAGAGAACTGCTGCCTAGCTGTGTGTGTGTGTGTGTGTGTGTGTGTGTTTAATTGGTGTTAACTCTACTCCACTGTCTGTAAACTACTAAAACTACAATAAACATGCAGTTAGTTTAGGAAGAAGCTGATTTAAGGAGGATTTGTTGCAGTTTTAGCAGGAAGATGAAGATGTTTGTGGAGTTTGTGATCTTCATACACGGTAAGAGAAACTTCCTTTGTCCCACACAACTGACTTTAGTGGACTGTCTGCAGTCATCTGGAATGGAAGCACAGCCTTTGTCATCTGAAGTAACTGCAGCTCTGTGGCTGCTGATGAAGCTTCAGAAAAGAAACATACATATATCTGATCTGTGGGAAGCAACAACTGTTTTTGAAGCAGAAATGGGACAAGCTGCTGGAAACATCCAGAAAATGGGGAAAGTAGATGATCTATTGAAGAATGAAGCTCAGGGACATTGATCAGAGGGGACACAGAGAACCAGTCTGTCAGCTTTGGTATTTAGGGTGGAACCAAGTGCGACAAGGCGAGAGGGGTTTGGTGAGAAGATAAGTTTTATTGATAATTATAAAGAAAGACAATAAGAACTACTAACACTAATTCACTGCACAAGGACGACTAAACTGGGACAATTTCAGAAAGAGACAATTAATCTAAAGACAAGAAATTAACTCTGCATAGACACACACACACACACACACACACACACACACACATTACAGAACCAAACAAGGGTTGAGCTGAAGAACCAGAAGGAAAAGTAAACATGGAGTAAACACGTGAGGCAAAAACTAAAACTGAGTCACAGACACTAGTTGCAGTATAGTAGATATAGTGCAGTCTGGCAATACAACATGTCATTTTCCTAAATTTGAAGATTTTCAAAACAATTTTATTTTTTTTTTTTTCTGTTATCCCCATGTTCATTAAAACAATCAGAGAAACCTCAGTCCAAGGAGACTTTCTTCTTCGTCCCAGTTTAGTTTTGAGTACATCAGTCATAACAACACAATATCTCTTTTCTCAATTGGGCATCAACTCAATGAAATCAATCATCACATGGTCAGATGGTTTATCAGATGGAGGATTTGCTCCCTGTGGTTTTAGTAATGTCACACAGATAAAGAAAGATGGACAATATTTCTGTGCATATGATACACAGCCCTTGTTAAAACATTGTTGCTGTAATAAATCAACATTCCCCCTTTGGACACATTTACATTTAAATTTACATATACATTTAGCAGAAGCTTTTATCCAAAGCGACTTACAAGTGAGGTACAAGGCAGCAAAAATCTAAGTCAAGGAGAAAACATCAAAGCAAAGTCCTATCAGAAAAGTGTTCACAGTTCACGAGATGCAAGTGCGAGAAAGAGCAGAAAGGAAGTGTTTTTTTAAAGAGATTTAAGTGCATAGGAAGATGTGGAAGAGTTCTGTTTTCAGCAGTTATTTGAATATTGGGAGAGAGTTTGCTGAGCGTGCAGAGTTTGGTAGCTCGTTCCACCATCGTGGGATCATTGCGCTAAACAGTTTTGCTTGGTGTCTTCTGTGCGGTGCTGGGACCACCAGACATCATTCGTTGGCAGATCACAGCGAGCGGGAAGGATTGTAGACCTGAATGAGTGAGTTGAGGTCAGCGGGAGCTGTTGAGTTAACCACCCTGTGAGCAAGAGACAGAGCTTTGAACCTGATGCGAGCAGCAACAGGAAGCCAGTGTAGAGATCTAAAAAGTGGTGTGACATGGTTCTTTTTTGGCTGATTAAAAATGAGGCGAGCTGCTGCGTTTTGGATCATCTGCAAGGGTTTGATTGTGGATATCGGTAACCCCATCAACAAAGTGTTGCAGTAATCAAGACGAGATGTGACCAGCGCCTGTACAATGAGTTGGGTTGTATATTCCGTGATGTAGGGTCTGATCTTCCTGATGTTGTAGAGAGCAAATCTGCTCCTCTAGAGACTGAGGAGATGTGGTCCTTAAAGCTCAGTTGGTCGTCGATGATGACCCCCAGATTTTTGGCCGAATTAGTGGGGACAATCACTGTAGATCCAATGTTGATGCTGATGCTGTCTTGCATCAAAGGTCTGGCTGGGGAGACAAGGACTTTGGTCTTGGAGAGGTTGAGTTGAAGGTGTCTCTCACTCATCCAGGCTGAGATGTCTGAGAGACAGGTAGAAATGCATGATGAGACAGTGGAGTCGTCCGGTGGAAAGGACAGGAAGAGCTGTGTGTCATCAGCATAGCAGTGATAGGAAAGACCATGTGAGTGAATGATGGCACCTAGGGATGAAGTATAGATAGAAAAAAGAAGAGGACCAAGAACTGAGCCCTGCGGCACACCGGTAGAGAGGCTATGAGAGTTAGAAAGATGCCCCCACCAGGATATCTTGAAGGTTCATCTCGATGCCAGAGATGCCCAAGTCAGAGAGTGTGGACAAGAGGATCTGATGGTTCACAGTATCAAAGGCTGATGATGGATCAAGTACAATTAAGAAAGAAGCCTGACCTGTGGCTTTTGCTGCTCGAAGAGATTCCACAACAGTCAGGAGTGTTGTTTCCGTGGAGTGACCCCTCTCGAAGCCAGACTGGTTGACATCGAGGAAGTTGTTCTTGGAAAGGAAGTGTGAGAGTTGGTTGAAGACTGCTTGTTCCATTGTCTTGGCCAGAAAAGAAAGGAGGGAGACAGGTCTGTAGTTCTCCACTACAGAGGGATCAAGAGAAGGCTTCTTGAGCAGTGGGGTAATCAAGGCCTGTTTGAAAGAGGTTGGAAAAGTCCCTGTTTTGAGAGATGTGTTGATGACTTGTGTAATAGCTGGCATTAGTGCAGGTGCAACTGCTTGAAGAAGAGTGGAAGGGATTGGATCCAGAGTGCAGGTGGTCGGAGGATTAGAGAGGAGGAGGGTGGATACGTCATCCTCAGTCAGAATTGCAAATGATGAGAGCAATGCAGTGTTGGAAGAAGTTAGATGGATGTCATCATCTGGAGGAGAGAACTGTGAGCTGATGGCTGCCACCTTGTTGGTAAAGAAGTCTGCAAAGTCGTCAGCAGTGAGAGAGGTGGATGGAGGAGGTGAAGGTGGTTTAACCTGCGTGTGAACTTTATCAGTGTTTAAGAAAACTTTTAAAACTTTTGGAATTTACACCTTTTTTTACGTTTCTTTCTCAGAGATAGAAACTTTTTGCACAGCAGTGAGTGATGATAAAATGTCTGTTCAACGTGTGTGTGTGTGTGTGTGTGTGTGACAGTATCTGTGTACATACAGCCAGGGGGGCATCATTCACTTTGTCCCAGTCCTTCAACACCTGTCCAACCACAACACCTTCACATCACTTCTTACAAGATTGAAACAAACCAAATCAAAGATTTGATTTCTTCTCCTCACTTAGAGAAACACATGAAGTGTCTCCATGTCTCCATCAGTCCAGTCTTATCTCTGAGTATTAGTCCTCCTGCTGAAGACGTGATGGACAGATGGAAGGAAAAGATATTAGGAAAGAGGAGTTCAGACAGTCAGCAGTCATTTGAAGTGGATGTTTTAGCAGTGAGAACCAGGATCCTGAGTTGGTTCTGGTGTTTGTCAGTGTTGTTGGTGTTAAACTGTGGTGATGTGGTTTCAAAGCAGCCTGATCAGCTGCAGCCTCGACAATCCCTCCCGTCCACTGCACTCTGCCAACAAATGACGTCTGGTGGTCCCAGCACTGCACAGAAGACACCAAGCAAAACTCTTCAGCACAATGATCCCACAATGGTGGAACGAGCTACCAAACTCTGCACGCTCAGAAAACTCACTCCCAATATTAAAAAAACTGCTGAAAACAGAACTTCCCCGCATCTTCTTTTGCACTTAAATCTATTAACAAAAAAAAAAAAACTTCCTTTCTGCTCTTTCTTGCACTTCCATCTGGTGAAAAGTAAACACTTTTCTGATACGACTTTGCTTTGATGTTTTCTCCATGACTTAGATTTTTGCTGCCTTGTACCTCACTTGTAAGTCACTTTGGATAAAAGCTTCTGATAGATGACTAAATGGAAATGCAGCGTCCAATCACAAACAGGACCAGGTTGGTTTCTATCTCACCTGAGGATGGACGCGTAATGAGACATGAAATAAGGCTGCTGAGATGGACCCTCTCTGTCTGTGTGTCCCCACAGTTTCCCAGCATGTCTCAGCGGTGGACATGTATGAGGGGGACCAGTTTGTCCTGCTGCACTGTCAGTTTCCCACTATTGACGTGAACAATCCCACAGTGGTGTGGAGCCGCTCTGATCTCAGTCCTTCAACCGTCCACCAGCGTCAGCAGGAAGGTGATGAACTTAAAAACCAGAACCAGCTTTACAGCGGCCGAACATCGATGATGCCTGATGCTCTGGAAACTGGAGACCTCAGTCTGAATCTGACAGAACTGCAACTGTCTGACAGTGGAACCTACACCTGCTCCGTCAGAGATGGATTTGGACGACAACGGAGAGTGATAGACGTACAGCTGCAGGTCAAAGGTCAGTGACAGGTCCGTAGTACTCAAAACAAAGTACTCAAAAACTGTACTTAAGTAAAAGTACAAATACTCAAACAAATATTTATTCTAATAAAACTATAAGTACCCACTGACATTTCTACTTACGTAAAAGTAAGTAAGTAGATGATTTATATTTTATTTAAATTGTTAAACTATTCATTTTCTTCCTGTCTGTGGACCAGTACTGTTGTATGTTTGTTTATTTTTTGGGGGGAGGGGGCATTAACTCATTAATGGTAATAGACAGAAATGATGGGCTGAAGCTGTTTTAGCTTCGATCTGATGTTTTTTCAGTTTTATTTTTTTCTTCACAGAAATCTGTTAACAAGGACAAAATCTAAGAGTAAATATATGTGGTTCTCTTGTAGCAATATGTTGCACCTGATTTAATCCAAGTGAACACAGTGGATAGTTGCTTCCTGCAGAAGCAGAGGAGAACAAAACAATCGCTTTGGTCAATCTATCATTTTAATGTATGAATCAGCAGGGACCAGCTCTGGCATAGCTCTGCTTTACACATCCCCACTACTGAGCGCGTGCCACAAAGCATGAATTTCTCTGATCTGGTCTCTGTTTCTGTAGCTCAATGTTTCTTTCACATAATTTTTCATGTGGTTGCATACATTTGTAGTGTCACAAATGCATCTTACAACCTTTTTAGAAATTATACAGATTGTCGTCGTTTCATTTTCGGCCTGAAAATACAGCCACACATCGTTCCTCTTTCTCTTCCATTCTTCTGCTCCATCTCTGTGCTGCTGAGTCTGTGTCCTTGCGTGTTTGCGTGGCGCCGCTTAGTCACGTGACGGTACCACTTTCAAACTAAAGAGGGGGGAGGAGCAGCAAAGTGTGGCTGCTCCGCACTTGAAATCAGCAGGACTTACACAGACACAGACAGACAGGTGGCCTCTTTGATGAATCCACAGCAGTTCATAGAGGAGAGAAACTGAAACTAACTCATTACACTGGTATTGATATTAGCAATATTTAGATTGAGACACCCACCACTATTGAGTACTGAAAAGAAATGTCAAATAAGTCTTTTAATTAAGGCAATGAATGGAGGGACTAACATCCTGCCTGTCCCTGGTTTAATGAAGTGATGCCTGTGTCTTGTGAACCGTTTTCATAAACAAATGGACAAAGTGGTTCATTATGAAATATGAAAAGTAATGTGATTGTAACCTGTAACACAACTTTGATTAGAAATGTAGTGGAGTAAAAAGTTAAAGTAGCCATAATTAAATCTAGTTAATTAAATCTAGTTAAGTAAAGTACAGATACGTGAAAAATGTACTTAAGTAGAGTAACAAAGAACTTGTACTGACAGGTCAGAGGTCATGTTGTTGTTCATGTTCTCCACAGAACGATTTCCATCCTGGGCCAAAACTCTCCTGGGTCTCTTGGTTCTCCTGGTTCTTCTGATTGTTGCTGGGGGTCTTTTAGTACATTTCCGTCACTATTTCATGTCAGGTATGTCTCTACTACTACATTACCCATAATGCTGATGGTTCACATCTTTGCTGTTGTTGCTCCTTGACTGTTGAGACAGACTGAGAGTGAGGAACAAATCAGAACCAAACTGAGAATCAGTCACAATAAGTAGTTCCTGAGTGTCTTCATGGGACAGTGAGGTCCCGTTACCATCAGAGCTGCTGCTGCTGTCTGTCCACATGATGCTGTGCTTTGTTGTCCTCTCAGTCTACAAGGTGGAGGTGGATTCAGGGGTGGAGTCTGTCCATCTGCCCTGCAAAACCACAGTCTGTCTGCCTGTAGACGCCAAAGTGCAGTGGAAGAACAGTGAAGACAAGATGATACATGTGTATCAGAACGGCTCTGATCAGCCTGAAGAACAGTTCTATCTTTACAAAGGTCGAACAGAGATGAAGAGAAACCTGCTGAAAACTGGAGACCTCAGTCTGACCCTGAAATACCCCACAGATGAAGAAAGAGGAGCCTGCAGCTGCACCGTCTACAGCAGGGAGGGAAACATCCTGATGGAGAAAGTAGTGATGCTCCAGGTCAAAGGTCAGTTTAAATGTTTATGATAAGCTGATTTCAGTCTTGCACTGTGTCTGCAGGTCCTTAAAAATTCTTCAAATGTCTTAAATTCTGGTTGGACAGATCTTAATTATTTTAGTCACATCACCTCAAGAAATCCAGTTGACACGTGCAGAACAGGAAGCACAAACTATGAGACCTGAGACCTCCAGCAGATTGTAGGAGCACTAGATTAGTGGGACTCATCAGATTGATATGAATGAATCACTGAAATATAAATTAGAATGAATATTATTTGAACTCTGCCTGTTTATATCACAGTGTCACTGATGTGGGGTTGAGGGGGCTGCAGCTCCTGTGACTGTTAGAGACCATTTCACTCTTAGAAAACACAGCTGCTCACTCATGTTACTGCAATAAAAAATCCAGGTGGGGCCCAAAAAGCCTTTTCTTCATTGACTCTGATGATAAAAGAGACGTCTGTGAATCACTTTCCAACAACCAGCAGGTTGATCAAAGTGCTTTACAGTATAAATATTAAGAGATTTAAAATGTATAAAATGCAGAAATGTATTTAAACATAATCTACAGAACTGCAGATAAATGCTTGAAGTATTAAAAGGAAATAAAATCTAACAACCAATTTAAAACTAATACATGAATAAAATAATTGAGCTGCTCAGTCTAAATAAAACATACCATTAAAATACTGTAAGAGAAAAGACACAAACCAATCAATAAATAAAAAGACATAAATAGATGAATAAATGAATAAATATGGCGTCTTACTGCTGTGTTTTGAGTTCTGATTTAAATGACATTAAATCTGGAGTCAGACACAGTTGTAATGGAAGATTGTTCCAGAGAGTAGCTGCTACTACAGAGGAAGCACAGTCCCCCCATCTCTTTATCTGGTGTGAGGGACCTGCCAGCAGGCTCTGCTCCTGTGAGCGCAATGAACTAGATTGTCTATGTGGGTTTAGGAGGTCGGATTAATAAGGTGGAACAAGACCTTTCAGTGCCTTAAAAACCAAAGTTAAAATCTTCAAATCGATCCTGGATTTGACTGGTAGCCAATGGAGAGAAGATACAATCGGGGTAATATGTTCCTGCCTTGGAGGATTAGTTAGAAGACGTGCTGCAGCATTCTGGACCAGCTGCAGACGCTAATGATGATTTGGAAAGTCCACTATATAATGCACTGCAGTTGTCCAATCGTGAGCTAATAAATGCATGAACTGCCTTTTCAAACTCCCTTTAACCTTTGACAGCAATCGAAGCTGGAAAAAGCTGGACTTGAAAACAGCTGTGATGGGATTTTCCAGGCTTAGATTGCTGCCCAGGATGATTCCTCACAGATTGTTTAATTAGTGGGGACATTGAGGTCAGATCTACAGATCAATCCACTGTAGTCTGATGTTAAATGTGGGGAAAACAGTGGTTGGCTGTTCCAGCAGTTTGTCTTTGAACACTAAATAAAGCAAAAGTCCAACAGAAGCATTAGAAACATGGAATCAAATCAGCAGCATCTCCCTCCTCCTCAGTCAGGAACATGCAGGTGACTGGAATCTACATATGATGGAGTTTCCATGAATCATTTAGCAATGAAACTAAAAAAGAGGATTTAACAACAGCACTGTTCTGTTCACTGTTCACTTTATATTTGACTTCAGAGCAAACACAATCACAAAGACAGCTGGAGTCAATGCTGCTCACAACCATGGGCCTTGTTGTCTTCATATTGTCCAAATCTTCCAGCAGATCCTGGATCAACATGCTCTGTCTCTACTGTAGCCAGTCCTGGTCAAATCAGCAACTTCAGGATCCACTGATCCTCTGCACTGAGATAAAGATCACATTCACTGAAAACAAGTGTCCTGGTTCATTTCTAAAGCTCTCATTGGACTAGATTTACCATGGGACTAGCTTCAGGGTTACTATGGCAACAGACCACATATCAGCTGTAGGGACAGAACAGGAAAATGACATTTGAAACATCTGTATCAAAGCAAAGTTTACTACCAAATCTCAGCTGATATCAGTGGTGTTAAGTGTGAAGTCCAACACTGATCCTGTTCTTCTAACCTCTGACACCAACTGAGACAGTGGACAGGATTTGGAACAAACCTGTTGTGTTTTATTTGTAGGATCTGAGGTGAGACTGGGTTGGACTGAATATAACATGTGATTCCAAATAAATCATTATATGTCTCAAAGTGCAGTCTGAGAAAACAACTGGACATTTGGACACTTTAACCCCCTCTGTCCAATGGAAGATAAGACAGTGACAGTCTCTAAAAGCTTAGTCCATATTTGTCTTCATGTCTTAAAATGTCCCTGTGGTGGAGCTGAGGGAACATGGTGAAATAGATCCAGTTGAAGACATCAGACAAAATCTTCAGTTTCACTACATTTGAGCTGCCAGTTAGAGTCAAAGGGAAAGACGTCCATCTTTGTTTAGGTCCTGACACTGGTTCACTTCCAGCTCCTCAGAGTCATGTCCACATTATCAGAAGGTCTGAAGCAGAGGAGGCTTTTTCTTCTTTCAGACGTTAACATCACTGATGATTTGGAGACATTGATTTTCTGTCCACATGATGAATTCTGATATTTCAGAGGGATTTAGTTTGAAAGATTTCAGTCGTCTGAGATCCTACAAAGATCAGGCTGATTTAGAAATGATTAGAGTGATCAGATTGATCCAGATTCTCCTAGAAATGTCTGAAAGCTTTGTTTCATTTCATATCTATCAATCTGCTCCCAGATCCTCCATCAAATCTGATCCTGTCAACATTTAGTTTGTAACTTTCACTGATAGGAAACAAACATGTGTTTGACTTCATATCATTTACTGAGTGTTAGTGAAGTCAGATGATGGGACAGTGATTCTCTGTCAGAGACAGGAAATAAAGGTTTAACAACCAAACTGAGGGACTGAAGACAAAGACAACACTGTCTCTGTTACATGGAGACATGGAGACATTTCAGACTGGAACCAATCAACATGTTTTCACTTCATCCACTCAAAGAAAATGTGTCAGAGCTGCTGCTGCTGTCTGTCCACATGATGTTGAGCTTTGTTGTCCTCTCAGTCCCACAGGTGGAGGTGGATTCAGGGGTGGTGTCTGTCCAGCTGCCCTGTAAAACCACAGTTCACCTGCCTGAAGACGTCAGCGTGGAGTGGAGACGAAGTTTATATACTGATAAAGTCCACGTGTATCAGTACGGCTCTGACCAGCCTGAAGAACAGCTCAGTCATTACAAAGGTCGAACAGAGATGAAGACAAACCTGCTGAAAACTGGAGACCTCAGTCTGACCCTGAAATACCCCACAGACTTGGACAGATTCACCTTCACCTGCACCGTCTACAGCAGGGAGGAAAACATCCTGATGAAGAAAGATGTGAAGCTCCAGGTCAAAGGTCAGTTTAAAGTCTTTATGCTAAGCTAACTGTTGTTAATCTTTATACTAAGAGAAACTGCAGTATTACTGTTAGTATGTTTCTATGAATGTATTTCACTTTATTTCATGACTCTAACAGTGAATTGAAATGAATTTTCCTGGAACCAAACTATCATTTCAGTGTAATGTGAATATTTGTGACAGAGAGAAACTTTGAACTGAGCTCCACCAGAAGTAGATCAGGTCCAGGTAACAACAGGTCCTTGATCATGTGAAGCTGCAGACAGAACTTGAGACAAGTGTTGGGATGAATTAGATTGTTGGTCTAATGGGAGACAAAGGTGGAAAAGGTGAGTTTGCTCTGGCTGGATCTCTTTGACATTTTCTGTCTCTCTACCTTATTTCAGTGACAATGAAAATGTCCATCAGCACATGAGAGCAGAAAACAAGAAGCTGGGATTAGTTTCAAAAGCTGAAATTGTGTTTAGGTGGACAGATAAGACATGGAGCTGTCCTCTAATGTCTCCACAGACATTTTGGACACAATTGATTCAACAGAACAAAGTCCAGAGTTTGGTTTTTAAAAAGAGGACAATAGTTAGTGGACACTGCTGACTAGGGTTGTCTCCTTCAATGTAGACAAATATTGAAGCTCTGTCCATGTCTAGAAGGACTTATTAGTCTATAGAGAGTGTGAGCTTTGAATTGACACTGAACTGGACAGAATCTAAATCCAGCAGCAGACATATTAGGATCTTTTTCCTTCATTGGATCTTTGTGTAATAAAATTCTGTAGCTCTGACTGACAGGAATCACAGACTTTGGGTGAATTATTCTCATTTCTGTTGAAACACAGCAGAAAACAAAGCTATGGACCATAACATTACAACAATAGGGAAACTCAGACTAGTGTCCTGTTGTCTTCTGTCCACCTGTTAGACTGGTTGGACTGGACTGGAGCTGTGGTCCTGAATCCACTCTGCTCTGCTCCTCCTCTCTGTTGTCTGCACAGTTACTGCTGCTACATCAACACTTTGAAGCATTTGGATGTTTCTGGAGTCAAACTTCTTCTTCACCTTCATCTTTTTAAACCTTTGTTACTGATGTAAAGTGAGTCAGTATCAGTCCACTGCTGATACAAACACACACATCAGGGTCAGAGGGTGGACGGAGCTGCACTTAGTTCTGGAGGAGACAGACTGAGATGATGGTCCCACAGAACCACAGTGGACATGAATCAGGGACATGCAGGCTCTGGTTTCCACAAACACAGTCACTTATGACTGATTGGCTTAAATAAATCTTTTTGGTGGATGATACGAGCAGAGAGCTAAAGAGAATTCACTAAAGATAATTTCCTCAGATTTGTTGATTGTTCTGCTGAGACTGTTCTCTAACATGAGCCTAATAGATGTGTCCACAGGGGGATTTAGAACCATGTCCAAACACTTTGGTTTAAAAAGCAAACGTCAGCCTGAGAGAGAAACAGTTACTGACCTCAGTGAGCTCATAGTTACTGCAGCTCTGAAGTGACCTGAGTGAAAATCTACCAGTCAAAACATTTCCAGAAGAATTTATTAACATTTGATGTTTGGAGATGGAGGATGGAGTTGCTATGGTAACAGCTTCTAGCTGCTATCAGTTCTCAACAGTCCACAGAGATCAGACATGAAAACATCAAATCCATCACAAATATTGATCCTCCACAACTATTCAGATTCACTGGGGATCAATCAAAAGAGGAAGTGACCAAAGAAGAAGACAGGAGCTCATTTCCAAGTAACAATACAAACTGATATCAATAAGTTGATTGATGAGCAATCAGAGTGTGACAGTATTGATCAGGAAGAAGCTGAAAGCAGAAAGAAAAGCAGCTTTAATAGTTTGTATCACTGAAAATCTTCCAGTTGTGTTGAAGAATGTGAAGAAAACATGGCTGATAGTCGACTGAGTTCTTGTTGCTGCAGAAGAAAAACAGAAAAGAAAAGTTGATGAAAGTCCAGTTGAAGTTTGGAGAAGAAGTGAAAGAGAAGAAATCCCCAGACAACTTTACAAGTTCTTTCACCATCACATGAGGGAATTTCTCTTCTTCCACTTCCTGTACTGACTCTGATCCTCATCTGTTCATCCATCACTGGATCAATGATTGGCTCCATCTTTGCACAGAGACACAGTCACAGATGATTGTGTGAGATGAGACATTACTGTGAAGCAGCACATGGACAAAACATCCCAACAGCATCAAGACTCTGATCAAAAGCTGCTTTTAGTTTCTAGATTTCTGTCCCCTGTTACCTTCTGCTCTAATCTGGTTCTGACCTTCAGCTTTCTCTGAAACTGTGTCCTCTAAACTGCTGCTGCTGTCTGTGCAGCTGATGTTGTGGTTTGTTGTCCTCTCAGACTGTCAGGTGGAGGTGGAGGAGGGAGTGGAGTCTGTCCAGCTGCCCTTCAGGACCATTGGTGACCTGCCTGCGTATGCTACAGTGAAGTGGGCAAAAAAAGAAGGAACACAATGGGTGACGGCCCACACATATGAGAACGGCTCTGACCAGCCTGGCAGTCAACAAGAAAAGTATAGAGGCCGAACAGAGATAAAGAAAGACCTGCTGAAAACTGGAGACCTCAGTCTGACCCTGAAACACCCCACAGTCAGAGACACAGGGACATATGTCTGCGGAATCTCTGGTAGGAACATCTGGAGAAAGAAAACAGTGCTGCTCAAGGTCAAAAGTGAGTTTCCTTATATTTGTTTCTTTTTTTTGTTCTTGTTGTCTCTCTCTGTCTGACTGTCTTCTGTCTCCTCTGCAGAGAGAACTCAGGACAAAGATGAGACAGTGGACATCAGGAACAGAAGCAGCTCCACTGATCCAACTCCTCTGATGGCTGATCAATCAGTTTGATCAAGGAGCTGATGGATGAAGACAGGAGGACACTTTGTCTTCTTCTTCACTTTGACTCCTCCTGACTCTCACACACTCACTTGATCAGTGATGATCAGTGTTGATCAATGATGTCACATGTAGTTTTTTGGGGACTTCTGCTTTAGATCCTCTGAACTCAGACAGACGTCTCACTCTGCAGGAAACTCTCAACACTTCAATACATTTTCTGAAACATTTACTACAATCACCTGCTGACTGTCCCCTCTGTGTTTGTCTTGAAAAAAACGTCTGTCCCTCTCTACATTCAACCTTCATCATCAAGAGCATCGCTCTGAACACAAATACATGTCCAAACTATTGTCCACAGGAAGTGTCTTTGTGTCTGTAGTTCCCATGTAAAGGTCTGTCTGCAGCACAAATGTGACATCCATCAAATCACACAAATGTCTCACAAAGTTAGTTTTGTAATGGGTCAGATGATCTGATGGACAGGAAGAGACATTCTAACATTAATATGACTACAGAAGAAAGGACAGATGAGTCCAACTCCTAATCTGAGTCCTAAACAGCAGCACAGAGGTGTTTGTGAACCTGAACTGTCAGACGTCCACACCTTTCACTGACACATGATGGACTTTTTTTCTTCTTCACTTTTTACTTGGACATTAAACTGACCACTGACCTGCATCTGCTCCACAGGACATGACATCACACACAGGATGTGACATCACAACTTTAGTGATTTATGAAGGATCCTGTCTCATGTTTAGTCCCACAGATAGAAGAGTCCTGTCATAGTTATGCATCATATTGGAGATGAGTGAGAATGATTGTAGTGCAGCTGCATGGATTTAAAAAGTTCACTAAATGTCGTGAAACAGTGAGTGTTTTCACTAGAACTGGTCAAACATTTGACATTAAAAGCTTTATAAACTGCAGCATCACTAACATAATAATAATCTATACGCTCACATGTGACTCACGTCTAAACAAACACAGATTTAAAGTTACACTCTGCAGAACAGAAGACAGAAGAAGAAGACTTTGCTCTGATCCGTCATTACATGAGAACTGATCATGGATCAGTAGCTACATCAGGTTTTACAGCTACTGAACATGTCCACATGTCGTCTGGAGGAGGACACGTCACAGACACACTGGATCAGACAGAAGAAGACTGTTGGACACAGAGTAGATGCTGGTGAACTTAGAGGCTTCAGACTTTTCTTATCAGATGGTTTGAATGACATTTGTTGAGTTGATCATTTGTACTTTTGTCATGTATTGTTTTCAATAAGCTGGTAACTTTCTCCTTTTTTCTGTTTGAGACATTTATTTGTTCCCAGATTCTCTGTGTCCACTAGTTTGTGATGACGTGTTTGTTCTGTGTTTGTTTAATTGTACATTCAGAGATTTTTGTCATGAATCTACTTGAGATGGTTGGTGAGCTGTGTGTTGTTGTTGGTCCTCCACAGATCCAGATCTACACTAGATCATATTTGTTATCATGGATCCAGGCCTGAAGGATAATGTCATTCACTGTTGCACATTGTGTTTAGAATTTTCCATCATTTATTAAAAAACATCCAGATAAAGTAGTTTTTGTGCAGTTGAACAGAGTCAGAGCTGCTGTGGGTCATTTGCTGCCTTAAACACACTGACTTTACTCTGTTTCCTCTGGTTTGTAGCTTCCAACATTTGATTTTTTATTGCTACTAAACTACATGATCAGTTAATGAATAAAAGAAATGAAATGAATGTTATATTTGACAGAAATCAGGTTTTGAATCCTTGAATCTATAAATGAATTAAAATGAACAAGATGTGAGGATTTCAGATGTCTGCAGAAACTTATGAGGCAAATGTGGAACAAATCTGGACTGGACTCAACTGAAATGTTTTAAAAGTGGGATGTGAAGATCCTACTGAAAACATCTGCACAGATGTTTTAGCTATGACAGTCTCAGTATGTGACAGATCAATAAGGAAAATGGATTCTTGTGTTTCTTTTCTCTCTTTACAAACTATTGTGACAACTGATGTAGATTATTTAGTTTGCGCCCCCTGCTGGAACCAGCTGCCTCCATCAGTTTTTAGGTCAGACTGAGGTCACACTCTGAGAGAAGCTTCTCCTCAGTCTTTGGAGCTTCATCCCTACAACATGCTGTGCTGCCATCACCACCTGGTGCAGATGTTTCTGCATCTGAGCAGCTGGTGAACCAGACAGTGGCACAGTTTGTGAAGATGCTCTCCATGCTGCCAGAGGTGCTCTGTGCCAGCAGGAAGAGCAGGTAACTGCTCAGTAAAGTTAAACTATGTACAGCACTGAAGGTGTGCAAAGCAGTCCCAGACCTCCCTAAGAGGACCCCGACTGTCCCTCCAGAGCAAGTAGGACATGATTCAATGTAAACAAACAGGTCTAATGAAGCAAGGACAACCAGCTGAAGAACATGAGCAAGAGTTTTTATTCTGGGAGAGAAAAAAAGATAAGAGGAGAAAAAAGCAAGATAGTGGTGAGTGGAGCAGTGAAGATAATAAGGATTAAATATAATACTAACTCACGTTAGCTAACTGCTGCTAGTGTATCAGCAACAAAAGAGCCCGAGCAAAACTCTTCAGCTCAGTGATCTCACAATGGTGGAACGAGCTACTAAACTCTGCAGGCTCAGCAGCCTCACTTCAAAAAACTTCCTATGCACTTAAAACAATGTCCTGTTCTGTTCTATCTGTTAAATGACTAAATGTAAATGTTGTGATATGGTGAGTCCCAGGAATTTCAGGGTCATGGACATTATATAATATAACATTATAAAATGATATAATATCCTGACATGAGTTTCCTTTAAGTGAGTCCCAGCAGTACAGAGAGCTGTAGTTATGACATGTCCTTTGTGAAGCATGAGTGGACAGACTGATGCTTATCCAGGTCAAATGTCATGATCCGACACTCAATTCTATTCAACTTTATTTATATAGCGCCAATTTACAACAAAGTCATCTCAGGGCACTTTACATAATAAAGTCCAGACTACACAAGTATGTAGAAGCAACCCAACAAATCCCCCTTGAACAAGCCATAAGCAACATGAGTTTGTAAGAAGATTGAATGAGAAGTTGTAAATGGGTGAATCAGACACTGATGAGGAGCTTGTTTGATGCAGGAGCTCAACTCTGCTGGTTCGGTTTTCTGTTCCATGATGCACGTAGGAAGTGACCCCCCCCCCAAAAAAAAGAAAAATAATTTCTGTTCCCTGCTGTAAATTAAAGACTGACTCTATTTGATATTAATAGGAGACAATGGCTCCTATACAAAACACACAGAAAAGGACAATCAACACAAAAACAATCTAAAATCACAAGACACAACCTTGGTAAAAATGGGGACAAGACAAGAAAAGACAAGAGCAGGACGTCTATGGGAAACAACTCTCACCTAAACTTTACACATGGTTTTATAACTGAGTACGTGACAACTATACAACCATAATTCTCATAAACAGCTTTTTTTACAGCACTGACATCCTGTTTGGTCACTGTACTTCCTCTTTCTATGTCTTCTTGTCCTCCCAGATACTGTCCACTTTAATTTTTACTCACTACACAATTTCAGTTTTTAAACTTCATCTTTTATACTTATTTTCATAATCTTTCATTTTCATCCTTAAAATGATGATTATTGAATAACAGTGAACTAGAAAGAATCACATTTCTTGGACTAAATATTTACTCAGTGATATTTTTGAATGACAAATGAAACTGAATCCCTGTAAACATTCAGTTAAAATACACTTACTGCATGAGCACTAAACACCTCAACCCATAAACTTTAAGGAATATCCAGCTACTTCCTGTCTTTTCTTAACTGATGCAAGTGAATAAATTAAGACTGAGGCCTCCAAGAAGGTTAGTGATCCACTATCTTTTGTGTCTCCTGCGTATTTGTTGTTTTAGCCATTTTTACACGTCTTTCTAGCTTCAGTGTCACTTACAGAAATCAAGTGGATGTTTCAAAGCTCAACAACATTCTGTCTATGTGATGAGTAGACTGTAAATCATGTTAAAACAATTCAGCTTGCTTATCTCCAGATCCCCAGCTGCAATAAATGTGACCAGACTTTTGGCACATTGACATTATGGAAGAAATTGTTTTAAATTATTTATCACTTTTAAAAATGTACATGAGTTATTTTTATTAGCTAATGAAAATATTTAAATGGCCTTAAAACATTTAACATATACTTAAAGTTTTGAGGACAGCACAGCAGTGGAGTGGTTAGACCTCACACCTCACAGCTAGAAGGTCTGTGGTTCGAATCCTCGGCTGGTTTTGGCCTTTCTGTCTGCAGTTTGCATGTTTTCCAGTGCTTGTGTTTGTTTCCTCTGGGTGTTACAGTTTCCTCCCACAGTCCAAACATATTCAGTGGTGACTCCAAACTGCCCATAGTTGTGAATGTTTGTCTGTCTGTGTGTGTCTCTCTGTGTTGGCCCTGAGACTGGAGACCTGTCCAGGGTGGACCCTGCCTCTTGCCCAGTGACAGCTGGGTTTGCCTCCATCCTAATGGATGGATTGAAGTTTTGACATTATGAACATTTTGAATCTTGTGTAATTTTTACATTGTATGAATATGAGGAATAATTATACATTACATGTCAGTTGTTACCATTAACACTAACACTTCACTATAATAAGCAACAGTTAATGCAGTAAGAAGCTAAGTAACTGTAACTAATTATTACTAATGGTAACAAAACCTAGAGATTATCACACTAATGATTTATTGTATGTTCTCATATCAGTGATATATTGTACTTTGCATACAGTTTGTTAACATTGAGGAAGCAGCTGCAGTTTGTTTCTGTGGCCTCCACAGCCAGACGGGTGGTGCTCAGTCACTGTGTGTTTGGTTCCAGGAGAAGCTGGTTACAGACAAAGATGGTGGAGTTTTTCTGATCGATCAATGATTTACTGATGGACTTTAAGCAATGACTTCATGACTTTCTTTATGAATAAAATTGTAGCTATTAGAGAAAGAATTCACCAGATCCTCCCCCCAAATATTACAGATAGATCTTCATGTACAGCAGTGCTAGAGTCATCGATAAGGCCCCAAACCCTGTTAGACTGCTTTTTACCCATAGATCTCTCTGAGCTAACTTCAATTATTACCTCATCTAAACCAACAACCTGTCTGCTAGACCCTATTCCAACTAAGCTGCTCAAGGAAGCTTTACCCTTAATAGATACATTCATATTAGATATCATCAATCTATCTTTAGAAACAGTCTATGTACCACAGGCCTATAATGTAGCTGTAGTTTCTGCAAAAATTGTTATGTACTTGTGGTTCAATTGGTTATTGTTATGTTAGTTAAATGCCTGTTGCTAACATGCTAACTGGGAAAACTCTGGACTCACTGACATTTCAAGAAAGAACCAACGTTTACTCTGGTAATGTTTTTTTCTTATATTGATGTGTCTTCTTCTTCTTTTCCTTTTGGCTGTTTCCTTTCAGGTGTCTCCACAGTGAATCATGTGTCTCCATCTAACTCTGTCCTCTGCATCCTCTTCTCTCACACCAACTAACTTCATGTCCTCTCTCACTACATCCATAAATCTCCTCTTTGTTCTTCCTCTAGACCTCCTGCCTGGCAGCTCCAACCTCAGCATCCTTCTACCGATATATTCACAGTTTCTCCTTTGAACATGTCCAAACCACCTCAATCTGGCCTCTCTGACTTTATCTCCAACACATCTAACATGAGCTGTCCCTCTGATGTCCTCATTCCTGATCCTGTCCATCCTCGTCACTCCCAAAGAGAACCTCAACATCTTAAGCTCTGATACCTCCAGCTCTGCCTCCTGTCTTTTCTTCAGTGCCACTGTCTCTAAGCCGAACAACATCTCTGGTCTCACCACCGTCTTGAACATCTTTCCTTTCATTCTCGCTGATACTCTTTTATCACACAACACACCTGACACTTTTCTCCACCCGTTCCAACCTGCCTGCACTCACCTCTTCACCTCTTTTCCACACTCTCCGTTGCTCTGAACTGTTGACCCTAAGTACTTAAAGTCCTGCACCTTCTTCACCTCTGCTCCCTGTAACCTCACTGTTCCACCTGGGTCCCTCTCATTCACACACATGTATTCTGTCTTACTGCGGCTAAGCTTCATTCCTCTGTTTTCCAGAGCAGACCTCCACCTCTCTAGATTTTCCTCCACCTGCTCCCTGCTCTCACTACAAATCACAATGTCATCTGCAAACATCATAGTCCATGGAGATTCCTGTCTAACCTCATCTGTCAGCCTGTCCATCACCAGGGCAAACAAGAAGGGGCTCAGAGCTGATCCTTGATGCAGACCCACCTCCACCTTGAACTCCTCTGTCACACCTACAGCACCTCACCACAGTCTTACAGCTCTCATACATGTCCTGCACCACTCTAACATACTTCTCTGCCGCTCCAGACGTCCTCATACAATACCACAGCTCCTCTCTCTGCACCCTGTCATACGCTTTCTCTAAATCTACAATGAAATTTAGTCGAGCAGCTCCCAACAATGCACTTTTAAATACAAGCAAAAAGTATCACAGTTGGTAGATCTGCAGCTCACCGACTACAGAGTCCGAGTTTCGCGCCCTGTTCTTTCTGACCACATGTCAAAGTGTCTCTGGGCAAGACAGTGAACCCCCAACAGCCCATCCCCAGCCCGGTAGAAATTGCATTAAGAGGGGCATCCAGTGTAAAAACTGCCAAATCAACATGCAGACATATGATCCGCTGTGGCGACCTTGAACTCACGGGTTAAACCAGAAGGACAAAAAAAACAAACGTCACACGCACACATTGCATGTTACCATGAGAATTAGAGTTGCCAATTTGAAATCACTCTTTCAAGGTTAACGGTCTAGACGCACTGGGAAAAAACTGTAATTTAGTCAGTTTTTCAGACTCCTGATACTCCTGTACTACCTGCCAGAGGGCAGAAGGTTAAAGGGCAGGGTTTGATGCGTCCAGCAGAACCAGGCTCAAGGTGGGTGGCCATTTGCAGGGGTAACTGTAGTGTATTACAATTATTATTAAATCGTATTCATTAGGGGCCAAAGACAATATTTCACAAAAATGTTACCATTTAATGGGAGCACGACATTGTGCATATGACATTTATAACAGTGGTTAAAAAGCTGAGCATTTTTTAACACATTTATTAGTTTAACTTCAACAATGTTAGAAGAAGTGGTTTGGGCCATCTGCTAAAGTGTTCCACAGAGTTGTAGGGTTAGCTCTGACATCTGATAGGCTGCTATATTCATGTGACATAGAAGACCATCTAAAATATGGCTTGGTTAGTTTTCACACATAAATTTAATGCTTAAAAAACTCAGAAGTGAAAACAAAGTGTTTGCAAAGAGAAAAGAAGTGTCCAGTCAAAACTGAGTCCATCAGTGACTAATGAGGAACTAGAGAAGAGAGAAATGCTGCCTAAGTGTGTGTGTGTGTGTGTGTGTGTGTGTGTGTAACCAGTGTCACCTCTACACTACAGTGTGTTTGTCTAAAGCTGTTTGACTTGAAGCAGGATTGTGTAATGAAACCAGCCCCTTGTGCTAAAAGTGAAACTAACATTTTCCCACAGTGTCAGTAGATTAGAACCATTGTGAACCTGCAGTTAGTTTAGGAAGCAGCTGATTTAAGGAGGATTTGTTGCAGTTTTAGCAGGAAGATGAAGATGTTTGTGGAGTTTGTGATCTTCATACACGGTAAGAGAAACTTCCTTTGTCCCACACAACTGACTTTAGTGGACTGTCTGCAGTCATCTGGAATGGAAGCACAGCCTTTGTCATCTGAAGTAACTGCAGCTCTGTGGCTGCTGATGAAGCTTCAGAAAAGAAACATACATATATCTGATCTGTGGGAAGCAACAACTGTTTTTGAAGCAGAAATGGGACAAGCTGCTGGAAACATCCAGAAAATGGGGTCCACCCTGGACAGGTCTCCAGTCTGTCTCAGTGTCCACACAGACAGACACACACAGACAGACCACCATTCACTGTAGTTAAGTAGATTTTTCAGACCTCTGTACTTGAGTATTTCGTACTTTTCCTACATTTGAAATTGGTCAGTGGTTCGACTCCCAGTCCAAGTGTCCATGAGCAAGACACTGAACATCACAGTTGTCCCTAGTGTCTGCTGGTTGTTTGTAAGTCACTTTGGATAAAAGTGTCTGACTGTTGTCAGTAGTGTTGGTAAAAGAGAAACTGTAACACTAGTTACTTTGTTTCCTATAGGGACTTTGTTCCAGTGTGTGTGTGTGTGTGTGTGTGTGTGTGTGTGTGTGTGTGTGTGTGTGTGTGTGTGTGTGCATACAGCCAGGGGGTCTTGTCCCCAACACAGCAGAATATTTTGCTTTATCAAATAAATAAAACACAGAATTAGCTGGTAGAAATGTACTTTTTACTTTAATCATTTTGTTACATTTCATTTATCACTTTCACCTGAGTACAGAAGTTTAATCAATACTTTAATTTAAAGGTATTTTTACTTCTACTTGAGTAAAGAATGTGTGTACTTTGGCCACCACTCCACACAGAAAGACCACTACAGGATATGTGGCAGGAAAAAAATCTCTGATCTCTAATTCTTTCAGTGAATAGTGGTGGATGAACATAGAAGAAGTTTCACAGCTTCTTTTTTCCTAAAGCATCTAAACATCATGTCAACTTGCTATTACACAAACTATGTGGTTATGAAAAACCTCTTATTCTTCACGTACACTTTTTGAAAAAGTGTGATGTACAGTTCCTGAAACCTTGACATGTTAGTTTGCACTGAATAATAAAAGAAGGGATATTTAAAGATAAATATGAGGTTAAATTATTGAGTCATGACTGAAACAACCTCCAGAGACAGGAGCCCACTAACAGGTCAGTAGCTGAAGGGAGTTAGATCTGGACTGTGAATGATGGACATGGATCTGGTGTTGGATAGAGCCAGTTAAACAGCCACTTACTGAGGTACAACTTGTACCAATTGTGCTATAGTTTGTGTATTTTCACTGTGTCGTGGCAGCAAACTAACGTTAATGTGCTCATAGCCATAAATGATGGTGACCAAGCTCTAAACATGGAGATTTTGTAGATTCTCTAACTGTGCATTCATACTAATGCAGATATATGTGTTGGTCAGCTGCCAGTGTCCCCTGCTGTGTGAGGCAGAGACCAACAGACTCTAATGAGGTGAAGGAAAAGTTTAGAAAAGCTCAACTTCAGTGCTGTGATGGAGCGATTGAGAGCCAATCACCAGTGTGTTGGTTCAGGAGAAACTGTAGCAGAGACATGAAAAAAAGCACTGACCTGGTTGGTGAGTGAAGGTGGTGGATACGTAAAGAAACATGCTCAACACAACACCACCACAGAACTACAGCTTCACCAGGATCCAATCATTTGTTGGCAGTAGAGTGAACAGAGCATTAAGTAAAACACTGAACAGACCAGTAAAATGAGTCTAGGAATTATTGATAAGCTAGAATGAAATATTGCTGCTACTCCTCCACCTCAGTCTGTGCTTCTAGGAACATGATCATTAATATGACTCATTTAAACTGACATATTCTTCCTGCTGCAAACAAGTTTCAGTGAGACAAAATAAATCGAATTGATGATCGTTTATTAAGTCATTTACTAACAGATTTAGAAGAGAGAGATCTGATATTTAATAATCCACATTTAATAGTTTTGGGGTTTTGGTTCAGACATAGTCTCTATGGGACAAAGAGCAGTGTGGTTAAGATCATAACATTCATTAAAATAATAAAATTCTCTGGGTGAAAGGTTAGAATCCATAACAGCTGCATTTTGTCTGTTGGTAACATCAGATTCTATAAGTATCTCAGACTGTTTATACCTGTGGATGTTGTCGGGTGTTGGAGCAGAGGATGCAGGAGACTGAGATGCTGTGGACAATGTTCTCAGTCAACATCCGTGATTCCAGAAAGTTCGGGTGCAGTCCATCTAGTTTGAAGTTCTGAGGACGATCCCAGAAAATATTGAAATTATCCATGTCAGAGAGTCTGTGTGTGGTTCTTGTGGTTGAAGCCATGTGTGCAGACTGAGGAGTCTTGTGAAGAACCGTCTGTGGTGGAGCAGCATGTGGATTCCTCTCTGGAGGCACGGTGTTGGTGGTGGTGGCATTTCAGTTCTGGCTCAGCCCCGGCAGAATGTCCCGACCGCGCTGCCCACGGGAGGTGGAGCGGACACCTGTGGGGGCCGAGCCGTCTGGCATCTCACGGGGCAGGCAGTCGGAGGAAACTGCTGCTGGGGAAGTTGGCCTTTCCAGCTTCTCAGTGAACAGTGAACCGGTTCTCCACCTGGACCAGGGAAGTGGTCTGATGAAGTATTAAGCTGCAGCAGGTGTCGTCCAATGTCTTCTTTTAGCCGGGATCCAGGCCTCCTGTGTCAGGGCAGGACATTGGTCGTCCGACAGGGCCAGAGGATTCCACCAGATGCAGCCGTTTTCCCATTGGAGGCTGATGTATGACATTGTTGTATAGTTGCCAGTTATATTATGGAGGCGTGTGACAACCAGGGGCCCAAGAGTTTGTGTGTGTGTGTGTGTGTGTGTGTGTGTGTGTGTGTGTGTGTGTGTGTGTGTGTGTGTGTTTAGTTAAGTTCTTGTCCTGCAGCTTGGAAATTGCTGCTCTCTACAAATGCACCTGTTACACTTGGTGCAGATGGTAGAAGACGTCTTTTTTTAGGTCTTTGCTGTCCACTCACTGTATTTTCAGGAAGCTCAGTGTCCTCTCCACTTTCAGAGGAAGGGTCAGAGCCAAGTGGAGGACTCCAGTGAGCATTCTGTGTCAGACTCCCACTGGAAGCTTGTGTCTTATTCAGATGAGTCCTGCTGCTTGTTGCTAGATAAAGGCTGCATGAGCATTTCTAAAATGCCTCTTCATTTTTGCTGCTTTTCTCCTTCTCTGCTCACTGATGAAATGACCCCTCAGCCAAGCTGCAGGTTTATCTTTGGCTGTGAAACACTAACAGTTGTTGGGCAGGAGGCACATGACACACATCCCTCAAAATGATTTAATGTTTGCTAGTTTTGAACAAGTGTGAAGTTCTTTAGGTCATTTATTTAAAAAACAGAAGCAAAATGTTGTTGTAGGATGATGTAATAGTTGTTTGTACGTGTACATTGTTGCCACTGAGGTGTCCAGAGGGTAGTAAATGTGAGGAGGCCACAAGGGTTAAAGCACATGGATCTGCAGTTCCTCTGATCTCCACCAGATGCTGCTCTGATCAAACTGACTGTACTGAAGTGAATGAGAAACTTCTCTCTACAAAGTCAGTGCAGTTTTTCCACAAGTTCAGCTTCCAGCAGATTCTCTGAACTTCTTCTCATGGGGCAGAATTAAAGAGCAAGTGCTGCACTAATTAAATACTAAGGATTAAAGCTTGTTGCTTTGTGGGTTAATGACTGTTAATGTCACAGCTGAATTACACAAACACACCAAAGTAGAAATAAACACATGCAGCCTCAAGTCTTCCAAACATGTGGGGTTTCTGGACATTTTAGTGCAGAAATGTAGATTCAACTACTAATTTATTCAAACTTCTTCAGTACAGACATTAGGAGACAGAGACGCATAAAGGTGAGTGTCATCAGCATAGCTGTGGAATGAGACGCCATGTCTCCTGACGACACCACCTAGAGTTAACAGATACAGTTTAAAAAGTAGTGGACCTAAATTTGAACCCTGGGGAACATGTAAGTTATTTCAGACGTTCCTGATATGTTTTCACTAGTTTCAAGACAGAACTGTCTGCTGGAAAGACAAGAAGAAAACCAGTTAAAAACAGTTCCAATTCTCTCAGTCTATTTAAAACAAGCTGATGGTCGACTGTATCTAAAGCAGCACTTAAGTCCATCAGTAATAAAACTGAGGGTTTATTGTTATCTAGGTTAAACATGATGTCATTAACTACTTTGACTAGGACTGTGTCTGTACTGTGATGAGGACAGAAACCAGACTGAGACATTTCTAACTTGACCCATGACTTACAAAAAGCCAATTGTGAGGTTTTCCAGCACTTTTAGCTAAAAAGACAAAGAATTAAAGACATTTACATTCAGTTTTTGAGTGAATACATTTGTACATTATTTTACATGTACACACATATTAAATGTAGTTATTTACAAATGTATGTACAGACACACAGACAGACTGAAATACAAATCCCAGCACAGACACACAGACTGACACACATGTGGACAAAAATATGTCTTTGAGATTTTTACTTTGACCATTGATCCTCAAAGCTCCACCTGCTGATTCAGCAGGAAACATAACCCATAACTTTTATACAATGAACAAACATACACATTCATGTGTTAATGTGAAATACAAAGTGTGATATGTTATTTAAAAATCCCACTGAAAACCTCTAACCAGTGAGAACCAGGATCCTGAGTTGGTTCTGGTGTTTGTCAGTGTTGTTGGTGTTAAACTGTGGTGATGTGGTTTCAAAGCAGCCTGATCAGCTGCAGCGTCCAATCACAAACAGGACCAGGTTGGTTTCTGACTCACCTGAGGACGGACGAGTAATGAGACATGAAATAAGGCTGCTGAGATGGACCCTCTCTTTCTGTGTGTCCTCACAGTTTCCCAGCATGTCTCAGCTGTGGACATGTATGAGGGGGACCAGTTTGTCCTGCTGCCCTGTGAGTTTCCCACTTTTGACGTGAACAATCCCACAGTGATGTGGAGCCGCTCTGATCTCAGTCCTTCAACCGTCCACCAGAGTCAGCAGGAAGGTGATGAACTTAAAAACCAGAACCAGCTTTACAGCGGCCGAACATCGATGATGCCTGATGCTCTGGAAACTGGAGACCTCAGTCTGAATCTGACAGAACTGCAACTGTCTGACAGTGGAACCTACACCTGCTCTGTCAGAGATGGAGTTGGACGACAATGGAGAGTGACAGACGTACAGCTGCAGGTCAAAGGTCAGTGACAGGTCAGAGGTCAGTGCTGTAGATACAGGTCAGAGGTCAGAGGTCATGTTGTTGTTCATATTCTCCACAGAACGATTTCCATCCTGGGCCAAAGTTCTCCTGGTTCTCCTGGTTCTTCTTCTGATTGTTGCTGGGGGTCTTTTAGTACATTTCCGTCACTATTTCATGTCAGGTATGTCTCTACTACTACATTACCCATAATGCTGATGGTTCACATCTTTACTCTTGTTGCTCCTTGACTGTTGAGACAGACTGAGAGTGAGGAACAAATCAGAACCAAACTGAGAATCAGTCACAATAAGTAGTTCCTGAGTGTCTTCATGGGACAGTGAGGTCCTGTTACCATCAGAGCTGCTGCTGCTGTCTGTCCATGTGATGCTGTGCTTTGTTGTCCTCTCAGTCTACCAGGTGGAGGTGGATTCAGGGGTGGAGTCTGTCCAGCTGCCCTGTAAAACCACAGTTTGTCTGCCTGTAGACGCCAGAGTGCAGTGGAAGAACAGTAAAGACTGGATGATGCATGTGTATCAGAACGGCTCTGACCAGCCTGAAGAACAGTTCTATCGTTACAAAGGTCGAACAAAGATGAAGAGAAACCCGCTGAAACCTGGAGACCTCAGTCTGACCCTGAAATACCCCACAGATGAAGAAAGAGGAGCCTGCAGCTGCACCGTCTACAGCAGGGAGGGAAACATCCTGATGAAGAAAGTAGTGATGCTCCAGGTCAAAGGTCAGTTTAACCCTCCTGTAATGTTCAGGGTCAAATTGACCCGTTTTGAAGTTTAACAATATAAAAAATACTTAAAAGTATTTTTTACTTAAAAGTATTTTTTCACTTTGAAACTTCTCCTGCTTGGCTTTTTAGTGTAATCAACATAAAATAAAAATGGTTCAGTTCACATATTTGTAACCTTCCTACATGTTTCTATTACAAAGCTACTGTTAGGGTCAATTTGACCCGGCAACAAAATAGAAGCTAAAAAAAATCTGAAAGATCAAATACTGTTTGTTTCTTTTCAACTATGAGACATAATACACCCCTGTCTCACACTCACACACACACACACACACACACGCATTCTCTTGACCTCGTCTTTGAAGACATTCACATCAAAAAATGTTGAAATTCAGTGGTCTTCGTCCCCAAATCCACATCTGCGTGGCCACTTAATGTGGGTGGAGTTTGAAGGTTCCTGTCAAAAGTCAGCACCTGCATTCTCACACTTCAAAGATGAGATCATTACTTGTTTATGATGTTACAGAACTGTACATTTTCCCAGTTTGGGCCTGGTTTTTCTGAGTCTTCTGGTTGTGGCTCTGATGGTCATTGCAGGTCTTGCAGTTTATGTGAGGAGATTAAAAAACAAAGGTATTTTCTATGTCTCTCTCATTGTAGACACACAATTTTCCACTTCAAGCACAGTCTGATCTGATAAACACTGATCTACTGTTAAGATCAAAGATGCACATTGATTCAGTCTTTCCAAGTACAAACCATCACAACAATAAGGTGCAAGATATTTTCTCTATGTACAGTTTATCATTTCATGAAGCAGTTGATTAAACTTCAATTTATTTATATAGCGCCAATTCACAACAAAGTCATCTCAGGGCACTTTACAGAATAAAGTCAAGATTATAAAGATGTTTAGAGAGAACCCAACAATTCCCCCTTAAACAAGCCATAGGCAACAGTGGAGAGGAAAAACTCCCTTTAAGGGAAGAAACCTCCAGCAGAACCAGGCTCAGGGTGGACGACCATCTGCCTTGACCGGTTGGGGTGAGTGGAAAGTGAAGAGAGAAAAGAACAGAGCAACAAAAAAACATCGGGCAGGTTGGTAGGACCAGTAGCTGCACACTGGAAGACACACAGTGAGACAAAGCCGGTGACACCTGCAGAAAGGGACAGAGAGAGGGGGACAGCGGAGGACAAAGACAACTACAGGAGAGAACACACAGAGTTAATGACATACAGTTGTGACAATTGTGGGGTGAGAGGAGAGGAGAGATGGTCAAGAGGAGGAAAGGAGCTCAGTGCATTGGCGGGTGGGTCCCCCAGCAGTCTAAGCCTATAGCAGCATAACTATAACTAACTATATGCTTTATTAAAGAGGAAGGTTTAAGCCCAGACTTAAAAGTAAAGAGGGTGTCTGCTTCCTGAATCTGAACTGGGAGCTGGTTCCACAAGAGAGGAGCTTGATAGCTAAAGGCTCTACCTCCCATTCTACCTTTGGAAATTCTGGGAACCACAAGTAGTAGGGAACAAGTAGCGAAGTAGGGAATTACAGTAGTCCAACCTAGAGGTAACAAATGCACGGACCAGTTTTTCGGCATCACTTTGAGACAGGATGCTCCTAATTTTGGCAATGTTCCGTAGGTGGAAGAAGGCTGTTCTAGAGATTTGTTTTATATGTGAGTTAAAGGACAGATCCTGGTCAAAAATAACTCCAAGGTTCCTTGCAGTAGTACTGGAGGCCAGACTTATGCCATCTAGGGTAACAATATGGTTGGACATCATGTCTCTGAGATTTTTGGGCCCAAATACTATGACTTCAGTTTTGTCTGAGTTTAAAAGTAAAAAATTGTGGGACATCCAGGCCTTTATGTCTTGTAGGCTTGAAGCTTTATTAACTGATTATTTTCATCTGGTTCCATAGATAAATATAGCTGGGTATCATCAGCATAGCAGTGGAAATTTATGGAGTGTTTTCTAATAATGTTGCCTAAAGGAGACATATATAAAGTAAAAAGTATTGGTCCTAACACAGAGCCTTGTGGAACTCCATAGCTAACCTTTGTGTGCATGGACGATTCATCATTAACATGAACAAATTGAAATCTATCAGACAGATAAGATTTAAACCAACCTAGTGCAGTTCCTGTAATTCCAATTTCATGTTCCAGTCTCTGTAATAAAATGTTATGATCAATGGTATCAAATGCAGCACTAAGATCTAACAGAACAAGTATAGAGATGAGTCCAGTATCTGAGGCCATGAGAAGATCGTTGGTGACTTTTACCAGCGCTGTTTCTGTACTATGATGAACTCTAACCCCTGACTGAAAGTCTTCATACAAATTATTCCTATGAAGGTGATCACATAATTGTTTTGCGACTACTTTTTCAATTATTTTAGAAATAAAGGGGAGATTAGATATTGGTCTGTAATTGGCTAAAACACCTGGTCAAGACAGGGTTTTTTAAGTAGTGGTTTAATTACAGCTACCTTATAGGCCTGTGGTACATAGCCTGTTTCTAAAGATAGATTGATGATATCTAATATGAACGTATCTATTAAGGGTAAAGCTTCCTTCAGCAGCTTAGTTGGAATAGGGTCTAGCAGACAGGTTGTTGGTTTAGATGAGGTAATAATTGAAGTTAGCTCAGAGAGATCTATGGGTAAAAAGCAGTCTAACAGGGTTTGGGGCCTTATCGATGACTCTAGCACTGCTGTACATGAAGATCTATCTGTAATATTTGGGGGGAGGATCTGGTGAATTCGTTCTCTAATAGCTACAATTTTATTCATAAAGAAAGTCATGAAGTCATTGCTGCTCAAAGTTAAGGGAATAGTAGACTCAACAGAACTATGGCTCTTAGTCAGCCTGGCTACAGTGCTGAACAGAAACCGGGGGTTGTTCTTGTTTTCTTCTATTAATGATGAATATTTGTGTTGTTCTGGCATCACGGAGCTTTTTTGTACATTTTTAAACTTTTTTTTTTCCCTGGAAAAACAGTTTAAAAATGTACAAAAAAGCTCTTGATGATACAGACTAAGAAAATATGACATAATTAAACTTTCTATAAACATGTGTGCAGCAACACAACAGGTAACAGGTGAGGACTCCCCCATGTCTCCTGTGTTTGCTTAGTTACTAACACATCATCATTAAAACAGGCAGTGGATCAAGCTGCTAGTTTATTAAATAGAGATCATTCTGGAAGAACAGCTTCAGATTAAGTTTCATGATTAGATTAGAATTTTCTTCACCACTTCACTTAAAGAGGAAAAGACACAAGCTGATGATGCACTGAGTGGATGTATCAGGACAGAATCACACTGAAGAAACTGACAAATCTATATAAAAACCGAAAGAGACATAAAAATATAATTTTCCATCTGTAAAGTGAACTGTTGTGTCATGTTGGACTGAGGTCATTGTTTTTCACAGGCTGCAGTCAGAGTGGACGTTTTCCTTTGATTTACGTTCAAACTACAGCAAAACCTCTGTCCTCTTAAAGACAAAGGGGGACAGACAAGACACAGTCTGTAGAAACAAAGCATCCAAACACTGAGCCTGCAGACACGTGAAAGACAATCATGTTGCAACATTTTGGGATCTCATCTGTGGCCAATCAGGTTGTAGGGGTGGAACTGATAACTTTGGAAAATACTGTTCTCACTTTACAGGTCACAACATTCAAATACAAATAATATTCAAATTCTGAACATAACAATGTGTCTATTAATAGAACAGAAAGATTAGAAATATGTTCGTTCATTGTGATCATTTGCTGATGTTCCATCATTAAAAGACATGTGAATCTTGGTTTCTGTTCTCTGATTGTCTCACTCTGTCTGTGCCAAATAACGTGTCCTCTTAACCAGACATGATCTCATCATCCACAGTACTGACATTTCATAGTTGATGAGTCTTAAAATTCCTCTTGGATTTGAACTAGATAACAGTCATTGTCTTTCAGAGGCAAAACTTTGATTGAGTGTATGAAGTGAAATATGAAAGAAAATGTGTCAGAGCTGCTGCTGCTGTCTGTCCACATGATGTTGAGCTTTGTTGTCCTCTCAGTCCCACAGGTGGAGGTGGATTCAGGGGTGGAGTCTGTCCAGCTGCCCTGTGAAACCACAGTTCACCTGCCTGAAGACGTCAGAGTGGAGTGGAGAGACAATTACTACAGGAAGGTCCATGTGTATCAGAATGGCTCTGATCAGCCTGAAGAACAGCACAGTTTTTACAAAGGTCGAACAGAGATGGAAAGAGACCTGCTGAAAACTGGAGACCTCAGTCTGACCCTGAAATACCCCACAGACAGTGACAGAAGAACCTTCACCTGCACCGTCTACAACAGGGAGGGAAACATCCTGATGAAGAAACAAGTGGAGCTGCAGGTCAGAGGTCAGTTCAAAGATCAAATAACACTTTACCAAATGATTTGAAGTCAAAGTCAGTTCATTCTGCAGGACTTCAACAACCATTGTAACCAGACTCCTCATGTCACATGTTCTGGTTTACTTAGCATTATGTACAATCACAGCAGATACTTGGTATTTTCTACATAAATTACAAACTAATCAGATCAAACTTGCTGACTGTTAAAACAGAATATAGCAGATTCCAAAACACTATTACAGTAAATGGTCTGTAGGTGGCGCTCAGCTTCCACTCAGAGTTACAGCAGCCAGTGCATGTTACAGTCCCTACCACAATGTACTGAACCAGTATTACTGTATTTGTACACCAACAATGTACTGCAGTAGAACATATATCCAGTATTATTCAAACTTTCCCCAAACTTAAAGTTTCAAAGAACCTGAATATGTTGTAGTTCATGTGACTTTATCAGGTGACCACAGATAATTATTTACTATTAAATGACTCAACTTGTTCAGATGCCTCTGAAACCTTCTTGTGCAGCTGCAGTGATAAATCCTTCACTTGTTCTAATGAGTGAAGTACTGCTGTACATTTAGTTTTCAGTGTGAAGCTCTGTCATACTTCAGTTCATCTCCAGCCTGTTGTTGACTCTGAAGTTTCATTTAAACTTAGTGTCCAGTTTGCTCTCAGTCATCAAGAGTGTGTCTGTCTTCTGAAGCATCACCTGGGAAACTTGGGAAACTCTTTACACTGTGTTTAAGAATGTTAATATAATTAGTACCAAACATATTCTGCTCAGGATTTATCTCTCTGTCTGTCTCTGTCTCTGTCTCTCTGTCTCTGTCTGTCTCTGTCTCTGTCTCTCTCTGTCTGTCTCTGTCTCTCTCTTATAAAGCTACACAGAAAAATCACCTGTGTTAATTAAATACACCTGACAGTGTTAAATTCATATTTTAGGTCTGTTTATTTATCAAAGTCCATGCTGCTGTGTACATACAGGAGAACAGACTGATCGTCTCCTCATAAATAGGACATGGGGTGTGAGACCATGTCCTCTGGTGAGCAGCTCATTGCTGATGAAGGGTGAACTTTCTCAGCAGGTTGTGTGACAGCAGACATGAAAAGAGCTTCATCATTTACTACATTGTTACATTGATGAAGGTCAGATCCCTTCATCCTCACAGATTTCACACTTTGTGTGATGACCACAGTGATCACTGCCTTATACACTGAGACGCAAACAGCAGCAGAGGCCTTTAAGCCAAAGTCAGTGAAGAGCATGAGTGAATGCAGAGCAGTAAACAGCAGTCGCACAAAAAACCCTATTTACACAGCAAACACAACACAATCAGCTACTTCACAACCTTCTACAACAAATCAAGCAACAGTCAGTCTGACACCACTTCACCTAAAGAGGAAAAGACACAAGCTGATGATGATTGATGATGATGAGCTGATCATTTGCTGATGTTCCATCATTAAAACACATGTGAATCTTGGTTTCTGTTCTCTGATTGTCTCACTCTGTCTGTGCCAAATAATGTGTCCTCTTAACCAGACATGATCTCATCATCCACAGTACTGACATTTCATAGTTGATGAGTCTTAAAATTCCTCTTGGATTTGAACTAGATAACAGTCATTGTCTTTCAGAGGCAAAACTTTGATTGAGTGTATGAAGTGAAATATGAAAGAAAATGTGTCAGAGCTGCTGCTGCTGTCTGTCCACATGATGTTGAGCTTTGTTGTCCTCTCAGTCCCACAGGTGCTGGAGGTGGATTCAGGGGTGGAGTCTGTCCAGCTGCCCTGTGAAACCACAGATCACCTGACTGAAGACGTCAGAGTGGAGTGGAGAGACAATTACTACAGGAAGGTCCATGTGTGTCAGAACGGCTCTGATCAGCCTGAAAAACAGGATGAAGAATACAGAGGAAAAACAGAGATGAAGAGAAACCTGCTGAAAACTGGAGACCTCAGTCTGACCCTGAAATACCCCACGAACAGAGACAGAAGAACCTTCACCTGCACCGTCTACAACAGGGAGGGAAACATCCTGATGAAGAAACAAGTGGAGCTGCAAGTCAGAGGTCAGTTCAAAGATCAAACAACACTTTACCAAATGATTTGAAGTCAAAGTCAGTTCATTCTGCAGGACTTCAACAACCATTGTAACCAGACTCCTCATGTCACATGTTCTGGTTTACTTAGCATTATGTACAATCACAGCAGATACTTGGTATTTTCTACATAAATTACAAACTAATCAGATCAAACTTGCTGACTGTTAAAACAGAATATAGCAGATTCCAAAACACTATTACAGTAAATGGTCTGTAGGTGGCGCTCAGCTTCCACTCAGAGTTACAGCAGCCAGTGCATGTTACAGTCCCTACCACAATGTACTGAGCCAGTATTACTGTATTTGTACACCAACAATGTACTGCAGTAGAACATATATCCAGTATTATTCAAACTTTCCCCAAACTTAAAGTTTCAAAGAACCTGAATATGTTGTAGTTCATGTGACTTTATCAGGTGACCACAGATAATTATTTACTATTAAATGACTCAACTTGTTCAGATGCCTCTGAAACCTTCTTGTGCAGCTGCAGTGATAAATCCTTCACTTGTTCTAATGAGTGAAGTACTGCTGTACATTTAGTTTTCAGTGTGAAGCTCTGTCATACTTCAGTTCATCTCCAGCCTGTTGTTGACTCTGAAGTTGCATTTAAACTTAGTGTCCAGTTTGCTCTCAGTCATCAAGAGTGTGTCTGTCTTCTGAAGCATCACCTGGGAAACTCTTTACACTGTGTTTAAGTATGTTAATATAATTAGTACCAAACATATTCTGCTCAGGATTTATCTCTCTGTCTGTCTCTGTCTCTGTCTCTCTGTCTCTGTCTGTCTCTGTCTCTGTCTCTCTCTTATAAAGCTACACAGAAAAATCACCTGTGTTAATTAAATACACCTGACAGTGTTAAATTCATATTTTAGGTCTGTTTATTTATCAAAGTCCATGCTGCTGTGTACATACAGGAGAACAGACTGATCGTCTCCTCATAAATAGGACATGGGGTGTGAGACCATGTCCTCTGGTGAGCAGCTCATTGCTGATGAAGGGTGAACTTTCTCAGCAGGTTGTGTGACAGCAGACATGAAAAAAGCTTCATCATTTACTACATTGTTACATTGATGAAGGTCAGATCCCTTCATCCTCACAGATTTCACACTTTGTGTGATGACCACAGTGATCACTGCCTTATACACTGAGACGCAAACAGCAGCAGAGGCCTTTAAGCCAAAGTCAGTGAAGAGCATGAGTGAATGCAGAGCAGTAAACAGCAGTCGCACAAAAAACCCTATTTACACAGCAAACACAACACAATCAGCTACTTCACAACCTTCTACAACAAATCAAGCAACAGTCAGTCTGACACCACTTCACCTAAAGAGGAAAAGACACAAGCTGATGATGATTGATGATGATGAGCTGATCATTTGCTGATGTTCCATCATTAAAACACATGTGAATCTTGGTTTCTGAAGAAACTGACAAATCTATATAAAAACCGAAAGAGACATAAAAATATAATTTTCCATCTGTAAAGTGAACTGTTGTGTCATGTTGGACTGAGGTCGTTGTTTTTCACAGGCTGCAGTCAGAGTGGACGTTTTCCTTTGATTTACGTTCAAACTACAGCAAAACCTCTGTCCTCTTAAAGACAAAGGGGGACAGACAAGACACAGTCTGTAGAAACAAAGCATCCAAACACTGAGCCTGCAGACACGTGAAAGACAATCATGTTGCAACATTTTGGGATCTCATCTGTGGCCAATCAGGTTGTAGGGGTGGAACTGATAACTTTGGAAAATACTGTTCTCACTTTACAGGTCACAACATTCAAATACAAATAATATTCAAATTCTGAACATAACAATGTGTCTATTAATAGAACAGAAAGATTAGAAATATGTTCGTTCATTGTGATCATTTGCTGATGTTCCATCATTAAAACACATGTGAATCTTGGTTTCTGTTCTCTGATTGTCTCACTCTGTCTGTGCCAAATAACGTGTCCTCTTAACCAGACATGATCTCATCATCCACAGTACTGACATTTCATAGTTGATGAGTCTTAAAATTCCTCTTGGATTTGAACTAGATAACAGTCATTGTCTTTCAGAGGCAAAACTTTGATTGAGTGTATGAAGTGAAATATGAAAGAAAATGTGTCAGAGCTGCTGCTGCTGTCTGTCCACATGATGTTGAGCTTTGTTGTCCTCTCAGTCCCACAGGTGCTGGAGGTGGATTCAGGGGTGGAGTCTGTCCAGCTGCCCTGTGAAACCACAGTTCACCTGACTGAAGACGTCAGAGTGGAGTGGAGAGACAATTACTACAGGAAGGTCCATGTGTATCAGAACAACTCTGACCAGCCTGAAGAACAGGACCAGTTTTACAGAGGACGAACAGAGATGAAGAGAAACCTGCTGGAAACTGGAGACCTCAGTCTGACCCTGAAATACCCCACAGTCAGAGACACAGGGACATATATCTGCAGAGTCTGGAACGAGGAGGGAAATATCTTACTGAGAAAGAAAACAGTTCCGCTCAGGATCAAAGGTCAGTTTTCTTCGTATTTTTCCTTGATTGTCTGACTCTTGTCGCTTGTCTCTGACTGTGTTTTGTGTCTTATGCAGAAAGAACTCAGGACAAAGATGAGACAGTGGACATCAGGAACAGAGGCAGCTCCACTGATCCAACTCCTCTGATGGCTGAACAATCAGTTTGATCAGTCTGTTGATCAATCTTTGATTATTGATCTGATCTGACTTTGGATCAGAGATCTTCTTCTTCACTTTGACTGCTCCTGACTTTCACCGTTTACACACTGAGTATTGATCAGAGATTTCTGCTCCAGTCATTGTCAACACTGTCCACATAATCTAGTGTCAAATCCAAAACTACCTAAACAGTAAAGACAAACACTAAATGTTCTGCACTTTTCTACCTATTGGCACTCAAAGCATTTTACACTGCTTCTTATTCACACACTCACACACCAATGGGCCAACACTCACCGGGAGAAACTGAGTTGGGCTTCAGTGTTTTGCTCAAGGACACTTCAACATGTCAGCAAGAGAGCTCATATTTCTCTCCATTGCTTCCCATTAAATCTAGAATAGAGCCTGGTTCTGCTGGAGGTTTCTTCCATTAAAGGGAGTTTTTCTCTCCACTGTTGGCTACAGCTTGTTCGAGGGGGAATTGTTGGGTTTCTCTACATATCTGTAGAGTCTTGACTTTATTCTGTAAAGTGCCCTGAGATGACTTTGTTGTAAATTGGTGCTATATAAAGTTGAATTGAATTGAATGTGACCAGAGGAACTGGGGATCAGCAACCCTGGGATTGGTGGATGACTGCTCCACTGTTCCTCCTGAGCCACAATAGCCCCACAGTGCTTATGAAGTGCTTTTATTCAAAACCCTTTACAGTGTTGCACTTGTCATACACACACACACACACACACACACGCACAGCATATAGGTTGGAGTAACACTACTTGTCTTTGTTAGATGAAGTTAAACCAACATTATTTTAGTTTTATAATAAAAATTCTCTGGATTTCAACATATGATTTATTAATCAGATTGTCACATTAAATACCTGCCTCTTTTGTGAAATGTGTGTTTTTCATATTAAAAAACTCGTTTTGATTTTCTTTTTATTTCAGATTGTTTGTTTACAATTTACCATCAGCACATTTCTACAATTAAAAAAGTTGTAACATGTAATAATTAAAAATATAATTGTGAGAACAAAGTGACAGTGAGAAACAAAAGTGAACATAGTTAATGTTGAAGATTCTGTTGTTACATCAAACTGTGCAGCTGAACTTTATTTGACCAATGAGTGTAGCTCTGTCTCTGCTTATCAACCTCCTTATCTAACCATCACGATGGGTTTATTAAATGAACTTTAACCAGTTGTGATGGTTAGAGTTCAGGTAGATAAGATGAACCTTTGTTCGTCCCACAATGGGGAAATTGTGGACAACACTTAAGGACATTATTGTAGCACAGTTCTTAGAGGCAGTAATCTGGTGTTTGTTCTACTGGGAGAGATCCTGGTTGTAAAGTCTGACAGCAGCAGAGAGGAATCACCTATGATATTGTTCCTTCACACACTTGAATCAACTGCTCTGTGCCATCAGGGTGTTGTGCACACACTGGAAAAAAAGATGTAAATTTAGGTGCTATGCATAAATTTCAAATCATTTTACTGTTTTTATTTTTTTAAATAAGGGTCAAACTTTACTAAATTTACATATAATCACTATTTTTTATTTTGTGTCAGTTTACAATTAAATTCCTTAAAAACACACATATATTTATACAATGTTTTGTTAGTAAGAAAACACTAAAATATTAAATTTACAGTCAAAACACATTAAAAAATGTGCAAGAATGTGTTTATAAATATTCCCATTGCTCATGATCACAATATAATATTAATGAAGACATTGTAGAGAAGAGATTGATATTACAGTTAATGACTAAAAACTTGGGATTTAACACGATCTTTATATGGCAAAAATATAAGTCTGCACTTATATAGCACTTTTGTACCTATTGGCATTTAAAGCACTTTACACTGCTTCTTATTCACCCATTCACACTCACAATCTCACACACACACACACAGTGTCTGTGTCTTGCTCAAGGACAATTTGACATGTGACCAGAGGAGCCGGGGATGTCTCATATCATTTTACAACATTTGAATATGTTTTTAAATAAATTTACAGATTATGACCTTTATTTAAATTTGTTATTTATATTTTTTTTAAAAATTGAAAGCTTTTAAGTTTTAAAAATACTATCAAAACTTGTAATTTAACAGCATAAATGTATTTTTACTATTTTCTTAGTAAAAATAATCAACACATTAAACTTACAATCAAACCAAATAATTTTATAAAATATGCAATAGTTGTTTTATAAATATTGACAATACTTGTGATTGTACCACGAGAAACCGGTTCAGAACAAGACTAAGATCAGAACACGAGGGGAGTTTACTTCACAGAAAACATAATGACAACAGAACTAACGCTGACAACAAGAAGGGAACAGAATTTACCACAAATAATACAACAAAGGCTCAGGGATAAATAAAGCTGGGACATGAAAGAATAAAACCTAAATGATCACACAGGAAAAAACAGACTAATACTGAAGCAGGTGAACACACGGTCTAAGGAAACTAACAAACGGGAACACACCAAACTAAATAGGACACGGGTACGAAACAAATTACTAAAAAACAAAATGAACAAAAAGGAGACGACTAAGAACCTAATAAACAGAAAACACATCAAACCTCAGTCTGGATTGTAAGACTCAGGTTTTCCAAGAGTCAGAGTGTAGACTGGAGGTTAGACAACGAGGATCTGGCAGCAAAGTGTGGGGAAGACTGGACCTAAATAGTGAGAGGAACAGCTGCAAACAATAAGGGATAAAGGTAAAGCTGAGGAAGGGAACTAGGTACAGGAAGTGGGGAGAAGGGGCCACAAAATAAAAGTCCAAGGACAGGAAGTGCACTGGGACCATGACAGTATTTTTACAAGCTTTTGTTAGTAAAACACATCAAGACATTACTTTTACAATCAAAACACATAAAGACTTTCTTTTTAGAGTTGGGAGGGTTGTGTCAGGATGAGCATCAAATTGCAGATTGAAGCACATTTATTTTCAGAAGTTAAGGTTGAGAAGATTGTTTTATGATCATGATGCTTCACCAAAGCTCACACACGTGCAGATGTCTCCAAAGAACCTGCTCACAGTACTGTTGTAGCTCCAGAGAAGTGCAACAGCTACATATTTAAGAATTAAAATGACTTGTAAGATTCAGCTTAGTATCCAAAGTGATGTTAGTCTGCACCTGGACTTCATATAAGATACACACAATACAAACTACAAGCACCGAGTAGCTGTGGGCTTTGTGGACCTTCAGCACATTTTATTATGGAGGATCTGTGTTTGTAATGTTTTAATGATGACACAGCTACGATAATTAAGTGATTCTCACAAGATAAAAAGTCCTGTTTTTATCCGCAGATTAAGATGTAGTTTGTCATGACAATATTGGGCTTTAATTGATTTCTTTGAACAGTTTTCAACAAACTCTTTTTATTTATTTGGGGTTTTCTGGCTCAAAACTAAAGATACACAGTCAAAACTACACACACCACAACATCAACACAACATTTAATTAAATGTCCCTCAGCAAGTGTCACTTTTAGGACACTTGTAGTCTAAAACGAGCTTCTGGCAGAACTCTGGTTGGACATTCTACCACTATTCTTGGCAGAAATCTTTGAGTTCAATTACATTTGATGGTTCTGTGGCACAGACCTGACTTGGATGCACAGTTTAAATATGTTTGACAGTGTTGAAGTCAGGACGTTTGGAAGGCCGTTCCACAGCCAGCTTTGTCTGCTAGGGGTCATTGTCCTGTTGAATCAACCACATGTATTCAAGTTTCAACCATCTCTCTGATGGTTTGAAGTTATGTTGAAGACTTCTGAGTATTCCTCCTTCATTATTTCAATGCACTGGGTCCATTGGCAGGACATCGTCTGAATGGAATTCTGCCTCCAGATTGGTTCATCAACATTAACCTGCTGTTTGTGTAAAAGTCACTATTTGTATAGGATCCGCTGTTGGAGGTGCACAAGCCGCTTTGTCCAAAGACTCGGTGGTTTGGTGTGAGTTAAGTTTTCATCCCCTTACAATAAAATGACATTGTTTCTGAAGTTACTTTTTATCCAAAATGGCAAAGTCTGTGCAGTGTGATTACGTCTGGTCATCCACTGTGTTTACTTGCATTTATTTTCTGACATTGTAACTTATTCCCTGCTTTCTCTTGTTTCTATAGGAGCAGAGCCAAAACATCCATTTGCCTCGTCCAGCCTGTTGGATTGCAGCTGGTAACATTGAACTTTTTACTGTAGCCATGTTGTGGTGGATTCATATAATGGATGTTTATACATTTACCATCCAGTGTCTGATTGTGAATTGTACATCCACAATAATACAGGTTAGAACATTTGCAGCCAATGATTGTGGTTTTGGATATTTTACTTTCTTGTTTTTTGTTTGTTGAAAACTAACTTATTACAGTTAACAATAACATGTATAATAGTTGTAAATGCACAAAATGCCACAATAAATGGTAGAAATAAATGTTAAGTCTTTCCTTTATTGTGAGCTCGTTACCTGTTTGGCCCATTTGCCAAACATTTTTAAAAGGTTGTTTTTTTTACAGTGTAGCTGGACCAGCTGTCATTCTGTCCTGACGTGCTCTGTCTCTGCATCTGCCACTTTGTTGTTCCTGATGATCACGGGTGGCTGCTCTTGTGTTACTGCAAAGTTCAGCCCCTTCACAGTTTCTGGTTGTGTAGGCTTCTTGTGAGCCAGCGTTTTTACCCAGAACAGTTTAGTCCATTGAGCCATTTGTTCATTTCAACAATATCTTGCTTAGTTTGTATCTTTATTGTTATTCAGATTCTTCAATGTTGCCTTCGGGAAGCTGACACCAAGACACGGTCTTTGTATCTTGTACACTTGGCTAATGAACTGATTCTGAACTATTTAAAGAACAATCCATTCTGCTGTTAATGGACAGACATGGGAGACACTTCAGACTGCAACCAATCAAACATGTTTTCACTACAAAGACTACAAATTAGTCAGAGCTGCTGCTGCTGAGTCTCCAGATGATATTGTGCTTTATTGTCCTCTGAGACTCCCAGATGGTGGAGGAGCTGGAGTCTGTCCAGCTGCCCTGTAAAACCACAGTTCATCTGCCTCAAGACGTCACAGTGGACTGGAAGGACACTAATGCCAGGAGGGTCCACGTGTATCAGAACAGCTCTGAACAGCTTGAAGAACAGCACAGACTTTACAGAGGTCAAACAGAGATGAAGGAAGACCTGCTGAAACCTGGAGACCTCAGTCTCAACCTGAAACACCCTACAGATGGAGACAGAGGGAGATATGTCTGTAGTATTGAAAACAGGAACATCATAAGGGAGAAAACAGTGCTGCTCCAAGTCAAAGGTCAGTATCAAGATAAATGTGTTTGTCTCCGGATGTCTGTCTTGTCTGAGTGTCTTCCATCTCTTAGGCAGTGAGAACTCAGAACAAAGATGAGACAGAGGACATCAGGAACACAAGCAGCTCCACTGATCCAACTCCTCTGATGGCTGAACAATCAGTTTGATCAGATCTGACATTGGATCAGAAACAAAATGGAAGTGAAGGAGCTGATGGATGATGGATGAAGACAGGAGGACATTTTGTTTTCTTCTTGTTCACTCTGACTCCTCCTGACTCTCACACTGTCTACACACTGACTATTGATCACTATTGATCAGTGCCATTGTGTGCTGGGCAGGTGGCAGTTCTGACAGAGACAGGAAGAGCCGGCTGTGTCCTGGTCTTTCCACTCAATTCTGTGGAGGAGTTAGCAGACAGAAGCATGTTGGCCAAACGGACATCCATCATGGAGAACACCTCCCACCCTCTGCTCCAGCTCCTTCAGACTGTTACACCCCCAGTGTGGTTTTACCTCACAGCTATCAGACTGTACAGCACATCAATACAGTGACACACAAATGGGACTAAGTTTTAGTGTCTTTGTTATGTGTGTTATTGGGAGTAACTTTTGTGTCTGTCACGTAACTTTTCTGTGCCCTCCTGCAAGATTTGGTGCTCAAACAATCTGTTTCTTGGATTGGTCAGCTGATCCCATGGATCACAAAAGGAAATTCTAAGATGAATATAAGTGAAGAAAAGTCAAAGAGCAGTTAGTGTAATCCAACAGTAAACCCACCAGAAACAGGATCTCTGTGTAATTCATTGTTCATTCATCAAGTCTAAATGAGCTCTTGTTCCCTTATTGGACTCATTATTAAAACTGAGCTCCACATATTCATCTGGTCTGAGAGAGAGCAGTGGTCTCACACTATGGGACTGAAACTAAATGGATTATTCTGGTTCATCAGGTGCATTTGATTCACAGGCTGGATGGAGACGTGCACATATTATTTTACTCCACAAGATGGTGACAAACACTCCAATAATTACAGAAATACAAAATCAATGATCACAGCAGATTCACATTATTAAAATCCTATTTCAGTTTCTTCTAGAACAAACTCTTTTGAACTTAATTCTTTTTCTCTCTGCATGTGATAGTGGTAGTAATATGATGCACCACACGTTGAACCAAAGTTAATAGAAAGTTACTTGTTCCTTCATCCACAAAGTTGGATTCATTTCATGAATTAACTGCTTCAAGAATTCAGTGTCTCAGTGACAAGTTTGCTTGTTGCTGAGAGCTCGAGATGCTGCTTTACAAATACGATGACAAAGCAGCCGTCAGTACAAGCTGAGCCAACCTGTCACGTGGTACAAAGGAAAACTTCCTCCCTCATCAGTTTGATATCTGACCTCAGCAGAGAATTAACACCTGCAAGGCTGCAGGCCTGGTTAATACACCTGAGCACATTTTTACTAAGGGCCTCAGAATCATACTGAAGGTTACTGTACTGTAGTACTAAAATACTCAGCCTCTTTTAAAACTTAGGGAACAGAAGATGGAATAATTAAAAGTTTATGTGCTTAACAAGTTTCTGAATAATATGTGAAAAATATGAAAAATATGAAGAGGCAGTGTTCTGCTGCCAAAGGAACCAGGTCACTGGCATTGATGAGCTGACTGCTAATAAAAGGAGCAGGATGGAGTCATAAGTGTGTAGGACTATACTCTGTGCTCAGATACAGCCAAATTGGACACTTGTGTTGTCTATTTTACCTTTTGACACATGGTGGTAAAACATGAAAAGACGCAACAAAGGTAAATTAAATCTTTTGATATATATGTATATGTAGCATAACCCTATGTCATTGTAACCCACTCGAGTAAGTTCACCTCCCTCTAGGTTCGAAAGGAGCCAAGTGTCAGTGCCAACTGGAACTTTAGTTGCCTTATATACATATAGAACAATACAATGACAAAATATATTTACAGAAAATAAAATTGGGCCCTTTAACCAAAAAACAATAGTCCTTAATAGTGTTTTTCATGTAGTGATCACTTTGGTTAATATTGAATGTTCTTCTTGTGAAGGTTTTCCACAGCAGTTTCTAATAAAGTCAAGTCAAAGTCTGGTTTCCTGGTCTGTTGGTAGATTTCACTAAAAGTCTGACCTGTCAATTCTGACGGGTCAATATTCTGTGGGATGCAGCCTTGTGGGGTGTTCAACTGTGTACCACTCCACTGACTGGATCCTACCATAGGCAGTCACTCATCCAACTATTCAGCGGCCGTGAGGGTGCTGTGTTCCTGAAGATCCACTGGGAGACTCACCATCTATGGAATCTCTAGGTCTTCTTTGCTGGACTTCCAGATGGTTCTCACTCCAATAAAAGACCTGACCTGCATTTATAAACAGGCTCATAATTTCTGTTCTGCTTTCTTACATATGTCATATGATCTTTAAGCTTATATGTTGTGTAATATTCCCTTACAGTTCCCTGACTAGTTCAAGTACTGACATTACCTGTAAATACTAGTTTTAATAGTTCACCACACCTGGTTCAATTTCTATAGTTTCAATTACACAATCCCTTGTTTAGAATTATATTTCAGTACCACTTTATACATTTTACATTAGAATATGCAGCAATTAATAACAACCAATTTCACATTAACTGCACCCAACCTACCCATCACCAGAACACACCTATGAGCAATAGACATACAGGATTTAAAGTAAGCTGAGATTTATGGCAGCTCATGTAATGTAAAAGATACTAAACTGCACAGGTGAACTGAGACTAAGTCTGTTCATGTTTGAATTCACATTTAACAGGAAACTGTGCTGGTGCATATAAAGTATCAACACAAATGACATGATGGTTTGTTTCAATGGAAAATTTCCATGAATTAAATGGTTGTTTTCATAGCATTGATGCAGCTGAAGAAGATGGGTCTCAACAACAAAGCTGCCACATATACAGAAAACACATGCAAAATAATTGTATATTAACATGAGTAGAACATGGTTTGTAGGACAACTGTGTGTTAAGACATTTTTTGAATCTGCTTTTAAAACTAAGTCATAAAAAATGTTTGTGTTTCTTTAAGAAATGTAAGATGTTGATTGTTACAAGTGTGGTAAGTGAGAAAGCCGTCGACAGAATGCTGGATGCATAATTCTGAAACTGGTGTTTATGATCGAGGTTGTTCAGCAAACCTGTCATGAAGCACAGATACAGGACTTTTGACAGCAAGTAACGGGGAGACTGTTAAATCAGTTCTGTCCTGGGGTTCACTCATGTCCTGTAGAGATTAGGTACATGTTCCTTATCACACACTAGTATCACCAGTTCTATTAGTTTTAATACATCCTCTAAAAGCCCTTATTTCTCTGATGCTTAGCAAATGTTCACCTGGGCTCCACTACATCTACCAACAGGTCACAAACAGGAAGTGGGTCTGAAATGTTTTCATAGCAGGGGGAACTGGGCTGTACCATCCAGAGATGAAATGGGGAGTTTTCTGATTTTATTGGGAAAATAATCTTAAAGGTGCTCGTACTGATATTTAATGTTAACCTTCCCCTATGGGATGAATTGAGTGAACGTACATAAGACATTTATATAGTTTCTATAGAAAGAACTAATAGAATTTTTCTTTTCTGGTGTTTAGTTTTCTTATTTGTTTGGTCAGTTTTAGGTTTATTTTGTTTCTGTATATAATTTTCCATAAAATCAGTTTGAGCTGCGGTTTTTGGGTTCACGGTGAATAAATCCCACACTGAGTGAAGTTTCATCTCATGTCATTATCGTTTCTTTAGCAGAATCTGGATGAGGAGATGCCTCAGAAAGTTTCCGGAGCCTCAGACTCCCAACCTACAGTTCCAGTTCCAGAAGAGCTGCGGAATTTCTTGATGCAAGTGGTTGTTCAGAAATCAGTTGCACTGAACAACAGGCTCACATTATAATTCAGTGAGGGAGGGATGTAGTTTCATAAAATCATAGTAAACCAAAACATATATCTTTTGGCTGAACATATCAAATTAGTGTCTTTAGTGTTAGTTTCTGCAGTGTTGTGTCCATTCACACATCCTAGTGTCCCTAAAATGACTGTGTCTCCTCAAACAGTGCTGCACAAATCATTTATTTAGTAATATTGTTCCAACAGTCTCAAACATCATCATCTTTGGAGAAGAGTATTCAGTGTGTAGGACCTGTTTCTACTTTCAAGGGGCTTGACTCTAAATGTCCAGGTGAGTGTTTTTAGTTTACAGTGTGCTGCCAGAGACAGAAGGTGCATATTTGTGTCGTATTTTAAGGTTTTTGTGGCAGTTTTTAAATCATGTCTTAAAACCCATTTTTATTCTATGATTTTTAAAAATAAAAGCTTTCTAAAAGTAGTAATCTGTAGAAACCACCACTGGACAGGTTCTTCAAGAACTTACCTTGAAGTTCATGTATATCTGTATGTGTGTGTGTGTGTGTGTGTGTGTGTTTAATCTGCGTCACCTCTACACTACAGTGTGTTTGTATAAATCCGTTTCACCTGAGGCAGGATTGTGTAATTAAACCACCTCCTTCAGCTAAAAGTGAAACTAAAGTGTCAGTAGATTAGAACCATTGTGAACCTGCAGTTAGTTTAAGAAGAAGCTGATTTAAGGAGGATTTGTTGCAGTTTTAGCAGGAAGATGAAGATGTTTGTGGAGTTTGTGATCTTCATACACGGTAAGAGAAACTTCCTTTGTCCCACACAACTGACTTTAGTGGACTGTCTGCAGTCATCTGGAATGGAAGCACAGCCTTTGTCATCTGAAGTAACTGCAGCTCTGTGGCTGCTGATGAAGCTTCAGAAAAGAAACATACATATATCTGATCTGTGGGAAGCAACAACTGTTTTTGAAGCAGAAATGGGACAAGCTGCTGGAAACATCCAGAAAATGGGGTCCACCCTGGACAGGTCTCCAGTCTGTCTCAGTGTCCACACAGACAGACACACACAGACAGACCACCATTCACTGTAGTTAAGTAGATTTTTCAGACCTCTGTACTTGAGTATTTCGTACTTTTCCTACATTTGAACACAAATAACTTTCTACTCGTTACCTCTTCAAAACAGGCTGCTTACTTGTTCTATTGTGTTTGAGGGGAAACATGGAGTGTTGTTCTTCAGCTCTGCTCGGCTGTTTCTCAGGAACAGTTCATCACACCAGCAGCTTCATACAGTGTGTTATCTCAACAGTCCAGCTGTGTCCTAACGTTAGCTCAGTAACTACAGGACCCTCCCTACATGTTTGTATGAACATAGAATGAGTTTACTCTCCACATGTAGTTCAATCCACAGGGTCAGTGGTTCGACTCCCAGTCCAAGTGTCCCAGGGTAAGACACTGAACATCACAGTTGTCCCTAGTGTCTGCTGCTTAGTTGTAAGTCACTTTGGATAAAAGTGTCTGACTGTTGTCAGTAGTGTTGGTAGAAGAGAAACTGTAACACTGGTTAGTTTGTTTCCTATAGTGACTTTGTTCCAGTGTGTGTGTGTGTGTGTGTGTGTGTGTGTGTGTGCATACAGCCAGGGGGGCTTGTCCCCAACACAGCAGAATATTTTGCTTTATCAAATAAATAAAACACAGAATTAGCTGGTACAAATGTATTTTTTACTTTAATCATTTTGTTACATTTCATTTATCACTTTCACCTGAGTAAAGAAGTTACTAAAAGTACTAAATCAGTACTTTAATTTAAAGGTATTTTTACTTCTACTTGAGTAAAGAATGTGTGTACTTTGGCCACCACTCCACACAGAAAGACCACTACAGGATATGTGGCAGGAAAAAAATCTCTGATCTCTAATTCTTTCAGTGAATAGTGGTGGATGAACATAGAAGAAGTTTCACAGCTTCCTTTTTGTTAAAACATCTAAACATCATGTCAACTTGCTATTACACAAACTATGTGGTTATGAAAAACCTCTTATTCTTCACGTACACTTTTTGAAAAAGTGTGATGTACAGTTCCTGAAACCTTGACATGTTAGTTTGCACTGAATAATAAAGGAAGGAATATTTAAAGATAAATATGAGGTTAAATTATTATGAGTCATGACTGAAACAACCTCCAGAGACAGGAGCCCACTAACAGGTCAGTAGCTGAAGGGAGTTAGATCTGGACTGTGAATGATGGACATGGATCTGGTGTTGGATAGAGCCAGTTAAACAGCCACTTACTGAGGTACAACTTGTACCAATTGTGCTATAGTTTGTGTATTTTCACTGTGTCGTGGCAGCAAACTAATGTTAATGTGCTCATAGCCATAAATGATGGTGACCAAGCTCTAAACATGGAGATTTTGTAGATTCTCTAACTGTGCATTCATACTAATGCAGATATATGTGTTGGTCAGCTGCCAGTGTCCCCTGCTGTGTGAGACAGAGACCAACAGACTCTAATGAGGTGAAGGAAAAGTTTAGAAAAGCTCAACTCCAGTGCTGTGATGGAGCGATTGAGAGCCAATCACCAGTGTGTTGGTTCAGGAGAAACTGAAGCAGAGACATGAAAAAAACCACTGACCTGGTTGGTGAGTGAAGGTGGTGGATACGTAAAGAAACATGCTCAACACAACACCACCACAGAACTACAGCTTCACCAGGATCCAATCATTTGTTGGCAGTAGAGTGAACAGAGCATTAAGTAAAACACTGAACAGACCAGTAAAATGAGTCTAGGAATTATTGATAAGCTAGAATGAAATATTGCTGCTACTCCTCCACCTCAGTCTGTGCTTCTAGAAACATGATCATTAATATGACTCATTTAAACTGACATATTCTTCCTGCTGCAACCAAGTTTCAGTCAGACAAAATAAATCGAATTGATGATCGTTTATTAAGTCATTTACTAACAGAGATTTAGAAGAGAGAGATCTGATATTTAATAATCCACATTTAATAGTTTTGGGTTTTGGTTCAGACATAGTCTCTATGGGACAAAGAGCAGTGTGGTTAAGATCATAACATTCATTAAAATAATAAAATTCTCTGGGTGAAAGGTTAGAATCCATAACAGCTGCATTTTGTCTGTTGGTAACATCAGATTCTATAAGTATCTCAGACTGTTTATACCTGTGGATGTTGTCGGGTGTTGGAGCAGAGGATGCAGGAGACTGAGACTCTGTGAACAATGTTCTCAGTCAACATCCGTGATTCCAGAAAGTTCGGGTGCAGTCCATCTAGTTTGAAGTTCTGAGGACGATCCCAGAAAATATTGAAATTATCAATGTCAGAGAGTCTGTGTGTGGTTCTTGTGGTTGAAGCCATGTGTGCAGACTGAGGAGTCTGGTGAAGAACCGTCTGTGGTGGAGCAGCGTGTGGATTCCTCTCTGGAGGCACGGTGTTGGTGGTGGTGGTGTTTCAGTTCTGGCTCGGCCCCGGCAGCATGTCCCGACCGCTCTGCCCACGGAAGGTGGAGCGGACACCTGTGGGGGCCGAGCCATCTGGCATCTCACGGGGCAGGCAGTCGGAGGAAACTGCTGCTGGGGAAGTTGGCCTTTCCAGCTTCTCAGTGAACAGTGAACCGGTTCTCCACCTGGACCAGGGAAGTGGTCTGATGAAGTATTAAGCTGCAGCAGGTGTCGTCCAATGTCTTCTTTTAGCCGGGATCCAGGCCTCCTGTGTCAGGGCAGGACATTGGTCGTCCGACAGGGCCAGAGGATTCCACCAGATGCAGCCGTTTTCCCATTGGAGGCTGATGTATGACATTGTTGTATAGTTGCCAGTTATATTATGGAGGCGTGTGACAACCAGGGGCCCAAGAGTTTGTGTGTGTGTGAATATATTTTTAAATCAACATCTGATTCATCAATGTGAACATTTATTGTGCAAACTGCAACAACAAAACAGAACAGAAGAAATATGAACAAATTTGAAAGAGAAAAGTCCACACTTTGAATATGTGATGTGTGTGTGTGTGTGTCTGTGTGTGTGTGTCTGTGTGTGTGTGTGTGTGTGTGTGTGTGTGTGTTTAGTTAAGTTCTTGTCCTGCAGCTTGGAAATTGCTGCTCTCTACAAATGCACCTGTTACACTTGGTGCAGATGGTAGAAGACGTCTTTTTTTAGGTCTGTGTTGGGCAGGAGGCACATGACACACATCCCTCAAAATGATTTGATGTTTGCTACTTTTGAACAAGTGTGAAGTTCTTTAGGTGATTTATTTAAAAAAAGTTGTTGTTGTAGGATGATGTAATAGTTGTTTGTACGTGTACATTGTTGCCACTGAGGTGTCCAGAGGGTAGTAAATGTGAGGAGGCCACAAGGGTTAAAGCACATGGATCTGCAGTTCCTCTGATCTCCACCAGATGCTGCTCTGATCAAACTGACTGTACTGAAGTGAATGAGAAACTTCTCTCTTCAAAGTCAGTGCAGTTTTTCCACAAGTTCAGCTTCCAGCAGATTCTCTGAACTTCTTCTCATGGGGCAGAATTAAAGAGCAAGTGCTGCACTAATTAAATACTAAGGATTAAAGCTTGTTGCTTTGTGGGCTGATGACTGTTAATGTCACAGCTGAATTACACAAACACACCAAAGTAGAAATAAACACATGCAGCCTCAAGTCGTCCAAAGATGTGGGGTTTCTGGACATTTTAGTGCAGAAATGTAGATTCAACCACTAATTTATTCAAACTTCTTCAGTACAGACATTAGGAGACAGAGACGCATAAAGGTGAGTGTCATCAGCATAGCTGTGGAATGAGATGCCATGTCTCCTGATGACACCACCTAGAGTTAACAGATACAGTTTAAAAAGTAGTGGACGTAAAATTGAACCCTGGGGAACATGTAAGTTATTTCAGACGTTCCTGATATGTTTTCACTAGTTTCAAGACAGAACTGTCTGCTGGAAAGACAAGAAGAAAACCAGTTAAAAACAGTTCCAATTCTCTCAGTCTATTTAAAACAAGCTGATGGTCGACTGTATCTAAAGCAGCACTTAAGTCCAGCAGTAATAAAACTGAGGGTTTATTGTTATCTAGGTTAAACATGATGTCATTAACTACTTTGACTAGGACTGTCTCTGTACTGTGATGAGGACAGAAACCAGACTGAGACATTTCTAACTTGACCCGTGACTTACAAAGAGCCAATTGTGAGGTTTTCCAGCACTTTTAGCTAAAAAGACAAAGAATTAAAGACATTTACATTCAGTTTTTGAGTGAATACATTTGTACATTATTTTACATGTACACACAAATTAAATTTAGTTATTTACAAATGTATGTACAGACACACAGACTGACACACATGTGGACAAAAATATGTCTTTGAGATTTTTACTTTGACCATTGATCCTCAAAGCTCCACCTGCTGATTCAGCAGGAAACATAACCCATAACTTTTATACAATGAACAAACATACACATTCATGTGTTAATGTGAAATACAAAGTGTGATATGTTATTTAAAAATCCCACTGAAAACCTCTAACCAGTGAGAACCAGGATCCTGAGTTGGTTCTGGTGTTTGTCAGTGTTGTTGGTGTTAAACTGTGGTGATGTGGTTTCAAAGCAGCCTGATCAGCTGCAGCGTCCAATCACAAACAGGACCAGGTTGGTTTCTGACTCACCTGAGGACGGACGAGTAATGAGACATGAAATAAGGCTGCTGAGATGGACCCTCTCTGTCTGTGTGTCCTCACAGTTTCCCAGCATGTCTCAGCTGTGGACATGTATGAGGGGGACCAGTTTGTCCTGCTGCCCTGTGAGTTTCACACTTTTGACGTGAACAATCCCACAGTGATGTGGAGCCGCTCTGATCTCAGTCCTTCAACCGTCCACCAGCGTCAGCAGGAAGGTGATGAACTTAAAAACCAGAACCAGCTTTACAGCGGCCGAACATCGATGATGCCTGATGCTCTGGAAACTGGAGACCTCAGTCTGAATCTGAGAGAACTGCAACTGTCTGACAGTGGAACCTACACCTGCTCCGTCAGAGATGGATTTGGACGACAACGAAGAGTGACAGACGTACAGCTGCAGGTCAAAGGTCAGTGACAGGTCAGAGGTCAGTGCTGTAGATACAGGTCAGAGGTCAGAGGTCATGTTGTTGTTCATATTCTCCACAGAACGATTTCCATCCTGGGCCAAAGTTCTCCTGGTTCTCCTGGTTCTTCTTCTGATTGTTGCTGGGGGTCTTTTAGTACATTTCCGTCACTATTTCATGTCAGGTATGTCTCTACTACTACATTACCCATAATGCTGATGGTTCACATCTTTACTCTTGTTGCTCCTTGACTGTTGAGACAGACTGAGAGTGAGGAACAAATCAGAACCAAACTGAGAATCAGTCACAATAAGTAGTTCCTGAGTGTCTTCATGGGACAGTGAGGTCCTGTTACCATCAGAGCTGCTGCTGCTGTCTGTCCACATGATGCTGTGCTTTGTTGTCCTCTCAGGCTACCAGGTGGAGGTGGATTCAGGGGTGGAGTCTGTCCATCTGCCCTGCAAAACCACAGTTTGTCTGCCTGTAGACGCCAAAGTGCAGTGGAAGAACAATAAAGACAAGATGATCCATGTGTATCAGAACGGCTCTGACCAGCCTGAAGAACAATTCTATTGTTACAGAGGTCGAACAGAGATGAAGAGAAACCTGCTGAAACCTGGAGACCTCAGTCTGATCCTGAAATACCCCACAGATGAAGAAAGAGGAGCCTGCAGCTGCACCGTCTACAGCAGGGAGGGAAACATCCTGATGGAGAAAGATGTGATGCTCCAGGTCAAAGGTCAGTTTAACCCTCCTGTTATGTTCAGGGTCAAATTGACCCGTTTTAAAGTTTAACAATCTAAAAAAATACTTAAAAGTATTTTTTCACTTTGAAACTTCTCCTGCTTGGCTTTTTAGTGTAATCAACATATAACATAAAAATGGTTCAGTTCACATATTTGTAACCTTCCTACATGTTTCTATTATAAAGCTACTGTTCAGGTCAATTTGACCCGGCGACAAAATAGAAGCTAAAAAAAGGCCACGCAGATGTGGGTGGAGTTTGAAGGTTCCTGTCAAAAGTCAGCACCTGCATTCTCACACTTCAAAGATGAGATCATTACTTGTTTATGATGTTACAGAACTGTACATTTTCCCAGTTGAGGCCTGGATTCTTCTGAGTGTTCTGGTTGTGGCTCTGATGGTCATTGCAGGTCTTGCAGTTTATGTGAGGAGATTAAAAAACAAAGGTATTTTCTATGTCTCTCTCATTGTAGACACACACTTTTCCACTTCAAGCACAGTCTGATCTGATACACACTGATCTACTGTTAAAGTCAAAGATGCACATTGATTCAGTCTTTCCAAGTACAAACCATCACAACAATAAGGTGCAAGATATTTTGTCTATGTACAGTTTATCATTTCATGAAGCAGTTGATTAAACTTCAATTCAACTTTATTTATAAGCGCCAATTCACAACAAAGTCATCTCAGGGCACTTTACAGAATAAAGTCAAGATTATAAAGATGTATAGAGAGAACCCAACAATTCCCCCTTGAGCAAGCCATAGGCAACAGTGGAGAGGAAAAACTCCCTTTAACGGAAGAAACCTCCAGCAGAACCAGGCTCAGGGTGGACGACCATCTGCCTTGACCGATTGGGGTGAGTGGAAAGTGAAGAGAGAAAAGAACAGAGCAACAAAAAGCAAACAACAAAACATCGGGCCGGTTGGTTGGACCAGTAGCTGCACACTGGAAGATTCACAGCTTCAAAGCCGGAGAAACCTGCAGAAAGGGACAGAGAGAGTTTTAAGTTCTATTTAGATTTAATGGGAAGCCAATGGAGAGAAGCCAGTGAAGGTGAAATATGATCTCTCTTGCTAGTTCCAGTCAGCACTCTTGCTGCAGCATTTTGGATTAATTGCAGGCTCTTTAGTTACTGGGGCATCCTGAAAGTAGGGAATTACAGTAGTCCAACCTAGAAGTAACAAATGCATGGACCAGTTTTTCAGCATCACTTTGAGACAGGATGCTCCTAATGTTGGCAATGTTCCGTAGGTGGAAGAAGGCTGTTCTAGAGATTTGTTTTATATGTGAGGTGAAGGACAAATCCTGGTCAAAAATAACTCCAAGGTTCCTTGCAGTAGTACTGGAGGCCAGACTAGAGTAACAATATGGTTGGACATCATATCTCTGAGATTTTTAGGCCCAAAATTGGTCTGTAATTTGCTAAAACACCTGGGTCTATGGGTGACATGAGTTCTATGGGTAAATAGCAGTCTAACAGGTTTTGGGGCCTTATCGATGACTCTAGCACTGCTGTACATGAAGATCTATCTGTAATATTTGGGGGAGGATCTGGTGAATTCTTTCTCTAATAGCTACAATTTTATTCATAAAGAAAGTCATGAAGTCCTCTGCTCAGAGTTAAGGGAATAGTAGACTCAACAGAACTATGGCTCTTAGTCAGCCTGGCTACAGTGCTGAACAGAAACCGGAGGTTGTTCTTGTTTTCTTTTATTTATGATGAATAATATGCTGTTCTGGCCATTTTGTACATTTTTAAACTATTTTTTTTTTGCCTGGAAAAACAGTTTAAAAATGTACAAAAAATCTCTTGATGATACAGACTAAGAAAATATGACATAATTAAACTTTCTATAAACATGTGTGCAGCAACACAACAGGTAACAGGTGAGGACTCCCCCATGTCTCCTGTGTTTGCTTAGTTACTAACACATCATCATTAAAACAGGCAGTGGATCAAGCTGCTAGTTTATTAACCAGAGATCATTCTGGAAGAACAGCTTCAGATTAAGGTTTATGATTAAATTAGAATCTTCTTCACCACTTTATTTAAAGAGGAAAAGACACAAGCTGATGATGCACTGAGTGGATGTATCAGGACAGAATCACACTGAAGAAACTGACAAATCTATATAAAAAACGAAAGAGACCAAAAAATATCATTTTCCATCTGTAAAGTGAACTGTTGTGTCATGTTGGACTGAGGTCGTTGTTTTTCACAGGCTGCAGTCAGAGTGGACGTTTTCCTTTGATTTACGTTCAAACTACAGCAAAACCACTGTCCTCTTAAAGAGAAAGGGGGACAGACAAGACACAGTCTGTAGAAACAAAGCGTCCCAACACTGAGCCTGCAGACACGTGAAAGACAATCATGTAGCAACATTTTGGGATCTCATCTGTGGCCAATCAGGTTGTAGGGGTGGAACTGGTAACTTTGGGAAATACTGTTCTCACTTTACACGTCACAACATTCAAATACGAATAATATTCAAATTCTGAACATAACAATGTGTCTATTAATAGAACAGAAAGATTAGAAATATGTTCGTTCATTGTGATCATTTGCTGATGTTACATCATTAAAACACATGTGAATCTTGGTTTCTGTTCTCTGATTGTCTCACTCTGTCTGTGCCAAATAACGTGTCCTCTTAACCAGACATGATCTCATCATCCACAGTACTGACATTTCATAGTTGATGAGTCTTAAAATTCCTCTTGGATTTGAACTAGATAACAGTCATTGTCTTTCAGAGGCAAAACTTTGATTGAGTGTATGAAGTGAAATATATAAGAAAATGTGTCAGAGCTGCTGCTGCTGTCTGTCCACATGATGTTGAGCTTTGTTGTCCTCTCAGTCCCACAGGTGGAGGTGGATTCAGGGGTGGAGTCTGTCCAGCTGCCCTGTGAAACCACAGTTCACCTGCCTGAAGACGTCAGAGTGGAGTGGAGAGACAATTACTACAGGAAGGTCCATGTGTATCAGAACGGCTCTGATCAGCCTGGAGACCAGGATGAAGAATACAGAGGAAAAACAGAGATGAAGAGAAACCTGCTGAAAACTGGACACCTCAGTCTGACCCTGAAATACCCCACAGACAGTGACAGAAGAACCTTCACCTGCACCGTCTACAACATTAAGGGAAACATCCTGATGAAGAAACAAGTGGAGCTGCAGGTCAGAGGTCAGTTCAAAGATCAAACAACACTTTACCAAATGATTTGAAGTCAAAGTCAGTTCATTCTGCAGGACTTCAACAACCATTGTAACCAGACTCCTCATGTCACATGTTCTGGTTTACTTAGCATTATGTACAATCACAGCAGATACTTGGTATTTTCTACATAAATTACAAACTAATCAGATCAAACTTGCTGACTGTTAAAACAGAATATAGCAGATTCCAAAACACTATTACAGTAAATGGTCTGTAGGTGGCGCTCAGCTTCCACTCAGAGTTACAGCAGCCAGTGCATGTTACAGTCCCTACCACAATGTACTGAACCAGTATTACTGTATTTGTACACCAACAATGTACTGCAGTAGAACATATATCCAGTATTATTCAAACTTTCCCCAAACTTAAAGTTTCAAAGAACCTAAATATGTTGTAGTTCATGTGACTTTATCAGGTGACCACAGATAATTATTTACTATTAAATGACTCAACTTGTTCAGATGCCTCTGAAACCTTCTTGTGCAGCTGCAGTGATAAATCCTTCACTTGTTCTAATGAGTGAAGTACTGCTGTACATTTAGTTTTCAGTGTGAAGCTCTGTCATACTTCAGTTCATCTCCAGCCTGTTGTTGACTCTGAAGTTGCATTTAAACTTAGTGTCCAGTTTGCTCTCAGTCATCAAGAGTGTGTCTGTCTTCTGAAGCATCACCTGGGAAACTCTTTACACTGTGTTTAAGTATGTTAATATAATTAGTTCCAAACATATTCTGCTCAGGATTTATCTCTCTGTCTGTCTCTGTCTCTGTCTCTCTGTCTCTGTCTGTCTCTGTCTCTGTCTCTCTCTGTCTGTCTCTGTCTCTGTCTCTGTCTTTCTCTTATAAAGCTACACAGAAAAATCACCTGTGTTAATTAAATACACCTGACAGTGTTAAATTCATATTTTAGGTGTGTTTATTTATCAAAGTCCATGCTGCTGTGTACATACAGGAGAACAGACTGATCGTCTCCTCATGAACAGGACATGGGGTGTGAGACCATGTCCTCTGGTGAGCAGCTCATTGCTGATGAAGGGTGAACTTTCTCAGCAGGTTGTGTGACAGCAGACATGAAAAAAGCTTCATCATTTACTACATTGTTACATTGATGAAGGTCAGATCCCTTCATCCTCACAGATTTCACACTTTGTGTGATGACCACAGTGATCACTGCCTTATACACTGAGACGCAAACAGCAGCAGAGGCCTTTAAGCCAAAGTCAGTGAAGAGCATGAGTGAATGCAGAGCAGTAAACAGCAGTCGCACAAAAAACCCTATTTACACAGCAAACACAACACAATCAGCTACTTCACAACCTTCTACAACAAATCAAGCAACAGTCAGTCTGACACCACTTCACCTAAAGAGGAAAAGACACAAGCTGATGATGCACTGAGTGGTTATATCAGGACAGAATCACACTGAAGAAACTGACAAATCTATATTAATGTACCTGTTACATTAATGACACAACTTCAGGTTAGAGAGAGAAAATAACAAACATGTCTCCAAAAAGTCAAGACAATCATGTAGCAACATTTTGGGATCTCATCTGGGGCCAATCAGGTTGTAGGGGTGGAACTGGTAACTTTGAAAAATACTGATCTCAATTTACAGGTCAGAACATTCAAATAACGTGTCCTCTTAACCAGACATGATCTCATCATCCACAGTACTGACATTTCATAGTTGATGAGTCTTAAAATTCCTCTTGGATTTGAACTAGATAACAGTCATTGTCTTTCAGAGGCAAAACTTTGATTGAGTGTATGAAGTGAAATATGAAAGAAAATGTGTCAGAGCTGCTGCTGCTGTCTGTCCACATGATGTTGAGCTTTGTTGTCCTCTCAGTCGCACAGGTGGAGGTGGATCCAGGGGTGGAGTCTGTCGTCCTTCGGTTCAAAACCACAGTTCCCCTGCCTGAAGACGTCAGAGTGGAGTGGATGGACAGTGACAACTGGATGGTCCATGTGTATGAGAACGGCTCTGATCAGCCTGAAGAACAGAACCAGTTTTACAGAGGACGAACAGAGATGAAGAAAGACCTGCTGAAAACTGGAGACCTCAGTCTGACCCTGAAATACCTCACAGTCGGAGACACAGGGACATATGTCTGCAGAGTCTGGAACAAGGAGGGAAACATCATACTGAGAAAGAAAACAGTTCAGCTCAGGATCAAAGGTCAGTTTTCTTCGTATTTTTTCTTGATTGTCTGCCTCTTGTTGTTTGTCTCTAGTCGTGTGTCTCTGACTGTCTTTTGTCTCTTATGCAGCAAGAACTCAGGACAAAGATGAGACAGTGGACATCAGGAACACAAGCAGCTCCACTGATCCAACTCCTCTGATGGCTGAACAATCAGTTTGATCCATCTGTTGATCAATGTTTGATTATTGATCTGATCTGACTTTGGATCAGAGACAAAATGGAAGTGAAGGAGCTGATGGATGAAGGAAGGAGGACACTTTGTCTTCTTCACTCTGTCTCTCACACAGTCTACACACTGACTATTGATCACTATTGATCAGTGATGTCAGAGTGATGTCATATGTGGATCAAACATGTTGTGGTTTTAGATCCTCTGAACTCTGACAGACGTCTCACTCTGGAGGAAACTCAACACACTGAATGTTGGTTTTCTATCACTGTCCACTCCTTATTTGTCCTGTGAGAGGACATCTGTCCCTCTAAACCCTGAACTCATGTGTTCACAGAAACAGGAGCATCACTGTGACCACAATCACAGTCCTATTCTCACTGTTTCAGTCCAAATGCTCTGAGGTCCAAACAATTGTCCACAAAGTGTCTGTTCATCTGGTTTCCAGCAACATAAAGATCCATCAAATGAAAAAAGCTCATTTTGAACAGTCACAGATTTCTGCTCCAGTCATTGTCAACACTGTCCACATAAACTAGTGTCAAATCTAAAGCTGTCAAACTGCACAGTAAAGACAAATGTCTCCATTGTTACTTGACTTTGGAGTTTCCTGCTGTATATTAATGGACACAATAAACACGTTCATGAAAATAAATCTACCTTAAAGGTTTGTATTTATCATATATTTCTGAGCAGACTAACTTGTTCTGATAATAATAATATGTGACTGTCTGTGAAATCAGAAGCTCTGGAAGACAGGGGACAGAGACTGTCCAGACAAGTGGAAAGTGGTGCAGAAGCTGTCAGTGACTTGTAAACAGTGGTTTACACTGCTCCTCATTCATCCATTCACACACACACACACACACACACACACACACACACACACACACACACCTTGTCTTTGTTAGATGAAGTTAAACCAACATTATTTTAGTTTTATAATAAAAATTCTCTGGATTTCAACGTATGATTTATTAATCAGATTGTCACATTAAATACCTGCCTCTTTTGTGAAATGTGTGTTTTTCATATTAAAAAAAGTGGATTTTATAATTGTGGGAACTGCTGAACCCGTTTTGATTTTCTATTTATTTCAGATTGTTTGTTTACAATTTACCATCAGCACATTTCTACAATTAAAAAAGTTGTAACATGTAATAACTAAAAATATAATTGTGAGAACAAAGTGACAGTGAGAAACAAAAGTGAACATCGTTAATGTTGAAGATTCTGTTGTTACATCAAACTGTGCAGCTGAACTTTATTTGACCAATGAGTGTAGCTCTGTCTCTGCTTATCAACCTCCTTATCTAACCATCACGATGGGTTTATTAAATGAACTTTAACCAGTTGTGATGGTTAGAGTTCAGGTAGATAAGATGAACCTTTGTTCGTCCCACAATGGGGAAATTGTGGACAACACTTAAGGACATTATTGTAGCACAGTTCTTAGAGGCAGTAATCTGGTGTTTGTTCTACTGGGAGAGATCCTGGTTGTAAAGTCTGACAGCAGCAGAGAGGAATCACCTATGATATTGTTCCTTCACACACTTGAATCAACTGCTCTGTGCCATCAGGGTGTTGTGCACAGGGTGGGAGTTGTTCTCCGTCCTCCTCCTTTGTCCCACCACCTGGACTGGTGACAGTAAGAGGGGCCCCCGAGGACAGAGATGGTCTTAATCAGTTTGTCGAGTGTCTTTCTTTCTGCTGTAGAGATGCTCCTGCAAAGATTTCAAACAAATTTCTTTCACATCGTCATTACGGCTGTTGTTTGTAGAATTTAGTGGAAAATAATGAATTTTCCTAAAAAATTTTAACTTTCTGCTGCAGCCTTAAGTCTCTATCCTGAGTTTTCAAGCCTTTCTCCACCACCTGAAAAAGCCAGAAACATATGGTCAATTTGCCTACAGTGTCCCCTCAGCTCATAAGCAAACATACGGTGGCCCTGAGAGCTCATAGCACTGCAATTTGAGAAAACACATGCACATTAAAAATAACTTCACCAATTTGACAACACGGCGCAGCATTAAAATACATGATCCCTAAGGCCACGAATCACAGGCAAAAAGAAACGCGCTGCAAATCAGAAATGCAGCAAATGGAATTTCCTGAACACTAGGACCAGTGATGAGCTGGAAGGTCCCCTGTTGTCCTCGCTGGCTGGTGGGGAGTTTGAGTGTTTCCCTCAGTAATGTGTTTATAGATGTAATGCCAATTTGAATATGAAACAGTATTTGCATTATGAGGCATTTCAAGGATTAAACCTGAATTTTTAAAAAAGCTGGGGCACACACAGATATAATGAGCCACAGAAACCCAGTATCTCCCAAAACAGGGAGAATATTAAGTTCACAACGAGTCAGATATAGAGATGTGTTTAACATTGTGTGTGGATGTATCGTCAATTTAGCCTGATTTACGTGTGTGTGGTCGTGTGTAATCACACTGCTCTCTGACAGATGTTCTATTTATACTTTATCTCCTAAAATGAATTAGAACATATATCAGCAAAGCCAGCAGTAAATGTACACATAGCTTGCTGACCAGGTCGTCTCAGGTTCTCGAGTCACTGAAACAAAGTTCCAAATAGCCAAGATTTAGATCTATTGGCCACATATTTGAAATCTAAAAGGTTTTTTTCTCATCTGAAAAATGACTGAGCCTATAAAGTCACTTAATTTGAGTTCTACGATGCCATTTAGAGCAGATTTGAGCCTGATGTAAACTTCCTGCCTCGGTAGGTACAAACATCGTCACTGTCCCGACACAGAGCACTTCGGCTTTAGGAAATTCCATTTGCTTCATTTCTGATTTGCAGCGTGTTTCCTTTTTGTTTCTGCTTTCAAATCTGATGTTTTGTCCCTATGGGCCACCGTATTTTAATGCTGCACGCCTGTTGTCAAAGCGGTTTAGTTGTTTTAAATTTGGATTTGGACACTTCAATCGAACTATACAGACAGATTTTATCAACTTTCCTGCTTCTGTCACGTAGTTATCACATTGCCAGCAGGTGTAATTGCAGGTTTTCCGCATCCAAGATCATAAAAATATTAGCAGAATTGTAGCTTAGCAACGTTAGAATACTGAGCATTAAAGAGGAATAAAACACAAAAATCCAGATATAATAATGGAAAATGTTTTTTCTCCCAAACACAAAAGTCATTTTGACAGGACAGACAATTTTAATTGCTGTCTGTCAATTTTAATTTATTGGTGTTGATGTTTTAAAAGCAGTAAAAATGCCTATGATCCGTTTACATGAAGTGAACACAAAAGAGAACTGAACAAACACAGTGTAACAGCTGATTTGAGCAGAATAGGTGAAGCTGAACAGCTAAACAAGCTCTTCACTTACTTCAGGAATCCACAAACGCTTGGGGAGGACATGCAAACTCCGGGGAGAAATGCTGCAGCCAGCACGTGGATTTGAACTGGGGACCTTCAAGTATTGAGACAACAGCTGTAACCACAACTAGAAAAGTACCTAAACCTAAAAATAGCTCCTGTGGCTGATGTGAGAGGAAATCCCAGATCCACATTAATCAGTTAATTCATTAAATCATTTCCTAAAGTGTTGCTCTGTGAATGAGAAGTCATGAAATTGAAAATGTTCTGGCTCCATTTGTCCTTCAACAGTTGAGTTTGTGTCTTTTTGCTCAGTGTATTTTCACACATCGACTGGTTATTTGTTTAGTTTGTTGTGGTGAAAAAAAAAATCTGTTGCTTGATCAAACAAAATGTGAAGTTCTCACTCTGTCACCTTGTTAGTCAGGTCAGAACACAGAGTGTAAAGTGTAAAAAACAGGAAACCTGACTCTAACCACAGACAGCGGACGTGAGACGCACTGTGATTTAATACAGTGTTGAGTTATTTTCAGTCAGTCTTCAAGTCTCCAGTCTGGTAGAAAACTGCAATGATTCTTTTTTCTTTATATGCCAAGATATTTAGCTTTTATCGTGAATGAATTTGTGTAAATAATCCACAGAATTCCCTTTATCATTTAGAACCATTGTAAAAATGACTAATGTACCGTAAGGACAGAACCTAATCACATCAGTTTCAAATAGTGAAGGAGCAACCAAGCAACCACAGTGAGCTGCTTCAGGTTACGTACGTTTTATACACAGCCCACAAAAAGTTGGGAAACACCTGAACACTTTTCCATTTCTATTATCTTGTCTTGGTTTTATTCAATGAAATGTTTGCAAACGGATCCCAAAGCACACAACATAAAGATCCATTCATTTTTACGCATATCCGGGCACAGAACGAGGGTCAAATCAAATTTGCACATCAAACTTTACTTTCAGCAAAAAATTCCCCATTTGCAGCAATAACTTGATGACAGATGACTTCCTTGTTCGGATACAGTGACATGTTTTAGAAACGTGTCGAATGAACTGATTAAAAACTGTCGAGTCTGGTGGAAGTGTGTTTCTTGCAGAGTGAGACCTCTGTCAGAGTTCAGAGGATCTAAAACAGAAGTCACCGGAAAACTACATCATGTGACATCACACTGTGACATCACTAATGAATGTTGAAAAAGAAGACAGTGTCCTCCTGTCTTCATCCATCAGCTCCTTCGCTTCCATTTTGTCTCTGATCCAAAGGCCGATCAGATCAATAATCAAAGACCGATCAACAAACCGATCAACCTGATTGATCAGCCATCAGAGGAGTTGGATCAGTGAAGCGGTTTCCATTCCTGATGTCCAACGTGTCATCTTTGTCAGAATTTCTCACTGCACAGGAGACAGAAGACAGTCAGAGACAGACAACCAGAGACAAAACAACCAGCTCTAACCTGTATTTTCTCACTGACCTTTGACTTTGAGCAACACTGTTTTGTTTCTCCAGATGTTCCTGCTGTAGACGCTGCAAAAGTAGTTTCCTGAATCTTCCGCTTTGGGGTATTTCAGGGTCAGACTGAGTTCTCCAGTTTTCAGCGGGTGTTCTTTCATCTCTGTTCGGTCTCTGTAGACCTGGTTCTGTTGTTCAGGCTGGTCAGAACCGTCATAATACTTATGAACCAACATAAATGGTTTAGGTTGATATCGTTCCCACTCCACTGTAGTGTCTTCAGGCAGGTCCTCTGTGGTCTTGAAGGGCAGTAAGACAGACTCCACTCCCTCCTCCACCTCCACCTCCACCTGTTTGACTGTTTATATATATATATATATATATATATATATATATATATATATATATATATATATATATATATATATATATATATATATATATATATATATATATATATATATATATATATATATATATATATATAATATGTTACATTACATGTTTTTCTCAAAAACATTGCATCATTGCATCATCAAATCATTGACTCTTCCAAGCAAGGAATGGCAAGAGCAGTGATGAGGTGGGAGCTTGGAAACATTGGACTGTCCTTAAACCATAAGACAAAATCTCAAACACACCTCAAAGTCCAGGCATGGTTAAAAAGACTTCCTGAAAGATTCTAGAGTGACCGTCTGAGTCAGACATGAACCAGATGAAAAATCTCACATGGAAGGCAGCAGGCAAACCCAAGAGTATCCAATGAACTGGAGGCCGTTTCCCACGAGGAACGGGCTGGGATTCCTCAGGAACACTGCCAGAAGCTGATATCTGGCTAAGTATCACGTTTGGAGCAGCTCATAACTGTTAAAAGGTGATCTACTAAATACTGAACACACTGGTCATGAAGGGGCTGAAGAATTTTGAGACTGCAGTGGTTATAAATGTTGCATTTTGTGTTGACTTTGGAGAAACGGATTATAACCAGAATTAGTTTTGCGTGAATTTAGGTTGTGACATTATGCATTTCTAATTATATAAACTGAATTTATATAAACTCATATTTATATAGTAATTTCACTGTGTATAAAAGGTTAGTTTGTACTTAGTGGTAACTTCCATTTGACCCCATGCTGTGTTACAAATTATCCACCCAGAGTCCTTAGCTTCCTTTGGATCCACCTCCATGTCATACTCAATGGCTCGCCTGAATATGGTTCCTCATCAGTCCGACTACGGTCCCCGTGCAACCTGATTGCGTTGACCATTGTCGCTAATGACCAGCAACATTTTCTTGTCACTTATATTGTACTAATGGGGGAAATGGCATCACGGGTGTGTGGGTTCTCCCAGTGTCACATTATTAGCACACCTCTCGTGAAGCGGACCAAGAACTGAGCCCTGCAGCACACTGGTGAACAGGCAGTGAGAGATAGAAACTAGCCCCTGTGAAGATACCGTGAAAGTGTATCCAGATAAGTGGGACACTGAGCCAGGCCAGAGCTGTACCAGACATTCCCAGGTCAGAGTGTGTGGACAGGAGGACCTGGTGGTTCAGTGTCAAAGACTGGAGGTAGTATGAGTAGGATTAGGACAGAAGACAAGGATCTGCTGTTTCTGTGGAGAGACCAGTCTTGAAACCAGAGTGGTTGATATAAAGAAGAAAGGAATTTAGAGAATTAGTTCAAGGGTCTTGGCAAGAAACAGGAGAAGAGGGAGAGGTCTGTAGTTTTCAACCTGGGAGGGATCCAGTCTAGGTGTCTTAAACAGTACTGGTAATCTGAGACTATATCAATGTGAAGAAGGTGCCTGTTGTGACAGAGGAGTTAATGATTTATGTGCCAGCTGGAATTAGTGTGGGTGAAGTTGCCTGGAGGAGAATGAGGATGATCAAGGGGACAGATGTTAGGGTGGTTTGAGAGGAGGAGGGTGGAATGATGCACTGTTAGATGCAGTTAGCAGGATTTCTCCATCTGGTGTGGAGATCTGGGAGCTGATGGCAGCCACCTAGTTAGTAAAGCAGCTGGTGAAGTCATCAGCAGTGAGAGAGGTGGATGTGGGATGATTTCAGATTGTGTTGTGGTGCAGAAGTTGTCAATGGCTGTGTCAGTGTGTGATGGAAGATCAAGTCTGATTAAATGATTGCATTTGACTCTTAGCATGTTACCTAGTTATAATGGTGGAGCTGGAGCTACTGGCATCTCAGTACGGTCCAGGACTCACTGTCCAGGACTCACTGTCTTCTACATCTTTGTGAACCTCTCTGTGCGTAGTTTGTGCGTGAACTTTGAGGTTTGTTGGGTTTTTTCTTTTCAAACAGGCAGCACATATTTTGAAAGACAACTAAGCGTTTGGATGTATTAGTTATGGGGCAGTATTTAAAATGCTCTCATACTCTCAGCCCGACCATTTTCATCTTTCCATGTTTCTCCCGTTGGACAGTATGTTAGCTTCTTTACAATACACAACTATACACAAACCTAAAAAGCTCTTACCTGTATATTCATACGGAATTCTGACTTTTAGCAGCACTATTTTCTTTCTTCTGATCTTGCTTTCAACTTTGCAGACATATCTTCCTTCATCTTTGTCTTTAGGATGTTTCAGGGTCAGACTGAGGTCTCCAGTTTTCAGCAGGTCTTCTTTCATCTCTGTTCGTCCTCTGTAAAACTGGTTCTGTTGTTCAGGCTGGTCTGAGCCGTTCTGATACACATGGACTTTCCGGTCTTTACCATCTGTCCACTCCACCTCAGCATCCTCAGGAAGGTCACCCATGGTCCTGAAGGGCAGCTGGACAGACTCGACTCCAGGCTTCACCTCCACCTGACAGACTGAGAGGACAACATGTTGAGGCTTGTTTCTTAACGCTGTCCTTAATGTTGTTAAATTGGTAAAGTCGTTTTATTAATTGGCTTGTGTTTCCTCAGGTTTCAGTGCTGTGAGCTCTCCTGGTCAAAAAAAAAAAAACCTGCCCACTTTATTAGGTACACCTCTACAAACTAATGCATTCCAATACAGCGGCTCTGCCATGAAGTCTACTTTTACAGTGTTATAAGATCTGGAGTCATACTGGAGTGCATTATAAGAGGAGGTGGTTCTAAAGTTTTGGCCCCTCTCATTCATTCAAATAGGATCGCTGGGATAGGCTCAAGCCAGTCTGTGGCCCTAAACAGGATAAGCTGTTACAGATAATGGATGATTATCTGAGATCACCTGAGTGCAGTGAATCTGGAAGGATCCAGTTACTGATGAATTAGTATCCTGTGTATCATCTGAGCTGCAGCCCTGTCAATACCCATCTGCTGTTTCAGGAGACCCCTGGACCAATGATGCCTGAGAGGCCTCCTCCTTCAGCCTGACAGCCTCTTTTACCACTAGTGTCCACCAGTGGGCCCTTGGGTTATCGCCTTGGTGCTTGTTAAGGCGATGACCCAAGAGCCTGCTGGTGGACATTAGTGGTACATACTGTATATTCCTGAGAGCTCTGCAATACTCATTTTACAATATGATGTGTTTCTTTAAATATGTGGTTTTATAGAAAGTAACAAAATTCTACATGTTAATAATGCAAAATATGAGAAAATACATAAATACATTCTATTTACACCAAAGTTGATCCTGTTTAATGTCACTTAATGGCCTGTGTCTACTATACCGACCTTTGACGCGGAGTTTTACTTGTTTCCTCATCAGGATTTTTCCCTCCCTGCTGTAGACGGTGCTGGTGTAGATGTTTCTGTCTCCATCTGTGGGGTATCTCAGGGTCAGACTGAGGTCTCCGGTTTTTATCAGGTTTCCCTTCATCTCTGTTCGGCCTCTGTAAAAGTCATCCTGTTCATCAGGGTGGTCAGAGCCGTTCTGTAGAACATGAACCTTCCTGTTGTCGCTGCAGCTCCATTCCACTCTGATGTCTTCAGGCAGGTGAATTGTGGCTCTGCAAGGCAGCTGGACAGACTCTTCGCCTGAATCCATCTCTACCAGTTGGACTGAAAAGACAGCAAACCACAACTGGTTTCAGCTGGACAGACAGATGTTCTTTGTGTGTATTGTTAGTCAGTTGTAGCACTAAACAATTAGCTCAGTTGGTAGGACCGTTGTACAAGCCGACCAATTATCAATTTTTCAATAATTCTTTCTGGGTGGCTGGTAGTGGGTGGTGTCAGCATGGAGAGACGGTGTTTGAGCCTAAACGTGTAGACTGATGTGTTGTTTTTGGAGTAAATTGTGAAGCTGCCTCTACTACCGCTTGATAGTACGGACCACATCAGAGCCCCCCAGAGCATTAGGCAGAAGAAAACCTTCTCAAGCCCTATTAGCAAGACACTGCTCTCAAGGTAATGATGAGTCTGAGGGAAGATGAGGAGGATGATGATGATGATGATATAGTCTCTAACATAAGATATAATGCACATTCAGCAAGTACAAATCAGAAATTAAATAAAGATCATTTTTAAGTTATTTATCAAGGGAGGTTCAAATTCTTGTCACCAGAATAATTTTTGTCCCTTCTGATGAAAGATGAATAAATTAACATTTGTACTAGCTGAATATTATGTTGACAAAAATCTTTTCTTTTAGCCTTTTTGAGATTTTAAAACAAAAGTTTTGCTTCAGGTTCTTTGAGTTAAATTCCTCCTCCGTGTTAGAGAATAAGCAAACCCAAGACTTCAGGATTGAGCAAACAGCCATTTTTTTACTAGTATGAAGTGAAATATTTGTCAATCACAAACTTTTGATTGGTACCCATCTGAACCATCCTCCATGTCTCCATTTACCAGAGAAAGTGTTGTCTTTGGTGTCCATTCAACAGAAGAGCTCAACCCTAAATGAGTCACTTTGTAATTTAAACCTTCACTTGCTGTCTCTGTCGGAGAATCAATGTACATGAGCTGACTTTACTTGATACACTGACATAAGTTTTTAGCACCGTTGTCCTAGAGAATTGACATTTAGAATAATATCTTAATTGTTGTTATAATTCTTCACACTGCTGTGTAGTACTGACCTTTGACCTTGAGATCAACTTGTTTCTTCACCAGGATGTTTCCCTCCCTGTTGTAGACGGTGCAGGTGAAGGTTCCTCTGTCTTTGTCTGTGGGGTGTTTCAGGGTCAGACTGAGGTCTCCAACTTTCAGCAGGTTTCTCCTCACCTCTGTTCGGTCCTTGTAAAATGTGTGCTGCTTGAGAGTCTGTTCAGATCTGTGTTGATACACATAAACCTTCCAGTTGTTTCCGTTTGTCCACTCCACCTTGGCATCCTCTGGCAGGCAAGCTAGGATTTTGCAGGGTAGCTGAACAGACTCCACCCCTGAATCCACTTCAACCCGGTAAACTAAGAGGACGACAAACCACAGTGATCAAAAAATTATTACTAAGGACTATTGTGCTCTATTCCAGGGTCACTGAGAATGTAAGCGATGCATTTGAGGGTTAAACTGTTTTTCAATTTCCACAATTTCCACAACCATTCACTTTTAACAGTAACTTCAGTATTTGTCATTTTCCCAGACGTCCTAAAGCTATTTACAGTGCAGTTGATTAGATTTAAATGTATATGTTTCATTTAATGTCTCACTTCTTTGTGTTATTCAGTGTTGGTTTCTCACATCTCATTTAAAATAAACATGGAGGAGAGGAAAAACTGAGAGGGTGATGAACATTTCTTAACTAAAACATTTTAGGCAATCGCATGATTTGGTCACAACCAACTTTACTGTTGTCATTGCTGTTCACATGCTGCTCACTTTTCAGTTAAATCTATGCTTGAGTGGCAGTTTAGGACCTCAACAATGTTCACATCAAACCTGGGTAGAGGTCACTGACAAACACGGAACATCAACACAAAAAAATCCAATCGGCTTAAAAGAACTGTGATGTAGCTTGACGTAAGAAGAATTTGATATAAACATAACTGATGGTCCAACTATGCAGAGTCAACTTTCTACAGGTTTTAATTTCAGACTCCAGCCACTGATGAAGCTTAGGACAGGACTGAAACTCAGAGCTAGACAGTTAGAGGCCAGAGTGAAGAGCACAGATGTCATGTACACAACGTACCTTTGATGAAATAATGTCTAAAATGGACAGCGAGGCCCACGATGAAACCAACAGCAAGAAGAAGGAGGACCAGGAGAATGACAACCCACGCTGGAACTGATAACACAAACACGAGCAACATGATCTTTAAGGACGATAACAATTTTACAGCTGATGACACTTGACATGATTTTTGATAATTTAACCGCAAAATTATTTCTGCATTCACTTGTATTTACTAACCTCCTGTCCTGTGGACCTGGAGCTTTACTTCAGTCCGGCTCAGTTGTTGTCCGTACCTGCGAACAGTGCAGGTGTAGGTGCCGCTGTCGAAAAGACCGGGATTTTTGATATTCAGCCTGAGGTCTCCAGTCTGCAGAGCATCGGGCATCATCGATGTTCGACCACTGTAGAGCTGGTTTTGGTTCTGAAGGTCATCACCTTCCGTCTGATGAAGGTGAACTGTGGTGGGATTGAGATCGTAGCGGCTCCACACCACTGTGGGGAAGTCCACATCAAACGTGTGAAACCTACAGGGCAGCAGGACAAACTTGTCCCCCTCCTGTGACTCCACATCTGAGGCATGCTGGGAAACTGTGAAAAGACGGATTAACAAGTTATTGTTGTCCTACTCACGGCACCGGAGGGTGGGAGGTAAAGAGAGCTCCAAGTTCAGCTTCAGTGAGGGCTAGAGGACGGTGTCTTCTATACCGCAGATTGTGTCAGTTAGTAGATTAATGAAACCACAGCCTGCTCTAAGACAGGTCAAAGATGTATTTAACAGAAATACTGGACCCTGTGGTGTCACACTATTACACACTTTTGATTTGAGCCAAACTAAAAAGTCCAAAGGTGGTTATGAAAGCGCCGCACTGATACTCGGACAATATGGACAATAAAAGGTGTCCTGTCTGACAGGGTGGACCACATTTAGGTTCAGACTTATAATTAAGATTTGTGTCATGTTATTTATAAGTCGTACACACATACACATGTATTTTCTGCATGTTAATCAACATGATCCCAGCTCAGCTTGTTCCCACCGTGAACCAGTGCTGAGTCCTGTTTTCCTCTACACATTCATGAACAAGTCACTGTCTGTGGAACCAGCGGAACCAGTTCATGTGTAACCACAGCTTCCAAACAGCAAGTCCCAGTGCAGAGTGTGTAGCTCAGCAGAAACAGGTTCAGTGACATGCTTTGTGAATGGAGGTGTGATTTTCAGACTGGATTACCAGACTTTTCTTACCATGCACAGCGATCGCCAACACCACAAACATCTTCATCTTCTTGAAAAAACTGGAACATCCACAAAGTCCCAATACATCTGTATCTTGATTGACGAAGCAACAGTTTAAAAAATCTCATTGATGTCTTCAGTTCATAGCTTTATCCGATTTGCTCTTCACATTACAGGACAGGTGCATAAAGACAACTTTTACTTCCTGTTTGAATGTCTCTTCTAGGAAGTTTACCTGAAACAACACCTGAAGAACTTCCTGTCATAACCTTTACAATAAAAGCCTTTAGATAAAGACATTTCTTTCTATAACTGTAATAGTGCACTGTCACAAATGAAGATTAATACACAGAGGAACCACACAAGCCTAAATAAGAGACAAGAAATAAGAATCAGCTCAACTAGTATGTACAAACACATGGTGACAATCTTTTCTCATTTATTTTGAAATTACTTCTGAAATCAGAAAGTGAAGTTTCCCCCCTCACAAAAACAATCAGAGCAATGGACAGATTAGAAGTAAATGGGCCCCTGGACACTGACAGGGCCCAAAACCCACTGACTGTGAGTCTGTTGGTGGTACATTACATTTGTTCTTTATCATTTTGTGTATGTTTGGTCAGTTGTTGTTTGATTTTTGGTAATTTGATGTCTATAGGCATCTTTCTGTGCCTTGTAGGCCCATTCAGTAATACAGAGGTGAATCAGATTAACCGTCCAGGTGGTGGCAGCACCAGGAGAACAACTTAATGAAAGTCTTATAGAACTTTAAATGAAGATATTGCTGTGAAAAACTTCCGTGGCTGAGGAGAAGAAAAGCCTCCTCAAAGATTTACCACCAAAATACATTTTTCAAGCTCAGTCAGTTACTTCACACAACCTGAGAGAGATTAGCAAAGGATGGACAAAAACCCCAGCTGTCTTCTTGAATGTATCCAGATGTTTATCTGAGCTCAATACGGTGCTTTAGCAGGTAAAACTGGATGAAACAGGTGGCTGTTCTCAAAGGCTGGGAAAAAATACAAAGTGTCAGACGGTCACAGCAACTCTTTGGACTAAAGTATGGACATGTGGTGTTTTAACACATACTTGATCGGCTTCACAAAAAGTGAATCAAAGATTTGGGGCAGAACATACAAACCTCTCACAGAAAGGCCAAAGTCATCTGGAGGTGGACGTAAACCTGGTTATTAGTTGTGACCTAATAACCTAGATATTAAGTGAATTTAAATATATTTGGTCAGACTTTAAATAATAATACTAATCAGCACAGGGGCTTCTTTTTTTTAAATACAGATGGTATTTTTGTCACCTAATGAGAGCCAGACATGGCTGGAGCTATTTTACAAAACATTATCTGGATCATCCTGTAATAACTGCATTAAGAAACAGCATCAAACAACACTGACAGTCAATGCAAACTGTTGTTCCAAAGGAAACAGTGAGTGTAACTCCATCAACAGCAGCTGGCCAGAAGTCTCAGAATGGCCTGCACATGTTTCATAGTGTGCTTTCTCTTTGTTTGTAGACAGAACGGCCGACATTAACTTTCGTCAGTGAGCACCACAGATTGGGGCCACACTCGAGTGATGGTGCAATAACTGTACAGGTAAACAAGGAAGTGTTGAGTCTGAAGTGGTCTCTCTGCTCTTCAGACGTTCAGTCCTCATCCAGACAACATGAAGACGCCGCCTGTCTCTCTGCTCCTCGGTGAGTCAAACACACACATTCTACATTCATTCCTGACGGGGAAAACACACAGTGTTTGCGCTCGCACACATTTACACTTGGGGCCGAAATGGAAGCTTTTAGTAGTAGAGCTTCAAAACTGCTCTAAAAAGGCATCAAACAAATGTTCTTGTTAACTTTGCAAAGCTTAGTGTATCATTAAAGTGACGGGAAGAGTTTTGATTTCTTTGTCGCTTTTTTAAACTTTTGGTTGTTGGCCGCAAAGACAGACAGGAAACGAGTAGAAATATCAGAAGTAGATGTTATGACAGAACTACGACAAAATGGCACCTAGAGCGGTGATGCTGTGGTCATGTTGTGTGTCTTAAAATAATCAGCTAGGAGGACACCAAACAAACGTGTCCAAAACACAAATGGTGTGACACATGAGAAGATTCAAGATTCAAGATTCAAAGTGTTTATTGTCATATGCACAGATAGAATGCATGTTTCCCTGTACAATGAAATTCTTACTTTGCCCTCCACTCTGAATGTCACACAGTAAGTAAAATGAGAATTTACAAAAAATAGAAATAAAATAAAATACAAATAAAATAAAAAAGTTAAAAAAAATAAGAGCAAACAAATAAGAGCAATCCTCAATGAGAAGAGCTTTGAGGGTCTATTACATATGGTTGGTCAGTCTTTGTGTCTCCTCTGGTCCTGTCCTCTAAACAACATTCACTGGCTGCTAAAGGTGCCAGTGGACAGACTGTGATGAGTCCAGCCCTGTGGTTTGTTAGCAGCTCATAAGAGAACCCATGTTAAAGTCTGCCACAGTAATACTGGACTGACACAATAGAGAAATAAAACCTTTACTACATGTGAAAGTTTTCCACCAGACCTGTACTGAGATCCACCCGTCCAGTGTCTGTAACCGCTTATCCTGTTCAGGTTCGTGGGGTCTATTGCAGCTTTCATTGGTTCAGAGGCAGGGTCCACCCTGGACAGGTCTCGGGTCTATCTCAAGGCCAACCAAGACACACATGGAGACAGACAACCATTCACACCTACGGACATTTAGAGTCACCAATTAACCTAACGTGCATGTCTTTGGACTGTGGGAGGAAACACAAGCTCGGGGTGAACATGCAAACCCCGCACAGTAAGGCCACAGCCGGCCGGTGGAGTTGAACCAGGGACCTTCTAACTGTGAGGCAACAGCACTAACCACAACTACAGAGAACTGATGTGAAATGTCGTTTCAAAGAGGAAACCTCAGCCGCTGCCTACAAACAAAACACACGCCCTGTTCTAATTTTTCAGATTTCCATCGTCTGGTGGGGGGTGAACGTTTCATTGTGTGAATCTCACGAAACATTTTATAAAACCATCACTGACAGAATCAGTCCACTTAAATTCTAAGAGGCTTTTACTCTATAGCAGCCTGTAGTTCTGTAAAAACGACATGTATGTGGTTCTTTAAAAAACGTGCAATTAAAGAACCTTTTTGCTCTGTAGATTATTCTTTACCTAAATGAAATGGTTCTTAAAAAAATATGAAATAGTTCTTTACTCCCATTGGAGCTATGTAATAAATGGAGAAGCATACATTAAAAAAATAACCACTGAATGGCTACTAGCTGATGTAATTATAAATTAGCCAAAAGAAGATAATTTCAAATTTAAAAACTCGAATTTTTGAGATTCTGCTGCATAAATATGACCTAAAACCTCAATCATACTGTCGCACATCCTAAAACTACATGTTCACACTTGTTCTTTTATGTACTGTGAAAAATAATCGAATGGTATTTTTTTGTGGCAAACATGATTTGAAGTGTAAATTAGAGTCAGGTATGTGAATCAAGGTAATGACAATCAGATGTGATTCTGATTTAAAGAAGAGAAATCTGGATCTTCACTATCAAAGCGTGATCTCGATAGATGTGTGTCACGGCTTCAACAGTGGAGATTTTTGAAGACTGTGAAGGAAGAGTTGTTGAAGCTCTCCAGGCTAGAAAGGGTCGCAGAAGAGTTTGGACACCGTTTGACTCTAAGGCAGAAGAGTGAGGTAGAGCAATGAAGAGTCCAGCAGGACACAAGGAACCCAGGGTAAAGTCTGGGAAACTAAAAGCCTCTTTTGCAGTGCAGTGAGTCCACCATCAGGAGAATATTGAACATTGGTGAACATGGAGATGAAAGGAGGAAGCCACCACTCACTTTTATTGTTCTATGTCCTCCTACTGCAGGTGTGTCTGTCCTGCTGCTGGCTGGATGGACTGTTTCTGCAGGTAAGTAGATAATAGTTCAAATGTTGCTACAGAAAAACAATCAGTTTATATACAATAATAGTAAAAACATGTCTGTCCTTCTGTCCTCCAGTGTCTCTGAGTGTCAGTCCAAACCTTCAGCAGTTCTTTATAGAGGAGTCTGTCTCTCTGAGATGTGACGGACAGGGGGTTTCCGATGGATGGTCTGTAAAGAGGAACAAAGGAGGACAGACTGAGCAGTGTGGAGCAGCCGAGCCCAAAAATGAGGAGTGCAATGGTTCCTGCTGTTTTCTTGACCTCTACCCCTCAGATACTGGGGTCTACTGGTGTGAAGACAGAACTGGAGAGAGAAGTGACAATGTTAACATCAGTACATCAGGTACCTGAAGTAACAGAAATAGGTTTCAGTTCCTTTAATTCTCCTGTGAGAGGAAAATAAGAAAATAAAAACCCAAGTAACACAGATAACCACATGTTCTGGACACTATTACACTATGCTGTCAAAGTAGAACTCTGGTTCTCTGTGTCTCTATTTATCAGATGGTCCTCTGATCCTGGAGATCCCTGCACTTCCTGTGATGACAGGAGATGATGTCACTCTGCGCTGTCGAAGCAGACACGATTCCAAAACCAGATTTTATTTCTATAAGAACAATGTCCTCGTTAAACGTGAACATAACCTGCAGTTTGTCATCAGTAAAGTCCAACAGTCTGATGAAGGTCTCTACTCGTGTTCTACTGATGAGTTTGAATCCCCTCAGAGCTGGCTGAGGGTCAGAGGTCAGGACACTGACATCACTTCCTGTTTAAAGATATGAACTAACCAGTTGACCTGATAATAAACTGATGACTGAACCAGATTCTCTCCTCTGCCTGCAGATCCTCCTACAACCCCTGAACCACCCACCACCGCTCTCTACACTCCTCCCCCCTCCTCTTCTCTCTCATCCTCCCCGACCCTTTCTCCTCTCTCCTCCATCTTTCTCGGCCCAATCGTAGCAGTTGTGGGTTCTGTGATTTTTCTGGTTACGGTCATAATTCTGCTGCTCTGGAAGAAACAGACTGGTACAAATGCTGGTATGATTTTAAAGCCTCAGTTAAGTTTATTTGAGCAGTCTGACTTGTTCTCCTTTGTCTCAAATCAACCGTTAAGGCTTTTGGTTATTGCATGAATACAGACATAGAGACAGTGTGTTTATGGTTTAACTCTAATCTTTGCAAACTGAAGCTTAATTTCCACTCATGCACCAAATCTACACTACAGACTGTGAATGAGCCACTTGGCCCTTCAGCCTCAGTCAGTTCCGTGGTTATATGGACCATCTCCTTGGACTGTGCTGCATATCAAGCTCCAAATCCAACTTGATCTGCTTAGTTTCAGTCTCTGTTTCACCAACTAGACTCACCACAGTGGCAGAGAATCACCTCTGCCAATAGTACTTTGGTGGTGAGTTTGCCTTTGGTGTAGGTTCCCCATGAATCATAAAACAGCCCCAGTGAGGGGGGTTTCAGTACCAATACTACTCTACTTCTTTACTGATCAATGGACCCAACAAGTCTTTTAACATTTTCCATGTGATTGCAGAAATTAAGGTGGACCTGGTCTGTTTGAGCCTGATTTAATTTTGTATTCCAATCCTCTTCTCTCCTTAGGAAGGGCCCATTCATCTCCTCCAGATGATGTCACGTATGCTGAAGTCACCTTCACAAAGTTGGCCAATAAGAGAGGTAGGCTGTGTTAGAGTTAGTTTGAGTCCATCACCGTCATGACATTTGCTGAAGTCTTGCTTTAAGGGAACAGCTTAGAATCACCTTGAGGTAAAGGTTTCACACTGAGTTGCGATGATGAAGGTGGGGGGTCTGGCTGATAGTTGGGGGTCTAGGAATCCATTGTGGTATTAACTGTCTCTCACATCTGTATCTCTTCCAGGTCCAAGTCCCAGGAACTCTTTACCCCAATCTGAATACACACACTGCACGTACACACTTGTCCGTCATGAAACAGGTGCCAACGGTTAGATGAATAACTACTAACAGAACATTGTTCTTCTCTCATGATTGTATCTCCTGTATTTGTATGAATCTTTTGTAATACATTAACCCCCCATTAAGTTTTTGTGCACGTAATAAAATGATATTTAGTTAAAGTCATTAACTGTCATTTTTATACCTCTCAGAAGTCAATGAAATCTAACTGACATCTTCAGGAATTTTATCCAACTCAGTCACGAAGTTAAGTTGTGGCTTTCTGTCCGTTTTACTTTATGAATTGTGTTTATCAAATATGAGCAACTCAGTTCTGTGTTACATTTGTCCTAACGTGTTCTAATCATCATGCCATTATAGCTCACAGCTTTATACAGCTTTATTTTACCAGAACCTTTAGATTAATGTGAGGTAACCACCACCAGGCTGATAGGTGTAAATCAACTGATCTTCTTCTCAAACCGAAAACTATCAAAATATGGACAATTGCCAAAATCCACAGAGCACTAGTTTTCATTATGCAGTCTGAGAATTTCCTGTAAAATAACCAGTGTCTTCAGCCTTCGTCTTACTGAAGTTATAAATATTCTAGAACAATAATCAGACTAAAATAAAATGAAAAGATCTGTTAACCGTTAAGCAGTTTTTTGTACATAGAGCTACATTTGTTACAGTTCCTCAGGCTCTTAGTACATGATACGAGCTGCAGCGGTGAAGTATAGTAAAAGTACTAATATCATCATATCATGACATCATATCTCATCAGTAATTGTATTTACCTACTGTGTTTTGTCTGAGCACATGGCACAGAAAGAGGGAGGCAAAGTCAGAAAGTGGCAAAATATGAAATGTGTGAAGTAAAAAACAAAGTTCTTATAAATAAAAGTCAACACAAGTACAGATACGTGAAAGTACTTAAATGCAGTGTCTTCCATCCCTGGTGAGATAATATCACTTCAGATCCATCTTATATAATCTTCATACACATTTAGAACATTTTATTATGATTCAGAAAAACATTATCACTATATTAGAACTGGATCCAAAAGATTCTAAAAGTTAAAATTATTCACTCAGCATGCTGCTTGCAGTTTTGGATTTTTGTAACAGTGCAAAAGTATTAAAGGAGAAGCAGAAACTACTTTTGTCCAGGCCAAACCGGTCATATGCTCAGCTGATGAAAAGCATGATTTGATGACAAAAGCCTGTTGCTGAGTGTTTATCATTGTGTCTCAGGGCCACAGCAGCTGCACTGATGGTGTCACATGCAGGGGCACAGATTTTCGACACACACACACACACACACACACACACACAGTGCTAGTTAACATCACATTTCGATGATAAAATGATCTTGACTCTGCTACGCTTCCCCCAAGAGAAGGTGACTGAGAACCACAAGGCTCGTGATGTGTTACACACTGTGTCCACAAAACCCCGAACTCTCAATTACACCAGTGGAGAAGACCGATCTGATGTTATCTGTGGATGGTGAGAGAGAAAAAAGAGGTAGTGATATCAGATGACATTCCCACCACCTTTCTGCAAATGCAGATGAACAAACGCTAAAATAACTAACACATACATTATGTGAGATGCATGTTGCCTAACCTGGGTCAGTGCTTGGGCTGCTGCCAAAACAGGTTGTTATAAATAATGTGATGCACGCATTAACCGCTCTCACCCCGTTTCCTGTGGAAACATTGTCCCTGGTTTTTTTTTTTTACCCTGTTTCCTGTGGAAACGGGGTCAGAGCTGCAGACAGAGCAGCGAAAGCAGCATCTCAAAGCGAATGCTTGTTTGATTTACCTCAACTCAAGACTTTCAATGCAACTGCTGATCTAACAACCCTGCGGTCAATAGCAGACAGAGCTGAAAAGCACGTCTGACTCACAGCAGGTGACAGACTGTCACAGGCCATTTGGCTCTGATGACGATCAGTCTTTGCTGATATTACACATGGCAGAGATCACGTGGGACGGGATCACTTCAACAAACGCCACAAACAGACGTGTTAGAAGCTTGAGCAGCTGCAATGAGAGAGACTGGACATACAACTGTTCTGTGCCAGATGGATTTTCACAAAGCTCAACAGCATCAGACCTTAGAAACGTTATTCCCCTGACTTCTGACAAATTCTGAGGTTTTCTCTCTCTTCTTTTTCTGCCACTTTCCTATGAAGCTTTGAGTGGTACTTTAAAAGAATTTCACTTTCTATTTAAAGACTTTCTAAAGAGATTTTTCTAAATCAAACACATTTCTTATGGCCTAAACCTTGGACATATTACAATACACGTGTAAATAACGTTTTCATGAAATTGTAGAAAAACTCACCTCACTCTACTCATTTCAGTTTGAGATGTCAGCTCAGACTGATCATCTGGTCACTTGTGTTGGCACCATAAATATTACTGAGCACCATTAACACTAATTTAAATCCTTTAAGTAAGTAACTACAGGAGGAAAAATAACACAATAGAGTGTTAACAACAACTCCTGTTAACAGTTGACACTGATGACATGTACAGTCACGCGCTGGCTGTTTAGATGGTGCAGCTCCCTTATCCACAAATATGGCTGGTTTTATTAGAGAAATTAAAACTCTGACAATCTGGAGTTGAGATGCAGGAGCTGGTTCTTGGCATAGGCCATATATGCAGTTGCCTAGGGCGCCACCTGCTGGAGGAGGTGATGCTGCAAGTGCTCAAAAGAATGTAATAAAATAACAAAATTAAATTAAATAATAGAAATAATGTGGAGCCCTGACTGGTGCTCTTTCCTCGTGCTCTGTGTTGAAAATAAAAAATGTAATCAAGAACAAAGCCTCCAGTTTACATTATTTGATTGACCTGGCCTTGAACCTGTCTGCACCGTGCACGGTGTAAGGTAAGACATGTTATCGGTGGCAGCGTCCTTACAACTGTCTCCCTCCTCACAACTCTCAAATACCTACAGAGACTGTGTCTGTTCCCCGACCAACTAAATTACATAAACTAAAAATGACTTTTTCTTGATCCACTGTGTAGAAATAAAAGATCACAGGCACGGGTGTATCCCATACTGCTGATTACCCTGTCACAGGTCTGCAGCCCTGAGGGAAGAAGACAGTTCATAACAATCTATTAAGGATGATCTCACACTTTTAGGACGTTATTTTCAGTTAGGACTGAATTTACGCTTAATGAAACAGACTGAGTGCTGAATGAAGAAAAATTAATTATGTTTTTAAAAGTTTCAGACAGAAAAACTCAAACACAAGCAGGAGTGATGCAGTTTATACCAGTGAGATTCTTCTTCCAGGAGAAACAGTGTGGACAGAGCTTTGTCTCACACTCCTGCTCCATCAGGTCGGGGGGTTGGAAGTGGACTTCTCGTCACTGGTTATCAACGGCAGGGCCAGTTGAGACAATTACATCTACCTGGACAAACCTCAGGCAGCAGACGTGTTTGGTCTTCAAAACACGTTTGACCTGAGACTGGTCTCCACTCCACCGACCCACAAACCTGGCAACAACCTGGACCTAATTCTCACCAGGAACTGCAACAAAGACAGCATCTTGGTCACTGCTCTGCATTTATCAGATCACTTCTTTAATCAGTTCACAATTTTAATCCCTAGACCTTCACATTCTCCCACCACACTTGGAACATTCCGCCGAATACTCTTCACTGGTCTCTGCAACTCTGCCCTCAACACAGGACGTCTCCATCCTCGATGCAGATGCAGCCATGAACAGCCTCTGCAATACACTTTCATCATGTCTGGATTATCACAGTGTCACAAGGGCAAAGACTGAATACTACCAGGAATAGCTCAGCAACCACGGACACCAGAAAGCTCCACAAAACTCCCAACACATTTCTCACAACAGGCACCTTTCTGACCTCATTCAAACAGGCCCAGATTACCACACTGCTTAAGAAGCCTTCTCTTGATCCCTCCCTCATAGAGAATTACAGACCAGACTCTCTTCTTCCGTTTCTGGTAAAGACCATGGAACAAGCAACTCTCAGACTTTCCCTCCCAGAACAATCTCAATCAGTCAACCTCAATGTCAATCAGTCCGACTTAAAGAGGGGTCACTCCACAGAAAACACCCTCCGGATGGTCGTAGAAACTCTTCAAGCTGCAAAAGCCACAGATCAGTCGTCTTGTCTTAATTCTACTTGATCTATCTTCAGCCCTTGACACTGTGTGTGTGTGTGTGTGTGTGTGTGTGTGTGTGTGTGTGTGTGTGTGTGTGTGTAATGATAAGAACTGTCACATGTTGAGTGAGGAGAAAATTCAAAGTGTTGAGTTTCCTCCAGAGTGATGTCTCTGTCAGAGTTCAGAGGATCTAAAACTACAACATGTTTGATTGACATGTGACATCACTAATCAATAGTGAGTGTTTAAACTGTGTAAGAAGGAGTCAGTGTGAAGAAGAAGACAAATCAACTTCCTGTAATCATCGTCCATCGGTTCCTGTACACTTCCATTTTGTTTCAGTTATTTTATTTGACAGGGACAGCGAACATTAATAAGTATTTCAGCAAATGTACCACTATTACATAAATACATTTAAATAAACGTATAAAATGAACCTAACTTAAAACTAAATTTACACTAAAAGTAAACAAAATGGAAAGAAAATGTTTTAAAACTAAGCAGAATTGACCAAAACTAAAATAAAATATAAACTGAAACCGTCTCCAACAAAACTGAAACTAAATAACAATTTGAAATAAAAAGTAAAACCCACTAGAGGTTTTAAAGTCTATAAAAATGCAGCTAGAGACAGACAAAAAGACCCTGTCCTCTGTCTTCAGACTTTGACTTTGACTATGAGCAGCACAGCCTTTTCTCTCATGAATCTTATCCCCTCATTTTGAACTCTGCAGACATATTTTCCTCTGTTTCTGACTGTGGGGTGTTTCAGGGTCAGACTGAGGTCTCCGGTTTTCAGGGGGTCTGTCTTCATCTCTGTTCGGCCTCTGTAAACCTGGTGCTGCTGCTCAGGCTGGTCTGAGCCGTTCTGATACACATGGACTTTCATTTCTGGTCTTGGTGCATTTCGTTTCCAGTCCACTTTAGCTTCCTGAGACAGGTCAGGTGTGGTAATAAAGGGCAGCTGGACAGAGTCCACTCCCTCCTCCACCTCCACCTGTGGGACTGAGAGGACAGCAAAGCACATCATCATCATCTGGATAGACAGCAGCAGCAGCTGACACATTTTATAGTGAAAAAATGTTTGATTGATCAGCGTTTGGTTGCTGCTTTAGAGACTAAAACAATTCCAGGAAAGACGCTGCTTTTGTTTCAAGACTGAACAAGAAAACAAGTCATAAGTCAGCAGTTTTTCAGTTCTGAACCAGAAAGACATGGAGATGGAGCAGGGAGGTTCCAGCCAGATGGATAAAGTCAATTGGCTCAGCATTTAGTTTCCAGGAGCCCATTTTGTAGGAAATCCAGTGAAATGTGTTGGAGATCAGTTGACTTCATGTTGGGCCTTTTGAGGTCTTCTCTACATAAGAAGAATATTAAGGTGGTTTTTACAGGTGTAAATGTTGAAGTGAGCAGCTTCCGTTTTTGTGAATCCAGTTTTCTGTCATTTTTGAAGGATTTAGTCCAAAATATGATCCACCCTGAAGAAGCTCCTACACTAAACTTGTTGCCTGCAGATTTATGGTCTTGTGTTAATGTTAGGCAGTAACCTGAATCAGCCACTAGGTGACACTGTTACACTTTTACTTTTATTATTATAATATTTTTCTTTTCTTTCTGCTTATCCCGTGAGCTCAGGGTCGCCACAGCGGATCATTGTCCGATGTCGGATGCCCTTCCTGACGCGCCCAGAGACACTTCGACATTTAGCCGGGACACAATCACTAGCTCTCAACAGGATACAGTGTTTGTTAATGTTGTGGCAGATAATGTTGCTTACAATGGCAGCAATTTTCACACTGAGGTTCTTCTATAAACACTCAGTTTGGATGAGGTTAGGCATTAAAACACAAGCATTAAATGTAGGCACTAAATAAAGATGGTTAGTAAAGAAGCCACAGTGGGGCGGCAGTAGCTCAGTTGGTAGAGTGGCCATGTACTGACCATAGTGTCGGAGGTTCACGCCCCGCTCTTCCTGGGCAAAACACTGAACCCCCCCATAGCCCATCCCCATCCCCAGCCATGCGGTGTCGGTCCCAAGCCCAGTAGAAATTGGGGGAGGGTTGAGTCAGGAAAAGCATGTGTGCTGTGGCGACTCTGAACTCATGGAATAACCCGATAGGATACCAAAAAAAGTAAAGAAGACACGGTCTGTCTTACAAATCACTGTTTCCTGATGTGCATCTCATGACTGGCTAGAACAATAGCAACAGCAGTAGTTCCATAATGGACTTTGAGTGCACTGGAGTTTCTATGATTTCATTTTAGCTGGTATCCTGCTCTAGTTTAGCACTTTGGTAGATGGATGAGTATAAACCCAATAACAGGATTATTGTCAATGAATTTAGAATAATTCAGTCACACCATGTAAGTGTCTTACAGATGGTGGAGGAAACAAACTGTCAGCAATTAGTGTAACTACATACTAACCTCTGACACAGAGCTTCAGATGTTTCTTCATCTGGATGATGTTCTGTCTTTTGACAGCACAGGTGTAGATGTTTCTGACTGTCTGTGGGGTATTTCAGGGTCAGACTGAGGTCTCCAGTTACCAGCAGGTTTCTCTTCATCTCTGTTCGACCTCTGTAAAACTCGTCCTGTTCTTCAGGCTGATCAGAGCCGTTCTGATACACATGGACCTCCCTGCCATTGTTCTTCCACTCCACTCTGACGTCTTCAGGCAGGTTAGCTGTGGTTTGACAGGGCAGCTGGACAGACTCCACCCCTGATTCCACCTCCACCACCTGTTGGACTGAGAGGACAACAAAGCCCAACATCATGTAAACAGACAGCAGCAGCAGCAGCAGCAGCAGCTTTTCTGACTCTCACACTGACCAAACAAATGCAGAATGTAAAATGCTTGTATTAAATCACTGTGGTCACACAGCAGAGAGATTATTGCACAACATGTAAAATCCCACACACTAACCAGACAGAGCAGCGCTACATACAAACATAAGGACAATACCCAATGGCGCAAATCCAAGACTCCATCTGCCCTTGCTGAGTATCAGAATCTGCTTGGATCTTTTTCACACAGTGTCACCAGGGCAAAGATTAATTACTACCAGGAGAAGCTCAGCAACACCACGGACACCAGAAAGCTGTTCTCCACTTTCAAATCATTCATCTACCCACCTTCACCTCCTCCATCTACCTCTCTCACTGCTGACAACTTTGCCGACTTCTTTACCAACAAGGTGGCAGCCATCAGCTCACAGTTCTCTCCTCCAGATGATGACATCTGTCTAACTTCTTCCAACACTGCATTGCTCTCATCATTTGCAATTCTGACTGAGGATGACGTATCCACCCTCCTCCTCTCTAATCATCCGACCACCTGCTCTCTGGATCCAATCCCTTCCACTCTTCTTCAAGCAGTTGCACCTGCACTAATGCCAGCTATTACACAAGTCATCAACACATCTCTCAAAACAGGGACTTTTCCAAACTCTTTCAAACAGGCCTTGATTACCCCACTGCTCAAGAAGCTTTCTCTTGATCCCTCTGCAGTGGAGAACTACAGACCTGTCTCCCTCCTTCCTTTTCTGGCCAAGACAATGGAACGAGCAGTCTTCAACCAACTCTCACACTTTCTTTCCAAGAACAACTTCCTCGATGTCAACCAGTCTGGCTTCAAGAGGGGTCACTCCACAGAAACAACACTCCTGACTGTTGTGGAATCTCTTCGAGCTGCAAAAGCCACAGGTCAGTCTTCTTTCTTAATTGTACTTGATCCATCTTCAGCCTTTGACACTGTGAACTATCAGATCCTCTTGTCCACACTCTCTGACTTAGGCATCTCTGGAACAGCTCTAGACTGGCTTCAGTCTTACCTATCGAGACGAACCTTCAAGGTATCCTGGTGGGGCATGTTTCTTCCACCTGAGCATTACATGCTTCTCACCTCAATATTTAAAAACACATCTTCGTATTAATCAGGTCACCATGACAACTATGATGATTGCGCAGTGACATTAAAGTCTATTATATTTGGTCAGTAAGTTTACTAACAGCTTTAACCACAGCAGAGAAAACAGGTGGACTCATGACATTATGTGAGATGAGAAGCTTTTTCCTCTGAACGTTTACTTCAGCAGACATTGCTCCCACTGGTTCCCTCTGAGAGGGACACACTGGTCAAAGACAAGGACACCTAAGAACACAGCTTGACCAGCTAATAGAAGCTGGTCAAGCTGCACCTCTCCCAGGGCCTTCAACAGTCGTTGATCCACTAAAAGCTTTTAGGTCTACGTCAAGTTTCATGTTCAGTCATTTCTTCTCTGAACATTGTTGATGATTTTAATAAAGGAACCTGCATCTCTGAGCTGTTTGTGACATTTATTTAACCAACAATGTCCACAAAGATATTTCACAGTTGCCCCGGTTTGACCCAAACACGCCTTGACAAACTAGACCTTGTAAGAAAGCAGAAAACCTCACGATTGGAACAAGAGTTCATAAGTTGCGTGTTGCCGTCCCTTAACTTTATGACGTTTGCAGGGACACAACGTTATTGAATCCTCACGTGCTGCACACCAATGTCTCCGCGAGAGTCCAAAGAATAAAACGGAACCAAGCTTTTGGTCAAAAAACTATGATGTCCAAGAAAAGGAGCATTAAAACCGCCGTTCTTCACTGTTCAGTCGTTGCTAAAAATGTGTATTATTATTCTTTATTTTGTCTGCATACGAAAAATACCGGCAGCATTTTAAAATGGTCAAACCTTCCGGATTCAAACAACCCACATCGATGTTTCTGCGACACGGATTGGCCCTTCAGGGTACCTATAAACCAATCATAGTGACTGACGAACATTACGTCAGAAGTGACGATCCTCGGGCCAACCACTGGTGTGCGTTTTATTTGATGACGTAACAAAGTTCCATAACCAATAAAATAACGGCTTTAGTCATGTGTAGTTCGCTGTCACTCTGTAAATGTCAGTGGCCCATTATTCTCAGTGAAATGCGGTCTGCCTGGTCTTACCCTTATAAAAAACAATCCAGAAAGCTCATTTTATGTTATTTTGTCACATAATGTGGATGATTTTTAGTCCACAAGTGTGCCTGTAAGTGCATTTTGATGTTTGGTTTACCTGGCAAACCTCCATTTGACTATTTTTAGTCAAGGATAAACCCAATATTTATCAATTATCACCTTTCTGACAGTTTCAACTTTAAAACTGAGAAATAATAATGTTGTAAAAGTAGAATTCATGGCAGAGCTGCATTAGATGGAACAGCTGTACCTAATGAAGTGAGCAGTGAGCAGTGTAAATATAGCTTCTTTTAAACAGGCCACATTTAATGCAGCTTGTGTTAGAATGAATGACAGAGCTCGACACTGTGAGTGACTCAGAGTACAAACACCCACTGTTTCCCAGTATTTCATTGTCACTTGAAGAGTTCACTGGGTCACCACTGTTGTTCATCATGTTTGTTTCCTCTGAACAGGAGAGAGCTGAGCCACTGTACAGATTCTTCTTCAACAGCTTCCAGGTTTCACCCTGCCAGTAATAATCCTACAAATAATGGTAGAACCAAAACTGCTAGTAACTATAGGGGCAAGAAAACTATAAAAAATATAATCTAAAAAAAGGTTAAATAAATAAGAAAAAATGATGAAACCACTCATGTGTTTCATCCTTATAACAAGCAGCAGTCCAACTGTTGCCTGACGTTGAAATTCTCTTTGCCTGTCTGCGTACTTTCTCGCTCGGTGCATAGAAGAAGTGACAAACATGATTCTGTATGTTTCCTCAGGTAAAGAAGTGTAAAGTGACCTCTTGGTGTTTCTGTCTTTCTGAAGTAACGTTACTTTGTTGGCTCTTTGGGGATTTGATCAAAAACAGCAAACTCTGTGGTTGTGTCAGTGCTGATCCTAGAGTCTGTTGGGGTCCTGGGCGAAAATGATGCATCATAAACCTGCAATGCTTAAGATCTGGAAAATACAGTAAAATACACACCTCACCACACTGCACATAGAACAATAACTTACAGTAATACACCGTAGAGATTGACAGTACACGTGTCCAAATTTCTTTGCTTCTAAATGTCATAACTTAGCATCTTAGCTTGACAGTTAGCTTAGTCAGACACAGCTTTCATCAGTTTCCTACAGAAAAAGTATTGTCTGAGTTAGCTGATCATTTGCTAACTAACCTAACAAGTTGACTTCTGGTGGGAGGGTCTTGAAAGTCACCCTAAAACAGTGGTCCCCAACCACCGGGCCAGGCTGTGTGCTGTTTGGTACCAGACTGCACAGTAAGAATAAATTATTCATTTTATTTCCTTTTTACTGGCAAACACACTGTGACAGATGTTTCATTTTGAAAAATCACATTCTCTGTTAATAACATCCGTCTGTTCCTCTTGACGCTCTTGACCCAGCTAGTGCAAGATCACCTACCTCTGCTTTCAAAACAGTGTGAGTCTTACTTACCACAAAATGTGAAGGAATGGATATTTTTGGGCCAGTGACAGCAACACAAACACAGTAGAAGTAGACTGGACTCTGAACACACTTTGGTGTCACTGTGTCCCATCACCTCTGGGTGGAACCATCTGGTTGCAGAGAAACAAGCTCAGGGTTCCACTGCTTCTCCATTATTGCTGAGTGGTGTTTTTCTGCACTTTGTATTTGTTACTATGCTCATTTTATAATGTTATATTGAATCCCCACCCCCTCCACCCACCCGTCTGTCCTACATAAAACCGCTCCAAGTTGCAAAAAAGGTTTTAGACTGTTGCCCTACAACATCTTGTTTGCAATTCCTCAAAGTAAAAAGTAATTTGGTTTAAAGGAGTTTGTTCTAAAAGAAACTGAAATAGGATCTTAATAATGTGAATCTGCTGTGATCATTGATTTTGTATTTCTGTAGTTATTGGGCTCAAGTTTCTCACCATCCTGTGGAGAAAAATAACGTGCACGTTTCCATCCAGCCTGTAAATCAAACGATCCTGATGAGCCAGAACAACGTGAGAAGCTCAGATTAATCCATTTAGTTTCAGTCCCATAGTGTGAGACCACTGCTCTCTCTCAGACCAGATGAATATGTGGAGCTCAGTTTTAATAATGAGTCCAATAATGTAACAAGTGGTATTTAAAAGTGTCCACACCCTCAATGTCTGAGCCCTGGATGCTGACCGGTGTGACTGGTGGGAATTTTCGCTGGAAGTCAATCACCCACTCCTTTGTCTTGCTGGTGTCCAGAAGCAGGAAGCATTTTAGAGACACTGTAGACCAGATTAGACCAGATGACTCAGACATTATTCACTTCTGACAGTGAAGTCTTCAAATAGTCCAGAATAGTACAACCTGAATTTGACCATATTAAACCTATTTCAGTCTTCATTCACTGGCTCCCTGCTCATGTCAGATCAGACTGTGAGGTGCTTCTGATGACTTAGAAAATCTTTAATGAAGTACTATTTCATACTGTCTGTCCCCAGAGTAAAAAAGTTAGCTGGCTGCAGGACATTTTCCTGTCTTGCAGCCTTCCATTGGAATAACCTCTCTGCTGACATCAGACTTCAGACTCCTTTATATGCCCTGAACTTTACTTGTCTCATAGGTGCAGATTATTGCAGGGTGTGTACCTGACCGGTTACCAGTCTTCGGCTGGTGGGTTGTGTGGTCCAAGTCCTGTTCGCTGGCAGCAACTGGTTGCTTCTTACTTGATCTCCTGCCTTGATGGCTCATCTTTTTAATCTGTACTTGTTGTCAATCAAGATTTAAAGAATCTTAAAGAATGATGTCTCTATGTAGGTTTCAGCTGATGCCCTGGACATTGATGGGTTTTAGTGAACAATTATAAGTCTATGGGGAACCAGACTTAGTGATAATGGGGGAAAATAGACATATGTCAGTTAAAGACAATCAGCACTGTACAGCTGTTTGGGACAAATGTTTCCAGCTGAAACAGGAAAGAAATTTAACTTTTATTCTGAAAAAGAAAGTGTTTTTTTCTGATATAAATGACTATTTCCAAAATAAACATGAAACAAAATATAAGTTGCATTTGTGAGCTGTAATATCATGTAAAATGTAAAATCTAGACTGCAATTCAAATAAGGATCACAGAAGGAACCCATTTAACAACCCAATTAACAAGATCCTTTTTTACAGACCAGCTCTTAGTAATGCTGCTATAGACTTCGACTGCTGGGGGAAAGTAAATGTTCTGCAATCATATAGCACTTTTCTACCTATTGGCACTCAAAGCACTTTACACTGCTTCTTATTCACCCATTCACACTCACACTCACACTCATAATCTCACACACACTCACACACAGAGTGTCACACACTAGTATCAGAAATTCCACAGTACCTATAAAACACTGACAAAGGAATTGTGACTGTGGACACAGAGATTATCTTTTGGCAAAAGAGTACATTACCCAGAGGAAGAGAGACAATTTTGTAGGACAAATAATCTGACATCACTGATAAATACTGAACAACACGGTTAAATGCTGATCATTAGTCAGTGTGTAGACTGTGTGAAAGTCAGGAGGAGTCAGAGTAAAGAAGAAGAGAAAGTGTACTTATGTCTTCATCCATTCTCCATCAGCTTCTTTCCTTCCATTTTGTCTCTGATCCAAGGTCAGATCAATTCAGTAATCAGAAACTGAGCAGTAGACTGATCAAACTGATTGATCAGCCGTCAGAGGAGTTGGATCAGTGGAGTCGCTTCTCTTCCTGGTGTCCTCTGTCTCAGTTCTCTCTGCAAAAAAAAAACGACAGTCAGACAGACAAAGACCACCAGAGACAGATGTCCAAAGACAAAGAACTGTCACCTTTGATTTGAAGCAGCACAGTTTTTCCTCTCAGGAACAGCCCCTCCCCACTGTAGACTCTGCAGAGGTATTTTCCTGTGTCCCTGACTGTGGGGTGTTTCAGGGTCAGACTGACGTTTCCACTTCTCAGCATGTCGTTCTTCATTATGGTTCGTCCTCTTTAAAACTGGTTCTGTTCTTCAGGCTGATCAGAGCCGTTCTGATACACATGGACGAACATTGTGGGTTCAGGTTCATACCGTCTCCAATCCACTCTAGCATCCTCAGGCAGATCAGGTGTGGTGTTGCAGGGTAGCAGGACAGACTGCACTCCCTCCTGCACCTCCACCTGACAGACTGAGACAAACCACAGACAGACATCAGCCTCAGGTTTTTTACAGTGGACCGGATCAGTGTTTAGTGCAGGGCTCACCATCCTTTTTGAAACTAAGAGCTACTTCTTGGGTATCGATTAATGCAAAGGGCTACCAGTTTGATACACACTTTTGAAATAACAAATGTGCTCAATTTACCTTTAATTATATGTTATTATTAATAATTACTTAAATTAATGATTTTCATCTATGTGAAGACACAGATCATGTTAATGATTTCTCACAATATTTATTAAATGTGATTTAAAAAAGAATAGAAACAAAAATATTAGATTAGTTTAGAGCTTATTGTGACCTCTGACCTTTGACCTTGAGTTTAACTTGTTTCCTCATCAGGATGTTTCCCTCCCTGTTGTAGACTGTGCAGGTGTAGGTGTCGCTGTTTCTGTCTGTGGGGTATTTCAGAGTCAGACTGAGGTCTCCAGTTTTTAGCAGGTCTTTCTTTAGCTTAGTGCGTCCTGTGTAAAGACTGAACTGCTCTTTAGACTGGTCAGAGCCGTTGTAATACGCATGGACCTTCCTGTTATCGCTGTCTAGCCACTGCACTTTGACGTCTTCAGGCAGATGAACCAGGGTTTTACAGGGCAGGTGGACAGATGCCACCCCTGAGTCCACCTTCACCTGGTAGACTAAAAGGACAGAAAAAACACAAAATCATCTGGACAGACAGCGGCAGCACTGAGGGTAACATGACCTTATTTCATAATCCGAGATGAAACATTATTCAATGTAAAGAGGAAATATCCCTTTTAAAATGACAATTTGGCTCATTTTCTAAATTAGCTGTGTTTTCCACAATCCCAATACAGGCCAACATTGAGTCTACTGATGTTTAATATCTGTCAGTCTCAACGTGGATTAGATTGTTCCCCTGTGCTCCGTGACATCAGTTGTTTTATTAAAACTGACAACAAAACTAACAAACCACAGACTGATGTTACATAGATCATACAGCTCCGCAACAACAGTCACACTAAGGCTCAGTAGCAGAATGATGTTGTTGTTTGGGGGAGCGTGAGTTCACACACACACACACAGGTAAAATTCCTGACTCATTGGTCTCCTTGGTGACTAAATGTTTGCTTCTCAAATTACCTGGGGGCCGCAGGAGGCAGAGTCTGGGTGAGGCTGGGCCGCATCAGGTATTCCACCAAAAAACCTTTGTTAAAAAATCTAATCTTCTCAAACATCACTACTAACAGTTCTTTAACTTCAATGGGTTCTTCTGAACATGGCTTCTCTTGCCTACTTCTTGCTGCCAGAGACCTGGCAGCGCTTCCTCTCACATAGTTGAGCCACATTTGGCTTGAGGGAGGAAGCAGTTGAGACCCTCAGTATGGCTTGAAGATGATAGTCAGTAAGTCTGGACCTGTACTTGGACTTATTGACGTTCAAGTTAGTGAAAAACTTTTCGCACAAATATGTGCTCCCAAAAAGTCAGATGGTCCGCTTGAACATTTTAGAAAGCTCAGGGGAGCCGGGGGTCAATTCTCTCAAAAATGTCCCAAGCTTGTCTGCTTTTCCACTCACCTCCCTGAACTTGGCTTTGAGGTCAGAGTGGCACTGCAGGTCAGTGAGCTCCATTTGAAGCACAGGAGGGGCTTTATTTACCGGCTTTTATTTTCTATAATAACCACATGAATTCAGCAGTACGTCATAGCCAACACCCATGTTCCGTTGACTCTATAACCGAGACGAGTAAGCCCCTGATGAGGCTCCAGCCTGACTCCAAAGCAGGACAGCGGGCGGGAGCTGGCCCCATCACGTTTGACTTCGTCCAGCTCGAAGTCAAACGTGCTCGTTTCGGGTTCATATACTCCACTGTGATTGGTTGGTTCGTTCAGCTCCAGCAATCATAGAAAAGGAACCTTCCGCACACAACGCGCTAAAGTGCCATTCTTATAAAAATCGCGGGCCGCACTAACATTAAACTTTCATATCGTCCCGCGGGACGCAAATTTGAGACCCCTGGTCTAGATCAACTAGTCCTTTCCATGTGTTAAAGCTGCATGTAACTGGAGCCCACAGAGTTTATTAGAGTGGGTTTATTGTAGTGTTTGAATATTAATCGTTCCTCTGTTCCACACGTGCATGATATTTCAGGTAAAACTACTGAAACATCGTCCAATTAGTGAGGACAATATTTATGAGAGTATTGGTTTTTGTGGAGTCATCTGACTGACAAAGCAGCTAATCTATGCTGCTGGTTGACAACTAACTTAACGTGAGATGAAAAGACATTTTGTCCATGTGATGGATTAGAACAATACAGCTAATTTAGAAAATGACCAAAATTGTCTTTTAAACAAAATCTTCTTTCTCTTCTGTGTATAAGTTGTTTACCACCTCTGTAAAATTGTGTGACAAAAGAATAAATCAGCGCCGTGAGCATTATGGGTAATGTAGCAGTAGAGACATACCTGACATAAAATAGTGCCGAAAACATACTGAAAGACCCACAGCAACAATAGCAGCAACCGTCAGGAGAATCACGAGCACTGTGGCCCAGGATGGAAATCGTTCTGTGGAGAACATGACCTTTGACTTTAAACCTGGTTTTACAGCACAGATCTCTGCAAAACCTGTGGTTTGTCACTTACCTTTGACCTGCAGTTGAACATCTGTCACTCTGTGTTCCCCTCTAATCCCTCCGACGGAGCAGGTGTAGGTTCCACTGTCAGACAGTTGCAGTTCTGTCAGATTCAGACTGAGGTCTCCAGTTTCCAGAGCATCAGGCATCATCGAAGTTCGGCCGCTGTAAAGCTGGTTCTGGTTTTTAAGTTCATCACCTTCCTGCTGACGCTGGTGGACGATTGAAGGACTGAGATCAGAGCGGCTCCACATCACTGTCGAATTGTTCACGTCAAAAGTGGGAAACTCACAGTGCAGCAGGACAAATTGGTCCCCCTCATACATGTCCACCGCTGAGACATGCTGGGAAACTGTGAGGACACACAGACAGAGAGGGTCCAACTCAGCAGCTTTAGTTCACCCTAATCCTGTTTGTGACTGGATGCTGCAGCTGATCAGGCTGCTTAGACAGATGTCAAATATAGATCTGTGTAGGAGATTTAGCCGTTTTATCGCATGGTGCACAAAGTGCAAATGTTTAAAAGTAATTAGGTTTTTAATTACACGGTGGCTGCAAATTTGCCGAGAAGCTGTGTCATTTCAACATAGTCCATAGCTAAACAGACCAAGTTCATTATAGTTATCTTAAACTAAACCTAAAGAAATTCAAAAAGTCTAGAGTCATAAACAGAAAGTGAAAAACTAAATTCACTGTAAAAATAATAAAACTAAAACTAATGTGTTTTTAAAAAACCTAAAGTCAAATTGAAAGGACAAAAAAAAGTGACTGCAGACTTAAAAATATAAATAAAGCAACCGAATTCTCTGTTTAGTTTCTTAATATTTGAAAATAATATTTGAGAAGAAGCCAGAAGATAGTGATGTTGTCACAGGTTTCTCTTCTTATATCAACTTTCATGTGTCTGCTAGTCCTGATTTGACATTTCATGTAGTCACACACTACAGCTCCCACTCTTAATAATAACGGCCCTATTCAAACGTAAAAGCCATTTTTATATTCTCAGTCCCCGTCTGAATAAGATTCCTGTAAAATGAAGTGATCTTACCTTGTACAAGAATCACCAGCACCACAAACATGTTCGTCTTTCTGTAAAAACTCCACCAAAATCAGTCTCCTTAAATCTGCTTCATTAACAGCTTCAGCAAACCAGTTGACAGGCAGTTATTTCCCTGATCTGCTAACTGACGTTTTTAGTTTCACTTTTAGCTTTAGGGAAGTTTTCTTCATTATACTGTGACCATCATACACACTCACTTGTGTGAGGGTGACGTGGAAGAAAAAAGTGTTTCTATCGGTAGACAACAAAAACTCTAGTTTATACGAACAACAGTGTGGCTTTTTTCATTTTACTGGTAACATCAACTTGTACACATTAAAACACTTTGTGCACTTTGTATTAAATCACTTTAATCAGTGGGTCTATATCCAATAGTGGGTCATGGGTCAGTACAAATAGAAAACATGTAAATTGCAAGCATGTAAAGTTCATCCACCGCTCAATAAATACTGTCAGGCTCATTAAATTTATACATTTGGACAGTGACACAATTTGCAACTTTTTGCCTCTGTACATCAACACGGTCGATTTAAAAGGAACAAGTCACAATGTGTTTAAAGTCTAGATGTTCAGCTTTAATTTAGTTTCATTTGAAAATATTGGATAAACTGCGAAGGAACTACAGCCATTTTAATGCATAGTCCTCCATGTTTCATGGGACCTAAACATATTCAGACACAACATATTCATAAATTGTCAGTTTGGTTACAGATCCCTTACAATCAATGCTCAGTTTTACCTTCAGCGAGTGAAGCACTGCTCAACTGGACGCTGCTCAGGTCTCTTGCTCGGCTGTTGCATAATAAAAAAGTGTCTTAAAAGTGTCTTGGGTTATTTTCACAGTACGGATCCTAAACACGGGCCAATAAATCTGAGCAGCCCTAAACATTTCTGAATTCATCTTGTCATCAGCCACTTTATCAATAAATCCGAGAGAAGCAGCTTCTTTGGCAAGCACAGCTGCCCACGCCATCACACTGCTGCCACTACCTTCACAGATGAAGTGGTTTCTTCTTCTCTTCAAACTTACCCTTCACATTTATCTGGGGCAACTGTCCATAGGATGTTGGTCAAGAGCTCTGCAGAGTTTTTATAGTTTTTTTTTTTTTAAAAACTTCTTACCATTTCTGAAATTAACCAATAGTTTACATCTTTTGATAAACCCTCTGTATTTCTTCCGGTCGGTAAAGTCTCATTTTGATTTTTTACACTTACATAGATCCACCTGCTTGCGGGACCGAGTTGTAATGGAAATTCTTATTTCTAATTCTTTTATTTTCCATAGTTGATTTCCATGTTTCTCCAGTATTGTCACTGACAGCAATTGTTTTGATTTTTTTGACAGTTAACAACAGCCTCCAAAAGCAAATAAATGGTAAATAGTCGCTTTTATCCAAAGCGCTTTACAATGTTGCTTCCCATTCACCCATTCACACACACACTCATGGCAGTGGCTGCCATGCAAGGTGACCCACCGGGAGCAACTTGCCCAAGGACAACTTGTAGCCGGGAGATTGAACCACTGACCCCGTGGTCCATGGTCAACTGCCTTACCAACTGAACTACTGAGCTACAAATGCAGCTACTTGATAGTGGATGTTAGCTAGCTTCACAACACAGTCACAGACAAAATACAACTTCAAACATATTAAAATTTGTTTGATTTCTAAACACCTGAAAAGCTCATTATTTTCCTGTTTGCTGTGCCATAAATTATTGCAAACAAAGGCTCAATGACAGGCTGGTGGGTGGTGGGAGGTCAGAGTGGGGGAGGCATCAAAGACTAACTAGAAAAGGGAATTTCCGATGAAATTACGTGGGAGAACTGTTAAGTTGCCCGGTAGCTCAGAAGCTGCAGAGGCGTTCAAAGCCGCAAATGCTGAAGAAAGATACATACAAACAAAAGGAGAAAGAAAGAAGATGACAGTAAAAAGAAAAAAACAACAAAAGTCCAGGAAAAGTTGAATTCAGAAAAGAAAAAAATTGTAGAAATTAAAAATGGAGGAAGTAAATAAGTACAAAGTTGATATTTAAAGTGAAAAGAGGAAGAAGCAAAGTAAAAAGTAACAAGTTGAAAGAACAAAAGTTAGAAGAAGTAGTAAGAAACAAAGGAAAAGGTAAATATTCAAAAGTAAAGGGAACAAAGAAAGAAAGCAAAGTAAAAAGTTGCTAATAAAAGTGTAAAGAAAAAATATTTAGAAATGAAGGGACCATTTTAATACTGAAAAACTGAAAAAAGTTGAAAAGAGCTTTTATTTTGAAAGTGTGTTTCCTGTCTGTGAGGAAGTGTGTGTGTGTGTGTGTGTGTGTGTGCAGGGAGACTTCACCACAAGTCATTTTAGCATTTAAATGCTAAAAAGTGGATAAAATATTATAAACGGCTTTTATTTTGAAAATGTGTTTCCTGTCTGTGAGGGAGTGTGTAACTCCACTGTGTATGTTGAGGGAGAAAAACTCAGGTAAAGTGTGTGGACACAGCTCTGAGGCTGATCACATGATCTCATGCAGCTGTGTCCGTTACCATGACAATGACTGTTGCCTGCCTGCTAAATCATGAGCCAAATGCAAAGTCAGGGTGGGAAAGTGCGGAGACTTTGCCTCGTAAAATGTTCAAAATATGAAAAAGTATTAGTCCTATTGGAAAAATTCAAAAACTGTGAGCTGCAAAAGACTTCAACGAACACGGTAATTTACTTTATTTGAACATACTCCATAAAATGAAGTCGTGGTAGCAATTTCAAAACAGGCCCCCGTTTGTGATTTGAAGACAATTTCAGAACCTCTTTTGTAATGGACTCCAATGGGAGTTTCAGACGGCACTCTCTCTGCTTCTGGACACTTAGAGAAAGAACCATCAGACCTGTCACTATGAGAGTTACATTTCCTGAAAGAAGACAAAAATACCTACGTTTTGATGTATAGTTTGTTTATGTAAGATTATAGTTGACTAATGGAAAGAAGGAAAAGAAGGAAAGAAGTTGCTAAAAGTGGCTGTGATGTCACCCACTCTAGCTGCTCCAACATTCCGCAATACACACTTGAAGGGAAGTTTTAAGTGGCTTCCATTCATTTTCTATGGGAAGAAAAATTGATTAAAAAGTGAAATATCATAAAAAGTATAAAAGTTATTACTGAGAAAAGTAAGAGCCCACTAGTCCTAAAAGAGACCTACGTTTAGGTAGTGGAACGAAGTTTCTACGACAAACGGTGCAGGAGTAGATAGTGACCAAAAACGGTGAAATAACAAAAATAATAATAAACATAAACATCTCATAAGCTGTGTTACAGCTCTCCCACTAAATATCATCTGAATAGCAGTTTAACCACATGGACGTGCTCCAGTCTTTGATGAAACTTTGGTGGTTAGTAGATCTGCTGCTATTGGTCACTCACTTTATTGATACGCAGCAGAAATGGAACAAACACAATTGTGTGAAAATCATTACTGGCCAAGCCAGACGCTCTCAGTCTCTAGATCCATTTCCAGTCCTGAGGCACACAGCCCTCCAACAGTGCCATCCTCAGGATATCATATTAACGGTGCCTCTCCAGAAGTCCACCTCCCTTCCAGCAGCTGGAAACAATAGAAGCATAGACATCAGTATTTCACAATGCTCCTGTGTCTTGTGTATTTGCATTTGTAGATTATATTCACACACACCAGGATCCATTAAGCCAAGCTAATACTTATCTGTAGCCTTCCATGTTTTCCAAGGAATTACAAATTTGGATTTAACAAGCATTTAGACTTCTAACTCTATTCTTTAATGTTCATCAAATATTTAAAGTCAGTTTCATATCTTCCAGTTTGCATGGGCCTCTCTCCCTTTTCCATCAGTAAGGCATAATTCTAAACTAATCCCATTCAACAGCAAAAACCCTCAGTATTGATATTGGTGATCTTAGTCTGGTAATACTCGATCACATTTTGTGGTATCATCCAGCCCTAGTAGGTGAGACTACAGGGTTGGTGGTTTGGTTCCTGTCCTCAAGGCTACTTGTCAAGGTGTCCTTTAAACACACACTGATACCCCATCACCTACAGTATGTGCAGCTGTCCAATAACAACTTCCTCACGGAAAGAATCAGCTGTTAAATATCAATCAAATATTGACCAAGAGATTGATCACATTGATCATTCACCCACTAGAGGATTTGGGATAATCAATCATTCTTGTCTTGAATTCTCTCTGCAGAGGAGATAGAAGAAAGTCCGACAGAGACTAATGACCAGACAGACAACTAGAGACAGGTGAACAGAGACAAACAGCAGACAGATGACTAACAAACACAGACAAAAACATATCTGACCTTTGACTTTGAGGACCATTGTTTTCTTCATGAGAATTGTTCCGTCCCTGTTGTAGACATAGCAGCTGTATTTTCCTTTGTCTCCTACTGTGGGGTATTTCAGGGTCAGACTGAGGTCTCCAGTTTTAATCAGGCTGCTCTTCATCTCGGTTCTGCCTCTGTAAATCTGGTTCTGTACTTCACGTATGCCAGAGTTATACACATGGACCGTCGTTATTGGTTCAGGCACCTCACATCTCCACCACACTTCAGCATCATGAGGAAGGTGAGTTGTGGTTTTAAAGGGTAGTTGGACAGACTTCTCTCCCTCCTGTACCTCGACTTGAGAGTCTGAGAGGACAACAACAACAACAACATCAGCTGGACAGACAGCAGCAGCAGTTTTGAGGAAAACCTGAAAGACAGAACCAGATCTGAGCAGAGTAACAGGTAATATTTCCAAGACTTTTTTGGCCCAAATACATAAATCCACTTTTGTCTGAATCTAGAATTAGAAAGTTGGAAGAAATATGAGTCTCGATTGCTGCTGTCTTGTCCACCTCTTTGCCTCTTTTTCATTTCAACAAGTTTGGACTTTCTGTAATTCCTGTTTTACTCTAGCTCACTGGATTGGACTTTTAATGTACTTTTATTTTATCTTTGTTTTAGCATTGTTTTATTTAGTTTGACATGGATTTTGAACTTCTTTTAGCCTAATGGAAATGTTTTCATTACCATCAGTTGTGTTCTCTGTGTTGGCAGGACCAACACAGAGAGCTGTTCTGTCCAATAAGGACAGACTTCTGAGGTCATTAAATTTAATTGTCTTCTCAGGTCGTCTTTAGTGTTGCTGAGCTTGCCAGTGCATTTTTTAAGAAGGTACCAAGCTGTTGACTTGGCCGCTCTTAAAGTTTCCGCTAAATCTCTCATAGTTTTGTTTTGTTGTATATGAAATGAGTAAAGTTTGTGAGCTAAATTTGAGCTAAAGTAATTTAGTAAACTGTTGCTGAATTCTGAACTGACCTCTGACCAGCAGCTCCACTTGTTTCTTCATCAGGATTTTTCCCTCCCTGTTGTAGACGGAGCAGGTGTAGATTCCTCCAATTGTGGGGTATTTCAGGGTCAGACTGAGGTCTCCAGTTTTCAGCAGGCTCCTCTTCCTCTCTGTTCGGCCTCTGTAACACCAGTCCTGTTTCTCCGGCTGGTCAGAGCCGTTCTGATAGACATGGACCATCAGGTTGCTGCTGTTCCTCCACTCCACTGTGACATCGTCAGTCAAGTGATCTGTGGTTCTGAAGGGCAGCTGGACAGACTCCACACCTGACACCACCTGTTGGACTAAGAGGACATCTAACCACATCACCTGGACAGACAATGGCAGCAGCACTAATAGTACTGATTAAATAAAGTGAAGCAGTTACAGACACAAACATATCTGACCTTTGACTTTGAGGACCATTGTTGTCTTCATGAGAATTGTTCCGTCCCTGTTGTAGACATAGCAGCCGTATTTTCCTTTGTCTCCTACTGTGGGGTATTTCAGGGTCAGACTGAGGTCTCCAGTTTTAATCAGGCTGCTCTTCATCTCGGTTCTGCCTCTGTAAATCTGGTTCTGTACTTCAGTTATGTCAGAGTTGTCCACATACACATGGACATTCATTTTTGGTTCAGGCAACTCACGTCTCCACCACACTTCAGCATCATGAGGCAGGTGAGTTGTGGTTTTGAAGGGTAGTTGGACAGACTCCTTTCCCTCCTCCACCTCCACTTGACAGTCTGAGAAGACAACAACAACAACAACATCAGCTGGACAAACAGCAGCAGCAGTTTTGAGGAAAACCTGAAGGACAGAACTAGATCTGAGCAGAAAGTAACAGGTAACATTTCCAAGATTTTTACACCCAAATACAATAACTTCACTTTTGACTGAATTTAGAAGTCAACATTTGAGGAAATCTGGGTCTCAGTGTCTTTTAGGCAGGCTTGAGGTTTGACGAATTGATTTTCCTCCTCTGGTTTTATAGATAAATATAGCTGGGTGTCACGTTCATAGCAACAGAAATGTAGTTAGTGTTTCCTAGTATCTCATGATGCAGATACTCTTGTGGGGCCTGTGGCCGGTGGCTGTATGGTACAAGCATGTGTGGGACTGGCCTTACGTTTAACTGCTGTATCCCCTGCTGCAGGGTGTGGGGTCCACGTCTGTTAGAGGAAGACCATTTACCAAGCTGCTTCACAGGGTTAGGAAGGGTTGCCGCTTTCTTGACAACCTCTTGCATCTTGTGGGGCCTTAACAAGTTTGGACTTTCTGCAATTCTTGTTTTACTCTAGCTCACTGGAATTGACATTTCATGGACTTTTACTTTATCTTCGGTGAATTTTAGCATTGTTTTATTTAGTTTTACATGGATTTTGAACTTCTTTTAGCCTAAAGGAAATGTTTCCATTATCATCAGTTGTGCTGTTTTGTTGAATTGCTCCATGTTGCTCTCACGTGATTTTAAGAAACGTGTCCACTCTCCTTACTGTGAAAACACTGTAGTTGGCATTACATTACATATTTTATGATTAAACCCATGTCTCTTGTCACCTCAGTCTGGAAGTTCAGTCACATGATAACAGGTGGTTCAATATGAATGGAGACAAAAACTGACTCCTGCTAAGAACCAGATGTTAGATGATGTAGAAGCTGGAATCAGCCTTTTTCCTGTCATTACCAACCTGTCAATCACATGATGAGGTCACATAATGGTAACTGAGCTTTATCCACGATAAGTATCAACAAACTCCATCCTCTGATGAAGAGTGTGAGGTGTTGAAAGCTCGGAATAAAGTTTGTGAGTTGAGTTTGAGCAAAGAAATTTGGTAAACTGTCGTTTGAATTCTGAACTGACCTCTGACCAGCAGCTCCACCTTTTTGTTCATCAGGATTTTTCCCTCCCTGCTGTAAATGGTGCAGGTGTAGGTTCCTCCAATTGTGGGGTATTTCAGGATCAGACTGAGGTCTCCACTTTTCAGCAGGTTCTTCTTCATCTCTGTTCGGCCTCTGTAACAAAAGTGTTGTTTCTCCGGCTGGTCAGAGCCGTTCTGATAGACATGGACCATCAGGTTGCTGCTGTTCCTCCACTCGACTCTGACGTCTTCAGGCAGGTGATCTGTGGTTCTGCAGGGCAGCTGGACAGACTCCACTCCTGACTTCGTCTCCACCTGTTGGGCTGAGAGGACAACAAACCGCAACATCACCTGAACAGGCGTTAGCGGCACCCGAACTGACACCTTTTCTATGAGTGTATGATTTTTAACTTATAGTAACCTAATCAAATCTCATAGCCTACTCAAAGGTCTCTGACAGAGAATTATTATTACTAAGAGAAATTTAAAACATGTCAACCGAGACTGGATATGATCAGATCCTGTCTGCTGAAGAGGACATGTCATTTGGCACGGTGAGAGTGAGACAACAAGAAAGCAGAAACCAAGAGTCTAAATGGATTCAAATGTGGCGTCCTTCCTTGGTGAGAACCTAAAGAGCACTCAATGGGTATATTTTGAGATAACATTATTTGGGGAAGTGTAAACTCTGAACTGACCTCTGACTATCAGCTCCGCATTTTGGTTCATCATGATGTTTCTCTCTATGCTGTTGGTGGTACAGGTGTAGGGTTCAGTACTTGTGCGGCAATTCTGTGTCAGACTGAGGTCTCCAGATTTCAGCAGGTTTCTCTTTATTTCTTTCTGACCTCTGTATAACCTGATCTGTTCCTCAGGCTGATCTGAGCCATTTTTACACACATGGACCTTCATATCGCATCCGCTCCCGCACTCCACTGTGATGTCTTCAGTTGGAAGCACTCTGGTTTTGCCGAGAAGCAGAAAAAGCTGAACAGATTTCACCCCTGAATCCACCTGCACCTGTTGGACTGGGAGGACAACCAATCATATCACCTGAATCGACAGCAACAGCAGCTCTGACACAATGTATTTGGGCGTATGATTAAAAAAAATATTTTTAGTAAATAAAACATTTATTAACTGTCTCTGAAAGATTATTCTGAAAGACATGTCAGTTAGTAATAGTGAGGTTCTTTTGGCTCCATCAGTTAGCTGGATTACACACACACACACACACACACGTACCTTCGTGCTTTAATTTCCTCAGATCACCTTTTATTCTCCACAGATAAACTCCAAGACCAGCAATGACCAGCAGAGATATGAGCAGAACATTCAGAAGAACCAGGTACTCAACCACAAAAGTATAAGGTTCTGTGGACAAGATAGACAGGATCAACAAAATGGCCGTTATATGCTGAGTGTAATCCAGATCCAAACTCCTGATTTACGTGTAGCTCACATGCAATATGATGTCATGGTCATGAACTGGTGTGAAATATAAAGGGACACTAAAAATAAATGACAATTTGATCTATTTACTACAGACTGGCATAAAGTAAGTGATAAAGAAAATTACATTCAATTTATTGTACACAAAATGTCGTCATAAACAAGATGTAGAAGAGTAACAGATGCAAAGTGTTTAGTTGAAAAAGAAAAACAGAAGCTGAACTAAAGTGTCTGGTGAAACCGTGGGACAACACATTACTGTTCCTACAGTAAAGACCACACTAAGTGACTGTACATTGGTTGTTCATAATAAATTTGTCAATTTATTTGTCAATTCGCATAAACCAATATCAAAGGCTCTCTGCAAACATTTTTCAAAACCATGACGGAATAATTTCCCATATTCTTAAAATGATTGATTGTTACCAAGATCTGTATCTGAATTCAGCTATTTTTCAGACTCATATGTTGTTTGACTTAAGTTAAAAATTGGGGAATTCAGTTGTAGCATGTTAACAACGATTTGATTCAACATTAATTACTTACATTTGTTGTAGTTAAGAGCTATTTCTGCATGTGTGCTATGAATCATGTGCAAACCTTGTCACAGCACGTTATCACCTATAAGAAAACCCCCAGTCTGCACAAAACCATAACTAGCTGAAGACCTGAACTCATCTGCAGATATGACTACAACCATAACACACACTCACACTGTCTGCGTAAAATCAGACACCCAACAAACTAATACAACCACCTCCCCCTTCCAGCCCTTCAGATCTGGCCTCTCTGACTTTATCTGCACCACTCTAACATACTTCTCTGCCGCTCCAGACGTCCTCATAAAATACCACAGCTCCTCTCTCTGCACCCTGTCATACGCTTTCTCTGAATCTACAAAGACACAATGCAACTCCCTCTGACCTTCTCTGTACTTCTCCATCAGCGTCCTCAAAGCAAAAACTGCATCTGTTGGACTCTTTCTAGGCATGAAACCATATTGCTTCTCACAAATGTTCACCTCTGCCCTTAGCCGAGCTTCCACTACTCTTTCCCACAACTTCATTGTGTGACTCATCAGCTTTATTCCTCTGTAGTTGCCACAGCTCTGCACATCTCCCTCGTTCCTAAGAATTGGCACCAGTACACTTCTCCTCCAGTCCTCTGGCATCCTCTCACTCTCCAAGATCGTGTTTAACAAACTAGTCAGAAACTCTACTGCCACCTCTCCTAGACACTTCCATACCTCCACAGGTTTGTCATCAGGACCAACTGCCTTTCCGCTCTTCATCCTCTTCAACGTCCTCCTCACTTCACTCTTACTAATCTTTGCTACTTCCTGCTCCACACCAGTCACCTCTTCTACTCTTCGTTCCCTTTCATTTTCCTCATTCATCAACTCTTCAAAGTTCTCCTTCCATCTTCTCATCACACTCCTGGCACCTGTCAATACATTTCCATCCTTATCTTTAATCAAACTAACCTGCTGCACATCCTTTCCATCTCTATCTCTTTGTCTGGCCAACCTGTACAAATCCACCTCTCCCTCTTTAGTGTCCAACCTAACATACAAGTCCTCATGTGCTCTTTGTTTGGCCTTTGCCACCTCTACCTTCACCTTACGCTGTATCTCCCTGTACTCCTGTCTACTCTCTTCAGTCCTCTCACTGTCCCACTTCTTCTTAGCTAACCTCTTTCTCTGTATACAGGTGGTGGAACTTCCTCGTTCCACCACCAAGTGTCCATGTCTACTTTCCTCTTTCCAGATGACACACCGAGTACCCTCCTACCTGTCTCCCTGATCAAATTAGCTGTAGTGGTCCAGTCATCTGGAAGCACCTCCAAACCACCCAGAGTCTGTCTCAACTCCTAACATTGAACATCACACCTTCAACTTCCAGCTTCAGACTCATCAACCTGTCTGATACTCTTTTCACCTCTAGAACATTCCTCACAAACTCCTCTTTCAGGATAACTCCTACTCCATTTCTCTTCCTATCTGACCCATGGTAGAACAACTTGAACCCTGCTCCTAAGCTTCTAGCCTTGCTACCTTTCCACCTGGTCTCCTGGACACACAGTATGTCCACCTTCCTTCTCTGCAACATGTCAACCAACTCTCTATCCTTCCCTGTCATAGTCCCAACATTCAAAGTCCCTACTGTCAGTCCTACATTCTTAGCTTTTCTCTTCTCTCTTTGCCTATGAACACGTCTTCCTCCTCTCCTTCTTTGACCAACAGTAGCCCAGTTTCCACCCCATAAGTCAGGCTGTGATCAATCCGGTATGGAAGAGAGTGTTACTGGCCCATCTGAAGATCATCACAGGCCCCCCTGCTATACCTCCCTCCGTTTACCTACAGAGCAAACATCTGGACTCACCAGGGACTTATGCAAGACTTTTGTTTATTGATTTTCACCCAGCATTTTACTCAATAAAACTTGAGATGGTTTGTGAACCTTTGGTTCAGTTTCACTTTGCTTTCTGTGTCTGCCCCCAACTGTCATGAATTATAGGCTTCCTGACTGACAGGAAGCTGCTGTTGAGGCTCCACATCCACATATATGAGGTATACATGAGAGCCACTAGAAACCAGATTCAACTTTTATGTCCCTACAAACATACTGGGGCATCAACAAATGTTTTGGCATATAAATGTGTAATAAAATTCAAAACTGGTTCGTTAATTTTGTAATTATTAACACACATAAGAATTATTAATTAAACAGCAAACTTTTGTTGTGAGAATATTAAACAGAAAAAAGTGCCCCGCAGTGGCATGCCAGGGGAAGGCAGGCGAGGGTGGAGTGTTTTGTTTTTTTTTCTAGAGAAGCAGACAAAGCATCGTAGTAGCACACAGCAGATAACACTATATAATGAGTAGGAGGTGACTGTTTCACAGCTGCGCTAATACATTAGTTAAGAAGATTGGTTACAAACTGTTTAGGTTGAAATTCACTGAGATGTATTTGTTTTGGAACTACTTAGGTAAAGACTTGGTTGTTGCCGACCTTTGACCTGCAGGTGTACTTCTGTCAGTGTCCGTTCTTCTCCGAACATTGTGGCCGTGCAGATGTAGGTGCCACTGTCAGAAAGTCGTGGTATTCTCAGGTTCAGGCTGAAGTCTCCAGTTTTTTGTGCGTTAATTCTCATTGATGTTCGGCTGTTGTAAAGCTGGTTTTGGTCTTTAAGATCGTCACCATCCTTTACTCGCTTGTGGACAGTTGAAGGATTGAGATTCTTGCGGCTCCACGTGACTGTTGTGCCTCGTGGTACAAAATAGTTCCGACAGGGCAGCAGGACCGAGTTTGCTCCTGCATGCACGTCCACAGGAAAGGAACCCTGGGTAACTGAAGACAGAGAGACCGAAAAATTAATCAGCTTTGTTGTTATTTCTGGACAAACTGGACTTTGGACACTTTAAAGAATTGCTGAAGCTTGATAAACAAAATGAGACAGAATAACTCGCATCAATAATGTCTACAGTGTGAGACAAGTACAGTATGTAACACTGGGACAAAGTGTAAGATGGTGCAAGAGGAACAACTGCAGATAGGATTGTGGCTGTGTCATCTCCCAGTCACAGCGTCACAGGTGCTTCAAAGAGAACTATTCAGTCCTTGCAGAAGCAGAGTGGGATGGTGTCATTTTTCTCCGCATGAAGTGAAACACATTCCCAATTATAGTTAATTTCTCACACAGTTGTTACTTGTTAACGTGGTGATTTTCATTGATATGACCTCAAGGCACAGCCAGAGTGAGGAGGGCGTCTTGTTTGAGAACCTTAGAATTGCTTCTCTTCTTTTTGCAGATGACGTGGTTCTGTTGGCTCCATCCGACCTACATCATGCGCTGGAGTGGAAGTAGTTTGGATGAGAGTCAGCCCTTTCAAGCCTGAGGACATGGGTTTCTGCTGGGAAATGCTGAACTGGTCCCTTTGTCTTAGGAAGGAGTCACAGCCCCAAGTGGAGAAGAGTTCAATTATCTGGGAGTCTTGCTGAGGAGTGAGGGTAAAATGGAGTGTTTGTGGTCGAACAGGCAGATTGGCCCCGATTCAGCACTAAAACTTGAGTTATGGTTTGGGTCCACTCAGTCTACACTAAACACTACACAAATAGACTATGGTGCTGTGAGTATTTATACATGTGTCTGTGTTGCTCTGCAGTAGAGCCAGTGCTTTATGGTACTTTTCTCTGCATCTTATTTGTTACGCTTTGAAACAGAAAAGGAAGGAAGTATAACATTGTTTAAGAGGAAACAGGACCTGCAGTAGTAGACAGAGGAGTGGGTTGGTTCACTGTAGCTGCACCTTTGATAAAAAGTTGCATGGTTGCATTTGAAACAAAATGCTGACATTTTAAATTTAATCTGATCATTTAAATTTAGATCTGAACAACCTCCAAGTGTTTCAGACTTTACTCAAATTATAGAAAAATGTCATCATTAGTCAAACAATGCAGCGTTATATGGAAAAATTTGTTATATTTAAAGAATTTAAAGCTCCACTTTGAACCGAACTGACGTTTTTTTGGTTGTATTTTTACTGAGTTGCAGTTTGCCTGCAGCTCCATAATCCCGACCACTCTGAAACTGAACAGCAGTCCTGGCTTCAGAATGAATTTATGAAGCACCCAGTCAGGTAGAAAAGGGTTAAATAAATGCAGACCATTTACCATAGAAGTAGCAATAACAGTAAATATGTTTTCTGAAATCTTCCAGTACCAATAGCCGAACTCACAAATGTTTTGACCTAATATATTTTTATTTTCATAATGTTGCTCCACAGTAATATGTTGCCCATGGTCATTTTTAAACACAGGACGACCACAAAGTTCTGATACAGGTTTTACTTCTGCCATCCATGTCTGTCTCTAGTGCTTCTAGTCCTGGTTTTGACAAGAGATTACGTTCCTTCCTTTCATAGACTGTGATATGCTGTGTCTGACTCTAATGTAGATGTACAATCTCTCAATAATAACAGTTTAAACTCAGTACCCATCTGAATAAGATACAGCGATCTTACCATGTACAAGGATCACAAACACCACCAATCTCTTCATCTCCAAAGTCTCCTTAAACCTGCTTCTTGCTAAACTAACAGGAGCTTCAGGACATTGCCTTTTATTTGGGCCTTGAGGGGGAGGAGCGACATTTTTTATCCATTAGTCACTGTTACTGTAAAAACACTCTATGACTTCTGGTCATTTTTTTACGGTATGTTCATATTGAAACAAAACTTTGTGCTTACTTACCATAAAGAAGAAGTGATTCCTGACTCAGAATACTCTGGAATTTTGTCGCCACACTCTTATCTGAGAGCAGTCTCAGACCCCGATGCAGAAAATATCTTACTAAACGGCTCATGTTTTTTTTTTTTTTTTTTTTTTGTCCTTTCAATTTATCCTGGGAGTTCAGGGTCGCCACAGCGGATCAGTGTCCACATGTTGTTTTTAAAAGTTTTTACGCTGGATGTCCTTCCTGACGGAACCCTCCCCAATTTCAGCTGTGCAGTGCCGGGCTTGGACTGGCACTGCTGGGGAGGGGAACCGGCTGTTAGGGGGTTCAGTGTCTTGCCCAGAGACACTTAGACATATAGCTGGGGCCGGGGATCAAACCACTGACCCTGTGGTCTGTGGACAACTGCCTTTACCAGCTGCCCCAAATAGCTCATATATTAACTGTACCTAAACATATTTCAATCTCTACGGGTTCAAAACCATCACCATTGATTATAATGGATTGGTGCCACTTGCAGTCATCCTGCCCACCTGCTCCCCACCTCATTTTCACTTAATTTACCAGGTCAGGACCTTCTGCTGGTTAGTAGACCGCTCTGTTTCTTATTGTTGAATAATTCCCAGGAGATTAGATGTGATGGTGCTTTTTAACTTTAGATGTTGTTAATACAAAACTGCTGGCACATTTTCTTTTGTCATAATAATAAAGGAGCATTGAACTCAGAATTCAGAAATGAGACTTGTTCATTGGAATGTTTCAATTTACTGGTAGATGATCTGACCAGGAAGTGAAAGTCTGAGGCTTCCCAGATTAGTATTTTACATGAGTGCCAGTTTCATATTCGTGTGTGTTTTGCACATATTATTGCCAGTAATAAAGAGAAATATAACAGCCAACCTAACACACTGAGCCCATAGGTTAACATGAGAACGCAAACTTTAATATTCATCACTTTTGATGGATATAGTCACACAGCTCAGGAACCTTCCAGCAACATAGGACCACAGCAGAGCCCACTGCCTGCAAAGAGACGGCCCTGACTGCAGACTGGAGGACGGTCTGCAGCCTCTTAACACTTAAACAGTGTTTAAAAAGTTTCAAACCCCTGTGTAAACCATCTTTTAAACAATAATCGTCTATTATTAGTGGGCATCAGGGAGATGCTAATGACAAGCAGGGTATTTTAGGAACTTCCACAAGAGGTTTGATGTTTTAAAAAGTTACTGCGAAAGAAAAGTAGTGAACTCTTTTGCAACATAAAAACATTTTATCCAGATCTATGGAAAGTAGTGAATGAATTAAGAGTCAGATCAAATATACAAGTTTAGTGGAAATAAAAGCAGTTTGCATGTGTATCCTTGATATTATTTTTTAACACTTCTTATAGTTGCTCCTGCAACTAGTTATAGAAATGTTGCAGTGTGATGAGAAATATTATCTACTGTTGATTTGGATGCAGCTCAAAGACAAAAAAACAGGCAGGTACAGTTTGATGAAAGTGAGAATTCGGGTTTCTAACCAGTCTCACCAACATTTTGGTTTATTAACCCGTTTGTTTGCTGCATTTCTGTAACTGGAAAATCCCCTCGGTTACCGGAGGAGCTTTACAGGATCTGTTTCAATGAGTTCAGTAGTAAATGTCACACGTAAAAAAACATCAATTCTATCCTGTATGTGTAGAATCAAGAAAGGCCTCAACAGTTTCTCTGAGTTTCAGAGTTTGTCAGAGTCTGTTTACCACAACCTGCTGCAGTGGTTACAATGGGTCACCTGCACATCTTTACTGTTGCTAAAAAGCTGTTTAAATCATTCAAATGTGGTGGAGATGGGAAGAGATGAAGGGTGAGAAAAGACACCCTAGCTGGAGGAATCACATTACGATAATTACAGTTTTCTAGCGACTCGGTGCAGGATCTGCTATTTCACCAGCTGGCAGACCTGTACTGGCCTGACATGGCAGCAGCCCTGAGTTACTGTGGCAACGCTCTTACTCAAAGTCACCAACACAAAGGCAGAGCCAATAACACGAGGTGGTGGCTGCGTCCCCCAACAGTTCCCACTGTGTGATGTCAATGTAGTATTTTTTTCATTACCATATAAATGGAATTGTAGCATTGTAGGCATTGATATGCTGTTTCGTTCTACGTGTCAGACAACAGGAGCTAAAGGACCAAACACAAATTCAGATATATCAGCAAAACGTCAGACATCATTTTATAAAGGTGACTTATGAGTTTGCATGTTGTCCCTGTGTCTGTGGTGTCTCCAGGTGCTTGGACAAGCAAAGATCTGCAGGTCAGAAGGATCGGAAGCTACATCATGCTAATTAGTGCTTATGTCTGTCTCTACCTGTGAACATCAACATTGGGGCTCTGGGAGCTCTGCTAAGTGTTTGACTTGTTTTGCTGTTGAATTGCTAAATGTAGATTGAATCACATTCTTTTAGTATTTATGAGCAATGACGTTGTGTTAGTCCACACAAACAGCCGTCCAAGTGCTGTGAAATCCCTGCGGGCTGCAGAAGCTGCTGAGCAGTGTCAGTCTTTCAGCTCTGGTCTGGCTCAGGTCTTGCGTATCTTGATGAAGCTTTGGGTTCTGTTGGCAGGAGCATGTTTCTAACTCTCACAGCTTTTCCACCAGTGTGCCACACAGCTCCTCTTCTTTCTTCCATCTACACTACATCCCTGGGTTCTAGCATCTGGTCACATGGTCTGTCCTATCACTGCTATGCTGATGAGACACAGCTCTTCCTGTCCTTTCCACCAGATGACTCCACTGTCTCTTTAATCACTTCTGCCTGTCTCTCTGACGTCTTTGCTTGAATACGAGAAAGACATCTTCAGCTCAATCTATCCAAGACAGATGTTCTTGTCTCCCCAGCCAGACCAACACAGACAACACAACACAACTGACTGTCCCCACTAAGTCTGCCAGAAACATTGGGGTCATCATTGAAGACCAACTGAGCTTTACTGACCACTCCTCTGTCCCTCAGGCAGCAGATGTGCCCTCTAGCACTTCAGAAACATCAGACCCTACATCTCTGAATATACAGTAATATATTGTGCAGGTGCTGGTCATATGTTGTCACAGCTACTGTAGTGTCCAGCTGACAGAACTGTCCACATGCACAAGCCAACCCCTCCAGATGATCCCTAACGCAGCAGAACGTCTCATTTTTAATCAGCCTAAAAGGACACGTCACATCACTCTTCCGGCAGCTGCCTGCATCACCTTCAAAGCTCCAACTCTTTCTTTTAGAGGGGTCAACTGAACAGCATCTGCCTAGTGATGCAGTACTTCTGTAAGTACTTCTACTTACTAATAATAGACTCCACTGTTGTACAGCGAACCTAGCAGGTTATCTAATAACCCCCAACCTGCTGAATACGTACATTTCTATATTCCTGTATATAACAGCAGGACCCAACATTGGGATGAAGGCCTTTCACTGTCAGCTGCTCAGACTGGCCCCAGAAACAAGGCCAGCCAGCGGTTCAATACAATAGACCTGCTCTATCTCGTCATTACCTGCATGGTAATGAGTGTTTTTATGTGGATAAAGTTTTACTTTGAACACAAGCCTGCAGGAGGACATTTTTACACACGTCCTTAATCTTCTGTCAGTCCTAACATGCTCAGCAGTCTGCTCACATTGCACTTTCATTTAAAGTGCTTTACAATGTTGCTTCACATTCAGCCATTTACATACACTCACCCACCAGCGATGGCGGCTGCCGTGCGAGGTGCCGCCCACCTGTCCCGTCGGGAGCAACATGGGGTTCATGGTTTTGCCCAAGGAAACGGTTAATGGATGACTGTAGAGGTTCACTGAATCTCTGCAGCATCTTAACACAACAAGACTACAGCTATCAAGTCCCACACTACACTACAGGGCCGTCACGCACAACCACCCACACTGTTCAGCACACACACCTTCACACTTTGGACTGATGGTTAAAAGTTGGTAAGCTGCTACACATAATATAGAAATATATTCAATATTGGTTTTTTAATTATCATTATTATGGAATCAAGTCAAGGAGCACATGTGAAAGCACTCGACTTATCAAATGTGACGAATTATTTACAATATTACATACAGGCTACGTGTCCTCATCTCCGTCTTCAGTTTCCTCCGACTCCATGTGTTGTTTTAGTAACTTGTTGCAATTAGCTGAAGATTCAGTTTGGTACAAGCATAACGTGCTGATTCATCTGCCAACATTAAATAGAACAAAAATGATGCCCATCTACAGCAGCCAGTAGAGACAAAGCACAAACCTGCTGCAAAATGATAAACACATAATGAGGAAACCCGAGGACCCGGAGAACAAGCCAACTCCCAGGCAGCGAGCAGGGAGAACTAAAACCTGTAAAAAAAAAACTCTTGACAATTTTTTAAATTTTCTTTTATTGTCTTTGCTTGGTGCAAAGTACAGGACTTGAATTGAATTATCTGTGCAATATAAACAGAGCCAGCATCATGGCCAGACCCTCATTCGGAAATGTGGTCCTCTCCCCAAAAAACGTAAATCGATCAGTGCTTATGATCAGGTTGTTACTTATCAGTAACTGTTGTTATCGAAGGTGTTGAACATGAAATCTCTGGCTCCATTCATGCTCTAATTGCACCCTCTGCTGGCTAAACATCGGTTTGGGGTTCGGTGTAACTACATGACTGCGGTCTGTCTCACCAGTAGAGTTGTGTGGTGTGCTTTTGTTTTTTAAACCAGTGATCTTATTCACTTCATCCATAAAATAAATAATAGTAATAATTTGCAGCCCGGACTGGCACCCTTTCCCCGTGGTCCGGCTTGAAAATAAAAAATGGACTCCTGAAAACATCACCATCATCTTTCTGCTCTCAATGACAGTAGAGATGAGATTACAGAGTCAGCATGTTAAAAGAAAAAGATAAAGTGTCTTATTTTCTTGATCCATTGTCCATCAGCACTTTGACTTTCATTTTGTCTCTGATTCAAAGTCAGATCAGATCAATGATCAACGATTGATCAACAGACCAATCAAACCAGTTGGTTACCCATCAGACAATCATTGGAGCTGCTTCTGTCCTGAATTCTCTCTGCAGAACAGACAGAAGACAGATGAAGGCACAAACCACAGATGAAAAAACAACCAGAGATCATCAACTATTCACAAAGCAAACACAGATAAAATAATAGAGACACACCTTTGACTGTGAGCACCACCATTTTGTTTCTAAAGATTTCGCTGCTCTGAAGAATGCAAAAGTATCTTCCTGTGTCTTTGACTGTGGGGTGTTTCAGGGTCAGACTGAGGTCACCAGTCTTCAGCAGGTCTTCATTCATCTTCGAGCAGTCTTTGTCAGGCTGGTCGGAACCATACGAAAACATGTGGATCATCACCCAGCCTACAGGTTCATCACGCTTCCACTCCACTCTAGTGTCCTCGGGCAGGTCCCCTGTGGTCCTGAAGGGCAGCAGGACAGACTCCTCTCCCTCCTCCACCTCCACCTGACAGACTGAGAGGACAACAAAGCACAACATCAGCTGGACAGACAGCAGCAGCAGTTTAGAGGACACAGTTGTAGAGAAAGCTTAAGGACATAACCAGATCAGAGCATAAGGTAACAGGGGACAGAAATCTAGAAACTAAAAGCAGCTTTTGATCAGAGTCTTGATGCTGTTGGGACGTTTTGTCCATGTGCTGCTTCCCAGTAATGTCTCATCTCAGTGTTGACCTGCTGTCTGTTGTTAAAGGATCAGTTCCTGTTTTCAGAGGGTTTATCATGAGGACTGGTGGCTGATGGAGCCTGAGTCTGATGGAGCTCTTCTTCCACTTTCTACATTGATCCCATTCAACACTCAGCATCAACCTGATGCAGCTGCTGCCAAACCAAACTCCATGAAGAACTGACTGGATTAAAGCCAATGAGCCTCTTTATGGACTGAGAGCAGCTGAAGCTCATTTCAAGCTGAAGCTGATCTTTCTTCTTTTTCCAAATCAAAAGTTTGTGGCAGAAACATGATGTTTGTTGACATGAAGTCATTTCAAGAAAGACGCTGTTGTTGGTTACACTGACATTACAGTTAGTGTAGGTTTATAGGTGAGTTATACTGCTAATGGGTGTTAATGTGAGTGGTTTTCTCTTCGTGTGTCCCAGTGATAGACTGGCGACTAATGACAACTGGGATCAACTTCAGCACGTCTACAAGCTTTAACAGGATCGGTGGTTCAGCTAATGGATGGAAGGGTGATTGTTATAGCTGAGATTAAGACTGGATACAGGAATTGTTAGTTTATCATAAAGACTTTAAACTGACCTTTGACCGTGAGCATCACATCTTTCTTCATCAGGATGTTTCCCTTGTTGTAGACGGTGCAGGTGTAGGTGTCTCTGTCTCTGTCTGTGGGGTATTTCAGGGTCAGAGTGAGGTTTCCAGTTTTCTGCAGGTTTCTCTTCATCTCTGTTCGTCCTCTGTAACGTATGTGCTGTTTTCCAGGTTGGTCAGAGCCGTTTTCATACACATGAACCTTATAGCTACTGTTTCCCCACTCGACTCTGACGTCTTCAGACAGACGAACTGTGGTTTCACAGGGCAGCTGGACAGACTCCACCCCTGAATCCACCTCCACCTGTTGGACTGAGAGGACAACAAAGCACAACATCATGTAAACAGACAGCAGCAGCAGCTCTGACACATTTTGTTTGTTTCACAACCATTACAGCTGCACAGAAGCCACATTAAACCACAGCTGTGTAAAGGATCTTCTTTCCAGCTCAAAAACATTGCCAAACTCTGTGCCACTTTCAGCCTATCTGATGCAGAAAGGCTCCTCCAGGCTTTTGCCTCCTCAAGGCCTGAGTGCTCCAATGCACTTCTCATAGGGATCCCTGGTTTGGTGTTTTTTTTTTTTTTTTGTCCTTTCGGTTTATCCTGTCAGTTCAGGGTCACCACAGCGGATCATTGTCCGCATGTTGATTTGGCACAGTTTTTACACCGGATGCCCTTCCTGACACAACCCTCCCCAATTTCTACCGGGCTTGGACCAGCACTGCACAGCTGGGGAGGGGAATGGGCTGTTAGGGGTTCAGTGTCTTGCCCAGGGACACTTTGACATATAGCCAGGGCGGGGGATCGAACCACTCGCCCTGGTAAAGACGACTGCCTTTACCAACTGAGCTACAGCCGCCCCCTCTTCAGGATCCCTGGTAAGAGTCTATAAAAGCTCCAGCATATACAAAAGAGCACTGACAGGATCCTGATGAGAGTGTGTAAACATGAGCACATCACTCCATCCTCAAGTCCCTCCACTGGCTCCCGGTCTCCTCCAGATTTCAATAGTCCTCACCAGCAGACCACAGACTGTGCGCGTGGGGAAGCATCTCTCCCCCTCATCACACCGAGTCCCGTCTGGTGAACTTCATTCTCGCACAGGACTGAAAAACAGCTTCTACCATTGAGCTGCTGCACTCTTGAACACTACAGTTATAAGCTCGTTTTTATATTTTTATATTTTTATTTCCTTTTGTGTAGATTACTTATACAGTGTGTGTGGTCCTCAGGAGGTGCTCCAACAGAATTTCACTGTTTATGTACAATGACAATAAATATCTTATCTATATACTAAAATTGCTTTACTAACACATCAGTGTATCCATGGCAACGCCTCAAGCAACCTCCTCCTACAATAAAGGGTGTTGTTTTCCGTCCTACCACTGACTCATGAGTCACAAACGGTGAGCCACATCCTTGTTTTCTGGCCTGCAGCAGTTGGAATCATGGAATCATAAATTTCCTAAATACCTATTCACAAACGGCAGCACTATCTGCATCATTGTTCACAAGCTTCGTCGTGTATTTAGTTAATGTCTGGAGGATCTAAAAGTTTAGCCACAACCTAACTTAAAAGACAGTTCCCTCTCCACTGTAGACGGTGCAGGTGTATGTTCCTGTGTCTTGGTATGTGGGAAACCTCAGGGTCAGACTGAGTTCTCCACTTGTCATCTCTGTTCGGCCTCTGAAAAATCTGTCCTGTTGTTCAGAATAGTCAGAGCCTTTCTTAGACACATGGACTTTCAGGAATGAGGGGTCACTAAGGCTCCACTCCACTGTGACGTCTCCAGGCAGATGAATTCTGGTTTTGCAAAGCAACTGGACAGATTCCACTCCTGAATCTACAGACACCTTGTAGACTGAGAGGACAAAGAATCACAACATCAGCTGGACAGACAGTAGCAGCAGCTCTAATGGTAACAGGTCCTCACTGTCCCGTCATTCTCTGATGATGATGATTTGTTTCTACAGTTATCAATTTAGTGATAAATTCTCAGTTTGATCCTCAGCTTTGTCACTCACAACAGCAACATGAGCAGAGATGTCAGCTATTAGCATTATGGGTAATGTTGAAGTAGTGACATACCTGACAGGAAATAATGACAAAAAAAATAAAAAAGACCAACAACAATAGCAAAAAGAACAGGGACCAGAAGAACTTTGTTCCACTTTATGACTTGTTCTGTGGAGAAAAAGAAGAAAAGTATGACCTGTGACCTCTGACTTGTACAGTTGTGATTTTGATCAGTAGTTACAGCAGGTTTTAGGTTTTGTTACTGACCTTGGACCTGCAGCTGTACTTGTTCCATCTTCAGTTCCAGTTCAAACTCTCTGATGGTGCAGGTGTACTTTCCACTGTCAGAGAGCTGGAGATTTCTCAGAGTGAGGCTGAGGTCTCCAGAATTCAGAGCATCAGGCTTCATTGATGTTCGGCCACTGTAAAGCTGGTTCTGGTCTCTGAGATCTTCACCGTGATGATGCAGATGGACGGTTGTAGGACTTAGATCATTGCGGCTCCAAACGATGGTGGTGTCCTCAGTTAATGGCCAATGGAACAGGCAGGGCAGCTGGACAGACTCCACTCCCTCATACTCCTTAACGTCAGTATGCAGGGGAACATTCACTGGATGGAAAGAGAAATTTGAATCAGCTGTGAGCTGTGTCCCATTGATCTAACTGAAGGTTAGAAGAGCTCCTGGACCTGGACTAAGTTTTTTATAATGAGTATAGGATTTTTGTTCCTCAACATATTATTTAATACAAATCCAGCTAGTACAAATGTTCCTTAGTCATAAATTAATAGAAGTTAATGTTTGATTATTTTTTAAGGGAAATGCAAACTTTTGCACCAATACAATCTTTATTATTTTACTTCATTACACCAGGTGCAGACAGGCAGTGTCAGTTCCTCCTCTGACATGTTAGCAGAGCTCAAACTGGGCTGGGACGCAGTAATTGTACACTTTGGTGTTCTGGAACATCTCAGAGACGCATGTTAGAGTGGTGCAGGACATGTATGGGAGCTGTAAGATACTGGTGAGGTGAGCTGTGGGTGTAAGAGAGGAGCTCAGGGTGGAGGTCTGCTCTGGAAAGCAGAGGAATGAAGCTTTGTACTTTTGCTTAACTACAGTTTTTAAGTGCTTCATCCACCACTGCTCTGACATAATAGAGCACATTCAGTTGCTACAAATGTGCTGTCATCACCAGATGTGACATTTCACTGTAAGAGGATGCAATCTTTTGCACCCAAAGTAGTTTGTATGGTTAGTTACTGACCTTTGACCTGTAGTTGTACTTCGTTCACATTTTTGTCCTCCTCATCCTTTCTGATGGTGCAGACGTAGGTGCCACTGTCAGAGATGCGGAGTGTTTTCAGAGTGAGGCTGAGGTCTCCAGTTTTCAAAGCGTCGTTCGACATCGACGTTCGGCCGTGGAAACGCTTCGTTTGGTCTTTACCACCTTCATCACCTGTCCTAACATGCTTATGGACAGATGAAGGACTGAGATCTGTGCGGCTCCACACAACTGCACTGACCTCAGATGCATAACGTATCTTACACGGCAGCAGCACTGATGTCTTTGACATGTTCACCTCCACAGTGAAGACACCCTGGGAAACTGTGAACAGACCTAGAAAAACAAACAGGAGTCAGCTTTGTGTCCCAGTGTCCACAGAGTGAACTGCAGTTCATAAAGCCCAAGACCTATTGTGTCAAAGGTTTAGAAAGTATTGTATACACTTCCTCTGATCTGTGCCTCGCTGCACTTGTATCATTGAGATCTGATGAGAGAGTTTCTTGTCCTGACGTGCAGTGGGAGTTATATGAAAAGGTGTGTGCCTTTCTACAACGTGTCCAACCCCAACACAATTTGGAGCAACAGCACAGGGTCCTAAATAAAACTTTTTGATTAATTTCCAAAATTTCTGAAAGCACGTTTTCATTTTGTCTATGCTAAATTATTGTGTGTAAGTTAAAATTCAATGTACACAGCGTGAGGGCTTGAAAATATTTTCTGAGGACTCCCACACATTCTTCTCTGCTTATATGTTGGTGAATATTTTATTTCACACTGTCTTACACCTGTAGACAAAGCTGTTAGTCAGACTTTTATTTATTTCATTAATTTTTTTTTCTATTTTACTACTTAGTCAGTTTGAGGTTCTTTCAGAAAAAAAAGGTATTAACACATTTGTCATCTCAGTTTTGTTATATAGAGGTGTCCCTCCAGTATCTGCTAATTCCAAAAAATTAGGAACACTGAGTAAAATGTGAATAAAAAACTGATTTGTATGTTTGTCTTGAGAGGATAAAACTGAGAAATGTTTGAAACTATTTGATATGTTTACCACTGTGTTGCATTAAAAACACGTGCTTGTTTTAGGATTACAGCTGCTTGACAGTCCCTGCTTTACAGATTCTGAGCCATTCTGTTCTAATATCTGCAGAATGTGGTTTGATGTGTTGCTAAAATAATCAAGTCCTTCCTAGAAGAAGACGTCTGGAAAGCAGCATATGTTGCTCCTGGGAGGGACACACATGATCAGCTGAGGATCCACACTTCAGGACGAAGTTAAGTTTAACATGCAGATTTGATTTCAACATTATTCTGTGCACAAACATGATTAGAAATGAATAGTTTTTGAATTTTTGGGATCCTTTTTTCAACCATTTGACTGAATAAAACCGGGTAAAACAAAAAAGTCTGTAGATGTTTACAAAGTTTTTGCCAGTGTTTGTTCTAAATGTTGTATATATATATATCTTTAACTTGCACCTTATAGACCATTTGACCAAACTGAGCACTGGTAAAAAGGAAAATAATGGGACAGATATCTTACTCGTTGTTAGTGTTAAGTTTGCATCTTTTACAGAAGAATTTGTAAAATAAAAACTGTTTGTATTGTATATACCTTCATTAATTCATGTGCAAAGATTACTCAGCGGCTAAATGGTTTCAAAATAAACCTCCAAAAGCGTAAAAGCAGTCAGTTGAAACTTATTCCGCCCCTTAATGTGCTTCATTTACATAAAAGTAGGATAAAAGTAAAACGTAGAAAATCTTACACTGGGGTAAAACCTAATATATGAACCTAAATATCTGTCAACTTATTTTCTAATGATGGAAATCAGCTTGTTTTCTTGTTTCAACCTATTCCAAAGATAATTAAACGAACACTCGTTTCCTCGTGTCCGTTACCCTCAGGAGAAAATGTTGGATAGGAGAGAGGAAGCTTCTCTTACCGTGTATGAGGATCACAGACACCACAAACATCTTCCTCTAAACACACCATTTCCATCAGCCCTCTTCAAAGTAAACTTAGGCCACAAGTAGCAGCTTCAGTATGTCAGTTCACACCCATTTCATAATTCTCTACTGACGCTTTACTTTCACTTCACTGGAAACTTTACTTTACTTTCACTTTGAACTACTAGACGGTAAAGCAGCAGGCAGAGCAGCTTTCACACAACAGAATCAGAACCAGGTCAGCTACAGTACAGGAGACAAAGGCCCAGCTTCGTAGAAATCTCCTGTGAGCCAGTGCAGCGACAGCCCAGCAGGATCCAATATATCCACCAGGAAGTGAAACTAAAGTAAAGCTGTAAACGTGTTTACACCCCCAGTCTTCTAAAGGAGGAGCTTCAAACAAAATGAAGGACCAGCTCTCAGGATGTGGATCACTCCTGACAGGGGACGTCACTGACTCTGGACTGGTTCTAACCTAACATAGTAACTTTTGGGTTGAAATTTCTTCCTTCTGTTCCCAGTGATTTGTTTTTGTTGCGTCAGCTCGCTCACTCTGTGTTAGTATATACAGGTCATACTGCGTGTCTGCAGTACTCACTGACATCATATGACAGTAGTAGAAAATGAAGTTTTTAACTGTTAAAAACAGTTAAAAACACTAAACATTAAGACATAATGGTGGCAACAAAGTTGTCTAGTAATCTGCTCATAATATGAATTTAAAAAAGTCAAAATGATATTTTAGCTGTAGTTGTGTAGCTTTCCAGTGATGCACTTATTAACCCAACAGTGATGAACAGGAACAGGCTATAGTAAGGAAACTCAGAGAATAACTAGCAGAACCTTTATGGTGAGTTAGTTTATGGTTTATTTGTCATGTGCAGGTTAACACTCAGTTAACAATGCAATGAAATACAAGAAAAACCAACCAACTCACTAATAAAGAAAACCGTCAATATAAAACCAAGAAAAGTATGAAACAACAGAAAGTTGGCTATATACATGTGTAAGCTACTGAAAGATATTACACCATTTGTACTTTAAAATGGTTGTTAGGACATTTAAAGGAGGATTTAGGACACTGCTGTGTATCCAATCAGAACTAAAAAAAAAAAGATTAAAAATAATTTGATTTTGTTTATTATTAACTGAACTGAATTAAGTGAAGTGTCCAATCTGCTTCAAACTACAATACTGTCAAGCCTCCTGAGGTTTTCAGCTGAAAACTTAAAGAGGCCTAAGTTAACTGTAAGGGATACACAGATGAAGTCATTCATACACAGTGGACTGAAAACCACAGACGTCAAAACAATAGGTTTCATTATTTTTATGATTTAACTTTTTCCCCTCAGTTACTAGAAAAATACTGTATTTTATGTTTATATATCATTATGGACACATAAGCTACATAAAGTACATCGGGTTTAGACCAGCTCCACATGGCTAATTGATTATTGATTATTAACAAAGTGATTAAAACAACAGGAGCACATTGCTAATTTCAGTTTAACATGAAACACACCATGACTGTGGCTGCAAGTGACACAAGACAGGAGCTGATTAGGTGGCATCATTTGTTAGTGTAGCGTTTTAAAATAGCCCAATAAAGGTTGTATATGTGTCCTCATCCTGTTTCCATATTATTCGTTAGTCCCCTTTAGTTTGGTTTCATTCTGAGGCGGCTGGGTTTGCATTTAGCTGTTTATGTATTTCCTATACTTAGGGACTTATGGTTGGTCTTTGTTTGCCCCTTTGTTTCGTATTTTGTTTTTTCCCGATCTTATTTCTGCACGTTCCCCTTCTTACTTTATCACCAGTGATTGATTATTAGTCTTTCACATGTTGGTGTTACTACGTAGTTCTAGGTTCTCATTTGGCTAGTTTGTTTGGGTGGCAGGTTGACACCAGGACTCAGGTAGGGGTGGAATCAAGAGAGGAGCAGCAAGCTGATCAAGAGAGAAATGTGATGGTGGTACTGTTCAGATGTTTCTGCTTGTGGATTTAGTAAGTTATATTTTCTATTTTTGTGTTTTGTATTTTAATGTATGTAGTCAAAGCAGGGGCTTAAATGACTCTGAGCACCACTGTTTTCTCTCTTAAGAGCGTATCCCTCCTCCAGACTCCACATCTGTATGTTCCTGTGTCTCCATCTGTGGGGTATTTCAGGGTCAGGCTGAGGTCTCCAGTGTGAAGCAGGTTTTCATTCATCACTGTCCAGCCTTTGTAAAGCTGGTTCTGTTCTTCAGGGTGTTCAGAGAAGTTCTGATATTTGCAAGCCAACATTAGTGGTTTAGTTCTGTTCCACTCCACTGTAGCGTCCTCAGGCAGGTCCCCAATGGTCGTGAAAGGCAGCTGGACAGACTCCTCTCCCTCCTCCACCTCCACCTGACAGTCTGAGAGGACAACAAACCACAACATCAGCTGGACAGACAGCAGCAGCAGTTTAGCAAAGTCCTATCAGAAGAAGTGTTTACATTTCATGAGATGCAAGAAAGAGAAGAAAGGACTTTTTTTATATATATTGATTTAAGTGCATAGGAAGTTGTGGAAGAATTATTTTTTCAGGATTTTAACACTAGATTAATAGAGAAAACCCAATAAATCCCCCACTGAGCATCACTAAGCAACAGTAGAGGGGAAAAACTCTCTCCAGCAGAGCCAGGCTCAGGGTGGGTGGCTGTCTGCCTTCACCAGTTGGGGTGAGTGAAGAGAGAAAAGATTCAATATTCAGACAACTTTAATAATCCCAGAGGAAAATGACCAGCTGCTCTCTGGTTCAAAACAACATAAAGAACCTCATCAACACACAAAACACTTCTACATCTGTCAGTAAGAACAAAGAAAACCTACAGTGTAACATGATTGTCCTCTTCTTATATCAGTTGCCCCTCCACTTTAGAGAAGGTGGGTGTCCACTAGGACAAAGGATCTTCTGTAGCACTATGTGGAGCACTTGGTAGGATTGGTAGGCACTTGGTGGATTTACTGATTTGGGGGCCTCAGGAAATCCCAGGTATACGATAAATGTTGCACTGTCACCAGTTTTCTAAAAAGCTGGGGACACAACTGAAGACTAGCAAAGACTGTGAGAACATCAGACAGAGACTGGGTCTTAGGACTAAAGACTAGAAACGTGAGGCAGCAAACACTAAAGGACTGTTTCTGCTCAGTGCCAACTAGGCCGGACTGGCACTGACCAGGACCAACTAGGCCATCACGACTGAATCACGTTCATAATTGGCTCTACAGTTTTTTTTAATTAATTTCTAATTCCATTGGTTTGTTTGTTCAGATCTAATCAAAGTGATGTTCTGGTAAAGTAGCTTGTAGCTTAAAGCATTTTGCTTTGTTCTAGATCAAAACATCATTGTACATTAAATTAACGCAGGTAATTACTTTTACATAAACATACAAAAGTCACAGGAATGTCAAACGATATTTTCTGCATCAAATTGAAACTTTCTAAAATGATCCATGATTGATGATGATGATGATGATGATTCAGTACTTAGCTTCACATGAATTCAGAGGCAGGCAGATTTTGCAGCTGATTGCCAAACAGTGTTTGTCTCACTTGGAATAAGTGTGAGACCTAAAAAAAAGATCTGACAGAATTGAGAGCTAATATAGTAACACATGTTCCAGTCTGAAATGTCTCAGTGTTGTCTTTGGTGTCTGTTCAAACACCAGCAGAACTGACTGCTCATTCACATTACTATCAATAACAGCAATATTTATTTTATTCAAACAGACTAACTTCTAAACAGTTAGCTTAGCATAGAGACTTTAAACTGACCTTTGACCTGGAGCCTCACATCTTTCTCCATCAGGATGTTTCCCTCTCTGTTGTAGATGGTGCAGGTGAAGGTCTCTTTGTCCCAGTCTGTGGGGTATTTCAGGGTCAGACTGAGGTCTCCAGTTTGGAGCATGTTTGTCTTCATCTCTGTTCGTCCTCTGTAAAAACTGTGCTGTTGTTCTGATACACATGGACCTTCCAGCAGTATCCACTTGTCCACTCTACTGTTACGTCTTCACGCAGGGGAGCTCTGGTTATACAGGGCAGTTGGACAGACTCCTCCCCTGAATCCACCTCCACCTGTTGGACTGAGAGGACAACAAACTAAAACGTCATATGAACAGACAGCAGAAAGAAGAAATGTTTACGACCTGGATCCTTTCCTACCGAGCTGTTGTAATACCTGACAAATGTGGTTTTACAACGTGTTCCAAAAATAATCAAGACTTGAAAAAGACATCGTCTGGATGGCAGCTTGTGTCGCCCTAAAACATGCAGATATCATTTAGCATTAGTGGAGCCTTCACTGATGTTAAGTAGGCTGCGTTCTGAGATCGAAGTGCTCTGCTGGGATGATATGGTGCTATGAGGTCTTTTAGGGGGAGTCAGTCGCTCGGTCGCAGTCTCAGTTTCAACACCTGATATGTTTTCACTCACTCCACCTTCTTGTGCTGGGTTCATTCATTTAAAATGACACGTTAGTTCATTAGTTCCTGAATTGTGATGATTGAATATCCCACCAGTCACTAAGGCAAACACACACAGGCCTGTTGATGATTGATGTTCACGGTTTTTCTCATGTAGAATACTATTTTCTATTGTCCGACGGAGGAACTGGAGAATGAAGAAAGCGTCAGTTCACAAGAGTGTTTGACCGACTTAGTGCAACTAAACACAGCATGCAAAGACGTCCCCCGACATCCATGTTGCATATGAATTATGAGTTGCTGTTCCAGTGCTGGACCCACACAGGTAGAATGTGGGGCTACTGGAACTAATGCTGGATCGGTTCGGAGAAAGGAAGGTTTTTCTGCACGAGGATCACAAACGCCACAATCATCGTCCTTTATTTCCTGTGGAAACAGCCACAATCTCTACATCAGTCTCAGTAAAAAAGTTCATTCTTAGCTTCAGGACATTTGTTCACAGGCTTGTTCATTTGCTTCATTTGTCGTACGGACACTTTAATTTTCACCTTTTTTCGATGGTAAAGCACCAACAGGAGGTGGGAAGTAACCAAATAAAAACAATTTGTGCAAATTCTCATGTATAATGTCGAACCCTGCATGTGTTCTGTTCAAAAAACGAAAGTTAAACACAATAACTTTTGAAAATAGATAAAAGGCTCCTAAAAGATTTTGGTACTTTGTTTGATACCACTCTGCAGAAAATATCTTACTAAATGGCTCAGGATTTTTTTTCTTTTTTGTCCTTTCGGTTTATCCCGTGAGTTCAGGGTCACCACAGCGGATCATTGTCCGCATGTTGATTTGGCACCGTTTTTACGCCGGATGCGTTTCCTGACGCAACCCTCCCCAATTTCTACCGGGCTTGGACCAGCACTGCACAGCTGGGGAGGGGAATAGGCTGTTAGGGGTTCAGGGTCTTGTCCAGAGACATATAGCGGGGACCAGGGATCAAACCACTGACCTTGTGGGCTGTGGACGACTGCTTTACCAACCAAGTTGGTAACAACGAACAGGGGCCGGTCACCATGATGGCCAACACATACACCATACACCATGTATGACAGAACAAAAACCGCTAACAGAACCACAACATCTAAACACACTAGAATCATTAACATAACACAAATCACACATGTTCAACACGTTCAAACACACAGAACTATTTACATGGCTTTACCCATAATGCCCCAGGCTTGATATCACTTGATGTCACTTTGACATCTGTAACACTTTGTTTTATGTCAACAATTTCAATACATCGGTTTTGGACATGGTTAACATAGGAGTCCTTCTAGGGAAATATCATACACATTGTTGCAAATGCAGAAAGGCAAAGTCTTCCTTAGTTTTATCAATGACTTTAAACCTGTTTGTCTGTATACTCACAGTATGGGTAGCAGGAATGGCCAAAAAGGATGAGTAGAGGCTTGAGGGTTGTTGCAAGCAAACAAATGTAATCGCTTTTAAAATTACACAGAGTTAATAGCTTTTATTAATTAACATAGAGTTGAAATATAACAAATATAAGTCTTAAAACAATAAAAAAAAAAACAGCAAAAAATAAAATGTGAAATTGTACATTTTCCTTGGTGATTATTATAATTCAGTATTTGAAATATAATTGAAAATATATAGAACACTGGCATCCATTTGTAATGTAACAAATGTTTCTAATATGATATATTGGAAGGTAGCCAATAACACAAAATCTCATCACATTTCCATTCTGATTAAAAAAAACTTTCAGTGGATTGCTGTTTATATTAAAGAGAAAAATAACTTTATTAAGATTTTTAATGGAGTAAAAGCAAAATCCCCCCCAAATCAGCATAGTAACTAAAGCTCTTCATGTTTGGATTCTTACGTTCAATTCTTTCTGGTTTACAGTAAAGAATGTAAGTTAAATATAAATTTGATTGTTTTATGTAATATAGTTTTTTTTAAATAGGTATATATCCAAGTATTACTTCACCAACATGACATAACCTGAAATACAACATTACCATGTCACAAAAATGTCAAACTGAGATACAGCCAACAAAGAGATGGAAAAAAAAATATTTCAGTAAAAGTTCAAAAGTAAGATATAGAATGTTTCCAACATGACAGTGATATTCTTGATGATAATATCTTCACATTTACTTGCAAGTATATAACTGTACAAAAAAACGACTGTACAGTAAAAATGCTTCAGATAAAGTTTGGTTATAGTAGAAATGACTCTGAACAACAATGCATTGAACAAATCCTTATTGTGAACATCCAAACATGAGGAGCCTGTTAGTTACAATGCTGACTTTGAGGGGGGGGCTCTGCCTTTACTTTATTAAAAAACTGAGCGTCTCCTCACTTGTGTCCTAAGACAGACATTGTTACTTTTTCATGAGGAAATATGAGCTTTTTTTCCCCAGTTCTACTGTTGACACAAGTTCTATGTTCAGAACGACTGACAACTTTTGCAGGATAATTAAAGTCTAAAAAAATGTTTAAAAAGTAGAAGCTGATCTGGTGATTGTAGTAAATGTTTGGAGAAGTGAGTGTTTTAGAACATGTGATAAACTTGTGTGTAGTCAGATCAAAATAAAAGACAAGGTGTCCTTCTGTCTTCATCCACTGTCCATCAGCTTCTTCTTTTTCCTGTTGTCTCGGATCCAAAGTCAGATCAGATACGTAATCAAAGACTGATCAAAATGTTTCATCTATCACATGAGGTGCTACTCTTCCCAGTCTTCTTACTGCATCCTGTTTGCATTGAATTTTCTCTGCAGAGGAGACAGAAAACAGTCAGAGACAGATGATAAAACAACAAAAGATAAACATGGAGCAACAAAGAACAAATACAATCAAGAGCAAAACAACCAGACTGCAGTAGTGAAGAGTATAAATACACAAGTATTTTCTATAGTAAAGTAGTCACTGACATTTCTACTTAAGTAAAAGTAAGAACATGATTTATATTTTACTTAAAGTATTAAAAGTAAAAGTAGTCTTATGTACTATTGTTTCTCTTTTTGGGGCATTAATTATTGGTAATAGCCAAAAAAGATGAGCTCTTTTAGCTATGATCTGATGGTTTTTTTCTCAGTTTATTTCTAAACCACTCGTGACATCACACTGTGACATTAACAGTCTAACAGCACTCATTTCATAAATGAAATGCTGATACAGCCACTTTAAAAATGTCCAGAGAGCTGAAAATGAGCTGAGGATGCACTGAACAAAGAGCCACAGAAATAAATCTCTTAACAAGGAGAAAACATCATCTCGGAGCTTTAGTTTGTTCTTTGCTCCTGTTTTAATCCAAGTCTACACAGCGTCTGTCTGACATCTCTGCTTGGAGCTTTAAGGACCACATCTCCTCAGTCTCTAGAGCAGCAGATTTGCTCTTTACAACATCAGGAAGATCAGACTCTACATCACGGAATATACAACCCAACTCATTGTACAGGTGCTGGTCACTTTGGTCACGCTTTGTTGATGGGGTTACCAGTATCCACAATCAAACCCTTGCAGATGATCCAAAACACAGCAGCTCGCCTCATTTTTAATCAGCCAAAAAAGACCCATGTCACACCACTTTTCAGATCTCTACACTGGCTTCCTGTAGCTGCTCGCATCAGGTTCAAAGCTCTGTCTCTTGCTCACAGGGTTGTTAACTCGACAGCTCCCGCTTACCTCAACTCACTCATTCAAGTCTACAATCCTTCCCGTCCACTGCAATCTGCCAATAAACAGCAAAACTCCTCAGCTCACTGATCCCATGATAGTGAAACAAGCTTATAAACTCGCTTACATGCTCAATAAACTCACTCCCAAATATTTAAAAAACTGCTAAAGCAGAACTGTTCTACTCTTTACTATGCACTTAAATCTTTTTTTTTAAATCTGTTCTTTCTTGCACTTGCACCTCATGAAACAGGAACAGTTCTTCTAACAGCATTTGGCTTTACTATTTTCTCCTTGACTTTTTCCGGCTTGTACTGTGGTAAAGGTGGAAGTGCCACACTGAAATTTCTGCTATAAAGTAAAAGTACATTTCAGAAGTTAGTTGTTTTCGTTTCTTTCATTAGATTTATTTTGGTCTGTATGTGTCCCCACAGTTCTCCTCCCCTCCAGCTGAGGCTTCCCACCACTCAGTTCCACCTCAGTCTGTCTCCAGTCCCTCAGTTAGCACCAGTGAACTCACCTGATTCACATCATCCACTTATTCTTGCTTTACTTCCATCCCAATTGTTAGTTGTTAGTGTGTCTGTCCATGTGTCCTGTTTCCCTGTTCTCGTTCGTTTTCCCGGCCGCCGACTTTAGAATCGTCTTAGTGCGTTAGTTAGTGTCGAGGTTTGTTTTGTTAGTTAGTTAGTTATCGGAGTAAGTTAGTCTCAGCTTTTAGTTAGTTCGTTTTGTTTTTCTAAATTGTTACTTATTCCTCCTGCCCTCAGCAGCCAGCGTTTTCTGTTTGTTCTCTTTCCTCTGTAAGTTACAATTCTATATTTTTTTAAATAAATCATTTTCTTCACTTCCTGTCTCGTGGATGCTAGTATTAAAAGTAAAGTACTTCTTCTCTACCATTCTCTTCCTGTCCATTTCGGTAAATCCCTGCTGCTTTATGTGTGTTGTAATGTAAATTAACAATTCATTCCATTTACATCACCATCCATATTATTTCTCAACAATCACATGCAATAGCTGTTGTCCCTTAAGACAATGATAATGACCAATTAGTTATGTTTTAAATTAATTGGCAGTCCATCCATTCAATTCGCTACTGAAAAAAGGGCCATTAAACACGTCATGTGAATTAGGCTCTGATGCTGAAACAGGGTTTCATTATGTTACGTAAAACTAAAATGTTTTTTCCAGAACTTCACTGGAGCCATGACTCTTCAAACTTGCATTGCAAATGTGAGCTCTATAAATGCTAAATGTTCTGTGCTTATACAGCACTTTTCTATTGACACAAAGCGCTTTACACGGCTTCTTATTCACCCATTCACACACCAATGGGGGAGCTGCAATGCAGTTGGCCAACACTCACCGGGAGCAACTGCAGGATTAGGGGACGACCACTCTACCTCCTGCACCACAGCTGCCCCTGAATAGTCATTTTGTATTAGTCTCTCCAGTGCACTCAAAGTATCCCACAATGCAACACTAAACACAGAGAACATGGCATGTACACTACTCTGTAGAAGAAGAGCATAAAATCGGTTGACGTGAAACTTGTTATTAGGGTTGACAGCTAAATGGCCAAAAAGGTTTTCTACAGACAACAACTGTCCTCATTAAAATGAATATGCTTTAGCATAAGGCGATGAGGGAGTGACTAACACTGGATTCATGCTGGATTCAGACTGTGTCACAACACCCTGTACACTCCCCAATCATCCTTGCTTGCAGCTCTGCATTGTCGTGGCACACGGCTCATAATTGATGATAGGCTGCCTGGTCAGAGGGAATCCTGATCCACCTCCTTCCATTGTGCACCGCTAATAAAATGTCTGTTTCCCAAAGACCAAAAACAACATAAAAGCCAACACAGCTCACCACACATTGTCCAACATTTTGACAAAGAACCATGACGTTTGCTTGCTTCTACAGCAGCCTCCTGTTTGCTGCTGTAAACAGACAGATAAACACATCTAGCATTTATCCTCATACTAACCTTTGTCTTTGACCACCACCATTTTCTGTCTCTTGATCATTTCCTGCCCCAGCTTGACTTCACAGAGACATCTATATTTTCCTTTGTCTTTGTCTGTGAATTTTTTCAGGATCAAACTGAAGTCTCCACATTTCAGATCTTCTTTTATCTGTGTTCGGTTCCTGTAAAACACATCCTGTTGCTCAGGCTGCTCAGAACTGTAAACAGTCATGGATCTGGGATCCTCATGGCTCCAAACCACTTTGACATCCTCCGGCTGCCAAGGGATTTTAAAGGGCAGCTGGACAGCCTCTCCTTTCTCCACCTCCACCTGATAAACTGAAAGGAGAACAAACCACAACCTCAGAGGACAAAGTTGTAGAAAAAGCTGATGGACAAAACCAGATCAGAGCAGAAGGTAACAAGGGAAAAATGTCTAAAAGAAATTATCAGTTTTGATTTACATTTAGTCATTTGTCAGGATTCACTCAGCTCCTCACTTGTTGGATCAGCAGAAAGTCAAACTCTGTTTTTCTGCATTTACTGATTCAAATGACAAACGTGGTTTAGCTTCAGTAATGACAATTCATTCTTTGAGTAACTTGTTGACTAATTCAGCCACTTCATATAAGAAACTTCCTGACTCGTAGATGCTCTCAGAATGGTTTGGTAACCATGGTAACTGGGGTTAGGAAGTGATTTAGGAAAAAGACCATTACAGATTAATAGTTCCTAGGAAAGTTCCTTAGGAAAAGTTTATTAACCTCCTAAAATCTTAAACTTTAGAATCACTGTCAATATTACTTTGGTTAATTTGTAGCCTGTAGTTGCACTTTTGCTTTACACAACCATCAAAATGTTTTGTTGTATTTTGGGGTCATGGAGAGGCTTGTGGCAGACCTGCTGATGTCAGCACAGTGTAAAGACAGGTAACCTCTTGTCATGATCCTGCAACAAGGATGCCAGGTTCATTTCAGAAGCGGGGGTCTAAAATATGTACCGTGAGTGTGTGTAGCTGTAGATTGGGGTACTCAGGGGAACTTATTCCAGGTCTTCACTGCTCTTCCCACTGCTGATTGCCTACATCAGTTGTCTTATACGAGGACGCATCGACATGTCCAACCACTGAGCATGGTTGACTGCTCTACCAACTCAAGTTGAAGCCACCTGAATATTTAGGAGTTCCTATTAATGGTTCCTCAGAAAAAAAAACGTGTGTCAGATAAATCATCTGTCACTAGGTAAGAAATGTGGGACAGACTTTTTCTGATTCATTTTGCTCCTAAAGCCGCAAATTTCACTTTGAAACAACTTCACCCAATCTTCTAATTAGCTTAGAGATTTAGTCGTCATAGAAAATGTGACTTTTGTTTTAACACACTCACATAATGGAAAAGTTTATATTGAAAACGTGTTTCAGTATGAAATGTCTCACTGTCAGTCCAAACAGCAGAAATGACTGTACTCACTCACTTAGTTTGATTGTTGCAATGTCTGTAATATACGTGCAGCACGATGCTCCGTACTAATGTGTTCAGAGGATTAAAAGCGATCGAGTGGGCTGTTTTTCTCGAACCTTTTTATTTAATTTTTTATTAGTTGCACAGCTGCAATGTGCTGTAAACAAAACACTGTTACCCACAGCTTACATTTCTACCATTTTGTGCCTCCTGTGCGCTGATCATGCACAGAAATCGAGCTGGTTTTCACACGTGAGGACAGTTGTTACTGGGATTATCCTCAGCTGTGTGTTACATGTCTGAAAGGCCACTCTGGACAATGTGAGAGGCTGAATTCTCCTGACATTGTCTACAGTTCATATGTGAAACAGGCTTAAGATTCGTGATGACCAGACACAACAACTAACATGTATTTTCACTGACCTCTGACTTTGAGCACCACTGTTTTCTCTCTTAAGAGAGTATCCTTCATCCAGACTCCACATCTGTATGTTCCTGTGTCTCCATCTGTGGGGTATTTCAGGGTCAGGCTGAGGTCTCCAGTGTGCAGCAGGTTTTCATTCATCATTGTCCGGCCTTTGTAAAGCTGGTTCTGTTCTTCAGGCTGTTCAGAGAAGTTCTGATATTTGCAAACCAACATTAGTGGTTTAGTTCTGTTCCACTCCACTGTAGCGTCCTCAGGCAGGTCCCCAATGGTCGTGAAAGGCAGCTGGATGGACTCCTCTCCCTCCTCCACCTCCACCTGACAGTCTGAGAGGACAACAAACCACAACATCAGCTGGACAGACAGCAGCAGCAGTTTAGCAAAGTCCTATCAGAAGAAGTGTTTACGTTTCATGAGATGCAAGAAAGAGAAGAAAGGACTTTTTTTAATATATAGATTTAAGTGCATAGGAAGTTGTGGAAGAATTATGTTTTCAGGACTTCAACACTAGATTAATAGAGAAAACCCAATAAATTCCCAAATAGGCCGGACTGGCACTGACCAGGACCAACTAGGTCATCATGACTGAATCACGTTCATAATTGGCTCTACAGTTTTTTTAAATTAATTTCTAATTCCATTTGTTTGTTTGTTCAGATCAATCAAAAGTGATGTTCTGGTAAAGTAGCTTGTAGCTTAAAGCATTTTGCTTTGTTCTAGACATTACATTACACATTAATTACATTAAATTAACGCAGGTAATTACTTTTACATAAACATACAAAAGTCACAGTAATGTCAAACGATATTTTCTGCATCAAATTGAAACTTTCGAAAATGATCCATGATTGATGATGATGATGATGATGATTCAGTACTTAGCTTCACATGAATTCAGAGGCAGGCAGATTTTGCAGCTGATTGCCAAACAGTGTTTGTCTCACTTGGAATAAGTGTGAGACCTAAAAAAAAGATCTGACAGAATTGAGAGCTAATATAGTAACACATGTTCCAGTCTGAAATGTCTCAGTGTTGTCTTTGGTGTCTGTTCAAACAGCAGCAGTACTGACTGCTCATTCACATTACTATCAATAACAGCAATATTTATTTTATTCAAACAGACTAACTTCTAAACTGACCTTTGACCTGGAGCCTTACATCTTTCTCCATCAGGATGTTTCCCTGCCTGTTGTAGACGGTGCAGGCGTAGGTGTCTCTGTCTCTGTCTGTGGGGTATTTCAGGGTCAGACTGAGGTCTCCAGTTTGGAGCATGTCTGTCTTCATCTCTGTTCGTCCTCTGTAAAAACTGTGCTGTTCTTCAGGTTGGTCAGAGCCGTTCTGATAAACATGGACCTTCCAGCAGTATCCACTTGTCCAATCTACTGTTACGTCTTCACGCATGGGAGCTCTGGTTATACAGGGCAGCTGGACAGACTCCACCCCTGAATCCACCTCCACCTGTTGGACTGAGAGGACAACAAACCAAAACGTCATATGAACAGACAGTAGCAGCAGCAGCTCTGACATTTTCTTTACTCCACAAACAGCTGTACAGAGAGTTTACTCAGCATTATGACAGATGTAGAAACACAGATTGCATAATTAAAAACAGTACAATAATTGTTATTAGCATTGCTATGCTAATACGCTGTGTCTATACTGTCTGAAGCTTGGACTCAAGACGCACTTCAGTCCCACACACACACACACACACACACACACACACACACACAAGCTAACTTGAGACTCCAAAAGAGAAATTACACTCAACAGCATAAAATTACTCTGGAATCCTATTTAAAATACTTGAATTGTATGAAGGGCCAAAACATTAGAGCCACCTGTTCCTATGATCCACTCCATACGACTTCACCACCTACTATGACCTCAATCCTAAAAACGCAGACATTCTAACATTGTAAAAGTAGAATTCATCAGCTGCTGTATTGGATTGTACAGGTGGTCATAATGTTATACCTGATTGGTTTATGGGTTTAATTAAACATAAAGTTGTAAGCTGTAGTATAAAGCATTACCCTCTTCTGCTGCGTTATAGAAGCAGTTATTGTAGCTTAGCATGAACACTTCAAACTGACCTTTGACCTGCAGCTCCACTTGTTTCTTCATCAGGATTTTTCCCTCCCTGTTGTAGACGGTGCAGGTGTAGATTCCTCTGTATCCATCTGTGGGGTGTTTCAGGGTCAGACTGAGGTCTCCAGTTTTCTGCAGGTTTCTCTTCATCCCTGTTCGACCTTTGTAATTTTCATCCTGTTCTTCAAGCTGGTCAGAGCCCTTCTCATGCACATGGACCTTCCTGTTCCCTCTGTCCTCCCACACCACTTTGGCAATTTTATATCGTTGACATATCTTTTTACAGGGCAGCTGAACCATGCCTACCCCAGAATTCACCTCCACCTGTTGGACTGACCACAAACAAACCACAAACATTTAGAATTCAGACAGTTTGTACATACAAGTAACTTTGACTTGAGCAAATCTGACGTCACAAAAATCTGATAAACTCAAGTTTTTTCAAGTTTTTTTTTTTTTAAAAAGACAGAAAAAAAAAAGGTTAAATGTAAAAAGGTACATATTCCACACAGGCTACAGGTGCAACAGAAAAAGTGCAATCAGTGTAGTATTAATAATGACATACCAGACATGAATAATATAAAAACACGAGCAATACAAGAAGCAACCACGACACCCAGGAGACCCAGGAAAACTGTGGTCCAAAATGGAAATTTGTCTGTGAAGAAAAAAAAGGATTACATGACATCTGTCCTGCATGTACAACACTGAGCTCTGACCTGGATCTACAGCAGGTTTCAGAGGATGTCACTGACCTTCGACCTGCAACTCCATCACGTCAGAATGCTGGGAAACATTTACTGGACACAGAAAGAAGAAATGTTAATGACCTGTGTCCTAGTGTCCATCAATGTAACTGGAGATTCTAACAATTCTGACCAGAAATTCATCATTGCTTTTTAAATATGCAGTAGCTTGTTTAACTTGTCATTTTATTTGAGTTCATTAAAACTGAAGTGTTAGCACATTTGCAGTTACTAATGTTATTGAGTGATGTGTATAGTAAAGTGTCTGGGTGCAGGTCACTTCTATCTCAAGGTGGCAGCTGGACTGGACTGGACTTCTCTGATGAGCATCAGTTTTAGGTGGAGCTGTTCAGTGGCCACAGGTCAGACTGTGGTTGTGTTGAGCAGCTTTCAGGTGTGAATGTGTTGAGTGTGTTTTTCTAAACCACAAATTCAACATGTAAAAACTAAATATTTTACCAATGGACGTGTCTTTTGATTTAGGCACCGACCGTCTAGTTTTTATGGTTAGTTACTGACCTTTGACCTGTAGTTGTACTTCGTTCACATTTATGTCCTCCTCATTCTTTCTGACGGTGCAGGTGTAGGTGCCACTGTCAGAGATGCGGAGTGTTTTCAGGGTGAGGCTGACGTCTCCAGTTTCCAGACAGTCACTCCTCATTGATGTTCGGCCGTGGTAACGCTGGTTTTGGTCTTTAAGTTCATCACCTGTCCTGACGTGTTTGTGGACAGATGAAGGACTGAGGTCCGTGCGGCTCCACACAACTGCGGAGACGTAAGATGCATAACGTATCTCACAGGGCAGCAGGACTGATGTCTCTGACACGTTCACCTCTACAGTGAAGACACCCTGGGAAACCGTGAACAGACCTAGAAACAGGAAACAGTGTCCACAGAGCAAACTGCAGTTTATAAAACCCAAGTTGCAGTTTTATCATGGAGAGTTAAACTATGTCCAGTCAGTTCAATTTTCCACAGCTGCTCTCCAGTAAAGCTTTACATTCATCAAAAGAAAAACTAAAGCAAACAACAACAACAACAGCTAAAGGTCCCAAGATCTGGAATTTTTTTATTATAACACCAAATATTCTCAGTGTGTTTTTTGTCATTATGTTTATTGGGTGTAGATTTACAGTTTTATCCATTTGAAGTTAAATGTACAACACAACAAAGCCTGAAAACCATGAAGGGACATGAATAATGTTTGACAACTGTACCAGATTTTTGTGAATGTTTTTTAATCTCTGTGCTGATGTATTGATGAATACTTTAATACACACTGATTTACATTGTAGTTTAGCACCAAGTTTCAAGAACATTGTGACAGACACATTTGACATAATAATGCTCCACAGGCATCTTTTTCACTCCGTATTGCTCAATATGCTTCCAATATGTGTCAGGCCTGCTGATAATAGAAGTTAACGGTTTTCTCATGTGTAATCCGGAATAACTGAGGAACTGGAGAATGAAGAAAGCGTCAGGTCACAAGAGTGTTTGACTGACTTAGTGCAACTAAACACAGCATGCAAAGACGTCCCCCGACATCCATGTTGCATATGAATTATGAGTTGCTGTTCCAGTGCTGGACCCACACAACTAAAATGTGGGGCTACTGGAACTAATGCTGGATCGGTTCGGAGAAAGGAAGGTTCCTCTTACCGTGCACGAGGATCACAAACGCCACAATCATCTCCTTTCATTTCCTGTGGAAACAACAATCCAACACCACAGTTTCAGTAAAACGTTCATTCTTAGCTTCAGGTCGTCGGTTCACAGGCTGCTTCATTTGTCTTACGGACACTTTCACTTTCACCTTTCTTCGATGGTAAAGCACCAACAGGCGGAGCACTGGAGGTGGGAAGTAACCAAATCAAATGTAATCAAGTACAGGAAGGAGCCAGCTTAGTCCAACGCTGCACGTCTGCTCAGGACGATTCCACCTCGATATGAGCAGCTCGCCAAAATGTAAAACCTCCAAAAGTTCGCAAAACAACATCCATAGTGTGCGATAATAATGGCCACACTAATAATTTTATCTAGTGGGGTCACAAATCTTATAACGTGACAACGAAGCAGGCAAAATGAGACACAGGTGAAGGCAGGTAGGACACCACAACAAATACGCTGTGTGTCACAGAGGGCATCGGGCAGGGAAAACACCTGGGTGACGTAGACAGGTAGTGGGGGCGGGGCGGGGGCTGGCGGAGGGCACTAAAGTGGACTGAACCGGGGACAGGGTGAAAAAAAGACACCCAGGGCCTGTCTCATGACAAAAAGTAGAGATTTTATTATTAGTTTAATGTTAATAAAATATTTGTGCAAATTCTCATGTATAATGTCGAACCCTGCATGTGTTCTGTTCAAAAAACGAAAGTTAAACACAATAACTTTTGAAAATAGATAAAAGGCTCCTAAAAGATTTTGGTACTTTGTTTGATACCACTCTGCAGAAAATATCTTACTAAATGGCTCAGGTTTTTTTTTTTTTGTCCTTTCGGTTTATCCCGTGACTTCAGGGTCACCACAGCGGATCATTGTCCACATGTTGATTTGGCAGTTTTTACAGCAGATGCCCTTCCTGACGCAACCCTCCCCAATTTCTACCGGGCTTGGACCAGCACTGCACAGCTAGGGAGGGGAATGGGCTGTTAGGGGTTCAGGGTCTTGCCCAGGGACACTTGTGTGTGTAAACATGAGCACATCACTCCATCCTCAAGTCCCTCCACTGGCTCCCGGTCTCCTCCAGATTTCAATAGTCCTCACCAGCAGACCACAGACTGTGCGCGTGGGGAAGCATCTCTCCCCCTCATCACACCGAGTCCCGTCTGGTGAACTTCATTCTCGCACAGGACTGAAAAACAGCTTCTACCATTGAGCTGCTGCACTCTTGAACACTACAGTTATAAGCTCGTTTTTATATTTTTATATTTTTATTTCCTTTTGTGTAGATTACTTATACAGTGTGTGTGGTCCTCAGGAGGTGCTCCAACAGAATTTCACTGTTTATGTACAATGACAATAAATATCTTATCTATATACTAAAATTGCTTTACTAACACATCAGTGTATCCATGGCAACGCCTCAAGCAACCTCCTCCTACAATAAAGGGTGTTGTTTTCCGTCCTACCACTGACTCATGAGTCACAAACGGTGAGCCACATCCTTGTTTTCTGGCCTGCAGCAGTTGGAATCATGGAATCATAAATTTCCTAAATACCTATTCACAAACGGCAGCACTATCTGCATCATTGTTCACAAGCTTCGTCGTGTATTTAGTTAATGTCTGGAGGATCTAAAAGTTTAGCCACAACCTAACTTAAAAGACAGTTCCCTCTCCACTGTAGACGGTGCAGGTGTATGTTCCTGTGTCTTGGTATGTGGGAAACCTCAGGGTCAGACTGAGTTCTCCACTTGTCATCTCTGTTCGGCCTCTGAAAAATCTGTCCTGTTGTTCAGAATAGTCAGAGCCTTTCTTAAACACATGGACTTTCAGGAATGAGGGGTCACTAAGGCTCCACTCCACTGTGACGTCTCCAGGCAGATGAATTCTGGTTTTGCAAAGCAACTGGACAGATTCCACTCCTGAATCTACAGACACCTTGTAGACTGAGAGGACAAAGAATCACAACATCAGCTGGACAGACAGTAGCAGCAGCTCTAATGGTAACAGGTCCTCACTGTCCCGTCATTCTCTGATGATGATGATTTGTTTCTACAGTTATCAATTTAGTGATAAATTCTCAGTTTGATCCTCAGCTTTGTCACTCACAACAGCAACATGAGCAGAGATGTCAGCTATTAGCATTATGGGTAATGTTGAAGTAGTGACATACCTGACAGGAAATAATGACGAAAATAATATAAAAGACCAACAACAATAGCAAAAAGAACAGGGACGAGAAGAACCAAAAGAACTTTGTTCCACTTTACGACTTGTTCTGTGGAGAAAAAGAAGAAAAGAACGACCTGTGACCTCTGACTTGTACAGTTGTGATTTTGATCAGTAGTTACAGCAGGTTTTAGGTTTTGTTACTGACCTTGGACCTGCAGCTGTACTTGTTCCATCTTCAGTTCCAGTTCAAACTCTCTGATGGTGCAGGTTTACTTTCCACTGTCAGAGAGCTGGAGATTTCTCAGACTGAGGCTGAGGTCTCCAGAATTCAGAGCATCAGGCTTCATTGATGTTCGGCCACTGTAAAGCTGGTTCTGGTCTCTGATATCTTCACCGTGATTATGCAGATGGACGGTTGTAGGACTTGTAGGACTTAGATCATTGCGGCTCCAAACGATGGTGGTGTCCTCAGATAATGGCAAATGGAACAGGCAGGGCAGCTGGACAGACTCCACTCCCTCATACTCCTTAACGTCAGTATGCAGGGAAACATTCACTGGACGGAAAGAGAAATGTGAATCAGCTGTGAGCTGTGTCCCATTGATCTATCTGAAGGTTAGAAGAGCTCCTGGACCTGGACTAGGTTTTTTATAATGAGTATAGGAATTTTTTTTAGGATTTTAAGATGCATAACGTATCTCACAGGGTAGCAGGACTGATGTCTCTGACACGTCCACCTCTACAGTGAAGACACCCCAGGAAACCGTGAACAGACCTAGAAACAGGAAACAGTGTCCACAGAGCAAACTGCAGTTCATAAAACCCAAGTTGCTGTCAAAGGTTTAGAACTGGTTTCATACACCTGCTCTAATCTGGACCCTGCTGCAGTTTTTTATCATGGAGAGTTAAACTATGTCCAGTCAGTTCAATTTTCCACAGCTGCTCTCCAGTCAAGGTTTACATTCATCAAAAGAAAAACTAAAGCAAACAACAACAACAGCTAAAGGAATTTTTTACTAAGTTACCAAAAATTCACAGTGTGTTTTAATTTGTCATTATGTTTACTGGGTGTAGATTTACAGTTTTATTCATTTGTTGTAGTTGTACAACACAACAAAGCCTGAAAACCATGAACGGATATGGATAATTACTAAATTTTTAATAAATTAATAAATAACTGTACGTGATTTCTCTGAATGTGCAACCTTGTGTGCTGATTCAATTAAACTTTATTTATATGGCACCAGTTCACAACAAAGTCATCTCAGGGCACTTTACAGAATAAAGTCAAGACTATAAAGATGTATAAAGAGAACCCAACAATTCCCCCTTAACAAGCCATAGGCAACAGTGGAGAGGAAAAACTCCCTTTAACGGAAGAAAGCTCCAGCAGAACCAGGTTCAGGGTGGACGACCATCTGCCTCGACCGGTTGGGGTGAGTGGAAAGTGGAGTGGAGTTACGGGGAGGCAGTTGCTGAGTAGGTAGAGTGGCCCCCCACTGACCACAGGGTCGGAGGTTTGAGCCCCGCTCTCCCAGACCCCACGTTGAAGTGTCCCTGGGATCCACACTAAACCCTCAGCTGCCCATCCCCATCTGTGCAGTGCCAAACTAATAATCTTCTATCTGTTGAACACACATTTTTCTTCAGAGTGATGAACCTCACCCCATCGTTATTTCTGACACACCCCGCTTCTCTGTGGTGTTTCATACGCAATCATGATCCTGACCTGTTTTTAACATCATTAGATTTTGTCTTTTGTTGTTCCACAATGGTTTTTTTAGACATAATGCTGATACCACATTCAAAATCTTCAGTTTCAGTTCAGTCTTCAGTCCGTTTGAACACCTGATATTTTTTACAACTCCTTACATTCTCTTTACGTTTTACACAGCATTCTAACTTTTGTTAAAAAAGTCCCATGGCAGAAGGAATTGCTGTGAGGCGGCAGCACTAACCACTCCACCTTCTTGTGCTGCTCCTTCCCTGAACATGTGCTGATAGATAACAATAATATATAATAATAATATATTCCACTTTTAAATGTGAACCAGAAAAACTAAACTATACAGGTGAGCTGAAAATGCAGCTTCCTGAAATAAACCCGAGAGCTAAAGCTGTTTTAAACAAAACAAAGTGTGCTAAGAAAATGCCCGAATCACTGACCAAAGGACATTTTTCTAATCTTCTATTGAGCATTTCTGCATTTCTGACTGGCTGATTAGATATTTACGTCAATGAGCAGTTGAACTGATGGCCAGTGAGTGTTTATCAGCAGATTTGCTCATGGCTGCGTGTCACTGACAAAAGAAAGACAGAGACAGAAAGTGTATTTTTCACCTCAGCAATTTAAAGATGTGACTAAAATCCAGAAAGATGGAGGCAAAAAGCGTCTGGCACATAACACATGACTACTTCCTGGAACCACAACATGTCCACTGATCTAATGGACAGTATAGTATAGTAAAACCTGGGAACAGGTGAAAGTAAAGTTACGAGACTATTCAATAAACTGGGTTTTCCTCTGAGCCCCATACAGATGTTACTTTATTGTGGGTTCATTCGTTTAAAATGACACGTTAGTTCATTAGTTCCTGAATTGTGATGATTGAATATCCCACCAGTCACTAAGGCAAACACACACAGGCCTGTTGATGATTGATGTTCACGGTTTTTCTCATGTAGAATACTATTTTCTATTGTCCGACGGAGGAACTGGAGAATGAAGAAAGCGTCAGGTCACAAGAGTGTTTGACCGACTTAGTGCAACTAAACACAGCATGCAAAGACGTCCCCCGACATCCACGTTGCATATGAATTATGAGTTGCTGTTCCAGTGCTGGACCCACACAGGTAGAATGTGGGGCTACTGGAACTAATGCTGGATCGGTTCGGAGAAAGGAAAGTTTTTCTTACCGTGCACGAGGATCACAAACGCCACAATCATCGTCCTTTATTTCCTGTGGAAACAGCCACAATCTCTACATCAGTCTCAGTAAAAAAGTTCATTCTTAGCTTCAGGACATTTGTTCACAGGCTTGTTCATTTGCTTCATTCGCTTCATATGGAAACTTTAATTTTCACCTTTCTTTGAGGCTAAAGCACCAACAGGAGGTGGGAAGTAACCAAATACAAATACTTAAGTACAGCAAGGAGGTATTGATTTTAATAACTTTACATTTACTCACCACAATGTCACACAGACATTACTCCAAAACATGATCTGTGTCAGTTCCACCAAAATGTAAAAACTCCACAAGTTCACAAAAACGTGTGGGATAAAGTAAAGAAAGAGTGAAGAAAAAGTGCATCCAGGACCTGCCCCATGACAAACAGTAGAGATTCTATTATTAGTTTAAGGTTTTGCATGTTAATAATGTCAAGCTCTGCCTGTATTCTGTTCAAAAACTTCAATCAAACACAAGAACTTTTTAAAATAGATAATTCAGGCTCCTAAGACGTTGGTAGTCCTGCAAACCCTGAACAATGTTTACGTAACAATGTTTAAAGCTGCAGAAACTAGCGCCATCAGACACAGCGAAAGGACAGGGACACTGAGAAACTGTACATCAACGTTGTCCTAAAAATGTCTGTCTCCTAAAAATGACGTTTCATATAACTGAACAGCTCTGCTTTCTTTCTCTGAACAAAACGTGTGGACAGTCAGACGTCTCCATTAGGGGACCGAAGCTGCAGCAGTGTGCAAACATCTGAAGGTTGTAATGTCTCCAGCAGAGGACAGTGTAACATCACAGAAATGTCCATGACATTTGGCTGCTTGACATTGTGATAAAACAGGAGGACACACACCAGGGACAAGTCAGTGGTTCTCTGTCTCCATGTGTCCTTCTCTCCCTCCCTGTGTCCTCCCTCCTTCTCTCTCAGGTCATCTGAAGGTGAAACATGTTCAACACAAACTGATTCTTCACACTAACATCCGCTGTGTGTGTGTGTGTGTGTGTGTGTGTGTGTGTGTTGATGGAGCGTAAAGTTCACAGCAGCTTAATTGAATCAGACACACACTCCACCAGATGTGAGACGCTGAAGACTGAAAGCAGCATGTAGCCATGTCTCTACTGTGAAGGACAATTAATCGAGACAAACGCTGCTTCGGTATGAAACAGAAAAACCGGCTTCATGTTGCTGTAACGTGAGTCTCTGTGGGTTTTTACATGTCTCTGTCCGTCACTGTTCATACTAAACATGTTGATTTGTCTCCTTCAGATGTTCCTGTAGCTCACAGCTAAAGGCCTGTTACACCCTGAGTGCTGCCTCTCAGGACCAGAGCTGCATTTGCTCTCATGCTGTGCCGACACTGAAAACTAGCATTTCTAGCTGTTTGTCGTACAAACACAACTTTCTGTGTAGTAAAATCATTTGTGATACTGCAGTAAAGGCTGAAACCAAACCTACTGTCAGCGATGTCACACACTTTCTCCTCAGCTGTTGGTCTCTGTGACCTCTGGTAACCTTTAGTTTGACCTGTGTGTCAAAGGTCACACACACACACACACAGTTACCTGGTTGGTAACCTAATGTTTATACTGTCATGCTTAAGTGGTTAACTCCATGGTTTATTAGTGACCTGCTCACTGACTAAAGTCCAGCCAGATCCTGGCCACCAGTGGTCTGGTGGGTTTCTTCTAACTGTGCCCAGGACCAGATGCAGGTCTTCAGAAGGAGCCTCCTTTTGATCTGAGAGGAGTCTGTTTCTATATTAGAAAGAAAGTTTAAAACATGTATGTTTTCTCAGGCGTATGACTCATGTTTGATTTTGTTTTCATTTTTTATTTTATTGTGAAACACCGTAAATTATCAATGTCAGTGAAAAATGCTGTACAAGTCATTTATTTTGTGTCCTAATTTTCCAGCTAAACTTTCCTTATTTATTACTACACTTATTACTTTTTAAACTAGTTTTTAAAAAAGTGGGAAATGTTGTAGCAAGTGACTTTTCTGAATAGAACAAAATAAAATCTCAATTTAATAAAAAAAACTCTACACTGATCATGTTGTTTTACAGGTTTTTAACTGATGTTTGAATAGTTGATCAGTTTGAAATGAAATTAAGGAGCTTTCGTGTAAAAATACACATTTAATAAGCATCATAAACTTCGATGAAGATTTCTCAGCCAGATCAGTGAGATACTACAGGTTAAAGTCCTGAAGAGGCCAAATAGTCTCTCTGATGACATCACATTTAACGTGTCTATATTTGCAGTTCTTCATTTACCTCATCATTAGCATCAAATTACATCAGTAGTTCTAGAAAAAAAAATCTCAGCTTGTGTTGTTTTTTTAACATTTCTTTACTTTCTGTCAGATCAGTGATTTATAAAATAAATGTAGAAAAAAGCTGTTGAAAGAATTGAACTGTTGTTGACCTGCTGTGTGTGTGTGTGTGTGTGTGTGTGAAGAAGGGTAATTTGTCGTTGTTATCTCTGTGGGGTTGACACTAAGTGCCTCTGCCCTGAGGACACACACACACTGAGCTGTCAGAGTCTGGAAAGCTTCGCTCAGAGCTGTGTTCCATCATCAGTCTGAGGGCAGATTATTTGTGAGAGTCGAACCAACAACCTCCCAGTGAGCTCAGAGACACTGCAGCCACAAAAGCTCTTTTTTCCTTTTCTGTTGCTGCACCTGCTCTGGAAAAAACACACATCCTGTAAAGGTGAAATTATACTACAAAGCACACAAACGAGAAGGGTTCTGTGTAACCATAGGTCTCAGAGCACAGCCCTCAAATCTCAACAAACCTTTGTGCTGATTGGTTCATGTAATGAACTGATTAGGTGAGATCAGAGCGGAACAGACACAAAAATGACGCTGAGTTAAGGGTCTGAACACTTATGTACATGTGATGTTTCAGATTTCTTACAGACATTTGTTATGAACTGAGTGGAGACCAATGAGAAGAAAATAGTTAAACAAGTGTAGTATCAGGCTGCAACATAACAAAATGGAAAAGGTGAAGAGGATCTGAAAGCTTCCTGAATGCTCTGTACTTTATGTTAAGGCAGAATTTCCGTGTTGTGACATTCAAAGCACAAAACCTTTCTGAGACGGCTGATCGTCTCACTGTCGAGCTCCTACAGAGAAGCTGACACTTTCTGATCAGCTGGTCAGCAGCTTCACACTCAGAGCTTTCATCTGCTTCACCACAGAACCACGACTTTCACCGTCCAAACAGGGGGACACTCATGGTCATGTGTGCGTCTCCACCGTCTCAGTGTGTGGAGCCTCTGAAACTGAACCAGCAGCAGAAAACTGGGAAGTAGTTTAAATAGGAAGCAAGCACATTCACTCAGAACACACACACTGAGACCGAAGATCCATTCAGACACAAACACACACACACACACTTCCTGTCTGCACCACATTCAGTACATACCTGTGGGGGGGTTGGGGGGGTGTTGTGGAGAAAGCAGGAAATGACTCAACACACTTCATATATCAGAGAGTGTGTCCATAAAGATGCTCATTGTCATCTTTCATACACACACACACAGGGTCATTGTGATGATTTCAGGGTCTTTTGGTTCAGGCTTCAGATAATAGCCAACAATTACTGTCAATTACTCAACATCCTGTGAGTGTGTGTGTGTGTGTGTGTGTGTGTGTGTGTCTGAACCTGTTGTTGGACTGTCTGCAAAGTCACAGCAACAGACCTTCAATCTTAAGTCTGAGCTTTGCCACGAAACTGGATTCTGTTTGATGAAAAACCCTTTAAACTACCTGAGGAGCGCTTGTTTTATCCACTCTTAGCCAGACAGTCTGCACAGCCCCCACACTTCATCATCACACTAATCAAACACACCCCTGTGTTCATCTGTGTGTGTGTGTGTATAGGTTTAGTCGAAGCTCTCAACAGTCTCGGTCAACAGTTTAAAATAATATTAGCCTAACTGAGCACACACACACGCTCACACACACTCTAGTCGTTTCATGGATGATTAAGAATAATGTTGAGACTGAAAACAGCCAGAACAGAACAGAATTAAAAAAGAATGGAAAAGAACAAGACTGAATGGAATTTCCACGACTTCATATTGTTCAGTACTTTGGTTTTAATTGCAGTGAAATGTCAGAAGTTACTGCAGTAATGTAGAAGTGTACTGTGGGTGTAGTCAGTACACTGTGATATCACTGTGTGTGTTTACTGCGTGTCCATGCACGTACCAGTACACATCCAAACACCACTGTCCACTGAAAGCTCATATCATAAACCACATTTACAATGAGCCTGGGCCTAAACGTGTATCTGACTAATGTCTACGTGCTGGAGCAGCTGCTGCCACAGTAGCCCGTCATTTAACCCGCCTGTCATCGCTCCGTCACCGAGTATCCAGCACCAATCTGTCTGACGGAGAAGTGTTTCGGTAACTTTCTGTTCGCACTGATGATCTGAGACAAACCCTGTAAACCTTCAACGCTTGAACTAATTCTTTCTGGATCAGACTAACTCCTGGGTGTTTCAGTGGGACTGGACTCGTCAGTCTCGTCCAATCATCTACCAACATGTGGAAATGTTCCAGCTGTGTCAGAGAAACCAGGGTGAACGTCATCGTGCTGCCAGTCTGGTTTCACACTCTGAGCTGTTCTTCTTCTGTCCCCCCTCTTTCTGTAACTGGACCCAGATGTGAGGGGATCAGAGGAGAAGCAGAGCGGCTTCGTGTCCTGTCTGTGTGCTGAATATCGACTGGATGGTTTTGACGATCTGAATCCTTCCATCATCCCTGATGAACAAGTGCCGCTCAGAGAGACGACATGAAGAGAAGACGTGCGGGGAGGGAAAACTGAATGATCAGATTTTTCGCCACCTTGCGTTTCACTGACAGCACAGACCGTCTCTGCTGAAAGGCATCATGGGAAACGTAGGAAACCCCCGCCCACAGCAGGAGACAGTAGAAAGACATCGCTTCCTGTCTGAGCAGTTGGAATGTGGAGACAGGGAGGGACGCAGAGGAAGAGGAAGTGGAGCCTCCTGCCGCCTGTGCAAAAGAAGCTGGGGGGGGGTCAAAGGTCACAGCAGGGTATCAGGGTCTCACCTTTCAGCACGTTGCTATGGAGACGACAAAGAGACAGAGGCAGAGAGAATCACTTCCAGCTGTGTGTGTGTTTCTGCCAATTAAGTGTGTTTGTGTTAGTCTGAAACGTATCAAAACTGTAAACATCGACACTCGCTCAGCCGTCGGCAGGTTGGGTCTCAGTCCTCCAACCCCCCCTTGGTCTAATTCCTAGAGAGAGGGACCACCAGGAGAGACGGACATTTTCCACCTCCGGATAGAAACTATGAGTGAGACTTTCCAGAGAGGATCAATTAGAGGATTCTTGCAGGATGGAGGAAACATGTGGAGGTTCAATGTCACAGGTTCTTCAGGATCAGTCCACAGTAAGTCTGGGTCTCTGAGGACAAGCAGATTCGTGTGGAGACGGATTTTCCAATATCAGCATGTCGATTATTTACAGACCAGAATCATCATACGTCAAACGAGATGATTTTTGGTAATTATCACTGCCGCCTGACAGTGACAGGGAACAGTTTTAATAGTTCCCACATGAGCTGTTCCGCAGGTATCATTCCACACAAACCTAATCACACACATGGGGGACAAGCCTCTTCCTGCCCACAATGTTCGTCCAATGTCCAGTCCAGATGTTTTAGTTAGAATCAAGCGTTTGATTTTACGGTCCGTGCAGTTGGAGACGTGAAATGTGGAACGTGATGAAATGAGAAATGTGATGCGATTTAAGGGACAGCGAACCACAGTCTGACAGTTAACTTGTGAATCTTTTAACGATCTGAAGCCAAAGTGGTATAAGAACATAATAATAATAATAATACAATATTATTGACTTATCCATCAGCTGAACACAGCTGAAGTCCTAAAAGACCCTTAAAGTTAGCTAAGCTGTGTTTAATCTGGAAACCGCACAGAGAGACAGACTTTAGAAGACACACCTGGAAACACACAGATGGTTAGCATTAGTGTCAGCATTGCTGTCTATTTGGTTTAACTTATTTTTACCTGGGATCTGCAGTTGAAGCCCCCAGGTTCTTCAACTGACCTAACTAGACCCTTCTTCTTCATGTTGATCAATTTGTCATTAATCATGTCAGATAGTGGACACAAACCTTGAGTCTTGTCCAGTGTTTGCAGGTTTTCGTTTGCTCACACACATTGACATTTGCTTTTTTTTCTTGTTTTTGTCTTTGCACGTTCATAATTAAGGAAATTCCTGCAGATTCCTTCTTCAAACTGATGTTTCATGAAACTAAAGATGGTCGTGTGGAGAAGAAAAAGCTTCTCACTGAGAAACATGGTGCAGATGTGACGTCAAACCACAGCTGGAACAAACACAAACAGTAGTTTGGGAATCACTAAAAGTAAAAGAGTATAAAGAAGTCAGGGATAACTGATGTTTGTTATCTTCTTCTTATTGAACAGATTTAAATGAATATGTCGAACTGAAGTGTTTCCAGAACCAGTAGAAACAGATCCACCTTATGTGTCCTTTCATACAGTGGCACCATAAAAATGTCCATTATAGCTGCTTTAAACAGGTCCATACACAGTTAAAAGCTTCTTCTCAAATCTTTTCCTGTTACATTTTCATGTGGTTATCTTCAATAAAATGCTCTTATTCCTTCAGTCACAGCTGCAGATAACATCAGATTTTCCGACGTTAATCTGATAACATATGTTTCTGTTTTCCTGAAACCTCGTGGAGCCAGTCTGTTTACTCTGGTTAACTTATATCGGTTTGTCTCCAGTCAGAATAAACAGAGGGACAGACGGTTGGTGTCTCACTGCAGGTCTGTCTGAATGTCTGTGGTCCGGAGGAAGCAAGAGTCCGGAAACCAAACACACACAGTCTTTGTTTCCTGACTAAATAAAGGCTGTTGTTGGGAGTTTGTGTTGCACTGGGCTACTTATGGTGTATTTCTCCCTCAGCTTTGTCTCACAGGTTGTCTCTCTCTCTCTCTGTGTGTGTTCAGACCTGAAGTGAAACCACAGCTTTGGGGAAACCTCATTCAAAAATCCACTGACATCTGTAATAAGTCTGATTAAAGAAATAGCTACACAACACAACATGACTCATCAGCTCGTCATGTGGTTTACTGCATTTCACTGGAACGGAGCCTGTTTTCATTACGAACACTTGTATGTCTGTTTTTAATTTGTGATGATAGTTACGTAACATCACAGCCACGTCTGCCTTAATCTTAATTAACACTGGAAATAAAAGAAATTCAGTGAGGAACTTATTAATGTATCCTGATGTGTTTTAGCCCCGCCCCCTTTCAGGTGAAGGGGTGGGGTCTGATCTCAGCGAGAGAGGAGCTAGTGTCTCTCAGTTCTTTACATGTGTTCAACAGATGTTCTTTGAATGTACAACACATATTTTACTCACACACACACACACACAGGATAACAATAACATGTAATAAACCAAATCCAGCATATTTTCATATTTCCACACTGCAAGGACATGTGTACACTGTGTGGACATTTCTGGACTGTGAGATTAATTTTAAGAGCTCTCACTACATCAAACACTGTAGGTTTGGTGAGTGGGTTTATAATCCATTATGTCGATAAATGTGTCTCAAAAAGCATGCAACAAGAAGCGTGTGTGTGTGTGTGTGTGTGTGTGTGTGAGAGAGAGAGTTTTGGAATTTCCCTGCGGTGTGAGTGTGCTCTTGAACACCATGCCAGGGACACACACACCCTGTTTCCCGTCTGAACCGTCCAATCAGCCGTAACCTCTGACCTCCTGTTCTCGTGTTCTGACATTAAAAATTAAAGGATCACTGCACTGAAATGCAAACATCTGAACTGAAAACAGGCATCGGCTCCAGCAGAGTGTGTCGGGTTTACCAGGGGGGTGAAAGGTTTCCATTCCCTGCCGCAGTGCTCAGCAGCAAGCTCCTGAAGCTCCTGATCACAGAAGGCTGAACATTTTACATAAGGGAAGAGTGAATATCTGTGGAAGATTTAATGTGTTTTCTGTTCTGAAATACTTCCAACACAAACAAGAATAAATGAAATAAAAGGCTTCAAGAAGAGATAAAAGAGGATGAAGTAAAATTACTTTCAGCATTAGCTCAACTTAAACTGATGAAATAAAGGCAAAAAATTATAGCATGTGAGGCTAAATGTCAAACAGCAGCACGTCAGCATTTTAGGTGGTCGACACAACAACTACAACTCTGGCTGCTAGAAGTTTACACCTTTTAACAAAATGAAGCATAGATGTATTTTTTAGGATTTAAAACAACTCGAGCTTTGTGGTTTGGTCTGTATTCAAACATGAAAACGCTTGTTGAGTTGAATGAAATGTAGCAGGCCACCAACACACACTTACACAGAGTTGTATTCTGGATTTTTAATGAAACATGAATTTAATTTATTTATTAACCACTGATCAATAGATTACATGTTGGAGACAAACACATGATGCAGCACCATCAGTCTCTGAAGACATCAGCATTATCAGACCCGGGAAGGAACAAGCGAAGAGTTGGACGGCAGTAATTAGTTTAGTGTAAAGGCCAGTGATGGGACAGAAGGTGGTGTGAGGCGATTTAGGGGGAAAAGAGAGAAGTTAAGTAACAACTTAAACACTAATCTATTTTGAAGGTGATTGAATTCTTACGAGCGCAGGAGAAGCGTGGACGCTGTGCGGCAGAGTCAGGGTGTAGGCACTCGGCTTAGGTAGTGAACGGGAAAAGAAGGGGACAAAGGACGGCTGGGACTGCGAGGACGGAAGCCTGACAACCAAGGCAAGATAACAAAAAATGGAAAGTAACAACCAAACCTTAGACAATCTCAATATCCTCTGATTCTTAATCCAGTAGCCATCAAGTGAGAAAGGCGAGAGAAAAAACAAATGGTCAGAGACAAACAGGTAACTCGAAAAGAGAAACAAATCAGGATTCACAGGAGAAGTCAGCAGAGAGGAGCAGGTAAAGAGGAGGAGTTGGAGCCGAGAGAGAGAAGGAGACAAGGGGAAATCAAAGTTATGATCACCAGGGCAACACGGGCCGGCGTCACAGCCGTGACGGAAGATTAAAACTCATGCTCAGTAGTGACATTAGTGAGGTCATCATAGTCTTCATCTACTTCCCAGACTCCTCCTACGTCCTGGACCACCTTCAAGGAAACATCTGCTGGGTGTTCTGCAAGAAAGTGTGGACAAAGTTATGAACTTTAAGACCTGTGGGTTTTACTTCAGCCAGACCTGGACCCAGTTCCGTCGATATTCAAGGGTCTCTGCACAATTCATATTAAGTAAAATTGTAAACAGCACAGTCGGGGTGTAAATGGCAGGTTCTGTCACAATATGATTTCATAACTCACAGCTAAACATAAGCCTCGCAAAAAAATATGCAATGATACATCGTTGATTCAATTCAAGGGCCTACGATTAATATGAAATGATACTATCTTTATATTTCAAATAATTTTATATTTTTGTACTAAACTCTGTTATTTAAGTATACGAATATGAAAGGCTTCCGATTCAACATACACACTACAAATATAAGAAAAATGCTATAATGTTGCTGCCAGGTGCAGGTTTTTTACCCTCTGTAGTCCCTCTGGTGTGTGTGTGTGTGTGAAACATGTCACAATGACCGAATTCTTCATTTGCGGGTTTGTGTCAATAAAATAGCAGGTCACAGTTTTACACGCAGGGTCCTGTTGTGCATGACGTCCAATCAGCTACTTTTGATCCTGATATTGGTATTTGTTTGCAAATAACATGGGTTTGTCAGTCTGTCCATCATTTTTTATGAATCCAAAAAACTTCCATACACATGACTTGTGCTTTCTTGGCTGCTGACAGCTCTAGCTCATGTCACAGAACTGACGTAAAGCAGAGTCGCTGACCATTTCTACATCAACTACTTCTGAAGGTGTATCCTGAATCTTTTTCTCTAGTATGACGATTTCTTCAGCTCGAACCCAAATATGGTTCTTTAGGGCGAGTCTGCTTCCAAAATGCTGCGTGTGGCCTGCGCTTGTTGCCCACGTTCAAGAGAGCATGTGCTTAGACAGGAATGATGGCTGTTGCAGCCATCATGGACTTTCCAACTCTGCACTAAGTCTATGATGTTGTGGCTTGACAACAAGTTGTTTTTAACTTCTCCAGCTCCTCAACGCTCAGTCCTCTGTGTCTGAGGAGGAAATGGTCGCTAAATGAGGATCTGAGTACAGATTCATTACCTGTTTCTATGCTCCTGAGGGAACGAGTCATCAGTAAGGTGGAGATAAAATATGGAAAGAAGACCAACAGATGGAAAAACAGCCTCGTCGAGAGCAGGAACAGGAGGAGGACTGAAAAAGACAGAGTGAATGTGTCTTATTGTCAGTGTCAGTGTAAGTGGCAATAATTGTTGGAACTTCCATCAACTCACCTGCACAAACAGTCAGTCCAGACAGCAGCAGCACAGACACACCTGGAAGAGGAGAGAATGAATCAGTGTATTACTGAAGTTCAGAGGCCTTTGATTTTATAAAGCGGGTTTGTGAAGTTCAGTTTAATGAGCCAGAACACACAAAGGTCCAGGACTCATTTTGTAGTCAAAAGCCACCACAGAGTTTACTTTTAAAGTGAATGTCTCTAGAGATGTTTAAGATCCACCTGTTTTCACTACAAGGGCTGATGTGACAAAAGAAATCTCACTTTTTTGGCCTATTCAGAATGGAGGGGATGCAAAGATGTGCAGGTTGAAGAGGTTGTTCATTAGCCCAGCACACTACAGGGAAACGATGAGCAGCGCAGACACAGCAAGAGCTTTGGGTTTTTTTTGTACTAACCCAAAACTGAACCAAGGAGAAGCAGATTGGTCCTGGTCCCAGTTTCTAAATTCTGTATGATGTGTCTTTAACTGTATATAATCTATGTACATTATCAGAAAAAGTATGTAAATGCTAAATGCTCTGCTCTCATAAAGCGCTTTTCTACCTCATTGGTGCTCAAAGCACTTCACACTGCTTCTTAATCACCCAACGCCCAAAGAAACCCTGTATGACAAGAGATGCTATCAGCGTATCCAGACGTGTGAATGCACATCAGCATAAATGTGTTTCCTTTGAAATCTTTCTTTTGTCTGTAGTGGATGAATGAATGAATGTAGAATGTGTGTTTGACTCACCGAGGAGGAGAGAGACCGACAGAATCTTCATGTTGTCTCTATGATAACCAATTATTTATGTGAAAGCCAAAGTGATACCTCTAGCTCGCTATCAGCTTCGTGACTTCCTGTCCACAACTTCAACACTGCATGATCATTATCTGTATCAGACACAATAATAACCTGTACTGGTCAGCATGCACACTGTATGTTGGTTGTGGTGAAAATTAACTTACTTCATAATAGTTCACAGGATGAACACAATCAGTTGATATATTTCTCTAGAATCCATCAACTGTTAGTCAGACACGTTGAACCTATTTTATTAGAGAAGGAATTGGATGATTCATAATGTTTTCTCCATCAAGGAGACTATTCCAGGAATTACTTTCTTCTCCAGATAATTCTCCCTGACCCAATGTGCTCATGTGGACTGAGGAGGTTCTGTTTCCTGCCTGATGAACACCCCACGTAAACCTATTGCCAGGAGGACTTCAGTTGTTAGTTTGCAGTGTCCATCCTTCCACAGGTTCAGGAAATCCAGAGCTTTGATGTAGTTGCTGGAAGGAACAGCTAATTCTGCAAACTTCTTAAGACAGTTAACATTTTCTGTTCATTAACTTTGTGTGTTTACTATAAGCCACAAAGAGAACAAGTTGGTCTTAGCATTATTTCCTGTTCCTTTCTACCACAGAGATGTACACAGTTTGCTCAGAAACCCATCTATTGGTGGCCTGGAACTCATAGTGCTATATCGTGGTTTTTCTTGTTGCACACCACACCTTCAACTCTACTTCTCAGCTTCAGCTGAATGTCAGTACTGTGCTAGTTCTGATGAGTTTTAACAAAAAGAGAAGTTGCGGTTTTCTAATAGTCAGCCCACAGTTGAAATCAGCTAACTAATAATAGATATGAGAACACATAGAGGCTGCAGTTATGATGGCAGCTCAGCTCTGTGAGGCTCCAACATAATATGTGATAGTAACTCGATATTCAAATAAAATGTACTTAAGAAAGAAGAAAAACTAGAGAAAACAGATAAAGAACCAAAAGAGTCACATGACAGAGTCCATTTATTAGTGAAAAGACAACAGGAACAGGCAAAAGATGCTTTGTATGTCCTCACTGCACATTTTAACATGTTCATATCATCGACATTTTTGACGACTCACAACAGACACAAACTGTCCAAAGGATCTTTCATCAACTGCTTTAACAATAAATCCATTATTTTATGTTTGGAGTCACGAGGGGCTGGAGTCTATGCCAGACGACGAGGGACCATGTGGCTGTAAGTAAGGCAGGTTGTTACTGTTAATGAGAATCGGTTCTCAATGAACTCACCTGGTTAAATAAATGAATTAAATTAATTCGTCATACGTCCATGTTGAAGACAGGACACATGGTGCAGCACCATCAGTCTCTCAGCTCAAATCTCACGCTCAGTGGTGACATTAATTGTGGCATAATAGTCTTCGTCGGTGATATGATCTCTTCCCCTGTCCTGGACCATCTCCGTGGAGACTGGTTGATGTCCTGCAGGCAAGTTTGGACAAAGTCATAAATTTGCAGATCTGGGGGTTTTATTCCTAAACCTCTTTCCGTTTATGAGAATGGTAATCAAACTGTAGACCTCAGGTGTAGTGCAGCACTGTTTGTTTCAAATCTCCCATCTAAACTACGGCAACTGCTGCATCCACCACATAAAGGGCTGAGTTTGTGAATATTACCTGCTATCATGCTTTTGTGTATCGACATCATGAGAAAGGTAGAGATACAGTAGGGAATGACAACCACTAAATGTAGAAGCGGCGTTGTTAGAGGAGCAGGAGGTGAGAAGGAAAGTACTGAAAGAGAAGAGAGTAAAAGTTTGTGTGGTATCGTTGTAGTATCAGTGAGTGTTTTCACTTCCATTAACTCACCTGCAGAAACAATCAGTCCACACAGAAGCAGCACAGATACACCTGGAACCGGAGGAAAGGTTTGATTCATTCAGTAGATTGTGCAGTGCATTGATAGTAACGTAAAGTAACACAGTAATACATCATTTAACCATAATCAGATGTTCAGATTCGGTGCTGCTGTGAGACTCAGACAGAGAGTTTCTACTTTGTCTTTAGTCTAAATGCGTGTTTGCTCTGTAATGAATGTAGAATGTGTGTGTTGGACTCACCAAGGAGCAGAGAGACAGATGAACTCTTCATGTTGTCTGGACAACAACTGAGTGTCTGAACAGTTGAAAGATAATTTTAGACTCAATACTTCCTGTTAACAACTTCTGCATGAAATGACGCAGTATTTTGACCACTGTGAAGATGTTGCTTGTGATTAAAGTATAGTTATTACAGTTAACATCAAGATGCATCAATCAGCTGGTATATCTGTGTCATATAGAGTAACTGAGAGTACTGATTTTTAGCATAAAACATTTGATCTGTATTCTTCAAAAAACATATGTATATAACCAAATTACACAGTGTATTAGTAAAGAGGCAGCATAAAAAGGAAAAAAGGTGATTTTAGTGTGAACAACTTTTCATACTGCGTTTCACATACTCATTGCGCATCTTCATTGTTTTTTCTAACATGTTTATCTTCTCAACATTTCTGAAAAGTCACGACACACTGTCATGAAGACACGTGAACCTCAGAGAGTGACACAGTTGACCAATGACATCCGGACTGGATGGAGTAATGTGGTTTTATAAGTTCCACTCTTCTTGACTGCTGAACACACTTGGCCACTACTGATGTGTAATTATTGGGAGAAATGTGATAAAAATCTGTGATAAATTCCTGGAATTTGCTCCCTTGGCAACCACTTACATATTTGCATAATAGTTTTTCAATGCAGGACTTTAACCTGTAGCAGAGTATTTCTACACTGTACTGGTACTTTTCCTGATGTAATGATGTGAGTAGTTGTTTCAGCACTGGTCTGTGTGACTGTGATCTGAGAGACGACACCCACAGATCAGAGCCAAAAACTCTGGGAAAACTGAATCCAGAACCAGCATGACTCAACGGGCTGCTTCACATATTTGAGGCTCCACACTTCAAGACCTTTTGGTTAAAAACAACACTAGTTCGGCAGCCGCCCTGAGTCTAGACTGACAGGCTGCGAGTGCGTAAGGGATGGGATGTGGTGTGGTGCTGCACAGAAACAGTTCATGATTTAAGGACTCAAACATGAGGAAGTGAGGATGTTGAAATGCTGAATCTAATGTTCACATGTGTAGCTGCTTCACTGCACAGTCGTAATGAACGATATGCCACATTAGAGCTGTATGTGAATGTGTGATTCAGTCCGTGTGTTTGTGTGAAAGTAAAACATGGAACATGACTGAAGAACAGATCAAATACGTGTTGATGAAATCTTATCACTTCTAAACCTTCTGAGTGTTTCCTTTACAGAGAGCGGGGGGGGGGGCAGCTTCTGGTGTAAATATGAATCATGTATGCAGATGTGTTCCAGATGTTCTGCAGTAGCACACATGCTAACATACAGTTCACCCACATACTGTGTAGTACAGTCTACATCATAGATTACACTGCTTTCACTTCAGACTTTACACGTTTCTCTGCTGCCAGCTCAGTGTTTGGAAAATCAGCTGTGTAATAGTGAGACTGACACCTGATACACACCTGACAGAGGGAGCGTGTGTGTTCTTCTGTAGTTACGTGTATAAAGTTACACACAGCCTCAGTGTTTCTGCCGACAGCAGGGACATAAGCTGAAAGGAGGAACAAGCTGACAGCACAGAGCTTTGCTCAAGTCAAACTCTAGCCTCACACAAAGAGATTAGAACTCGATTCTGACTGATTTCAGGCTCCACTTGGACTTGTCCATGAACACTGAGTCTTTCAAAGACATAAGAAGGTGCTGACTGTGATGTGTGACCCCCACGCAACACACACAATGAACGGCGTTGGCCGTCTCATGGCATGATTGACACCAGATGTTAGGGCCTCTGGATGCAGACACTTCCACCTCCCCTGGGTTTAACAGGAAAATGATCTCCAGTAAAGAATGTGAGAAAAGATAAAAAGAAGCGGGTCAATCACGTCCGGCTTCATAAAGATCTTCTAAGTTGTTCAGGGGAACAGGTTTAACCGTGCTGCTCTCTGAGGGTAGGCCAACACACTTCTTCCTCATCACATGGTGCCCGTCCCGCATGTTAAAGGCAGCTTCCTGATGCACGGAAAGCACCAAACCGGATCTCAGAAACTGACAGACAAGAGTTTGCACATCCTTGTTTCAATAAATATTTTTTAACGGCATAATATTTAATGCACTTTCAGCCTGCACACACACAAACAAATTTAACCCTAAATCTCCTTGGCTTTGTGTTGTTTATGTGCTGCACAGCACGTCACACATCATTTCATATATTATACATATTTTCCCGTAATTTATGTGTAAAGCATGTGAATTCCCTTCTATTGACCTCAAGCTGGGTCCTGACTTTGGTCAACAAAACAAATTGCACTTGTTGCCATTTCAGAATAAGAGGATTCAAACTTTTCCACCCAACTGTGGTCGTGCCTCAGACGTTGCCTCCATTAGAGGTGTTCAGGGACAGTAAGGAGTGTAGATCGCCTGTGTTATGGCCTGTTTACAGCTCACTTCAGGCTGTGGCCATGGACACAGGGGACACTCTGTAGCCTGTCTTGGGTGAGATGTCCATAAACAGGAAGCGTGTTAGGCTCCAAATGCACCGTAACTGTTTGAGTGGATCAAATGTAATGAAACACTAAATGTCTTTCAGTTAAAGGAATCCACTGTGACCCTGAGAACATCTGTGGCTGGTGTCAGTGATGTGTTCCAGTTCAGAGCTGAACCAATGAGATACTGTACAACACACACACACACACACACACGCAAACAGTAACAAGATCTTTAAGTTTTCTGTAACTTGATGAACAGTGACTCACATACTGCAGGCTGTGTGTGTGTGTGTGTGTGTGTGTGTGTGTGTGTGTGTGTGTGTGTGTGTGTGTGTGTGTGTGTGTGTGTGTGTGTGTGTGTGTGTGTGTGTGTGTGTGCTCACATGTGTGTGGTTATTACCAGGTCAGATAGGGGGGAGAGGGTTAGAGTTAGTGGAAGTGATCCGTCAGCCTATCAGCTGACAGATCACGTGTTGATTGACAAGTATGATCATTACCATGGCGACAGGCCGTCTGTCTGTCTCTTCTTTCAAATCACACACATCTGTCTACCAGTTAGTGTGAGTGTGTGTTTGTACTTAGCACAGTTCCTGGAGTGCCTAAGGAGTTTCCATGGGCTTTCAGAAAGTTCAGGGGTTGAAAAGGTTCAGTCCTTGAAAAGGCTGTCGAGGTCGTTGAGAAGGATCCAGGGGTCACTGAGGATGTTTATTGAGTTCCTCAGAGAAGCTTTAGGTTTGTGACACAATCAACAGATCCAGGACAACAGGTGCCCTCTAGATGCTGATGGTTCAAAGTCAGTTATAGAAGTTTCATAGAGCTTTAAACGTCGTTGTAAAACACTAAGCTCTCATCTAGAGCCACGAAAGCTGCAGAGGTCACTGAAGATGTTCCATTGATACTGGATCAGGGTCTAGTGGGTTCCTGGATAGAAACTGGAAACAGATTATAGTAAATTATAGTAAGTAAGTTATGTTCAGCAAGACACCACAAAAAACCAAAGAACACTAATGTAAGTGTTGTTGCCTGTGTGTTTTGGAGGAGATTTTGAAAGATGATCTTTATTTCTCAGGGTTGGGCCCCGATTATCGTCTAACTCTCACATGCTGATGTCTTCCAGTTCTGAGTCACGGCCTGAGGCCCTACGCTACGTTAAATGATGAATTGGTGTGTTATTTCCAAAGATGTTTCTATCATCTGACCCCAAACTGTTTGATCCATCACAGACAAATAATCCTACTGCTGTAAATAATCACATTTTAGGATGAAGACTTGGTTAAGGGTCAGTCAAGTAGTAGTTATGGTTGGATGAAGTTTCCAGGAAATGGATTGAATCAAATGTAATGCCATTTGGCTCCATGCAAACACACACACTGTGTGTGTGTGTGTGTGTGTGTGAAACTGGGACACAGCAGACGTCCAATATGGCTGCAGGAGGGAGGAGGTTCACTGAAGAGAACAAATAAAAGTGTTGAGAGCTGAACTCACACAGATCAGATAACATTTGAGGGAAAATACGCACACAATACACAAGTGTGTGTGTGTGTGTATGCATGCAAAGCGCCCATTAGTCACTGTGCCATAATATTATTCCACCAATCAACGTGAAAGAACCACCCACACACACACACACACAGGTAGAGTGGAACTATTTTAATTTCTTGAGTAGTAGTTTTAATGTTTTTCATCTGATAGAATACGTGGGACAGTCTGGATTAGACTGAAAAAGGCCTTTGATACATCTCTAATTGCTTTCCCAGCTGGGAAGAAATTGTTTGGGCAGGTCCCAGTTTACTTTACTGATTTCAGAGGTTTGTGTTCATTTTTAGGAAGTAAACTTTATTCTATGAGCTGATGCCTCAGCACAAGTTCTGTGTTTAGCTTTAGGAACAAAACAGATGATATAAGATTCCAGGGCTTCCAGTAAGAAAATGTGGCGCATAATTCTGGCTAAGATACATTTAGATGACTTGTCACATCGGGGTTTCTGCTGGAGTAAAGATGTCTCAGGGGTATGATGCAGGTATTTTCCTATCTTCATATTCAATTCAATTCATAAGTTTCTTCTTCTTTCTACAGTCAAAAGTTTCGCAATTTTGTGAAACTCATCGGTAAAGATTCAAATATTTGCTCTGGTTAAATGAGCAGTAATTCTACTACATTTTCATAGGAACATTTAAACAGTCTGGTCTACACCAGGAAGCTGGACTTATTCCCATACGGGGTTCTAAGAAAACCAGCAGTTACAGAAAAGATCTGGTACTTCAGTTCCTGGAGTCAGTTTCAGAGCTTGGAGAGTTTCCTGTTGGAGATGTTCTTAGAGGTACATCTGCTCTTAAAGGGTTTATCTAACCTCTGTTTACAGTGTACGGTGTTCTTGAAGAACTCATGATGAGGTCTTATTGGTCTGGGTGTCATTGGTGAGGGTTTCAGCTCTTGCACGAGTTTTAGATGTTTGTATGAAGAGTCACTGTGGTTCCAGTGGTTTGATCAGAGTTCTAAGAGTTGTCGACTTCAGACTTCAGTTGTTTTAGAGGTTCTTAAGGAAGGTTCCAGGATTTTAAGAAGTTCTTTCTTTGACAAGTTTTATAAGAGCTTTTTAGAGAAGCTGAAACTGCGGGACTTTTTGAAGTTCTTTAGGTGGCTCTAAGAGGCATCAGTCAAATTCCAGGAGTTTCAGAGGTTGTTAAAGAGGAACCAGACCTCATGTAGGAGCTGCCAAATGTCTATAACATATAGGAGACTTAAGGCGATGTCAGGGGTTACTGGAGATTTTCCAATAGTCCTTAAGGAGGTCCCAGCAGTTCTAACGGTGGTTGCAGAGGTCCTTGAAGAGTTTCCAAGGTGCTTTGGTATGTTGGAGGTCAGGAGGTTTGCCACAAACTGGAAAATCTTAAACTGGAAAAATCACATGCATGACTGTTGGACACACACACACACACACACACACTCTGAACACACATGTGTTGGGGCACTTCAGAGCTGTCAGTACTGATCGTCCTGCAGAGAGAGACACAGAGCAGGAGTCCGGCCAAAACCGCTCTGGATAACACACACACACATTAGACACACACACTCTTCAGCACTTAGAGATGAAACACAAACCTTCTGTTTTTTCATGTCTCTGCATCTCTGTGCCAACAATGTGCTCATTAAAGTGAAATAACATGTCGACATGTTCCTCCCTATACATCACACACAGTACGCGCACTGTAACAGTCGCACACAGTGGACGCAGCGGAACATCAGATTCTGCAGCTGGAATTTATAAAATAAAGAGTTGTTCATGTCCTACAAACCGTTCACTCGCAGCACAACGTCTGGAAGTCATTTCTGTCAAATGAGCTCAGGGAGACGAGGAGCGGCGGCAGACTGAGAGTTTCACTGGGGAGGAGGATTCGGGAGCTGAGTGAGGAGGTCTGACCAGAATCTGCCTCAGAGCCAAGATACTGGACTGCAATCAGTCAACACTGTGCACTGCTCCGAGTTATAACTCAACGATAAAGACATATTACACATAGAGCAGGAATCCTGAGCTCTCAGGAGACTGTTTCATGGAACAGTAAAGAAGTATTCTGATCCCCTACTGCAGTAAAAGTACTAACAGCATTCACAGCATTGGATCTTTCCTGTATCATTCAGAGGAAATGCTGGAAACTTTATCACTTTGTGGTAAATGATATTTAGACGTGACTGAGATGATGGAAACATGACTGACTGTGATTCAGAACCACTAAAAAAACGTTCAAATTGCTGTTGTGCGATGAGAGAAAGTCGATCTCAGTAATGTTCTTTCTTTGCTTGCTTTAAAAAGAACCCTTTCGTCTGTGCACCTGAGGGATGTGGGACATTAAATACTAAAATCACATCTGTTTTTTTTTTCTCTAAACTCCGGTGAATTAGTCTAAGTGACAATGACCTAAACATACAGACAGTCTGTTAAAATTAAAATAAAACCCACAGTCTCATAACGTAAAAGTAGTCGAGCATTTCCTGATGGCTGATCTTGGCGGTGACTGAAGTGGTGGTTTGGAGACTCCAGAATGGGTAATAATTATCCAGATTATGGCTGTTTAGAACAATAAAATATATATAGGCCTTCATATAATGTGAATTAGATGCTATTTCTAGGCTGCTTCAAGTGAGCTGGGAAACCTTCCAAAAAAACTGTTTGCTTCTGCTGGTGTTAGCGATCATATCTATAAAATCTAATAAGCGATACATTGATTTTTTTTTAGCTTGTAGGTGATTTCACATTGTGTTGTTTCTATCTGATCAATCATTTCTCTGTTTGTCGAGCTTTGAACTGATGAAATGAAGGTTTTCTCGGCCGCTGTGGTTGAACACACTCTCTTTTTCTTCACTCAAATGTTTGCACAGACTCATGTTTCACTGAATGTCAATCACACAAACACACATGTGCCTACTCAGGCTACCTTGACCTCTGACCTCGAACATGTGGCAGTCCCTCTGTGTTTGACATAAAATGGAACACCTGCACAAGGAAAACCTATACTCTTCCTTCAGCCAATCAGAAGTGAGACGTGTCCCATGTGACCAGCTGTGAGACATCCATCACCAGTCCCCTTTGATCCATCAAGTCAACTGATCTTTTAGATTAAAGTTTATTGTAGTTGGACACAATAAAAGCACCTGAACCTCACACAGGGCCCATCACCACAGCAATCGTCTCTCACCATCCCTCTATCGGGTCTGCGTTCCGTCTTTCACACACTTATCCCTCTATCACCCCCATCCTGATAACACGGAGTCTTATCACACACCTGTCCTGGTGGTCTATGCGTCACCTGCAGGACTGGGGTCAAACTAAAGACGCTTTTAAATAACAGTCTCAGAAAGTCCTGAAAACTATCCACACGGACATTTGTCTTCACTTTGGGATAACATGCATTACACATTTAACGGTAAGTTCCACACAAAGCTGGTTATAGTCTCTCAGCTGCAAGTTGTATGATTTTGTATAATGGTGCCACTTTGTGGTTTTGGTACCAATGAAAGCACATAGTCTGTATGAGGGACGTGCGAGTAGAAAGAGCAGCTACCTGTCAACTGTAAGGTCAGGAGCTCGACTGACTGCTCCTATGTTCCCGAGCAAAGCACCCATCCCCAGCCGTTGAGGTTGCACAAGCCAGTGCACATCGGAGCAATGGTATCAAGCCCGGTAATAACTGGGGAAAGGGGGGAGGGGGGCAGGGAGTTGCGCCTGGAACTGGATCCACTGTAAAACCTGTGCCAAATCAACAAGTAGACTACGTGATCTCCTGTTACAACCCTAAGCTTAGGGAATAAGCCTGAAGAGGAACAGAAAGCACATATACTGCTCTTACGTTTTGTGTGCGCATAGAAACTAAAGAAGCTGCAACTTTGGGAACATGCACAAAATATTAAATTGTAGTAACAATAGTTTTTCATGCAGATAGCACAAAGGGTTTTTGAGGACTCTAAAAAAAACCTTCAAGCCGACAGGAATTGTTGTCAAACCACCTGGTGTCCTTTGCATTATGTGAACAGAAGGTGTGGTTCAACTGACCTACAAGATTAACTTTAACCTTTTTACTGCTGAGGCAGTTTCACAGCGCTGCTGCTAAAATGTCACATTTCGGATCAGCGTCGATCCTCCTTTCGATGACACTAAACAGAGACGGACTTGGTTCAGAAGCTCGGAAAACAAACTGACAGCAGACATTTGATCGGGCAGGATGATTCATCTTTATTGTGAATGGTTGAGAGACTTCCGTCACCCAGCATTGTCTTATAAAACATTGGTAATAATAATAATAATAATATTATTTTCATTCATTAATGTGAATTCTTAAAAGACAGAGGGCTGCTCCTGATCCAGTTTCAGCTGGAATCAGCTGGAACCAAGCCAGATCTACCTCTACTCAGTTCGATGTTAGTTGTACAACTCATGCACTCACTTTTGGGAATTTTTGGATTAACTGTTAGGGCTTTCAATCAGATTCAGCTGGTGAAACCACCACCCATCAACAGTCACTGTAACACCCTTCAATGTGAAGACCGCTGATACAAACTCCCACAATGCAACAGTACATGTAGAGAATGAAGGAGCTGGGAGTTGTAGTGGAAATGCTTCCTATAGTGCTGACAGGTCAGGGGACCAGTTAGAGACAGGGAAGAGTTCTGAAGTCAGACCACATGATTCAGTATTGCATACAGTACTTGTCATGGTAGAGTATTAACTTGTTTTTAGATTCTCTCTAATCTACACAGTGAATAAGAAACGTACTCGTTCCTGTAGAACCGACTGATTTCAGATGTGATCTTTGGTACTGAACATTTCATCCTGCCACTCGCCTTTATTTATTTATTTATTGTACAAAATGAAAATGAGACCATTTTCCTGAAATGTATGTTTAAAAAAAAAAAAACATTAATCTTTTTCTCTGCTCAAAAACTTTGATCATCATCAAATATCAGGTACAAAAAGTGCTAAAATACAAAACCATTAACAGTTCTACAATTCAACAGTTTGTTATACTGGTAAGATCCTTTAGAACGGAAACAGTTCCCACGCTCTGGATTCTTGGATGTGGAAGAAATGTTTGTTTCTTGAAAAGGTTGCTGCAATCGCTGAAAGGAGCAGTGGTTTTCTCCCAGAAGGTTCAAACTCACACGAATCTACTGGATCTGATAGAATGGATCAATGCTACCCATCGAATAAGGATCCAACTGCAACTTTTAACAAACCTTTTAATTCTGTAGAAACTACTTTTTAATATTAAAGTGGGAGATTTTGGCTAACGTGTCATTTTAAGGTTTGAAACTAGTTAATCCCTCACTATAGGGAATCCATGCTCAAAAAGCACATTGAGTACTAACCCACAATAAGTGGACACACTAAGCATTTGTTTGGTTTTGAACCACAGATTAAAAAGGGGAGTCGTGTCATACGATGTAAATGGTCTCAAGAGTCTTTCCTGGGAAGTTCAGCACCTGAAGAATCACATTCGTTTTGATTAAACTTTAAAGATGTTCTGTAACAGTTCTTCAAAGATTTCAATGAAAACATGGGCAGTGTTCTGGAAGATTTCAGAAGAGTTCCTCAAAAGCCTTCCTAGTATTTTCTGGAAAAATCTCCTCACATTGTTTGAAAAGTATTATACTGCAATTTTAGTAGAACGCAGTGACATGTCACAGCATAGAAAAACGTCCTGATGTTCCTCACGTAAATATGTTTCAATATTGATAGAAACTACCAACAAGAAGTCCTGGAAATCAGAGTATTCCTCCACAGTTCATTTCCAGTCCTTTAAAGCTCCTCAAGAACTCTTAAAATCCCAGAATATTCCAAATGGAGTATTTAGATATATCCACAGTACTGAAAATTCACTTGAACAGTTTTTCCTAACTGTCTCTTGGTTCTTGGCAGTCACAGTGGCAGCTTTATTTTTGACCTTCAGCTGATCCTGTAGAGGGTTTCTTTGTTTTTATGCAAACAGAACAGACGAGTGTAAAATATACATTTTTAGCGTTCATCCTGTTTTATGTTCCCAAAAGATTCCAGTAGAACCTTAGTTTGCTGGATTTGTACAGTTTTTAGCTATGTCAATGCTGTAGTGTAGGAATGTCCCCATCTGGAAATCCAACAACCAAGCACCACGGTTCCAAACGCCAATGGTTTGGTGAGATAAATCTGCACAAAAAAAGTGTGCTCCTACGTCCTCGCTGTCCTGGGCTCTCATTGGTCTTGGCAGTTCAGCTTGAGGCAGGATTAAAAATGGACAATCAGGTCAGGAAAGGAGGGAATTTGGCTTTCCTGAGAGGCGGATCGTCTGCTGGCATGGCAGGGCGACAGTGTTGACCGTCGGTGTATTAAGGAGAACTGAATACCGGCTACTCAGCTAGTTCCATTTAAAGTTTCGGTGACAACATTTACCCTGATGTTCCGCATGCTTCTGTATATTTGGACCCACTGAGCATGAGCATTGGCCCCATAAACACAGATAAAATAAAATAATGTGTTCTTTCCGTTTTTGGCCCAGTGCGCATCACATGATGAACATGGAAGTTGCAGTACCACATTTTGGCCATTATGCCAAAATTGCTTCATTACCCAGAGCCATTCCAGAATTGCTGTTGACCAGCCCAGTACTCACTTAAATCCCAGAAGCTTTATTGGGGTCTGAGTCAACTCTGTTCTTGGTCCTGATTTGTCAGAATAATGAAGAAGCTGAAAGGTATGAGAAGCAGTAACTTTACACTTTTGTGTTGTGAACTGCTGTGGCGACACAAAATGTTTTCACCCGAGGTCTCACAGTCAGTTTTTGGGATTTTTAGGGCTCTTTCATTGGTTGAGCTTCATCCTGAGTGTTGTGGTTTGGGACCTCGTGCTGTGATTGGTCAGTAAAGCAGTGTGGGTGGAGCTTTGTGTATCCTGAGCGTCTGAATAGAGGATAGGATTTTCTTCTGGTGGCCAGCGAGGGTCACGCCCACTCTGAGCAGGTCTCTATGGAAAAAGACGGAAAGTAAGCAAAGAGATTAGAGCCAAGAAGTTATTTTGAGCACTTCAGCACAGGCCAGCGAGTATTTCTGTAGTGTGTCTTACTCAGTGTTGAGCTGTGAGACAATGTCCAGGTTGGTGAACCCTGCCTGCAGGAAGCTCTGCTCGTATCGCTCCATCTTTATGGCTCGAAGCCACTCGGAGACTGAACCACAGGCTGAGAGAGGAGGGGGGACACGCTGGTCCAACAGAGGCTGGGAGGAACTGAGAGCCAGAGATAGAAACGGAGACAGACAAGATAAATGAGTCAGACGCAGGCGACCAGAGATAAGAGAAAGAAGAGGCACCAGTTTTGTATCAGCAGCAGGTTTAGACCTGCAGAGCTAGACCGTGTTTAATCACACGAACAGATGTCAACTGCCTGGGAGACGTTTCTGTAGTGGTGAGTTTATGGCTTTCCATACAACCATCCATCTTACATACATGTCACTGATGATTTGTTATTCATTGTTTCTAACATATTAAAGGGATTTAGGACTGATCTTGGTGGCTGAATTACAAGCACAAAATCAAAGGGCATCTCTGCACTGCCTGAACGTATTAGCCCACTCCTCTCAGTAAAAAACAACATTTTAGCGTGTGGTCTCCCACAACATTGGATCCCATTGTGCCCACAATGTTCCCCTAATGCCCACAGATGGAGGATCTTCATTAGAGCCTCCTTGTTTGCTAAACACCCACATGTTTTTACACCGTCCTGTGCCAACTGCTGAGAGCCAAGAAATATTCTGGCACAAAGCTAAAAACCGTGATTTATTGTTTTTATACAGATCTAACAAGATTTAACATGTTAGCTGAAGCTGCATATTTGCTGCACATGCATCAATCTCAGCATCAAAATTCACAACAGGATTTCTCAACATGTTATTTTTGCAAAGCATCCTCCTTTGTCCTGCTACAATGAACTTCAAAATAAAAGCTGGTCAGATGCATTTGTATTTGTCTGCAGGTATGAACTGATGCTGCACTGACATTAATCTAATGCTTTTGTCTTTTCACTGGAAGTTTCTAGACTTTCTTTGCACAAACTATGCGAACAAACAGGTGGATATAGAATTCGCAGTGCGACACAGAGAGCACACACAGGATATTGTTTCATTCTGAGCTTTAATCCAGGAATGTGAACTGCTCTGCACCTGCTCATGTAAACACTTCGCTCTGTGTAAACAGCTGTCAATCACACAGCTGGCAGCCCTGCAGGCCTTTGTCTCCACAGCAGACTCTGACCTATGACCCCTGAACCCACCAGCTGGTACATGAATGAAATTCCACAGCTGCCAATCAAAGCCCCTCCCCCTCTTCATAACAAGGTGCACTAACGAGCCTCACCTCGGTCCGTCCGGGTGCGTCACCTTGAGAGAGGCAGGGTTTCGGATCAGCCTATCAAGCGCCGCCACCACGTCGCAGAACCTTGGCCGGTTGGATCGTTCCTTCTGCCAACAGTCCAGCATGAGCGCGTGCAAGGACGCAGGGCAGTCCGGTGGCGGGGGCAACCGATAGTCCTGCTCAATGGCGTTAATGACCTGACAGAGACAGAAGAGTAAGGCCAACTGGACAACACATCAAAATAAAGGTTTAGACATTTAGACACGTTTTTTTTAGTTCTTACATCCTGGTTGCTCATGTCCCAGTACGGTCGTTCTCCGTATGACATCACTTCCCACATAACGATGCCGTAACTCCACGCATCACTGGCTGAAGTGAACTTCCTGCAATTGATAAGTCAACAAACTGTTCAACAGTTCAATCTCCTCTGAACTGCATTATCTGAACTGAATTGGCTGAACTGTCTAACTACAACCAGCAATACTGATACTCACCTGTAGGCAATGGCCTCGGGAGCCGTCCATCGAATAGGAATCTTTCCTCCCTGAGAAATGAGACAACGCAGGTTATTTGTTATAGAAAGCAGACAGACAATCTATCAAAATAAAAGCCTGGGGACTAACATAGAGAGGACATATAGCTGTAAAAATGCATTTGTGAGCATTTCAAAAAAATATCATGAAAGTTATTTTTTGTAATTTAATTCAAAAAGTCAGCCATATTTTTGATTCATTACAAGAAAAGGGAAATATTTTAAATTTAAATACCACAGCTGAACCTCCCATTTTAGATTTCCACCAACATAAAAGCTTTTTGGCTTTTATGTTGGATTTGGTTCTTTGTTTTCTATCTTGTAGCAGAAGCAGCTGTATCAAGGGGATACCAGTGTCTGTCTGGGTATTTTGGTATTTTAAGAGTATGATCAACAAAAACTGGCCAACCTGCTTGTTAGCTAGTTTTTAGCAGCTGACTTACCAGAGAGCTGGTGTATGTTGGATCGGAAGAGTTTTCAGTCAGGACCCTGCTAAGACCAAAGTCAGACACCTGAAAACACACAAAACGTAGCCATTAGAGTAGTCTATCAGGAACTACCACATAGACGGGCAGGTGTGCAGGTAGACGGGTACAGCGTAGGCAGACTGTCTCACCTTACAGACCAGGTTGGAGTTGACCAGGATGTTACGAGCTGCCAGGTCTCTGTGGACGAAGCTCATATCGGACAGATACTTCATTCCCGCTGCGATCCCACGCAGCATCCCCACCAGCTGGATGGTGGTGAACTGTCCATCGTTCAGCTGCGGAAAGACAGGTAATGATGTTAGATGTTGTTAAACGGTGAATGGGATCATATGGAGACGTGTTTCTATCACCGCCCGTCTCACCCTCAGGAAGCTGTCGAGCGCTCCGTTCTCCATGAACTCGGTGAGGATCATGACGGGGCAGGAAGTGGTGATGACACCCTCCAGGTGGATGATGTTGGGGTGCTGGAACTGACCCATGATGGATGCCTCCGACAGAAAATCTCGCCTCTGCTTCTCAGTGTAGCCACCCTTCAGGGTCTTGATCGCCACATAGTTCTCCTTCCTGCCTGGAATCCTCAGCCGGCCACGACACACCTCACCAAACTCACCTGAACAGGTACATCGCACAGAATAATATTTCAATAATAGAACAGAAATCCTGTTAAGGCCGTTAAGACATTTTCTTCAAAGATAAACACAATATATGTGCAATATAAAACACATTTTAAAGATAAAGGGATTCAGCTATGGTGGAAACAATTCATATAGCACTGGAATAAACCCTTAAAATGTGAGCTGGACTCAGTAGATCATATCACCAGGCTGGGAGCTGAACTTTAGGGAGAGGAAGTTCATTCAGTTGTTTGGAGGGAACAGGAGAGGACTGAGAACAGAGCCCTGAGGGACCCCCGCTTTTAGAGCAGCTAATGAGGTCAATAAAAACAACAGAAGGAGCCAATCGCAGCAGACCTGATCCGCAAACACCAGCTCAGTCCTGACTCTGGTCAATATAGTAGATTCATGTTTTAATACAGCAGAGGTGTAATGTTCCTTTAAGGCTCATTAGCACATACCAACACTTCCACACCTCTTACAACACTCACACACATGTGCTGTGTGTGTGTGTGTGTGTGTGTTTGTGTGTGAGGTGGTGGTGAAAAATTTGCACCAGTTTTCCTGCAGTAACTGATCCAGTTACATCTGACTAATGTCATCACAAGAGAAGACTACTGTTACAGTGGCTACACACACACACACACACACACCCACACACACCGTTTGAATGGGTCTCATGTTTACTTTTAATAAAACTGGATTCACATTGGAGAACAAACCAGATTTGAATGTTTTTACAGCCTGAATGCTGATTCTCCTGACGATGGGAAAGTTTCCCTCGTGGGGGTCTCAGTTAACAAACTCATCTGGCAGAATTTATAAGATTAAAGTCTTTGTAAGACTGTGTAACACCAGTCAGTGTGTTTTGGCTCTGCAGAAACAACGTTTTGGCACAGTTCTGCTGTGCTTTCAGCATCTTTCAATTCTTATTAAGATGTCTGAGTCTCCGAGTTTCAACAACATACAACAGTTGCTTATAAGTTATTTTACAGATTCACAGATGCATGAAACGTTGCTGTAGAGGTTCCTGAAATATTGGTGAAATATTCCTAAAAGCTTTAATATTTGGCAGACTCATAGATTTCTAAATCCATCCTTATAAGATTTTCTATTTCTTAGAAAAAAAGACGCATGGTCCTGTGTTCCCACACTTTTCTTAAGATTCCTGCTTTCTGTAAAAAGGTCCTCACAGCCCTGAGGTTTCTACAAAAGTTACTGTAAGACAGAGGTGAAGACCACTGCATTAAACTAAAGACAAAATTCCGAAACACATCTGTGGTTTGCTAAAACCTTCCTCCATTTCTTGTATTTTTTTTAAAATTTCTCCAAACTAAGAAGGCTTTTATCAACTCTTCTAACGCTACTGTTACCGGTCATCAAAGTCTTCACAGCAGAGGTAAACGCGCCTTTTTCACTCCATCCAGACTAAACCAATGTTTTCTCTTGTGAAAAGTGAGCTCTTATAAAACATCCTCCGCTGTGTGGAAATCTGAAAGCTCTGGCCTGCTGCTGTAGTGTTTACAGGGGAAACTGAGCTTTGGTGACTGACATCAATTCTACAAACACCTGTTGTTCGACTTCATTTGTCCAGATAAATTATTTGATTTTCTTTTTCCTCATTACTCTTCTCTGATTCTATTGTGATCAAGCTGTGACACTAAACTCACTAAGATTTTTAGCATCTCCTCATTATAAACACTCAGCGGAAACAGAAACGGTTGCTGTGGCTTCCTGCTCCTCCACACATGCTCAGCAGAGAAGAATTACCTGATCTAACCTGAAGGTCTCAGCAGGAAAACTGTGTTTCAGAGCTCAGCGTTAACCTGTAGGACAGCAGCGTGGGTTACCTGCTCCGATCACTTCCTCTATCTTCACGAAGGAGGCGTCGATCTCCTTGGCAAACTCCCTCACAGCCTCGTTGGGGTCCTCGTATGTGAACGGGTCGATGTACACCTTCATGGCTACAACAACACAGCATCATTGCCATCAGTCAGCGGGATACAAATCATTGGAGACCTGCTGAGAATAGTTTAAACTAAGCTGGACTCACTCTGTCCCATCTGGTAGTGTCCGATCTTGTCGTTCATGTCTTCATCCCTCTTTCTCCTGCTGATGAGAGACAGACAGACAGGTCTTTAGTTTGTCAGCAGCTGCAGGATTCCTCATTTCCCCACAGACACACACACACTCCATTCTTTCTGCTGCCGCTCTCAGGAATGTTATTATCTCTCAGTATCGCTCCATCTCTCTCAGAGTGTCGAGTTTCTCCATCTTAATATAGTCGACATGTTCCACCCTGCTCTGTGTGTGTGTGTGTGTGTGTGTGTGTGTGTGTGTGTGTGTGTGTGTGTGTGTGTGTGTGTGTGTGTGTGTGTGTGTGTGTGTGTGTGTGAGAGAGATCCTAAGGTCAGCGCTCCATTGTTCTGCCCAGTCGGGCAGGGAGGGAGCATCCTGAACACACTCTCTTACCGGTAACAGTACACGGCAACTATTGCCACGGCGATGAGCAGCAGGACTCCCATGGCGACCAGAACCCCCGTCACTACCAGCTGAGAGTGACCCACTCCTGTGAGAACAAACAAAAGGCCGATAAATAAAAGCGGGTTTGCTCTGAGAGAACAACAGTCTCATTAGGTCCCGTTTAAACGCTCTTTGTTTATCTTCTGGGTTTTTAATTTATGTGGGAATCTGGTTTCATCTGTTAATCTTTTAAGCTTCGAGGCTCTGAAGGACTTTCCTTTTACAGTCACAAGTCACTATCATGGATTGTAGTGAGGAACCACAAACCAAAAGATAATATGAATAAAAGAGGAAACCATGGCGACCATGAACTGGTCTCTGGCATCTAATGTGTTTTTCTTGCTAGTTTAATATTTTCTAAACACATATTTGAACTAAAATAACTAAATGCCTGTGTGAAATATGTCAGAGAAAGAACAGGAGAAAAGCCTCTAAAAAAGCAGCTAAAACAACATTTGACCACAGGGACTTTTTTGGAACTTGGTAGGAACCTGAGACCACATAGGAACTGTTTAAGACCCGGTACAGGAAACTTTTGAGGAACTTTTTTCACAAACTCAGGAAACGAGTTTGACATTTATTTACTTATGGAACTGACCAGCACAGTGTCCCTCACGTTCTCATTTTACCCTGAACACTGTTACTGTGTCTAAGATTGTTATAGGATCACACAGTGATTAGTCACTCACTTTGACTTTTACTTACATCGTGAATAAATATCTAAACAAATAACAGATGTTTAACACATTTACTGCATTATAGCTTCATAAATATTAACGGTGCATTTTATTTATTTTCATAAAACAGCTCCATAATTGTTGTTTTACACCATCTCTGTGCAGCTGTAACATGCAACTTCTCCTCGTGGATCAATTCTTTTCTGGGCTTCCTTTGAATCCGGGAAAAGATTATTAATTAACGAGTTTAAAAGCAGCACTGTTAATACTTTTTAACCTTTGTATTTATTTTCTTGTAATCTAAATGTAACCATTATAAAGACTGGAAAACAAAAAGCAGTTCATATTCAGGAAACGCGTACCATCGGGTTTGGTGTTGACGTTGCTCGGTGCGCTGAAAGATCCGTACCCGGCCTGCGAGCGAGCACGGACCTGCACCTGATACTGTGTCGCCCGCTGCAGCCCCGACAGCACAGCCGAAGAAGATCTGGTGGAGGTGTACTGCCATTGTCCCACCTCCTCGCTGTCCTGATGACGATGACATCAGCAGTTACATCATCACCTTTAACTGTCTGTGTGTGTGTGTGTGTGTGTGTGTGTGTGTGTGTGTGTGTGTGTGTGTGTGTGTGTGTGTGTGTGTGTGTGTGTGTGTGTGTGTGTGTGTGTGTGTGTGTGTTAGTATATGCCTGTATTTACCTTGGGGCTGTAGCGGATCTGGTAGTCCAGAATGTGAAACTGGTTCTGCAGAACTGGGACATTCCATTCTAGAGTCAAACTGGTCTCTGTGGCTGCCGTCCTCCTCAGACCGGTCACTGGAGGGGGAACTGCACATAGAAGCAAACCAATGTATTTTTAAGAAGATCAAGTTCTTTTAGGTGTAGAAAGGCATGCTGGGTAATGCAGGGTGCATGTCGTACCGTCTATGCTGGTGGTAACGTTGGCTCTGTCAGAGGCCGGCTCTGATTGGCTGAGAGCTGACACGCCATTCAGCGATTGAATGGTAAAGATGTAATTGGTGTGTGGACGGAGACCCCAGACGACGACTCGGCGTTGAGTCAGGTCGCGCTGTGCCGGCCTGTACAGAACGCTGTCGTCACATGGAGAGCAGGACACGACTGATCCCTGAATAGGAGACAGGAGAGGAGACTGGACTGAGTTCTGTTACTGGTCTGCATGGACCCGCTGGTCGAAACGTTACAGACTAACTGGTCTATGTCCTGGATGTTTTTTTTTTTCAATTGTCTCACGTGTTCTTGTTGCAGGTTTTTGTGTTTTTGGACAAACTGGACTAACCTGACATTTGGGCATCTGGTATAACTGGATTCTCTGGTCCTAACTGAGCTTTTTGGTGTATTTAGTTAACCTGTACAGTCCAGGTCTGATTTTATCTGATGTAGTCTTTGGGTTTCTGGGTTACCTGGATAACTAGCTGTTATATCTAGTCTTGTGTGGTTTAATTAAAACAAGGTAAAGCCCTAGAAGTTGTAACAGGTGTTTGGGGATCTTTACTAGCTGGTCCACCTACCCCCTTTCTTAAAGGCCAAACAGAACTTAGTGGTCCTGTTCTGTAGATGTTCTAACTGTGTCGAACTATTTAAGTCTAGACTGGTATCTAGGACTAACTGGACAAGTCTATTTGGTGTTTTTGGGCCATCTGCTCATGTTCTAGCTGATGTTTCTGGATCATCAGGGCTTGCCCTCACTGGTTCACCTTGGAGGCAGTGATGGTGCCACAGCTGGAGCACAGGACTCTGTAGGTCAGATCTCCTCGGCCTCCTCGGTCCTGCGGCTCGCTCCACTCCAGGGTCACCGTGGTGTCGTTGATCTGAGTCACGATGGAGCGGGGAGCAGAGGGGGGGCCTGAGGAAGGAGGGTCAGGGTTCAGAGGTCAGCGACAGACAAAAAACACTGGGGCCAATGACTGGCTGCAGGAAGGCTGCGGCCCTGGGTTCAGACTCACAGGTAAATCAGCTCAGGGCTGGATTTGTTGAAGGAAAAAGAACTATAAAGCTCATAATAACCGCTCCAGCGTTCTCGGAAAAATCCCATTATTAAGTCAACAATTTTCATTCCTTTATAATTAGTTTCCGTTCTTTCCCTTTGTCTTCTGCCTCTTTCTTTCTTTCTCTCTTTTTATTTGCCTTCTTTGTTTTCGTGTGACTGATGGAGGCCGTGATAGATAAGAAGTTTCCGCTTCTACACACATACACACAATCTGAAACCTGAAACCTGTGTGTGTGTGTGTGTGTGTGTGCAGTCCTTTCTTACCTGCATGACCCTGAGTTACACGCACACACACACACACCCACCCACACACTTACTCACTCACACAGAGAGGTAATGAGCCTATTAATTTGGCCTAATTGTCGTTGCCTGGGGCGATGCATTTAAAGGGGTGGGATGGGGTACTTAAAGGGGCGTGTGGAGTTCTTGGCAAAGAATAGGCTCTATAATAGAATTGTTTTTGTGTGTGTGTGTGTGTTTTCAGGATGGATTCAACCATTTAAAATACTATACCATATGTGCAAGTAATTAAATTCAATCCTAGACTTCACTATATAACCATGATTCAATTCTATTTTTATTTTACTCTGACTTGTCCTTTTGCAAAGTGGATGACTGGTGAAAGACACACTCCAGGTGCATTACTGGAAATGTAAGATCCAGTGTTTTTTGGAGGTTCTCCCGTATTAGAGACTAAAAGTCAGGATGTCTTCACGTCCAATAAAGAGAAGGCAAAGAAGAAAAACAACAGGAGAAAAAGGAAGAGAGGAAGACGTTTAGACAGGAAGAAAAGGAATACGATGCAGGAATGAAAAGAGAGAAGACCTTATAGTCTCAGTTTTACCAAAGACAGAATGATTGACATGAAAATAAAAAGAGAGACACAGTGAAAGTAAGACACCAGTCTTACGTGTGCAGGCAGCGTGTGGAGGGTCTGAGTCGGCCCGATGAAACCCAGAGCGACAAGGGCAGTACGCTGAGCCTGGGATTAGTGTGTTGCTATAGGCTGGACACTGGCTGCACTCCCCAGGTCCGGATCCTGCCTTAAACTGACCCGATGGACAGGCTGAGGAGAAAGACACGAAAGAAACAAGATTAGCATTAACATCTCAAACTGCTCCGTACTTAAAAGTCAAACGCTAAATTCCAGGGTTTTGTGTGTCTCTACTTTATAGCTTCTCATCAAAGCCATCAGTGGATCTGAGACAATAAGCTCCTGGGACTCAAAAAACAACAAAAGGATCCCCACTCCCAGAGACACAAAGCAAGTGCAACCAATGCAAAAACTGTGTCCTTGTAGTGTTGTTATGTCAGTGTTCTTGGTTGACTCGAGCCTCTTTGTGGTCAGTTCGAGTCTCTGGGTCGGTTCTGATTTTGGCATTTTAATTTTCCCGAGGTGGTTTTGAGGGATTAATTTGTCTCTTTTTGGTGACTTTGAGTCTTGTTCCTGTCGAACCGTCTCTTTGCTCTCGTGTTTGGATCTTTTTGTGATTGATTTCAGCCTCTTTATACCCAGTTTGAGTCTTTGCAGTGTCATTTCTGGTCTTTTTTTAAACAATAACTCTGTGTCCTTTACCTGAGCTTGGCAACAAACAACTATTCTAACTTTAAACACTTTATATAACATTAGTTCTCCCCTATGCTCAGAAGCTCAGTTTGGTATTTTCTCCGTCATTAAAAAAGACATGAAAAGACAAACAGTGCACGTCTCCTCCTAACATGCATTGTGTGTATCAAAGCCTGATATATCTTCTTCCTCTGTGCCACAGAGCTCCATTGTGCCCAGAAACTACAAAAGTCACATCAGCAAACCACACTTCTGCACCAACTAGAGGGACTAATAGGACAAACCACAGTGACCAATAGGACAAATGCAGGACAGCTTCATTTTGTGAAACTGGGTGTATAATATTTGGGTGTATTTTCAATGATTGACGTCACCGGTGGGCTTGGAGCTCAGAGCCGCGGACAGGAAGTCATTAAGTGTTGAGCGACGGACGCATGTCGCTCGTTGACAATAAGCAAAAATGTGGAAAAGCAGGCGACTTGTCCTTGTTTGTGAAAAACAATTTAATGGAGTGCGGATGAGGGACATCACAGAGAGAAAGGGATGAGGGAGGAGTGCGGTCTCATGGACACAATGAGAGACAGGAAGTGACCTTGGCGCTGACAGGATGTGGAAAGTGCTGCCATGATGTCATCACCACCATCGCCTGCCAAGCATGTGTGTTTGAGTGCACACCCACCCACAAACACACACACACACTCCCTCTGTCAAGCAGCTTCAGCAGCAGAAGTTAACCTCTGAACTTTTCACTCAGCCAGGCCTTTACCCCGCCCCCCACCAACACAACCACCACCACCTTCTGGGTTAACCAGAAGCAGAAACGACCCCCGGCTGGTGTCCCCTCTGCAGCGTTTCCTGGTTGCAGTCAGCTGACCTCTGACCTCACAGAGAATAACAGGAAGCTTCGACAACTAAACTGTCTGTCGCCTCTCTGCTTTCATCCCCTACCAAGGCTGCCTGCAGACCAACCTCAGCTCTGTGCAAAGGAACTCGAGCCTGTGATCCTGAACTGAGCCACTCCGTCAACAGACGGAGCTCCAACAAAAAGGTTTTAATGAGGCAACTCAACATCATCCTGCAATAAAATACAGGCCAGGGCACATTCCTGCTAGATTACGCTTTAATGTGAGCGCAGTATTTCTTCTGTTTACCTTGTGATAGTTGTGATGACAGATAAAGTAGGTGTTGCTGTGATAAGTTGCCAGGATTTTGTGAGAAACCTCTGTGCTATGTGGTAGTGTTAATTCTAACGACGCCGATCAAATTTAAGCCTCTCACCTGTATCTCAAACGACACTAATAAAGTTCCACTCAATGTTTTCTGATTAAACACATACTTAAATAAACGAAATACCGAGATAAAGAAAGTGCTACGGAGGAAAGAGGAGAATTCCAATTAATAATCAACCAGTCAACCTTTGGACTCAAACAATGCAAAGAAGAACCAAAAAAAACAACTGAATAAATTAAAAGAAAACATTTCTCAACTTTTTTGTATATATTTTTTTTATATTTTTGAATCTACTCCATATTTTTGTAATATTTCAAAATTAAATTTATACAAAACCAGTTCCAAAAAAATTAAATCAAACTCAAACAAATTGAATTTAAGATACTGGCTGATTCAAATAGAAATAAACAAAATGGCAAATACAAACATTTTAATTGTATAAAATATAATTTTAGAAAATGTGTAATATTTTATAAAATGAAAAAGAATCTTTCTGAATCTTTTATTTTAATTTTAACTCCTCCTGAGGGAGAAACATCCAGGAGACAAGACATTTTAAGGAGGTAGACAAGAAAAAGGGAATTAAAAAAACCAACCATCTTATACTAAATTAAAAAAGTCTGAAGATTTTGCAAGAACTAAACAAAAGCAAATGAAGTGTGAGTGCTGAGAGTCACATTAATTATAACAGAAGGAAATAAAATTCCCACATTAACTTTGGTTCAGTCTCCCGTTTTTTTACTGCATTTTCTTTCTCCCCGTTATAAACTGTCTCTCTTTGTAACGATGCTGTCGTCTTCTTTCTATCAGGCAGTCAACACGTGTCTCTGTGTGTCTTTAATCATCTCCAGCTTCTCTCTGTGTAAACGACTTCCCTCTGTTTACACTGTGTGTGCATGTTCACTACAGAAAGAATTTAAAGTGCTGATAGTGAAAAAACACACTTCACCTCTCGCACTGAGGATGCTCTTCCTTCGTAAACTCAATGACAGTGCTTTTACTTTGTTAAATAAATGATGGTGAGAGCTGTTTGCAACTCGCCTGGAAAATGTCCAGTTCTCAACAAGTCTTATCAAAGTACAGGTCCTTTAGCTCCATTTAAGAAAAGTCCAGATCACATCTCAAAGAGTTGTAACAAAGCAAGTCTCGAGCTGACTGAGACTCAACAAGGCTCAAGTTAAATCTCCTTTAATAAAGTTAAAGGTCAGGCTCCTCAGAACTAATCCAAATGTAGTCTCAACATGTCTTGACAATACAAGTGTCTCTATTTTAAAATTTTTAATAAAAGACCAAGTCAAGTCTGAGGTTTGTGTTGTAGGGGGAAAGTCCACCTCAAGTCTGCATAGTATCAGCTACCTTAAAAAAACAAGTCAAGGTCACACGTCAACAAGTCTTATCAAAGCAAGTCTCAAATAAATATTCAGGTCCATGAGACAAGTCTAAGTCCAAAGCATGCCAGAACTATTTTATTTGCTAGTCTTAAACAAAGTCAAACATTGAGTCATTTTTTTCAAAGCAAGTCTGAAGTTAAGTCTCAGTTTCTTCATGAATCTTCTTGTAAGAGCAAAAACCCAAGTTAAGTCCTAAGCCCCTTAAGACAAGTGTTGCCTGAGCCTCTCTTCAGTTAAAGCTGTCTAAAAAAATCTTGTCTCAACAAATGTCAAGTCCTTTAGGACGACTCTCAGGTTTCAGGTCTCAATGCTAATAACAAAAGTCCCAGTGTCATGTCTTCAGTATTCATTTTAAAGATTCTCTTATTTTGTAAACCACTGTAAACTTTCGCACCTCGACACCACACGTCAGTCTCGCCCGCCTCGTATCCAGGACGACAGGCGCAGCTGGACGTCGGCTGTCCCACCCACTGTCCATCCTCACCGCAAAGCATGCTGGGAAGTTGTGACTGCTCTCCTGGTGGGGTCACAGCGTTCTCCACACACACACCCTGAGCCTGCAGCACACACAGATTTAAAAATTTAATTGTGTTTTACTTTTACTTTGTGAACGTAACAAGAAAGTTGCTGCGAGTTTAATGAATCTGCTTTTATTTAGTTAAAAAAACAACACTAGTACTTTGTTATTGTACATACTTTATTTTTTCTACATGCTGGATGATAATGTTTGTATTTTGAAAACGAAAAGACTTGTTGCTGTTACTGAAGCCTACTGTTGCTATGGTAATACTGGGGTTACCTGCTCCACGAGAGAGTGGGGCACAGTTTCAGGAAACAAGGAGAAGGCGCGGCGCAGTGGCGGACACTTCCTGTAGAAGACTCGAACAGACAGCAGGGCCATGCAGGTGCCCTGGCTGTGGAAGGCCAGGTAGAGCCCCGCTGTGCTTAGCTGCTCCAGGCGCAGCAGTTTGACATTGAAACGGCGCTCAACGCCACGCCGGAGCAGGTGGTCGGCTGCAACCGTGGTGATTTTACTGTACGGGTTCTCCATCCAGGCCGGGTGAGTCGACGTGGCATCGTCAGTGTCTGACTGGTAGTAATATAGGTTAAAGGTTTCTTTACAGTGACGCTTGTTCAGAGCGGAACACTCCATCATGGTGAACCTGGAGGAACAGTAGAATATTAAACAGTGGATTAGTGCTGATGATACACATACGTTTCAATAAATTCATGACACAAATTAACCAACCTGATCTCGATGTAGAGTGTGGTCGCTGCCCTCCGGGGGATCCAGCGTGTCCTCAGCCAGTAGGAGTTTGGGCTGTCCGGTGTGCAGATCTGATAGGTCCGCACAATGTTGGACTCATCGTCCAACCCGCTCATTTCTTCCCACTGCAGAGAGTTTCTGGGTTATCTTACTAATCAATGCTAAATGTTAGCTACAAGCTAACAGATTCACTTTCGTGTGTGTGTGTGTGTGTGTGTGTGTGTGTGTGTGTGTGTGTGTGTGTGTGTGTGTGTGTGTGTGTGTGTGTGTGTGTGTGTGTGTGTGTGTGTTAGTACCTGTGGTTCGACAGCAGGATGGTTTGTCCATCGAAGATCAGACGTTTCCAACTTGGTGTTCATCAACACTTCTGAGATACAGACAGGTAGAGTCAGTCAGACAGGTATAAACACAAGAGACATCACATTGCTTTGGAGTAATTTGATTGGTTGAAGTGGTTTTGGTTGGTTTTCTTTTCATAGAGCATCACAGTTAGAGGCAAACATGTTGTGGACCTGTAATTCAAAAAGATCCACACTCACATAATCTTTGACATCTTAAAAAAAAAAACTGTTGCAAGAAGCTTTAACTGCCACAAACCTTTGTAACACACACAGAACCTTTTCAGTGTCTTCAAGTACAAACAGAACCTCAACAGGAACCTTCAAAACCTGAAAAAGCTGAAGATTATCCAGCCGCAAGAGCCTATGAAGCTATGTTTTTTCTTTTCTTTGTGTTTGAAATGAACTAAATTAAGCTTCCTCACAATTCTCCTTGATGGCTTTTGAGACATCCTGAAGAACCACTTAATCCCCAAGAAGAGCCCTTTAAAACCATTGTAAAAGGCTTGGATACCCCCTCAGGAAGCTGCAAAATGTCAAAGTCTTTGAAACATCCTCAAGAACCACTGTAAGTCCTATAAGAATATTTTAAATGCACATTAAAAGACTGTGGTACCTCCACAAGAACCTACGATATGTAATCTGAAACCTTTGAAAACGTCTCAAAAACCTTTGAAACGAGCTCAAGGACCATTAGTAACTTTTATAGACCCAGTGAGTTCTCTGACATCTGTTTGTTCCTGAAGGACCTGTGGAAACTGTGGTGCTCTACGAAAACATAAAGGCTGAACAACTTTCAAACTGGCTGCTGACGATGGACCCAGCTGACAGACATAAACCACAGCGGAGCGCGTCGTCCACCGAACCTAAAAGCACAGGCAGCCTCCATAAGGCCTTGTCTCTCTGCTAAAAGGGAGGACAGATGAGGAAGACCAGGCTTAACCCTGACAAACACACACACACAAATGAAATACCACTGCACATCTGTAATATCAGCCGTGAGTGATGCGCTGCAGTCAGGGCTGGAGGAGAGAGGCTAAGAAGGCTTAACCCTGACACACAGCACCACAGTAAAGCGCACACAGTTCACATGAAATATGCAGACCGTTCTCACAGTTCTCCCTCTGTGAGCCTCCGACTATCAGAGCTTCACACCACCAGCACTCAAGCAGCTCAGGGCACTGATTTAAGGGAACACATGCTTCAGATAAAAAGATTCCACTGTTATTTTACGGCTCTGCTGATGTTCTTGGTCTGTGTGCAGAGCCCAGCCACTAACAAAGCCTGATATATTCTTCCTCTGTGCCACAGAGCTCCATTGTTGTGCAAAAAACTATTTAAAAACACCCGAATGCTCGACTCACTGTGGTGCCGCCACAAATAGTAACTGCAGAGCAGACGTGGATTCACGCACCCAAGAGGAAAAGTCCCAAACAAATGTGCTATTTTGTCCCGTTTGATCAAAACTGCAGCGAGCAGCTGCTTAAAAAAAAATAATTACTGAGCTTTTCTAAATATTTAGGTACTTTCAGTAACTGTGAGGCGTTTGTAAAGATTTACTTCTGTGGGAAACACTTGAGTTCTAATGGTCAAACACAGATCTGGTCTGTGTCCAAGTATGAGCTGCACTATGAGCACAACAAGAAAAATGTAGATTCAGACGTGTACTTATGTGTACAATGTGTGTATAAATGTACTCGGACAATCAGATTTATGCTGTAAGTGGGAACCAATGAGCTTGCGGCTGAAAAGACCCACTCACAAACCTCAAACCCCTTTGACCGCGCAGGAATAGAGCTAATGTGTGGGTGCAATGCCCTAAATGAAGAAGCCCCTCAGTTTTTGATAAAGATTGAGTTGTGTTATGTGTTTGGACCAAACAATAAATGAGAAAAGGGAAGATTAACTCAAATATGACAAGGATTATTATCATCAGCTCATTTCAAAGGAAAAACCTTCTCACTGTTTCACAAAGCAGCAGATTCTGACATATGTTGTTCAGAAGAACTAAAATAAAAATGTAAAATTGAGCACATTTTTATCCATTTGCAGACTTGCAATAAGATTAAAATAATTAATTACATTTCGTTTTACTTAAGACATATTTTAAAACCTGGTCACAAATGGTAGAAAATGAGTGAAGGGGGAAAAAGTGTATGTAGTTAAAGTTCAACAGAGGCTGTTGAATAAACGCTGATGTGAACGAAGCACGTGAATTATTGATGATTTGGTTACAAACGCTGGTTAGAATCTAAAGTTTGGTTCTTACAAACTGGACAAACCAGAAATGACCATTTACAATGAGTCAGGACAGTGTGTAAAAGCTGAGACTTCCTACTGAGCAGAGATGATGTCTGATGTTGACTGATATGAGAGTGTATCAGAGCAGCTGTGTGGTTTCTGAGGACACACACACTCACACACACACACTCACAGGGAATTACAGCTGCGTTCCTCAGCTGCTATAGAGCGGAACGATAAAATGGCTGCTTTCCCTTTCTACACGCTGCAATTACACAACCACACAAACACACACTGACTCTTTAATTCTCCCTGTCGGTTAATTAAAGCGAGAAGTGACTGAAGCAATTAGAGGAGACGGGGTGAGGGGCGGGCGGGAATCAGGCCGACAGGTCAGAGTGTTTCTCACAGATCTACAGATTATTAATCCACTTAAAGAGAATTGATGAAAGTGTAAGTGACATGAACAAATCTTCACACGCGTGTCAACATAAGGCCTGGTTTCAGGGTTTAGCGTAGAGTCGGGGTCGGGTTAAAGGTTAGTGCTAAACATTAGGTTGCGGTGGCTAAGCGCCCAAAGATAGAACGACTCGTGTATCTGTGCCTGCTCTCTGGTTTCGTCACGTCAGTGTCATCACAGCTTCAGCTACCTGATATCCTGCAACACCCGAACGCCTCAGCCTGCTCGCTCTGACGCCGCAGGCTGTGCTGCCACGGCATGTGACCAGGGCAGGTATGCAGCCTCAACACCTTTATGGTCGGGAGGAAGAGCAAAAATCAGTGCAGCCGTTGGTGGAGCCAGTGAGGAGTTCGTAAAGCAGCAGGATAAAAGCTAAAGGCTGAAGTTCCTGCCACAGAAAGATTCAAAGTTAGACTCAAAGACTGTGGCTGTTGTTCAGATTCCTGCTGGATTACTGTATTTACCTGTCATCACAGAAAACTGTGTGAGCCAAGTCCTCTGATAAACCTCCAGGCTCCAACTTAATTGGGTCAGCAAGACGACATCCTGCACATCAACAACTGTTCCCTGATGTTGTGTTTGTGCTCACAACTCATTTGTTTTGCAAATAGCTTTTGGTAAAAAAAAAAAAGACCATTTCTACCTGGATTTCGATCAGTGGCTGAGATTAGGGAGACGACTATGAGTCCCGTCTTGTTAAATGAGGAACTGGCTTTTTGCACTGAGGAATGTCAAGTTTTACAGCTGCAGATCCCACTGTCAGACTGGGATCAGGCGTTTTAATGTGAGAAACTAGAATCCAGCTCTGCAGTTCATTCCCTAACCTGAGCTCAGTGGAACCACATTTTCAAAACAGCAGGAACTTTTAATCTGCTTTTTACAGGCTGCATAACAAAGACTGCAGGGAGGAAAGTCAGAGAACACACACCGATGCACTCAAAGTAAGAGATCACAAAGACTCCTCCTGAAAGGAGTCGGGGGAAGGCCCGAAATCTGATCACTGCCCTGCTGCATGCACACGCAGATCTACAGAAACTAGAGTAGAACTCATGTAAACAGCTAACCGGGTTAAGTTGATGTAAACACGCTGAGGAACGAGGCTCGACCGCATCACAGCCGGAGCCAATTAAAGCCCAGAGTGTGTGTGTGTGTGTGTGTGTGTGTGTGTGGCATGGATGCCGATGCACCCTGTAAACTGCACACACACTTAGGGAAAACGTCTTGTATAAACATCCCGCCAGCGTTGTCATGGTAATTTCCGTGTCCTCGTCACGCACGCTTATCTCCACACACACTGTTTACAGAGCGTGCGTGTGTGTGTGGTCTCACACTGCGACCTGCTCTCTAATAACCCTGACTACACACTGATCTTTCATTCCTGTCTCTCTCTCTTTATTCTCTGCCGTTTATTTTTGTGTTGAGCCACAAACCGATTTATCGGCTCTATAAAAAGATGCTTCATCAAGAAACAACCCGGACAGAGAGACGAGGGGTGTTTCTGTGATTTGGTTGAACTGAGCCTTGAACAGGGCTGGAGCCCTGTCAGACCATCGTGTGCTGGAAGAAACAGTGAATCTACTTAAGATTTAAATTAAAACTCGGCACAAAGTGTTGATACAGCTGGTTCTGTTTTAGCATTTTGTCCAGAACAGTAATCCCCCACCCTCCCACCCCCAGCCTTTACAGCTGCTTCTGAATAGAGACTTTTTGAAGATAAGGAACATTTAATCACGCTGTTTCTGTTGGAAGAGTTTTCCCATGATGCTGTTTGTCCACCCAGACTTCTTACAGACGTGGAACATTAAAACTGAAAGCCCACATTGCTTCAGCTGGTCCAGGTGTGCTCAGGTCTCTGCTGTCGGCTTCCCGAAGCTCACACTGATTTTCTGTACCTGGCAGCATTTTCTATACGACCTCCTCACAGTGACAGTTTGATGGATGATTCAGCTTCTGCAGACGCATCTGACGCATTTTCACTTAATTCCTGCACAGCGGGAAAACATGTTAGTTCACCAACCCTGCAGGTTAGACCTCGCCGCGGTTTGTGCCTCTAATGGGATGTAAACCAGTAAAAATGACATTCCAAGTCACAGAACCCAAAATCTGCGTCTCCACAGTATAAATCATTTGACATTTCACAACACCACCTGCAGTTTTCAAGGTATTTCCAGAATCCTCAATGACTCTACCAACCGTCTTTATTACATACTCTGTCTGCATTACAACGAGTCCTGTCAACTCTCTCCTATCATATGTGCTTTGACTGAGAGTCTGAATATTTTGATGCGTTTTTCATTTTTATATACTATGTGGAGTCCCTCAGGGCTCTGTTCTCAGTCCTCTTCTGCTCGCTCTTTGTAATCAGTCAATGTTTATGAAAGGAATATTTTAAGGGACATTTAATTCTCAAGTCCCGCTCAGAACAAAGACAAGTCACTTCCAAATTGAGAAGGTGCTGAAAGAGTAAATAGGCTTAAAGGATCCACAAAATATCTTCTGAACAACAGTAAGTACTTTTAAACCACCTACTGGGTTTTTCAAAGACCTTTGAGGATTTACTTTTCAAAGAAACACACACTTTGCTCCGTGAGTCAGTGTGATGCTTATGCGGAACACGAGGCTCAAAGTGGAACAAGGTGAAACAGGTTTAACAGCACAGTTCTAGAGCTGACTAGGTAAAAATGATACACTACAAACACACAACCCTAGAAACCATATGTGGTAAAGTAACAGGCTCACGGTGGACCTCAGAATCACAGTGAGTGTCTGATGTGTCCTCTTTAGACATGATACCATCTAAATTAACATCCGGCCACAAAGACCACTTTCAACAAAAAAACACCAAGATAAGACCAGAGCGGTGCTGAAGCTGAAACTTAAGGCGAGACCAGCACAGGACTGAGAACTGAACCCTGAGGGACCCCGTGTGCTAGAGCGTTCATACAGTCTGAATGTGCACAAAGATGGATACTAACAACACTTTAGTCTGACAGTACATCAGTCAAACCCAAAAAAAGAGAAGCTTCTAAGCTTCTCCAGCTGTGTGTATAAACAGATTCTTAATCTGTTAATTAATCATTAATCAAATCACCAGGAAATGAACTAGTAACAACTTTAATTTGAACTTATTTAAGAAATACTGAGTTTGTTCTAGCTGATGTGAGAATCTTTTGTACTTTCCTTGGTCTCAAGGTAACGTAAACAGACATCTTTGAGCAACACATTTTTTTAATTAACTGAGAAAATATTTGGCATCTTAGAAACAAAGTTGGCTGAGTATTGCTACAAAAACCCACCAGAACTTTAATCTGATGTGAAAGAAGTTTTGACTTGACTGTTGAGAGGAAGGAAACTTTACTACTTCATTGATTAAATGATGCATTTCCACAAAGACGCGACTGTACTGAGAAACAAAACCCTGAGCCAAAACCTGAAAGACTTCCATAAGTCGTCCTTTCTTCTGAAAGCCATCATCACTTTTATGTGCGAGTGTGTGTTAAACCTCCAAAGGGCCAATCACCAGATTAACCAACCTGCACTTAACATGTAAATCCTCTCGCCCACAGTCAGAACTGAAATCCAGCGTCTTTAAGGGGATTTGTGGACGGAAAAGAAAGACAGACCCAGAGACTGCGGAGAAGGAAAGAGGTGGTTTTTTTGTGTGGCTGGAGGGTTAAAATCAGAACAACAGAACAAAGACGAGAAAGAGAGGGAGCAGATGGAGGACAATATGGAGACACACCCAGGGAGCTGAGGTAGACTCAATGGATCATTAGTGTCTCCGGCAGCGGCGGCTTCTGCTATTAAACACTACACTGAGGAACTTCAGTTCCTCTTGGTCTGATACATACAAGCAGAGCAGAGACATGAATGAACTGATCAGAAAGTTAAAGTGACATCTTTAACTGCTTCACTTGTTTTTTTTTTTCTGTACACTAACATCAACAGGTTTGTGTTTGTTGCTCAGACATATTAAGACATTCATTATCTTGGGTTTCTGTGGACAATTTAGGACTTTTTTCACTTCTACCACCTGAAACAACCAATTGATCATTAGAGAAAATGACTCAAATGTTAGAGAGATTCTCGCAGTTTTGCTGTGATGACTTAATAAATGAACACTGGTAGAAAAACTGGTGCGGGTTTCATGTGTTAATGTGAGGAAGATCAGTCTCCTCTTCGCTCCACACAGATCTGACGCTTCCGTCTCTTTGTGCATTTCCACCCTAGTTTGTCACATTTACACCTTCGGTGTGTGATGTTTGTTTTTTCTAGCTCACTGTGTTTTCTGCAGACTTCCAGCTGCAAAACACACTTCGCCTTCAGTTCACAACAGCAGATTCTCCCTCTTTTCTCTTTCACTCTATCAGTGACTCACGTTCTGGCCTTAACGCCGACACACAGCAGTTGGTGTCTTGCTCTTCTCTGGCTGAGGAGTTTGTTTCGCCACAAACACACAGGAAGGCTTTTGTTTTCTGTCTAACTGCTCATTTTCTGGTTTGGCAGGAATCCTTGGCGCAGTAAATCTGGAGCATCTCAGCTGTTAATTAACTCGCCCACTAAATCAACACCCTGGTTAGTTGGTTAAACAAAAACTGTCTCAATCATCACCCAGTTATTTATTTGTAACGTCCCTGGGTGTCTTTCTTTTATGACGGTTTGCTGTGTAAAATGAAGCTGTCATTTATGTGTTGATTAAAGTCACTGTATATTTAAAAGTAGAAAGTCAAAGTCTGCAAGTTCTGAATGAAGCAAAAACATCAGTCATATGTCATTTACTAAATTATTAATGAGCCAATTGTAAACCATCATTTGTGAATCAGCAAACCTGCTATGTCTTAAATAAAACTTCACTTATAATAACAGAGGTCACAATCAGGGGATGCCAGGCTACGTTTGCAGTTTTTATGCTAAGCTATGTTAACAGTTCCCTCCTGTTTCCAGACTTTATGCAAATCTCACATTTGAATGTTAAAATCATCCTTGAATTGCACTTTTTACAAGTACAGTGTATTTTTAATCCATTACTTTTGTCTGACAGTTGGACATAATTTACAGATTTGCAAAGATTTCATCAACGTATGATAAACATGGTGCAAATGCTATAGCTATTATTGTTGTTGTTGTTGTTGTTGTTGTTGTTTTGTTGAAACCTGAAGACCTTATTGATTATCCAGCGAGTGATTGATAGTTTGGTCCGTAAGAAATCAGTGATTTATTTGACCCGTTATAAAGTTAAAGACCTTAAATCTTCAGGTTTGAGGAGCCGCAGTAAGTCAGTTGACTGAAGTGAAATCCTGACGCTTACTGAACAGTTTTTTTTACAGTGCTGTCAACAAAAACACACCAACGTAAGACGACTTCTAAACTTCAGATCAGAGATTTCAGTCGACGCCGTGTGAGCGCCACATGACGAGAAGCAGAACAGGTTTGTTCTGCTGCTGGATCACAGAACTCAATCTCTGTTATCTCAGAACGTCGGCTCTAATCTCACAGTGGAAACTTCACTCTGCCCAGTTCCATTTCCCATTTTATTTGACATCCCACCTCAATTAAAACCCGGACCACTGTCATTTTCACTAAGAAGGAAACTGCAGATTTTCCCTGACTTTGATAAAAAAAAAAAATTTAAAAATCAGCGAAAAAGCCAAGAAAAAAATCTTCAAAACCAACAACAAAGTAGAACAACACAATTCTAACATCAATCATCAAAAATCAACGAGTCTTCACATGTGAGAACAAGAAAGAGTTTGAAGAATATACTGTTTCAAAGACCAAAAAAAAAGGTCCAATTAGTAAGTAAGTATTTTTCTGTCCATAAGCAAATCAACTAATGAATTAAGCAGATTTATGGTGTGAACAGTGAGGAACAGTTAACAGAACCACACTGGATTCTTTCAGGGCTCCTTCTTGGACCCAGTTTTAGACATTAGTCAACAAAGTTAATTCAAACATCCCTGAAAATAACTTCATCATTCGTTAGGTTTAACGTATAAGAAGTTTGTTCTTGGGATTTAGGTCTCAAACGTGTTTTAATACATAATAATGAGAAAAATAATTTTTTACATTCGTATCAGTTTTTTTTTAATTATTTCCTTTTTATTCCAGCAGCACTTTGTAGAAATACTTGACATTATACGTAAAGAACTGGCTTTAACATAATGGATTTAAATTTAGAAATGTAATCTCCAACTGGTTTGACTCTTTTGAACAAAATTAAATTAAAAAAAAAAAAAACTTGGTTTCATTTAAAACGTAATATTTGTTGTCTTCACTCACAGTAGCTGAATGTGTTTAACTCCGGAGATATTTTACTAAATTATAAGATCAGTAGCAAAACTTTATTCCAGTCCTGCATTAAAATTTAATAGTAGTAAAAGTTCTGTAGCAGGTTCCATGCGTTTAATCAACCTGCTGCAGCTCTAAAATGCATTATTAATAATTCCTACCAACGTGTATTATGTGCATTTGTTTGACTGATGATTTTAAGGTTGATACTTCTGCAGCTTCATATTTCAGGTCTGCTGCAGCCTCACTGTTAGTAACACTAATCTGGCTGAAAGCAGCAGAAAAATACCGCAGTAACTGATTCTTATTAAGGAACTAATCAATCGATTAATCGACCCTCGGCTGCAGCGGTAAGATTGCCGATACCTGTAAAAACCGTGTCTGTGGTCCCTGATGAGTACAGGAGCGAGTAAATGACAAACTTGGACCCTCTTACCTTCATCGGCCCCGCAGTGGCTCAGCAGCAGCAGCAGCGGGAGGACGAGCACCTTTGGCCCGCAGGAAGAGGCCCGCAGCCCCCAGCGACCCTCCATCGTCCTCAAGTCCAGACCAGTCAGCGCCGAAACCGGATCAGTGCCCAGCCGATCAGACCTATCGATCCCGGATCAGTGACCATCAGCTGGGCTCGCTCTCCGGCCGCGTGCGCCTCATCGGAGCCCAAAGAGTTAATTAAAATCCCAAAGTGACTTTTTTCCTGTAAAGTTATTACAAAAATCCGGGTGGACTCACTTTCCAAGATGGAGGCCTCAGAAGTGAAGCAGAAAAGTTCAGAAAATAAGTAAAAAAGCAAGTGTGGAGTCAGTAAACTCCTCTGATCCTCTGCGGAGGTTTTCCTCTAACCCCGTCCTCCTTTTCTCCCCCTTTCATCCCTCTTTTCCTCGTCTTTTCTCCTGCTTCTTTCCACCGTCTTCAAGCTCTGACGTCCAGCAGGCGCGGGGCGCGGCTGCCTCGGAGGCCGGGAGAGGGCTGTGAGGGGCGGCGTGGTGAGCGGAGAGGGGTCGGTGGGACAGCAGGAGGGTGGAGCGGGCTCAAACACACACACACAGGTTACATACCACAGGGTGAGCACACACGCGCATGCACGCACCCGTCCAAAGAGCAGGTAAATCCCGAGCAGTGCCAGCTCCGTGTGTCCCAGTATTCCCACTTTGCTCCTGTTTTGTCCCAGTTTGTCCCCAGTTAAAACGTCCTGGTCCCGCAGATCCCGCACCGGAGGCAAACTTCAGACAAAAGCAGCAAGACACAACTTTTCTGTCCCCACCTCTGTAGGACTGCACCACAAGGCCCGCCCCTCGGATGCTGTGATTGGCCGAACCGTCTGTCAATCATCAGACGAGGCGGGCCGGAGGATGAGTGACAGCCTGTTTGTCTCCGTTAATGTCAGAGGAATAAAAAAAAACATCATTTCAAAGATTTAAAAAGAGAGAAAGTGTTTTCAGAAATTTTAAAGTTTGGAGCAACTTGTGATAATTTACAACATACAGCAACAATCAGCAGATTATTTTTATTATTTTGTGTTTTTGTCCTTTAATCTGATGTTAGTATGTGTATAGAGCTCAGTGTGTTACTGACAGGTGAAAATACTGAGTATGTGCTCACAAACCAGAGTCTGACAGAGGAGAAAGTAGGATGGTTATGATCTCTGTGCAACTTTCTATTTCTGTGGATTAAAGACCATAAGACTGCTTCTCTCAGCTGAGCTCTGGGTGTGTGTTTGAGGGAATGTGTTGTCTGGTCCTCACCCTGTCTGGTTTCAAGGTACAGATTCAGGTTTGGGTTGGGGGGTATGTGAATAAAGTGTAGAAGCAGGTTTCACATAGACATAACAGTCGCAGAGCTGGTTAGTCGGGTTAATTAGCTATGGACTCTTGGTAAATTCATATCCGACAGAACGACTCAGCTCCTTCTTCACTGTCCCAATTTCCCTGGCTTTAGCAGGTTTTGATGCTCAGGGGACATTCATAGACCTCTGCCTCGTCCATTGCCCACTGATCTTTGGAAATAAAACCGAGATACATCACTGTGTCCAGCTGCTGCTCACTTGTCTTTTTTCTTTGGTCGTTTAGTTATTAATCAGAAAACAGTTACAAGTTTCTGTGTCACCATCAAACATTTAGTTTTCCACCAAAAACATTACTGAAAAAGAAAACTTCCAAAACTTTCTCATTAAAGGTCAAAAATCACATTATTCAAACAGTCACAGAATCATATCTGCTTTTCTAATTCCATAGTTGTATCCAGTGTTCACAACCTCCTCCCTAAACTATAATCAAACAAATATAATTTTAACAGAATAAATATATCAAAAAACTTTCTCATAAACTTAATTTCACACTTAGCTTCTCTTTCTTCTTCTCTTTCTGACTGTGAAAATCATTTCCCTTCATAATTTATAATTATTGATTTAAAAACCACACTTCCGCCTTAACAAAAGCTTTTTAAATTTTGATCCACATCAACAGTTAAACTGATTTTTTTAAATCTACTAATATGTTTGCATACTGTCATTACTGATCTGAAAAACATTTTACTAAAAATAAACACACATCACAGTCAAATTTGCAGAATCTTAAGCTTCCTGTATCTACACATTTCTGCTTTTACTTTTTAAGTCTTTAACCACATGTTGCCACGGTAACAGCTGATCCAGATCCACAGTATACCAGAATAAAGCAGAAACCGATCAGTCGAATGAAACCTGCACAGATTTGAATTTCACACCTGGAGCAGGAGACATTTTCACTACATACAGAGAGAGGGAGGAGGGAGTGGGGTGAGACTAAAGGGGGAGTCACCTCCAGTCTCAGGTATCACCTCTCCCCCTGGGCCCTCTGTGTCTCTGTCTTTTCTCTCTTTGTCAGGAGGTGTCAACGGTGCAGAACAAAACAGCTACAGGACGACAGGAAAGGGGGAAGGGGAGAAAGGGGGGACAGAGGAGGAGAAGAGAGACGGGGGTGAAGAGGTAAAGTAAGGGGGAGTGGAGAGGAGGAGGCAAGGAGGGGAAAATGAGAAAGGAAATTTTCTAAAAAAGGAGTGAAAGATGTGATAAAGGAGGCAAGAGGAGAAATAGGAGGGAACGATGGGAAGAGAACTAGAGATGAAGAGAAGGAAAGGAGGAAAGGAGGGAACGAATGATAGGGCAGAGTAAGGACAGAGGGTTGAAGGGAGCAGAGGAATTGAGAAGGTAGAGAGGATGAAAGGTGGAAAGGAGAGTATGGAGGTAGGAAGGAGCGATGGAAAAGAAACAAAGAGTAAAAGAGAGATGCAGCGTGGGAAAGTGTCACCTGTCTGTCAAAGGCTGATGGTGGGAAACAAAGACAAGGCCAGGAAGAGAGGGTCTGACAGACAGGTGAGAGTCCCGCCTCCAACCATAGAGATGGAAAAAGGAGGGAAAAGGAGGAGACGAGGGGAATAACAAAGATATTAACATCCCGAAAAAACGTGGATCATTTCCCGTTTCAATAATGTGATTCAAGAGCCTGCAGTAAAACAGATCTGAAGTTTACAGGTGCTTTTGATTGGGGCTACTGCTCCTTTACTGGCGTCTGCGAAACCGTGACTGTTAAGCTTCACGTTTGTTAATAAAGATTATAGATATCAAAGCACAGGGAGGGAGAGTCCACACCTCACTGCAACTTCCCTTTCTCCTCAATCCTGGAGCACTTTGGTTTTTATCTGTCGTAAAAAGTTTTTCTGTATAAACAGAATTTGTTTGAACTGATGATACTTTTGTCCTAGTAAAATGTATTTGTACAAGGGTATTTCTACACCGTGGTACTTATTCTTTCATCATAATAAATCATGGCTCAGTCTCCAGGCTGGGACATCTAAGCTTGGAGCCTCTGTTCTTCGGTGGTGGACAGGGAGACAGACAAAGAGCTGTAAATGTGGATCTGACTCCAGCTGCTGGACTCTGTGGGGAACTACACCCAGACCAGACCAGACTTGTCCCAGTGTGGGCTCAGTCTGCAGCAGGTTTAAACACAGTGAACTTTTGAGTCCAGTTCCTTCACTCATCAGGACTCAACCAGAACACAGGACTCTGTCCCCCTTTATGCAGGATGTGCCCTCCCCCCCCCTTCCCCCTGCGGACCATCACCACTGTGACCTCAGGACAATAAAGGTTAAAGCAGGAAGGAGCAGAACCAGCTGCATTCATGTTTGAACTCCATAAACATATAAACATTGTTTTTCACTTAAATCTTGGCTCATTATGCAGGAAAAGGACTTTTAACCAGAGTATTTCCTCAACTTTTCAAATTGTCGTTTAACAGTAAAGAAGAACAAGGACCAGGAGTCTGACAGAGCCAACCAAACCTGAAACAAAGTGTTTCATCAGGAACAAAACTCACAGACTGCACAGCATCAGTCTGAATAACAACAAGAGGACGACGTGGACAGAGTGAAAACTTTATTAACACAACTAAACAGACGTGAGGACACAGCTGAACAACTGAAAGCTCAGTGTGTGGAGAACTTTGGCAGCTGGTTCCCCAGTATGACCCGTCTCTCCACCCCTTCCTCAGAGATGGAGGCCAGTCTGACCACACCCCCGCTGGAACCGTCTCTCTCCATCGCCAAGGACAGAGCTGAGGGAGGCACAGACAGACAGGTGAAGGAGACAGTCTGACAGTAAAAACAGTCAGTGGACTCCAGGTCCCAGCATGCCTTGCAGCAGCAGCACGTACCTGCAGCGGTCAGCTCCAGACACTCCTCTTTGCTCAGTCCTGGTTTGTAGTTGGAGTCCATGAAGCCATAGATGTAGGTGCTGCCACTTCCGCCCACCGACACCGGCTGCCTCACCATCATCCCACCAATAGGAACGCAGTACACCTGAGGGGAGACAGGTTTAAATCAGCTGCTTGAAAATTTCTTCTTGTTCAGGCTCAAGGTTTGCAGTTGTGTTTTGTCAGTCTGTCTTTGTCTTTACTCAAACTAACAGCAGTGGGACAACAGCGCCGCCTGCTGGAGAGTTTACAGACATACAGTGTCTATTTTCAGGGTTGGACAAAAGAAAAACAGCAGCACAGAAGAGACCATTTAATAATGTTAATTAAAGACTTTAAACTGTCTCTGTGTTTTATTCAGACTGTATTATTGTGCTGTCTATATTACAGTACAGTAGACAGGTCCCGCATTGTTACCTGTCCCCCCTTCCTCCGGTCCCAGCCAGCCACCAGGATCCCAGCCATCAGCTCCTCCCTGTAGCGGTAGCAGCTCGCTCTGAACAGGTTGGCAGCCGTCTCCACCAGTGGGGGCTCATCCAACTCGATGCTGAATGAGGGGTGTGAGGGGGCAGAACCACAGACACACACACACAAAACACATACACATGAAGCACCACATCTGGATTGGACTCTGAGGCTGTCAGTCAAACTGAGGCGTTACCTGTGGAAGCCGAGCTGGTAGGTGACCACGTCAGCGACAGCCTGAGTGTCTGCAGCTGATCCAGACCTGAAACAGAGACCCACATGGTCAACTACAGGAGAAACAGGTTCTGAGCTCGTTCTATGTTCCTGGGTCTCTTAAAATGTTTCCAACAAAAATCTATAGAAAGGGTTTGGATCCGTAGAGATTCCTTATCTGCTGAAAACCTCAACATCTCTATGTAAAAAGGTCTTCTTATTAAGACCTGTTAGTTAAAAAGGTTCTGGGTTTTCCAAAAAACCACAGGTATGTGTTAAATCTTTCCAATCTTCCTAAGAGCAATTACCCTCTGGCAGAGTAAAACCTAATATTATTCTTAGAAGGTCTGTCAGTTGTAGTTTAAAGGTTCTATAGTGTCCGATTAACATTAAGAGTGGGGACTTTTAGTTGAATAGAAGAAAGAAGGTAAGGACAGAAAGAGACGAGGAGGTCACTGACCTGCAGCAGAAGATCCGGTCATGGATTGGAGTCAGTTTGTCTGTGACTCTGTTGGCGATGTAGGCTCTGAGAGACAGATGGGTGAAGACAGACAGGCTTAACTCAGCGTTTACTAGAACACAGTGAAATCATCGCCATCCCGTATCTTTGTATTAACACGTACCCGGTGGTGGTGCGAGAGTCTGCCCCAATCACCACTCCTCCATTGTACTCCACCGCCATGATGGTGGTCTGACAGACAGATAGGTGGAGAGACAGGTCACACAAGACACATTATTAACAGTAAATATTTATAAGGATAAAAAACAATGGATACTGAAGATTTTAAAAAATAACACCAATTCTTAACTTTAAGTGTCTGAAACAGATTATTCACAACTAGCTGATAATGCTGTGCTACTTTTGCTGAAGTGCGATTTTTAATCCAGGCTTTGAGCTGTAATGGAGCTTTGCCTGTTATAATCGGCAGTAGATTGCTTTTTATTATTAAACAGAAATTTGTTTTAAAAAACATCAGTGTCCATCAGACAATCTGCCAATAAAGTATTTTGATTACGGATGGACTGCTGAGCCCATTATCGGACAGGACGGTTATTCCACTGGTAGGAAACCACAGTGTTTTAGCCCGTCCGATAATGTATATATGAGCATTTGTTATTGTTAGCGAGCTCCTCGTCACTGTCTCACTCCCCAAATCCTTCCTCTTCTTAGATCTAGCTTCTGATTTAGACTCTCCAATATGTATCCACCCAGTCCCGTTTGGTCCGGTTCTGTCTCCTTCTGGGCTGAACTTTAACAAACGTTAAACCAGAGTTACCGTTAGCCGCTGTTAGCTGCTGCAGAACTGCTGTCTCATTCAGCTGATGTTCACTGTTAAGAAAACGCTCCTTCGGGACAGAACCGGAGCCGGAATGGTCTTTTCTGGACCCATATCTCCTGTACTCACCCCGGTGCTGACTTCCTGGCTGGTCCATTCCGGAACCAGGTCGTTTTTAGAAGAAATCTGCTGGCCGAAGTACGGCATCATTGTGGCTGCGGCCGCCATCTTGTCTCGATTTGTTTTAACTGAACACGACAGGAGCTGTTCGTGAGCGCCGCTCTGATTTAACGTTTAACACGTTTAACTGTGAACGTAGTGTGTTATCTGCGGACAAAATCCCATACGACAATGTCCAGATAAATGTCATAATATAGTTTTGTTTCGTTTTTCTTACACAAATCTAACTTTGTAAAACTCCACAAAACCCGCTGTGTTCTGGCATGTAAGAGGACAGCTCTGCTCCGGGGTCCTGCGAGAACAGGAAGATAAGGTAAACACAGCCGCTCACTCGAAAATTCTTTTTAAATTAAAAACCTTATTTTAAAGGGGAACTTTCTAAATGTTTCACTGGGATTTGTAGATTTTTAACGTACTTGTTTAACGTATTGTTACGTTTAAATGACGCTGTAATAGAGTTTAAGCACATTTGCTTGATCTGTGTACTGACCTGTATCCCGACATTAACTCTTAATAGCTACAACATATACATATGATAGAAAACATATTTATATGATCTAAATGATCATATTTCGTTAGCTCGGTACGGAAACAGCTGACTGGTGTTTCTCTTTATTTCAGATGACGGTCCACAACTTGTACATATTCGACCGCAATGGAAACTGTCTGTATTATAACGAGTGGAACCGTAAGAAGCAGGCGGGGATCTCCAAGGACGAGGTGAATAAACACTGAATAAAATAAGGACATTCAGTTTTATGTCCATGTGAAGTTAACCCCTGTGTATGTGTCTCTGCAGGAGTATAAACTGATGTACGGGATGCTCTTCTCCATCCGATCCTTCGTCAGCAAGATGTCTCCTCTGGACATGTATCCTTCACATCACCTGTCCAATTGTTTTTGTATCTGCCTGTCTCCACCTGTCTGTGGTCCTTAACGACCCCTCTGTCATCAGGAAAGACGGGTTCCTGTCTTTTCAGACTAGTAAGTATCGTCTGCACTACTACGAGACTCCGAGTGGCTTGAAGTTCGTCATGAACACGGACCTGTCAGTGCCCACCGCCAGAGAGACTCTGCAGAGTATTTACAGCAATGTAAGACATATTGACAGAATAACAGAGGTCTGATTTTAGCACGAATACAGAGAACCACTGTTAATAAATATCAATAATATATGGAAACTATTTAATCAATGTGAGGATTGTTTTGTTTTTTGTTACCTTTGTCCATTTTGTGGAAACTCCTCACTGTCCTGTTACTTTAATGTCGCTGCAGAATTTCCTCCACAGCTGTTGCACTTTTACTGGTATTAAAAACCTTTTAATATTTTAGCCAGATTGATCATGAAACAGATGGTAAATTTAATTATATTTTCTATTAAAACCTTGAGGTTGATGGAATAGAAACAGATAGAACAGTTACTGTTACCAGACTTTTTTTATGAAGGGGCGGAAGTTTTAAATTCGATTTTATCAATATTTTATTTTGCTAAACTAACCTGATTTGTTTCTGTCTCTGTGTCTCTCAGCTGTACGTGGAGTACATCGTGAAGAACCCGGTGTGTGTCTTGGGTCAGAGTTTGGACAGTGAACTGTTCAGCAGCCGATTGGACGCCTTCATCAAAGCGCTGCCCTACTACAGCCCGAGAGCCGCATAACATTTATACAACAGATACACAACATGTATACACTCACTAACACACACCCAGTTTTGTTGTATTTATTGTGAACATAAAGCAGTTTGTTTTGTATCTTTGTTTTCTGTGTAACTGAGCAGGAAACATTAAACTGATGTTAAACCAATGTTTCATCGCTGTCATTTAACATAAAAACCAACATATGAGTTTAGTTTTGTCTCACTGAGAAGCTGTGCTTTATTCAACTCACTGAGAATATGTGATGTTAAGTGAATCAAATAATCTGTCTTGTCCACTTCTCGGAGACAAACTGACTAACAAACAGCTGGAGCAGCAGTCCCTCACAGCGTCCTCTCAGGTAGCCTAGCCTATTCAATTATGTCCTCTGTTGTGGACTTTTGTTTTCGATCTAAATCGTTTGACTCATTTGAGCTACCCTACCAAATACTGATGTGCTGATTAAAGGACATGCTGACCTTTCCAATGATCTGTGGATATGTGCTTTGGTCAGATTAGGGGAACGTTATTTTCGTGCTGTGAAAAAATTGGAAACTGCAGCCAAACTCTCTCTCTCTCTTTCTTTCTCTCTCTCTCTCTCTAGAGTGGCTCTGCCATGAATTGGTTGTACATGGTGACTTGGGATGGCACCTGAGTGCCTTTAATCTTTTGGAAGGAAAAGAAGGAATTAATTGATCAATGCAAAATTAAAGTTGATATACAGCACAGGCTTAACCCAGGTGTTTATCAGGTCTTAAAAATCCTACTCCTCTCACAGTGGTCACAGTGATTTCTGATAGTGAGGTGGCCCCATGTCTGTTGAAGTGTAATAAAACAACCTTTTTTTGTCTCACTGCACTGTTTTTTCAAAACCATTTTAAAGTCCACAATCCTAGTAGCAGGTTGTAGTAGACTTGATGCTCCGCACACTAGAGCCTAATTATTTCATATTTAATAATAATTTATGTGAGTAGGAAACACACAATATGGAATGGCTGTGTGTCTCTGTATGTCTGCATGTGTCAGTCCTGTGATGGACTGTCGGCCTGTCACCTGCCTTTTGAATAATGACGGCTGGAATTGGCTACAGCACCTGGCAGCTCTAGACAAGAGAAGCAGGCTGCTGATGGTTGAAACACAAGTTTAGGTGACATTTGTTATATAGACATTGAGAAAACAAATTCCAACCGTAATTAAAATGAAAGTTATGCATGATGCTGGAACATTAAGCAGGAGTTCTTATTAGTTTAAGTCAAAATCATAACACACATCAGTGCAAAATGAGAACATGCGGTCACCTGAGCAGATGGACTTAAACCCTTCACTTATTCAGTACAAACACATGAGTTTGTTTCTGACAATTTGGGAACATTACAGTAATAAAATGTGGGCTGGATTTTCACTTTACACATTGGTGTATATATATATCAGTTATTAACTGTCTCTTCCTGCATCTTTGCTGTCTCTTGCTGTGTACTGTTATTGACCATTTCAACATTGTAAAATTTGAAATGACTAAATTTGCCAGATGCCTGATTAGAACAGCTGACTGGCTAACAGGTCATTTACTGTTCACTACTGACTCTTCAAAGGTGTCAAAAAACAAGGTAATACCCTGGAAACGGTCCCCAGATTCCTGCTATGAAATACTAAATGTATATTTGCCCATTTGAAATAAATTCCAACGTGTGACAACAGTAGTGAAATGAATTAGCCTTCGAGGTATTTGTTTTGATGTTAAGACATATTGTTCTGTGAATATTAAAACGTTCTCAGCAGTCAAAGATTGTCCTACATTATAGTCTGGACCAAAATCTGAATTTTAGATTACAACCTAGGTGTAGGTGTTTTATATACCTCTAAATTTACAGTTATGGTTATTGTTTTATTAATCTAGATGTGGCAAATGTGCTCACTTGTCAATTGAATTTTAGTTAATTGACGCAGCAAAGGGTAAATCACAGGGAGCTTGAGCAGGGACAAGGGAGACTATAGAGAGTACAGGCGGAGGATTAGAGAGGTTTATGTTCACTGTGAAGTCCACACTGACACTGCTCAACTGATCAGAAGCTGGCTCCACTGTGGTCATAAAGGGATGGAGGTGTACTGTAGGCTAAAACATTTAAATGATGCTCAGTAGGTACAAAGGGGCCCAAAGTGAGCCAAGAAAATATGCCCCACACCATTAAACCACTGGCAGCCTGAACTGCTGATGCAAGGAAAGAGAAATCCATGCTTTCAAACTGTGACCAACCATCTGAATGTAACAGCTGCCATGTGTGTTCACAGATGCTCTTCTGTCCACCTCAGTTGGAACTAGCAGTAAATTCAGTCACTGTTGCCTTTCTATCATCTTGAAGCAGTCCAGCCATTCTCCTCTGACCTCTGGCATCAAGATGACATTGTCACCCAGAGAACAGCTGCTCACTGGATATTTTCTCGTTTTTTAGACCGTTCTCAGTGAACCCTAGAGATGGTTGTGTGTGAAAATCCCCCAGATCAACAATTTCTGAAATACTCTGTCCTGCACCAACCACCATGTCACATAAAATGTCACTCAAATCACCCTTCCTCCCTGTTTTGATCATCACTTTGAACTCTAGCATGAATGTATTTAGTTGTTGGCCTGTGATTGGCTCATTAGACATTTGCGTGTAGGAGCAGTTGAACAGCACCTCATTGCATGAGGCCTGTAAACATGATGTGAGCTGGTGGACAAACCCAGTGGTAGGAGACTGAAACGCTGAACTGCAGTGTTTCTCTGTTGACCCTATCTGGGGACCTTTGTTGTAGACCCCACCCCTCTCTCTGTCACCTCGATTCCTACCTGAATACAGTGACTGTGAAATGGCATCACACCATGTTAACTGCTGGTGAAGCAGCGCCATCTTGTGATCAGTGTGGTGTGTTTACCATCGCCTGCTGCAGTGGTTGCAATGGGTCACCTGCACATCTTTAGTTTTGCTAAAAAGTTGTTTAAATCCTATATGTAAGACAACAGAAGCTAAAGGACCACACACAAATTCAGATATATCAGCAAAAAGTCAGACAGCATTTTACAAAGGTGAGTTTGCATGTTCTCCCAGTGTCTGTGTTGGTCTCCAGGTGCTTGGAGATGCAAAGATCTGCAGGCCAGATGTATTGGAAACTACATATTGCTAATTAGGGAGTTTATCTCTGTCTCTATCTGTGATAGAATTGTCACCTGTAAAGGTTGTACATGGTCTCTTATCCAATGTTAGCTGGGATGGAACCTGACTGCCTTTAATGTTTAGGAAGCAAAAAAAGGAATTGCTTGATCAATGCAAGATTTAAATAAAGGTGACATACAGTACAGGCTTAACAGACCACAGTGCTCACAGTGATTTCTGATAGTGAATTGGCCCCATGTCTGTTATACAGAATTAAAAACTGAAGTGTAATAAGACTAAATTTTTTTTCCTCTCATTGTGACCAACTGTCGGCCTGTCACCAGTGTATCCTGCCTGTTGGATTGTCTACAGCATCCTGCAGCCCTAGAAGCTGGATGCTGATGGATGGAACACAAGTTTTAAATCTTTAAAAAATCTTTTAAAAAAGTGGCTTTGGCTAAAAGCTTCTGCCAAATGACTAAATGTGAATGTAACAATTGTAAATCCTGTAGAGAATATTTATATTTGATTACATGTCATTGTTATTTATGTGCACGTGCTACACTTTGAGTTGTGAATGAACTACACATTTTAGTGGAAAAACTAGCCTTACATTGTAAAATAATTATTGCTTGTGTGACTGGGGATATATAGATAGATGAGGAAAAATTTGTTCTCAGGAGTTTTTATTGAGAAAAACAATTTGTTCAAGTGCTTTGGGATTTAATCAGTTTCTTCTTTTGCTTAAAACCTCTTCAGCTTTGGAGAGTATTCTGTCACAGGGAACAGATGTTGCAGGGATGGATAGATATTTCTTAACAAGATTGAACAGATCCTAAATGATGCATCTCATTAAACTGGGCTGCACCAAATCAAACTGCTCCCGCACATGTGAACTCGTTCTCTTTCGCGCTCCATTTAAAAAAAATCTCCCAAAATTCTCTGTTTCTCTCTGTCTATATCTCCGTCTCACAAACCCACAGGATCAGGCCACTTTGAGGCGTTTTTATAGCGTCAGCGAGTGAGATTGGGGATCAGCCTGAACTCATTTGAATGATTTAACAGTTATGTTCCGTGGCCCCGGCGGTGAGCCGCGCAAATTTGAAACCTTCTATTTAACGAATACGACACAACCACGTGACATGGACACGTTGACACAGGCTTCAAACCATTCGAAACGGAAGTGTTGTAAGAATTGAAGCGCATGCGCCGTTTCGTTCCCGCCCCTCCCTGGTCCGCCTCGCTTTGAGCGTGGTGGGATTTCAGTGGATTGAAGGAGAAAGGGTCACATCGGAACTTGGACCCTTGCTATCTTCTGGTCATGGGGGCTAAACTGAAATAATAGAAGATTCGGAAGAGATGATTAACATGGCGAGCGACGAGATCTATACCAACTTCACGAGGCTGCGTTATTTCAGTAATGGCGGACGACTGACGCATCCAGTAAACCCCGTTAGACAAAATGGCAGCAGCTGCGTCGCTGCACGAATGCGATGCTTTCAGCGCTTTTTTGACGGTAAGACAAATAAAATATTTTTACGTTCAATAATGTTGGATTGAAAGAGGCACATTGGGTAAATGAAGGGGGCTGAAGCGGAAGCACGGTGTTATATCTCCGAGTATTACGTTTCAAAGCTGCAGAACGGGCCGCGCTGTAACGTTAAGCCGCGTTCAGAGAGACGTCACCATAGAGTTAACAGCTGCTTTTTATTCAGGGCGGATGAATTCGAAGCTAAACGTCAGATACAAGAAAGTTCTACAAAGATTCCTAGGTTTGGATTCACCGTTAGGTGCAAAGTTAAAGGAAATCTAAGTTAAACTGTTAGTATTCTGAATGGATGAATGGATTCTGGAAACGATAATATCTGAAATCTATTTTTAAATCGATGAAAAGGTTAAAATTTGCCATTTGGTTTACAGTTACAAAAAGGTTGGATAACATTCATAACAAGATGTGTAAGTCGCTTTGGATAAAAGCGTCTGCTAATGGCTAACTGTAATTAAAAGGGGGCCTGGTGGATCAGTGGTAGAGCAATGGTTGAGATGCAGGAGGCAGCGGGTTCAAATCCTGCCCAGCCACCTAAAATGGGAGGGTTGCGACACAAAGGGCATCCAGCCTAAAAACTCCTACCAAATCAATGTGCGGAACTCAGCCCGCTGAGGCGAACACTGAAGGGACAAGTTGACAGCCTTGACTTACCATTCTAGTACTTTTGGAGGGTTCTGTATAACAAACACTCAACACTAAATTCTTGTTTTTTGACCTTTAAATACTGTAAATGTTACTGATCACAGGTGCCTTTTTTTTGGCTTCTGAAAAGGTGTGAATACATAATCCACATAGGTCCTTACAGTTTAAAACCATACAAGCTCACACAGACACATTATAGATGCTTTATAGAAAATAAAGCCCCTTCAGGGCTGGTTTCTATTAGGTAAAAGAATGAGCAAAGGACCTGTAAAACAGATGAACTGACGGTTATTTCTGTGCTTCAACAAGTAAAGGTTTAATTTCCTGTTTGGGCAGTTTGACTCATTTTGAGAGCTGTTACAAAGCTGCATACTTGCACAGTGTTTCAATCGGAAAGTTCGGAAAAAATTTTTATCTTTTCGACTTATCACGCTAGTTCAGTGTCGCCACAGCGGATCGTTGTCCACATGTTGATTTGGCACAGTTTTTATGCCCTTCTTGACACAACCCTCCCCAATTTCTACTTGGACCGGCACTGCACAGCTGGGGAGGGGAAAGGGCGGTTCAGGGTTCAGTGTCTTGCCCAGAGACACTTTGACATATAGCCAGGACCGGGGATTGGACAGCTGACCCTGTGGTCCGTGGACGACTGCCTTTACCAATTAAGCTTCAGCCGCCCCTTTGTTTATTTATTTAAATAAACTAGTCAAATTCTTAAATAATTTAACTAATTCTTTTAATACCTATTGGAATACGTGGATAATTTTTACCGTCAGTTCCTCATTCTAAAAGTATTAAACGCTGCAAGCAGGATTCGAACCTGCGAAGGGAAACCCTAATGGAGCTTGAGTCCATCGCCTTAACCACTCGGCCATTGCAGCGGTTTATAATGAAATAAAAACATTTTCCTTATTAAGTGTGTTATAACTGGGGTAGGAGATTTGAGAGCAGTCATTTCCTCAGGTAGATTTCTTGTGAGGAACACAGATTTGTTGGCCATATTTTAGGGTGAACAAATCCACCCTTCAGCGCTTGTTTCTATTACGTAAAAGAGCGAGAAAAGCACCTTTATAAAACAGTTTAACTGACGGTTATTTCTGTGCTTCGACAAGTAAAGGTTTAATTTCCTGTTTGGGCAGTTTGACTCATTTTGAGAGCTGTTTCAAAGCTGCATACTTGCACAGTGTTTCAATCGGAAAGTTGCTGCAGCTGTGATCAAACTGAAATGACAACTCCTAGTTGTGGAATTACTGAGCAGCATGGATGTAAAAGTAACTCAAGTAAATTTATTATTTAATTACTTAATAAAACCCAATGTTCTCTTATTCTTCTCTCAACAGCTGTAGTAGGAGCTCTTGAGAGGAAACATACTATTTTAGAGTTATATTTTTTTCGAAGTGTCTGTCAAATAGTTACAGTTAGTCTGTGCTATGGTTCAATTCAGTTCAACTTAATTTATATAGCGCTAATTCACAACAAAGTCATCTCAAGGCACTTTATTCTGTAAAGTCAAGACTATAAAGATGTATAGAGAAAACCCAAGAATTCCTTCTTGAGCAGCACTAGACAACAGTGGAGAGGAAAACTCCCTCTAAAGAAACCTCCAGCAGAACCAGGCTCAGGGTGGGCGGCCATCTGCGTTGACCGGTTAGGGTGAGAGGAGAGGAGACAGGGACAAGAGGAGGAAAGGAGCTCAGTGCATTGGGGGGTGGGTCCCCCAGCAGTCTAAGCCTATGGCAGCATAACTATAACTAACTATAAGCTTTATTAAAGAGGAAGGTTTTGAGCCTAGACTTAAAAGTAGAGAGGGTGTCTGCTTCCTGAATCTGAACTGGGAGCTGGTTCCACAAGAGAGGAGCTTGATAGCTAAAGGCTCTACCTCCCATTCTACTTTTGGAAATTCTGGGAACCAAAAGTAGGCCTGCATTCTGAGAGCGAAGTGGTCTACTGGGATGATATGGTGCTATGAGGTCTTCTATATATGATGGAGCCTGACCATTCAGAGCTTTATATGTAAGAAGCAGGGTTTTAAATTCTATTCTAGATTTAATGGGAAGCCAATGGAGAGAAGCTAGTGAAGGTGAAATATGATCTCTCTTGCTAGTTCCAGTCAGCACTCTTGCTGCAGCATTTTGGATTAATTGCAGGCTCTTTAGTTACTGGGGCATCATGAAAGTAGGGAATTACAGTAGTCCAACCTAGAAGTAACAAATGCATGGACCAGTTTTTCGGCATCACTTTGAGACAGGATGCTCCTAATTTTGGCAATGTTCCGTAGGTGGAAGAAGGCTGTTCTAGAGATTTGTTTTATATGTGAGTTAAAGGACAGATCCTGATCAAAAATAACTCCAAGGTTTCTTGCAGTAGTACTTTATACAGTTATGATTTATGTATGAGTTATTCATTTATTTACTTATTTTTAAGGGAAAAAGAATGGAAAGAATCGAATATCATCATATTATTAAGTTTAAAATTCCGATTAGCCAGGACACTTGACATTTATTTTTTTGTGTTGGATCTTTATTGTAGTTCTGTGGATCAGCTACCAACAGGTGTGTCACACGCTTTAACATTGTCCCTGGTTTCCTCCTCATCTGTCTGCTCTCTGTCCTTCACTACAGGTTACTTAAGTTCTGCAACACCTCCTGCTGGACCATGGATGCTGGCCACTTCTCTTGTGTTTGGCTTCTTTCTGTAGGATCTGCTACCCTCATCCTTTTGAACACCCACCGTGTTTACGTTGTTTGAGCAGCATCATCATCATCATGATGTGCTCATGTGCAGTATCAAGTGAGGCAAATTAGTTCAAACACATTATGCTACATCTTCTGTTATGCTCGACACCATGTGAAATCTCACATGGTTCTTAATTTTCCATGACTAATCTAATAAAGAGAAATTGGTCTAAAATAAAACAATTTTAAATTTTGCAGATTCTGCACATGTATCAAACAAGCACAGCAAACAACCAATCACAATCATTCTTGACCAGTTTAGAAAAAGTTAGTAAACAATCTATGTAATGATTTCATAGGTAAAACTTTGTCCACACTACTGTCATGGTGAGTAAACTTGTGTATAAACTACTTTAATTCCCCTCCAAAATCCTTTCAGAACAGCAGTCACAGAGCTCCTCTGCATATGTATTTAGTACTAAAAGCAGTAACATTGCCTGTGTTGTGCATGAATGGGCTTAAAAACCTTTACTCGCATGTGAGTGTTATCACACGGTGAATAACGTGAGCAGCAAATACTTTGTTTGCTCAATGTGTCAGTCACCAGCTCTCTGTCATACATTTCCTTAGTGAGGACAGTGCAGAGAGTAGGTCAGTTGTATTTCAACTACAAACCTCCCCAATTATTGTTTTTCCACCTTGAGCTATTCAAGTAAGCTAGTTAGTTGAAATTCCTGTATGTTTCGATTCGATTCGAAATGTGTTGCAGAAAGATGATATTGCAATGTAAGTCTTCCTTCAGTATCGTGCAGCACTAATCTTTAGTGTCCGTCCCTCATAGTCAGGTCGTGAATTGTAGAAAACATTTGAATTCAGTCCTTTGGTAAAAGGATTAAGCAGACTACCTCCTTGCTCATGGTGATACTCCAAAGTACTTGTACTTAGACGATTTTCTCCGATTTATTCTTTAAGTATTGATTTGGGAAAGTTGATCTTTTTTTGCTGGCACTGACTCAGACGACCTGTAAATACTGTAAATGCAACTGTAAAGTGTATAAGTTATTATTTTTTAATAAAAAAAGTGAGTACACTAAATCTTTTTGTGTTTATTTTTTCTTTAATTTTATTGTAAACAAAACAGTTGTTGCAGAGATGCACAACTTACTGAAATGTAAAGGTTTTTGGGGTTTTTGGTACTTGAGTAATTTCTACTCAATACATTTCAAAGTTTTTATTAATCACTGTCCATGTTTTGACAGCTTGTTCCAGAGCAGGTTTAACACATCAGATTGAAAACACTGATTAATTGCATCACTATTTGTGTATTAGTGATAAAGTGCAGTGGATATGAGAATTATTGTATTTAAAATTGCACAAAGATTAGATGATTGCTGACAGTTCACTGCAGCTCAAAATACTTGATGAATGGTTTTCAAAATGCAGCTCTCTGTTGTCCTTCATTAGAGAAAATCCACTCCCAGTTAAATATTGTCCATTATCTTTAATGAACATTTCATTCAGACTGATCTTGAAAAACTGATCAATAGAATGTCACAGATTTATCAGGCAGGTATTGAGAAAAGTGAAGTTTAGCATGCAAATTTGATTTTATCATTATTCTTTGCTTAAATATAATTAAAAATGAATAAATTTTTGTGTTGTGATCAGTTTACAACCATTTGAATGAAATGAAAAAACAGATCTACAAAAAATTGTTTCAAAATCTTTTTCTCTCATTATCTGTTGGATCAGTGGTAGAGCATAAGGCTGGGATTTAGAAGACAGGGTTCGAATCCCACCCCACCAGATGTAGCCTCCCCACCCAGCCACCAAGGGCGACCCTGGTGCTGCTCCTGATCCTGGATAAAATGGCAGGGTTGTGGCAGGAAGAGCATTCACAAGCTGAAAGCTGGTGATCTTAGTGAAAAGCACAAAATCTAGACCAATCAAGATCTGTTTGCTTCAGATCAAAATCAACTGCAATTTAAAATAATGCTTCAAAAAGTATATATATATAAATATATATATTTTAGATTTAAGGTAACTTCAGACAGTTTTTATCATGGTATAGATGAAGTTAGTAGGAACATTTCCTACCTTGCCTCTTTTACCACCGGCTGGAGCAAGATCTTCAGTACATCTTTCCTGTATATCATCTCCTAGTGTACAGGAAACAAACTGTATAACAACTCAAGGTTACGTTTTGTTGTGCTCTTTCTTTTCAAATCGACAATGTGGATGCCATCTGGGAGCTTTGATGTTTCCTCTGAATTTTTTTTAGCATGGTTCTCATGTCTGCCTGTTTCTCTCCACATTCAACCTTGAATTGACTTTGTTCAATTTCTTTAAAAACACCCTCAAGAATTGACTCGGACACTCCTGGAATGGATGTAGTCCTCCTGGAATAAGTCAAATTATACCCAGGAGATTCTGGGATACTTTTAAGAAAAAGGTTCTGACAAAAATTGACCTTTGAATCCTTCAAATCAAATGAAATGTGATTGACTGATTTTTGACTTGTTTGTCCGACCTTCACTGTTCACTCTGCTTTACAGGAAGTCACAGAAACACCTGCTTTATATTGGATTTGGTGACCTTTAATAAAATATCACTAGATAAATAAATTACATTGAGTTTGGATGGAATTTGTTTTTGTTTTCGTAATGTTCCTCAGTTTGACTAGAAAACTATTAAAATGCTGGAAGTAGCAATTAGCTGCAGTACCAATTGGCTGTGAGAGCTCAGGGCATCATGGGAAACATTCTAACATAGTTGGTTCAGATGATGAATCAGCAACATGGTGCTTATAGATGTTGTCCACATGACGGTGAAGTGAACACTTGTGTTTTGTACTAGAGAATCTCTGACTTACACCAGAGACAAAATCTATTAATATGAAGCAGAGATGTAGTTTTCTGTAATGTGATCATTTCACATCTAATGTGCTATTGTTGTCAGTAGATGTCAGTATGGGACCATGCATCTTCACAAATACCCACAACCAGCACTGTGCTTATTGCCAAATTCGTTTCTGGGTGAGTTGGTGCTTAAAAGCAGGAAATTATACAAATTAAGAAAAACAAAAACAACAAATCGAATGTGAATGAGATGAAACATTGTAAAACGCTTTGGATAAAAGTGCAAAATAAGTGGCCATTTACCAATATGAACAATAATATATAGAAATAATGAGCAACACACAACGTTTAATGATGAGTGGCATGTAAAGTGCCCATATTTAGAACGTGTAAAGATGTTTTAGACCTGACGAAGTATCAGTGACAGATCAATAATGAAATACACTCTCTTTCCTCCGAACACTAATTATAAATGTATTCATATCGTTTGATATCAAATCACATCTGGTCAGCTAATTTAAAGGCCCACAGAAACACACTGGCTGAGATTTGAATGTAAATCGTACATTCATGTAAAATATGAGTCATATGGAGGTGAAAGGTTTTATTTATTTTATGTGGATAAGACTTAAAAGTATGTGAATATTTCTGTTACTTCCTCTACAGACAGGAGCTCCACATCATTTTGAAAAGTTCAAAGCAACTGTTTGTTTGAGCGGCCATATGTCATGACCTCGTCATGACCTCAGGCCATGACGAGGTCATGACAGTTTTTCAGAATTACGTTGGTCCCGCTGTCTAGTTCATCCTATAATGACCTTTCCCCAACCTCTACCACCATTTTCCTTATCCAACACCTCATGAAAACTACTTTCATGTCTTCTTTTGTGGTGGAGCCTCAGAAAATAGCTGAGCTCTCATTTAACGCAAAGAATCAACATGTTAAATTACATAACACACTTCTGTCCCCTCTGCTCAGCCCAATGTGTCCACCTGTCAGAGACAAACTGACTAACTGACTCAGCAGTGGCTGAAGCAACTGTGCCTCAGTGTGCCCTCAACATAGACGGACACATCAGGACACCGTGCTACTGCGCCACAGACTGTTGCTCTGTTTGTTTAAATTGGTCTTTTGTATAAAACATTTCCTGTGTCCAAGTGTCTGTTCAGATGTCAGAGTGGGGACCAATTTTAGGGAAGACAGACAGAAATACATCATCTCATGGTTATAAAGCGAGGATGAGTGAGGACAGTCCTGATCTGTGAGGACCAGTGAACACATCTCAGAGGGGGTCCCCGGATGCACATGTGCACTGTAATCCCTGTGGTCAGATAATCTGTAATCCCAGTGTAAAACATACTGACAGCAACAGCTGCAGACACACATCAGCACTGATACGACTTCCTGTTTTATTGTTAGTACATTTTTCTTAATCTTTAACTTTCCATGGGTTCGTGATCCGACTCTATCGACGTTGCCGTCATCCTCATGTCCTCATACACAAACATTAAATCTGTCCTAAAGGAAGCATCCCTGATGTGAATCTGACAGGAAGCGTTGGATTAATGTGATGGAGAGATGATCTGATGGATTAGGGAAAAAAGCACAACAGAGGAGCAGATTAAATCTGATGTATCCATATATTCAGTGTGTTCTCTCATGATTCAAGTAGTTGGGTAGAATTTAGAACTCAGTCTGAAACTGATCGGACATTATCTGGTATTTTGACCAGTTTATAAAATATGAATGACAGTGTAATCTCTTCTCTTTAAAGGACAAAGTCCCAGTTTTCCCTGCTCTTCCTCTTGTTTCTGGTGGAGAGTAAAAGACAATTTCCTAACATGATTTTAATCATTTAAGCATATAACTGCATCCAAATACTGATGTGAAGTCAGTATCACCGAAAATCAAATGGACTAAAGTTTCAGTCCAAAAATCCTGATCAGAGTCTGTGGACAAACTGTTGCAGAATTATCAAATTGATCCCAAAGAGACAAAAAAGTCTTATTATGTCTCCTTCTGTCTGGGCATCCTAAGCCCATTTTCTGAGAAACCAAACAACTGTGAGCCTGAAACCTGCTGGACGATGATCTGAGCCTCAGTGGTTCTGGTACAAAGCCTCAGGTTACAGGTTGACATCAGAACATCAGCGATAGTTGATCACAGGATGTAGAGACACAAGAAGACGGTTTAATCTATCAGATTATCGACGTTTCCCTTTCCCCGAAAAGATAAACCGCTGTGTGTGTGTGTGTGTGTGAGGGAGATTAGAGCGGGATAGATTTGGTTTGTGGCCAAGAGGCCGGTATCTGACATCTGCACACAGAGTTTGGTATTTTGGAGCTGCAGGTTTTTAATCCTGGTGGTCGGTCGTTAGTGATATCTGAGCTCTGATTGGTGGGATTAGAGCAACCGGATTAATGTGAGGACAGCTGCAGCAGAGACACACGGAGACCGAGGTGGACGGACACAGTGGGCAGCGGGACATCAGACCTCTGAACAGGTACGTCTCTGACTGTGTGACTGTGTCTGTTTAACACGTTTATTATCAGTTTGTAAGTGGATTTAACTCTGAAGTACATGAAGAAAACACCTCAGTCTGCTCACCTGCACTTTTTCTTTTCCAGTATTTCTTACTACATCACTTAGTTTGTTGGTTTGTGTATTTATCCTTTAAACTCAAGCGTTTTTCTTCGTGCAGTTGCATCATTGCATCAATAATACCATAATATTTATCGTTATGTGAACTGAGTACTTTACTTTTTGGCACTTCAGCTTTATTTTGCTCTTCTTCTTCCCCTGAGCTGAATCCTGTGTATGAAGTGAGATTAAACTATGCTTAGTTTATAGATGAAAAATAATCACAATGATACGAACAAGACCACAGAGACACACGACAACTGAAACATGTAATAAAAAAACAACAACCAACAGTTACAAAAGTTACTAAAACGAGATTAAAATTAGAAACTGAAAAAAAACAAAAAAAGAACAAAAAACTAATGTATACAGATGAAAAAAACAGCCAAAAAGTGACAATATAAACCCACTACACTACTCCACTGGCTTTAGTTTAGCATATTTTTTTGTTTATTGTGAATTCGTGTAGAACTGAGTATCTAAAGTAAAACTAAAAGTACTTTTGTTTCCTTGTGTACATTATAAATATTTATTTATTGTAGTTTTTTTACCGTATCATCAGCAACATTGACTTGCTGTCATGATTAGAATTAACATCCCTGCCAACATTAATCCATTTGCTCCTGCAGTCTCAGCCATGTTTGCGGGCCGGGCCTCAGCGGCTGGAGCCGCCGTCGGGCCGTCCCCAGCGGTGACAGGAGGAAAAGGCGGGAAGTTCTCAGTGGAGGAGCTTTACGGGTTCAACAAGAAGCCGAAGGTGAACAGAGGGAATTCTGGGAAACCAGACAAGGGAGATGCGAAGAAAGAATCGAAGGAGAAAGAGGAGTCGGCACTGGCCACGCAGATCCTGGAGGCCGCCAGGAGGCTGATGGAGCGACGGCGGCTGGAGATTTACCTGAAGGAGTGTGACGTCACCATGGAGCAGAGCCTCATGCCCTACAGGTGAGACACGTGTTAGGTACCGGTGAGGTGAAATGGTTAAATCCAGCAAATATATCCTCATGTTAGTTTAGGTGTTTGACACACTTTGGTAACTTCACCAGTTTTAGTGTGTGTGTGAGTTAAAGTCATGTAAGTCTCCATCAGATGGTTGGATTTTTTGGATGTGGATGTAGTAACAGAGTCTGACCACAGGAGGATGCTGACGTTCTGGCAGTAATACAGACTGAACTCCATTCAATTTTTTTCCTGCTTTTATTTTGTTATTTTCTACTACTTTACATTTAACAGTTACTTCTGTTCATGTAATATGACCTCTCTTCTTCTCTATCTCCAATTTTCTAAGTAACCCTAACATATGTTCTACTGTTCTACATGGTTCCACTGGCAGCTGACACTAGTCAGACTAAAAGACTCTGCTCCAGTTGTCCATCAGCACAGTGTGTGTGTGTGTGTTCTGCAGACTGTGTATTTCATCTTATTTTAACCCACTATAAAAGTTGAAGCAGCATTAATCTTTCAATCTGCTTCAGCACAGTATAAGAATATACACTGATCCACAGCTACACAGTACTGTGATAAACACACGCAGTAATACCCAGACACTCAGATCAGTTATATCAGAATAAACACAGTGCCTTCATGGTACTTCCACGTTTGTGTACTTCCTCCTGAAATCGTTTTCCTTCAAGCTTCAGTTGCAGGTTGATTGTCTCAGATAAATTGAATTGCTGCATACACTTAAACCAAACCATCATTATCACATGAAAAAGCATATGGATGGAATCCATTTATCTGGTTTTGTGTTTCCCAGCAGAAGGTGAACAGACTAAACTTGCTGTCTGATTGGACGAGCTGCTCGATTGTCGGCTTCCTGAAGCTTTTTTCTGGAGCAAACCTCAGGGTGATAATCCACATGTGTCTGCACTAATCAACCTGCTTCCATGTGTGTGGAGATAATAATCACTGACCCTGTCTAAAGGCAGATAGAGCTCTGCCTGTTTTCATTATGTTTTTATTGGTTTTACTAGACCAAGTGTGTGTGTGCGTGTGTGTGTTCAGCCGGCAGCAACACCCGGGGACAATACAAGATCAATACTGATCAGTAAAGGGACTGATGTGAGTCCACAGAGTTTCCCGAAGATGTTTTCCAGCAGAGGTGCTGTAAATTGTGCTCTAACATGTTGGTGGAGAAGAAGCTTTAACGACCTCGTTAGACTCATTATGGATCAGGTTAGTTGTGCATGTGCAAGTGAACGTCCCAAACAAACGGTCCCTCATTAAATCCTGACTTCACTGAGCTCTGCTCCTCCACAGTCTCCACTAGACATAGTTCACAAAAAGCAGATTTTCTGTTTCTGATTAATAAGAAATATGTATAATAATAAAATGCTCTGCCCAGAACTATGACCTGCACTGACCAAAGGAAACAACAGTGATGTTCATTTTGTGCTAAAACAATACAGAGCAAACAGTGAATGATGAGAAAATAAAGACATTCACCAAAGTTTGGATTAAAACACCAGATTAGTGCCACTTCTTCAATTTCTTAAAATTAGACACTGATAAGAGTAAACTTACATTTAAAACTTCATATTTCTGATAGAAGTTCTGCATTGGAGTTGATGAATAAACGAAAACGGTTGTAGGACACGACTCAACATTTTTAATCAGATTAACTTTACATTGTGTATTTCAATTACACTCAAACCTGATAAAATATTAAAGTCAAAGACATTTTGTTTGATTTTTCAGAATTGAGTTCAAAATATGCAACTGATAAAACAATAGTAAACACAGGAGATTTAAATGAGTATTTATTTTCCACACACTAAGATGTGTGTGTGTGTTGGGGGCACACACACACACCACAAACTGGTGTTCTGTGCTGTAGCGGATCGTTCCATTATCTGAGGACAGTACGAGGTCTATGTGTGTGTTTCTGCGTGCAGCTACTGTTGTAGTTCACATTAGGGACAGGATACCTTTGGCCTGGGGCGTCAGTGTGTCAGTGTGCACGAGTTGTGTGGTTAACTGACCACACACAGAGAGCAGAGCGGGAGGCGTGGAGGAGATTTATTGTGTGCAGACGAGTGTGTGATAGAGAGAGGAAGAAGAAGAGGAGGAGGAGTGGGGGAGGGTCCGACACTGTAATTTCAGCGCCACTGCAAAAATGTGACTGAGCAACGAAAATGTGATTTGAAAATTCACTTCTCTCGGCACAAACAGCACTGAGTCCTGGAAAATAAGGAATTCGTTAATAACCTGAGAATCAGTCGTCAACAGCAGCAAGTATTTTTAGGGAGCACAACTGCCCAAGTCTTTAAACCATCAATGGCATCAATGTACAAGCCTCACAGACCCGAAACAAAGTTGTGGAAAACCTACCTGAACCTGATATTCATTCATTCCTTTTTTAAAAAAAGGGCTGCAAGGGGATCAAAGAACAGCCAGGTCCAGAACACAAGAAACACAAAACTGATTCAAACTCCAGAGGTATAAAAAACAAATTCACAAAGAAACACAAGATACAGACTGATGCGATTACAGGTAAGGTCATAGGGATGCAAAATAATCCCAAAGACATGAGCCCAGAACAACAGGGAGATGCACAACAAGCACAAATACACTGACGAAAGCTATTTATTATCTGTGAATCTAATAACAACAAACTGATTTGATTGAAATATTCTAAGCTTTAGTTCCCGAGTGAAAACTAAACTCCAGCAGGCTAGAAACACCTGATAACAGGACCAGTCAGACCTCAGGCCCTGAGAACAAATGGACTCATGAAGACTCATAGTGTTTATGAAGCGTCACAGTTTAGAATCAGGTGACTCGAGTGTCTGCAGAGCTGTCAGCTTATCTGTTAGGAACTGTAGTGAGCTTCTCTTAATATTACTGCAGAGTCTTATCTTGTCTTGTACAGAGACGCTGTTTGTGGCTGTGAGCAGAGATGCTTCAGGTTCTATGAGACATCCTGCAGGATTCTGTCCATCTTTAGAAAAAAACTAACTGCTCTGGTCTCAGGACAAAATGAAGTATTATCAGAATTACAGTTGAATCGTTTCCTGTAGTCACAGTTTTAACAGTGTGATGAGTGAAGGTTTAGTACAAAGTGTAGGATGTGTAAGTGTCCTTTATGTCTTTACACACTTTGTCCTCTGTGGCTCTGAAAGCTGTTTGTTCGCCCAGAGTGCAGACTTGCAGGCTGAAAAAAAAAACGTGAATATCAACCAAACAATGAATAGTGAGGATGAATAAATGCACCGTAGGTGAGTCCAGTCAGATGACCTTTATTTAACAGTAACACTGTGTTTCCTATACTGTTATCTAACAGTATGTACACACAGTGCTACTGTTTACTGTTCTCTCTCTCTCTCTGTCTTTGTCTGTCTGTCAAATGCTCCCTCGTCCAGTGTGCGGCCGACCGGCTCTAAATAGAGACAGGAGGGGGAGGGTCCCACTCCCTCTCTTTCTCTCAGCAGAGTAGAGTCCAGCAGTAGAGGACAGACACTCATTTTGCTTCTTCTTTCATTCCTCTCTGTTCCTCTCCTCCCACCTCGTTTTTCTTCTGTCTTCTCCTGCGGATGGACGGATGCTCTTCATCATCGCCCTCTTCTTTCTCAGAGCTCCAGCTGTGGGACTGTTGAGCAGACGATAATGAGATGTTTTCCCCTGGATGGATAGAAAGTTGTGTGTGTCTCGTAAGGTGACGCTGATGGCTGAAGGACCCAAACTTAAAATCACACTCATGAATTCTTCTCATCGTTACCACTGCGACTGGCGACCTTGGCGGCAGCAGCACTTTGCACATAATGTTTTGAGAGTTTGAAGCTTTTTATATACGTACAGCTTGTTACCGTAGCAACGGTAGGATGCAGGTGTCCATAGCGTGTAATGTGGGTGGGGGGGGCAGCGGCGGAGCGGGTGAGCATCCAATGAAGGATCGGCGATCAGCGGTGGCCAACACCAGCAGCGCCCCTGTCTGTCAGTCAAAGGTCAGGGCAGAGCCTCAAAACAGGAACACCCTGCTAGGTCATGCCCACATGAAGGAGGCCCTCGGTCGCCATAGCAACATGAAGTACAGGTGAGAGCGATGGTCATGTGACCGGACAGGTGCAATGTGTTGACTCGGGTTCATGTTTCACGTGTCCGGGTTTGTGCGTATTGTCCGCTAATCTCTTCTCATTGTGTGTGGACAAGCAGGGACATCTGAACCGATCAGAGCTATTGATCAGCTGTCAGCTATTGATTATAAATTGATGACTGGACTGTCTGTTAAACCTGATCTACTGCTGTGGACACAGCATGAATACTAAGAGTTAAATATTTATGGTCTGAACTCAGATATTGATACTCAGCATGAGACTGATGACTCAAAACTGACCAGGGTCAAATATTTCTTTATCCGCATGTAAACATCGCTTCCTTTGACATGACTGTGAAATTTTAAGGGCTTTAATTTGGACTGTGACATCAATTCTTACGACCTGGACTTAGAAATTTAATGACTTGGTTTCGACATAATTTGCAATGATTTGAACTCCCACTGACCCCGGCCTCAATTTGGCTACGAGTTTCACAGATTTGGACATTTACTGAAAAGAACTGGACATGTAACATAAACATCAATACCTGCAACTCCTACAGCAATGCTAACACCAATACAAAGGACTCGAACTCAACCGTTTAAATAAATTGGAGTCAGGTGTGAAAACTGATGACTTTGACTCAGCTATAAACACCATTGAATTGGACTTTGACTCGAACATAAATATCCATGAGTTGGACTTAGACTCAGGTCTGAATTCCAACAACTTGGACTAGAATCTTACACACTGATTCACTGATTTTAGCCTAGAAATCTTACAGGAAAACAGGTGTCAAACACACTGATTTAACCTGGACTGATATTTAGTCTGATACCGGACTCTAACCTCAGTGAATTTGATAACCTGACGTACGTTTGAATCGAGCTTCACACCGGTGACCTGGTCTTGGACTTTGACATCAGTATCAATATTACTGATTGGGGATAGAATATAACACTTGTTGAACATTTTACTGACGTATTTTCTGTCCCCCAAAGCTACTGAAGCCCAAGGTCCATCTGTTTGTACTTATTTAACCTGGAGGCCGTTTCCAACCAGCTTTTGTTGCTGACAGAGATGGAGACAAAGAGAAAAAGTGGTTTTTAAAATTAGCCACCTCAGCGTCGTTGTTCTCTCTATTTCTGTCCGAGTGGCTTAGATGTCCAAACTCTGTTAAACACGGTTAAAATACAGTTGAATCATCAGCTGACGGTATTTTTAGCCGCTCTGTCAGATTGTCTTCTGATTCTGCTGCTTTTGTTGTTTGTGCAGACTTTGTCCTTCCCGTCAAACGTCAGTGTCCTCATCATTGTGCAGTACTTACATCCTAAGGTGCACAATGAAGCATCTGTGCGAGCAACACGACTCAGCCAAAGACATTGACCAGGTCACGTTGGCCTATAGTGGCAGCGGCTCGGGACCAACCGTCCATCTGATCATCGGAATTTCGTTGAACACCTCTAATATGTAATGACAAATAAAGTACTTTACCTTTTACCCTGCACACAGAGCAGGAAGAGGTAATTAAACATCAATAAATTGTTAATATAAAGATGCAGTAAGTAGAATATAGCAGGCACACGAACTGTTCATCACAGAGCTGTAGATGACATGTTGAAGCATCACCCACAGCCGAGCAGCTGACAAAGGGCAAAAGACAGTGGAGACAAGTTAGCAGGAAGTTCAGCAGGACAACCATCGAAAATAAACACAGATTTTCATTAACTCAAACCTTATTTTTGTCTCTGTTCATGGCTGAGATTTGGTACAGTAGTAGTGGAGTCGTTCTCTCCTTCAGGATTCACGGCCAATGATACTGGTGATCGCACAACAATTAATGTTACTTTGTTGTCTTCATTGGAAGAAATTTGTCTTGGGCAAAGGGAAAAGCTGCGTCATCACAAATTGAATCACAATAGGAACAAATTTACAGACAGAATCGTCCTTTAATCGTGCTGTCGACGTGTTAAAGAGCTTCTGTGTCCTGTGTCCTGGATTAAACTGAGCCTGAGTCTGAAAATACAAAGATTTCTCCTCAGTAAATGTTAGTGTAGTAAAAAGTACCTGGCAGGCCAGTGGACCACTGGGCCAAAGTGAAGACCCCAAATATTATCAGACAGAGACAAAGAATGTCCTCTGAGTGACTCCTGATTGTCATAAAGAGACAGAAAACTGTTGAAAAATGACCAAAAAAATAGCAACGGAAATGACACAGATGATGTCTCCCTCATCTCAGGAAAAAGGGACCAGATTTCTCTTATTGTGTCCATGGTTTCTGGTGACACTGAGGAACCTTTTGGTAAAGTGTCTCTGGACAAAGATTGTTTGTGAGGGAAGATGCTCCACTCTGTAACGGTGACTGAGTGTTTCCAACAGAGTGATACATCTTCAGAGGATTCCTCCAGTTTCAGAGTCCCGCTGTCCTGGTTCATTCAGATCATATCAATACTTGAGGATGATAATCTCCACATGTTGGAACCAGGATGTTCTGCTTCTCTGGCATGAAAAAAGTCCACGTGTTGACTTTGCCAACCAGACATAAGTCCTGAGACACTGCACCTGACCTCATTCTGCTCCATCCAGTAACAGATTGATATCATTGTTTCACAGGAATCTCGGGAAATCTGGGCTGAGAGTGTCGTGCTTAGGACTGGGTGAGTGCTGCAACACACACACACACACACACACACACACACACACACACACACTCCTGGTGCACACAGTGTATGACACACTTAGATATACACTGTATAAACACACAGCAACACACAGACAGTGATGTTCTTTCTCTTTTCACAGGAACATGGGTGACATTTGGCTCCCAGATCTCTGACGAGGTACCCAGTGTGTGTGTGTGTGTGTGTGTGTGTGTGTGTGCTGTACGCACGGACACACACTTACATAACCACTACTAGAGGATCCCGCACCCACTTATTTGGGTTACTGCCTCGGTTTGTGTGTGTAGATGGCGGAGAGTGTGATGACGGTGGCGTACGACAGTGGAGTGAACTTGTTCGACACGGCAGAGGTTTACGCCTCAGGCAGGTACAGTACAAGCTGTCTGTCTGCCTGTCTCACCCTCAGCCTGTCTCCATCCACGTGCATTCACAGCTTCTGTCTCAGACTGAGTGTTGGCAGAAGCTGAAAGAAACTAAAGAGTCAGTGAAAGTGTTTGGAAACAAATAAAGCTGCAGTCAGAGACCAACAAACTCCATGAATCCTCTGAGAAATCTCTAATCCACTCACCAACAGCTTTCATCTCACATTTAAAAATGTATCTCACACTTTTGTCATTTTCTTAATAGTTTTCTACCATTTTATTTATGTTGTTTTGTCAGTTATTTTTTGGACCTTTCTTCTTTTAAAGATTATATATATATATATATATATATATATATATCTTCTCTTATAGGGAAATGGGAATTCATTTAGATTTTTTTTTGATATTGTACTATTTTGTTGTTTTTTAGCTGTTATTTTTTTATTGGATTTAAAAAAATGTATTTGACATTTTCGACATTCCACATCAAGAACTGTCTAAATACTTTTCTGGCATAATATTAATAATTTTTGATAAACAGTATTGTGTACTGGATCTGATACTGACCTGTGAGCTTTATTTGCTCCCTGTGTGTGAGGATGGAAACAGACTTGAGTTTTAATTTCCTGATTTTCCCGTTGATCCAGTTCAAACGTGGGCCACAGAGGACTAAAGTGTGTGTTTGTGTCTCAGGGCAGAGACAACACTGGGGAACATCCTGAAGAAGAAAGGATGGAGGTAAAACAGCTGCTTCATCTGTTTTTATCCATGCAAACATCTGAGCCTCAGCAGAGTCACAAACATCATCTTTAATCAGCAGGAAGGTTTTAGACTCACTGTTACAAAGTGTATTTTAGCTTGAAGACGTCCTGATGTGTGGCTCAGCAGTTTCCCCTCCATCAGTCTCCTCCACCCCCACCCCCCTTTAATCTTCTTCCCTTAACTCCATCGCTCAAAGTAACTGATGGTGACACAGTAATACTGAAGTAACTGTGTGTCTCTGAACCAGGAGGTCCAGTTACGTGGTGACCACTAAGATCTACTGGGGAGGACAGTGAGTGTTCACGCCTTTCTCATGACATACAGCAAAGTTAGAGACACTGTTTATTTCACTCTGCATAACATGTGTGTGTCTGCAGGGCTGAAACGGAGCGGGGGTTGTCACGGAAACACATCATCGAAGGTAAAAAACCTCCAAACCCCCCAAACCTTAAGAGAAAGTCGAGATTGTTTTTATATTTACTTCTGCTTCACAATACGTTTGTATTTTAGCTACATTTACCTGATAAAATGCAGACTGGTTCCTGAGGGAACATCAATGGCACTGAGTATTTTTTGGATCCACAATTTTGAGGGAAAATCTTCTCCTTCGTGTCATTTCAGAGAAACTGATGTGTTTAACATTGGCAGTTGTCACATTTATGAATATTTAAGAACTTTTTTTTTTAGATGGTTTTACAGTTTAGACTCTCACAGAACTTGGTGCAGGTCGAGAAAGGTTGTGATCTGGATTAATAGACAACAATGTAACAGTTCAGACACAGAAAACTGAAGCAGTGCTTCATTCATTCATCTGAACATAATCCATCCACTATAAACACAATGGCCTTTGAAGTAACTTGATCTTTCCTCTAAAAGCTTGAAGCTCTGCAATACAACTCCAGCAGTTTTGCAACTGGAAACAGCACTAATGCTACAATGAGTTGTCCAAATCCAACAACCTGCTACCAAACTAAAAAAACAGAAGTTGCACAAAACCTATTCATACATTAACTCTCTGGTAAACTGTGACTGAGGGACAATTTCCAGTCCCACACTCTGAACGAGGACAGAAACACTGACTGTAACTCTACCACTGTCGGTCAGTGTCCTCTGTTGGTTGTCGGAGGTCATTGAGGCTTTAAGAGGCTCAGTCAGACCAAGTCTGGATTAGGAACTACACACAAGCGCTGATTCAGATCGGCCTGCAGCATCAATCATCCGTCCTGCTAACAGTTCTGTGTTGTAAATCACTTTCTGAAAGGCAGAAAATGTTCGATTTAACCCACATAAACCCCTCTGATACTCCATCCTCACAAATCATCTCTTCACACCCTTATAAATCTCATTTTAAAGCCCACAGATAGAAATGTTTCAGCTTCTTTTCCGCATGCAGCTGCAACATCTGCTCATTAAAGATTATTTTTAAAACCACGCTGGGTCCCAGTGTTTGGCGACGACAAGCCTGGACTTTACCACACGTGTCCTGATCCAGAAACTCATCCAGGCTCAGAGTTTATTCCCGACCTTGGAAGCAGCGGAAGCCAAAAATAGCCTCAACACAAGGTTAATTTAGTAGCTGTTCATGAGCGTTCAATCGTGTCACACAAGCTTCATTGGCTGTAGGAATGTGTGCAGGGTTGAGATTCCTGGATTTCACCTTGAGCTGTCTGTCTGAGCGGATGCTCCAGCAAACAGGTTTCCATCAGCTGTGGGGAGACTTCACCTCAGCCAGAATCACAGGACTGAATATGGGTTTTTAAAATCCATCCAGCTTTTACTTTCAGGGAGGTTTCTAAAACACAGAGCTTACACAGACCTCAGCAAAAGGCCACAAGAGACCCAGACATTACCACATGCTGATAAAAGTGAGACACAAAAGACCAACTACTCAAAACATACACAATATCACTACAAAGATGATACATGACCAAAAAAAAGGAAATTTAAAAATGACTACAGACAGTTTAACATTTAACAAAAGGACAAATGATATTGTGACAAATGATACTGTGTGATGTTACAACGTGACGAGTAAAGACAGAAAACTGGACGAAGCTTCAGGCCATAAAACAGCTTTAAACGTAAAGAAGCACAGGGCCACAGAAAGGGACAGAGACAAAAATAGACAAGTACTTTTACTCTTTAGGTAAAATAAGGATCATGTACTCACTTTTACCTAAGTACAAATATCTACTTAAGTAAACTGTCCCTCAGAAATATCGGTGAGTACTAATACTTTTACTAGAGTACATCAGTGTTTGTGTTTTGTGACCACAGATAAACAAAAAGTCCAAAAAGAGACAAATAAAGATCATGAGGACAGATGACTTGTTAAAATACAGTTTTGACAAACAAAGATGTGTCAGCCATCATCTTTCATGTATCTTTCAGCCTGATCCTACAGTTCTTCTGCTCTTTAGAACACGTAAAAGTTTGTTAAAGTTTCTTGTAACCATTTTACACGTCTATGAGCAAGTAGACGTGTTGAGTTTGAAAATCTAAGAATGTGGGTTTTGGACGAGTAAAGGTAGATTTTTAATGTTTTTGTTAACATTAGTAACAACAAAGAACTTCAGAATTAAAATGTTGCATCTGTGGACCCCAGTTTGGATTTAGAGGTGTCTGACATCTGCAGCTGGATTCCAGATGATCTTTAAAGACAACACTTTATTGTGGTGGTGTGTGTCTTTGTGTTGCAGGTCTGCGTGGGTCTCTCTCCAGGTTGCAGCTGGATTACGTTGACATTGTCTTTGCCAACAGGAGTGATATCAACGCCCCCATGGAGGGTCAGGACACACACACACACACAAACTACATACGTAGTTCTTTAATTACTGCATCATTTGATGAATGTTCCCAGTTTTGATTCCTGAACACCAAGCGCAGATTCAGACACATGACCTGTCCACTGTTTACCGGCTGAGGCTGTGTTTTCTGTGCGTGTCCTCAGAGGTCGTCCGAGCCATGACCTTCGTGATCGATCAGGGGATGGCCATGTACTGGGGAACGTCACGCTGGAATGCCGTGGAGATCATGGTAGGACACAGCTACAGGAGAACCTGAGTGGAAACTGCAGTTGCAGCTTTTCTGCAAATCAAAGGGACTTAACTCTACGGTGACATGAGGGGGCAGTGGTTACCACCTTTAGTCTGAGTAGCCTGGTTTCCTGCAGTTTTCTAAAGTCAGATTTATTCACAAAAAACAGCCACCTTCTGAGGTGGAAGCGCCCGAATCTGTTTACAACCCTGCGTGTTTTTACACATTTCCTGTCTCCAACAGGAGGCGTATTCCATCGCCCGACAGTTTAACCTGGTCCCTCCGGTGTGTGAACAGGCAGAGTATCACTACTTCCAGAGAGACAAGGTGGAGCTACACCTGCCTGAACTCTACCACAAGATTGGTAAAACTCAGTTTCAGTTATTAGTTTTGTATAGTGAATTTACTGCATACTGGATACTTTGGTGTTGTTCTGTGAGCTGAAGCTAAGTTAAGAAAGCTACACTGAGCTGTACCTGATGACAGGTTCTCAGACCAGAGGAGGTCATAACAGTTTGCACTGTGTCTTTGATGTGGAGGAAGATCATGGAGGACAGTGGGGGTGGTCTGTGGAGACAGCAGCTGTTCAGGTCCAGGTCCAAATATAAACCTGTCTAATGCAGTGGCTCAACATGTGGTCTGCCTTTCCCTCAGGTGTCGGAGCAATGACCTGGTCTCCGTTGGCCTGTGGTCTGCTGACAGGAAAATACAATGAGGGGGTCCCTGAAAGTTCCAGAGCTGCCATGAAGGTACAAATACACACTGTGTATAAATACACAGAGAGAGAAATTCCACACAGTAATCAGCTGAACACAAACAGCTTGCTGCATAAGACCATGTTACCGTGGGGATGAATACTTTGTGTACAGGGCTACACTTGGCTGAAGGAGCGTCTCCGCAGTGACGAAGGCAAGAAGCAGCTCAGTAAAATCAAAGAGCTCCACCTGCTGGCCGACAAACTCCACTGCACCCCCGCTCAGCTCGCTATAGGTGAACGTCACTGTCTCTGCACTTATGAGTTATTGAGAAAACAAACTTTTTTCCTCACAAACTTTATGTAAAAATGGCAACAACAAATGTTCTGATTTGTCCTGACCATGTCTGGCCCTCTTTGAACCCCCTCGCCTTGGTGTCAGCGTGGTGTCTTCGCAGTGAAGGAGTCAGCTCGGTTCTCCTCGGAGTGTCCAACACAGAACAGCTGCTGGAGAACCTCGGTTCTCTCAGGGTAAAACACTCAGTACACTTTATTTCAACAGTGTGCAGACTCAGAGGAAATCTAGTAAAGATGTGGATGAGCCAGGAACTGATTATCGTACTTGCTCCTTATACAAAAAAAAAGACAGATGAAATGACAGACAGAAAATGTAAAAACTAAATGTTTTTCTAATTCAAAAACATCATAAATTTAAATCTTTTATTTTGTTCTTTTTGATTATGAATCTGTGTCTAATCAAAACGTCTTTAACTAATCATGAGACTCATGTTTTGTATAAGAACATGGATGTGGAGGAGTTGATAGCTTCCTCTCTCTGTGTCTCAGGTTCTGACTCAGCTGACCCCGCCGCTCATCGCTGAGATGGACATGTTGCTCGGCAACAAACCTCGAAACCCCAAGAAGGAGGTGAGGAGCTGAGGGGAATGAAACGAAAAACTTTCTTAAAAACATTCAGAAAAACATGAATCAAATGAAGAGAAGGCATAAATAGAAAGCGTATTTGTTCTCCAGTGACGCAGAGGACCATGTTGTCCTCGTTGTCATGGAGATGAGAATGTATCATCATTCATCCACACAGAGACTCTAGTTCCTGCAGATAATTAGATATTTATTCTTATATTATCCTCAAGATGTGGATGAAGAGCCTTGTGTCCACAGAGTCCATCACGGCTGAGTTCTACATACGCAATAAAAAACAGTGCAGTAGCTGTTGTGGCGACAAAACCTTCATATCCAACCTAATGGATTCTAACAGTTTATCTACTTTATGAAACGCTGCTCAGATATGAAAAAAGAGAAATGAGCACTACTCTGTTACTAAGGTTTTAGTAGCAATGGGTCTAATTAATTCACGAAACGAGCAAATGAAATGTTTCTCTTAGTGAACCACAGCACCAACAATCATCTTTAAAACGATCTAGATGAACTTGAAAGTTGGGATTTTTTTTTAAAATTAATTTAGAATCAGCTACAGTCAGATTTAAATGGGTGAATTATTTACAGTATGTGTTTTTGTTGTCATTTAGATCTGATTTGTTCTCATGTGTCCAATATTCAATCAAATTGTGGATGGTTTACAAGCCAAGAAAGAGAAAAGAAAATCAAATACTAAAGGCACAGATTTGTAAAAACGATGATAAAACACACATTTGACAAAAGAAATAAGACTAACTTTGATTTTTTTTTTTTTTTTTTTTTACACAATTGGCGACAAATAAAAATAAAATGAGAATGTGGAAAACACAAATAAACACAAGGTAATTATTAGTATTATATTTTTATAATATTCCTGTATATGACTGCAAATGACACTGTATCTTTCAAACTGTTTTCTCCAATTTCCTGATCACTCGTTGAAGACTTATTTCTAAAGACATCTACAGTCCGCTCAGACAAAAAACACAAAAACTGTTAAAACAGTAAAAAAAGAAAAGAAAAAAAAGAAAAACACGCATGAAACTCAACAAACACACAGTTAGCACCTCAACTACTTAAAAAAATGTAATGATTTAGTCATGTAACTTTACTTTGGTCTTTAAATATGAAAAGCAAACATTTAAACTTCTCTGTAATTACTAGCATCAAGCTGCTTGATAAGACTGCTTCTATTTCAAAATAAGAGCCCGATGTTGCCAAGGTAGCTCATGGCTTAGTAAACAGGAAGAACACAGCCGCAGCTGCTGTAAACCATGTGAAGCTGCCGTGGTAACAGACGTAGACACGTGTCTCTGTCTGTAGGAGGCTCTGAACTCTCCTGTATCCTGCTACTACAAATACTTTTGAGTATAGTTACTGTAAAATATAAATCTATATTTTATGAATGTAGACGCTGTTCTGTTGAGTCTGTGATGTTCAGTCTGAGGCCTCTCAGCCGTCATCTGCTTCCTCATGCAAACCACAATTCACGTAAAAAAAATTATCACTGCAACGAATGTGGAAGAAGTTAAAATACACTTTTATTTGCAATGACAAAGTGGCAGATTACAGATTGAAACGTGATGGTTTACTCACTTTTTCTCTTTAGGAAACACTTTTTAGTATTAATGATCAGTATTAATAATCAATTACATTAAGTGTTAAATCAGATACTAATCACGATATGAATACTGACACAGTATAACAGCCATTCAACACTGAAACCAAGTTTCACAGTAAAACTTCTGCTTCTTTTCCCAATAGGTTTATCTATAGTCCACTGCAAAGGACACTTTGACAATCCGGTGACTAATCCATGTGACTATCACCAAGCTGACCCTGTCCTGTTGCTTTCATTCATATTTCTCTGTCACTCTTTAACCCTTTCTGCTCCTCCTGATGTACGCAGCACTACTAGGGAATGAAAATAAAGTTATTTAAACCAACGTCTTGAAAATGGTCTCTGTGTCCACCAGGTGTGATGCACCCTGCAATCCAATCACTGCTGACTATTAGTGTTGTAGTCGAGACCACGTCATGACCAAGACCTTAGTATATCGAGACCAAGTCAAGACAAAGACTTCAAAGATTTGGGAAGAAGACAATAAAAAGACCCAGGCAAGGGGAGACCAAGTAAAGACCCCAAGACCAGACCAATCAAATCAATACACACACACACACACCGGCACAACATTATGATCATCTGAGCAATTTAATACAGCAGCTCTGCTATGAATTCTACTTTTAAGTGTCAGAAAGGTGAAGATTCTACTATGTGTTTATTATCGAGGTTAAGGTGAGTAGTGGAGTCATATAAGAAGGTGTTTCTAATGTTTTGGCCTCATTCATTTCAACTTGGGTGGAAATAATTAGGACATCATGTTCTGCTCTGACGCAGCATGTAATGTTCACGTCGGAGCTGAACATGTGTTGAATCTGTCACCACACGTCCTGACACCCCAAACTCACAAAGTTTACAATTCATTGCTCCCATTATATACACAGTTGGATAATATTTACAGCTAATATTATATTATATAATATACAGCTAATAATAGTTTTGCTACATCGTCTACACTATATTATCAGTTTTCCTTACTGCAGTCTGCCTCTTTAGTCATTTCTGTTTCTTAAGAAACGCATCCCTGCAAAACTCCAGTTAATTCAAATATGTACTGTATATAGAATTGGAACAAACCTTTTCATTTACTGTAGTGCAAATAGTACAACAGCTAAAATATCTGACTTTATAAAAATGTATATTATCAGCAGATTTCTAGATCACTTCATAACAACAAATATGTCTAAATCTTTAGTGTATTCAGCTGTGTGTTAGGGAGCAGCAGTGAAACGCTGACGTTGTGCTTTGAACTGTGTCTGTACCTAAGTCTGCTTAGCTGGAAGGTGAAGAATCAAGAGCAGAACAAATGGTTATAGAAGCTACAGTAGAATCTGATATCAGGATCGATTATTTGGCTAGAAACTGCATGTTATGAACCAATTTTTTCTATTATTTTGTCCACCGCATTAAGTTTATCAGGACTGGCACCATAACATCTGTCTGCACTACAGGTCGACAGCAGCACAAAAAACTGAATCAACTCCTCTGAGTGTGAACACAAACTGAATTTACTGCAGGACTGTTGGATTAGACTGACTTAGTTTGAGCCCAAGAAACTTCACACTGAGTGGGAATTTATTCATCATAAGCCTCCACATAGACTCAGTGATGCACATCCAGTTTCTTCTAACTTCCAGCTTTAAGTGGATGAAAACTAACGTGTTCATAGCAGTTAGCGATTAACCAACAAGCTGTTTGTGGTGAACACGATGGGATGGGGAACTGTGGGCACATCTGAAGTGATCGCTTTTCTGCCTCATCTATCACAAACACCAATACAACACCTGTTACAGGCTCACGTCACTTCACAACACTTGGACACAGGTTTGTGAGAGCACAGCAAACAGCAACCACTTTGTCCAACGGCGTCACGTTCTCGCCCTCACATGGGACAACCATAGTGACTGGAAGTGTTGAGGACAGTATTTTGTATTTGTTGCGCACAACACCGACAACTTTCTGCACATGGCTCCTGAGATGTGCCATGCACCTCGTTTCTTCTGCGTCCTTTGCCTCCAACTGATGGTGGCCCCTTGTAAATGCTGACATCCTCACTTCAGCACACATCAACCCCACACTGTCCTTTATGTCGAAACCTCGATCTGCCAACACGATGTCTCCTGGCAGTAGTTTGTCCAGGAAGCCACTCTTCTCCGTTATTCGTTTGTCAGTAGGGCCCCCACCCCACCCTTTGGAGATGAAGGAAGACACTCCTTGTGGAGTAATACCCACGAGGTACTTCAGTGTGCGACTGTCTTTGTAGTTTGAAAATGTTTGTAGCGTCACATCAAGATCAGATGGTCTCCGTACGAAGACCTCAAAGCAGTCCACAATGGCAGTGACACGGTTTCCAAATGTGTCCACAAACGGCTGTGGCATACTGACCAACAGACTCTCTCTGTCCGGCCACTGAACCAGTGGAGACAAGCGTGTGTACAAAACACTCACCGTGTCCTGAAACGCAGCCCCAGCAGTTTCTAGGGGCACACGGAACAGATGGCTGATGTGCTGCAGGGGCAGGTCCAGCCTCAGACGCATGAAGGTGAGAAGGATCATCTGAAAAGGGGTCAGCTCTTGAAGCTGAGGCAGAAATGGCTTTACGTGGCCCAGCAACACCTGAAACGTGGCATGGCCTGGAAGTCCAGTGTAATATTTTACCTTTACATCATCCTCCTTCAAAAACTGCTCAGTCATTTTGAGTTCATCCAGGTCCTGACTCAGTCGCCGGTTTTCCTCAAGCAGATAGTCGATTTCATCATGCTTTGATTTGCAGAGCGCACACTCCTCCACGCAGTGGTGATCAGGGTTTTGTGCCGTGTCCACTTCCTGTTTTGTTGTGTTCTCTGCTTCCTGTTGTGGCCTGTTCTCTGATTCACCTCGTGCCACTTCCACCTCTTCTTCTTCTTCTTTGACTACCTGCTCCACTATTTGATGAGCCTTTAAGCGTCTCCTTGACTGACGTGCAAACCGCTCTTTGTTTGTAACTTTCACTTCATTGTGGCCCAAAAGCAAAGATGGCACCCAGTCAGGATGGGTGTCCAGCATTTCATATGCTGGTTGCCCTGGAAACATTAATTTCATAGATTAGATACAATGATGCAATTAGCTTAATAAATGAACACACTACCATTTTTCTGATTTCACCCCCTGTTCCACAAAACAGATATGAAGGGTTGAAAAATAGGCAGGATTTAATGGTGTCAAGTTGTTTTTTTCCTGGATAACAGCAAAAATATATAAATAAACCAATTTTGACATTTTCCCCCCTATTACTTTTATCACTTTTCTGCTTAAGGTACACAGTCAAATTCCAACAATTAAAAAAAATGTTTTCCCAAGTGTTGATATTTTAATAACTATGAAACCATCTCCGATGACTTATTATTAGAGATAATTATTTAGGTTAACTGTATAAAATAAAAGCAAAATGAGCAGAAGATGTTGTTGACTATTTGCAGCATCAGCTCGTTGGGTAAATAAAATATTAGTGAAATTTCACTGGCAACACTATTTGTTTTTACTATTTTATGTTGAAATAAAAAGCCAATAAGATAAAAAGAAAACAACAAATAAAAAAAAATGCAAAGAATAGCAAAAGCAGTAATGAAAAATTCATAATATTTACATTAAAAAAGGAAAATTCAATATTCAATCAAATAAAGTTCAATAAACAAATATTATAAACAAATAACAGTTATTATTGTCTATTTTCTAAATGTTTAGTTATTTAAGTATATTTTTCTTGACATTTTATTCAGTTAGTCTTTTCTTGCTGATGCCTAATGGCAGCAAGTCGTTCTTAGAATCTTTTAACTAAAAACTAACTTGGATATAACTAATGACAGTTTGACAGTTTAGCAGAAATCTTACCAGTTATGAAGCTCAACATCACATTTTTATTATTTTACTATTACTTTTGATGATGATAGTACAAGTTAGGGTTAAGTTTCAACCTCGACAAATTAATAAAAAGGTGAAACATTTGCGGTGTAAAAACTTTTGTATTAGCTTATTGTGCATGAAATGTGTTGATGAAACTAAGAGGGTCCTAACCGCTGCACGTGTACCGCAGTAATTCCGCGCGTGCAGCTCGGAGGCCTCACCTGAGTGGAAGTGCAGAGAACACACCTTCATGGACGCCGGGATGTGGTTGAACGTAATGTCCTTCCGTCTGACCGCAGCCACCCACGCCATCCTGCGTCTCTTCGTTATCTCCTCCGCCTGCTTCCCTTCGTGTTTCTTCCACTTGGGAAAGGCGAAGAACCGCAGGCCGTTGTCCAGTTTCTCCCGGGACCGGTTGTGGGACCGGCTGTGGCAGCCGCTGACGCAGCAGCACTGACCCACCATGGCCCCGGTTCTCTCTGCCGCGACAGGGCAGCGGACTCCAGAATCCAGCTCACTGACACAGTCAGCGGGATCCTCACAAAATGGCGCACAAAACAAAAACTCAGTTACCCATCGTTCAACGCGACGCGGCGTCAGCGTGACGTCACATTACAAACGAGAAGCCAAACGACAACTATTTATTTTAGCGAGAAATATTATTTTATTTTTTACAGTCGCTTATCAGGTATTTCTACACTAATGTGTGTGTTTTATATGTGTTTGATCAATCATTTTCTGGTTAACTCTTCAATTTTTAAAAACTTTGTGTTTGTGAACCAACAAGCTTTAACTACGTAGCTAAATTTAGAAAAAATTACAGAGCCAAATATTCGACTTTTAAAGTGCAGAAAATCGTTAAACACTGATGCTCATGAGCATTTAAGTGTCATTTTCAAAACACATCTGACCCATTTACTTTACAGTTGTATAACTATTACTTTAATTGCTGCATAGCCTGTAACACAGTGTCATTGTTTAATATGTTTACAATGTGTAAAAAGACAACAACCTTAGTGGGACAATAACCACAACTGGCCCTAGTTGTTAAATGTAATTCTAAACAAGAATCAAAAGATTTAGTGTCCCAGTACAACGGAGGCAGTAAAACTTGGCTTGTCCATGTCTTGTCTTGATTTCAAGAAAGCAACATAACATTACATTTTACATTTTGCCAGCCGCAAATGATAAATGAGCGAGAAGAAATAATTCTGTTGATCCAATTAAGCTCTTTTTATTTTTCAATTAATTTATAGCTTTTATAGCTCTGTAAACAAACATATGAGAAAGTTTGAACTGCGGGACCCAAACAAAAACTAGTCCAGTTTTAACTGGTGAGCTGAGTTTTACAGACTAATGTAAAGTCTCTCCACAATATCGAGTAAGAGCTAGTTCCATTCAAGTTAAAGGAATGTGGTGCAATATACATTTTGCAATTCAACAGCAAAAAAAGTCAAACAGTTAGCAGAGCTCACAGAGTCTCTGCTTCAAATACTCCCATACCTAAAATGATCGTGGTCGAGTTATGCATTAATTAATTAATAAAGTGAGCATCAAAATGGAGAGGAAAGGTGATTTAAGTGGCTCAGAATGTGGCGTGGTGGTTGGTACTGGACAGGATGGTTAGAGTATTTCAGAAACTGTTGATGCAGGTCGGATTTCCCACACAACCATCTCTAGGCTTCACAGAGAACAATCTAACAAACAGAAAACATCCAGTAAGCAGCAGTTCTCTGACATAAACATCCTCACATAACAACGATCTATGACTAACATAAACACAGTTCTACTCATATTCTCATGATCTAATCATAGTCATCAGTATTATCCATCTTATCTCTACAAAGAACATACTACATACATGCATGTAAAACATTGTTTTATAAAGTTCTTGCAAATCTTAAATTTGGTTGAAATATTTTACAGCCTCCACGGGCATCCGGCCGAGGATACAAGGAGGTTACATTAAGCCTTTGTAATCCTTTACTTGCAAACTGGAGTGACAGAGGGTGGCCTACAGCAAAAACATAAAACAGAGTAAACACAAGTCATTATGATCCAATTTAAATACACTACATGTGCAGATTTTCATATTAACCAACAGAGGACGCTCTCTGACCACAAATAACTACTTCAATCTTTCCTTGGACAAAACTTGCTTAATAAATTGTCAAATACAATCCAGTGCAATATGCTCATTTGGTAACACAAAACATAAAGTATATATGATTATACATATTATCTTAATAATGGCCATGCAGTCGTAGCATAACAGTTTATATAACTCTTTAGCCTCTTTACGGGTGATTAAACTTACAGTACAAAGCCAATTTTACAAACACACTATCTTTAGCTTAATGTACAGTTATACATACGACGTTATGCAACGAGTCATAGAAGCGAAGCCTAATAGCATCGCAGGTACCAGCAGCAGGAAAACTATCTAGGACTTAAACTAGGACAGACCTGCTTTCTGCTCACCTCTGCCTTCTGACCTGGTGCAGAATCAATAATCATCACTAACGTCACAATACAGCTTGTGCCCCCAAGAACAGATTTTCCCCCTTTAATTAAATTGCAAACAGAACAAGCTGTCTTTATGCACTAGGACAGAGAAAAATGCGTTTGCCAACAGAAAACAGAAAGAGGTTAAATTTAGAGGCACCTGAGAAAGAATAGTGTGAGGATTTGTAACTTCATGTGCTAATTCAAGCAAATTAAACACTTACCATTGTGTGGTAACTTTAGAACCAGTAACAAGCCATGTACACATCTTCTTTCATAGAGTTTATGTGCGGCACAACAGCTTTGTTAGAAGACTGTTCTAGAGTTTTGTTTTATGTGTGAAGTAAAGGATGCAGGCTGAACTGGATGCTAAATCCCAGCTTCCCAAGCATTAAAAGTTTAGAACCTTGATTTAAAATTCCCAGTTTTCTGTTTTTCAATTTGTCTTATCCTAACTGACAACCAACAAGTTAATAAACTTCAAATAATTATGTCATGAAAATGGACTAAAATTACAACTGAAAGGACATGAACTCTGCTTGGACGGAACCAAAGAGGGTGGAGGGGGGGTTTAAATGCAAAGGAAGGAAATACAACACATCAGAGAACAGTTCATGAAGAGGAAAGTAAACTTTTGCAAAAACTTATATTAATTATATTTTTATTACCTTAATTTCTAATGATGAAGCTGAATTTGAATCATTAGGAGTTATGAATCCATTGCAAATGGCCTCTATGTTTCTCTGTTTTCATATTATAAATCCATTTGTCTTGGCAATGGTTTATTGAGCTTTGTCTCAAACATATGGACATTTTTTTTTTTATAAAATTAAAATTATTGTCTCCATAATGTAATTTCAGCTCATGGCTGATAATACAGAGCAGACACGTGGAGAACATTTTATACCAAAACCCTAGGTCTGAGAAGTTTGAAAGTTAGAAACTAAGTTCAGCCTGAAGTAGGAGAGTGGAGCAAACAACCCAAGTCCTGATATTAAACTTTTGCTCATTTTTAAAGCACTGAATGGTTTGATCTGCAGATGCTTAATGAACCAACCAGACCTCTCAGATGGTTTTGTACAGATGTGCATACTGTCCTAAGAGTCAACGTATGGAGAAACCATTTTAATTCACCACATCCCTAAACAAGGTCCACATGGTGGTGGAGTGGTTAGACTGTCGCCTCAAAGCTAGAAGGTTGCATAACTCTAAAATTGCTTGTAAGTTTGAATTTCTGTCTGTGTCTGTCTCTCTGTGTTGGCCCTGAAAAAGACTTTGCAGGGAGTAACCCTCCTCTCACTCTATGTCAACTGGAATAGGCTCCAGCCTCCAAAACAGAATAAGTGGTTACAGATAATGGATAGATGGCTACACTAAACAGACTTTCAGAAAGCTCCACCTCAGTCCCTTTACATCAAATTAAACCTTATTCCAAACTACAGGGTTCATTTAGTAACATCCATCTAAGTTCTTCCTTATGGTCCCTTTATTATGCTGCTGTAGTGCTTGTCATCAGTGAAATCCAGATCCTGGTTCGCTTGTAGTTGTCCTCCTATTTGACAAAACGTAGGTCCTAGTGTTCTTCTTTAATTTTGTTCTTGTTCTGGTCGACAAAATCTGCACCTTTATTCTGCTTCCACTATAATGTACCTAAATTGTCATTGGTTTTACACACGTGGTTAATAGAATCTTGAAATGAGCTAAACTTTATGCCAGTTTACTTACTTTTATTGACAATATTTACTTTGCGTTCAATATTAATTAAAACTAATCACAAAGCAAATATCAGAGCATAAACCATAAACATGTTATTTATAGATCTCTTAGCGCTGTCTGGGCTAATGAGAGTACACAAGAGTAAAGCAGTTTCTTTACATAATGAAAAAAATTATTTTTAAAGGAGTCAGCTTCTTTATGACTAATTTAATAAAAAGATTAATATCAACTTGAATCCAAGTCTCCAGTCTACAAGCTCAGATTGATAAAGTTAAACAAGAAAAAACAATAACATTTACTGAAAAAAATCTTTGTGTTAAAATACAATCAAATAATGAAAGTGAGACCAAAGAAGTTCCAAAGAAGAACTAACGTTGTTTAGACTGATCAAAAATGACTTTTCCCTCTTTATGTGAATTCGAACTCTGCCTATTCCTCCTCATGATCCACTAGATCAGACCATAATGTACTTTCAGATGATAATTTACGATTCTGAATGCTGATTAAAATTTAAAACAAAAAGAATTGAGGCATTACACAATGGTAGTCTGACGCTCTATGGCGAGTTGTGCAGAAAAGAAAAATTCACATTAATGAACAAACAAAATAACAGTGAATATAGATTAACATTGACAATTTCAATATGAGTTGTTTGATCAAAACTCAATGTCAATAAAATTTAAAAAAATAAAACTCCTCTAATGTCAAAATTCATTCCATTGAAAACACTTAACAACGTGGTACACGAAACATTTGTAGTTACTGAGAAACTATTGAGTTAGTAAAAACCTAACACAATCATTCCAATACGTTTGGTTAAAAATGTCACAGCACTGAATTATTTTAAACACTGAGCCATGTTGTCATCATTTGAGGCTTTGACACAATAAGCATTTTATTATTTGATAAATCATTTGACAAGATCCCAATAACTAAACAGTAAACTGCATAGTAGACATTTCTAAGTAAGTAAAGAACCAGACATAAATGAATTAAGATGTTAAAAGAGACGCTTTCACACCCAAGGAACTTCTTCATTGTTCTTTTTTGTGCATATGGACTTTTAACAGCATCAAAATGCTTTGGTTTTATTCTTTGTTAAGCTGTAGGGCTTCTCTCCGTTGATGGACTTTAAGCTGACTTGATGTTGTAAAAGATTTCCCACACTCATCACATTTGTAAGGTTTCTCTCCAGTGTGAATGCGTTGATGGGTTTTTAAATCTTTTCGCCAACTGAAAGCTGCTCCACATTGTTCACAGCCGTAGGGTTTTTCTCCAGTGTGAGTAACTTGGTGACATTTTAGTCGATTTGATGAGGCAAAAGCTTTGCCACATTGATCACAACTATAAGGTTTCTCTCCAGTGTGAACTCGTTCATGGACTGTAAATGAACTCAGATTAGAGAAAGCTTTCCCACAGTGTTTACAACAGTATGGCTTCTCACCGGTGTGCCTACGTAAATGTATTTTTAGAGAAGTAGATGTGCTGAAGGCGGCTCTGCATTGGTCACAGCAGTACGGTTTCTCTCCAGTGTGAATCCTTTGATGTTTGATTAAATTAGCCTTTTGAGCAAAAGCTATTGGGCACTGATCACAGAGGTAGGGTTTCTCTCCGGTATGTACACGTTTATGGACTTGTAGAGCCCCTGATGTGGTGAAAACTGCCACACACTGATCACACCAGTAAGGCTTTTCTCCTGTATGACTTTGTTGATGGAGTTTTAATTGGCGGCTATGTGAAAATGTTTTCCCACACTGTTCACACCAGTATGGCTTTTCTCCAGTGTGAATTCGTAGATGGTGTTTTAGTAGATTTGAGTTTATGAAAGTTTTCTCACATTGGATACAACTATACGGTTTCTCTCCAGTGTGACCACGTTGATGAACTTTAAGTTGACTTGATGTTGTGAAAGATTTCCCACATTGGTCACAGCTGTATGGTTTCTCTCCAGTGTGGATACGTTGATGGATTTTAAAATGACTCAATGCTGTGAAAGATTTTCCACACTGGTCACAGCTGTATGGTTTCTCTCCAGTGTGAATGCGTTGGTGAGTTCTCAAGTCTTTTTGCCAGCTGAAAGCTGAGCCACATTGTTCACAGCTATATGGTTTTTCTCTGGTGTGAGTAAATTTGTGAGACTTAAGTTGGCTTGATGTAGTAAAAGCTTTCCCACATTGGTCGCAGCTATATGGTTTCTCTCCAGTGTGAGTGCGCTGGTGGATTTTTAAGTCTTTTAAACTCCTAAAAGCTGCTACACATTGGTCACACCTGTGTGGTTTCATTCCAGTGTGAATTTGCTGATGCATTATTAAATTACCTTTTTGAGAGAAGACCTTTCCACACTGGTCACAGCTGTAAGGTTTTTCTCCAGAGTGAACTCTCTGATGAATCTTTAGGTTGGCTGTAGTTGGGAATATTTTGCCACATTCCTGACAGCGTTGACTTTTGCTTTTCTTTCTGCGTTTCTTCTATATTGGCAGACATACAGGAAGACATAAAGGGAGTTAGATCTCACAGCGGAGGAAAGCTGATGCTCTCACATTTGAGAAAAAAATGCATCATTACTTAAGTGAAAAAAGTATCAAATAAGAAGGATCACAGAATATGAGACATGAAAAAGAAACCCGGTGATGACCAGTTAGACCTTGTGCTGTAGCTGCTTCCAACAACCATTAATCTGTCATCACAGAATCACAGGTGTATTAGGCAAAAATCCCTAACTATAACATAATATTGGTGGTGAATAGCAACAGTGACTACAGTTGTCAGATATATTTAGAGCAGTAAAATGTTTTATAATACTAGATCTCACAAAAATTTAAGTATGAAATAAAATATAATACACGTAGTTTAAGTAAATGTACATTAAATATTAAATTGATAGACAGGCTCGCAGATGAGGTTAGACAGGAATCTCTGTGGACTATGATGTTTGCAGATGACATTGTGATTTGTAGTGAGAGCAGGGAGCAGGTGGAGAAAAATCTAGAGAGGTGGAGGTCTGCTCTGGAAAACAGAGGAATGAAGAAAAGACAGGAGGCAGAGCTGGAGGTAGCAGAGCTTAAGATGTTGAGGTTCTCTTTGGGAGTGACGAGGATGGACAGGATCAGGAATGAGGACGTCAGAGGGACAGCTCATGTTTGATGTGTTGGAGATAGATTGAGGTGGTTTGGACATGTTCAGAGGAGAAACTGTGAATATATCGGTAGAAGGATGCTGAGGTTGGAGCTGCAAGGCAGGAGGTCTAGAGGAAGAACAAAGAGGAGATTTATGGATGTAGTGAGAGAGGACATGAAGTTAGTTGGTGTGAGAGAAGAGGATGCAGAGGACAGAGTTAGATGGAGGCACATGATTCACTGTGGAGACTCCTGAAAGGAAACAGCCCAAAGGAAAAGAAGAAGGATAGAAGCATCAGATGTTGCAGTAAATGGCTCTTATTTTGTTCCTGTATTCACTAAAACATGGAGCCCAACTGAAATGCTTCACTTCAGAAAAAGCATAAATGGACAACCTGCCAACAGAGCTACAACGTTCTGGACACACAAATAAGAAATAAGAAGTCATCACAAATGGCACAGGCAAAGTTACAGTAATACTGTGGTTTCTCACACTGATTCAGACATTTGGTAAGATATTCAGTTGTGAATGTTTTTAGAAATGTAAAACAAACAGGACTGATGTGTTTATCGTGTCACTCCAAAAATGCTGTGTCAAGTTGTGCAGAAAGACCAAAACTAGGAAAATCATCATTTAAAAAAAATAGGAAAAAAGATGAGACTGTGAATGTGCAACAGGTGAAAGCAAATCGGATCCACATTTAGTTTGAGTCATTTGGCAGATGTCTTTGTCCAAAGTGACAAGTCAAGGAGCGTAGAGGTGGTCTTACTCGAATCTGATAAATCTGACGCTCCAGCAAATACTTCACTCTGGAGATCGTTGTATAACGAACATTGAACATTTATTGTACTTGCTTCTCAACTTAGCCGATGATGGGTCAATTGTACATACGAGTTTAAGTAGCATAATCTCAAAAGCATGTTCGCAAACAGATTCATCAAACAAGTTTCACAAAAAAAAAAAAAGAGAAAAATAAAATCTGTACTGGAACAGAGAAGCGCAAGCAGCAGTGTCATTGATGAGAATGTTAGCATTACTTCTCAGGATCCTCGGAAAGGAAAGCTTTTAGCTCTGTTTAACGTTGTGCCAATGCTTTTCAGCTGAAAGCTGAGGAGGCGTCTACTTTCTCATCCAAAGGTGAATGTACAGCACATCGACTCCACCTGTGTTAACTGTTCTATTAAAGAACAAGCAAATGTAAGAAATAAAATATGTGCTTTTGTCAGTGTTTGTGGTCTCTGCACATCAGTGGGAACACACCACCGCTGTGTGAAGCCAAAGATTGTTTATATGTCAAGAAGCATCACTCTGTAATAATGATATTAAATCACAGTGAACTGATTCTTTTTGTATTTTAGTGTTCAAATTAAAGATTTTAAAGTTATTTATAAAAAACAATCTGACCAACTGTTAGTTCTGAAGCAGGAGTTTTAGTATTTGAAGCAAGAAGGTGTTGAAAACTTAGAAAGTCAGTGGTGTGTTTCTGTGTAAGGTCTTCTCAACATCGACAGCCTCTGCTGCTACTGTTTGTTACACTGTTTTTATTTTTATCACGGATATTAAGCATCTGTGGAACAAACGCGAGTTTGAGGATAAATTCTGTTCTGTCAGACCTAATTTTCAGGATGTGAATCAGTCAACAGAAAACTCTCAGTTCTCAACCTACAGATGTTTTGAATGGTGTTGATATTTAGGAAAATCGCGAGAGTCTGTGCAGAACTCAGCCAAATATGGAGGATAACTGAGGCTGCGTTAAGACTGAACACTTTATTAAATGTTTTTGCCCTTTTGGCTTATGCTGTGAGTTCAGGGTAACTGAATTTAAAAGCATTAAAAGCTTAGAGCTAATGTGAGCTCAGGACTTATACATTATCTCAGAATTTAAGACCTTTCATAAGAAGAGTCTGTCTTTTTAAAATCTTTTAAGACATTACATTTCTAAACAAATTCAGACTTTGGAAAATTCCACATCTTTCAAGCACTTGACTCAGCACCATTTGTTAACAATGTACTTAGCAAGGTTTGTTTAGTTAAGCAACTGTTTCCTTTTCTATTTGTAGGGCTTGAAGAGTGTATTTTGGCGTTGTTTGCTCAGCTGGTTTCAACCTGCGGTTCACAGATGATTCTCAAAGACTTTAATATACACGGTAGTAAAACAAATTAGCTGCCCAGGAGTTTTGCAGATTTTCATTTCTTCAAAGCCAAACCACCTCCGCGTGAGGGAGAATGTCAATGCACAGTCTCTCAGACTCTGCTGTTCATTGATTTTATTGTCAGCTCAAACATGGTTAAAGCAATAATTATAATTTGATCACAGACAATAAAGCACACACCACTAAATCTGAGCTAAGAATAAACTCACTAAATCCTCTTCATGTGACTGAATCAAGGGGAATTAATGATAATTCTGTCTTAAATAACACAACCTGTTGTCTATGTTAAGTTTGCACTGGGATAGAAAATGTTTAGTCATGTTTATGGAAGCACATGAGCAGGTGATCTCATCATAATCTGTCAGGTGTCCTGTTATAATCGTTTGGCACAGACAGAGGAAGCAAATTTAAGTTTTTTAAGTAAATTTGAAGCTCGGTTTTACACATTTGAGTGCTGGTGCCTTGAATATTATATGCACTTTTAGATTGAGTTTGACACTGACACTTTGTAAATCCCACTTAAAGCCACATTGTACTATGACACAAACAGGCCATTTGTTTTAAAAATCGGGATTTTGTTTAAGCTGTGCACACATGTGAGCAGGCAGGTCAAACTCGGTGGATCCTGATGTTCCACATGCGTTTCCACCTACACTTGTGTTGGATCTTGTACTTCTTACTGCATTTGTCCCAGTCTACTGGGATTTAATTCATTTACAATAAACAAATCTATAAAATCTCTCAAACAATCCCCCCCCCCCCCCCCCCCCCCAAAAAAAAAGATTAACAAAACACCGACTTGCTCAGTGGCACAACCAGCGTGATCTGTGCTGATCGGGTGGTCCAGGTCCTGGTTCTCGTTCTCCGTTTCGCTGTTGTGCTGCTCCCCCTTGTTGAAATCCGGATCATTGTTTTCCTCCTTAACTTCGATTTGAAAGTTGTCCTGGTTTTCCTCTTTTACACCGCAGTTGCAGTCCTCCGGGCCACCATAATCCGGGTCGTGGTTCTCCTCCTTCATTTCGGTCCTGTAGTGGACCTGGTCGATATATTCCAGGTTCTGGTTTTCCTCTTTAATTCCGCTAGTGGAATCCTCGTTTTCCTCCTTCATGTCAGTCTTGTACTGGCTCTGGTTCATTAAAACCTGGTTTCAATCGACTGTTTATCCCCGCCACATCGTATCCAAAATGGCGCCTCTGTGTTCTCGCGGTGTCACACAGTCTCACGATACTAAACAAGCGTGAACAAGCGTGGAGAATGACGTCATCTCTGTTGTTTAAGCACGCGGAGCCCCAGGACCGGCTCCAGCCATTTTGGTGCCGTAGGCGAGATTATGGGTTGGCGCCCCCCCGCGCGCGTGCACACCAACCCAAACAGGTTTATTTGTTGATCAAACACACCAACACACACCAAAATAGAACAAAAAAACAATAAAACGTAATGACATTATATAACATAAATAAAACCAGAGTTTTTGTTTTGTGCAAATATTTAGAAAGTCCTGAGAGCTTCCACAATGTAAATATTAAAAAGGTTCTATATAATAAAGTGCAATATAATGTAAAAACGGAATTCAGAAGAAGTCAGTCCCAGTGACAGCAATTTTATTTTCAACAACATAAATAGAAATGAATAATAATAATGAATATGGTCAGTGAATACTTTGTACTTGTGTTTGGTTAAAATGTGCCTTGTAAACAATTGACCTTATAGAAGCAGAATAGGCAAACAAAACAACAAAAAATTATTACATATTACTACAATTTTATCTAAAGTCTCTGACAGCTTTTATTTAAAACAGTACATATCTGGACCTTCTTGTGGCAAAGGGATCTATGGTATCATTAAATGGTGCCTGGAAACCCCGTTAAAGCCACACCTGACGGCTTGGACAGCGTTTTCATAATAACAGTAAGTTACATTTCTTTGAGAACAGGACCCGAATGAAAGAGGAGAAGCAGAGCCCAGGTTTCATCGACCAGGAACTCTACAAGAACCCAATACAGGAGGAGAACCAAGACCCAGATGGCAGCAACCAGGATCAGTTTCATTACAAGAGCGGAATAAAAGAAGAGAGCCAAGACCTGCATTTCAATCACCAAGACCAGTTTAATAAATAAAAGAGGAGAACCGGGACCCAGGTTTGGTTTGTATGTTTACCACTGTGTTAAGTCTGTTAGATTTTTAAAAACATGAAGAAACTGTGATGAAAAAAGGAATTTACCCTCATACCCACAGCCCCTACTGACACAGAGCTCACATCCCAACACGTTTACAGCAGCAAAATTGATATTGAAGCCATAAATTCACTCAACTTTAATAAGAATATACCAAAATAATCACAGAATCATTTAAGATATAAATGTTAAGTTATACACTGTTGTTGGGGGAGACCACAACAAGCCACTGACAATCTGTAACTATGTGTGAATGCACACTGAGTGTACTTTGATTCGGAAGGCAATTTACCATATATATCTATATTTCCTAGATATTTGATATTTCAGCTGCTCACTGTCACCCACCGAAAACATTTGGTTTTCGGTGGGTGACATGTCTGGACTGCAGACTCTTACTGTCGAGCTATGCTAATAGAATACGTGCAGAATGTGGGTTGGCATTGTGTTGCTGAAATGAGCAAGACCTTCCCTGAAAAAGATGGAAAGCTGATCATCATTTAACTAAATCAAACATGTGTATTTTAAATCATAGTGATTTACTTTAAGCTACTCTCAGCAAACTACAGCAGCAGACTCTACTGCATGTTCTCAGGTCACAGGCCGCAATTAAGAGAATCTCCTCTTGTTATGTAAACATCAGGCAAGATAAGTTAATTTAGTCACTGTTGCAGAAGGTGACAAAAAAGGAAAACTCCAAACAAACAACTAACATAGATATTTTTTATGAACTATTATAATTTATGTTAGGTTACACTTTTATTAAATACAGAGTAACATACAAAATGTGAGCCAGCTGTTCATTGTAAAGGCTGACTCGTTTGTTTGAATCATGCAAAGTCTTTTTAGTCAACATATTTTAAATACCTTTCTTTTATGTAACTAAAATCAAATTCATATTTTCTGCAGAAGGTGATGCAAACCACTCACAACTACATCAGTTTTGCCTTGTTGCCTCGCTCCCTCTTACTCTAATTACCAGAACCTGAATCAGTTGTGAAAAAGTTTATTTAAATATTGGGTTTGAATTGAAGTTGAATGTAGAAGTTGAAGTCAATAAATCCTGCGACCTCTCTGACAACAAGTGTTTTTCTCGTCATTTCTCCTGTTAAACAGAACATTTATATCTAGTTGCTCATCTTTCCATCCAGGACCTGCAACACTAGTGATGTTATAGTTAATGTTAAACAGATCGTGCCGCCACAGTATCTAATTAACTTTCTTTCTTTCATTCTCTGTCATTTTAGAAACTGAGATGAATCAGTTATGTTAGACTTGAACATCACTGCCTTAAGCAGTATGAAGAACCCATCACCAAACTGTCAGATATTAAGATGCGTTGATATTCTGCAACCAACTTGGGGCAGATTTAACTCATAGCATAGCACTCATATTTCACTCAAGCATTCTGAAACTCTCATTCTAAAAAAAAAAAGTCCTTATATCTGTGTCCAGTGTGGGACGCCATCCCTACACTGGGTAGACTTAGTTCCAGCAGCTCTGTCTTTGTTCTTTTTTAGGTTTTAAATTGTTTATTTTTGTGTTGAGTGTGTTCTTTCTTTTCAACAATCCCTCATGGAGTTGTGCAACTAGAGGCACTAACTTCAACACTTTTGCGGATGTTTTATAGTTTTTGCAAACTTTTTGATTCGCCACAGGGGACCCCTTCACCCATGGCTTTATTGTTTAAATTCGAGATCAGTTGTTAGCTCTTAACTACGCTGGAATTGCTGGAAATGCGGGGAAGCCTGAGATTCCTGCAGACAAACAGAGGAAAAGGCTGCAGAGCTGGAATCAAGCATCAGAAGAGGAGACAGAGGTTATCACCATCTGTTATCATTGGACACTTCTCCTCTTTCACCAACAACATAGACAAGCTAATGGCACTTATGAGGCTGCAGTGGGAGTACAGGGGGAGAAACATCTTGTCTCACTGAGTGGTGGCTGAACCAGGACACAGCCGACTCTGCGGTCTCTCTAAGGACCGCAGAGGTCCTAGTGGTGTTTGTGAATAACAGATGGTGCAACCTTGGGCACATCACTGTTAAAGAACAACTCTGTAGCAGGGACTTTGAGCTACTTGGAATCAGTGTTCATCGTTATTACAGTTCTCACTTGTGTTGGTGGTGACAGTTTACATTTCTACCTCAGCTGATGCAAATACTACATTTGAGCACATGCACAACACCCACAGTCCCTAGTCCTCATCTCTTTAATCATGCGTCCCTCCCTCTCTCCACCACCCTCCCTGACTTCACCCAGTATGTTAACTGCCACACAAGGGACAATGAAATTCTGGATTTACTGCCAATGTCAGGAATGCATACACCTCTGCCCCCCTCTTGGCTGCTCTGATGACAACCTTGTTCACTTACTTCCTGATTACACTCCAGTGGTACAAAAACAGTAACCACAGGTTAGAGAAGTGAGGATTTGGACAGAGGAGGTGTGTGCAGCTGAGAGACTGAGAGACTGTTGAGAGACACCATGGACTGGAACATTCTCTGCAGCCCACACAGGGAGGACACTGACAGTCTTACACACTGTATCACAGCCCTGGGTGAGCCCTGAGCTCAAGGCCCTGCTGAATGAGAAAAAGATGGATTTCCTCTGAGGGGACAGGGAGAAGCTGAGCAGAGTGCAGTGGGATCTGAAGTACAAAATCAGGAGTTGCAATGAGAGCTACAGGAAAAAAACTGCATGGACCATGCGCACGGAGTAGAACCACATCTGTGATGTGTGGGGAGGACTGAAACACATACCCCTCTGCCTCACTGTGGCCCAGGAGTGATTTAAGACATACCAAGACTAAGAAGACCACAAGCCCAGACCATGTTAGAACAAGGCTCCTCAGGGAGTGTGTGGAACAGCTCAGTGAGGTGGTCCAGTACATATTTACTCTGAACCTCAGCCTGGAGAGGGTCGTGGTCCAGTGGAAGACCTCCTGTGTTCTCTGAGTTTCTAAAACATTGTTTCCTAGTGAGCTGAATCACCACAGATCTATCAAAGCAACCTCCACTCCCAGGTGAGCTCATGACTGGACCTGCTGCAGTTCACATATCAACCTGGGACTGGGTTGGATGAGGCTGTCATCTACCTGCTGCATCAGGCCCTGTCTCACTGCTGCAGGGGAAGGTGGAGGTGGCAAGTGTGGACCAACATCTATCATCAATTACCTCACTGACAGAGTACAGTACATAAGACTGCATGACTGTGTGTCTCCACATTACTTTGGCTAAGAACCCATCAACACATTAAAAGTCATACTGGAGAAAAGACCATCCAGCTGTGATAAGTGTAAGAAATTTTGACCTAACAGTTGACCTCAATGTTCATCAATGTAGGGAAACTATATTAATGTGATCAGCGTGGATAAAACATTTTCTTATCAAAGTCGCTTAAAAATGCACCAACTACTTCACAATGGAGAAAAACTATACAGCTGTGATCAATGTAAGAAAACATTCACCAGGCAAACTGGCCTCAATGTCCGACAATGTGTTCACACTGAAGAAAAACCTCACTGGTGTGAACAGTGTGGTTTCACTGTGCAGAAACCTGAGCCTCTATACAAAGTTCAACTGAGGGCCAAACTATAAGACTGTTGTTTGGAAGTGATAAACACAGAGATTATGAGTGTACCTGGGAGGCAATACGTGTAAACACAGCTTAGATTTCCTATGTGTTCAAATGACTGTGTAATGAGAAAAGAGAAAAAAATGACCAAAAATAATACAAGGGACCTCCAACCCTCTTTTTAGTAGTTTTGGGTCTTTTGGTAGTATTTATAGGCCTTATTTAAGCGTTTGTGTCAAGTTTCTGTTGTAGTTTTTTGTCATTTTGGGATTTTTGGATAGTTTTAGTCATTGTTTTTATTTTGTAATTGTTTTGCTTTGTGCTTGCTGAAATTTCCTTTGGGGTGATCGTGTTCATTGGCTGTGTCCCAGGGTCCGCTGACCTCTGCACAAAACAGTGCAACCAAAAGATACTAACCAAAGATAATAAAAGATAATATTTAAAATACTGGTAATAAGGCCCAGAAAATAATAATATTACAGAAGTTGACAACAAGATGCACACAATAAGGGCAATAAGAGTACGAGACTGTAGGACAGTGAGACCAATGCACACAGATAAAAGATTAAAGATGAAATTAAACAAACATAATCAGTGAAAAATGAGTTGTGAAAAAAATTGAAAAAAAAAAATTTCAGTTGGTAGAGTGGCCGCCTAGCGAGCATAGGGTCAGAGGTTTGTGCCCCTCTCTTCCCCTCCAATTGTCAAAGTGTCCCTGGACAAGACATTGAACCCCCAACAGCCCAGCCATGCAGCGCTAGTCCCAAGCCCGGTAGAAATTGGAGATGGTTGCATCAGGAAGGGCATCACAGTAAAAACTGTGCCAAATCAGCATGCAGACAAAAACGATCAGCTGTGGTGACCCTGAACTCACAGGAAAAAGCTGAAAGGACAAAAAATAAATAAATGATTGGTGAAAAATTATAACACAATAAAACAAATTGAATTTATATAAAAATATCAATAAAACAAATAACACAGCTATGACTAAAACATAAAAAAGCAAAAAGATTCAAAGACAGTAAAAGATAAAATAATGTATATGTAAAGAAATGCAATACATAATTAGTGCACTTTTAATCAAAAGCCAAGCTAAAAAGCTTTTTTGTTTTTCTGAGATTCTCCAACTGTTCCAACAGCTCAGAACATTAACACTAAAAGCTGCCTCACCACAAGTTTTTTTCCTGCATTTTAGAACAACTCAAAGAGCCACAGAATCTGAGAGCACAGACTGGTTCATACACTGGAAGCATGTCAGACAACTTGGCTGGTGTAAGACCATGAAGAGCTTTTACAACAAGGAGAAGAATTTTAAAATCAGTACAGAAGCTGACAGGCAGCCAGTGTAAAGACTTTAAAACAGGTGTAATGTGTTCTCTCCTTCTGGTTCCTGTCAGGACTCTGAATCAACTGTAACTGGTTTATGAGGTATTTGGGTCGACCAGAGAGGAGACAGCATTACAATAGTCCAGTCTGCTGGATTTAAGAGCCTGCATTAGTCTCTCTGATTGCTCTGAGGAAGAAATGGCAATATTAATAAATATCATAAAACTAAGTTTTGCCTTTGCAATAGTGTAATATACAGCAAATAGAACTAGACATGTGACACGTGTCTACAAATGTGTGAAGAAGTAATGATAATGATAATGATTGTTTTGGAACAGTAATGTTAGAAGAAAATATATACACATTTAGGTTAGTCTGGTTTATTTCAATGAAGGTATTACCAGTTAATAACAGTTAAAAACAGTCTTGTGAGTTCTAGTTTTAATTATAATTTATTTCATTTTTTAAAAATGTTATGATTAAATGATCAAATCTCAGAATGAGTGGTGTACTCAACAATCTGAAACTGGATTTGGTTTAGGGAAACAAAGAGAAATACGAGCACATAATGTTGTTGTATTGGTTGTCAAAGAAGCGGAATCTGACAGGGTTTAGGGAAACAATAAGAAATACAAATACTAAAAAGTTTTGAATGGTCCATTGTCAGAAAAGCAGAGAGAGGTGGTTTTGGGAGAGGGTGGAGAGAGATAGGAAAGTATTTATACCAGAGCATGATGTGATGATTTGGGACTTCAACGATGGCTTTCTTCAAAGTGATGTGTGTGGTGACTCTGCTGACTCTGCTGATGCCAGGTAAGAACCTCCTCACTGTCCACACCTGAACCAATCAGGTTTCAGATCTACTTACTGCTGTGTGAAGGGAAAACAACAGGGAATATTTTGTCAGCTATGCTGTTTGAAAGCAGCCCGTGACATGCATGTGGTACACTGAGACTTTTAATGTGATAAATTTAAAAAATGCAATGTTTGGTTCCATTGGTTGTGGGAACAATACCTGATCTGATGGGGCAGGGTCCGTAAATGTCCCCACTCCATTTGCATTCTGGGAGCTCAGTTCTGTCCGAGTGGTATTTGCATGTCAGAACACTTCATCATGCTTATATTTCATTAACCCAAGGTTTAATCAATCAAAATAAATTCTAACATGTATCAAAACGCATCCTTCAGCAAAGCCAAAGTAAATTAGCAGTCGGCTGAGAGATGACGCTGACCAGTTCATCACAACCAACTTCCCACATATTCTTAATCTAGATTATTAGATTTATTTTACTTTTGTGTGAATTGTGTCTTTACAGGCCACAGGCTTTTTGCAGGAAATAAAATAGAAGCAATTAACTAACTTTCATATATATATATATAAAGAACAGAATGCAATGAGGTAATCTGGAGTGTCCAGATTCCCCATATGTACAAAACAAGAAAGATTGGTAAATACAGATTTGATGAAATATTTTTTCTTTTTCAGAGTCTCACTCACAGCTGGATGGTAAGTCAGAGATTGTTTGTATGTGAACTTTATTTGCTCATATTGATTTTGAAACACATTGTTTAGATATTTATTGGACAAAACACTTTTACAATTTCATATTGTAAATACAGGTAGAAACAGTGTAGCATTTAAAAATCAGCTAATTGTGAGATGAGATAATGTGTCACGCTCACAGCAAAACTGTTTATCATGTAAGAAGCCACACTGCGGACAGTGCTGCTCATTTTGTGTTTTTTAAAATCTCTCCTCAGTGTGTGGTAAGGCCATGTTAAACTCCAAGATTGTCGGAGGACAGGATGTCTCTCCAGGCAGCTGGCCCTGGCAGGCTGCTCTGTTCATAGATGGGAAAGCTTTCTGTGGAGGAACCCTCATTAATAATGAATGGGTTCTGACAGCTGCTCACTGCTTCGAGAGGTGAGTACTGAGGTTAAATCTGTGAAAAAAGCAACATGCCATCATGTGGAGGTATAAACAGAATCTCTTCTACAGTTTACTGGACAGACCTGAGGGTTCTTGGAACGATTAACCAAATAACATCAAGCCTCACTGTGCTGCTCAGAGCATTTAGGATGTGCTGTAGGGGCTGGGAAGCATTTATCATTATAGCCATTATAGTCAAGAAGGAGGATTGACATCTAGATGTCGTCCAGATCGATCAGAAGGACGATGGACAGAGCAGAGACTGAGTCAAAGGAAACACCTGGTGATTCTTCACATGGCTGGAGTGTCGGAGAAGCTTGAAAGGATCTTCAGAAAACACTGCATACCGGTTCACTTCAAACCCACCAACATCCTGAGCCAAAGACTTGTCCATCCTTAAGACCAAACACCTAAACACAAGAAGAGCAACGTAGTGTTTGCAGTCCAGTACAGTGAAGAGTGCTCAGAGCTCTACATTGGAGAAACCAGACACACCTAACCACTTCCATCTCAGGGTTTAGGGAGTTAGGGTCGAAGTCATTACATCGAGATGACTCCACCCTGTTCCTAGCTCCCACCTTAACAAGCCAATTCAGTCCAGGGTGGAACAAAGCCTACTTTGAAGGATATGACTGGATTAACCTAGCTACTTTAATCTGAGACATTTTATTATAATTACAATTTAATTAAAGTTACTGGGATTTAATTGGTTGTGGAGCATTGTCATAGAGTTTGTCATTTTTGCAAATGCACATCCACAAATCAGATTTTTTTTTCTTTTAAGAAATAATCTTTAAGTAAAGTAAAAGTCTGCTCTGTGGAAAATAATCTCAACTAAAAATGCAACCCCCACCTACACTGGAAGATGATATTATATTGCAATATTTATTGATACATATGTTCTTAAAAAGTTTGTTCCCTCCATGTCAGCTCTTTAAACTGCTTTGTTTTTCTTCTTATCTCAGTGAGGACCCAACAAAAGTAATAGTGTTTCTGGGTATTCAGAGTATAGTATCATCAAATCCTAATGGGATAAGGAAGAGTGTCGCGCAGGTCATCAAACATCGCAGCTACAACAAAACCAGTAAGATTTACGACATCACCCTCTTGAAACTCTCCTCACCAGTAAATTTCACCAACTACATTCGGCCTGTCTGCCTGGTGGCCTCAGACAGCACCTTCTACAGTGGAACCAATGTCTGGATCACTGGCTGGGGCCTCACTGAGGCTGGAGATGGTTAGTGAAGCACCTGGACTACATTTTGTATGAAAGCATGATTATAATGTGGCAGCATACAAAAATTTTAACTAAAACTTTAATCACCTTAAGGTAACTTGTTTGTACTGATACCTTGATCCTAATATGTCCTATTTTTTGTTTTCTTCACAAATGTATGCATGTTTAAATTCACGCGTGATGTGTTATAAGACATTTGCAAAAACAATTTTCTTAACATTTTAAGTTGATCAATGTACATTGGTTGCTAGCAGTCTTCATCTTTTGCACATTTCACTTGTGTTACTGCCATTAGTGCTGTTCTCTGATCCAAATCGGATTTGACAAGTTCTCCCTATCGTCAACCGACTCATTCATCCTATATTCTGATTGGCTTCTGTTAAAGCTAAAACACCCAAATGAACAATTCGTCATCATGACTTGAAGTTAGGTTCCCATTAGATTTGTTGTCCAAGCTAAAGTGACAAGTATTTAGTGCAAAATCTTCTAGCATTTAACAAGTCTTGTGAAAGCATCGCAGCCATCCCATGTATGTTTAGTGTTTGGTAGCTAACTTTAGTACCAGAGTAGTTATACAGATATTTGCTTTTTTATTGCTAATTAATTGTTGATTAACCAAATCAAAGGATTTTATCAGTCACACATCAAAGGCTGGGCATTCTCCAGATAACTGTTGCTCAGCACAGGAAATTAAATGGAAAGGCAAGGATCCGAAGAAAATCTAGGATCAAACCTAATACTAATGCTGAAGGGTTGATCCTGACGGTATTAAGGTTCCAGAATAAACATGCTACTTGAAGCTAAGGGATGGGACTGCAGTTAATCTTAGGATGTCAGCCTTTTATAGAGCCTAAATATGGAGTTTAGTTTCTTCAGAGGTGCTGGGGTCTCTGAAGGCTTTTAGGTCCACTAGAGAGATTGAGTGTTCCCAGACGCCCTGGTAGCTCTGGAGAGGTTGGGAGATTTGTCCTTTTGGTTGGTTGTCCTCATGAAGCTGCAACCAAATTTTACATTTGGCCAGAAAGTAATTCTGCAAAGGTTGGCGGCTTTGAGAAACAGAGTATCATCAAATATAAAAACATATCAACACTCAATGATCTACTCTTGAACAGGCCTTTCTGTCTGCTTCTTTAAAAAAAAAGGGAGAGCAGCTTCCCGGTTTCTGTGGTGTTGATAATCTTGTCCTGGTAGTGTTCCGTTTTTGACTATCAGAGAGATCCCTTTATAAAATGTACTTTATCAACTTTATTAATCCCTGAGGGATTAATAAAGTTGTGTTTACCAGAGTGACCCATAGGAAGCCTGAAACAGCAAGAATGATTTTGATTTAAAGAAAATCTGCATTGTTCTTATATTAAGTGCATCATTGCAGTGAAAAGAGACTCAAAATTCAAGAAGCTTTATTGACGTAACACAGTGGACTCAAATATCATTCTTCTGGTTTCATGGTGTGACATATGATATAAAACACAGGGCACATAGAACATTAAACACTCATTCTTTGGAACAGGAGGATCCAAGGAATGAATACGATGAGAACAAAGAGGTGGTACTGAATTCAATATGTCTCTATAAACTCTATGCGGATACTGTATAACTAAAATGAAACTGAGTGATTGTGAATAGAAAATAATAGAAGTTGAATGCAGCAGATACAGTTGTGCATATAGATACAAACTTCTGTGTGTATCAAATATGTTTCAGTATCACTGTCCATAGGAATGAATCTGACTTTGTGGCTCTTTAGTGCTGTCAAACAACCTAAGGGAGGCTGAGGTTCTAATCGTGGGGAACAGACAGTGTAACTGTGACTTTGGATTCGTAAATATCCCAGAAAGCCTGATGTGTGCTGGGTTACGTGCTGGAGGGAAGGGCACATGTCAGGTGATCAGTAACATCTGTTTTGTGTATGTCCATATCTGTCTTAATTGGATTATGTCTGATATTATTTCCTGCACTTTCTTTCTCCATAATGTCTCTCTTCTTAAAGGGGGACTCTGGTGGTCCACTGCTGAGCAAACAGAACGGTCGCTGGGTCCAGGGAGGAATTACCAATTTTGTATTGGGTTGTGGTCTGCCTCAAATACCAGCAGTCTTCACCAGAGTGTCCCACTACCAGTCCTGGATAGAGAGCCACATCAACAGCAACCAGCTGGGCTTTGTCACCTTCACGTCAAATGGGACAGACAGTGACCTCAATGTCACTTGTCCAAGTCTTCCTCCAATTGTGACCCTCCCTGCCAAACCCACAGCTCAACGTAAAGGGCCTGTCAAATAATAACTACGTTAAATCAGTATCATCATGCTGCAACTTTATCTAAATGTCAATATACTGTAACACTGATATAAACATGATATATTTAAATTTGATTTTATTTATTGATAGTTTGGGTGAACATACCCTATAAATGGATAGGTTCCTGTCTAACGAAGCCCTGTTTATAACCTATTAAATAATAGCACAGTGCCATTTAAAGAGTTTTGATTAATTGGAATTCTCATTGTGTTCGAATACAATTTATCATTTAACTGGAACAACTACAGTAAGTAGTAAAGCAAATAGTCTTAGAATGTTTATTTAATATCTGCCGACCAATTTTTTTCTAAAAACGTTTAGATAAATGTCCTCACTAGCAAAATTGTTTTATGTATGAAGCTAAACTAAGATTTCTTTGACTTATCAATGACAAATGTAAACAATTATTACAACAGTGGTGAGTCACACGGCCCTGAGCTATCGGTTAATAACTTAAACCTCGGGCCAGTTCTGAGCATAATCCTTAACCAACACTTTATAATCCTACGCGTACACAAGAAAAATACAGTGGCTACAGTATTTCCCACACTGTGTGTATTTGCTCTTTGTCTTTCTTCAGTGTGTGGCCAAACTGCGATCAACCCCAGGATTATTGGAGGACAGGATGCCCCTGCAGGCAACTGGCCCTGGCAGGTTGCTCTTTACATCAATAACACTTACATCTGTGAAGGATCCCTCATTAACAATCAGTGGGTGCTGTCTGCTGCTCACTGCTTCCCAAGGTGAGTCCTTTCAATTCAATAGTGGCAAGAGTGAAATAAAATTGGGCAAAGACATGTCCTGGTTGAATGGGCTACAGTCAATATTTTCATGAACAGAACTTTTCAAAATAAAACATCAAAGGAATTATTCATATTAATGAACCTACAGCTCATGGTGAGTTCAGCTCAGTGTTCAGTTTCCAGACCATAATTTTAATGATTTGGTTCAACTCTCACTGCTCTCGAAGTGTCATTTTTGGGGCCACAGCAAGAACAATTCTTTTTAGGAAGAATGTTCCTGCTCAACAGCAAAAGCAGTCCTACACAGATGAACTGTTCAAGCATTGAGTAGCTAAACAGAGTTAATGTAAGACCTAAGTTTATCAGATGGACATACTTTTCATGGTTTCTTTCTCTTTGTCTCAGTTGAAATGCTTTGACCATTCCTTTCATTGTTAAAATGTATTATCTCTTCCTCCATTGAAAGAGTTTTATTAATTAAATTAATGAAATTAACTGACAGAGCTGGCCCACAATTAAAGACCTCTGTGTTTTAATATCTTTTTTGTCTGTTTTTCCCTCCAGCAACAACATAAATGTAATTGCCATTCTAGGACGCTACAGAATATTCATTGTTGTTCCCACTGAGATCTTTCTGACAGTAACACAGATCATCAACCATCCCAACTATGTGGCCAGTACTGGTGATAACGACATCTCCATCCTAAAACTCTCCTCACCTGTGACTTTCACCAACTATGTTCTACCCGTATGCCTGGCAGCCTCAGACAGCACCTACTACAGTGGCACCAGGACCTGGGTCATTGGGTGGGGTGACGTTGCAAGTGGAGGAGGTGAGTTGAAGAAAGCATGATGTCAGTGGTTGAAAACTAAACTAAACTTCTTTTAAAGCAGATTTAATTAACTGACTCTTTAGAGAACCTTCCTGCCCCATACAACTTAAAGGAGGTTGAAGTTCCAATTGTGGGGAACAGACAGTGTAACTGTGAATATGGAGTGGGAACAATCACAGACAACATGATGTGTGCTGGAGCACCTGCTGAAGGGAAGGGGTCCTGTCAGGTGATCACTTTTAAATATATGTGATGTTGGTGTTTTAGTTCTTGCAGATTCTTTTTTCCTGAATGTTTCTATCCTTAAAGGGGGATGATGGGAGTCCACTTTTGAGCAAACAGAACAGTCACTGGATCCAGGGGGGAATTGTGAGTACTAGAAGTAGTTGTGGTAACCCTAATTTACCCGGAGTCTTTACCAGAGTGTCCCAGTACCAGTCCTGGATCATCAGCCAGATCACCAGTGACCCACCAGGATTTTTCAACTTCACATCCAATGGGCCCGACAGTGACCTCAGCATCATGTGTCCAGGCCTGCCACCTCCTCCAACCACCCTCCCTCCAACTATCCCCCCACCAACCACCATCTATCACACAACCACAACCAAACGTGAGTTTCTGTTGTGTCAAGGTGACATGAATGGATTAACCCACAATGTAATTGCGCAAATATTTTTATCAGTGTGTCAAACTAGATTTACTTGATGATCTTGTTATAACTGTTCAATAAAGTTACACAATAGTTATACTGAACAATAAAGATGTGTAAAGTGTAATGTGATGTGTAAAGTGTATCTATCCATCTCTGAAATAACTTAAAACTGACAATTATAATAACACATTGCTTTGGATTGTTAATTAAACAAAATAGTTTAATTACTACAACAATCCAAACAACTTGAGTCATGAGATGCACAATTGCAGGAAACAATTTGAAATATCCTTGTATCTGAATTTTTTTTTGATCTTTTCTAATAAATCGGTCCAGGCTATTTTGATTTATTATATTGTAAAAACATCCTGTTGAATGAAAAACAATGTCAGATTTTTATATTTCTTAATTTAATTTTATTTTATTACTTTTCTCAGTTTCAAGCTATTTGAGAGAAAATTGTGGCTTAGTTTGTTTTTCATGGAGAGGTACCAAAGATGTCTGTCTACATGCAGTGCATATGAAAACATATGAAGACTTTTATAACTGCTCTGGATCAAATACAAAAATCTCAACATTCAGCCGGATGTTTTTGGTATATTTGTTAATTTATCTTTATTAATATCTTCATGCCCTTTTTCTCTCCAGCTGTGGTTTGTGGCCAGGCCCCACTGAATTCTCGTATTCTGGGAGGAAGCTCAGTGGCTACAGCTGGTGAGTGGCCGTGGATGGTGAGCCTGCAGAAGGATGGAAGTCATGTGTGTGGTGGGACTCTGGTGGCCATGGATTCTGTACTGAGCACCGGCAACTGTTTCTCAACGTGAGACACCTGGAGTCATGTTTTCGACCCTAAATGTTGTTGCTAGCCACCCTAGTCTTACACAGTCACTACAGCTGGTTTAGGAAATAATTTTTACCAGCATCTGGTGAGCAGGATACAGAATCCAGAAAGTACTGAATAGAGCTGACTAACATATTGTTGGTTTGCCTGCTGACAATAAGAAAATATGGATTTATCCTTTATTTATCGGTAGAAAGTTGGATAGATAAACAGTCCAAAAAGCCAAATCTGTAAAGACTCCGATCACTTGTTTTAAAGTGCTGAGTTCCCTTTAGTGCTAATTTAGCTCATGTTATCTACCTCAGTTCAGCCACAGCATCTGATTGGACCGTGGTCCTGGGTCGTCAGAAACAGAACGGCTCCAACCCCTTTGAGGTGACACTGAATGTCACAGACATCACTCTGAGCAACCACACTGGGTCTAAAGAAGCAGTGCTACATCTAGTGACCCCCGCCCCCCTGTCCAACTACATCCAGCCCATCTGTGTGGACACTGGACGAACCTTCAGTGTGGGCTCAAAGTGCTGGGCTGCAGGCTGGAGCTCCGGGGCAGGAGGGGGTGAGTCCCTGACACTAGTCTGACACAGTAATGTTAACTGTCTGCATCATTTCATCTCTTTCCTATAAACATAAAGCTAAATACCATCTGGTTATGGCTTTCTGATTTTCCCCACTTTAGTGGAACAAGTTCTGCAGGAGATCCAGATCTCGGTGGTAAACTGTGGGAACACATTGAATCACAGCATTTGTACAGAAGCTTTTAAACTGGAGCAGGTGACTAATCAGATTAAAGTTTTTGTTCTCACAATGTGTTGTTATGTGTTTGTATTTTATTAAGCCTTTTGTTGGTCTTTGAAGTGGACCTCAAAAAGTTTAGGAATTAGGGTTATAATTATCCATCTATTATCCAAACTGTTTGTCATGTTTGGGGTCGTAGGGGTGCTGGAGCCAATCCTAGCTGCCATTGGTTGAGAAGTGATGTTAAAATCAGCACAAAGTTATTACTAAGATAAATGGACAATGGACATAAACATTTCAGTCTTTCCTGTTATTTCAGGGGCTTTGTGGAGGTCCATTGATGTGTAGGCAGAATGGCTCTTGGTTCCAGGCAGCAGTGTTAACAGTTGACTCTACTTCTCAAGGACAAGCAGATATGATGGTTTTCAGCAGAGTGGGACATTTTCAGACGGTCCTGCTTCCAACACTGGGGACATTTGTACCTCCAACCCCCACCAACAACAGCACCAACACCCCCCCAACCACAAGCAGGGCAGCTTCTGCTCAGAACCCTTTTTGCTTCTTCGTCCTCCTCCTCTCTGTGTTCCCCACGTGTCTCTATTTCTTTTAGAAACCTCCAAATCTACTTGCAGATAGTGGTTTACATAATTTGACAGACCCACTGAATGAATTAGATGTGAAGCAATAATCTTAGACTCTGTTTAAACCATGTTTGGCCTTGAAGCTGGACTACAGTCTAAACCATCCATCATTGATTCTTTTTCTAGAGCACAGCTATATCAATGCAAACTCAAACCAAAACCAAAACAATTAATTAAAAAAAAGAAATAAAAATTTAAACTAAATCAAAAATAACGTACATTATACAACAGAACAGTTTTTGAGTGAGGCTCATCCTTCTAACCAATCAAACAAGTTCAATGATTTCTGCTTGACTTTGGACCATTCTCATTTATTGTAATTTGATAATGATTAATACCTGAGGGGCCAGGTAGAGCTTGGGGTTTCAGCAGAGTGAATTGCTAGGATTTGCTTCAATTGCGTATTTTAGCTTTCTGAATGTTCTTTGAACAGACTTTGTGCCATGATGCTCACTGTTGTGTTCATTTTGTTTTCTCACTCCCTCTGTTCTCTGTTCGCACATACACAGCATCAGTCTGCCTCACGCACACCTGGCTGCACCCTATTCATTGCTCTGTAGTCTCAGGTAGTCTGTGGACAGGTAGTCTCCACACACACCTGATTTCAGTTGCACGTCAGGTCTCAGCACATCCAATTCTTTGAGTCCTTTTCAGAACCTTGTATCCACTCTCTCGATCTAGACACATAACCCTTCAGGTCTTCTTCTGCCTTCAGGACTGTCAGTTTGTTCCACTCCTTTTTATGTCCTTGTCTTCAGCTGCTCATTTTTAGCTTCTCTAGTTCACTAAGCCTTGCTCATGATTAGTTTCCCAAGTTTCCCCCCTTCCCTGTTCAGGTTTTGGTTTTGTTAACATTGGTTTTTGCTTTACCTTATTTGTTTCTTATTCATCTTCAATAAATTGCTTGTCATTACAACACTGCCTCTCACTGTTTTGCAAATGGGACCATTAATGCTAAACCTCGACACTTTTTCCTTAATAGGACATTTAACTAACAGTACCCAGACCGTTTCATTGTTTTGTGACAACATAAAATCATAATTTAATTTACCTACACTGTAACTGTCTGTAATATAACAAAGTATTAAGCCTCTGTTCACAAACCTTTATTTTCAAAACTATTGCAGAGTTCAGTAGCTGCTCTGCATTGAGCTATGCTGGTTGACTGGTAGCCAGTATGGTCACAGATTCCCATCAAAGAATCAGGCTCTTGAGAAGGGATGTCGTTAATATTGTTTATTTTCAGTTCCAGCTCAGCCTTAAATGGGGTGGAAGGGTTGGCCATGAGTGTTGCATAGAGAAATTTCTATACAAGTGCATGTGGTGGATGAATTTTTAACCCTAAACCATCGTAATTCAGCAACTATCAGCAACTGAACTTAGGATTCAAGCTTTATAAATTCAAACACTTCTAGTTATAGACAACAATAACAAATTACTAATGTACATGTTCTTAACAACAAGCAACAATAACCATGATCTAAATTCACTGTGATACTGCGAGATTGAGGCTAATACGTCCTGCCAATTATATCCGAAAATAATAACTGGGTGTTATTAATAATATACATGGGTGTTATTATTAGTTCTGTCCACCAGAGGGTAATGCTGAGCTTTCCAACAATAACTCAAATAAAAGAACTATTAAAAGAGGAAATTTCATTTGAAGTGTGTTTCATTTATATGATGGGGGTTTGGCTCCAAAGATCCCAGACCTTCTGTAGACTGAAGGTTGATGTCTTGATGATTTGATGACGGACACAGAATGGATTCATATGCTAAAATGTGAACATATATTAAATGAATGTATTATGAGAAATCAACGTGTTGAGTTGGTCGTGAGAAATGACTGGTGAATGGTGTGTCCAGGAATAAAGTCACATTACTGAGATGGCAGCATTGATAGCGACTTAGCATAGTAAACCACAATCCTGAGAAAAGGTTTGGGACTTTCCACCAGTGGTACTGCCCAAAAGTGGAGAAGCTTTCAGACTGACGGATGAAGACAGATGTGCTGCACATAAAGTTACAGTAACATAAGCATGTAAACACATAGAAAGTGGTTTAAGATATTCATGAATAAACATATTTTTAATCCCTTTTTGAGAATGTGTAAATAATAGCGACAGGAAAAGTGAATAAATAATCATGTCAAAGTTGGGAGGACAGCTATTTTAAAAAAGGGGGGTTGAAACTGAGACTTCACACCTGAAGGAGCCGAGTAAAGATTTTTAAAAGTCGTGCACAGCTCCGTGCAGTTCAGGCTGCTCCCTGGAACCAGCCTCATGATTCACTGACTCCCCTTTTTGAAATATTTTAGGCACAATAATTCATCGTGCACCTGCATTCTCCTGAACTATCCTGCTTTTTATTTAAAAAAAAAAAAAAGACTGGCTCTCATCTGATCTGAGACACAACACGTTTCTATAAAATGTTGGTGATGTGTCCAACCTGGTTTAAATCTAACTCTTCAATCTTCAGTTTTCCTGTGAACCTCCTTAATTTTTTTATCACGTTATTTGTTTTCCACATTGTGTCATAGCTGTGTGTCGTTTAGGACAAAGATAAAAAAGAACACGAGTTGACTCTGAAATGAACATCACCTGTACTTCCCATTCTGCTCGTATAGATCTGTAGAGTCTGATTAGCAAAACAGATCAGAGTGTGTAACTTTATGTTAAACACAACATCAACAACAACAAAACAATAATACTAATAACAACAATAATAATTTGAATAAAAGTAGCTCAGATTTTTTCTCACGTTCAAACTAAACATTGAGGACGTAATTTTCCATGCACCTGCTTCTTAGATCTTCGTTTAATCCACAGATTTATCTTTTATTTTTAATCAAGTCAGTCTGTCTCTTATCACTCTGGATCGGTTCACCTCAGGCGAGCGTCCGTTATCGCGAGAACACGTGGGTGACATTTTCCATACTGCGTGGCGGGGACCGACAGGAGAATCGGGATCTGGATTATTTTCTCAGAAACCAAGGCCAGTCCACGAGCGGTATGACAGAGGAGAACCAGGACCAAAGCAAGAGCGGAATAAAGGAGGAGAACCTGGACCTGGATTTCATCGACCAGAAATACTATAAAATCGTAATAAAGGAGGAGAGCGAGGGCTCGGATTGTGTCGAACAGGACCAACACAAGAGTGGAATAAAAGAAGAAAACCAAGACCCGGATTTCAGCGAGGGGGATTACTACAAAATCGTTATAAAGGACGAGGACCAGGACCCGGATTTCATCTACCAGAACCATTACAACATCAGGGTACAGGAGCAGAACCAGGACCCGGACTACCGGAGCAACGACCTCGCTGGACCCACAGATCAACAGGTCAGTTTCTGAACTATCATATTAACAGGGCTGTGAAACACGTCTCGGACTTGAGGTTACGACGAACCACGTTTGATGAACCGTGACAGTCAATGCAACAAAGTCTTTGACAAATAAATAAATCCACCTCAAAGGGGCCGGAAGAATGCGGTACATCCGGTTTTCAAAATAAAGGCTCAGTGCGTCACTTTCCAGTAAATTCCAAAAACTTTGAGGCGCTTTTGATCATGAACATTAGATGAGTAAACAGGCTAAAAAGCTAGAGAGTGGTGCAATATTAGAAGCCTTTTTGGTTGAAACACTGAACAGATGGAAACAGAGACATCTGAAATAACAATGAAGAACACAATAAAACAACAATGATATTCCAGATTTTATTATCACAACCCACGTATTCCTGAATGACTGTGAATGTTCCTATTATTATGGAATATAATCTTATCTCCTCATTCAAACCTGGATATGTTTAGTTTAGATTAGTTAACATAGTCCCATCCTCCACAGACTCTGACTCTATGATGTTCTGCAAAATGTTGCACCATGTGACGAAGTTTAAAAGCAGCTTCTTCTAGCACAATCTAACACAATAGATTTATGTAAGTAACTCATAGACTACTAGCACAAGCCATTTCAACAATTTTTATTGTGTATATTTGTGTGCTAATCCACTGTTGTAAGTCCTTGACTTAAACTAAGATAATTTATTTTTCTTCTTTAAGTTTGTTTGTAGTTTGTATTTTTTAGACTACTTACACAAAAAGTTGGGCTTGGACTTTTGTGGTTTTTAGCTTAGGATTTTGAGACATTTTCAAACTAATCTAAGAATTATACAGCACTTACTAATCAAAAACTTTATGAATATCCAACACCAGTTGTTTTAACTCATTATACAACATTATATGGGACCTAATATCTTTTGATCTGTGTTGAGAAAAACCTTTACAAGAAACAGCAATTAATAATATCATACAGTCTGACAGCCTGATGTATTTTCTTAAATCTTTTTCTGTCCAAAATATTCACAGTATGAATAATACTGTGGATAATTTCCACGTTATGCAGTACATCACAGTGTCCATAACTGCTTTGGTTAGACAAGTTGGTGTTGTAACCAACATAAGTTAGATACAGTAAACATCCACTTTGGAGTAAATAACTGTTGACAGTCTCCCGTCTTTCAAGTCCAGTAAAGACACTGCCAGTCAAGCATTTCCTGTTGCCACTCAGATTAAAAAAATTCTATTTTCAAATTTCTGTGTGGCTCAGTGCCACAGATTAGAGTGAAAAAATACTTTATACGATGTCTTATTTGGGGCATGTTGTAAATGTGGTGGTTTTACAGAGCACAGGGAAAATATAAGAAAATGCAGACACATTGAAGTTGTTTTAGTTTATGGAATATGACTTGTGCTGCCCAGGGCAACAGGAGGTCAGGTCTCACGCAGCTAAGGGGATATGAAATGTCAGGTGCCAGTCTCTAATCTACCTTTATTATGCAGATAGTATGTTAGAATAGGTGATAAATGGGCAGGATATAAATGTACAGTATATGAAAAAAGGGGAGTTATGTGTTGTATCATAACATAGTACATTTCTGGTTTTGGGGGCATCAGGTCATTGTTCACTTTGCCTTAACATAAAGTCCCACTTTGTTATGAGTGAAATGCCACGATACTGCCTGAACCTGTTTGAATACCTACACAACAGCATTTATAATAAAACTCTGTCTTACCTGTACACACCACAATGCAGGGCAATCAATTTCAAACTTACACACTCCAAAAGTCCCTTTGGAAAAGCTCCATTTTAGATGATGGAAACTGCAGTTGCAGTGTGGGTGGGGCCAAATTGTAAAGACAAAAGTGACTCAAAGATTTGCCTGGTTTAATTTGGACGTGGTCTCAAGGGGACCAACCTCCACCATAACCATTTTTGTCATTTCTGGTATAAACATTTTGTCAGACTCAGGGATAATCTTAACTAAATACTGTGGGAACCTTAGGTCGATTTCATTATTTAACGTAGTGCTGTTTTGTCTGATGTGATGAGAACTGAAATTGGTAGATTTTACAGCTTGCACCACCAAGAGCTCTAATACTATCTCTTTCTTTCTGTTTATGTCACTTTAGAAACAGAAAGCAACAAAGAGAGTCAAGCGTCACCACTGTCAGCAATGTAACAAAGCCTTCACCAGACCATCAGAAGTCAAAATCCACGAGCGAGTTCATACTGGAGAGAAACCTTACAGCTGCGATGAATGTGGGAAAGCAGTCAAAACAATTGATGGTCTAAAATTCCACCGACGCATTCACACTGGTGAAAAACCATACAGCTGTGACCAATGTGGGGCTGCTTACACAAGATTAGGTAAATTAAAAATCCATAAACGTGTACATACTGGAGAGAGGCCATACAATTGTGACCTTTGTGAGAAAACCTTTGCTGCATTGAGCTGTCTAAAAAGCCATCAACTTGTTCATTCTGGAGAACGGCCTTACAGCTGTGATCAGTGTGAGAAAGCTTTCATCACATCAAGTGACCTGAACATTCACCAGCGTGTTCACACTGGAGAGAAACCATACTGGTGTGATCAGTGTGGAAAAACATTCTCTCAGCTCAGTAACCTAAAGACTCACCAGCGTGTTCACACTGGAGAGCGGCCGTACATCTGCGTTCAGTGTGAGAAAGCTTTCACTAGATTAGCTCAACTCCATGTCCACCAGCGTGTTCACACGGGGGAGAAACCATATTGCTGTGATCTGTGTGGAAAATGTTTCTCTCAACAAGGTCAACTAAAAACACACCAGCGCATTCACACAGGAGAGAACCGTAAAAGTGTGACCAAGGTGGGGAAGCTTCCAAGGCTTACAGGACCTTCACATACCACCAACACATTCTCACTGAAGACAAATTAAAGTTGTCACCACTGTGTTTGATGTTTGAATACGTTTGAATAAGTTTGACTAATTTATGTACAGTGTATATCTGTACATATACAGATATCTTCTGTAAAATATAAATATATCTTTTATATGTACAAATATTTAATACACTCAAAAACTAAATACCTAATCGTCACAGTATAACACCAAGTCAGTTAAACTTCAGAAATATCAATGTGTCTTTAGGAATCACAAGTGTTGTGAATCAGTTTCCCCTGCTTTGATGCAAATAAAACTGAGAACAGGTACAATACAGAGGCAAAGCAAGACAACCACCAAAAAGGGGGTGGTTTTCATGTGGTAGCGGTAGCTTGAGGTAGTACCTGTCTCAACAGCATGTAGAAGGCAACTACCCAGCCGGAGGACCAGTATCTGCTCCTTTGAGCACGGAGGATCACGAGGTTACTGGTATGCGTGTTCCTGACCAAACTGTCAGAATATAAAATATGCATACGGCCGTGTAGGAGACGTACACACTTTTCAGTCACATTATGAGTTACTGTCATGAAATTCACACAACTTGGCTGAGACTAATATTTAAATTTCTCACATTGTTTTTGGTTTAATTTTGAATACAGCTGCATGACGGTTGATTATTTTGGTTTCCATTCACAGTTGTCATTTAGTTTTGATTTTCAACTTGAATGATTCTTCAAAATCTAATGTACATCCAATACACACAGTTCTTCAAATATGAGTGAGTAACTCATTCACATTGACACAAAGCATTTGAAGACATGATGATTTTTGTAGACTTTTACATGTCTTTATTCACATGTTTACACATAAAATGTAGTGAAAAAGACGAGATGGCTTGAAAACCTGTTTGTTGTCTGAGAAGTTTTCAAAAAATGTGAACAGAATTCGAAATTATATTTATTTCCAAACTGTGATATTTTCTTTGACTATAAAATGTGGATGTTGTATTTGCATATTGAAATCACGATACTTAGATTTTTTTGCAGCTTTTTACATCTCCTGTAAGAACAGTGGATTGCAAAAGTATTTGTACCCCTTGAAATTTTCCACATTTTGTCACATTACAGCCACAAATGTAAATGTATTTTTTTGAGATTTTAGGTGACAGACCAACACAGTTGTTATAGAATTGTGAAGTGAAAGGAAAATGATAAATGGTTTTCAAAATGTTTTACAAATAAATATCTGAAAAGTGTGACATGCATTTGTATTCACACCCCTTGAGTCAATACTTTGTAAAACCACCTTTTGCTGGAATTACAGCTGCAAGTCTTTGGGGTTTGTCTCTACCAGCTTTGCACATCTACAGACTGAAATCTTTGCCCATTCTTCTTTGTAAAATAGCTCAAGCTCAGTCAGATTGGGTGGAGAACGTCTGTGAACAGTGATTTTCAAGTCTTGCCCCAGATTTGCAGTTGGATTTAGGTCTGCACTTTGACTGGGTCATTCTAACACATGAATATGCTTTGATCTAAACCATTGTAGCTCTGGCTGTATGTTTAGGGTCGTTGTCCTGATGGAAGGTGAACCTCCTGCTCAGTCTCCAGTCTTTTGCAGTGTCTTAACAGGTTTTCTTTTAAGATTGTCCTGTATTTGGTTCCATCCATCTTCCCATCAACTCTGACCAGCTTCCCCGTCACTGCTGAAGAAAAGCATCCCAGCAACATGATGCTGCCACCACCATGTTTCACAGTGGGGGTGGTGTGTTCAGGGTTATGTTCAGTGTTAGGTTTCAGCCACATATAACATTTTGGATTTAGGCCAAAAAGTACAATTTTATTGTTATGTCCAGCCAGTTCAGTTTAAAATAAACAGATGACCAATGAAAGAAATTTTACAATTCCAACAAAAAGATTAAAAATATACAGTGTTACACATCACTTTATATATGACCTGTTAGAAAGGACCAAAAGTTCATTGCTGTGTGAACAAATGTTTAAGGTCTTTTCTTTATGTAAAATAGCAAAGAAAAAGTATATGTACATAATATAATAAAAACATTCACAGTATTCAAATCTAGGCAAGAGGAAGGGCAAAAATAATATTGAAGGGCTGTGGTCTTCAGGCCCTTAAGGGTCACTGCATTAAAAACAGGCACAATTCTTTAGTTAAAATCACTGCATGGACTCAGGAACCAATGTCGGTAAAGACAATTGTCTTTCTATACATATATGTTAAAACTCTACTATGCAAAGAAACCACCCAGAGCCCTATTTCATTAACTGTAATGGTGTTTACTTCTCTTTCAGCATGGGTGATAATTCCTAGTTTTCAATTAACCTTGGAATCTAATCAACTCTTCTAATTCACTGTTTTTCTGTAATTCACTTGTTTCTTGGCTTCCACTCTAATTCCAACAAGCAGAGACCACACAGCCACCGGAGAGAGAGAGTAGACGTGGCCTGTGAGAGTCAAAGCCACTGTCTTGGATAAAACCCAAAATGTCCTGAAGTATAACAGCAAGATGGCTCCTAGGAGCAAACTAAATTGAGAAAGTGCTGTGCTGTGTAATATTAACAGGAGATGTTATTCATTTTACCACATGTGTATCAGTGAAGCTACTGAGACACCTCTCTGCATGGAACAGTTCAGGAGCACTTCATGAAGTGAGGATTCATTGTAGGACTGTTGGATTTAACTAGCTTACTTTTAGCTGTAGGTGTCCCCAATAAACTGACAAATGAGTAAAATCTAATTAATTTCACCTTTGGCGTTTTCATAGTAATTAACAATAAGCAATAAGCAACTGTGATTAATACAATGGTAGGTGAGAGATTTTGGGTAAAGCTAATATAATAATAAAGATTTAACTCATTATGCATTTACAATAAAAAAGAGTAACTGTGCCCATTTAAAAACAAATTTTCCTGCATCATTTTTAGATGCAGTGCAGGCTGCAGATGTGTTTGCAGACTTGTTAAATGGCCAGTGTGACAGCAGCCAATCCTGTTTGATTACAAATGTCAACAATTGGTCCAATTATTTGGCCGACCACAACTACAAATGACAAAATGGGTGGATAAATACACAGTATATTAGAAGTTAGTAGGTATATTGGTATATAAGTTTTTGTCTTGTCACTGCACTTCCACTATAACTCCTGTTCCTGAACTGTTTTGTTGTGAACATTTTAATTTAGTAGTATTTTATATTGAGTTTGTTTCTTGTTTTACTTGATGTTTTTTACCCTGGCAGCTCCAGTCCAGGTCAGCCCTCACATAAAAGTGGTCTATACGAGCCTGCCTGAGGTTGAACAGAACAGGTTTCTGACTTGAGCTGAGGTGAAGGAATTCGTAAAGCTGTTCACTACCTTCATCCCAATGTTTCTACTGCTGCGTCCTCACTAGCACCTGCATAGGCCTGAAGCTACAGATACTAATAGAGTCACACTGGTTAACAGTAGGTATAAATATTTTTTTGCTGTTTTAACTATTGTTCAACTCACAACCTGCTTGGTGTTTAGAGATTGAGGCTGGTTAAACAATGGTTGTCTTCTTGTAGAGCTTAATTGACTGCAGGTCCAGAGACCTAACTGCCATTGTTGGCAGTCTTGGCAGGTCTGGGGGGCTTATGCAACTCTTCTCCTGGTCTCGATGCACTGCTTGTGTTGAGACTTTCAGTGGTGGATGAAATACTCAGTCTGTATTTAGTAAGAAATACAAAAACAAAACGTACTCTAGTAAAAGTATAAGTAACCACTGACATTTTTATTTAAGTAGGTACATGATTTATATTTTACTTAAAGCATTACATTTAAAAGTATTTGACTTTTTCTCCATGTTCCTCTGAGTTTACCAGTACTGCCCTGTTTGCTAATAGTTCATGGTAACAGGCATAAATGAAGCTGATTTATGATCTGAGGCTTCTTTCTGTTTTCTTTCTAAACTGCTCACGTTGGACCATCACACAGTGGCAGTAACAGTGTCACTACCAGCTCTGTCATTTCAATAATAAAACACTGATACAACCACTGAGAAAATGTCCAAAGAGCTGGAAATGTGGTGAGGACGCACAGCAATCAAGAGCCAATACATTTTATACATAATACATATTTATGTATTTTATGTTAATGTGTTTTTTTTTTCAGTGATCAGAAAAAAGACAAACTTTAGTCACTTACACATTTAAACATCAATGAAAACAGGTGGAATTTGGCATAGAAAGCGTTTAATAATGTGTGTTGATTATTTCTGCTCATTGTTTGGTCTCATGAACAACTTCATTGTATTGAAGGGCTTGTGGGTAGGAACTGAGCGATCCAAGTCCTGCTGGAAAACCATGTTTGTTGATATTGTAGACAAGTTTCACTGCCTGTCCTACATCCAGTCCCCTTTACGTCCACACCGAAAACCAAGCTTGTAGGGCAACTTAGTTGCTGTAATTTTTGTTTGATTTGTCTGTTGCCATCTGTCTGTTCCTAAACGAACCATCCAGTTCACAGAGGAAGAGCAGTGGTTGAGTGACATAGAGAGTGAATGAAGAGAGAGAGAGAGAGAGAGAGAGAGAGAGAGAGAGAGAGAGATGTTGAGGTGTTAGATTAAAGAACATCAGAGAAATAAATAAATAAATAATAAATCAATAAAATACATTATAGTTATTGCATTGTTAGTTTTAAATATATAAATCTGATCCCTATATCTCAACGGTCTCAGTGATTATTCACAAAAGAAAAACCAGTAGCCCCCCGCCCCCTAATAAAGACGTTTAAAAAAACGATTAGCTGTTTTTTTACGGCTCTTGGAAAAGAACCGATTCCCCTCATAGAGCCATAAGTCGCGTCTCTAGTTTGGTTTCTGCTGCTAAAAAGAAAAAATAAATTAAATCCCCGCAAAGAGACAGGAAACTACGTCAAACCGGAAGTTATTGAAATCAGCAAATCGCAGTGAGCGGCGATGGGAGTCGGTGCAACAACATGGTGACGACAGTCAGAGGATAAACATCGGAATTTCTTCGATCAGGGCCAGAACCAGACGGAATGATGGAGGAAAACCAGGACTACCACAAGAACGAAATGAAAGCAGAGAACCGGGATCCGGATTACGTCGACCAGGACCAGTACAATATTGAAATAAAGGACGAGAACCAGGACCCGGATTTTATCGACCACGAACAACACGAGCGCGAGATAAAACTGCAGAATCAGGACCCAGACTTCACCGACGAAGACCAGAATGAAATGAAACAGGAGAACCAGGATCCAGGTTTCATCTATTACAAAACGGAAGTACAAGAGGAAAACCAGGACCCGGATTTTATGGACTACAAGACAGAAATAAAAATAGAGTACCAGGACCAGAGTGAAATAAAAGAGGAAAAACAGGACCCGGATTTCATCGACTACAAAACGGATATAAAAGTGGAGTACCAGGACCCGGATTTCGGCGACCAGGACCCGGATTTCGTCGACCAGGACCCGAATTTTGGCGACCACGACCAGAGCGAAATACAGGAGAAGACCCAGGACCCGGACTCCAGGAGCAGCTACCCAGGTCCCAGCGATCACCAGGTCAGTGTCGAGTTAAAGGATAAAAACGGCTTCACAACAAGACTAAAGACATTAGGACGAGATTCGAGGGTCAGTGTATCATCCGGTTTTTCTGGTTTTAGATCAGAACTCAACTAAAACCCGGTCCCTTTTCAGGCATCCACAATTCAAACTTTTGAATAAACAAAACCACATGTAAAGGTCTAATGCTGACATGACCCTGTGTCCACTCGCTGTCATATTTATACACATTTTGCTGTAAATTCATTTAGAATGAAAAAAAATGTAATAATTTAAAAAAAAAACCTAATAATCGATTTAAAATTCAACATAAAAATAGCTGATTTACACAAACTGATCTGGCTCTCAGTTATATTCTGGTGCTGTAGCAATCATGAGAGGCACAGACTGATGGGCTTTGTGTGGACTTGTGAAGACCCTTGTCTCCGCTCAGGAAGACAGCGGCAGGACTGCAGGAATTGGTCCAGTTCTGATCACTGTTCAGATCCATGAGGTCCTGCCCTCACTGGGTGACTTCATGTCTACCTCTGTTCCAGCAGGTTTTTACCAGTCATGGAAAACCTGGAAAAGTCATGTATTTTTAAAATCATGTTCTTTAGCGTGAAAAACTGAAACTCCTGGTTTTGGAAAAGTCATGGAAAAATGATTGTTAAATTAATATCAGTTTTAAACAGAAGCAACAGAGCATATCAAACAAAAAACCGTTTAACACAAGCAGATCAGGGCAAAAATTGAGTCTCGGTTTGCAGGTCACAGCGGTAACATGTAAGAGCAACAATGGTAACAAACCCCTTTAATTTAAACTTTCTTTCAGCATGACATGACAATTTGTTTTGCAAAAAGTATGTGACTGAACTTTAGATTTTGTGAGAATGCAAACTAATTTGAACGCAGTGCCAAGAATCTGAGCATTTCTCCTCTCGAAACCTCCTCGCTGTTTAGAGAATGAGGCTGTGCACTTTATGTGGCAGTGAGTGGGAAGGTCAGTGTTTGACAGTCTCACCGGCCTTCACCAAACTGTTAAAACAAGCTCGTGTTGACCGGATACAGCTGTCTCCTTTGATTTGAACCCAAAACATGTTCGTTGGCTCTGGCAAGTCGTTTGTAAATTGAGAAGTTACCAAATTGTCCGGTTTTCGGTGTCAAATGCGTAGCTGTCATCCTGTAATTTCACTTGGGACTGAGAAGTAATTTTCTGTGGTGTGAGTACAGACTCCTCCCATTGTTGACCACATGTCTTCACACACAGATCATTTTAGGGTTTTAGCTCTGCTCAAAATGTATCTGATTCTGATCTTCCCCGTAGCCTTCATTTTATTTGTCTTTGTCTTTTCTGTGCAACGTACTGTGTGTGTGTGTGTGTGTGTGTGTGTGTGTGTGTGTGTAAAAGTTGTAACAGTTGCTCAGCTTTAATTGCTTCAAAGATTTACTTCAGTCTCTGCCTGTTTTCCCAGTATTGGGTATTGCTGTGTTTAAAATACAGAGCAGAATTGAACACAGAAATTGTTTTGGTTGGTAGAAGTCCCAAATCTCAGCCCACGTCCCCGGGGCCACACCTGGTGGTGTGGGATTCAAACCCAATGCTCTACCACTGACTCAAGACTCATAAACTAGTCAGCTTTCATACTTATATATTCCAAAAAAAAATAATAATAATAATTTCGATGTAAGAGATATTGGCATTGATTTCATATCATCTTTTGGACTAATTAGTAATCAGCAGCAGGCTGGTTATTCTGCATACTAGGATTAGAGACCAACAGAGGAAGCAAGGCTGAAAAAGATAAGTGTGTTGGATATTGATTAAGTCTTTGAAAATTGCTCTTGGACTTGGATATACTTGGATATTCCTACTGCATTCGTTAACATGAGGATTCACATTTACAAACTATTTGATTTTGTGGTCTTCTCTTTCTGAAATGGCTTTGTGTTGTTGTGTCTTAGTCTTTTTGGGCAGTAGTCCACCTGCAGCTGAACTCTACAAAATGCCACTGACTGAACAATTATAGCTTGTTTATAATAATATGCAATCAGTAATGCTTCACTGTAGTAGTTCTTTCAGTAAGATATTTAAAATTGAGGTATTTATAAAATCCCACTTTTAACAGACTTTTCAGACTTTAAAAAAAAACTCTTTTAACTGTCCCAGACTTAACAACTGGTCCCAAATTACGTACCTTATTTTTTCCGTTTTACATTACAAATAGTCTAAAATCTTTCAGTAACTCAGATAATCAGTAACTCACCATCAAAGTGCTGCTAGTTTTTCTCTGTGCTTGTTATTCGTTTTGCGTTTTTCTTACTGTCGCCTGCTTCCTTTACTCATCACTGTTTGCTAATAAATGCATAACTGCAGTTAATTTAATCTTCTGATTGTTTACTGTATATAGAATTAGAATACACAGTAAACAGTTTATAGTACTCCTTCAGTTTAAGTACTAAAATAGCTATATATAGCTAAAATATTAGTTTGACTTTTTAAAAAAAATCATATTATCAGCAGATTTAATAATCATTAGTTTATGTTATGAAACAGTTTCTTTCTATTATTTTGTCCACCACATTAAGTTTATCAGGACTGGCTCCATAACAACATCTGTCTGCACTACAGTTCAACAGCATCACAAAAAACTGAATCAACTCCTCTGAGTATGAACACAAACTGAATTTACTGCAGGACTGTTGGATTAGACTGACTTAGTTTGAGCCCAATAAACTTTACACTGAGTGGGAATTTATTCATCATAAGTCCCCACCTAGACTCAGTGATGTCTCCTTAATCAAATGAAAACTGGGTGAAGTTTAAGAATGAATATGAAATCAGTCCCTCATTGATCACTGTCCTCCTTGGTCTGCTGCTGATGGGAACTCTCTGCTGACTGCTACAGGGTCCTGCCTGGTTTGGAACTGTGAGAGTCTAAGTGTCCCCCAGATCCTGTAGAAAATTAGGTTGAACAGTTTATGCAATAAGTGCAGCACATCCAGCTTTGTCCAACTTCCAGCTTTATTGTCCTAGATCCCGAATCTTTGTGTCCCAGGTGCAATTTTTACTGTCCCTGGGACAACAGAACACCATTAATTTCAAGCCCATCATTCTCATATTAACCTTCATAGCAAGATTCTGGCATGAACCACCAGTATAAAAGTGGGGTACAGTGTGTCAATGACGCTTTAACAGAAGTTGAAGATCTAATCAGTGACCCCATTGGTAGATGACCTCCTGAACTTTTATTATAATAAGTTATTTTGACATAATTTTAAAAGCTAGAGGGATTAGTAGTAATTATTTCTGATCTGTTTTCATAGCTATAACTGTGATTATTACAAGAAATGCAAAACAGTAATTATTTAGTAATCCACACAAAAAGCTTAGGATTTTGATTGACTATAGACTCTGTAGTCGAGCCTTGCCTCCCAAAGAAACCACTAGCGCCACCTGTCTGGCCACAAATTTTCTAGAACTACAACTGAAGCTCTGTCAGTACAGAATTTGCTGCACAGTTACTAGCTGCAGCATTAATGATGTAATGAATTATCTTACTTTTAGTTATATTTTCTAAAATTTGATGTATGTTGACCTAGCGATTCCCACCCCCACTGATAACCGACAGTGGGCATGTCCTGAAATGTACCCTGTTAATAATGGGTTTAAACAACTTGTACCACAATGAGACCTAATACTCTCTCTTCTTCTGTGTATGTTTGTCTTTCTGAAACAGACAGGAAGAAACAGACCAAAACGACACCGCTGTCAACAATGTGACAAAGCCTTCAGAACACCGTCAGAGCTAAAGATTCATCAGAGAGTTCACACTAGAGAGAAACCATACAGCTGTGACCAATGCGGAAAAAGTTTTTTTACAGCAGCTCAGCGCAAAGTCCACCAACGTATTCATACTGGAGAGAAACCGCACAGCTGCGATCAGTGTGGAAAAACCTTTGCAACATTAAGTCATCTAAAAATTCATGCATATATACACACTGGAAAGAAACCGTACAGCTGTGACCAATGTGGGAAAACGTTCTCATTATTAAGTCATCTAAAAATCCATGCGTATGTACACACTGGCAAAAAACCGTACAACTGTGACCAGTGTGAGAAAACCTTTGCCTCATTAAGTTTTCTCAAAATCCATGCATATGTACACACTGGGGAGAAACCTTTCAGCTGTGATGAATGTGGGAAAACTTTCGCAGCAATAAGTTATCTAAAAGCTCATGCATATGTACACACTGGAGAGAAACCCTACACATGTGACCAGTGTGGGGCGTGTTTCCCGACTTTAGATAAAATAAGAAAACATAAGCGCGTTCACACTGGGGAGAAACCTTACAGCTGTGACGAATGTGGGAAAACGTTTTCCACCTTAGGTTATCTAAAAACCCATACAAATCTACACACTGGAGATAAACCGTTCAGCTGTGATCAATGTGGGAGAGGTTTTACTTTCAGAAGTAGCCTAAAAGCCCATCAGAAAATTCATACTGGAGAAAAACCAGAGCTGCAGTCAGTGTAAGAATACATCCCTTAATGTCCTCCAACGTCCTCAGACCAGAGAAAAACCTTACTTGTACATCACTACACTTGACTTTCTCACATGTTGAACAAATAATGCCTCATAATAATAATGATTAATTCTTACCATGTTTTTCCATTCACCGTCCTTGTAATCACTGAGAGTTTGCTGGCTAATGAGTAATTAGCTAATGATTAATTAGCCAGCAAATAATTAACAGCTGACTGTTTGTAAGGTATTGCATGCTAACTATACTTACTTACAACAAATCTTAAAGCTGAGCAAGTTTTAATGGACTTTCTGTCTGACAGCAGCTCACACTCCCTAACCCAAACCTCCCCTTGTCAGAAGCAGGCTGCCTGGCAGCTCAGCAGTGAATCACATGACATTGTTGAATGTTGAATTGGATGATTGATTTCTTTATTCTTCTTTTTTATTTTTTAACTTTTAACATTCTGTTATTTATTCACTATATTTTTGTGACTTAACTGTTGCAGGAATTAATTTATTTAAGTTCTCAGTTTATTAGGAACACATTCAGCTAAAACTAAGTCAGTTGAATACCACAGTCCTACAACTAATCCTCACCTCATGAAGTTAACAATTTAATGTTTGTTTTTTTTTATTGTTTTAGAGAAGTTATCGTTGTGGACAATGCTGTTGTACATCTGTTCTATAGAGAAGTGTTTCTTTGCTTGGCCCCTCTTCAGTAATATACTGTAAATAAAAGTACAACTTAAGAGCATAAACACTAAAGCCTTCAAAATGATCATACAGTTTCAACAGAAACTGAATATCATCACAAGCTACTCATTACAGACAAAGGCTTCCATCCAAAATCCAACATCTAGAGACTGTGCATCCTGGAGTATTGTTCCGAATCATTCTTATTATTTTAAGGCATAAAATGTAATGACTTTCTAATGTCCTCCATCTCAGTGTCCATTTGCTTTGGTGGCATGTTGTTGTGGGTCTTATCAGTGTTGGCTCTTGTATTGGACCTTAAAACTCTACTTAATCTGTTGAAGCTAGTGACCCCCAACACAAGTGCATCAGTTCTCAGGCAAATTTCCTTCATATCTCACAGCATCACTGTCAACAGTAAAACAAACTCGGGGCTCTCCAAGGTTATTCATCTCACAGAAACAAATTTAAAAAAACTAGAAAAATGGAGCTCAGACTATCAGCCATGCCTGCTATATTTATAAACAGAGTTCAATTCATCAACATTGTCACTTTTTTATTATTTAGAGAGAAAATACACTTTTAGAAATTAAAAAAGCAAATGAAAATAAAATGATTATTTTCTACAAGAAAGAACTTACTCTACTTGGTACTTCAGACATCTGGTCCACTTCTTTTAGAAATTCCAAAATTTTCCAAATGTTTTAAATCCAAGCTAAAGATGCATTTGTTCAAGCTGGCTTTTGATTGATAGTATTGAGGACATATTTTCTATGTTTTTAAACTATTTAAACTTTTTTATACTTATACTTTTAATTTTTATAAATTATTTTAATCATTTTGTTTTTAGCATTGTTTAAAATTTTATGCATTTAAGTTTTTGTATTTGCTTCTTTAGATATTTATCTGTGAAGGCTCCATTGATGCTAGTATGAGTATGTGCGGGATTAGTAGTGTGAATGGGTGAATGAGCTTTGGGTACTAATAAGGTGACAAGCTCTATATAAGTGCAGACAATTTACCATTTACAACAAAGAATATGCACCTCAAATTTATGTGGTGGTTCATATTTGAGGAGTCCTCAAATATGTAAGGTTCAATTACAGGAACCTAAATATGAAATCCCCAATCAAAATGTTTTCATAGTGTTATTCTAGCTTTTTACACAGATGAGTTGTTGTAAAGACAGAACATGTGTGTTGAAAGTGTGCAGTTCATGCACTCTTCAAACCATGAATGCACAGTTTTCTAGAAGCAGAATGAGTAAAATGAGAGGATTAAATATCTGCTTAGAAACATAATCCTGAATTAGAACATTGTTTCCTGTTACTGGTTTTATTTTTATTTTCATTATTATTATTATTATTATTATTATTATTATTATTATTATTATTATTATATTAGATGTTTTGCTTTCTGGTCATTTTCGTTGGTTTGTAAAAAGTAATTTACAGTGGCATTTTTTACTGTTGTTTTATTGAATATTCCTAATATTTTTAAGTTGTTAAGTTAGAAAAAACAGGGAACTCTGGTGTGGATGTGGTTGGACATAATAAATACATTAAAGTGACTGAAAGGAAACTGAGCTACAGCCACCACTGCCAAAACCTTACTGTTACTGTAATAGTCAATACTGGGCAGCAGTAGTTGGACTTAAAGTGAAAACTTAAACCAGAACAAAGTACTTCACTGACAAACATAAAGTACAACATTTCTTTCTCAGACTAATTTGTTACAGCTACTTAGCAACAAGTTTCAGACTTTAAAGCAACTTTGTTTTGTTCTTCTTTCATGATGATCAGAAATTTCTATCAACATTTAGGAGAAATGTTATGATCCTTTACTTAAGTATTAATATCAGCAATTGTGTAAAACTACTCCATAACACGATAAAAACATGTGTATTGTAAATGTTAATAAACAGTATGTTTGATCAGCCAAATGTCCTTGACTTGTCTCGTTTGACTGTAATTCATGTGTCAGCAGCTTCAGGTGCCGCTTGTTTAAAGAGTTTATATAAAACTCATTATCATCATTTATAGATTTATCTGATTGTTTGATTTATTTTATTTGTAAAAATAGAGATAAAGATGAGAAACATAACAATTACCCAGATATCAAAGCAACACTTTTATATCGTTTAGTCTGTTCAGTAAAACATATTTATTATAGGTTAATAGCAGCAAATCCTCATATCTGGGAGTTGGATCATTACATTACTCCTTTTCAGGAAAAGCTGAACTTATTCTACATTACAAATGTTTGATTTCCTAGTTCTCATTTAAAGTACAACGTCGTTTTCACGACCACCTTTATTGTATTTTGTAAAGACTCCACGTCCAAACCTGTAAAGTTTGTAACAGCAGTAACACTGTAAGTGTAATATCAGGAAAATGCGGATTCCTCTTCTAGTCTTTTCTATCCTGGGGATTTCAGAAAGCTACTGAGTGGGTTTTTAACATATCTGCCAATCCTTAAAAATTCTTTTTTATTGTGTATGTTTGTGCACATTACTCCATCTGGAATCAGAAAGTAAATAAGTCACTGAGCTACGATCCAGAGCTAAAGACGAACCCGAGTGGAACGCGTCTTAGTTTATTTGTATGTAGGATGGTAATGCAGACTTTTTAAAGTTGTGGTTACTGCAGCAGCTGTTCACACGTTTGAGAGGCTAACGTTAACTACCAACTGAGTTTCACAGTACTGACAAACACGATGAGGGGACAGAGACGGGGACGGCAAGGTGTGGTAAATAACAGTGTGTGTTGCACACACTAACCGACAGTGAAACAGCTGGTCTGTGAGAAGTGGTCTGGCTCTTTCAGATAACCAAAAGTCTCCTCTTTAAAGTAAATAGTTAATGGTAAGCAGCTTTCTACCTATTGGTACTCAAAGCGCTTTAGTAGTGCAGATGATTTGTTATTGTGCAGATTTGGTTATATGGTTACAGGAAGGAAGGAAACTACTAAAGTAGTTGAATATATCAATGTAACATTAGCATGTTGGGTATTTATTCTGATGAATCAATGTAAAAAAGTTTCCATAGATAGTTAAGTAAAAATCCTGTCATAGTGCTGTAGCTGTGTATGACAGTTAAGCTGCATTTAGCTTACGATTACTGGCAAGTTTTCTGGGGTCTCTGCTTCACAAACTGCTCAAACTTGAAAAAGGCATAAGCCAACTACAGGAGATGCAGGAAAAACTCTGCTTTTGCCTTGTTTATTGAAGCTTTCTTCAGTAACAAAACAGGCTCAAAACAGGATTGAAACAGTCGAAACAGGCCGATAACCAGTGACATCATCTTCCGTTAACCACACTGATGAACTGTCCCCTTCTTATTCCCGTTGAGTTAAAAGAGTAAAACAGAGACTTTTCAACATCTTTAGATTAAATTCAAGCTACAACTCTTCTCACGATCGCTCCACTACACGTTTGTTTTCTGTTTTCCCGGAAACCGTGCTTAAGTAGTCACCTCCCCTTCCTATTAATGTTGCTTAGCAACCACTCCTCTTCTTCTCAATTATTATTGTTACTATATTTTCCCCTTTTCCTTGCAATTTTGTATTTTATTGGTCCCATTTTAAGTTCACATTACTTCCTTCTAAGTTCAACTTCACAATTATCAGACAATCTACATAAAGACGTCTGTTGAAAAATCAGTTTTTGTGGAGCCAATAAAGTAAACTGTGTTGGGTTTTTAAGCTGCAGTCATATTTAATTCAGTAACAGGAATAATGAGTACTGGTGCTGGTTAAAGTTTACTACTCGGGTAGTACTGCTGTGCCGACTGTTGTTGTTGGCCCTTGTCATCACTTAGATTTATTTGGAGTGTTTGGACTGTGTCAGTCTCAGACTGATATGGATCTAAAGTCCTAGTTGTATATGCATTAGGGTTGGGCAATAATGTTATTTTGAAGATTCCTTTATTGATTTATACTTTTCCATTGTCCCACTTATGGGTTTTTTTTGTGTTTTCAGAGGTAGAGCATTGGGTTGGGATGCAGAGGGCCGCAGGTTCGAATCCCACCCCATAAGGTGTGGCCCTTAAATACTGTTTGTAATATATTTGGGGGTATCACCTGTTACAATGGAACAAAAGTATTGAAGGTGCATCACCCTGGAAAAATGCATGTTCAAAGTCTTCAGAATAATGTTTCTTGATGTAACATAGCAAAAATTGGGAATTTAATCATTTGTGGTTTAAATACAATTAAAACATTCAGATAATCCAGAAACATATTTGTAAGTAAGACACAAGGCGTCTTTTATCGTGTGGAGGGACGATAATGAACACAGCATGTGCAACTTCAACATCTATAAAAGCTCCATTAATGCTGAAGCACCTTGCTTGCAACTATTCTGAAATGATTGAGAACCAGTGTTGTGACCAGTGTTTTTTTTATACAGTGATTGTTTTATTATTTTTATTTTTTTTGCAATGTACGGTAACAATGAGTCAGAGCAGTGGAGAAATGTGTGCAGTGCTTATGCAATGTGCACAGTTTACAGCATCCTTATTGGCATAAGGATGGTGTTTAATCCAACAATTAATGCTCAGATATTTTCAGTATTTATCAAAAGTTAAATTAACTTGAGCATATTTGTTTAGCATTTGCTATTATTCGCTAGTTTTTAATGTAAAACAAAAAAGGAAAAACAATAAACAAATATTCTAAATCAGTATTTCATGGCCATGCCAAACTGAATTTAATATATTTTGTAGTTTGTTAGAAAAATCTTCTTCTGGTGATTATTTGAATCATGTAACATGTTAAGTTCAATCATGTAACATGTGAAGATGTCGTGATTTACAAAAAAAAAAGCAACCTGCAATCGACACTTTAGGATTTTCACTTATATATTTGTAACAGAATCTTTGTGCTGTATGTGCAATTTTTTTAAATGTAACTTTGATTCATGACCTGTGTTTACAAATCTGAGCAGTTTATACAAATGTTAATTTAGATTTATTTTTATGCAATGAACTGCAAGAACAGTGTTTTTTTTAAATAAATCCATTAAAAAAAAATTTTTTTTGTTCTTTTTACTTTAACTTTTGATCTGTTAGTACATATGCAGTCACTTGTAAAAGCATTCATACTCCTTTACGTATCACAGGTTATTGCTGTTTGAATTGCTGACCATTGAAACAAACACAAGAAATCCCTGTGTAGAATGCCATCAAGATGTAAACCACAGGTCTATGTGGCAGCAAATAGAAGGTGCAACAAAACCCAGAGAAAACAACAACTGAATACAACTGAAAAGGAAAAGGAGACAAATAATAACAAAAGATTTTTCAAGTGAAAGTTGATAGTAGAAAATGGCTCGAACATCCAGTAAAGAAAGTTGTGTACTGTGCTGATTGTACAATGTACGGTGGTGAAAGGGTAAAGGGGGTCTTCTTGGGGTTAGGACAATTTAAAATTCCAAACTATAAAGGACCAAGAATAGTCCATTGGCCATATTGGAAGCATTGCGACTAAATAGGCAAAGTATCACTATTGTTGTGATAACTATACCGTGGGCAAAATATTGTGTCTTCTTTTGAGTTCTCACCCCTATTGTGAACTGACAAGGAGCATGTCTTGAAATGTACACCATACTTTTATAGTGTTAAATAGCTTGTACCACAGTGAGACCTAATGCTGTCTTCTTCTGTGGATGTCTTTCAGAAACAGAGAGGAAGAAAGACACCCAAACGTCACCGCTGTCAGCAATGTGACAAAGCCTTCAGAACACCATCAGAGCTAAAGATTCATCAGAGAGTTCACACAAGAGAGAAACCATACAGCTGTGACCAATGTGGAAAAGGCTTTTTTACAGCAGCTCAGCGGAAAGTCCACCAACGTAGTCACACTGGAGAGAAGCCATACAGTTGTGATCAGTGTGAGAAAACTTTTTCAACATTAAGTCATCTAAAAGTCCACAAACATGTCCATACTGGAGAGAAGCCGTACAGCTGTAACCAATGTGGGGTAGCTTTTCCCACATTAGATAAAGTAAGAAAACATAATCGTGTTCATACTGGAGAGAAACCGTACAGGTGTGATCAGTGTGGAGCATATTTCGTCACAGCAGGTAATCTAAAACAACATAAACTTGTACATACTGGAGAGAGACCATACAGTTGTGACCAATGTGGTAAAGGTTTTACCTGCAGAAGTAATCTGAAAGCCCATCAGAGAAGTCATACTGGTGAAAAACCATACAACTGCAATCAGTGTGAGAAAGCTTTCACCACATTAAATTCCCTAAATGCCCACCAACGAGCTCACACTACGGAGAAACTTTACTGGTGTGACCAGTGTGGAAAAACTTTCTCTCTACACAGAAGCTTAAAAAGGCACCAGGTTCATGTTCATATAGTTTGAAACTGTGATCACAGTGTTTGAGGTTTGAGCACATTAAGTAGTTTAAAACCCACCAACACATCACATTTAACATATTTAGTACTTTGAACAGGGTCAGGTCAGATTCCTTTTGTCTATGGGCTAAATATGTTCTGAGATTGATAATAATTAAAACTCACCAAAAAGTTACATGTAAATTGAGTCTTTTTCAACACAAACTGCTATAAACACAGAATGTGTGGGACCAAAGTATGCACCTCATTTGTTCTTCAGACTATGAGTACACAACGTTTTGTAGAGGCAGCGTGAATGAAATTATAAGGAGATGAAATACCCGGTGAGAAAAATAATGTTTTACAACTTTTGCTGTCATTATAATTAATTTTCTTTTAGTATAAGAGAGAAAACAGTATCACAAGCTAAACAACAATCACAGCACTTCAGTTTGCTTTTTGTTTCTGTTTGACTAAATAGTTCATCTGGTGAGTTGTACCCATAGTTGTGTTTTATTCTCATGGATTATAAGAAAATATGCCCCCAACATATCCTACATAGGACCCCTGAACTTAATGTCTGTCTGTCTTTATGTTCATTTTCACATCTTTGTTTTTTAGTTGTGTTGCTTTCTGGTCATTGTGCCTCTTTCTTAGTAGCAACATCAGAAGATTGTTGCTGGGGGAGCTAAGGAAAAGCTTAATTGATAAAACCATGGGCTGAACAATTTCAAAAACAACTAAATATGATAGACAGCAGCTTTCCACTAATGCCATTTACACCACATTGTAGTTAATGTGTCTGGACTCATCCTGGAAAAAGCTGCTTCATTATGTAGGTAATAAAGTTGTGTGCAAAATACATGCACATTAACCGCTGGTGCCAGAGCAGACAGAGAGGGATCAACCTGTATTAACTGAGAGTGTAACTTATCTATTACTATTAGACAAAAAAACACAGGTTGAATATATGAGGAAAACATACATTTTTTTGTTATAGCAGGCAGTTAGTTTAAATAACTTGTAGTCTACTCACCAGTTACAGAGGACAAGTCTCTATGTTGTGATTACTTTTAATTTTGCTAATTGTCCAATTCTCTTTTCCTCTTAGCTGTAGGCTACAGTTCTCTACTGAACTATTTTCACTGAATCTTTCTGGATCACAGTCAACTTCAAGCTCATTTAACTGAACAACGCACTGATCCATAATACAGCTGCTGCAGTGTTGAACTATTTGTTTATATTCTGCTCACACAGATAGAAGTATCCTGCTGCTGTGATGAGAACCCAACCAAATAACACAGTGACTCAGTTGCTGTTAATTCTCCATTAAATTGCAAAAAAATACATTTATTTTAATAAGACTTAAATCATTTTATTTACTTACTTTACTTAAATTTAACACACAAACAAAATAATTTTCTTTACAGAATAATTTGAGAGGAAGATGAGGGTCAGCTCAACTTAAGCACTGTCTTGCGTTGTTGCTCTTTGTTATTCAATTGAATCTTTTTAATGTTTTTTCTTTGTCTTTATCTTGACCAGAAACAAACATTACATGTCCCTTCATACAGAGGGGCCATATGAACTGTCAGGATTTTCAGGCAGACGCCAAGAAAATGCAAACCACAGCAGCAGCTGCAGTGAAACACAGTTTACTGAGTCCAGACAATAACATAAAGCAGGAAAAGTGGAGTCTGAACTGGGGAGTTTGGAGAGTATAAATGTAATTTAAAGTGACATTTATCACTGTGTAGGTTTATTAAATACTTAATATAATAATATAATACAATAATAATACAATTAATACAATAATAATTCTTTACAATTAATACAATAATAATAATTGCAGTAATTGGACCTAAAACCACCAGAACAAAATACTTGACAAAGTATAACAACATTTCCATTGACCAGTTAGAATCGAGTGACAAAGACCACTGTGTTACAGCTACTTAGCAATAACAAGTTTAGGACAATTAATTATTTTATAAAAATTATTATTTTTAAAAACGAAAAACTTTGTTGTGTTCTTTACTAATGTCGATCAGAAATTTCTATGAACCTTTAGAAGAAATATTCTGACCAGTAATAATGTAAAACTAGTTGTCATGAAAAATATCTGTACTGTAAATGTTACTAAAAAGTATGTTTGATAAGGAAAATGTGCTTATTAAAAGAAAACTGTCTGTGATTCATGTGTCAGCAGCTTTTTCTTTAAAGTTGCAGCTTGTTTGAACATTTTTTAAAAACTTGTTAAAATCATTATTTCTACAAGAATCTGATTATTTGATTTGTAGTAAAGAAAATGGTAAGACACATATCACAATTAGCAGTAGTTCTCTAGAACTCATCCCAATCTGAGCAAATGCCACAGTCCTTTTTCATCTGTGCTTGTAGGTCCTCCAGCTCTCCATCATTTCCACTGGAACCTCCACTTTCAACTGTCAGAGTTTTGAGTATATTAAGGTATCGCAAACATTTGCAGTTACAAAAATTTTGTTTCTAAGTAATGTGAGTTACTGGAGTCTCCATCAGCTCCTTCTTCTAGAAAAATGCATTTTTTCTCTAAGCTTTTGTTTGGATTTACTGGACAGTCTTGGCTCTAAATCATGTTTTAAACCTTAAAGCTATTCAGAACCAAACTATGATGTTGGAAAACTGAAAATGTTCTTTTAAGTGAACTCAAAGTTAATTGTTATTCCAGTACTGTGAAGACTTCAACATCAGAGAATCCAGATCTCAGGAACAACAGCTCTGCTCCAGTGCCAGTCATACTGCAGCTGCTACATTTTATATCTTTATTTTATTGCTGACACGGATGCTGATGATAAAATAAGTAACAATAATTGCATTAATACATATTTATAAATGTAAATCATTATTTATTAATGGGTTATTATCGTTTTCTGCATCTAAAACTCCATGTGGTTAACAACTTAAATGAACTGCATGTAAGTCATTTTTACATGGGGCAAATTAAAGGAAACACAATAAATATACAGATGTTTAAATACAGAGCATGCAGGTAACTGAGGGGCTTTAACAAGACCTGAACACAACAAAACACCTGTGGGACCTCAACAAGTCCCACAACCTTATTGTGCACATAGGTTGTTTGTCCTTCTCATTTAGTTGGACTAATGGAAGTCTATTAAAAATGTTGGATTCTGTTGCTTCCACTGGCAGAAAGGTGGTGAAATGTTCACACACTTTTTTTCCCAAAACAGTAAAAACCTCAGGTGATTTGGTTAGGACCTACCAGTAACTATCCTGTTTGCCCTACAATCATCCTATGGCACAGGAGGACAGTGATCTCCACCACACCCACATCTATAAAACACAGAACAATTTTTTGGAAGAATAATGTTCTGAAACACAGTATTGAATCCAACACTTTTTAATGGTTTACACAGCTGCATTACCACTTATTCAGAGCTCCTTCTTCAACTCACAATACAGTGTTAAAGTGACACTGAAAAGAATTTCAAAAAAATGACACTGTTTAGCTGCTACCCACCAAACCACATGATATTCTGACATGCAGAGTTTTCATGGCCTTACTTTTGATCAGGTTTCTTCAAGTTTTATAAACTCAGGTTTCTATCTCAAATAGACTCATGTCACAATAAGTTGTGAAAGTAGCTTAGAGGTAAAAGTAATGTCAACAGATTGTATGAGGTCTTAAAACACGCTGTACATCTAAAGTCAACAAATGATCAAAATGATTCCACTTACAGTGTCTGGTGTCTATAGCTGCTTTGTACTGTGTAAAAAGCTTCTCTGTCAGTTCAGTCTTTTTTCAACCAGATCAGGTTTTCACAAAGTTTATTCAAAGAAGACGTCTGTTTCCTCAGAGTTGACAACAGAAATAGCTTTGTGTGATTCTACAATGACAGGAGACAATAATATGGAGTTGGACGGCTGGAAGATTAAGATTTTCACAGCAGTCTGTAAGCAAATCAGCCACAACATTAAAACCATTGGTGGATTTAAGTAACTAAACTACAAAAGAAGCTCACTGTCATTTATAGCAATTTTTCAGAGCAGTCGTGTTGGAAACTGGACGGTGGAAATTTAAATTAAACATATTACAAGACAGCTTAGTGTAATTTCTCACATGCCAGAAATCCAACCAATCATCTGCTCACACTAGACGTCACATGACAACCAGTCAGGCCACAATTCAGTATCCATAATCAAACCCTTGCAGATGATCCAAAACGCAGCAGCTCGCCTCATTTTTAATCAGCCAAAAAAGACCCATGTCACACCACTCTTCAGATCTCTACACTGGCTTCCTGTAGCTGCTCGCATCAGGTTCAAAGCTCTGTCTCTTGCTTACAGGGTTGTTAACTCGACAGCTCCCGCTTACCTCAACTCACTCATTCATGTCTACAATCCTTCCCGCCCGCTGCGATCTGCCAACGAACGACGTCTGGTGGTCCCAGCACCGCACAGAAGACACCAAGCAAAACTGTTTAGCGCAATGATCCCACGATGGTGGAACGAGCTACCAAACTCTGCACGCTCAGCAAACTCACTCCCAATATTCAAAAAACTGCTGAAAACTGAACTCTTCCTCATCTTCCTATGCACTTAAATCTATAAAATAAAAAAAAAATCCTTTCTGCTCTTTCTCGCACTTGCATCTTGTGAACTGTGAACACTTTTCTGATAGGACTTTGCTTTGATGTTTTCTCCTTGACTTAGATTTTTGCCGCCTTGTACCTCACTTGTAAGTCGCTTTGGATAAAAGCGTCTGCTAAATGACTACATGTAAATGTAAATGTAAATATCAGACCTCAGACACAGTGACATCTAGTGGTTTTTGCAGGACACAGCAGCTGGTTTACACAATTTATCACAGTTAATCCTGAAGTTTCTGAGGACACAGAGGTTTCAGAGAACAACTCAGAGGCTCTGTCCTATCAGTGACATCCTCAGGACAGAAGCTGTAGGCCTCTGAGAAGCCCCCTCCTCCCCCTCCAGCATCTGACTGTCAGTGTAGTAAAGACATTTTCAGCCTCGTTGTCAGACAGGAGGCACTTAAGTTCAGAAATGTACTTAGTGTCCAGACTTCACCTGATGTCATGAGAAACACGACCCATAATTCATAGCTCTAAATAAATAAATGAATAGTAATGACATTGACATAAGATTCACCACAGTTTTAATGATGTGAGAGGTTTTATATTGAACAGATAGAAGGAGGCTGGTTCTGGTCCATGGATCTTAAAACCTGAACTGAGCTTCCTCTTCCTCTCTGATTTGACCTGGTGATGGTGAAAGTGTCACTGATGCTGGATGAAATCAGTGACCTCCTCTGTTTTACAGGAAGCAGCTGTTCTCCTGTCCCTGCATCATCAAAGCTCAGAAGACTGGTAACCATGACAACACCCTGAACTATCCTCAGTAAATAACATAAATGCATCAGACACAGTTACATTATTGTGTTGTTTACAGCAGCCATATGATCCTGGTGTTGTGTGGTCATCAGCTCATCAAGGCTCATATCTACACTGACACGTGAAGACTGAAGAAAGAGGGACCATGTCCAACGTCTCCTGAAGATACAGATTCTCCCTGTAATACTGCTGCTCACAGCTTCTTCAAACAGTTTTACCACTGGTTCTGTGGTGTGATGATTACTGCAGCAGGTTAACTGTGGTGTGTCCTCATCAGGAACCATCACATGACACACAGACAAAACCCAACCTGTAACCTGGACAGTCAGTCCCACGACCTGTTTAAACGTCATCATCCCTCCCAGGGACTGCACTTCCTGAGCACGGACCTGAGCTGGTGATGCTCAGCTGTGTTGCCTCTGACTAAGGTCAAAAGTCATAGACAGGACTAACATGTAAAGAAGAGTCCATGTTAAAGTACATGGGTTTATCATTGATGAGGAACATTGTGTAGTGTTGCAGTGATGTGTGTGGGTTGTTGGTCCAGAGTGTGATTGACTGTGTGATGAATATTATATTAATAAGTTAATTTGTCCATAAACTGGTCTGATGTCTCATTGTTGAAGACATGGCCACAGAGTTAGAGCTGTAGACAGAAAAACATTTATTTTATTCTTCATGCAGATCAGGTCCATGTACATGGTTATTTACAGCAACGCTCTGTTTACAGTTAAAATCAGAAAGAGGGGGGGAGGGGGGCAAACACAGGACAGGAAGTAAACAGTATGAAAACACACAGGAACAGTTATAGGAAAGAAAAATGTAAAGGGCTGGAGTGTCGAGGAAAAAGAGATGAGCTATGACAAGACTGTTTCTCACTGAGCATCTTAAAGACACACCGGGGTCTCTGATGTCTCTCAGACATTTAGGACTAGCCTCCTCAATGATAACACAGGGATGAGTGTAGGGGCTCAGGGTGGACACAGAGACACGTTGGTATAAAATGTCTTCAGTGATCCTCTGTCTACAGCTCAGGGGGACGTTGTGAGCTGCAGGTCACTAACACAGTATCTACAGTCACTGCATCAGTCCACACACAATATTCCACTGTGACCAAGTGAAAACAGGCTGTTGGAATCTTCTGTTTCACAGAAACTGTGTCAGAAAAGTCAAGTAGAAGCTTTTTTTTTTTTACTTTTCCTTCAGTTGTCAGATTTAAGAACAACATGCAGGAGATGTAAAAATCACAGTGTTAATTAAAGACATCCCCTCAAAGTATCAATGGACAATATACTTAAACTGTGGACATGTGTTTTCTTTATTTAAGGGTGTCGTCATACAGCCTCTTCTTGTCTTCATCCATTTTCTTTCTGTTCCAAAGTCAGATCAGATAAATAATCAAAGTGATGGATCAGCCATCAGTGGACCAGAGCAGTTCCTGAGGAGACAGAGAAAAACAAAGTGATGGTCAAACACAGACTCAGCACTGAGGTTCATATGATAACAGAGACATTGATCTCCTGTGAGTAAAAGGCAAAAACTGATCAATACACACTGATAGCTGGTTCTCTGCTTTTTCCATCATCATCAGGAGGCATCTGATTGGGCCCAGATTGATTTTGCAGCAGGACAATAAGTCAAACATCTGAAGAACTGCAACTTTTCCTTGTGTGAAAAACTGAATATTTGAACTGAACGTCACTTCAAACTGTTCAGTCTCTTAGTCCAACAGGCCCTTAGATGTAGATCAGCCTCTACATCACTGTGGTCTCTACATCACTGAGTCAGTCTGAGACAGAACTGATCCACAGAACTGCTGAGGGAAGGTGTGAACAGGTAACAGGAAGAACTGGATCTGGTTTAGAGACGGCACTGACTGATTTTGTCTGTGACAAACCAGAGTCACACAGTCAGAGAAAAACATCCCGTCACTTCCTTCTACTTCCTCTCCTGAGTCACTGCAGGCAGTAAGAAAACCAGACAGTAACCAGGTCACTAAACCAGGAGTGAAGAAAATGAGAACACAGCAGTGATCAGACCTTTTCCTTCAGCAGCATGAGATCTGACCTCAGGTCAGTCTGTCAGCTCTGTAGGTGAGGATACAGTAAAACCTCATGTAATGATTTAATCCACATCATGTAAAAACCTGCAGGGGGTGGTGTGTCAGTTAATGAACACATGTTTTAGAACTGAGCTGATGAACTAACATTAGAATTAAACAGCTGTATCCAGTAAAATCCATTACATTATATTTTCCAGGATTTCAGAGTTATCAGCAGGATCCCAGAACCTCAGAACTGTGTAGTGGATTTATACTCACTTTTGACCAAGAGTTTCAAAATTTTCTGTGCCAGGATGTCTCCATCTCTGTAGACGGTGCAGGTGTAGACGCCAGTGTCTTTACAGACTGGGTTCTTCAGAATCAGACTGAGGTCTCCAGTTTCCAGCGGGTCTTTCTTCATCTCTGTGCGACCTCTGTAGGAGCTGTGCTTTTTAAATTCATTGTTTAGGCCCTTCCCAAACACGAGGACTGTTTTGCGGTTGGTGCCTGAGAGTCTCCACTTGACTGTGACATCCTCAGTCATGTTAGCTGTGGTTTTAAAGGGCAGCAGGACAGACTCCACCCCCTCTGTCACCGTCACTAAGAAGACAAGGAAGAAGAGGGTTTAGAGACAGAAAACACATTAGTGTCCACTTCTTTCCTGGTCTCCACCTGCAGCTGGGACACAGTTTTCTTTGGACTTTGTGGAGAACTGAAACAGATGCAGTGACTGGACAGATCCAGTGTGACGGACAGAAGCAGAGCAGCAAAGAGACTCCTCAGGTTCAATTTTATCTCAATGGATTTTCCAGGACCTTCTTCCTCTTCATCACTTAGATCACTTTAACACACAGTAAACATAACACATACCTCTGTAGTTTTTATACACAATGACACCAACAGCAGCCAGGAGAACCAGGAGAACCAGGAGAACCAGGGAAGCTGCTAGAACCCAGGGCCAGACAGGAGGTTCTGTAGTCGACACAAATAACTCCACTTTAAAATGACCCAATGTTAAATACATTTGTGATAAATTGAGAAAGTGAGTGATTTGATTAATTTGGTTTTGGACCCAGACGAAGCTCAGACACAAGGTGAGTTAAATTCAAAAGAGTTTATAAAGCACCTTCAGGTTTTCTTATGGTGCTGAAACCAGGAGAGCTGGGTTGAGTCTATCAGAACCCTCAGAACAACGTGAGGAGAATAATGAAAAAAATGTGTACTGTATTAAAACCACAAACTAGACCTATAATGTGGTTGGTAGACGACTTTCAGACTGATCTGATCTTTGAAGAATCTAAGAACTGCTGGCTTTTCACTTACACCCTGTTCCACCAGAACGAGGCTAGAGGTCATCGTACTGCAGCTGACTCACAGGACCAGAGCAGGTCTCTGGAAAAGAACTGACCAACACCAGAGCCAAGAAATGACTGAGAAACACTGTTCTAGACCCAGAACCAGGAGCAGTGGATGAAGGACATTAGACAGCAAAATCTTTTTTCTATTTCCTTTAAATTCTTATATATGTTTATCTTTTATGTTTCTCCTCATTAATGAAGTTTCTGTTTTACTAAACTGAAAAAATCAGTTTATTCTGTACTTACATTTTGCACCTTTGACCAGCTTTTCATCTGTAAAGACCTTTAAATTACAATAACATGCACACAAAATTTAATTGATTGATTGATTGATTTGGGAAACAAGGTGTCAGAAAGACCAGAATGATGGATGTCAAAGGTAAGTACAGACTCAGAAAATGACATGAGTCCAGGAGTCCTGCTAAAGGTTAAAGGTCAGAATCAAAGAATCATAAATTTACAGCAGAAGAACTTGAACACCTCTGGTACCTGAGAAAACACCAACACCAACAAACGAAAAGAGCCAAGGATGCAGCAGATGGAGAGGAGATGGAGTCCAGATTGAAAATTAATTTGGAAACATTAAAATTAAAATTCTCTTTGTGTGTCATGTTTAAAATGAATCTGATTTTTATACTGTGAATAATTTTCAGTGGATTTCAACAGTCAGAACCTTGGTTCATGTAGAACATGAGTAGATCAATCCATGGGTACTCGGATCTCAGAGTCAAAGCTAATGAACCTGGGTTTCTGCTGGTGGACAGTCCTGCCTAAAGACTCCTAAAGCCATCTGTCAATCAGGTTTAAGGTTTTGACAGACCAGGCCAAGCTGAGAACTTCAACCACTAATCATCATGTTTCTTCAGCTCCATTCAGTATCCACAGACCCTTTTTAAACTTTTCCTCAGGCAGCTTTATGATTCCACACAGGAAGCTTGTGAGCAGAACTTTACAATAGAAGAACAGAGACATTTGGTAATTTTTACATTACTGATGACATGTAACAGTTTCTGCTCTTTTGAACTGACCTGTGACCAGCAGCTGTACTTCTGTCCGGCTCAGGTCTTGTCCAGACCTATAGACAGTGCAAAGGTATTTGCCACTGTCTCTGATGGTGGGTTTTCTCAGAGTGAGGCTGAGGTCTCCACTCTGCAGAGCATCAGCCCTCATTGAGGTTCGATTCCTGTAATAGTGGTTCTGGTTTTCAGAGATATCACCGCTCTGATCACGGAGATGAACAGTAGTGTATTTATAGTCCTCACGGCTCCACACCACTGTGGAAACAGAAGTATTGACCTGGCAGGGCAGGAGGACAGACTCCACTCCTTCGTACACCTCTACACAAAAGGCATGATGGGAAACTGAAAGGACACAAACATCCGTCAGAGACGTTGATCATATGTGATGGTGACAGTCATTATTTCAAAGCTGTGAACAGTTTAAGAAATAAACCTTTTTTCCATGGATCCAAACTTTGATCTGATCTGAAATCATGTTTGATCTACATGTAGTGTTTGAGAAGCTGTAAAGTATGTACTGATGGGGGGTTGGGGGCAGGAGGGGCAGCAGAAGACAATGTCTACAGAAAAGGACCATTAGTGACCCATACAATCCCTCCCTGAGTCCTGTCTTTTTAATATCATGAATACACTCACTACTGTGTCCTGTAAGACATAAAATATAAAACGTTTGAAGCACGTCCACAACATAGCAGTGAGACTGTTCACACTGGTTTTAAATTTGTCCGAGGTCATCAGATCAGCTGGGACATACGTTTTCTTTAACACTTCCTGCCTTTTTCTTTAGGTACTTAATGGATCCCACAGTGGGGAAATTGTTTTTTGGACATGTTAGACGGCATTGCGATGGGGGTTTCAGGGTCTTGTCCAAAGACACTTTGTGGCCAGGAGGAACCAGGAACCAAACCACCAATCTTGGGGTTCATGGAGAAGTAGTTTACAATTGAGCCACAGTCACAGTCCAGCTCACTGGTTGTTTATGATGATCAATGAGACACAGCTCTGAAAAAAGGTTTTTAAGAGTTTTCAGACAACAGCACAGAGCTTTAAGCGTCTGATTAAATGTGGTGTTTACTAATTTACACCTGTGATCCTGACAGATATTTCTGTTTTCTTATAAATATCAGACTGAAAATGTTTGAGTAGCTCTGACCCACAACCTCCACCTGGTTAAAACTACAAACCAGAGGGACTCATTTACATTTCAGACCTACACTGTCACTGTTTGAATGCTGTGGACACACTGTGGACAGGTACAATGCAGTGATCTGTGTGTCCAGGTTTTAAGATTCATATATTTACTGTAAACACCAATCAGACAGCTTGTTATGTATGAGATTCTATATCAAGAAAATATAATCTGGAACAAATACAAATTCAAAATTCAGTGCGGTTTATTTAATATTTATATAAGCCAATGCAAAACATTTTCAGAAAAGTTGGAAAACTGTGTTCACTGTAAATATAAGAGACTGTGAACATTTGAAAATTATAAAAACCTGTTTTATGACTTTAAATAGTAGAAATGCTGACAAAGAGAAATTAGGTTGTTTTCAGTGGGTGACAGTGTCGAGTGCAGATGAGTCAGATTAGCACACAGACTCTTTTACTGCTGAGCCACGCTGTTATAAAACCTGCAGAATGTGGTTTGACACTGTGCTGCTGAAATAAGAACTTTTCAGTCTTTACAGTAACAAGCGCTCAACAGACACACACACACACACACACATGTATCCATCCAACCAAAATCTGTCCCTGTCAGATCAACATTCTTGCTACATACTAACATCACCCAAAGAAACACAGCAGCAAACATTAAGAAACATCAGGTAATGTGTTCAAAGCATTTATTGAAATGATTAACATGTCATTTAACATTTCACCTGGACATGGACTGAAATCTCAGTGTCACTGTGTCATAATGTTGTTTAAATAATCAGATCAGAGGGACAAGAGGGTCTTACCCTGCAGGAGGACCAAAACCACCACAAACATCTTCATCTTACAGGAAAAAAACTGTTTAGCTCCATGAAACGTTTCTCCACAAATACAGTTGTTGTGGCTGATGGTTAAAATAAATCAGAGACACAGAGACAGAGACAGCAGGGTTTTCTGTGGGTGTGGGTGAGACGTTTGTCTCCTCCCAGTCAGATGAAAACAGAGAGTTCACAAACTCAGAGCAGACAAAGAACAATGAGCAGTGAAAGGCAGAGACAGGGACCAACATTTACATGTCACTGTCCATCACAGTGAGGGTTTGTTGGTGTGAATAAGAGACAGACAGGATCCTGTATCAATCAGTGAATTCATAAAGGTCAAACATTAAAGACATGGTCATTAACAACATTAATAAGAGAAGGTCATCGAGTAAAACATGGATGATGATTACACAACATCTGGATTAGACAGCTGCTGCGAAACAGCAGTCTTCTGACGTCTGATGGACACCTGAGCATATGTGATGTCCTCAGCACCTGTGAGACAGAGCACAGGTAGAATAAATAAAACACACCTGTGTATAATGCAGGTGTGTGTCAATGTGTGTGTACCTGCAGAGTGTGTCCTCACAGTGGTGTAGACAGTCTGTGACTCACTTTTCTCTGTAAGACAAACACAGATCACACACAGTGAAGTGTGGGCTCAGTTTTTGGTTGATGTACAGTTGATGGAGCTGCTCCACATGTTTCTCCATCATTAATATGTTTTTTACATTCAGTAACTTTCTGTCTCTGTCCCCTGATGTTACAGAATTTCTGAACTTAATTCATCTGCTGAGACGAGTCGCACTGAGCAGCATGTTTGTTATCAGATGATTTAGCTTTTCTTCTGCAGATGAACCCAGTGAACTTTAGACAAAATACAAGTGAACCACTTTATGAATCACAGACCGTTTGAACAAACTGACTTTTGAACTGATCATGTGATAGACAATAACAATACTTGTATCCACTGTAACTGTACACAACACCTCATGCCTCTAAATTTCTATATAATAATATTGTACAGATTATTAAAATATTAAAAACAAAAGGTGCAAATCACTTAGACTGAATCTAATAAAAATCTTAAGACTAAACTTTGACTAAAACTAAACCTAATCTGTTAACAATCAACCTCATCTGTCACATGTTCCACCAGCTGTTTAGTCATTTCCAGTCTGTTGTTGGCCCTGTCCAACTTATTGGAAATGTGTTGCATTACGGTGAGAGCGGGGGTCCCTGTACAGGTCTCCAGTCTGTTTCAGCACCAGCACAGAGAGACAAACATTCACACTCATAATTAATTTAGAGTCACCAGTTAACCTGACATATATGTGTTTGAACTGTGGGAGGAAACCGGAGGAAACCCACACAAGCACAGGGAGAACATGTAAACTCCACACAGAGACGGGATTCAAACCGGGGACCTTCTAGCTGTGAGGTGGCAGCACTAATCAGTCCACCACCGTGCTGTTGTCTTGATAGTAGTTACCATCAAAATCAGGCTTAAAATGATAAAGTCCTCACATTCTTTTATATTTTATTGTCCCAAATCTTCTGGAAACAGGGTTTGTAGTTATCACATAGTCCCTGCACAGCCTGAATGAGGCTGCTGACAGATCAAATCAGAACATTAACCTGCTCTGAGAGGTTTCATACCTGTTTGTTTCCTCCACAGCTGCACAAGTCCAACCAGAACCAGAACCAGGAGAACCAGAGAACACAGAACCGATATGAGTGGGATGACATGAGACGGGAGAGGAGGAGGGGATGTTGGAGTGGAAGGATCTGTAGAAAGAGTGACGTCAGCACCCTGACCTCTGACCCTCAGCCAGCTCTCAGGAGATGATCCAAACCACTTAGTAGAACATGAGTAGAGACCTTCATCAGACTGTTTGACATTAGTGATGGTGTGATTTGGTTTAGTTTCATTTCCAAGACGGCTTCCATTAATGAAGAAATAAGCTGCAGCTCTGTTGACAGTCTTCTTTTTACAGTGCAGAGTGACATCACTTCCTGTCATCACAGGAAGTGCAGGGATCTGCAGAATCAGAGGACCATCTGAACACCAAGACACAAACATCAATACTGTTAATAAATTATCTCTCTGTTGTTTTTATAGAAGTATTTAGTTGTGAAGCCAAATGTTCAGGTTTTCAGTCCCATGTGGTCTGCTAGGTTTGGACTGGGAGGAGGTTCTAGACCTTTGCTGAAGTTCTGTTGGAGGACTGGAATCTATCATCTAGGTTTGGATGTGTTTTAACTTGTGATTACTACGTTCTCAGAGAATCAACTGACACATTTGCCATTGTCCCTTAGTATCTGTCAAACTGATCATGTTTTCATCCAAATACCTCAAATCAGTAAACTGTTCTCACCCACTAAAACTTGAGCATTTCCTGAGCAACTTTCCTCAGACTGGAAAAGCAATTTAAATGAGTGGTGAATTGTTTCTAACAAAGAGGAAAAGATGAATAGAAACACACAAGTCAACTGTCAGACTCCCTTAATACTACGCTGGCTTTTACTTGGATGTGTTCTTTTACATAAACTCAATTATTGTATACAAAACACTAGTCTGTCTGTGTGGTTGTCGGAGGGGGATGGGGGGTTAATGACAGGCCAGATGATCCTGTGACTTCCTGTACCTGTTACAGTGATGTTGACCTCCACATTCCTCTGTCCAGCTTTGTCTTCACACCAGTAAAGTCCAGATTTAAAGAGGAAATGTTTGTCACAGGATGAACCAGTTATGCAGACCAGCTCCTCAGTCTGTCCTCCTCTGGTCCTCTTCACTGTCCATCCATCAACTCTCTGTCCATCTTCAACACAACTCAGAGACACTGACTCTCCACTAAAGAACTGCTGATGGTTTGGACTGATATTCAGAGACACTGCAGGACACACAGACAGAGGGTCAGATGTCCTGAGATTTTTTACAACATTTTCTAGAGACTAATGGGGCCAACAATAGACCTTGTCAAGTTCCACTCCAGTCATCCAGAATCAGAATGTTTCCGACCCCTGGTAACAGTAATGTACCAAAGTTCAGCACTATACGATCTGAGCCGCAGCCCAAACCCAAAGTTCATTAGCTCACCTGCAGAAACAGTTAAAGCAAACAGGAGCAGCAGCACAGACACACCTGGAACAAGAGGACATAGGTCACCAAAGGTCAGAGGTCGCACAGTGACCTCAGTTCTTTCAATACATTATAAATATTTAAAATATAAAGTACATAAATTTGTACTTTGTCATGATGGGTTATGTATAGATGAGGGTGAAAATATATTAACATTTTAAAAACCTGAAGACTTCTGAAGCAAACGATTAACAAACATGTCCTAGTTGCCACTCAAGCAGTATAGGGTTAACCATTCATTTGTCTCAGTTGGATATAAGACACATATTTTAATCATTGAGGCAACATGAAGACAATGGGAAAAAGTAGAAAAATTCTGAGAATTCATGAACAAATGATGGATGAATGGATGAAGGATTGTAGAATCATTAATTCATGTATTATAAAATGTGTATTTTGTGACGGAAACTCTTCCTATGTGAAATAAAATGGTGTCCCCAAGGAAACTGTTTAGGACCATTATTATTTTAAATTTTAACCAGTTATCTTCTTCTTATTGTAAAGAACAGATGTACACACACGTATGTTACATTTACGAGCAATTTATTTCTGTTCTTAATATGCTGAAACCCAAAAACAGTTTATGTGGATCAAACACTAAACATAAACTCGAGCCACAGTTGAATCTAGAACATAGTGAGGAAACCTTCTTGGAGTTGTATTAGAAAGCAGGCTGATCAAAAATACTGTTACAGTCATGAGAAAGAGCAGTTTTGAAGAGATGTGCTAATGTTTTACCAAAAATTTCACAAATGTTCAGTTGTCACTTATTTGCTGTCTATGTGAAATGACCTTTACCCTAAACTGTAAGAGAAGTGCAAACATCATCAGAAGGCTTCAGAAACCTTAGGTTAGATACTGGTATAGGACAGGATGGTGATTTCCTGCTTTGTTTCATAGGAAATACTTCACTGTCTACGCCCCCTAACACCCGCTAACCTCCTGAACCATCAACTTTTACACAGTAGTTACACTAGTCCTGCACTAAGAGGATGTTTTTTACTTCCTGTTTCAAGAACCAATGCAACACAATGAGCAGCTGTGTACAGAATAATGAAAATATGAAATTTTTTGTCATTGGATAACACAAACTTAACAAGTAAAATAACTATTAAAGGGTTTAAAAATCAGTCAATGGCTCCAAACACAATCAGCAGCTGAGTGTGAGTGTGAGTACAGTCTTTGATTACTGTAGTTAGAGATGTACAACCGTTATTCTGAGCAGCATTAATACTTTTATGTAAAAGCATTTTATGTCCCTTTAGACACTGAGGTTTGATGAGGGTTGTTGGGATGTTTCTATCATTGACTTTTAATGTTGCTGATGATTTTTAATGTTTACCTGTAGGGACAGGAAGGAAGAAAAGCCAATAACTAGGTGGTCTAATAAATAAATAAATGTGTTTGACTCACCAAGGAGCAGAGACACTGGTGGAGACTTCATGTTGTCTGGATGATGACTGAACATCTGAACAGCAGAGAGACGACTTTAGATTCACTACTTCCCTGTTGACACACTTAACACGTTGTGGCTTCAGTTCACGTCACCGTGACGCTGTGACAGCTGGTATGAAGGGTGAGTGTGGGCTTTGTGCTTTGATGGATTTAACTGATCCCTAAATGCTCCAATATTTTATTAACAATGAAAACACAAAAAAGTTCAACACAAACACCCACAAGTCCACGATATATACACCCCCAGCCCACCATCTGATAGTTTATGAAGTCAACTTTAGGAAACCTCTGAACATGAGTTCAGCATCTGAACATCCAGTACCTTTTATTTTCTTTCTCCATGTGAGAGATTTCAACTTTTATCTGACCTAATACATTGTAACCAAAATGACACATCTGCATTGCTCAGCACTACACTCTGAACCACAAATAATAACTCTGTCCTCCAACAGTTGTTCCAAACCAGGAAATAAAAGACAGGAATCAGCAGAGGATCAGCTGACCCACAGATGTTGTAAGGTTTCCTCAGCTGTACACAATACACCTACAGTCTATATTTGCCACATGTCTGTTTGTAGCCATGGCTTTATGCACCACCCTGCACTGGAGATCCACAGTGCTTTTGTCTACGGGGGGATTGTACAGGGACCTTCATTTGCCTCTAGGAGAGGACCCTCATGAACATCAGCCAGTGTTGCTCTCTTAGGAACCTTCACAGTTCTGCATAAAAGGCTTTATTTGATACATTTCAAACCCAGGACCTGGTCCAACCCCAAGGACAAAACACCCAGACATAAGCAGAGCACTGTGGTATAACACAATACAATGTGCACGAGGTGGCTGTAGCTCATTTGGTAAGGCAATTGTCCACAGATCACAGGGACAATGGTTCGATCCCCGTTCCTGGCTACATGTAGAAGTGTCCTTGGGCAAGACACTGAACTCTAAGTTGCTCCTGGTGGATCAGGTGAGCACCTTGCATGACATCTACTGCCATTGGTGTGTGATGGGAATCAACATTGTTCAGTGCTTTATAAGTGGCCATTTCTACCCTGGAGAGACTCAATAATCCATCAACTAAACTATTTTTATTAGTTTATAAACAGATGAATGACATCTGACTTGGAGGATTGACTGACAGCTAGAAGGGTCAAACCCCTGACCAACTGTGGCTTTTCTGTGTCGCGTTTGCATGTTCTGCTCTTGTGTGCGTTTCCTCCCAAAGTCCAAAGACGTGTGAAGAGTTGTCTGTCTGTGTGTGTCTCTCTGTTTTGGACCTGAGACAGACTGGAGACCTGTCCAGTGTGGACCCCACATCTTGCCCAATCACAGCTGGGATAGACTCCAGTCCCCAGTGACCCTGAACAGGATAAGAGGTTGAAGATTAAGCATGGATGTTGTTAAAAATATAGATTTTTAAACTGTTACACAAAACTGTATTTCTTGAAGATCATACTCTTCTTATCAGGACATGGCGGCAGGATGTGTCCTCCACAGAAATTGGCAACCATCTCAACTGTTTCCACTCATAAAAAGGCTGAAACCATGACCCATGACCCATTGCTGTCTGTTTCACAAAGCTAAAGTGGTGGCTTGTACTCTCATGTGTATAAAGGAAGAATGTTGACTGGTAGTCAATACTGTAGTCCTGAAGTACATGTATTGATTCCTTGCTGCAAGTAAAACTCTAAAAAACGATTCAATTCAACTTTCAATTCAACTTTATTTATATAGCACCAATTCACAACAAAGTCATCTCAAGGCACATTACAGAATAAAGTCAGGACTATAAAGATGTATTGAGAGAACCCTTTTTACAGAGTTCAGCTGATTGGACAAGTTGTTAAAAATCATCTTTTGCCTTCTCATTTACATTGAGATGTAAATAGTTCTGCATGCAATAACTGAGATTCTAATGTCAAACAGGATTATCTGTAGTATTAATAGCATAAATTGTAAACATCTTATAGAAACCAGTTAAGCTTCAATTGAGCTTATTTTTGGCTTTTTTCAATATTTAGTTTTCTTCAATATTTTATACTATTCTTGTATAAAAGTTTCAACTATTTCAGCAAAAATTGTTCAGACATTTTCAGCTTTGCTTGGAAATTCCTATCAGTCCTGAAGCATTAAAAGAGCTTTTACTTTTGGACATTTTTTTTCTAGTTTGTGTCTACATGGTTTCTCCATCAGGAGGAACAGGTCAGATGCTATAAAACCACCACAGGCTGTGCTTAGTATACATCAGCTGATGTGTTTTCTCTGTTCTGCAAACAACTCAGTCTTACAGGAAATCTTGTCTGTCACCTAAACATGCAGAGTTATTCTGGTCTAAACGAGTCATTTGTTTGTCTGCTGCATGTGTCAAGTTTCCATGATCACTAATGTCTTTACTCAGTTTCTGTACATTCTTTTAAAAATTGTTACAAACACAGAAACAGTTTAGTCTTAACCCAAGAAACAACAAATGTCCTAAATGTTGGAGTTGTGTGATTTCCTGAACAATCCAACATGTATCAATCAGTTCCAGCTCCTCACAGCACGATCACATGTTTCAGATGTTCTTTATTCTACAGACAGTTTGCATTAGTCCCACAGTGTTACTGGAGAGTTTAATGTCCCGTAACTATCACTGAACATGAGAAACATGAATCTGAGATGAGTCCCCTCACTCAGTCCAAACTGTCAGTGAGCAGTATCTTCCTCCATCTGCTGGTTTCTGTCTGTACTGCTCCTCTACTGCTCTGATGGTGCTAAGACCATCAGAAGACCAAGGTAAAAACATCACAGTGACACTGGTTTGAGTCAAACTACAAAAATGCTGCAGAGCTGCCATGTAAGGCACAAGTCTGCCCCACAAGGGGCAACGTGGGGCTCAGATTCAATTCAGTTCAATTCAATTCAGCTTTATTTATATAGTGCCAATTCACAACCAAGTCACCTCAGGGCACTTTACAGAATAAAGTCAAGACTATAAAGATGTATAAAGAGAACCCAACAATTCCCCCTTGAACAAGCCATAGGCAACAGTGGAGAGGAAAAACTCCCTTTAACGGAAGAAACCTCCAGCAGAACCAGGCTCAGGGTGGACGACCATCTGCCTCGACCGGTTGGGGTGAGTGGAAAGTGAAGAGAGAAAAGAACAGAGCAACAAAAAGCAACAACAAAACATCAGCAGGTTGGTAGGACCAGTAGCTGCACGCTGGAAGACACACAGCTTCAAAGCCGGGGGACACCTGCAGAAAGGGACAGAGGGAGGACAGAGAAGGACAAAGACAACTATGGGGGAAAACACACAGAGTTAATGACATACAGTGGTGACAATTGTGGGGTGAGAGGAGAGATGGTCAAGAGGAGGAAAGGAGCTCAGTGCATACATGCAAGGGGTGGTTTCTCCTGGATAAAGGTGGTGGTAGGTGATCCTGTGGATGGTGTGGTCTCTTTCCAGCAGGTTTAAGCAGCCTATAACCTTTTTCTTGTAGTTGCTGGTGTTATCTGTTTTTAGCTTCTCATATGTTTGATGGTCGTCTAAGTGTGTGGTGAATTTATTGAGTTAATCCTCAGTGTTCAGGACAACTGTCCATCTTCCTTTGTCAGCAGGCAGAATGTTGATGTTCTCATCCCTGCTGAGAGCTGACAGGGCCATTGGGTGGTGGTGGTTTAGTATTGGTTAATGCTGCAGAGACTTTCAACCAGAGTTTTTCTGCCTCTGCAACTGGCAGATTATTGTTTCGGATTCTGTTGCTATAATAAAGTCCACAACTGGAACCTGTTTGGGGGTAATTGCAAAATTTAGGCCCTGGCCAAGACCTTCCTCTCTGGCTGGTTGAGTTTCCTGTCTGAGAGGTTCTCACCTTTCTTACTACTGGTGCCCTGCTTCACTGTCTGTTTGCAGGAGAGAAGAATGTCAAACTCCTTGATTTGTCTCTCTTTCCCTTTGTGGTGTTTGGCCTGTTGTGTATTGTGGACAAAATGTGTGACTCTGTCCAAAACTAAGTCAGGCAGGATGTAGACACTGTTTAGCTGCTACCCACCAAACCACATGATATTCTGACATGCAGAGTTTTCATGGCCTTACTTTCGATCAGGTTTCTTCAAGCTTTATAAACTCAGGTTTCTATCTCAAATAGGCTCACGTCACAATAAATTGTGAAAGTAGCTTAGAGGTAAAAGTAATGTCAACAGATTGTATGAGGTTTTCAAATAAGAACACACTGTACATCTAAAGTCAACAAATGATCAAAATGATTCCACTTACAATGTCTGGTGTCTATAGCTGCTTTGTACTGCAGAAAAAGCTTCTCTGTCAGTTCAGTGTTTGCTCAACCAGATCATGTTTTCACAAAGTTTATTCAAAGAAGACGCCTGTTTCCTCAGAGTTGACAAAAACACAGAAATAGCTTTGTGTGATTCTACAATCACAGGAGAGACTAATATGGAGTTGGACGGCTGGAAGTTTAAGATTTTCACAGCAGTCTGTAAGCAAATCAGCCACAACATTAAAACCATTGGGTGATTTAAGTAACTAAACAACAAAAGAAGCTCACTGTCATTTATAGCAATTTCTGAGAGCAGTCGTGTGGGAAACTGGACAGTGGAAATTTAAATTAGACATATTACAAGACACCTGAGTGTAATTTCTGACATGCCAGAAATCCAACCAATCATCTGGGAGTAGGATCACTCGTTGTTCAGGTGGCTGCAGGACCCTGCTCACACTGCACATCACAAGACAACCAGTCAGGCCACAATTCTGTGGACTGGGGCTAAACAGTGACCTGTGTCCTCCTGTCCCAGGTGTGTCTGTGCTGCTGCTGTGTGGACTCACTGTTTGTGCAGGTGAAAACAAGCACTGACAGGACTTTGACACTTCATATCTCAGCAGAAATAACAACTTTCTCCATGCAGGGTCCCATTTGTGAAACATAACAGACATAAAATTATGTTTTCCTCTGTGTGTCCCCAACTGTCTCTGAACGTCAGTCCAAACCTTCAGCAGTTCTTCAATGGAGACTCAGTGTCTCTGAGTTGTGTTGAAGATGGACAGACAGTTGATGGATGGACAGTGAAGAGGACCAGACTGAGGAGTGTGGATCTGATCATCAGGACTTTCGTACTGTTTAATGTTTCCTCCTGTGTTCTTGATGTGTTGTCCTCATACTCTGGACATTACTGGTGTAAAACCAGTTCAGGACAGAGGACAGACCAGATCAACATCAGTGTAGCTCGTAAATGTTTGTTTCTGTAATAATGCTGCTGGTATGTTCACTGTAACTTCTGGAAGCAGTAACTCTGTCTCTGTATGTCTCTGTCTGTGTTGACACAACCACCTCATCTGCTACCTCTCCTATATCTGATATTCCCTTTTCTCCTCCTCCTCCTCCCTCCTTCATCCCAGTTGTTGCAGCTCTGGGTTCTCTGGTTCTGCTGATTGTGGTTCTGGTTCTTAACCTGATTTTTATTGTAATTGTTAAATTGGAGACTTATTGCTGCCTGGCTCCACTTCACAATATTATCAGTCCTGTTAGTTCCTTCTGTGTCGATTCACTGTATGAAAACATGCAAAAGGTAAAAACGTCCACAAATCGGTCTGATGTCGTGAGAACCCTGTTAAGACAGAAGCAAACAGAACAAGAAACTCTGACCTGACATGTGAACAATGAGCAGCAGCTTCATATCAGACCTCAGACACAGTGATATCTAGTGGTTTTTACAGGACACAGCAGCCAGTTTACACAAACCACAGTTTATCCTTGAGTTTAAGGACACAGAGTAAATGGTAAATGTTCTGCACTTATATAGAGCTTTTCTACCTATCAAAGCGCTTTACACTGCTTCTTATTCACCCATTCACACTCACAATCACACACACATTCATACACCGATGGGGGAGCTGCTATGCAGCTGGCCAACACTCACCAGGAGCAACTAAGTTGGGGTTCAGTGTCTTGCTCAAGGACACTTCGACATGTGACCGGTGGAGCTGGGGATTGAACTAACAACTGTGAGATTGGTGGACAACCGCTCTACCTTCCTGCACCACAGTCACCCCAGAAACAGAGGTTTCAGAGAACAACTCACAAGCTCTATCAGTGACATCCTCAAGACAGAACCTGTAGACCTCTGAGAAGCCCCCTCCTCACCCTCAGATAAACTCTACACAGACACAGATACACACACACACACACACACACAGGCTGCATTCAGGATCAAACATACTCTTCCACAATTGAAACATGTTACAATAGAATTCATTGATCCCAGCCTGACGCTCTACCCACTGATCCACCAGGCCACATGAATCATGCAGCTGCCTTCATACAAAGACCTGTTCTGTAATTTGGCCTGTAGCACTTTGTGTAAATGTACATTTATAAATGTTTACTGCAGCAGCACAAAGACAAGTACAGACAATTGAAAAACAAAGTATATTATAAGGACAGTAATGTCCAGTAAACCATAAAAGAAAAAAGTTTACTGTATAAGTTTACTGTATAAAATACACTGTAACCATGATATACATATATAGTATGTACTATACACATATGTAAATAAAGTAGTTATTTAAGGTGACTGATGGTGTAGAGTTCAGTAATCACAGTGTACTGATGTGTTGGTTCTGGTCCACAGGTGGTGTTGTACAGTCTGGGTCTGTAGAGGTTTGGGGTTTATCACATGATGTTTTATGGATTCAGCTGTAAATAAGTGGACACCTACGTGTGATTTACCTGTTTGTTTGCCTTTGTGACTGGTGGTTTTAATTTTCATCCATCACATCTTTGTCTGCTTCACAGGTGCGGATGAGGTCACCTAAGGTCAGGTGGTCATCAGAATTCAGAAGACTGGTAACCATGACAACACAGTGACCTTTCCTCAGTAAATAACATAAATACATCAGACACAGTTACATTATTGTGTTGTTTACATTTCAGAGCAGCCACATGACCCTGGTGTTGTGTGCTCATCAGCTCATCAAGGCTCGTATCTACACGTGAAGACTGAAGAAAGGGGGACCATGTCCAACGTCTCCTTAAGATACAGATTCTCCCTGTAATACTGCTGCTCACAGCTTCTTCAAACAGTTTTATCACTGGTTCTGTGGTGTGATGATTACTGCAGCAGGTTAACTGTGGTGTGTCCTCCTCAGGAACCATCACATGACACACAGACAAAACCCAACCTGTAACCTGGACAGTCAGTCCCACGACCTGTTTAAACGTCATCATCCCTCCCAGGGACTGCACTTCCTGAGCACGGACCTGAGCTGGTGATGCTCAGCTGTGTTGCCTCTGACTAAGGTCAAAAGTCATAGACAGGACTAACATGTAAAGAAGAGTCCATGTTAAAGTACATGGGTTTATCATTGATGAGGAACATTGTGTAGTGTTGCAGTGATGTGTGTGGGTTGTTGGATCCAGAGTGTGACTGAGTGTGTGATAAATATTTCATTAATAAGTTAATTTGACCATAAACTGGTTTGATGTCTCATTGTTGAAGACATGGCCACAGAGTTAGAGCTGTAGAAAGACAAACATTTATTTTATTCTTCATGCAGATCAGGTCCATGTACATGGTTATTTACAGCAACGCTCTGTTTACAGTTAAAATCAGAAAGAGGGGGGGAGGGGGGCAAACACAGGACAGGAAGTAAACAGTGTGAAAACACACAGGAACAGTTATAAGAAATAAAAATATAAAGGGCTGGAGTGTCGAGGAAAAAGAGATGAGCTATGACAAGACAGTTTGTCACTGAGGGTTTATAAAGACACACCAGGGTCTCTGATGTCCCTCAGACAGTGAGGACTGGCCTCCTCAATGATAACACAGGGATGAGTGAAGGGGCTTAGGGTGAACACAGAGACACTTTGGTGTAAAATGTCTTCAGTGATCCTCTGTCTACAGCTCAGGGGGACATTATGAGCTGCAGGTCACTAACACAGTATCTACAGTCACTGCATCAGTCCACACACAATATTCCACTGTGACCAAGTGAAAACAGGCTGTTGGACTTTTGTTTGATAGAAACTGTGTCAGAAAAGTCAAGTAGAAGCTTTTTTTTACTTTTCCTTCAGTTGTCAGATTTAAGAACAACATGTAAATATCACAGTGTTAATTAAAGACATCCCCTCAAAGTATCAATGGACAATATACTTAAACTGTGGACATGTGTTTTCTTTATTAAAGGGTGTCGTCATACAGCCTCTTCTTGTCTTCATCCATTTTCTTTCTGTTCCAAAGTCAGATCAGATAAATAATCAAAGTGATGGATCAGCCATCAGTGGACCAGACCAGTTCCTGAGGAGACAGAGAAAAACAAAGTGATGGTCAAACACAGACTCAGCACTGAGGTTCATATGATAACAGAGACATTGATCTCCTGTGAGTAAAAGGCAAAAACTGATCAATACACACTGATAGCTGGTTCTCTGCTTTTTCCATCATCATCAGGAGGCATCTGATTGGGCCCAGATTGATTTTGCAGCAGGACAATAAGTCAAACATCTGAAGAACTGCAGCTCTCACCTTTGTTTAAATTTCACATTTTCTTCCTTGTGTGAAAAACTGAATTTGTGAACTGAACGTCACATCTGACCCTTTCACTTCAAACTCTTCAGTCTCTTAGTCCAACAACAGGCCCTTAGATGTAGATCAGCCTCTACATCACTGTGGTCTCTATATTACTGAGTCAGTCTTAGACAGAACTGCTGAGGGAAGGTGTGAACAGGTAACAGGGAGAACTGGATCTGGTTTAGAGTCAGCACTGACTGATTTTGTCTGTGTTAAACCAGAGTGACACAGTCAGAGAAAAACATCCCGTCACTTCCTTCTACTTCCTCTCCTGGGTCACTGCAGGCAGTAAGAAAACCAGACAGTAACCAAGTCACTAAACCAGGAGTGAAGAAAATGAGAACACAGCAGTGATCAGACCTTTTCCTTCAGCAGCATGAGATCTGACCTCAGGTCAGTCTGTCAGGTCTGTAGGTGAGGATACAGTAAAACCTCATGTAATGATTTAATCCACATCATGTAAAAACCTGCAGGGGGTGGTGTGTCAGTTAATGAACACATGTTTTAGAACTGAGCTGATGAACTAACATTAGAATTAAACTTCTGTATCCAGCAAAATCCATTGCATTATATTTTCCAGGATTTCAGAGTTATCAGCAGGATCCCAGAACCTCAGAACTGTGTAGTGGATTTATACTCACTTTTGACCAAGAGTTTCAAAGTTTTCTGTGCCAGGATGTCTACATCTCTGTAGACGATGCAGGTGTAGACGCCAGTGTCTTTACAGACTGGGTTCTTCAGGATCAGACTGAGGTCTCCAGTTTCCAGCGGGTCTTTCTTCATCTCTGTGCGACCTCTGTAGGAGCTGTGCTTTTTAAATTCATTGTTTAGGCCCTTCCCAAACACGAGGACTGTTTTGTGGTTGGTGCCTGAGAGTCTCCACTTGACTGTGACATCCCCAGCCAGGTTAGCTGTAGTTTTAAAGGGCAGCAGGACAGACTCCACCCCCTCTGTCACCATCACTGAGAAGACAAGGAAGAAGAGGGTTTAGAGACAGAAAACACATTAGTCTCCACTTCTCTCCTGGTCTCCACCTGCAGCTGGGACACTGTTTTCTTTGGAGTTTGTGGGGAACTGAACCTGGTCTCTGTCAGTTTAAAAGAGGTAAGAGAGACACTTGAGGTTCAGTTTTATCTCACTGGATTCGGTGAGATCACTCTGCTGATGCAGTTAATCTGAACTCAAGTGATCTAATGGAATAAGGCCAACTCAACCAGATCACTTTAACACACAGTAAACATAACACATACCTATGTAGTTTTTATACACGATGACACCAACAGCAGCCAGTAGAACCAGGAAAACCAGGAGAACCAGGGAAGCTGCTAGAACCCAGGGCCAGACAGGAGGTTCTGTTGTCGACACAAATAACTCCAGTTTAAAATGACCCAATGTTAAATACATTTCTGATAAATTGAGAAAGTAAGTGATTTGTCCTCTGACCCGAGTCTGCTGAAGAGGTTTCTTTTAATTATTGTGTGATAAATTTGGTTTTGGACCCAGAAGAAGCTCAGACACAACGTGGGTTAAATTCAAAAGAGTTTATAAAGCACCATCAGGTTTTCTTATGGTGCTGGAACCAGGAGGGCTGGATTGAGTCTATCAGAACCCTCAGAACAACGTGAGGAGAATAATGAAGAAAATGTGTACTGCATTAAAACCACAAACTAGACCTTTAATGTGGTTGGTAGACGACTTTCAGACTGATCTGATCTTTGAAGAATCTAAGAATTGCTGGCTTTTCACTTACACCCTGTTCCACCAGAACGAGGCTACAGATCATCGTACTGCAGCTGACTCACAGGACCAGAGCAGGTCTCTGGAAAAGAACTGACCAACACCAGAGCCAAGAAATGACTGAGAAACACTGTTCTAGACCCAGAACCAGGAGCAGTTGATGAAGGTCATTAGAAAGCAAAATCTTTTTTATATTTACTTTAAATTCTTATATATGTTTATTTTTTATGTTTTTCCTCATTAATGAAGTTTAATCGGTTCTGTTTCTGTTTTACTACCCTGAAAGTTCAGTTTATTCTGTACTTACATTTTGTACAGCTTTGACAAGCTTTTCAATCATCTGTGAAACCCTCTAAATTACATTAACCTGCACACAAAGTTGAATTGATTGATTGATTTGGGAAAAAAGGTGTCAAAAAGACCAGTATGATGGATGTCAAAGGTAAGTACAGACTCAGAAAATTATGTCCAGGAGGCCTGCTAAAGGTTAAAGGTCAGAATCAGAGCCAGTCCAAAGGAAGAATCATACATTTACAGCAAAAGAACCTGAAAACCTCTGGTACCTGAGAAAACACCAACAAGGATGCAGCAGATGGAGAGGAGATGGAATTAATTTGAAAATATTAAAGAAACATAAAGCATATCCTGAATCAAACTGTGTTTTCTGGTAAAGAGTTAATTAAATTCTGGATAAAAATGATAAAAATTCTCTTTGTCTGTCATGTTTAAAATGAATCTGATTTTCATACTGTGAATAATTTTCAGTGGATTTCAACAGTCAGAACCTTGGTTCATGTAGAACATGAGTAGATCAATCCATGGGTACTCGGATCTCAGAGTCAAAGCTAAGGAACCTGGGTTTCTGCTGGTGGACAGTCCTGCCTAAAGACTCCTAAAGCCATCTGTCAATCAGGTTTAGGGTTTTGACAGACCAGGCCAAGCTGAGAACTTCAACCACTCATCATCATGTTTCTTCTGCTCCATTCAGCATCCACAGACCCTTTTTAAACTTTTCCTCAGGCAGCTTTATGATTCCTCACAGGAAGCTTGTGAGCAGAACTTTACAATAGAAGAACAGAAACATTTGGTAATTTCTACATTACTGATGACATGTAACAGTTTCTGCTCTTTTGAACTGACCTGTGACCAGCAGCTGTACTCCTGTCTGGATCTGGTCTTGTCCAAACTTACGGACAGTGCAAAGGTATTTGCCACTGTCTCTGATGGTGGGTTTTCTCAGAGTAAGGCTGAGGTCTCCAGTCTGCAGAGCATCAACCCTCATCGAGGTTCGGCTCCAGTAATAATGGTTCTGGTCTTCATAGATATCACTGCTCTCATCACGGAGATGAACAGTGAAGTCTGGGAGGTCCTCACGGCTCCAAACCACTGTGGAAACAGAAGTATTGACCTGGCAGGGCAGGAGGACAGACTCCACTCCTTCATACACCTCTACACCCAAGGCATGCTGGGAAACTGAAAGGACACAATTATCCATCAGAGACATTGTTCATATGTGATGGTGACAGTCATTATTTCAAAGCTGTGAACAGTTAGAATTTAAGAAACAAACCTTTTTTCCATGGATCCAAACTGATCTGAAATCATGTTTGATCTACATGTAGTGTTTGAGAAGCTGTAAAGTATGTACTGATGGGGGGTTGGGGGCAGGAGGGGCAGCAGAAGACAATGTCTACAGAAAAGGACCACTAGTGACCCATACAATCCCTCCCTGACTCCTGTCTTTTTAATATCATGAATACACTCACTACTGTGTCCTGTAAGACATAAAATATAAAACGTTTGAGGCACGTCCAAAAACACATCAGTGAGACTTTTCACTCTGGTTTTAAATGTGTCACAGGTCATCAGATCAGCTGGGACATAAGTTTTCTTTAGCACTTCCTGCATTTTTCTTTAGCTGCTTAATGGATCCCACCATGGGGAAATTGCTTTTTGGACATGTTAGATGGCATTGTGATGGGGGTTTCAGGGTCTTATCCAAAGACACTTTGTGGCCAGGAGGAACCAGGAACCAAACCACCAATCTTGAGGTTCATGGAGAACCAGTCTAACAACTGAGCCACAGTCACAGTCCAGCTCACTGGTTGTTTAACTTGTGATCTGATCATCTGACACACATTTTAAAATCATTAAGGAGAGAATGGGAGACACAGCTCTGAAAAAAAGTTTTTAAGAGTTTTCAGACAACAACACAGAGCTTTAAGCATCTAAGTAAATGTGGTGTTTACTAATTTACACCTGTGATCCTGACAGATCTTTCTGGATTCTTATAAATATCAGACTGATAATGTTTGAGTAGCTCTGACCCACAGCCTCCACCTGGTTAAAACTACAAACCAGAGGGACTCATTTCAATTTCAGACCTACACTGTGACTGTTTGAATGTGGACACACTGTGGACAAGTACAATGCAGTGATCTGTGGGTCCAGGTTTTAAGATTCATATATTTACTGTAAACACCAATCAGACAGCTTGTTATGTATGATATTCTATATGAAGAAAATTAAATCTGGAACAAATTAATTCGAATGCCAGTGCAGTTTAAATAGTATTTAAATAAGCAAATGCAAAACATTTTCAAAAAAGTTTGAAAATTGTGCTCATTTGAAAATGATTTAAAACCTGTTTTTTGACTTTAAATAATAGAAATGTTGAAAAAGAGAAATTAGGTTGATTTCAGTGGGTGACAGTGTGGAGTGCAGATGAGTCAGATTATCACCCAGACTCTTTTACTGCTGAGCCACGCTGTTATAAAACCTGCAGAATGTGACACTGTGTTGCTGAAATGAGAACATTTCTGTAAGCGATATCACTTTAGTTTAAATGATCAGCTGTCAGAAATAAAAGTAGGTGTGAGCAATGACGTCAGGGTGAGAGCAGGTTTAAAACACTCAGTAAGTGACACAAGGTCTCCTCTGTAGTTACAGTACTATGAAGTCCAGAGCTTGTCAAGTCATCCTACAGTGACAGATCTTTTGTGTTAAATGGGTCTGTTATTCCTAAATGTCACAATGGAGCAGTGTAGGTGAAGCACTGCAGGACCAGCAGAGAGTCTCTACACAAAGTGGATCAGTGTGAACCAAACCACACAGCTGAACAAACTCCAGGCAGAAGGCAGGAGTACGGATTATTAGAGCATCACAGTGAGCGAGTACAACAAAAGACAGAGCTGGAAGTGGAGGTTAGCTCATGACCTAATGACCCCCAGTCTTTACAGTAACAGACTCTCAAGACACACACACATGTATCTCTGTATTAACCATCCAACCAAAATCTGTCCCTGTCAGATCAACATTCTTGCTACATACTAACATCACAAAAAGAAACACAGCAGCAAACATTAAGAAACATCAGGTAATTTGTTCAAAGCATTTATTAAAATGATGAGCATGTAACTTAACAGTTCACCTGGACATGGACTGAAATCTCAGTGTCACTGTGTCATAATGTTGTTTAAATAATCAGATCAGAGGGACAAGAGGGTCTTACCCTGCAGGAGGACCAAAACCACCACAAACATCTTCATCTTACAGGAAAAAAACTGTTTAGCTCCATGAAACGTTTCTCCACAAATACAGTTGTTGTGGCTGATGGTTAAAATAAATCAGAGACACAGAGACAGAGACAGCAGGGTTTTCTGTGGGTGTGGGTGAGACGTTTGTCTCCTCCCAGTCAGATGAAAACAGAGAGTTCACAAACTCAGAGCAGACAAAGAACAATGAGCAGTGAAAGGCAGAGACAGGGACCAACATTTACATGTCACTGTCCATCACAGTGAGGGTTTGTTGGTGTGAATAAGAGACAGACAGGATCCTGTATCAATCAGTGAATTCATAAAGGTCAAACATTAAAGACATGGTCATTAACAACATTAATAAGAGAAGGTCATCGAGTAAAACAGGGATGATGATTACACAACATCTGGATTAGACAGCTGCTACGAAACAGCAGTCTTCTGACGTCTGATGGACACCTGAGCATATGTGATGTCCCCAGCACCTGTGACACAGAGCACAAGTAGAATGAATAAAACACACCTGTGTATAATGCAGGTGTGTGTCAATGTGTGTGTACCTGCAGAGTGTGTCCTCACAGTCTGTGACTCACTTTTCTCTGTAAGACAAACACAGATCACACACAGTGAAGTGTGGGCTCAGTTTGATCAGCAGGACTCAGCACATCATCACTGTTATTGTGATGAAAAATATTTGTTAAACACCATTTTTAATGACAAGTGGAAACCAGGATTATATAGTTACATGTTCCATCAACAAAAACTAAAGGATAATGAGAAAAAGCATCAAACAGAGAAATTGTCCTAATGCAAAGTGTCACTCATTGACTGCAGCTCTTCATCAGTGAAACAGCTTCCTCCTCTTCCTCTGGTTGATGTAGAGTTGATGGAGCTGCTCCACATGTTTCTCCATCATTAATATGTTTTTTACATTCAGTAACTTTCTGTCTCTGTCCCCTGATGTTACTGAGTTTCTGAACTTAATTCATCTGCTGAGAATGAGACGAGTCGCACTGAGCAGCATGTTTGTTATCAGATGATTTAGCTTTTCTTCTGCAGATGAACCCAGTGAACTTTAGACAAAATACAAGTGAACCACTTTATGAATCACAGACCGTTTGAACAAACTGACTTTAGAACTGATCATGTGACAGACAATAACAATACCTGTATCCACTGTAACTGTACACAGCACCTCATGCCTCTAAATTTCTATATAGTGATATTGTACAGATTATTAACATATTAAAAACAAAAGGTGCAAATCACTGTTTCCAGAAAATTGTCCCAAATCTTCTGGAACCAGGGTTTGTAGTTATCACTTAGTCCCTGCACAGCCTGAATGAGGCTGTTGACAGATCAGTTCAGAACATTAACCTGCTCTGAGAGGTTTCATACCTGTTTGTTTCTTCCACAGCTGCACCAACCTGCAAGTCCAACCAGAACTGGAACCAGGAGAATCAGAGAACACCGAACCGCTATGAGTGGGGTTACATGAGACGGGAGAGGAGGAGGGGATGTTGGAGTGGAAGTATGTGTAGTAAGAATGACGTCAGCGCCCTGACCTCTGACCCTCAGCCAGCTCTCAGGAGATGATCCAAACTCCTTAGTAGCACATGAGTAGAGACCTTCATCAGACTGTTGGACATTAGTGATGGTGTGATTTGGTTTAGTTTCATTTCCAAGACGGCTTCCATTAATGAAGAAATAAGCTGCAGCTCTGTTGACAGTTTTCTTTTTACAGTGCAGAGTGACATCACTTCCTGTCATCACAGGAAGTGCAGGGATCTGCAGAATCAGAGGACCATCTGAACACAAAGACACAAACATCAATACTGGGATTAAATTCTCTCTCTGTTGTTTTTATAGGAGTATTTAGTTGTGAATCCAAATGTTCAGGTTTTCAGTCCCAGGGGGGACAGCATCATCTGGCCTGTCATGCCAGATGATGCTGTGACTTCCTGTACCTGTTACAGTGATGTTGACCTCCACACTCCTCTGTCCAGCTCTGTCTTCACACCAGTAAACTCCAGGTTTAGAGATGAAATTTTTGTCACAGGATGAACCGGTTCTGCAGACCAGCTCCTCAGTCTGTCCTCCTCTGGTCCTCTTCACTGTCCATCCATCAACTCTCTGTCCATCTTCAACACAACTCAGAGACACTGACTCTCCACTAAAGAACTGCTGACGGCTTGGACTGATATTCAGAGACACTGCAGGACACACAGACATACACAGGGACACACAGACAGCGGGTCAGACATTCCTGAGATTTTTTACAACATTCTCTAGAGACTAATGGAGACAACAGTAGACCATGTCAGGTTCCACTCCAGTCATCCAGAATCAGAATTCAATACTAATTTTAATACATTTTCAGCATTGAGTGGCAGAATGGACGACTGCTCCACCATCTGAGCCACAGTCCAAACCCAAAGTTCATTAGCTCACCTGCAGAAGCAGCTAAAGCAGGCAGGAGCAGCAGCACAGACACACCTGGAACAAGAGGACATAGGTCACCAAAGGTCAGAGGTCACACAGTGACCTCAGTTCTTTTAATACATTTTAAAATATTTCTAAAAATACATTTTTACTTTGTCATGATGGGTTGTTATGTATAGATTAGGGTGAAAATATATTAACATTTTAATAAACTGAAGACTTCTGAAGCAAACGATTAACAAACATGTTCTAGTTGCCACTCAAGCAGTTTCTCTGTATCTCTGTGATGGTGTTTTTTTATAACTTAACTACAGCTAAGGTCACCTACTGCTTTCCTCTTGGTACCATCATGTATTGGATGGTGCCAAGTATCCAAGTTGCAGCATAGGAGTATAGGGTTAACCATTCATCTGTCTCAGTTGGATATAAGACACATATTTTAATCATTGAGGCAAAGTGAAGACAATGGGAAAAAGTAGAAAAACAAATGATGGATGAAGGATTGTAGAATCATTCATTCAGCATTATAACTTGTACAAAGTGTATTTTATAATGGAAACTCTTCCTATGTTAAATAATGTTGTGTCCCCAAGGAAACTGTTTAGGACCATTATTATTTTAAATTTTAACCAGTTATCTTCTTCTTATTGTAAAGAACAGATGTACACACACGTATGTTACATTTATGAGCAATTTATTTCTTTTCTTAATCTGCTGAAACCCAAAAGCAGTTTATGTGGATCAAACACTAAACATAAACTCGAGCCACAGTTGAATCTAGAACATAGTGAAGAAACCTTCTTAGAGTTGTATTAGAAAGCAGGCTGATCAAAAATACTGTTACAGTCATGAGAAAGAGCAGTTTTGAAGAGATGTGCTAATGTTTTACCAAAAATTTCACAAATGTTCAGTTGTCACTTATTTGCTGTCTGTGTGAAGTGACCTTTACCCTAAGAGAAGTGCAAACATCATCAGAAGGCTTCAGAAACCTTAGGTTAGATACTGGTATAGGACAGGATGGTGATTTCCTGCTTTGTTTCATAGGAAATACTTCACTGTCTACGCCCCCTAACACCCGCTAACCTCCTGAACCATCAACTTTTACACTGTAGTTACACTAGTCCTGCACTAAGAGGATGTTTTTTACTTCCTGTTTCAAGAACCAATGCAACACAATGAGCAGCTGTGTACAGAATAATGAAAATATGAAATTTTTTGTTTCTATCATTGACTTTTAATGTTGCTGATGATTTTTAATGTTTACCTGTAGGGACAGGAAGGAAGAAGAGCCAATAACTAGGTGGTCTAATAAATAAATAAATGTGTTTGACTCACCGAGGAGCAGAGACACTGGTGGAGACTTCATGTTGTCTGGATGATGACTGAACATCTGAACAGCAGAGAGACGACTTTAGATTCACTACTTCCCTGTTGACACACTTAACACGTTGTGGCTTCAGTTCACGTCACCGTGACGCTGTGACGACTGGTATGAAGGGTGAGTGTGGGCTTTGTGCTTTGATGGATTTAACTGATCCCTAAATGCTCCAATATTTTATTAACAATGAAAACACAAAAAAAATAAACACAAACACCCACAAGTCCACGATATATACACCCCCGACCCACCATCTGATAGTTTATGAAGTCAACTTTAGGAAACCTCTGAACATGAGTTCAGCATCTGAACATCCAGTACCTTTTATTTTCTTTCTCCATGTGAGAGATTTCAACTTTTATCTGACCTAATACATTGTAACCAAAATGACACATCTGCATTGCTCAGCACTACACTCTGGACCAAAAATAATAACTCTGTCCTCCAACAGTTGTTCCAAACCAGGAAATAAAAGACAGGAATCAGCAGAGGATCAGCTGACCAACAGATGTTGTAAGGTTTCCTCAGCTGTACACAATACACCTACAGTCTATATTTGCCACATGTCTGTTTGTAGCCATGGCTTTATGCACCACCCTGCACTGGAGATCCACAGTGCTTTTGTCTACGGGGGGATTGTACAGGGACCTTCATTTGCCTCTAGGAGAGGACCCTCATGAACATCAGCCAGTGTTGCTCTCTTAGGAACCTTCACAGTTACTGCATAAAAGGCTTTATTTGATACATTTCAAACCCAGGACCTGGTCCAACCCCAAGGACAAACCACCCAGACATAAGTAGAGTACTGTGGTATAATACAATACAATGTGCACGAGGTGGCTGTAGCTCATTTGTTAAGGCAGTTGTCCACAAACCACAGGGACAATGGTTCGATCCCCGTTCCTGGCTACATGTAGAAGTGTCCTTGGGCAAGACACTGAACTCCAAGTTGCTCCTGGTGGATCAGGTGAGCACCTTGCATGACATCCACTGCCATTAGTGTGTGATGGGAATCAACATTGTAAAGCACTTTGAATAAAAGCGCTTTATAAGTGGCCATTTCTACCCTGGAGAGACTCAATAATCCATCAACTAAACTATTTTTATTAGTTTATAAACAGATGAATGACATCTGCCTTTGGAGGATTGACTGACAGCTAGAAGGTTCAAATCCCTGACCAACTGTGGCTTTTCTGTGTCGCGTTTGCATGTTCTGCTTTTACTTGTGTGCGTTTCCTCCCAAAGTCCAAAGACGTGTGAAGAGTTGTCTGACGTGTGTGTCTCTCTGTTTTGGACCCGAGACAGACTGGAGACCTGTCCAGTGTGGACCCCACATCTTGCCCAATTACAGCTGGGATAGACTCCAGTCCCCAGTGACCCTGAACAGGATAAGAGGTTGAAGATTAAGCATGGATGTTGTTAGAAATATATATTTTTAAACTGTTACACAAAACTGTATTTCTTGAAGATCATACTCTTCTTTTTAGGACATGAAGGCAGGATGTGTCCTCCACAGAAATTGGCAACCATCTCAACTGTTTCCACTCATAAAAAGACACAAGACTGAAATAGCCTTGTCCTGACCCATGACCCATTGCTGTCTGTTTCACAAAGCTAAAGTGGTGGCTTGTACTCTCATGTGTATAAAGGAAGAATGTTGACTGGTAGTCAATACTGTAGTCCTGAAGTACATGTATTGATTCCTTGCTGCAAGTAAAACTCTAAAACGATTCAATTCAACTTTCAATTCAACTTTATTTATATAGCACCAATTCACAATAAAGTCATCTCAAAGCACTTTACAGAATAAAGTCAGGACTATAAAGATGTATAGAGAGAACCCAACAATTCCCCCTTGAACAAGCCCTTTTTACAGAGTTCAGCTGATTGGACAGGTTGTTAAAAATCCTCTTCTGCCTTCTCATTTACATTGAGATGTAAATAGCTCTGCAATAACCTACTGAGATTCTAATGTCAAACAGGATTATCTGTAGTATTAATAGCATAAATTGTAAACATCTTAGAAACCAGTTGAGCTTATTTTTGGCTTTTTTCAATATTTAGTTTTCTTCAATATTTTATACTATTCTTTGTATACAAGTTTCAACTATTTCAGCAAAAACTGTTCAGACATTTTCAGCTTTGCTTGGAAATTCCTATCAGTCCTGAAGCATTAAAAGAGCTTTTACATATGGAAATGTTTTTTCTAGTCTGTGTCTATATGGCTTCTCCATCAGGAGGAACAGGTCAGATGCTATAAAACCACCACAGGCTGTGCTTAGTATACATCAGCTGATGTGTTTTCTCTGTTCTGCAAACAGCTCAGTCTTACAGGAAATCTTGTCTGTCACCTAAACATGCAGAGTTATTCCGGTCTAATCTGATGTTAATGAGTCATTTGTTTGTCTGCTGCATGTGTCAAGTTTCCATGATCACTAATGTCTTCACTCTTCTGCACATGCTTTTAAAAACTGTTACAAACACAGAAACAGTTTAGTCTTAACCCAAGAAACAACAAATGTCCTAAATGTTGGAGTTGTGTGATTTCCTGAACAATCCAACGCTTAACCATCAGTTCCAGCTTCTCACAGCACGATCACATGTTTCAGATTTTTTTTATTCTACAGAAAGATTTTATTAGTCCCACAGTGTTACTGCTGCTGACAAGTATTCTTGTCACACAGCTGATCATCTTGTGGAGAGTTTAATGTCCCGTCACTATCACTGAACACAAGAAACATGAATCTGAGATGAGTCCCCTCACTTTTTTACTGTCCTCAGTCCAAACTTTCTGTGAGCAGTATCTTCCTCCCTCTGCTGGTTTCTGTGTGTACTGCTCCTCTACTGCTCTGATGGTGCTAAGACCATCAGAAGACCAAGGTAAAAACATCACAGTGACACTGGTTTGGGTCAAACTACAAAAATGCTGAATCCTACATTTCCCATAATGCTCCCCTGACCTGTTGACTCCATCTGTCGTTTGTCTCTGAGGTATCTCAGATACATTTTAGATACAACATGATGAGGACAGAATAAACGTGTGAAACGGCAGCAGCTTCACAGTTATAAACAAGATTATAAACTGAACACTAGATGTCAGAGTAAACTACAAAGTCTGTGACTGTGTAAACTGGATCAAAAATAAAAAATTTAAACAACAAGAACTAGAATAAAATAGTTTAATGAAAATAAAATACACACTATTTACAGATCAGCAATAAAATGACAAGAGTCTGACTGGAACCCAGTGTCTTCAGTTCAACAAAATAAAAGCTGCTCTTAGTTTTTTTATCTGTTGCCATGGTAACATACTGTTTACATGTGCTGGTGTTACCTGGTTTCACTGAGGAATAAACCATGTCTGGTTCAGACGACTGAGCTGCAACACACACAGAGGAGTGGTTATTAACAGTAGTAGTATTAAGGTGGTGAATGGTCAATAGATTTTGTGGTGTATTCTACAGTCTGCGTCGGTGTCGGTGAGAGAGACCACTCTGATTGGCTGTTGAGCTTTAATGCATCAGTGCAGTGAGGCAGTGGGAAATGGTTAATGGTCTGCTCTTATAGAACCACCTAACGCCACCCATGCATGACGTGGGTCACCCAGCAGTGTAAGCCTACATCAGCATGACTATAACTAACTATAAGCTTTATCAAAGAGGAAGGTTTTAAAACGAAAGTTAAAAGTAGAGAGCTATAGGCTGCTATAGGCTTAGACTACTGGGGGACCCACCCCCCGATGCACTGAGCTCCTTTCCTCCTCTTGACCCTCTCTCCTCTCCTCTCACCCCACAGTTGTCACCACTGTATGTCATTAATTCTTTGTGTTTTCTCGCATAGTTGTCTTCATCCTTCTCTGTCCCCCTGTCTCTGTCCCTTTCTGCAGGTGTCCCCAGCTTTGAAGCTGTGTGTTTTCCAATTTGCAGATACTGGTCCTACCAACCTGCCCAATGTTTTGTTTGTCTTTTCTTTTCTCTCTCCACTTTCCATTCACCCCAACCAGTCGGGTTTCTTCCGTTAAAGAGAGTTTTTCCTCTCCACTGTTGCATAGAGCTTGATCAAGGGGGAATTGTTGGGTTTTCTCTATACATCTTTGTAGTCTTGACTTTATTCTGTAAAGTGCCTTGAAATTACTTTGTTGTGAATTGGCGCTTTATAAATAAAGTTGAATTGAAAATTGAATTGAATGTGTATTTGTCATTACAGGAACACAGAGGCACAAAGAGACCAAAACGTCACCACTCTCAGCAGTGTGACAAAGCCTTCCCTGACCATCACATCTCAAAATTCATCAGAGTTCACACTGGAGGGAAAAACAATACAGCTTTGATCAGTGTCAAAAGGCTTTTATCAGGTCAGGTGACCATAAGAAACACAGACTGGTTTACAGTGGAGAGAAGCGTTACTGTTGTGATCAGTGTGGGAAATCCTTCACTCAATCTTAAACCCTAAAATATTAGTTTAGAAAAAAACATTTGGTGCTGCTTAGCACTCTTTTAGTTTGTTACCAAAGACCCATCTTTATGCGATCGATTTTATTATCAATCATTCAGTGTGAGAAATCAATCTTCCCTCACATTTAATTATATTATATACCATGGATTCCTTCTCAGGTCAGAAGAAAATATATCTACAGTCAGTGTCTCTACCCTCTAACATTGTCATGTGCATGGTGAACTGTAGTTTAAGTACTGTGGTCAACTCTGAATTGACTGAACTGACTCTTATCAGCTTTTCTGAAACCAAAAATTCAGTTTCCCCTCTCAGGGTTCGACAGCCCAGAGTTGGTTGGTTAAACCTGCTTCCTGAAATTCACCCTGATTAACTTTTTCGTAAATAAACTGGTTTGTACGGGAGCTGATTTAAAGTAAATGACTTTCAACCTGCAATATTTTAGGTTGGTTAATTGAAAGTGTATATTACATTGTGTGTTCCAAGAAATAATTTTATTTAGAGCAGACAAGTCCATCCCTGTGCCTGTGTGCTGATAATGCTTGGAATTGTGTGTGCACAAAGGTAAATTTGTTTAATTTTTCTGTTCAAACACATGATGTAGTCGAATGATTAAATAAATGATTCATCACTTATTCAAACTATTTTATCTGGGGGCCTCACCTACAGATAGTTTGTCAGGAGGCAAGTCAGGTGATTGGAATGGTTGTGTAAATCATTAAGACTTTTAACCACTTTATATGGTGGTTAACTCAGAATCACATATTTCATAAAAACATAATGATTTAATATATAATTCACCAGGTTGGTTGGTTAAATTTGATTGAATATGTCAGTGCATTCTCTTACCTATTTAATCTTTAGTTGACAAAACACAAAGAAAAGAGCTGAGAGACACTGCATCCACAGATCTCCAGTGTCTCTACGATGCTCTGCTCTGGTCTTCTGAAATAAAATATTCTGTAATATTTAAAACAGATGTCAACTGTAGTGTGGAGCTCTTTTACACAGATTTTAATATATTTACCTCCAATGCTCGTACATGTTGCAGGTGAACAAGGTGTTAGTGAGACTAAGTGTAGGCAAATAGACCAGTAAAATCCAAAGGCAACGTTCCTGAAGAACTCCAACATCATCTACTCCAGTGTCTCCAGTCTTGTGCTAATAAGGCTCTACTACATAGAAAATTCTGACTTTTCATCAGTAAAGCTTAAGAAGCGTGGTCTAATAGGATCTGGTAAAACTGTTCAACAAAAGTATTTAGACAGTTTGATCTACAACCACATCTTTTAGGTTAAACTCACCTTTGTAATTTGAAGGTGTTTCCTTCTACTTTGTACATGTGAAAAGTGTAGGAACTGTAGCTTAAAGGTTTATATGTGATGATACTTCCAAAGTTTTAGTACAGCAAAGATCATTTGACAACTTATGAAACCAGTTACCTTTGATATCTAATATTTGGAGCCATAACTTTTCATTTAGACTATCTAAGCCATAGTGATCAGTAAATACTTGGTAAGTTTAATAATTGGCCTGCATACAATAAAGGATTCATGCACCCATACAAAATGCTGTATCCCAGGTTGAGGATCCACAAATGTTGACTAGCATAACTGTATTTCTGTCTGTGCTTATTGGATACAAATACTATGTGGATATAATTAATATTATGTCTCTGTATTTACTCAAATTAAATGTTTCTATGCAGCAAGCGCCTGTGAGGCTGAGTTAGGGGCAAAGGAAACCTTTGCATACAGACGACCCTTTGTAGCATGTGTAAAAAGAGGCTTCAGCTCTTATAGTTAGTGTAAAAAATAAAAAACATTTGCGTTCAGATTTTTTGTAAATATTATTTTTCATGTGCAAAAATATTATACAGTTACAGTTTTGTGTAGAGACTGAAAAACCTGAGCACTCACATACAAACTGACTTAGATAAAAGCCCCAGCACAGCCACACAAGCCTGAGTGCACACAGAAATCCAACCACATTCCAAAATTTACCAAAATTTAAAAGTACAAAAAGAAAATTAATAATAATTTTTACTCCTATAGAAAATATTTTAAAATGAATATTTTCTGATTTGCTCTTAAATGTGTAAATTGACAAAGCTTTTGAGTAATTTCTCAACAATAAAACATGATGGTTTTTAAAGCCAAAGCTTAAAATAAGCAGAAATATTGACAGTAACCAGAACATTGGGACAGACACGAAATATCTACCTAAATAATACATATGTTATCAGAGAAATTACATATTATACTGAAAATGAATGATCTTTGCAAATGATTTTGTAATTGTTAATAGTAGTTAAGTTGTGCCTGAAATTTAAACTTTATTATTTCGTATTTTTTCTACTTGAATGTATGAATCAGGAGGTGAATGCAGCTTTTTTGTGTGTGGAATCATTCAGTTCATATTTTATGTGAAACTTGTGCCTGAAATATACAACAAGCATTAGTATTAGTGAAAGTTTAATATGAGTTGTATCATTTTTTGAAATTGATTAAATATTTTGCTTCCGTTGTCACGTTGTTTCTGGAATCAGGAAGTCATCTTTTGACACCTTAGCAACAGTAACTACGGGGTCGGAGCTTGTTCGTGTCCACTGAACTTCAAGATACCGCGAGAACAAAGAGGCGCCATTTTACACACACATGAGACAGACAAGAGCTAACGTCAATGCTACTGGACCAGACCAGAACACCTTTAAAACTGCGATGGCGGAGAATCAGAATCCGGATTTCATTGACCAGAGCAAACTGAAGGAGGAGGACCCGGACCCGGACTTTATTTATCAGGACCGGCAAAACAGCGAAATAAAGGAGGAGGACCAAGACCTGATGTATAACAAAATAAAGGAAGAGAACCAGGACCTGGATATTATCGACCAGGACCAGATACAAGAGGATAACCAGGACCTGGATTTCGGCAGTATGGACCTTCTGCAGAACAGGATAAAGAAGGAGAGACTGAACCCGAATTTCACAGATCAGGACCCATGCAACAACACGAATAAGGTGGAAAATCAGGACCCGGATCTCTGGAGTTCCGATGCCGCTGGTCCCAGCGATCACCAGGTCAGTGTTGATGAATTAATGAGTAAAAACGGAACGAGGCTAAACTAGACCGGGTCCGGGTATTAACCCGTCTTTCTGATTTTAGATCAGATGTGAAAACATCTAAACTAAACCCGGTCCAGACTCTGTGTTCAGGTCTTGGTTGTGGTATTTAAAAAGACACAACTGTCTCAGTGTTTCCTGGTTGCATTAGTGATGGTTTGTGTGTGTGTGTGTGTGTGTGAAATCAGTTCAGTTAATCAATAACCTCCAAAGTGGGACGAAGAAAAGTATCCGACCATGTGTTTCCCACAATGCAAAGCGCACCAACCAGAGGATTTTATGATTTGATGGTTTGTAGCTAAACTCAGGACTGGTCAAAATTAAATCCTAGACCTGTTGCTACATTGCAGGTGTGAATTTTTAGGTTAAATTAACTTTGATCTCTAGGGATGATTCACACACTTTATGAAAATCACTTGAAAATAATCCCCCCGTCCTCTGAGTCCAGACTCTGAAGTAAAATTTTAAATGAGTCTAAAAAATTGTGAGTCTGACTCTGTATTCAGAAAGCTTCTTATTTCTCCGCTCCTCACACATTAAAATCACTGTGCAGCTTTTATTACAGCTTCACAGAAAGAGACCCGAGCTCCCACAGAAGCAACACAATCTCCAGTTATGGTGGTTTTTAAAACGGATACATAACCATTCAAATTTCTGAAGTTATAGTAAATAGAAATAACTATATCAACAGAGGCTTTTACATGGTAGATCATAAGTCGTGGGGAATTAGTGGATACATATTTAGATGAGTGCTTCTCAAATAACATGTGGTGCTCACCTTAGTTCAGCTTCCCACAGCGATTTTCCACACAGTGACCAATGTATATACAAAAACAAATAAGCTATGAAATTAGAAACAGGCCTAAATTTAACATTTTCTTCTCAATGCAGTGTTTAGAGCCAACATTAGCATGACAAAAATCTATTATACTCTGAATAATTATTACAGATTATCAGTAAATATAGTCACCAATACAATAGCCTATATAATAAGAATCCTGGACTGCAGAGGTTTGGTCGTTTGTGCCTGAACAGTAAGAAGCCGTTCTCTGACAAGGTGATTAACTGTAAAAATCAGTACAGTACCTGGCTATCGTGAGGCCTCAAACGGGATGTTCTCACAGGAAAGTTGCAGAGTTACAGAGACACAAAGAGACTGGAAGAGTCACGGAAAGGCAAGAAGAAATCCCTTGGCCACATCCCACTTCATTCTGGAAATCCTTGTTGTATATTCAAGGTCTGAATTGTGCTTGGAGTTTAGCTAGTGCTTGAAAATGCTTGAAACTGTAAATGTATGTCTTTCACAATAATTAGCAATGTGACTGAGTAGTTAGTTTGCTTAGTAGGTTAAGAAATAAACTAGTCTAAAATTAAAACAGTTACATCTAGGTGTGCATGTGACTGTGATCGGCCAGTCTGTTTTCATTTGTGACCCTGACCCCTTTTCGTTTTTAATGAACGTTAGCTCAAAAAATGAAAAAATTAAAAGAAAAAGAAAATAAGAACAAATCCGCACACAGCCTTCTGCAGAGATCTACAGCTTTTTACCACAAAAGAGTCGGCACTTTCAGGTCACGTGAAAGTTTTGTATGATAGAATCTTCGAGTCACGTTAAACCACCATTACACCTACATGTCAGTGTTTATTCTTCGTTTATTCTACGACTACCTGGCAAATTCACAGGCCAAATGATTGAGAGGCCCTGTTAGTGTGGCAATGCTAGTATTGCATGTCAATTTTGACAAGCTCATTTATGGAATAACTGATGGAATAAGCAGTGAACCTCCCCAATGTTACTTAAGCATAACGGTAATGTTACTAACTTCCTGCAACTTAAAGGTTCAGCAAACGTTATCCCACTGCATGACCAGCGTGAGTAAGGCTATAGCAAAGGGGGGTGGGGGGGTGCATTAATATAATGCACTCCAGTACGACTCCACTACCATCTGTGAACTCAGTAATAAAGACGTAGCAGAGTTATTATTATTTTAACATAAAAAAAATAAGAAATTAAAACTTTGTAAATGTACCTGACCACACCACCAGGCACAGGCCTCATCTACTTGCATGGGCCAATGAGCATTTGCAATGGACGAGGAACCAGTGGTCCTCAGTGCTGTTCTCTGATGAAAGTCTATTCACATTGAGCAGATATGATGGCTGCTAACGCTGTTGGAGACACAGAGGGAAACACTATGCATCAGCCAATGTTGTCACTAAACTTATGGGATCAGCTGAATCGTTGTGTAGAGGGTCGTAACCCTGCACCCCAGAACCTCAATGACCTGAGGGCAGTCCTTCAAGAAGAGTGGAATACCATGCCTCAGCCAACAATAAGTAAACTTGTGAACAGCAAGAGACGTCCCTTTAAAACTGTAATTGATGGTCAAGGACACAGGACAAGTTATTGAGACACTGACATTTCTTGTTGTTGTTTACCCACCATTGTCGTTAGCTTTTGTTTCAACAATAAGTTTTAGATGAAGAAGTTACCATCAAATGCTTCTACTTAAATGCCCTACTTTCATGATCACTGTCACAATTATCCAAAAGCATTATCAGGAAAAGTTAGGAGACTGGCTTAACAAAGGAGATGCTAACATACTGCTGTTCTGACAGAGCGCCAGTGACGTCTAGCTTCTATGACTAAGTGGCGAGCCTTGAAATATGAGGAAAGAGAAGAACTTTCTGAAGAAGAAGTTTCCTCTGGACAATAGCTTATTTCAATCCCCATGTTGTAGGGCACTCTGCTGTGTTTTGAGCTTGTGCCAATGTAGCTTAAGCTTCTTTTGAGCCTCTAAATGCTTTGTATCAAATAGTAACCATAGTTTATTTTGTTTATGCAGTGAACCAACTTAATTGCCTTTCCAAACATCATAGTGATAAACTTCATAAGATTAGTAACAATGTGTAGAAACATACACATGTATTTATGCACTAACGTGCTGAAAATATATACTGATGTTGGAGTATGTTTGTGTTGTTATGCATAGTAGTTTTTTCCCCTCCAAACTTATGCAGCTGTTAAGGCTCTGCTTCGTTCCCTGTGTCAGCGATGCAACTCTCTGAACCTCAGGAAATAATATGGTCAGGATAAAACTGTGTTTTCAGAGAAAGTAAAACCAAATGATTAATTCATGAAAACCTCACGATGCCAAAGATACAAGCCAATTTAAGATTGAAGGTTTCTCAATATGTAACCATAACATACTCACCAAGACAGTAAATCTCACATTTTATGTTTGCAGGGGAATCGAAAGAATAAAATGGTACAAAAGGTTTAGTCTAAAAACCATGTTATCCACGAGAAACTTCTCTGCTGTTACAGCCAACTAATGGTGTGCATTCCCTGTGATGACACGATGACGTAGTAGCCAATGGAAATAATGGTTTCAGGAATGTATAGTTTGCAGCACTCTGTAAATGGGACTTGTACCTATTTCACTGCTTATAGACCACACTGAACGGGCGCACGCAGTACGCACAACATTTGAGATTCCAGATACAGCTATCTTATTTCCTATCGACACACGTTACATTGATCAAAATATTTATGCAATGATGTTTATTCCTCTATGCCCTAGACCTGATGCTGTTTGAATTAAAACACATCACTGACTGTGAATAAGTAGAGCATCAGGTTGGGATGTAGAAGGCTGCGAAATCAAATCTCGCCCAGCCACCAAGGGCCACCTCATGCCATGCCAAATCAATGCTTGGAACACGTTCTGCTGTGACGACCTCTGAAATGGACAAGCCAAAAGCTGTTAATCTTTGAATGACTGTGATCTGTGAAGTACTAACAACTCCTTCCAAAAGTATTGGAATCAATTTGCTTTTGCTGTACACTAAAGACGCAAACACATAAACTGGTTCACTTATATTTTGTCTGAAATATTCAATGTGCAACAAGCAAGCAGGATTTCAGCTTAATAAGTATATAATTATTATAACTATTATCAAATTTGCATAAATGTTTTGCATTGCGGCTGCATGGGGGCGTCTGGGTGGAGCAACGTGTTTTGATTTGGTGTCTCAGACTAGAGCTAGCTTAAATTCCATGTGGTAGCTTTAGTGTAGACTGCCAAAAACTATTCATTTTATAAATTTGCTAAAACATACAGAATTTACACAAGCAAAATTCTATTGTACTTTTTTTATTTTTAAATGCAGAAGCATTATTTTTACCAATAAATTATTATGTAGATGCTTCAAGAATCTTTTCAACTTTACACTGTACACTATTGACAACTAACTCTTGTTTTGTTTTTTGTTTTTTGTATGTCCCTTAAGATACAAAGCAAAGAGATTCAAACACCAAAGCTGTCACCAATGTGAGAAATCCTTCACAACACCAGCAGGTCTAAAGATTCATCAGAGAATTCACACCGGAAAGAATCGTACAGGTGTGACTCTCCCCCTAAAATAATCGAAATGAACATAAACTTGTACATAACAGAGAGAAACTGTACAACTGCAACCAGTGTGGGGAAACTAAAAGCACACCTTTTTCTGTACACAACACCTAGAAAAGACACCAGAACATAGTGTGGAGAAACCTTACCACTGTGACTAATAAAAAAAAAAAAAAAAACTTGTCACGAGAACCTAAAAAGGCACTAGTGTATTCATACTGGAGAAATCAGTAGAGCTGTGAACGATACCTGTGATCCATTTGGTAGTTTGGGGTACCAAGGGTGGGAACGCACTAAAATGCAGTGCAGGTGGCACAGAGGCGGCTAATGTGATGCTCATCTTCATCAGTTGACAGTGGTATGATAGCTTGAGAAAGGTAGTGGTAAATTTTAGTTACACTGCTTTGTTTTTAAAAAAAAAATATATATATATAATAAATGAATTTTGACAACAAAGTTCAATCCAGACCATCACAGACAGCATGATGTTGAATGCAAATGCACTGCTCTGATGTGTTGTAAACAAAACAGTTTCCCAAAGCTTAAGTTTTCTACCATGTTGTGCCTCCTGTGTGCACTGATCGCATGTGCAAATTGAGTGAATTTCAACACTGCTGTGTGTTACTTGTGTGAAACGCCACTCCGGACATGTCAGAGGCTGATTTCTCCTAACATTGTCCAGAGTTCATAAGTGAAACAGTCGATGATGATGATGAGGATGATAATTCAATCTTATATATTTTTTGTGTGGCAAAAGTATAGTGAATGTTTAGGATCATGAATTCGTGTGAAGGGTCAAGAGGTATCATCAATAGCCCTGCTTTATTTAAAGAGAAGAAATCTGGATTCTTACTATTAAAGCCTTATATTGTATATGAAAATGAAAATAATTGACATTTTGGATTATAAATGTAGTCCATTAATGTTTAATTAGCTTAATGCCTTTAATTCAACATAAAAATGTTTCTTTTTGTGAGCCTCTGAAAAAAATAGAAAATAGAAAATTGTGTGTTCTTATTTTTTCTTGGAAAGGTACCAACATGTTCATGTTGAAACAAAACAGGGACGAATAATAAAACTGAGAGTTGATTGATTGTACAGACACTTCATAATTGAAATTCACATTTAAAATAAAATGATTACAGACAATTTATGAGCTCTAATTTTTCACAACATTTTAACCTTTCAATTTGTTCTTCTATTTGCATTTCAGTAGCTTGGAAATAACTCTACAGTTTCCTAACCTGTATCCACACTGCACATTCAAGTAATGTCAGATGTTTTAAATGATGGTGTTTTACATTTAAGAAAGAATGAAGGAAGGAGGAGAGAATTTAGTGGCAAGCTTTTGCAGCTCTAACTTACAAAATCACCCAAATCACTCCAGCGTGTTTCCTTCCAAATGGGACGTATTTTGCATATCCAAGGCAAACAATATTGAATGGTCAGTTTTTCCCAATATTGTATAGCCCTAGTCAAAACCTCAGACTCTGGGAAATTTTATAGGCATTTTTATTGTTTTGTCAATAACCAATAATAAAATTGTGCTGCATGTTTAATTGAAAATTTAAAAATGCAGTAGTTTCAGTGTGAGTAGTTTTCTAGTTCCTGAAATCTTTCTAAACAGCTGGATTCAACCGCATATATGTCTCCCTATTTCTTTAATGTTTGAGGCACTGAAATCTTTTAATTTTTTAGTATTTGTGTATTAAATCTTAAAATCCACAGTTTGCTGTTTTTTCTCTCCTTTTAGTTTGATTGGGTCACATACTCAAAAGACATGAATCACAAATTAGTAATTAATTAATTAGTAACACATCATTAAATAAGGAAGTACTGATTACAGATACCTTTTTGTTTTGTCAGTTATTGTTTTGTTCTTGTTATTGTTACTTTCTCTATAGGATCAATACCAATGCAGAATAAAGGAGGAGAACCAGGACCTGGACTTTATGAAACAGGATTACGACGATGGCATAATCAAGGAGGAGACCCAGGATCAGACTTTAATCGAACAGGACCAGTACAAGAACAGAATAAAGGAGGAGAGCCAGGACCTGGGTTCTACTGAACATGATCACTACAATAGGAGAATAATGGAAAACAAAGAGGACCTGGACCACCAAAGCACCAACCCTGGTGTTCCCACCAATTTCAAGGTCAGTGTCAGTGATATTTCTCATTTACATCATTTGTGAGTTGGCATATTTACACATTTCAAGTGGACATAACTTTACCTGTGTAGTCATGTTAAGGCAGCTTGGTGGCTCAATGGGCAGAGCATAAGTCTGCAGATTTGAATCCCAGCCCATGCACCATGTTTGTCCTTGCTACAGCTTTTATGATCACCATGAGATATAACATTCTTTCTTTCTTCCTTCTTTCTTTCTTTCTTTCTTTCTTTGTCCTTTCAGGAGCAAATTTGCCAAACAAAGAGAATCAAATGTCACCAATGTCAGCAATGTGACAAAGCCTTCAAAAGACCATATGAGCTAAAGATTCATCAACGTTTTCATACTGGAGAGAAGCCATATAAATGTGAGCAATGTGGGAAAGCTTTCACCACAATAAGTCGTTTAAAGAAACATGAACGTGTTCATACAGGAGATAAACCATACAGCTGTGACAAATGTGAGAAATGTTTCACCACATTAAGTAACTTAAATATCCATATACGTCTACATACCGGAGACAAGCTGCATAGCTGTGAACAGTGTGGAAAAGCTTTCGCCCGATTAAGTCATCTAAACACCCATGAACGTGTACACACTGGAGAGAAGCTGTACAGCTGTGACGAGTGTGGGAAAGCTTTCACTGCATTAGATAGTGTAAGAGAACATAAACGTGTACATACTGGAGAGAAACCATACAGCTGCGAACAATGTGGGAAAAGCTTTACCCGAATAAGTAGTCTAAATGTCCATAAACGTTTACATACTGGAGAGAAACCATACAGTTGTAATGAATGTGGAAGAATATTTGCTCAGAAAAGTCAGCTGAAAAGCCATCAGCGAATTCATACAGGAGCAAAGCCATACATCTGTGAGCAATGTGGAAAGGCTTTCACCAGAATAAGTAATCTAAATGTCCATAAACGTATACATAGTGGCGAAAGACCATACAGCTGTGGTCAGTGTGAGAAAACTTTCACTTTCTGGACTGGACTAAATGTCCACCAACGTGTTCACTCTGGAGCCAAAACTCACAGCTGTGACTAGAATGGCTAAGCTTCAGTTCTTTTAGGTATTTTTACAGCCCACCAACATGTTCACATTGCAGACAAAGTGTAAGTTGACCATTATGGTGATTCTTTGCAAACGTCAATAAGTTTAACCCCCTACCAACAGGTCAGCTGTTTTCTTCTGCCCTCAGTCTTTATATTTAATCTGTCCTGACTGTATGAGATTGATCAGCCTTTTCAGTTTACACTTGGGAAAACATTAAAGCTATAAAATGCAACGTTTTGGAATCTAGCTAGCTGCAACAAGAGATTTGAGACCAGTCTGCCAAGGAGTGAAAAACTGACACTGTGTCAAAGTGTATGTAGCTTATATTGTAGTGTAACTGTAAATTTAAAATGAGGTTTTTCCTTTATGCGGCTGGACTAATGGAATGGCTGTATTGAGAATTCATAAATATACAGCACACTACATCGGTTTCTTAAAAAATATTTAATGTGCAAATTTCAAAACACAAGTTAAATAATTTAGTTGTAAGTTATATTGGGATCATGTACATGTTATTTTATGATTTGTATGAGGTGTGGCAAAACTTTACAAACTGAACTGTTTGCAATCAACAAATTTAACAAGTACAATTTAAATAGCTCAACAAAACTAATGTTACAAATGGTTCTTCCAAAGTCAACACAAAATACAACTTTTATTCACTCAACCCCTTCATGTCAACCATCTTCAGTACTTAGCAGAATACCATTTGCTGTTATTACCTGCTGCAAACATGAGCATAACACACACCAGTTTCTGGTAGTATTCCTGGGGAATCATAGTCCACTCCTCATGGGCATGCAGCTGCATGGCAATGCACTGAAAATATGTCTTTTCTTAACTGTATTAACTATTATTTCAACTTACCCAGTTCAGGTATTTGTTGTGTTCTATCTCACTCCTGGTGCAACTAATGAATTGCAAACTGAAAGTTGTAGATTTTGCCAATACACCTCATTTTTATTGGGGGTAATTTATTTTGAGTATATCTAGTTATTGTTTATATATATATATATCACTAAGAAATTTTAAATATAAATGATTTCCATATCATATTGAAGATGTTTGGGTTTTGACCTTATCTATTGAAATTATTTCCCAACGTTATTGTCAGATGACAACCAGAAAAGCCACATTTTAATTTGCTTTATAGTGAGTGACATAATGGACATAAACCTTTCCTTGTTAAAAAACAGTTTTCATGTTTATGGACAGTTATTTGTGCAGCTTATAACACCACTTTGTTGGCACTTCTGTTAAAAGATAATTACTTACAATTTTATTTGTTGTCACAATACATTTTAACAGGACCAGTATCAGCCAGACTCTGCACTCCATTGTGTGACATCTTTCTCACTCTAAAATGTTTTTGTGGGGAAAAAGTTTTGCCCAGTCACTCTAAACCACTCAACTGCACATGCTAATGAAATGTGTGGAAGGATTATTTATTATTATTGTGGAGTCAAGAAATATGTCACCAGTGAAGCTGTGTCTTGTTTGGACAACAACCGAGGTCTAAAGCAACTAGTCTAGAAAACTAATTCATGGTAGAATCTTACAGACATCACTTGTAATTAGAAACACACAACAAACTTGTTTTAGTGTCTGTACCATGAATCTGGGGGGCAACAGGTATCGTTTAATGTTAATTCCTCAATGATTTGTTTGATAATGACCTTTTCATTTAGGTGGTAGAAGTAAACAAACTCAATACTTAAGTAAAAGTGCAAATAATTGCCCAAAATATACTCCAGTACAAGTAGACGTACCATGTCAAGTTTTAATCTCAAGTTGAAGTACATTATAGAAGTACGTTCTAAACTGTATTTAAATTACAAAGGCACAAATACTCCATTAATACAACAATGTATTTTAATACTGACTTTTGTCATTTTGGTTTATTCAAGTTTTTGTTTTGATCATGGATGATTTATGATAAACTCATTTAAATTTGCTCTGCCAATCTATTTACATGTAAATTAAAATCACTTTTTCTAACATGGTTGTTTTTTTTTCATTTCACCAGGTCTGAAACATTTCAGTCCATAGTCAAAGTTGTAGATTTGATAACTGTAAAACAGTGTAGCATGACATTAACCTTTTTTTGTTTTTCCTTTATAATGTTGTTACAGGCTTGAAATTTAATGAGACCTCAGGAGTGAACTTCATAATTTACTTATTGTCTAATTATTTATAATTATTTCATGAGAGTAATATTTGACTTGTTCAGTAATAATTTATTTCTCCTCCATTATTTAAACCATCTACTCTATTACCAACCCTGGATGTCACTGGGTCAATGGCAACAGACATCTTGGACAAATCTCATCTTATATCTACCTTTAAGTATTTAGCAGCAGAAATGTGCCACCTATTGACAGGACATTATTACTACATCTTCCAGACAACAGAAAGATCATATTAGGGAAAAGATGGTTGGAGTTTGGTTGGAGAAGAAATCTGATGTGATGTGGGATTTTAACCTTCTGTGAGTAATTTGTACATCAGATGTTTGGTGACAGATTTTACTGACAACAATTTTGTGAATTCCTGTCGTTTTTTTTTTCTTTTTTCCCCACTTGTATTACTGATGTCTTCTGTAGAAGACCAACATGTCATTAAATAAAACTAAAAGCTGATGATGTTATAAAGGTGCATTATTATTACATTAGGTTCAGTGTTAAATGCATTTCTTTAGATTGAAATTGCCTAAACCTTATATAATAATAATGCACATTCACAAAAACAAAGATTCTTTTATCATTCGAAAGAAGCATTATTAAGACGTATTTTTATTATTTTACTATAAAGTTTGAAAATTATTAAAAAATATTAACTACTGATGAAGGAACATTTGCAGTAGCTAAATGTGCATTAATATTATTTTAATAAAAACATTGCTTTGTTGTACTCTTTTGCCATTTCAGGGGGATGCAAACTTTTGCACCCAACTGTAGTTGGCAGCACTAATGAGCCACTTGATAAATAGTGTCTATCAAGTGGCACACTGGTGTATCTTAAATCAAATAGAAACAATGCCCACCTAGGTTTGGACTTACAAATTCTGGTAATGTTCTCTGAAGCTACTTTCTACAAGCTATACCAGTCAACCTCCCCCCCCCGACATTTATATTTTACTAATGGATAACATTTGTGTTGTTGGAAATCCTAGTTTTGTATTTTGAATACAGAGTGAACTTTTAGTTACATCTTAAGTTAATGTGACACACACCCCGACTGTGGCTGCAGTCAATAAATCCGCTTTCCTGAGAGAGTCAACTGTAATGTGATTATTTAAGCCCATGTAAACACAATAAATGTATGCTCAAGACCTTTGAGCATTATAGAGAAACCCAACAAATCCGTTCCTGAGCAGCACCAGGCACTGGGGGAGAGAAAAACTCCCTTTAATGGAACAAACCTCCAACAGAACCAGGCTTAGGGCTGGTAGGCAACTGCCTTGACCAAGTTCTGGAGAATGAAGAAGAAGAGGACAAGAAGCGACGGGAAGCAACAAACAGCATAATGAGGGAGGCAATGAGCAACATCCAGAAGTACAGTAACTTGCAGTAATCTTGTCACAATGGCAGGAGTACATTGACTATACATATCGGTAGGTAAATATTTTATAACCAAGGGACCACTAATCACCTGTGTCAACAGTGTCTCTGTCAATGGTTATTGTGGACTGGGAACATATTTTTTATAACTATCTGAAGACATTTCATAAAAAACTGGATTGGACCGGACAGATGTTGAGTGTGACTTGTCTATGGCAGTGTATTGTCCCAGTCCCCCGCTGCCACTGCCCCACCCTCCTCCACTTTCCAGAATAGTAGCAATTCATTACACATGGTGCGACAGTCAAAACACGGAGCCAGGTAAAAGTGTCTCTTTGCTCTATATGCCAATACAAGTTCAGTAACTTTTAGGAGCATATTTTGGCAGTATTGGAATGTATCCTTCTATCCATGTTGCTGAGTGTCCATGTTGACAACATTTCAGAAACCACTCTGATGTTAAACCCCTGTTCCAGTGTCCTTTGGCTAAGGCGATACCCAGTGCAGCATTCCACCGGCCAGCAAAAAACGGAAGAAGGAGAACAAGACGACAGGATATTATTGAAGCTCTTACAGCTTTAGGTATCGAGCAGATGGCAAAACATATTTCTTTGGTCTCTCATTAAATGCCAGCTTCAAGCGCAGTGATGAGTACACCACCTTTGCCTTTGCTATTGTGGATTCACTCTGCAAGCTTACCAGCCGACTAACTGGAAGCAATCAAATGTAAACTGTTTGCTGTGCTCGGTGAAGTGCACACACAGTAGACTTTTACTGGTTGTGTGATTGCTCTTAATTAGGGTCAAGTCTCCCTCAAAAACTGCTGTTATTCTGTAAAAGCAGAACTGACATCAGAGATTTTGCCTGTCTGATTAAAAAATAAAATCATTTAATATAGTTTTGTAAATTCTACTATTTGGGGCCTGGTGGCTCAGTGGTAGGGCATTGGGTTGGGATGCAGAAGGCCGTGTGCTAGAATCCCACCCCACCAGGTGTGGCCCTGCCCAGCCACCAAGTGCCACCCTGGTGCCAGTCCCAAGCCTGCATAAAATGGGAGGTTAGCGGCAGGAAGGGCCTATGCCAACACATGCTAAATCAATATGTGGAACACATTCCTCTGTGGTGACCCCTGAAGGGACGAGCCAAAAACCAAATTGTTGCTGCCAGAGCTGATCTTCTAGAATTTTTCAGAGAATTAAGTTTTTCTTAAAAGCATTTACCATTGTTGCCCATCATCCATTTTATTACTGATAACTGCGTTTACCTTTCTAAACGTTGAGTGCAAGGATGAAGCACATATAATGTCAGTTTGTTACTTCGTGAATTTAGTTTATTTCATTTTTCATATAATTAGTTTGAATTTCCAGTATCATTCAGGCAGCAACTTAAAGTTTTCATCTTGGGCTGAACATTGCAGCTGCTGGTGCCATCAGTCAGAATTGTGAAGTAACTTGTGTGGTGTTGGAAAAAAATTCTTAACCAAAATTCTTTAAACATCTTCTCCACACCGTATACAAATCTTGCAATACACAATAACAAATCAGGCAAAAAAAAATATTGATTTAATGTTTTCCAAAAATATTGACTATAACCTTAGGCTAGTCCCTGGGAGCAATCTGATTAGAATTGTGTAGTTAAAAACTTTGTAGCCTAAAAACCTTTTGTGCCCTCATCCTGTTGGAAGGTCCAATTCTGTCTAAGCTTCAGCTTCCTCACAGAAAACCTGAATAGAATCACAAAGCTTCTGCAGCTTGTTTATGATTCTGAACATATTGGAGCTGACTTTTCTTTGGTTTATGGGACAGTAGCAGTGTTTGTCTTATAGTTCTGGCATGGAAACCTTCAGGGTTTAGTTGGTGTCTTACTGTGCAAACTGAAACCTCTGTGCCTGTTGCCACCATATCTTTCTGCAGTGCTTTTACCTGCCACTCAGGGGTTTCTCGCCACCTGCCTCCTCAGAAATCTGGTTGCAGCTTTTGATAGCTTCTGTTTTCTGCCATATTCAGGTACCGTAGCCAATTTTATTTTAACTGTGAACTAGTTAATTAAGCTTCCAACTAGAAACATCCAGTGCCTTCACCATCTTACGTGTCTTTTCTCCTGTTTGTGAAAGACAATGACCGCTTAACTTTGGCAATGCTTTTGCCATATTTCAAACATGACACTCAGCAAACCTCTATGATGTGTTTTATCTCAAACAAACCTGGTGCAACTTCTGAAGCCCTTCATTATTTCCACCAGATGTGCTTGAGACAAAACCTGATTTTTAAATATATGCTCTTATGAGGGGTTCTATTCAGGGGGAGGAAAAACGTTGCATTTTGTTTTGTGGCACTTCTTTGTTAACTTTATTAATAGTTATTATTCTGTTTTATCATTAAAAAAGATCTTGCTGCTAAACAATAATGAGTGTAGGTTATGTCAAAATGCTGGTGAAGACAACGCATCATTGGATGGAGCTTCAGGTGAGAGCAGCGTCCATAGCAGCCTGTCACAGGTAGGAAGATTTGGAGAGAATATGGTAAAGTAAACCTTTATTAATAAACTCAGAGAATGTGAACACCAACAGATAACTCGTGTAAAGAGCAGGCAAACAGAGATGCTACAAGAAACTAAAATTGAGCTTTACCATATCACAAATACTGAGGCCACATTCAGCAACACTGTTGCTGCTTCAAGCTCTGCAGTGTTATAAATACAAACTTCAAACATTGGATTTTGCGAAGATTTTTAAATAAACGTTGAACATGAACTGGACATAAGGTGGAGGCTGTTTTTATTTGTTCTACATGTTTGAAACATCGTGTTTGACACATCGTCAGCCATGTTTTCACAGCTTAGCAACAGTAACTAAGAGGCGGGGTTTCGCGACGGGTCAGTTCCCGGTCCTGTTCGTAGTTATCGTGAGATTGTGTGAGATCGCGGGAACACAGAGGCGACAGTCAGAGCGGAGAGTTGTTGTTTTTGATCGAACAGAACTAATGAAATAAAAATAATGAAGCAGGAGGACCAGGACCCGGACCTCGCCCTTCACGAGAACATGTGCAAAATTAAGGAAGAGAATGATCCAGATTTTAATAACCAGAGCAGCACGGATTTTGTCCACCAGGCCCACTTCAAGAGCGAAATGACAGAGGAGAACCAGGACCCGGATTTCATCGGCCAGGATCACTACAACAGAGAAATAAAGGAGGAGTACCAGGACCCGGGTTTTGTGCACCAGGCCCACATCAAGAGCGAAATTAAAGAGAACCAGGACTCAGATTTCACCTATCGGGACCACTGCAAAAGCAGTAGGATTAAGGAGGAGAACGAGGACGCGGACTTCACCAACCAGGACGAGAATGAAATAAAAGAGGAGAACCAGGACCCGGATTTCATCAATGTGGTTCTATACAAGGTCGAAATTAAGGAGGAAAACGAGGACCCGAACCATCAGACCTCAGAACCCGCAGGTCCCAGCGATGACCAGGTTAGTGATGATGAGTTAATGGGTAAAAACGGCCTTACAACGAGACTAAAGAAGGTCAGAGGTTTATGTTCAGGTTTTTAATTGTGTCCTTAAAAAGACAGAACTGTCTCGGTGTTTCCTGCTGTCATCTTAAAGCCGGTGATCCAAGAGAAAACTAGGAAATCAGGTATTCGGGAAATTTCCCGCGTTGCGCATGCGTAGACCGACGCTTTCCCCCTTTTTTGGTTGCAGAACAATAAACATGGTAAATTGTATTATTTCTCACATGAAAGGCACATTGGATGGAACAACAGGTCACTAAAAATTCCAATGTCTTCGTAGATTCTAAGAAGACACTTTGCCTGTCTTTTCCTCATCAGTCTCAAAGCACTGAGGTGATTGTCCACAAGGTCCTTTTTTAAAAATAGAGAAGAGGGGTTTTTGTTTCCTCCATTTGGATGCATGGATGACAAACTTTGGCAGCAATAGCACATGGTTTAGTACAAAATCACTTCTCTTATCCTTCAAAATAACTAACTTTATTTATTTATATAATGCCACTATAGTGCCACTACAACAAAGCCACCTCAAGGCACTTTACAGAATAAAGTCTTTAGACATATATAGAGAAAACCCAATAAATCCCCCATGATCAAGCCCTTGGCAACAGTGGAGAGGAAAAACTCCCTTTAGCAAGCGGTGGGTCAGGTGAGCACCTTGCATGGCAGCCACTGCCATCAGTGTGTGAGTGTGTGTGTGTGAATGGGAAACAACATTGTAAAGCGCTTTGGATAAAAGCGCTATATAAGTAGCTATTTACCATTTAACAACAAAAAAACCTCTAGCACACCCAGGCTCAGGGTGGGCGGCCAAGTTGGAGAAAGAAAAGAAAAGAACAACAAAACATTAGGTTAGTAGGAGAACACTGGAAACACACAGCTCCAAACTCGGGGACACTTGCAGAAAGGGACAGAGAGAGGGAGAAAGATAATAGCAAAAATAATATCTTCCCTTTTAGGTGGAGCAAGTAGTTGAATCTTGCCAGTCTTGGAAATCTTTCCAAAATCTGTATTCTCTGTTTAGGTATCACAGAGCTACAGTTATTGTGGTCGATGTAAAAACTCTTGGCAGTTCACTGGATGGATAAATACTATTGGGGATTTAGAAGTGTATTTCCTTTGTCTTCAGACTTACACGAAAAGTAATATAAATAGTTCTTAGTTTTTTGAATTCTAAATCTGAAAACAGGTTTATTATGGAGTCTCTATTTGATCTGATTAGGAATAGTTCATTGTTCAGGTGATTGTGCATCCATTTATTTGTGGTTCCTTGAAATGAGACATGTTGCCCATCATTTTGAAGCAATGATATATTTAGAGCGCAAGACTGTTTGTCCACTGTTTTGATTAATTTTTTAACTGGATCAGGAATAGCTTTGATTACTCTGTCAAATTCAGTGCAGGTGCAAACTAAGTCATATTTGGTGCCAAAGTTTTCATAGTTCAACCAGTATCCCTGATCGTTTAGCAAATGGCATATTGAGCAGAGGTTTTTATCCATCCAGTGCTGTAAGTACAGAGACTTACCTTTACATGACACATATCTGTAGTTCCAAAAAGCTGTTTGATGTGGTGTAAATTATGTGGGCAGGTGCCCTGGGAAAGTGCTACTGAACTAGCTGTACCATTATAAAACATTCCATTATATTACAAAAGTTTAATCCAAATCCTGATTAAGTCGGGTTTTTAATCTTAGTGTAAATGTATGTCATCAACTTATAATCACAGTTTAATAATAAGATTGGTTGATAGTTGTCTAGAATCTTGTTATTTTTCCCTGGCTTTGGTATAAGAATGATGAGACCTTGTTTAAAGCTTTCTGGGAGGGAGAGAGTCTGTTAGCATTGATTTGATACATATCGAATTTATCTCTTGTAATATTTTCCTCTTCCTGCAGGTTTTTAATTGTTTGCTAAAAGAGATTGAATATAGAAGGTTGGCGTTACATTTCCAGTATCATTTATGTGTAGCAAGGTGAGGTGAAGGTGGTATTAATAGGTCAATGCATCAATGATCTGTAAATGGTGTTGGGGATATATTACATTTGGAAGCTTGACTAAGCATCCTGTCTGTCACTAACCAGAAATCTATTCTGTATTTGCTTGAGGTGTCAGGTTTATACCAGATAAACTGTCTGTTATTAGGGGTTTTCTCTCTCCAGGGATCATGCAGACACAGCCTATTGCAAAAGTCAACCAGTATGAGGTTCGGATGAGGGTCTAAGAATTATTACTATTACTAAGTCTTCTGTGCCATATCTATCACAAGTGGGAAAGTCTCTTTTTTTGGTATGTATTACTGTCTCCATAAATCTTACTTAGTCATCAATATGCAGAACACAGAAGATTGCTGTGTGAGAGTTGTTGTGACCTGCTGTTGCTACAAAATTGCAAGTGGATCATATTTTAAATTGAAAATATGGCATGTTAACAGAGAGGTGGGACCGAGGTTGTTTGTAAAATTTGAATATGGTAACGGGTCTTATGGAACTCAAACCTTTTCACCTAAAAGTGAATGTGAGAATGCCTAAGTTTAAACTCTGATTAAACCACACATACATCGATTACTGCAATGTAGCCTTTATCGAAAGCCACCTTACCCAACAGTCTTGCTTGCTTGGCCACAGTTCTTGTTGTTTTTGTTTTTTGTTGATCGCCTTTGGTAATAAATTGTACAAATTGTATAATGACCTGCCGCCTTAGTAAGTCGGTGTAGAGAGTCGACTTTGTTATCTAGGTTTTTAGCCAAGAATCTAATTGGTGACCTGTGTGTGTGTGTGTGTGTGTGTGTGTGTGTGTGTGTGTGTGTGTGTGTGTGTGTGTGTGTGTGTGTGTGTGTGTGTGTGTGTGTGTGTGTGTGTGTGTGTGTGTGTGTGTGTGTGTGTGTGTGTGTGTGTGTGTGTGTGTGTGTGTGTGTGTGTGTGTGTGTGTGTGTGTGTGTGTGTGTTTGTGTGTGTGTCCACGCTAATCCTTCCACTACCATTCTGCCCTCAAAAGAACCAGTCTTGTTTTTCTTAAGCCCCTTTTAGACATGCACTGGAATTCTGACATTGTCCAGATATTTTTAGGAGGCGGCACCTGTGGTAACGAAAATGTCAAAATGAGACACTACTGACATTTTCATTTTCACAGGCCATACATCCTTTGATTCCCCTAGTGCAATGTCCGTATTATGCTCTTGAGCTCATGCGTGTAGCACACTGCTCTGACCCAAATTGTCGGGAGGATTAAAAGCGAGCGAGTGGACGTGTTGATGGTGTTTCTGTCACTCAACTGTCATAGTCAAGGTATCATGTTCATATGTGAAACAGGCTTATAGTAGTCTGAGTAGGATGTGATGTCGTCTTTGGGGGGGGGCGGCGGGGGGACACATTCCTTTGCCTTTTTTGACCTTATGTGATGTGTGCTACATGGTTTATACAGCTAATGCCACTATGCAACCTAATGTTCTCTCTTTTTCTTTCTGTGTGTCACTTTAGAACCAGAGCAGAGCAAAAAAAACACAACGTCGCCGCTGTCAGCAATGTGCCAAAGCCTTCAGAACATCATCGAAGCAAAGGACTAAGAGAGTTGGCAGTGGAGAGAACCAATACAACTGTGAACAATGTGGGAAATCTTACAACAAATTCAGACATCTAACAAAACAGAAACATGTACATAGTGGAGAGAAACGGTACAGCTGTGACCAATGTGGTAAAGTTTTCAGCAAAGTAAGTAATCTAAACATCCATAGCCGTGTTCATAGTGGAGAGAAACCATACAGCTGCAGCAAATGTGGAAAAGCTTTTACCACAGCAGGTAGTCTAAAAACACACAAACGTGTACATACTGGAGAGAAACCGTACAGCTGTGACCAGTGTGGGAAAATGTTTAATCAGAAAACTAACTTGCAAACACATCAACTAATTCACACAGGAGCAAGGCCATACAGCTGTGACCAATGTGGGAAAATGTTTACTCAGAAAAGTTCCCTAAAACTTCATCAACTCATTCATACAGGAGCAAGGCCATACATCTGTGATCAGTGTGATAAAGCTTTCACCACAGTGGGTGGTCTAAAAAGACATACATTTGTACATACTAGAGAGAAACTGTATAGCTGTGACCAATGTGGGAAGATGTTCGCTCAGAAACGTTCCCTAATAATCCATCAACTCATTCATACAGGAGCAAGGCCATACATCTGTGATCAGTGTGGGAAAATGTTCACTCAAAAACGTTGCCTAAGAGTCCATAAACGAAGTCATACAGGTGCAAGGCCATACATCTGCGACCAGTGTGGTAAAACTTTCACCACAGTAGGTAGTCTGAAAAGACATAAATTTGTACATACTGGAGAGAAACCTTACAGCTGTGATCATTGTGGGAAAGCTTTCAACACAATGGGTAATCTAAATGTCCATAAACAGGTTCACACTAGAGCAAAACCCCACAGCTGTGACTAGATTGGAATACTTTTCAGTACTCTTAAGTATCTCAACAGCCCACCAACACATTCAAGACGGTGTCCAAATGTGTCCAAAATGACCTCTGCCGATGGCATCTAATAGATACACACAAGATTTCCTGTTGCATCACTGTGTGATGCACAGGGATTTTCTTTTCTGATTGGTTAGAAAGGTGAGGCTCACTCAACAACCTTCAGAGATGAATATCTCAGCACTGCTGTCAGTGCTACATGAAGTAATGGAGGATATCTACACAAAATGTTGGATTCTTTAGGACAGTTGAAATCTCTGTGTCTAGTTTTTCCTGTGGTTTCTGTAGCGAGAGAGTTGTCTGTAACAAGCTTTGGAAGTAAGGCTCACATTGCGCAGTAATTGGAAGCACAGCCCTGCACCATGGAAAATAAGCCAGCTATTCAGGCCCCAGTAGCTGATGCAGATCGACCTAGCGTAACCCAGTTAGCTGTCCCCCAGCAGTTCCCGAACAGCTGGGAAGTCAAGCTGGCTGGGTGATGGTTCGTAAGAGATCCAATGCTAAACATCCAATGCCCGAGGTCCACCACCAGTCGGTTCACGTTTCCAATCGATTTCATCAGTTAGTGACACACCTGCTGAGAGACCCGTTCTTATACATATTAAGTTAAATATTCCAGCGGCCGTAGTCAAATGTCTTCCTGGGGCCAGAGCAGGCAACGTTGAATCATATTTGAACTCCTGGCTAAAGATAAACGTAAATACAGTAATATTATTATTCACGTGGGAGTTAATGACGCCCGATTACGCAAATCGGAGGTCACTAAAATGAATGTTGAATCGGTGTGTAACTTTGCAAAAACAATGTCGGACTCCGTAATTTTCTCTGGCCCCCTGCCAAATCTGACCAGTGACGACATGTACACCCGCATGTCGTCATTCAACCGCTGGCTGTCTAGGTGGTGTCCAGCAAACGATGTGGGCTACATAGACAATTGGAAACGTTTTTGGGGAAAACCTAGGCTGATTAGGAGAGATGGCATCCATCCTACTTTAGATGGTGCAGCTTTCTTATCCAGAAATATGGCTGGTTTTATTAAACAACCAAAAGTATGACAATCCAGAGTTAAGCCTAGGATGCAGAGATCCAGTCCTACACGCCTCTCTGCATTGTCATAACAGCCCTTCCCTCCCCCAAAAAACTCCCAAATACCCAAATCAATGTCTGATGCTGTGGCATGAGAATGTGTTGTTTATGTAGATGCTGACAGTAACTGACTCAACACTGCATTTATTTCATCAATAGATTCAATTGTTTTTTTACAAAAAATTTATTTTTTAAATGGTTTTTAAAACTGTTTATTTGTTTAATGGAATAATTAATTCTTCTTTACTTGCATATAAATGTGATCCACATCATAACAAAGATGATCAGATCATAGGACAACTGGAGATGTTTGTTACATGTAGAAATCCTTTATAATTTCCTTTATAATGACATTGTGGACATGCATTTGTCCTTTGTTCATTTGTACAATGGACTATTTATTAAGTTCTTACGTAAATGTGGTTAAAAGTATAAAAAAACATGTTTTTGTGGGAAAAACAAACAATGTATTGTGACAACAAATAAAAATGAATTGAAATTCTTCAATGTCCAGTATCAGCCAGACACTGCTTTACCAAGTGCAATGTTCATTACATTACCAAATGTTTGGTTGGAAAATAAAATGTACAAATGCTTGAAGATCCCATTACCTGTACAGTGGTCTGAGGTGTGTCTGTCAGCTGCATACAATTTGAGGTGGAATATTTATTAATTTGGGGGATTTTACATTTTTTACTAAAGAAACATTTCACCCAGTGTAGCTGTGTGTCTGGCTAATGTGTTTACTGGTGTATTTTTAAGGTTATGAGGATAATAACAGATTTCTGCAGTACAGAAGAATAAACTGATCTAATTTAGAGACTGACAGATTTCAGTAGTTATTAGAAGCAATGTGTCACTTCAGAGATGCAAACTTTTCACCTATTAGTGTCTGGATGGGGATTGTTGACAGTAATTTAGAAAAAGACTAGACTTATCCTTTAATGGTAATTGCTTAGTTTGTTTCTAAATCCTTGATAATGAACTGCTCATAATTTGTGTAGTTATTGATAATAACCAGTTTTGATTTGGAATTATGTGATTTTTATTTTATTTCTTCATGTTTTTGTTCAGCTGATGATGCATTGAGATGCATTTAAATCAGATTTGCTGTTTGATTTAAATGTATATTCACATACAGAAAATAAAATAAAATAACTGTTCATTCCTGACATGGTTGTTTTGCTTGTTTAATTTTTTCATCAGTTCTAAATCATTTCAGGCAAATCACACAGTTAGAGATTTTGTTTTATCAAGTTTTTTTTTTTTTTAGCAGTTACAATTTAAAGGTTTAAGAAAAGGGATGACTTATTGTCGTTACATATAAATATAATGGGACCCTGGGAATAAACAGATGTAATAAACAATTATTATTACGGACAGAGCATCACTGTTCCTTTCAGCATAGGCTTCATTCTTCTCTTTCCAGGCGGCCACTCATCCATAGGCCTGAAAAGTTAGTTTTGTTTCATTGATCCACAGAACAGAATCCCAGAGCTATTGTAGAATGATGTGGGTCTTTTTTTTCATGTGTATGTTTAGCTCATCGATTATGTAAAATAAATGTATTTAAATCAGTTTTGCCATTTGATTTACACGTATCAAATTCAGATGATAAAATTTCTTTTCTCAGTTCTCAAACAATTGTTGATAAAAGTAAAATATTGAACCCTAACATCATATTTGTCATGTCATAATGACACATTTTTCTAGTTCTTATTGCTTTTATAGGTTGGAAATTTAATGAGACCATGAGAATAAACATGTAATTAACATTTATTTGTGTTGTCCAGTATTCACTTGACACACATCCCTCCATTCTCTAAACCCTTAGTTCTATTAAGGATCCTATAGGCTGTGGAAGTGGATTCCAGATGTCACTGGGTGAATGGCAGCATCCATTATGAACAGGTCTCTTTTTATTCTGACCTTTTTATAAATATTAAGCAGCTGAAAATCGCCACCTACTGACAGCAAACATTACTACATCTCACTGACAACAAAGATCAGGTTTGGCTGTTTTAAGAAAAACTCTGATGCAGGTTTTTACCTTTCTGTAGTTTGGACCTAAAGTATTAATTTATGAGTGATCCATTTGGAATATTCTTCATTCTCTAGAGCTATTTCAGTATGTTTTGTAAAATGGCTACTTTCCATTATTGTTGTATTGTGCTGTTATATAAAATCTTAACAATATACACACTGTATATATAATGTTTAACATGGCAATGCCTAAGTTGTAATACTGGTTACTGTAATGCTCTGCATTGTTAAATTGTCCACTCATCTAGTTCATGTTCAGTGTAGCGGCAAAAATACTTTTTTCTTCATTTTGATCTTTGATTTTTGATTAGTTCTATAGTTCTATATCAGTTTTGTTCAGGTCAACATTATGATGTTTTATCGAGGTTTTTACTTGTTGTCAGAAAACATTCTGGTGAATGGATTTTAAGCAGAGCTGAGCCAGAGTATTAGACAAATGGGTGAATAGTTGAGTTTAAGTGCTGGCGAGCTGCTTATGGCAAACCTGACCTCTTAATATCCATCTAGATTTACTTTGAAGAAAGTGAGTATTTATTGTATTGCTTTTCGATTTTACAACAATCTACAGTACTGTGCAAAGGTTTTAGCCATGAAAAATGCTGTAAAGTAAGAAAGCTTTCAATAACAGACATGTTAATTTATTTTTATTAGTTAACAAAATGGAAGTAAATGAACAGAAGAGAAATCCAATTTAAATCAGTGTTTGGTGTAAAAACCATTTGACTGCAAAAGAGCATCAATTCTTCTAGATACATTTACACACAGTTTGTATAGGAACTCAGCAGGTGGCTCATCCAAGACAGACGTGATGATGTGGGGGCAAAACGGCTGCTTGTTATTCTCCTCTCTGAATATAGACGTCCTAATGACACTGGCTGTGTGTTTGGGGTTGTTGTCCTACTGCAGAATACATTTTGGGGCCAGTCTGGCATCTGCCTCGTGTTACTACACAACGGACAAGTATCTGAATTTATTTCTCGGCTTAGATGACACCAGTAATCCTGAGCAAATCTCCAAGTCCATTCGCAGAAATATAAACCCAAACTCGCAAGGAACCTCACAATTGATTATGTTTGCTGAAAATAAAATACACGTTGGTGAAATATTATACTATTTAGAAATAAAAGTTATGTGGATTAAAGCAAACAAAATGTGATATTGTAAATGAATTCTATACAATTTGCACCGTGTCATACAAAAGCTGTTCATTCTGATTTATATAAAAAAATAAAAATACAACAGTACAACTATGCCTACACAGTGAAATATCAGCGCATAAATACAATTAAATACTCACACATAGATACATTTAGACACATGCTTTACAAATATGTGTTCAGTTAAATTACTCAGGTCAAAAGGCAGGTCCCTAGTTTGAGAGACCTAAGCTATGGAGCAGATTTAAGATCAGCAGACTATCTGTTCTATTCTTTTGTTGCATAAATGCCAAAAGCCATTGCACCGGATTTGTGAAAGTCTCTGGGAAAAGAGAGGTTTCCCCCTTGTCCTGAAAGATTTCCAGTGATAGTTTGCTATTTCCCTGTGGGATATGTACAGTGGGGACAAACAATGAAGATTCTGGGGGACTGGAGTTACATGGTTGTATGTGTTTGCCCTCGTTATGTTATTTTGTCCCATAAACACAGAATTGCAGTGACCCAGCCTGCTAATGGGGAGGAATAACAAATATCGGACTGGGAAAAAAAGTGTTTGACTGGGGAAAAGTTTCCAAGTTGGAAAATCCTTGGTGATTCTGTTGATAAGATTCCTAGGACTGAGCTCAGTATCCATGGTTTGTCCTGGGGTTTTTAATTTGTGTCTAAACTACAGCTGAGCTTTACAATATCACAAACACGGACACACATTAGGCTCCTTTTCTCCTTTAAGCTCTGAAATTTTACAATTACAAACTTCGGATTTTTTTAAGAGTTTTAAATAAAGGTTGGACATAAGCACAGATAATGTGGAGGCTTTTTTCATTTGTTATACACGTTTGAAACATCATCAGTCTAATATTACGGAGCCATGCTTTCACACCTTAGCAACAGTAACTAAGAGGCGGGGGGTTGCGATGGGCCCATTCCCGTTCGTGTCTGTAGTTATCGAGAGATTGTGTGAGTTCGCTGGAACAGGGCGACAGTCAGAACAGAGACCTGGGGGATTTTATCAACCAGAACTACTGATAATATCTAAAGATGCAGGAGAACCAGGATCCCGATCTCGTCCTTCAAGTCCATATGAGCGAAATGAAGGAAGAGAATGATCCAGATTATATTAACCAGAGCAACACGAAGGAGGAGCAGGACCCCGATTTTGTCCACCACGGCCACTTCAAGAGCGAAATGAAAGAGGAGAACCAGGATCCGGATTTCATCGTTCAGGATCACTACAACAGCGAAATAAAGGAAGAGAACCAGGACTCGGAATTCGCCCACAACGTCCACGGCTGGAAGACAATAAAGGAGGAGAACTTGGATCCGGATTTCACGGATCAGGGCTACTGCAACAGTCGGATAAAGGAGGAGAACGAGGACCCGGACTTCATCAAACACGAACAGAGTGAAATAAAAGAGGAGAATCAGGAATCGGATTTTATCGACCAGGTTCTCTGCAAGGTTGAAATTAAGGAGGAAAACGAGGACCCGGACCAGCAGAACTCCGACCCCGCTGGTCCCAGCGATTCCCAGGTCAGTGTTAATGACTTAATGGGTAAAAATGGCCTCAGAACAAGACTAAAGAAAACAGGATGAGACTCGAGGGTCCGCTGTTATATCTGCCACTTAAGGTTTTAGACCAGATCTGGAAATATCTGAACTATAACACAGTGAAAGGTTTCTGTTCAGGTCTTTATGATGAGCTTTTTATAGACAACCAGGAAATCAGGTCTTTGTTGGGGAGTTTCCCCGCGTTGCGCATGCGCAGAGGAATGAGAACCACAACGAGGTGAACTGCATTTTTACAAATAATTACTGAAAATTATGTGTAAACAGTATTTTAAAAATCAGACATCGAAGAGATTCAGTTGAAGCTTTGTATACAGACATATTTAGACATGAGGTTACATTTAATATAAAGGCAAATATATTTTGGGAAACATCAAATAAGAAAAAAATAAAAAATAGGTAAATAAATGTAAAAAATTGACATTTACATTTACATTTAGTCATTTAGCAGACGCTTTTATCCAAAGCGACTTACAAGTGAGGTACAAGGCAGCAAGAATCTAAGTCAAGGAGAAAACATCAAAGCAAAGTCCTATCAGAAAAGTGGTCACAGTTCACGAGATGCAAGTGTGAGAAATAGCAGAAAGAATTTTTTTTTTTTAATAATTACCCCATGTAAATTAACACTATTGTAAAGACATTTGGCTTTTTTTCAAAAGGTCTATTATTTGATTAGATGTTTTTGTTATGTAAAACTTTAACAGATTTAATATCTCTTTCAGCAACTAACAGTTCAAAGGATGGCAGGATTTAGAAAATTTGCACTTGTGAATATGGTATTTACCCAACAGGAAAGATAAGTTAACAATCTGTTGTAATTTATAACTAGTGTTATTGTCTTTAACATACACTTTTATTGGGGGATTAGTCTGATTAGCATAGTAGACTTCTGCTTTCAAAACTCATAGGCTGTCAAAAATTCACAGATCTTGACATATCAGAATTAGTACGGTTTATATTGTGTAATTCTCTTATTTTATCACAAATAATAAATTAATGAGCTAGAAGCCAAATTTGTTCCCCACTGAATTAACTATATAGGATAAATTGGAAGTAACATTATGTCTCATAGTTTTTCTAGGTCAAAAAATATCTTGTACTCTTTTTTTTTTTTTCTTTTATTAATTTCTAATACTTTGTTAGTTTTTGTTAGTAAAGGTAATACTTATGGTTTGTGGTCAGAAAAGGGGGCTAAGCTACGTGTTGTTTCAGAGACTAATGGCAGTATTGCAGATGACAGAAACCACAGCTCAATTCATTTGTTTTGTTCCATGTGCATTTCTTTTGGTAGAGATGCATAAACGGCCACATCAATAACATTTAGTTGTTCACATAAACGTAACATTACATTAAATCTGGATTTAGATGGTTTTCTTGCTTCTATTCTGTATGTGTGACCATCTCCTACATTATTTAAATCACCTCCCTTAATTAAATAACAATTGTTTTATTTCACCATTATCCTTTTCCAATCCATCATATTTCTTACAAAGGTATTTTGGTGTCCATAATCGTCACATATCAGATATATTGCGAGAACAGCACAAGGTAGCTAAAGGCCTTCATAGGTTTGTCTGCAGGTAATTGTTCTAGTGAGTTTTAGAGTGTTTAAGTGAAAGAAAATGTAATGAGAAAGACATAGCGGAGATTATAGTGGAAATACAGAGACTGTCAGACATCAAATTTGCAGATTGATCTGACTCAGAGAACAGTAATGATGAGTGAGAGTAAGTTTCTATGTTTATTTAAACTATTTGTTGATAATTTCTGTGTCGTGTCATTTATCGGTCCTTGAAATATGGTTCTTTCAACATCTATTTATTGGTTTTATACATCAGTGATAATTATCGAGATGAGGAATATGTCCCCCCCATCACGCACTTCCTAAATGCGCAGGCTAGTGCAGTTACCGTCCACATTCCGGAGTTACGGATCCCTTTCCACTGACCCAGTTAAAGAGAGGTTGTGGCCGTGGCAGACAAGCCAGCAAACGGGCAAGACCGGTTTCTGGAGATTTTAAGGCTCAGCAGGAGAGGTGGCACAGTAAGAAAGGCCAAGATGTTGAATCTCCAACACTGAGGTTTGAGCCAAAACACTCACCTGGCCCCAGGATCAACACCACTGTCAGCTGGTTTCCTCTTAGCCTCTTCAAGCTGTTCTTCAGCAGTAATGTACTGCCCACCATAACAAACACCAATGCTACACAACGATTGGCACGAGGTGCACACTGCAAGTGGTCTCCCCTCTCAGTTGACACATTTTACATTTCTCTGTCCATCATCCTCTTTTCTGGCTATATACATGTGCACTCAAGAGCCAACTATTGGAAGGGGATCACAGACAGATTTGAGGCCGTCATCTATAGTCTTTACACAGCAGCTTGTATCGACATTAAGAACAATCTAACAGAATTTCCAAGAGCCATTACAATGACCTCCCACAGAAGCTTGAGACATTAGGTGGATGCATAAGGACAATCTCCTCTCAGTGTGGTGGATGGGCACAAAAATTGTTAATGTCTGCAGCAGCTTTTACAAGGTCATATAGTGGACTGCACTTAGAAGGTAAAGGGAGCAGATGGACACGGCAGATGCTGCTGTGAACATTCCTGTTGTACCACCACAATGCGGTGGTACAAAACATTTTTTTAATCTCTTCATTGACATCACAGTTGTCAACAGCTACATCCTGTACAAAACAGTGGCCAGGACTCAAAATCAGACCCCCATGTCCTATCAACAATTCAGGGAGGTTCTCATGAGGGAAATGGTCGAGCAAGCCAAAACTTTAGTCGCTGAAGCCTGCCCCCCCCCCCTCACCAACACTTGCATGGCCATGTACCAAGGGAGAATTGGCCCTCGGGACCATAGGAAGTGTGTGGTCTGTGTGGCGGAGAAGAAGGAGAAGGCAGACGCTGGGGTAAAGAGTGAAGAACATGAAGACCCATTTACTGCTCCAAGTCACTTTGCCTCATTCCTGAGTGAAATTGCTTTCTGGAATATCATGGAATGGGACTTCAGACTTCAGCCATTCTGTTTTTTCTTATTCTGTTTCTGTTTACATTATTTGAATTTGCAGTAGTTGTTTTCAGGGGTTCACTGCACTAACTGTCATTATTTTGTTTTCTTATTGCTTATTGACAGTGATCTCATAGACAGCATGCTTTTACTTAGTATTTTGATATTTTAGTTCATTATTATTTGTACTTTATATCATATATTTAGTTGTTCTAATAAGATTACTCCATTTGAAGAAAAAATTGTACATTTTGCTCTTTTCTTTTAATTTATACTGTGCTTGATGATAGAAGTTGATGAAGCACAAGTTACATTTCATACACTAAAGCACCATTAGATGGCAATAGACTCCTGTACTGGACAAAGGTGATATTTTCCAACCAGTTTTCATTCAAGGGGGATTAAAACCCATTTGACACACTTGCCAAATTAATGTTATCGTCAAACCTTTGTGGAAGCTTTGCACTTTGCTCAAATTCTATCACCTTTGGTACATTTGAGGTCAAGGATTTGCTGAAGGTTATCAGTGGCATCAGTGTGCATGGAATCATTGTTAGGATGGTGTTATCCTTTGTCAAATAGGTAGAAAAAAAAAGGGAAAGATAGAAATTTCATATTTCTTTGGTTTATTAAATTTCAATAAATATTTTTGACACTGGGAATATATTCTCTAAGGTTCCTATTTGTCCCTACACAGCAAGAACATGCATATTAACCTTACTGTTGTGGAGCAATTCATTTACCTATAATGTCTTTTTAGGCATTGTTTCCTGAAAATATTGCTGAGGTTAAACAGTTCAGATCTCCCCATTGAATTCTCCAATCTTTATGACATTATTGAGTTTCTTGTAAAAAAAAATAATAAGTGCATTAGAAACATTGACTTCCTGTTAGTAATATTTGGAATCCTTCTAACACTGAGTGAAATGAGTTTGAGGCTGCAGAAACTGCAGAAAGAAAATAAATGTCAGAAAAAGGAACAGAAGTATGAAGAAAAGAGCCTTAACCTCTTTTAGAAAATCACAAATACTCACAAAACCAGTCCCCTGAAAATGTCCATGTATCTGATGCAATAACAGTCAAGAGTATTGGTAGAGTTAGTTCAGCCTTTTAAAGCTCCACTGGACTTTTGCTTCACCAACTCAGTGTCCTGATGAGAGACAGCCTTAATGCAAGTCCTCCACCTTCAATGCAGACAACTGGACCCTTCATCTGCTCCTCTTTTCTTCCTTACAAGCTGTCTCACCAAGAGGCCTCACTTTATTCCTACAATCTTTCTTTGAGCACGTCAGGTCCTCAGTCCTATTAACAGTCTTCTTGATTTGACACTGTCCATGTTAGAGCTTGATTCACTCGTTTTGTTAGTGCACATTTTTCTTTTGGTTTGGGCAGGTAATGTAAAGAGTCCATAAAAAGTGTCCTTTGGTTCCAAATCCACCCAAACTTTCTTTCATATTCTTCTTAGTGTCTCTTTTCATCATTATAGACCCCAGTGGACAATGTTTATCCTAACAGTAGCTTGCTAAGTTAACAAATGTAGTTTTGACTTCAATCACCACAAACTCAAAAGACAATTTCGTAAGTGAATGTAGAACTGTCTAAAAGTGGAGTTGACCGGGTAAATGATGGTGCTGCCTCCTCGCTTTTAAAACTGCAATTTCTGTTAATGACAATCAGCGAGCTTTATTCTGCAAATGGTGTAAAGTGCATAAACTGCTGTTGTGGCTCCTAACTCCTGAACTGTAAGTACTAGAATAAATATGTGATTTGTCAGCACCAGTGGCAGCTCCCAGCACTCAATCGCATTTCCATTAGGAAATGCAAATATGTCCAGTTTTTTCTGTTTTCTTTGAGTAAAAACACAATAAAAATCATCTGATCATAACAAGTTGGGGAAGTAGAAATCGGGTAATCAAGAAATGATGTTAATACGCAAACCTGGTTACTGGAAATCCATGTATGCATGCAGCCGAAGTCTAACCTGATTTCTCCTCCACCTTGGACTTATTTTGGAAGTCTGGCTCACAAATTTTAACTGCATAGTGACAGAAAAAGCTGCTTTCTGGCTTTTTGTGTGTGTGTGTTCATGTTGCAGTGCAGTGGGACAAAAAGGGAAAAAAATCTGAAACCTGGTTATGGGTATCTGTGGCAAAGAAATCGGCATTCTCGGACAGAAATCTCTGGGGAAACCAAGTTTCTCTAATCCGCTAACCCAGTTTTGGAAAAAAGCTTTACTGTTTACATACCACTTGAGAAATTAGCTTTTGAGAGAAAGCTGACAGTAACCTGGTTACTTAAACTGACATCAATGCACTTATTGCTTCAATTATTCAAGGTTTTTGGGCACAAGCTTATTCACAGCTCTTTTAAGGTCCCTGGGCATAACGACTAACTATGTAATCTATGGAGACATACTGTGCATTTGTGATCATTTTCTTTATTAAATTTAAAACTTGAGGAAGAAATTTTATTGGTCATTACGTTCAGTTTATAATAACATTCCTTTTTCTATTTAATCCATCCCCATGTGCTTAGCATTGGGCAGCCACAGGTGGTGCATGGGAAGCTAGCGCTGAGTGTCTTGCTTAAGGACACAACTTGTGTGTGTGGGCCGGGATTCGATCCGGTAGACTTATACATTCCGGTCTGCTGCTGCCTTAATGTGAATCTCGTGCACAAAGACAAGCAACAGAGAGGGAAGCTTAGATGTCTGACATTACCAGGTATCAGATGTGACATGGCTACCTTTAGTTTGATTTTATTTTGTTGTCTTAATCTGCAGGTGCCATTACTCCAGCTTGATGACTAACCAAACCAACACATGTGCTTGTCGCCAAGGAAACAGAGAAAAGTAATTTTATGTATCAACCTTATAAACTCCTCTGGGCAATTAAAAGTGATCAGTTAACCTAAAATGCATGTCTTTAGACTGTGCGAAGTAACTAGAGAACCCTGTACTCAGTCAAGCTCGAGGAGAACATCCAAACTCATGCATTCATCTGCTTATTTTTGCAGCCTCGTGTGATGTCTGCTACAAATTTTACACATCTAACGCCACAATAAGACTTAACATTCTCTCTTTTTCTTTTCATATGTCACTTCAGAACCAGAGCAGAGCAAAGAAACCCCAACGTCACCGCTGCCAGCAATGTAACAAAGCCTTCAGAACACCATCAAAGCTAAAGATTCAGAGAGTTGACGGTGAAGAGATGGCACACAACTGTGAGCAATGTGGGAAATCCTTCACCATATTAAGCCATGTAAAACTTAAGAAGCACGTACATACTGGATTGAAACGGTACAGATGTGACCAATGTGGTAAAATGTTCCTTTATAAATGTCATCTGAAAAACCATCAACACATTCATAGAGGAACAGGGCCGCACAGTTGTGAGCAGTGTGGGAAAGCTTTCACCACATTAAGTAACCTAAACGTCCATCGCCGTGTACATACAGGAGAAAAACCGTACAGCTGTGACCAATGTGGGAAAATGTTTACTCAAAAAGGTCACCTACAAAGCCATCGACCAATTCATACAGGAGCAAGGCCATACAGTTGTGACCAATGTGATAAATCTTTCACTGCAGTAGGTAGTCTAAAAAGACATAAATGTGCACATACTGGAGAAAAACTCTACAGCTGCGACCAATGTGGAAAAATGTTTGCTCATAAAAGTTCCCTAACCAACCATGTACAAATTCATACAGGAGCAAAACCATACAGGTGTGACCAATGTGGGAAAACATTTACTCAGAGAGGTCACCTAAGAAGCCATCGACAGATTCATTCCGGAGCAAAACCATACAGGTGTGACCAATGTGGCAAAGTTTTCACCAGACTAGATAGTCTAAAAAGACATAAATGTGTACATACTGGAGAGAAACTGTACAGTTGTGACCATTGTGGAAAGATGTTCGCTCAAAAAAGTTACCTAAGAAGCCATCGTCAGATTCATACAAGAGCAAAATCATACAGGTGTGACCACTGTGGGAAAATGTTCACTCACAAAAGTTACCTAATAATCCATCAACGAACTCATACAGGAGCAAGGCCATACAGTTGTGACCAATGTGGAAAAATGTTCACTCAGAGAAGTCACCTAAGAAGCCATCAACAAATTCATACAGGAGCAAAATCATACAGGTGTGACCAATGTGGTAAAGGTTTCCCCAGAGTAGGTAGTCTAAAAAGACATAAACGCATACATACTGGAGAGAAACTTTACAGCTGTGATCTATGTGGGAAGATGTTCAATCACAAAGGTCACCTAAAAACCCATCAACAGACTCATACAGGATCAAGGCGGTACAGCTGTGCCCAGTGTGGGAAAGGTTTCACCACAGCAGGTATTCTTAAGGCCCATAGTCGTGTACATAGTGGAGCGAAACCATACAGCTGCGACCAATGTGGAAAAGCTTTGACTACAGCAGGTAATCTAAAAAGACACAAACGTATACATACTGGAGAGAAACTGTACAGTTGTGACCAATGTGGAAAGATGTTCGCTCAAAAAAGTCACCTAATAATCCATCAACGAAGTCATACAGGAGCAAGGCCATACAGCTGTGAGCAATGTGGGAAAGCTTTCATTACCATTAGTAAGCTAAATGTCCATAAACGTGTACATAGTGGTGAACACCTGGGTTCAGTGCGAGAAAGCCTTCACCACGTCAGGTGAATGTCCACCAATGTGTTCACAGTAGAGCAAAACCTCACAGCTGTGACCAGGTTCGGTAACCTTTCAGGACTTTTGAGTATCTTAGCAGCCCACAAACACATTTGCATCGGAGTCAAAGTGTTAAGCTTTGATCCATGTTAGCACAGATATTTTCTCATGTCCTCTCCCTGTTAAAGCTTATAGATACGCTTAGCTTATATGCTTAAAGCTTATATGAGACTGAGGGATTGGTCTTCTTAGTTATTAGGGTGATCTTTACTCAACTTTCAGAGCTGAATATCTCAGCACTGTTGTCCATGCTTTTCTGAGTCTTTCTCAGAGGAGGTGTAAGCACCTCTCGTCATGAAGTAATGGCACATAAACAAAAAAAACATAACAAAACAGGAAAATAAATTTGGGAGCGGGCTTAAAACATTTTAAAATTATTTTAAGCTTTTAACTTTTTGTTTAATGCAATAATTTATCCTTTGTATTTTAAAATATAAATGTGTTAATCAGACTGCTAGAGGTTTCTGTGAAGTACAAATTCTCTTTTTAAATAGATTAACCATTGCATCATGGACATGGACACAGACTGCATTTGCATGAACTTAAGTAGCCAGATTACTCAGAGACTCAAGGTACTTCCCATTACCTTATTTCTCGACTACTAACTTGTTGCTCCTCGGCTGACCTTGAGATTATTTCCCATCCGGCATCGTTGAGGGCATCTCAATTGTCTTATTTCTGTTCTGTTCATTTATTGGACCATCACACCCCTTTATTGGAGACTGTTGGTGATGCTGCAGCTGATTGCTCTGATTTAACACTGCAATTTTATACTGTAAAAATCCTATAATAATCTAAGCTGTATTATTAGAAAGGACATCTCTTTTCTTTTAAAAGCTGTATTCAGAGATCAGATGCAAGTGTGAGGACAGAGGAGAGAATTTAGTATTTGGAAAAACCTTCTGAAAAACCAGCTTTCTCTGGTAATCAGCAAATGGACTTTAAATGCACCTAAGAGATGCAGCAGACGAGCAATCGGATGTCTTCTCCACCTTGGACTTAGTTAAATCTGGAATCCAAAGTATCAGTAAATGCTGCCTTCTGACTTAAAAAAAAAAACAAACAGGTCGATGTGCAGGGGGGAGAGAGCTGATATACAGCACAAAGTCAAAAAACAAAATCCAGTTTAAAGTGACTTATTTAGAAATGCAGAAGACTGTTAATGTTAGATCCATTTTCGTGGGCTTGATTTGAAAAATGAGGCAGCCCTCCATTGCTGAAATCCATGTTCTGCGAGAGAAATCTACAGCAAGAATTCAGGTTTCACTAATCCACATGCTGATATTGGAAACTAACCATTTACATGAGTTAAAATGTCGGCTTTCCCAATTGTAACCTGGTAACTGAAGTGCATGTAAACACTGTAAATGAACTGTTCTTCATCTTTTTAAATGCTTGCAGAAATAAATGTAAATAAAAATGTAATATTATATTTTGTGCAAGTTAAGTCATTATGAGCTTAGTGGCAACATTTCTGTTACATAACATAACATAAATGTATTCAATGTATTGTGACAAGTAAAAATGTAACACTTGAGTATGATACTGAGTGTCAGCCAGTCTCTGTGAGCACTGTGAGATGTTTCTTCTTTCCACCATGTTTGGTTGTACAACAAAAATGTCCCCAAATGCTCTGTTGCCTTTACATCTACAGCATTAAAGTGAAGTAAATCAGTCGGCCGCACATTTAGTCGTTTGGTTAACAACAGAAGTTTATACAGATGAAAAAAATCACACACATATTACACACTGACATCACTTGTCGTTAGAGGCAACTCATGGTTGGTGTTTCTATGGGGACTTTTGAGAAGTTAATGACAAAACTTTTTGTTGTAAACTTTATCAAGAATTAACCTTATAGTCAATTCTTTATTGATTTGATTCTCAGTCCTTGATAATGATATGCTTTTATTTTGTCTAGTGATTAATAATTGACCAGCTCAGATTTAGATGTAATGATTTTGTCATTTTGGTTTCTTTACATTTTTGTCCAGCTCATGCATGATGCAGCTCATTCTGTTCTGCTGTTTGATTTACATGTATAATGACTTTTAATATTAAAATAACTGCTGATTTTTCTCTGTTTGTTTTTCACCAGTTCTGAACAGTTTAAACATAAACATTTTGCAACATCCATCCATTATCTTCTGCTTTATCCAGAGTGAGGTCACGATGTCTTTCTAGACATCTTATTTAACAAATACTGTATTTTGTTTAATACTTTAAATCTTGTAATCTTGACAAACACATTAACCACTGTTTTAATTATTAACCCTCAAGTGGGTCAATACAATATGTAGTCAATACACATGGATACATGTGGGCGGCTGTAGCTCAGTTCGTAAGGCAGTACCACAGGATCGAACCACAGGGTCAGTGGTTCGATCCGCTCCTGGCCAAACGTCATAGTCATAAAACAAATGACTTTGTTTCATCAGCTTAGACATAATCTTTGTTTCATGACCAATCAAACAATGCAGAAAACCAGGAAATTCCAAACAGTCCCTTTACTTTTAATTCTACAGTTCTGTTAGGATTTTATTTTATTGCTACGTTACCTTCCCACTGTATTGAACTGTGAATTGTTCTTGTACACTAAATAACTGTTTCAGGATATCACTTGTGATCAGTTGCCATTTGCTCCTTAGTGTCACTGCTGGTTTATGCAGGGAGGTTCATTCACTCTGTTATGAGACTCAGAAGCACAGACAGCTTTTGCTTTTATACAGAAACACATGACAAGAGACAACTGATTTTAATTGTATTTATTCTTTTATATATATTTTTTTACCCACTTAACAGGAACTGATCAACATGACCATCACTCCTACACACAACACTTTCCCCCACGGTGCATAAACCACATATAACATAACTAAAACCAATAGCAGAACTAGAACATCTAAACACGCCTACAATCATCAATGCATCACAAATTACACACATTCAACACTTAGACACAACTACTTACACGTTTCTACCCATTGTGCCCTGGGGCCCACTATGTCAGTCTGCTAGCTGGGTAGCTAGCCAGCCTGTTACAATATGTCCTAAAATCTTCACCTCCCATCTTCTTTTCTAAGAAGCTAGTTCTTTACAAGATTTTTTTAAAGTGACTTGTTTTCGTTTTGGACATCATCAAGTTTCTTCTGAAGCAGCTCGATTTCTTTTTTGTTTTCCCCGTTGCCAATGTATCAGCTTCAATGCGCCTTTCAAAACTTTTCAGAAGTTCAGTGTGTTCATCCATTTTTACAGTTAGGATTTGAACTGTGTGTAGAATGGCGGCTCCAGAACTGTCTTCATCTTGCTGTTTCTCACTCTGTGCTTTTATTTTGCTCGGATTAGGGGTTTTTATTGGTGTGAGGTAGGTTGATTTTAAATTATCCACCTCAATTTTCATCAATGACTTCATCACACCTCTGGGAGAGCTGCCCGGTTATAGTTGTGGTCCTCCATGTATTTGCTTTTAATGCTTTTAATGTTCAGATTTTTCTTCACAAATGCATATCAAAGATTTCAGGTTAACTCCAGAGAAGCTTCTTTTAAAGTATGTTTGGTTACTGCATTGAATACAATTTAAAATTGAAGACTAATGAAATATTTGTCTCAGCCTGCAACTTGCTACTGCTGACTCCGCCATCTCGAAACCTCTCTGCCCCAAAATCTTCAGTCTTAAGTTACAGAGCCGTTTTCACACCTTAGCAACAGTAACTAAGGGGGCGGTGTTTAGTGAAGAGACCCCAGCTTCTAGTTAACGCGAGAACACGGAGGTAACGTCTTAGACCCAACGTGACGGCGACAGGGAGACCGGAGAGCTGGTGTATTCATCGACCAGAACCAGAACAAAACGGCAATGAAGAAGGAAAAACAGGACCTAGAGTTTATCGACCAGGACAACTATAGGAGCGAAATGAAACAGGAAAGCCAGGACCTGGACTTAATAACCAGGACGAGTCCAAATCGAGGACCTAAATCTCATCCACCGGGACCAGCTTAAACGCCAAATAAAGGAGGAAAACCAGGACGTGGAAAACCAGGTCCAGTACAAAGTCGAACTGAAGGAGGAGAACAAGGAACCAAATTTCATCCACAACGACCTCGTCGAGAGCGGAGTAAAAGAGGGAAACCAGAACCCGGATTTCATTAATCAGGACCCAGCTGGTCCCAGCGATCAACAGGTCAGTGCTGATGGGTTAATTTAGGTCTTTAAAAGACAGAGCTGTCTCTGTGTGTCCTGGTTTTATGTTGAAGCCAGTGATCCAGGAAACCAGGTCTTTGCTGTTTTGGAGTTTTCCCACGTTGCGAATCCACAGACGTGTTTGTATTTAAGTCTTAAGTTCATCCTGCTTTTCTTCATCTTTTGTTCGTATCAGTGTTAAATCACAGAACAAAAGTGCTACAAGCCTGTTTCAGTCACATGTCAGTGTCACTGAGACATAAATGAATGAATTATTAACTTTATCACAGACTCCATGTTACTTTGGGTAACAAATACATAGGTCACTTAGGCTCCTAGCACTCAGTACTCACTAAACTACTCCCGTGCAAGTATTACCACAACAGCCGTTGAGGACAATGTGACCAAACAAGTCCTCATAGTTATTTAAACACAGCTGCTCCTACACTGAGATTCAGTATCAATGGAAAAACATCAGCACAATAACTGACTTTGTTTATAGATGTGTATTTTTGCATTTCAGGGTTAGATATATGTCACATAATGGTTCTGTCAGAAACTTGGTGTGAAACCAATATAAAAGTGTAGTATTAGACATGAATAAAATACAATAATTTTTTTTTTGGTAAATATTACCTCAGCACTCTGTGTTTGCAGTGTACAGTCTGCTTTTATTTCACTGTGTTCATCGCAGTTATCGATATTCAATAACTAATCAATAACCACTTACCGATGGTGAATGGTGGACCATGGGACAAGCTGGCATAAATATTTTCCATGTATTATTGTTATTTCTTTGTGTCAGGCTTTTCTATTGTAGCAAGCATAGAAGTTATGAAAGTAATTTCTTCTCCCACCTGTGCTGATGCCTCTGTTCTCCTGCTGATGCCTGGATGAAAGCTTAACCCTCAGGTTTAGAAAGGAGGCTGTATAAAATCCTACTATTATCAAACCGCTAATTTACTTTATTGCCATCTTTAGGTGCCAATAAAATTCAAACCATTGAAAACCAGTACAATTGTTAATATTGCTACTCTGATTTACTTCCTCCTCTGCACGAATATACAGTTTCACACTCACACGCTTGTTTGCATTGTACAGCCTGGGCCTGTTATGGTGATTGGTCAGATACCGTCTAGCACTTAATACCTGGGGTTAAGTTAGATGATCTTGCTATGATTGCAGATTGATATGTTGCAGAGTTTAAAAGTACAGGACTTTCACTAAATGGCTTATTAAAGGTTAATTTGGAAAGAATGGATTCAACTAAAGTAACTGGGGATTTTTTTATAGTTTTGGGAGTTTGTAGTATAAAAGCAGTACTAGCTCAAAGTACTACTCTTTCGATTTATAATATGTGTTTTTTTAAGAGACATCATTTCTAATATTAGCATGTTTCAAACTTTATAATTTTATTTTTATTTTTTAACAGCCATTGATTTAGAATGTGGGATCTTGGTATTTTAAACTTTTAGTTTCCACTTTGTAAATTCTGAGCACATTCAATCAATAATGTATCGACTTTTATGTTTAATAATAATGATCAATATATCACAGCCATGTGTGCTGGACAGATGTTCTCAGGAGTGTAAATTTGAAGAAGAATCTCAAAAGCTAACACACAGCACAGAAGAAAATACATTTATTGAAATACTGTACAGTTTTGAAGTACTTGTACTTGACTTGAAAAGCTTAATTTGGAAAGAACTGATCATTCTAAAATAACTGGGGTGATGTTTGCACAAATTACCTGAGCTCTGCAGGGTCCTCTCACACTCACATTTGGGTTAACAACAGTGATGTTTACGCAGTTGAAAATGGAAAATTTTAATTGATCGTTCACCAATAAAACGTGCACATTCAGTTTAGTGTGTCGATCAATATATTACAGCCATGTGTGCAGGACATATTTGCATACATACTTGCATATTTCCAATTTGATAAGTTTGTTGTTACTCCACTGCCATCACAGTTGCTGCACATGAAAGTTCTTAAATGTGTAGATATTGTGAATGTTAATAGATACATTTTCTAATACCAGGACACAAAACTCTATGCCAGAAATATCACAATAAATGTGATGAATAAGCTTCATTAAGGACTAATTTTTCTCACAGAATATAAAGCTCTCTGTGATTCCCTGTATTTTCCTGGCAGATAAACAGTGACGGTCTGTACTGCTGTTCTTATGCCAACTTGGGTCTGTCAGATTTCTGAACAGGTGCATTCGTGACCACTTGTTAAAGTTTGCCATGTCATGCATTTCATTGTACTGAGTGTAATATCAAGCTGATATAAACTTAGAGGACATATTATTAGAAACACATCAGTATCATTTGTAATCAGTCTCAGCAAAAGCTGAACATTAAACCTCGATGACCATCATATTTGACTGCAATAGCTATAACAAGCAGTATCTTTGAATCACTTCTGTGTTTCTGTTAATTTTGTGAACCCACACTGTGCGACTGTGGCGCAGGAAGTAGAGCGGCCGCCTCAGTTGCTGTCGAAGTGTCTTTGAGCAAGACACTGAACCCCAACTTAGTTGTCCCCGGTGAGTGTTGGCCAGCTGGATAGAAGCTCCCCCATCAGTGTGTGAGTGTGTGTGTGTGATTGGGTGAATAAGAAGCAGTGTAAAGAGCTTTGAGTGCCAATAGGTAGAGAATCACTATATAAGTGCAGAACATTTACCATTTATCACAACAGGTGCTACACAACTGCAGGTTGATTATTTACCTGATTAATTTGTTTGTCTGTTCAGAAATGTACCCGTGATAAAATTGCGCAGCTTTCAATAGTGGAAGATTGGTTTCAGGCCACATATGTGAATTACAAATCATTCTTATAATAACAAAGGCACTGAAGGCGAGAAGGGTCAGTTCATCTTTGGACTGAAAAAAAGAGTGTAGATGACATTTAAACCTGATGTAACTGAATGTTAAACCAGTAGAGGACATGAAGTAGTTGGTACCCTACTCTCAAGCGATTAAATTACTCAAATACTTAATACTCAATTATTGTGCTGTTGTGTACAGATGGGACTAAAATACGACCATTTTAAAAAGCTACATCATAAAAATTAATAAGAGTTTAATATATATACTGAAACACTAGTACATTAAGTGCTAAAAGGCCACTGTTGCAAAGGTGCAGGAATTTCACTATTAAGTTGATCATGAATAAATAGCACCCATTTACTGTCTCATCATTTCACTAGCTGCCATTGTGAAAGACCTCTGGGCTTGGACCAGCGGTAGAGGAGAGAAGACTGGGTTGGTTCATTAGAAGTGAGCGACAGTGAGTGAATTAAGTTTAAGATCCAAAAGTATTTGACTGCAGTTCTCTAAACCATAGTTAAAATGACCTGACAGAAGCAAGAGGCAGCAACATGGTAAAGTTCACTTTCTACCTATGTTTACATGCTGCCTCTTCACCAGGACCTGCATGGGCCTGAAACTACAGATACTAATAGTCACACTGGTTAACGGTAGCTTTCTTCTTATACTAAACTTTTCATGATACAGCTTTAACTCACATTTGTGGATTTTACAGCAAACTGTGTTCACATAGAGTGAACAGTTATAACAAGTCATGTTACTGACCTGTTTGATATTAACCTAATTAGTTGTCAAATGCTCCTACATTTGTCTTTGATTTTTGGCAATTATTTTTTTCAGCCTTTTGTTTTACCTCTTCAAACTTTTTTTGAGATGTTTCTGCCATCAAATTCAAAAAGAGCTAATATTTTCCATAAAATGGTAAATTTCTTAGTTTCAACATCTATTACATTGTTTATATTCTATTGTGAATGAAATATGGGTTGATGAGATGTGCAAATCTTTGCATTCTGTTTTATATTTATCCTTTCACATCTTCCAAACTATTTGGGAAATGGGCTGTGGGGAAAAAAAACTGGGCCTCAGGAAGGCTGTGTGTGTCTAATAGAGAAGATTCTTTCATAAGTCAGGCAGTGCTGCTGAGTTTAATTCTCAAACGATTTGAGCACTTTGTTTACTGGTGAAGTCGTAAAAGCACATCTTTCTCATCCACCATATTTCTAGTAAAAGAAAGAATTTAGCTTGCACATACTGCATTGGACGAGTCACATATCCATGAGATATAACTCACTTTCTCTTTTTCTCTCTTTCCTTCACTACAGAAAAAGAAACACACCAGCCAACCCGAACGTCACAGCTTTCAACAACGTGACAAATCTTTCCCAACATCATCACATTTAGAAAAACATCAGAATGTGCACATTGCTGAGAAACCAAGTAGCTGTGACCAACGTGGAAAATACATTGCTGCAAAAAGTTACCAAAAATGTCGAGGGAGATGTATGGGGTTGTATAGTGTATCTATATGTATAGTCTTGACTTATGTATTGTAAATATTCTTGAGATAACCTATTAGCCCATTTTGGCTTTGCATGTCAGCTTTGTCATGTGCGCTGCAATCCCCCTGATGTATTTTTAATTATCAAAATACTATAAATAAATGGCTTCAAAATGTACTAAATAGTGTAACTCTTTCATTAGAAGTTAAATCCCTGCTGGCACTGTTCTAAGAGTCTGGTCTGGGTTTGGACCAAAAAGTGTTTTTAGGAAGCAAAGTGTTACATTAAGTCTTCTTTTGACAAGCTTGTTTAAGAGGCACAGTGTGGCCAACTTGGCAGAAATGTGTGGGTGCTTCTCTTGCTGTACTTTATTCAGAGAGCAGGCTATCAGGCAAGTTTAAACTATAAACATTATATCCCAATGGTTGGGAGTAGTTGGAGGTAACAGGTTAAGGTTGGTACTCTGTTATATGTTTTCGTGATCCTTAGGTATCGTGACCATGGATGGTCATGTACTAAAGATAATACCTGGGTACCTGTGTAGGCTGTGGGCACAACTACCTGATAAACAGCAGACCACTCTGTGTTTTCTGCGACCTCACCCACCCATCTCTGTATAAGTAGTCCCCCTTCACTAAAGTATGCCACTTTCTTGTTGTTGTCTTTTTCAACATACTGAGAATAAATCGTTTGTCTTAAATTTCTGCCCTGGCATTTTTTATTTCTTTTTGGTTGTCTTGTGCTATTGCCCCCACTTGAGGGAGTGTTACACCATTGTGTGGTGGTTGATCAATTCAGTACAAAAAGCAAGAATTGAATCTGGTCTTTGATATTTTCTACACATGTTGGATGTTCCAGTGTTAATTGTCTCTCTTTATTTTTCACTCTGCAGTTCTATCACTCTCCCACTTTCTGAGCTTGAACATTTATATCATGACCCCACTGGATTTATTGCTGTTCCAGTGTTAACCCTACTGAGTTTGTGGCTATTGTTCAGTAATGCTTGAGTTAAACTTTGTTAGCTCCTTCTACATTTAGTTTCTTCTGGTGCTTCATGTGTTGGCTTGTTTCTGTTGTAAAATTCAGCTTTAAAAGAAGCAAGTTTATTTATGCAGGGATGTTTGAAAGTTATTACGATTAAAGTAAGTGATATCAAACAAGTGTCAGAGTGTTTAAACTACAGATTCAAATTTTCTCAGCTTTCCTTAAAAAAAGTTGGCCTCTCAGTAAATTTTCGTTTAGTAATAATGGCTACAACAACATGAAGGTATGAAATGAATGTACATTTTTGTAAATTTTACAATGTGGAGGCCTTCAATCTTCAATATTTCATATTAATGTTGCTACAAGATGTTCTTCAGTCAGACATAGAGACACAATGCCAAGACATATTGAAGCTGTTCTGACCAACACCTTACAAAGTTACTGCCTTTGTTTCTATCACCTTGTTGAATCTATGCCATGAACAATTAAAGCAGTTCCAAAGGCAAAAGAGAGTCCAACCTGGTGCTAGCGAGGTGTACCTAATAAAGTGGCTGGTGAATGTGTTTAGTCTACTCGACAACTACGAGAGTGTTTTGTTATCCCACATGATTTTTTTTTAAATTCACTTATCAACTGACGACCAACAGCAGGATGACAACATCCAACTTGGTTTTCTCTGTCCTGTTTAACGACTGAATTTAAGGCTTTATGCTCACGTAGTGTTAGAAGTAGGAAGTTAAGTAAAAGGAAGGAAAACAGTAACATAAAGCATTTGGTTTATTATTACTGAATTTTCCAAGAGCAGTAATTTACAAATGAATAAAATTGCGAACTAATAAAGTGATTCTTTTCTTGGGTGTGTGATTCAGTTATATTTAAAAGCCATTTACATGAGCTCGGGTTTTGCAACTCTACAAAGATAAGTTAGGACAAGTCTCTAACTATTGAAAACAAAAAACAGGTTAACAACTAAATCAAATTTTAAATCACTTAATCAATAAAAAGATGACAGTTATTTAGTGTGGCAGTAGTTTCAGTCAAGCGGAAAAGATCATTTATGCACTAGTTGTGACAGACTCACAGGGAAAACAGCTTTCCCTTATAAAACTGCTAAACTAAGTCACAAATTCCATTCTGTTCCTACTTTTATGAAGGCCCAACATGTTGTGAATGACTGATGATTGAACTGTGAAATGAACAACAGTCCAAACAATTCCAGGTGTTGTGGAGCTTAGTTTTCACACTCGCTTCTTATCTTACAGAGAAAGGAGCACGTTATGTACAGAAACGTGGGTTTGTTATCTGTAAGTTTGGGGAGATTTTTTTAACTAAGGTGCAAGTGTGAAGAACAAAAACAGCTGCAGCTAGAGGTGGAGTTGATTTTAAGCACTTTATAACAGCTGCTTCAGCCACAATAACACCTCATCATTTATTATATCTACAACTGGATATGCCTACATACTTTGTCTTTGTAATGGAGGAAACAAAATGAAATTCAAACCCTCCAGTTAGGTAAATGTACTCTAACACCTCTGCTCTGAGATTGTACAAATAAAATAAATTTGATGCAGTAACGGCTCAAGTGACCAATGGGCCAAAGAAAGCAGCATGCACCAAAATGTCTAATTCAGTCTTATGTAATATTGAGAGTGGAACATGCTGTTTTGTGGGAGGGTGGGCTGATATGAGCTCTGTTGACCTTTAAAAGCATATGACACAAAAGCCAGTGTGCTGAGACATCAGGCATCAAGACCACAGGTAAGACTTTACACTTTTCTATGAAATGTTGTTCAGCGAAACTTGGGTCTTTTCGTTCTGATCACAGCGCCCAACATTTTTAACATCGAGCTCGCACGTTTGATACAAAAAGTAAAAAAATTATTTGAGTGCATTGGTGTGACTCTGAGTAGGAAATCATATTTATAATTAGTTATAAAGTTCACGGTCCAGTCTTCCTTCCTCCACACACAATGGCCAGAGGAGGCTCAGGTTGAGTGGATCTATGTTTGATAGTGTTCATGATATAAAAGAAAAATGGTAACTTTCACTCTGCTTTGTTTACAATTTGTCCACAATCCCAGGTCTTCTGCTTTTTCTTCCTCTCATACAAACTCAGAACACGCAGTGCAACACGCTTGTTGCCAACATGCACATTGTCTTAACAATGTGTCCACTTGTCATTTGAAATTTCACTTTGTAATTCAGTCGATGCTGTTGCCATGTAAATCCAGATTAAACTGTTGTCCCTCTGCTGCAGCCTCCTGTGAAACCATGGCCTCCTATCTCCCCCTCCTCATTGTGGTCCTGTGTAGTGTGACTGCAACTATAGCCCAGCTGAAGCTGTTTAACCTACGAGCCTCCAAACTTCCCTCCGACATCCTCGGAGTCTCTGACGGCTACGTCAAGGTGTTTTGTGGCTCTGCCTCTCTGGGTCAAACGTCTGTCGTCAACAACAACCCAGACCCTTGGTGGAAGGAGGATTTCACCCACTTCAAGGCCCAGCAGAATGACATCCTGAGGCTTGAAGTTTATGACAGTGATGTGATGTTCGATGATCTGTTGGGGATCTGCCAGAGACAAATCAAGCAGGGAAACCATTCACACGACTGCTACCTGGAGAAAGGTGGAACCCTCCATTACTCCTATACACTTGGCTGAAAAAGTCGTCAGGCTTGTGCAAATGTATGTGACCTCTGACCTTTACAGCTACTCTGTTTTTAAAACAACGTGACTACATCTTGATGTGTGGTGTTAAGAGATTAGTTGTATTGTTCCTGCAATCTGTTCTCCAGGTTATAAACAATATCCAGCCAGATCCAAACTGCTTTATCCAATAAACCCTATAAGCATTTATTTGTTTTGTCTCTTCCTTATTGTTAATCACTCACTGACACGTTAAATGGGCCATAATTACCGACGGCTATTGTGATGTAAAATATTAAGATGTAAAAATTAAAAGTTTTTATTGATATTTTTGATAATGAAATAAAGACTGAAGTGGAATATTTTGATGAGACCTTTTACTAAATAAATTATATATTTGTCAACAACTGAAAGGACCAACATGTGTCTGCAGAACCATGCACTGTAGCTCAGCCGCTTCCTAGGAAATATCTAAGGCTTCAGTTTTATCTTTGTGAGTGTGAATGGTTGTCTGTTTACGTTTGTCTTTTGGTTGGTCCTGAGATAGAGAGGTCCATTGTGTCCCCTGCCTTTCACCCACCTGCGAGAGCTGCGATAGGCTCCATCCACCAGGTGGTAATAAGGTTATGGCGGATGGGAGTACACATGCAGCGCAAGAGCAGGTCAGATAGTTACTGTGGACCAAAGCAGTTTGAAGATTTACAGACGAGGACTAAAGTTTTGGAGTTTATTGTGAAACTGATATAGATATAAGGTTAAGCATTCAATTTCACCTGAACAGAAAAAGGACAGGAAAGAATTTAATTCTACTGACAGAATGAGAAAACAACTTAAATTCTCTGTGGGCACCATCTTTGAGTTCACAAATATGTTTTTGTAACACATGAATGGTCCTGTTACAGCAGGATGTCCTATCTTAACCACCATTATTTAAATTTTCAGATGATCATTCATAAAGAAAGGAGTGAAAGGAGTGTGACTGTAATACAACAAAGGCCAAACCAAACAACTGACTACTTTTGTCCAATTAAAATGGGTTAAATCACTGACATCAACACTAAGATTGTTTTCATCAAATAGGTCAAATTTTATTTGTTGTATTGTTTAAAATAGGTCCAATCAAAAATTAAAAACAAGGTTAGATTTGTGTTTTATTTATTTTTGAAATAGTTTTTCTTTTATTACCTTTGTTTTTGAAATTATTTCAGATACATTTGTGGAGGGGTTCTAACAAATTATGTCTCTAAAAGGAAAACAGTCTTTTCTGCCTCCACATTATCTCTAATTTGGGTTCAGCTTTTATTTTGACAACAGCACTCGAGAGATTGTTCAGTGATGGCAGTTTCCAATCTGGTGTTATTGTCTGAAAAACAATAGAAATTTACTGAGTATTACTCAGCTGTTGATTTTTTTTTTGTTTTGCAGTTAATGACTTAAGACAAACAGCAAAGACATTGTTCAAAAACTGCTGGTCATGTGACAGATGAACAGAGGAGCATTCAAAGAGTTGGAAGGACAAGATTACTTCTGTCTCTTCATCCAACAAGCCATTTCAGAGTTGTTATTCAAGATCAGACAAGATCAGAATCTTGTCATTTCTCCTTGTTCTTCTACCCAGTTTCTGATTCTGCCTGAATGTATTTTGTGGACTCATTACTTTGGTCTGAGGTTTGTTTTACATTTTTTATCTGCCTTGTTGCTTTCTGTGGTGTTTTTCATCTACTGCTTTCCCCCGTACACTTATGTTCAGTAGTTTTCTTGTGTCTGTATCCCTAGTTTATATATTACCATCAAGTTTGGTGTTTTTCAGATTATATAGGGTCCCTAGATTTCAGTTTTTGTAAGCGCCCCCACTGTCTCCTTGGTGTATTGCTTTGTTCTCATTAAATTCTTTCATGTTTTGTTCCCCTATTCAGTTTCTTTGTTTCCATAGCCCTGATTCATGTTTATTTTCTAGTTTCTATGATTGTATTAATGTTCTAAGCCTTTTTATTTTAGTTCTTGCTTATTTTCAAATTTTGATTATTCGGCTTGCCAGCTCCGCCCATCCCTTACTTTGTGTTAGATTCTGTGCCTTGTCCTGTGTCCTAGCATTTATTGTCTATTAATATTTATTTAATTCCTGTTAATCTTCCCTTTTCTTTTTCCCCACTCCCTTTTTTCCCCATGTGTCTCCACTTTTTATAAAAAACCTACAGCTACACCTGATTTCCACAATGTATCTGACACAAATGACTATAACCAATTATCAATCTTAGACACAGTCTGATCTTAACACTCCACTAATTACTGAGATATAATAATCCAATTTTTTAAATCCTACCATGAAACTGAGATATTCGTTTTTCAAATTTGAATTTGACAGGTTTTAAAAAAAGAGCCTTCTCTTAGTGTAACTATAAGTTTTCTGTCTGTTTTCTCTTTTTTCCCCAACCAAGCTTGGGACCAGCGCTCATATATATGCTGCCTTGCACAACCTCCACAGCTGGGGTTGGGCAGTTTCAGGGTTCAATGTCTTGTCCAGAGACAGTGAGCCATGTGGTCAGGTCAGGGTTGAGGGAGCGAGCTGCTGACCCTACAGTTGGACAGCCACTTTGCTAACTGAGCCACTGCAGCCCCCCCCATCTTATTTATTTTTTTTTAACTTTATTCTATTGATCTCGAACTGCCATCAATAAAAATCAGTGCAGGTTGAAAACGAACTGGGATATAATATGTAATATATGCAGTGCTAGGATCTGTTTAATGAATGTCTTTAAATGGACATCCATCTGCTGTCTGCTACAAGACACATTCTGCAGTTTTACTGCTGCATGTAGGTTCTCTATTTCAGATCCACATTCCCGGTCAAATGAGGTAGACCAGAGACAAAATCTGTAATATTTATGAAATATCTTGTGATATTTTCTAAATGTTGTTGATGTTTCTAAAAGCACAATTTTTTGAGGACAGTGGACTTCAAGTCCAACAGCTCATAGTATTAACGTTCAACAACAATTTCCCACTTTATATCATTGTAACTCATTCAAGAACTATTAATTAATCACATAAATTATCATGTCATTCCTCATTGATGTGTTAACTCACATTTCTATTCACCATATCGAACCAAGTTTAAAATATTTTCTTCTTGAAATGAAAGCAAATCTTCTTTTAAAAATGTTTTATTAGGACAATGAATCAGGGAAAAACAGCTAGCGTGCTTAAGACCTATACCTTTCAGGACCCTGTGTCCCAAAATAAAGAAACCATAAATATCAAATGCCTGTATTCTAATTACAAACTTTCAGTAAACATGATGAAATTAAGTTAATGGTAAAGACTAGACATGGAGGTGGATTTTCAGACTTAGGGTTTTTCCACAGTCATTACAGCTGTATTGTTTCTCACCAGTGTGAATACGTTGGTGTACTTTTAAAGTATCTGACAGAGCAAATGTTTTGCCACAATGGTCACAGCGGTGTGGTTTTTCACCAGTGTGAACATGATGTGTTTTTAAGCTATCTAGAGTAGTGTAAGACTTTAAGCCTTTATTACAGGTGTATGGTTTTTCACTGGTGTGAATACACTGATGGATTTTTAAACTCTCTGATGAACTGAAAGCTTTCCCACATTGGTGACAGCTGTTTGGTTTCTCATCAGTGTGAACACGTTTATGAATTTTAAGTGTAGTTAGAGTAAAGAAAGTTTGCACACACTGGTCACAGCTGTATGGTTTCTCACCACCATGAATACGTTTGTGGACTTTAAGTGTATCTAAAGTAGTGAAAGCTTTCTCACACTCGTCACAGCTGTATGGTTTCTCACCAGTGTGCTTACGCTCGTGGATTTTAAGTTTACCTTCACTAGTGAAAGTTTTCATGCACTGGTCACAGCCATAAGGCTTGTCTCCTGTGTGAACATATTGATGGAGTTTTAGGTTACGTAAAGACGTCAAAGCTTTCCCACATTGATCACAGCTGTACGGTCTCTCACTGGTGTGAGTACGTTTGTGATTTTTCAGTAAAGTTAGAGTTGAGAAAGCTTTCATGCACTGGTCACAGCTGTACGGTTTCTCACCAGTGTGAATACGTTTATGGACTTGAAGTTTAGCCACACTTGTGAAAGTTTTCTTGCACTGGTCACAGCTGTATGGTTTTTCTCCAGTGTGTATGTATGAATGGAGATTTAGGTTACGTAGAGTAGTCAAAGCTTTCCCACACTGGGCACAGGTGAACAGTTTCCCCTCAGTGTGTACTCTCTGATGAATCTTTAAATATCGTGATGTTGTGAAGGACTTGTGACAGTGCTGACAGCTGTGCTGTTTGAGTCCCATGCTTCCTTTCAGTTTCTATAGCAAAAGAAAAGAGAGAAATTTAAAGTTAATAAATAATTCATATTAATCCATCTGGAAAAAAATACAGTGGATCCAGAAAGTATTCACAATTCACACTTAACTTTTTCCACATTTTGTTATGTTACAGCCTTATTCCAAAATGGACTACATTCATTATTTTCCTCTAAATTCTACAAACAATACCCCATAATGACGGTGTGAAAGAATTTAGTTTGAAATCTTTGCAAATTTATTAGACATTTTTAAAAAAATGAAAAAAAAGTGACACGTCCCAATGGCACAGTGGCCCCCACCATCCCTAAATGGAAGATGTTTGGAACCACCAGGATTGAGAGAGAAGAGCTTTAGTCTGGCAGGTGACCAAGAACCCGAAGGTCACTTTTTAAGCGCAAAGATCCAATGAGGAGAACCTACCAGAAGAACATCAGTCTCTGCAGCAATCCACCCATCCGGCCGGTATGGTAGAGTGGTCAGACGGAAACCAGTCCTCAGTAAAAGGGACATGACACCCCACCCAAAGAACGTGTTCCTGAGTGCTCTAGACCTGGGGTGATAGTTTATCTTTTAACAGGACAACGAATGTGGCTATGGGAGAACTCTGTAAATTTCCCCGAGTGGCCCAGCCAGAGCCCAGACTTGAACCTGACTGAACATCTCTGGAGACATCTGAAAATAGCTGTGTACTGACACTCCCCATGCAAATTGAAGAAGCTTGAGAGATACTGCAAAGAAAAATGAGAGAAACTGCCCAAAATTAGGTGTATGCTCGTGGAGTCATACTCAAAAAGACTTGACGGTGTTATTGGTGCTAAAGGTGCTTCAACAAAGTACTGAGCAAAGGCTGTGAATACTTATGTACATTTTTTTAAATAAACTGGAAAAGATCTTAAATAAACTTATTTCATGTTGTCATTATTGGGTATTGCTTGTAGAATCTGGAGGAAAATAATGAATTTAATCCATTTTGGAATAAGGCTGTAACATAACAAAATGTGGAAAATGTTATGTGTGAATATATTCTGTATATTCTGCACTGTATACTGTTTTTCACAATAATGACCCAACAACAGGGGAAAGTGAAAAGTAGTTATTACTACAGATGCTCCTCTACACTTCAGTATTAATTGGTCAACACCTCCATTATGAATGGGATGGATTACAGTTCAGGATATTTTGATCTCTGTTGTACAAACAACTTGTCTTAAATCCTGTCTGATTTTTACAGGCAGTTATTTTACTTACGCTGTAGGATCTAATAAAAGTTTTAATCACTTGACTACAATGGCAGTTGAATGATAGAATCATCATCAACATGCCCATTCGCTCGATTTTAACCCTATTGACGATTCGGGACAGAGCAACGTGCTGCACGCAGGAGCTCATGCATATAAAACACATAATATGCTCATAATATGGATTTAATACGAACATTTGTGTTCTCACATATACTCCCCACCCGACAATCTCAGAAGTATGTCAGAATTCCAGTTCATGTGCACTGTCCACAAAGTCTAAAATGAAAAAACCCAAAAGACACAATCATTCTAAAGTGACAACAGACCCCAGAGACAGAGAAAAATTACACAGCCTCTTTCAGCTTGGAGGTCTTTTGCAAGGTTAGGCTTTTATCTATCCAGTGTTTTTCCTACAATTGTACAGGCGGCCCGCCATAACTACACGACAGGCAAAAACATATCTTTAAATCTAGACATGTTATATTCACGACCAATCCTTTTTTTTTTGTTTGTTTGGTTTTTTTTTTTTACATCTCGTGGATAGTTCAGATAGATCTGAGAGCCATTCTTGTTAATATTGCCTGACCTACATCCACTCCCTTTGAGGAGGAGAATGAGGACCAGCCACACACACTGCAGATATACATTACTGACTTACTGAATGCAATATGAATTGTCTGCTGCTCCCCTGAAACGCACCATTTTATGGGCCCTCCTCCCCGGCTCGGTGAGCGCACTGGAATTCTGACAATATCCTGTTTTTGTCAGGAGGGGGTCTATGTGTGTACGCAAATGTCAAACACTGCCGACATTATCCGGACTTTATCCTCTGAGTCCTCTAGTACAACGTCTGTATTATGTGCGTGAGCAGCCCGTTGCTCAGTCCCGAGTCATCAGCAGGATTAAATGCGAGTGAGTGGGCGTGTTTATGATGTTTCAATCACTCAACTGTCATAGTCGAGTGACTGAACCTTTTTTTATTAGATGCACAGCTCGGATCTGATATAAACAAAACACTGTTTCCCACAGCCCAAGTTTTCTACCATGCTGTGCCTCCTTTGATCATGCATGGAAATCGAGCGGATTTTCACACATGATGGCAGTTCTTTCTTAGGCAATCTCCGGTTGTGCGTTACATATCTGAAATGACACTCAGGACAATGAGCGAGGCTAAATTCTCCTAACATTGTCCGGAGTTGATTTATGTAAAACGGGCTAAACTTAATGAAGAGAGGGAGCAGGCTTAGCAAGAAAAAAAAAAATCAGTAAATTGGAGAAAACAAATGTTTTTTTCTGAATGTTACATGTTGTTTAAATTTGAATCTGATGTTTCACATGAAAGGCTCCATTTTGTTGGCCGTATAAACCAAAAATAAGTTGTAAAAATCTTAAATCTTAAACATAAATTTAGTTTTTGATAAGAAATATTTATAAAAAATTTGTTGGCCCAGTTGTACATTGTTTTGCATAACTGATATAATCTTGATTGGTAGAAATCTTCGTTTGTAGAAGAGAAACATCCCAGAGGTCTTTGATTGAGAGAACGAGATACAGGAGAAATTGCACGGATTCAAAAAGTGGCTTTGTTGTAGCTTTTTGCAGCGTGTTTCTTAATGCTATGCCTGTTTAATTTGCTTGCTTTGTTTATTTGAATATGTTCTCTTAAATTGAAGGGCCGTGAGCTCTCAGGGCCACCGTACACGTCTAAAATAAAAAAAATCTTCAGTTGAAGTATCAGGTTATTTTCTGGTATTTTTAAGATTTTAAATAAATTTTTAAAAACGGCATACATTTTTTACAAATGTATAAAATATAAATATATAGTATATACAATTAATACCAATATTTTAGAAAATGTTATAATAAAACACATTAAGCTCGACCTTTTATGGATTTATAAGGTTGAGAAATTAATTATTGTTAATAAAGATTTACCTATGTAAGAAGTCAAAAAGGGCCTACGTCAAGAAAAGTGATTTGGACTTTAATAGTAAAAAACCGCTGTAACACCTCGTTACTGCATGTTACATTATTTCATTCCAAAATCAAAAAAACATCTGCGTGTAATGAGGTTTACAACCTTTCGATTCTCACCTTTAGTCCCAAAGTTTGAGCAAAACCGGAATCACAACCATTAACACTCATCTTTTAAACATATGATACAGGTTTTTACCCGTTAACATATCAAGACTAACCTGTTGATCGCTGGGACCAGCGGGGTCGGGTTGCGTTTCCTCGTTCTCCTCCCGTATTCCGTTCATAGACTGGTCCATCACATCAAAGTCCTCGTTCTCCTCCTTTATTTCGCTCTTGTGCTGGTCGTGGTCGCTAAAATCCGGTTCCTGTTTCTCCTCCTTTATTACGATTTTGTAGTATCCGTGCTCTTTGAAATCCGAGTCCTGGATCTCCTCCTTCATTTCGTTGTTGCAGCCATCCTGAGGAACATAACCCGGATCACGGTCCTCTTCCTTCATTTCGCTCGTGTAGTGGTCCCGCTGGATGAATCTAGACCCAGTTTCTCCTCCTTCAGTCCTTCGTCGTCCCAGTCCTGGTGTATGAAATATGTTTTTTGAACTCTCGGTCTGTCTCCGCCACTTTGTGTCTAAAATGTCGCCTCTGTATTCTCGGAGAGAAATTCTCGCCTTGTCATAGAGTCTCGCGGTAACTAGAATCTCCCTCGAGAAAAACCAGAGTGGGTGAAGAGACAGAGTGACGTCAAGTTAGTTGCCTTTTTTTTTAAACATTCGGTCAAAACATGTAAAAAAAACAAAAAGCTGTCAGTTTTTAATGATTCTAAATTAGGTGTAAACTCCAGAACTACTTCATGGAGGAAAAAGCATGAACAGCTAAGTATTATCAGACCTTTTGGTCTGCGATGAATTTTCTCTTTAATCCCTAAATTATTTGGTCACAGAACCCGGAAGAGTTTTATTCCTCGCTGCTGCAACTCTACTGTCTTTGAAGCTCTGTTTCCGTTACCGCGAGATTTTGTGATAGAGACTGAGGCGACATTTGAGGCGCAACGTGGCGGCTACAGACAGAGAACAAAGGTCCCTCAGCGACCGGGATCAGAACAAGAACGGAATGAAGGAGGAAAACCAGAGCCCAGGTTTTGACGAGCCGGACCAAACTAAAAGCGCAATGAAGGAAGAAAACCAAGACCTGGGTTTTACAGACCAGCACTACGACAAATTTGAGATAAAGGAGGAAAAGCATGACCCGGATTTCTTAGACCAGCACTACGATAAAATTGAGATCAAGGAGGAAAACCAGGACCCGGAATATATAGAACAGGGCTACTACAGGATTGTGATTAAAGATGAGAGCAACGACCTGGATTTCATCGACCAGGACAACTACAAGATTGAATTAAAGGAGGAGGACCAGGAGCCGGACATCCGGACCTCCGACCCCGCTGGTCCCAGCCATCAACAGGTCAGTATCTGTACCTGTTCTAACCGTTCACTTCACCAGTCCGTTCATGTTCTGGATCTGTACACGTACCCAGTTTGCCTGTTGCGGTCTGCAGAACCGTGGAGCACAGTAGCGAAGTGCATTTACTCCGGTGCAGTTCTCAAGCACGACAAGTACTTGCACTTATTTTTGTTTTCTTTTCATGTAGCTTTTCCTCTTCAACGCTTTAGAGTAAAAGTGACGTGTATTTCAAAGCAGATTCAGTTTCTAAGAAAAAGATAGAATCGACCAATAAAAGATCACAGCAGCTCTACATAATTAATACTTTTATAAATTTCTCTATATTTTTTAAAAGTTTTTATTTAACTGTTTTCTGCTGTTTGAATGCAAAAATACATAATATTTTAAGAGCACATTTAGTTGTATTAAACTAAATAACAGTTATGTTATGCCAATTAAGTTATGACCCATCTTCAGACATCCTGATAACACCAGCAGAAATTACAGTCGTGTCCAGTCCTGTCATGTACTACATATGGAGAGTGACTTAGTTTTGATTGTGTCGCCTATGACCACAAAGATTTGCTTAAAGTGTCGATGGGTTTAATGAATTAAAGCAATATTCATTCATTCATTCATTCATTCTTTCATTCCTCTCAGCGCTGAAGCGTTTGCAGGGCATTTTAATGTGAAACTTGGGGTTGAGTTCTTCCTTGACGCTGTGGTTTGGAGTAGGCCCAGGTGCTCAGTTACTACTTTTCTTACAAAGCTTCATTTTCACTTAAAATTAAGAGAAACACATAGAAAGTAATTGTAAAGTCAAATCTACTTTTAAGTGCTGAATCTTAAACCTAAAAACCGTTTTCTGCAAACAGAATTTAAAAAGGTTTTTAATCCATATCATCTTTAGTAGACTATTCACCATTTATGGGATGATGAAGAGATACTGACATGATATAACCAATCACCAATAGCAACATATGAAATAAGTTTACTCATTTAAACCTTAATATTTATATTATAAAACCATGGTATTAATAGGCAATAGTGCAAAATGTACATCAGAAATAAAAGACCTATAACTGTACTAAGTCTAACCACCAGGAGGACACATAAATGAGAGCAAAGACATTGTTGATTCAGTCCACATGACCCACAATATTCATTAAGCCTCATTACACATCCTGTGGTCACACAACTATGAGACCACACACGGTGCTAGATGTGAGCCAGACACATAGGTGGGTCCACACCATTACAGATAGTAGCAGTCTTGAAGATTAGTGGAGCATTTAAAGTCCAGGTTTTAAGGGTGTCTGAAAAAGTATCATTTTCTTTTAAATCTTAAATTTTGTCATAGATTCTCATACTTAATTTCTTAATTTTAACCTGTGCATATTTATGAGGATATATATGTTAAATTACTAAGTACTGTGGTAATGTCCTCTATATGGGAAAGACACTGAACCCCCAACATCCCATTCCCCTCCCGAGCTATGCAATGCCGGTCCAAGCCCGGTAGAAATTGGGGAGGGTTGTGTCAGGAAGGGCATCCAGCGTAGAAACTGTGCCAAATCAACAAGCGGACAATGACCCACTGGTGTCCCTGAACTCACAGGATAAGCCCAAATGGGGGGCGGAAAATAGATAGAGCTATGTATATTCATCATATATAGCTGTAATATATAATTATATATAATTTCTTTTTGTTATTTTTATTTTTTAAAGGGACAAGCTGAAAACTATTGATCTTTTGTGTTATTATGTTTTTGCTTTGTGTGTATTTTTACAGTAAATTACAGGTCCCTCCTAATTCGTTTTTGCTGTACACTGTAGATATAGGTTATAGAGATCAACAGATAGATAATTACATCTTGATATATTGCACAGCATAACAATTAGAACAGTACCTTTCGCATTCACTTACCCAAATTTTAAGTGAGCAAAAGTATTGGAACAGAGTTTTTAAGTAAGCAAAACGTAATATTAGGTTGAATATTATTATTGTTCACGAATATTATTCTTTCACTTCCTCTTTAGCAGGTGAAATCCGTTTTCAGTTGAAATCCATTTTCACCAGAGTTCCTTTGTTTCTCCACAATTGTGTCTTTCCATCACTATGGTAGAGGTTCATCTTGGGTTTTGTCATTCCGAAAAAAATGTTTCAGAACCTTTAGGTATCATCTCTGTAATTTTTTGGCTCATGAAGTTTCCTTCAAATGGTGGCTTGTTTTTTTGCTGATGTCAGTGACAGTTTTTTTCTCTTTACAGTTCTCACAATGTTTCTGTCATCAGCTGTTGTAAGCTTTCCTTGACCTGTTCTTTGTATGTTTGCATCAGACCAGAGTTTTTTTTTCTTTTTAAGGACATTCACAATTGTTATATTGGTTATGACCAACCCTTCATTCCTGAACAGAAAAAGTGGTTACAGATGATGAATGAATGGATGGATGTTTATGACCTAGTTTGCAATGACACTGGTTGATTTTTTGGGAAAATAACAATGTAATGTACCTTATTTGTTTGTTTGTTTTGTCTGGTGTGTGCCACCCGCCATTTTTCCTTATTGGCAGCTTATTATTTTAATTTAATATTCTGTTGTATGTATTGTTTACAAGGCCCAGACCTAGTCTAAACTGTTCTAGCCTCGAACATTATGCTCTTTTATCTGGGATATATGATTATGGTATGTTCTAAAATGTATAGTGTTCATCATTATTTTAATGTAGTGGTGTACAGGGTTGAGAATGGACATTTGGCTACACATACCCATACACAGCATCTGTAATACACTGTGTGTTCTTCTTACAGTGGACACTATTAGATTAAATTTTGAGCCACAACATTAAACCCGATTTAAGCATTGTGGCAGATGTGTATAAAGGGTTGTAGATCACGCACATCAACTTGAAATCTATCTCTGATTCTGTTTGTATTTTGTAGGAAAAGAGAAGGAGAAAGAGACCCAATATTCACCACTGTCAGCAATGTCCCAAAGCTTTCCCAACACGGGCTCGTCTAGAAATTCATCAGAGAAGTCACACTGGAGAAAAACCTTACAGCTGTGATCAGTGTGGTAAAACATTCAATCAGAAGAGTAACTGGAGAAGACATCTACGAATTCACACTGGAGAAAAATCATACATCTGTGACCAATGTGAGAAAGCTTTTACTTGGAAGTGTGATTTAGAAAAACATAAACAACGACATACTAGAGAAAAACGGTATAGCTGTCATCAATGTGGCAAATGGTTTACTCTAAAATGTCACCTAAAAACTCAACAGTTTCATACAGGAGAAAAAGTGTATAGCTGTGAACAGTGTGGAGAAGGCACAGAGAAACTAAATCATCACCGTTGTCAGCAATGTGACAAAACTTTCCCAACACGATCACGTCTAAAGATACATCAAAGAAGTCACACTGGAGAAAAACCACACATCTGTGACCTTTGTGGAAAAGCATTTACTGATATAGGTAATCTAAAAGCCCATCAACTTGTACATACAGGAGAGAAACCATACTGGTGTGACTACTGTGGAAAAACTTTCAATCACAAGAGTAACTTACAGAAACATCTACGAATTCACACAGGAGAAAAACCTTACAGCTGTGACCAGTGTGGCAAAACCTTCACAGGTGTGGGTACATTAAAAGACCATCAACGTGTACATACTGGAGAGAAACCCTTTTGCTGTAGCCAGTGTGGAAAGACTTTTAATCAAAAGGGTAACTTGAAAAAGCATCTACGAATTCACACTGGAGAAAAGGCGTACGTCTGTGACCAATGTGGCAAAGCTTTTACATGGAAGTGTGATCTACAAAAACATACCCTGCGTCATACAAGAGAAAAACTGTACGGCTCTGACAAACGTGGAAAATTGCTTACTCTGAAAAGCAACCTTAAGACAGAGCAACAGTATAACTCACCGCAAAAATTGTTTAGCTGTGACCAATGTGGAGAAGGCACAAAGCGACCCAATCACTACCATTGTCAGCAGTGTGAAAAAGATTTCCCAACACGATCACGTCTAAAGATTCATCAAAGAAGCCACACTGGAGAAAAGCCATACAGCTGTATTCAGTGTGGGAATGCTTTTAGTACTTCAAGTGCACTGGATAAACATAGCCGTGTTCACACTGGAGAGAAACCATACAGCTGTGACCAGTGTGGGAAAGCATTTACTGATACAGGGAATCTAAAAGCCCATCAGCGTGTACATACTGGAGAGAAACCCTACTGGTGTGACTACTGTGGGAAAACTTTTAATCACAATAGTAACTTGAAAAAGCATCTACGAATTCACACTGGGGAAAAACCTTATAGCTGTGACCAGTGTGGGAAAGCTTTTACTCAGAAATGTGATCTCCAAACCCATCAGCGCATTCACTTTGGAGAGAAACCATATAGTTGTGATCACTGTGGAAAATGTTTCACTCAGTCGAATGGCTTAGCAACACATCAGTGTATTCGCACTAGAGACAAAGTGTAAAGCTTTGACCACTGAGATTGAGGTTTCTCTACACCCAAGCTACACCTTACACTGAATCTTTTAAGAGCTCTGAGCTGTTTTCTGCTGCCCTCAGTTTTTACGACCTAAAGTTGTTTTGACTGGCTGAGAATGCTAACAAATCTTCATAACGCATCTCAGGACATAAAGTTTATTTAAATCTTAATTTATTGTGAGACTATGTCATAAAAACAATAGTATTTATAAACGGGAGAGTAATGTAGGTAAGAAATCCAGATTATTTTCACTTATATATTATTCATAAATTTCTTTTTCCAAAATATGAGAACTAATTTGTTTTTGAAATTATGTGGACAGTTTAGGGTTCTACATGTAGTTAAAGTGAAAGTTAGCAGTGTACGACTAATGTATCAAATGCTAATGCTTCTGAATCAAACTACCTCACATTACCACTTAATATTAACATTCTTTGTCAGCTATGTCCTCACAGCAGTGGACACAGCACTTTCTGTGGAATGGCCTAAACACTAACAGCTTTGGAAATAAAACTGGTTAAGCATCTATCTTCAGCTCCCATTATTGTAAATTCCTTTCACTAACCCACATTTATCTTCAACTATCCCTACATTGGCCAGGATCTTGGACAGTATTTCAAATTGACACACAATATAAAGATGAGCTTCATACATTCAGTAGTCTTCTAAAGGAAGAAGAATTTAAATGTATACTGTAACACGTTTAAAAACACACTATACACTAGCTTTCTAACTATACATCATTTTCTAGATTTATTAAAAACTTTCATGTTAAGACGCAGTCAGGTGCTACTGGCCATCTATAAAAGAACTTGCTACCAGAAATGTGATGTTGGCCTTACTGATAAGCTCATAGGTAATAGTCCTTCCGGTTCCCAACAAGACAAATTTATTTCATCACCATTTGAAAGGGACCAGTAGAATAACCCAAACCGACAAAAAATTTAAATTGTTAATTTGTTTGTTTCTTTTTGCCAGTCTTTGCTATAACCTCATCTTTCAGTATATAGGAGAATTCAAACAGAGGCTAATGGGTGAAGCCATTATGTTTCTGCATGCTGCTGAATTTTCCTTTGCTCTGACATGGTTTCTGAGTCCTAGTCTGCTCCTTAACCATTTGTAGCATTATTCATATAACAGTGTAGCTATTTATAAATGTTTGTTGAACCATGTCAGATGTAAGGATTTGCTGTTTTTATATACTTCTACATTCAGTATCTTGGTGTTTAGAACAGATTTAAACAAAACCTGATATTGTTACTGTCATGTTACTACATATCCATTTTGATGTATGTTTGATTTCTTTTTGCCTTTTTATGATTAATTTTTTTTTAAATTTAGTAGTTTCATTTAGATTAACCTTCAGATTCCTGGCCTACATCTAAGCCTCTGGAATTAATTTATATGTTTTGTGATTTTCCGTGTATTTCTGATATATTCAACATATGATTGATTGCTGCTGTGCTTGTAATCCATTACCTTTAGGGGCAAGAACCCACAGGGATAAACAAAGAACCAACCCACACTTCTCAACACAATCCAATGAAACACAAATTATTAATCAGAAAATAGAGAAAAGTCCAAAAATTAATAAGCATTAATCATAAGACCATTTACAAAGAGAAAATAATAATATAAAGTAAATAATAACCTCGTGTCATGAACTTTTTAAAACTAAAGATGTTCAGCTTTTGGTAGCATTTATTTTTCGTGTTTCTCCATTACAATAATTAAGGTGATACCGCTTATGACTGCTCTTATAAATAGAAATAGTTTGCCTGGATAGCGCATTGGTTTGGGATGCAGAAGGCCATGGGATCGAATTCCATCCCACCAGATGTGGCCTAGCCATCAAGTGCCACCTTTGTGCCAGTCCAGAGCCTGCCAAAAGCCAAGTTTTGCTTATCGGTTTTGTGAAAATCAACCTAAGAATTGGGGAAAAAAAACACAGAAGATGGCGACATATGTAGTAAGAACAGTGTTATTTATTTTAAATTACATGTGAAAATGTTGTTTAGACTGACAGAATATTGCTCTTTCTAAATAGCGATAGCGGAGGGCTCGAGTTTTGCAGTATATGAAGCCTATGAAGATTCTGAGGGTATGTTACAGCCAAAACAGTACCATAAATCAAAACTTCACTAATCATAGATACATTATGTAGTTTGCTGGTAATTACTAATGATTTATTAGCTTCATTATAAGCAAAGTCAATATGTTTTTCAATCTGATTTCTCATTAAGTATAATTTGCAGAAAAATATGAGAAACTAAAAAAGTTTTGCTCTTTAAAATATGAACTCCTTTAACGACATTTGACAAGGTCTTATTTATTAGCATTTTGGGGCTGTCATAGGATTTTAAAAATGTTACATGATTAATTCATATAAATCACATCATTTATTTACTGAGAAAATATTAAAATAATTTTGGTAGATGAGTGAAAAAGTTCATTGCAATCCATTCTGAAAGACGGTTAGGTCCGGTCACAGGCTAGACTTGAATTTGTGTCTGAATGCCTGATGGAGTGAGGCTTGACAAGGCCTAACATCTGCAGTGGGCCTGAGCTGGCTTAAAGTTTTTGCTGCTAAATGCTTTGTGTTGAGTTGGGTTAACCGTTCAGTCTGAGTGTTTTTTTTTGTTGTTGTTTTGTTTTTTAAATGTAAAGGTCTTTTCATGTTACAAAGTTACTATGGCCACAATTATTTGACTCATCGGGTCAAAGGACTCCACAGAAGGCAAATAATCAGCATAAATGTTTTTATTTCTTACTGTGATTAATAAAAAGGATTATATTATTTTGAAAGCCCAGTATTGTTAAGTGTTTACATTTGTATTGTACATACAATATTATGAGATAAAGAATTAGGGACAGTTTGTAAATTGATGAATGATTGTGAAAAATACAATGAAACCAAAAAAAATTTGCCTACAAAAATGTATTTGCACTTAGAAAATATACTCAACAAAACAAAACTCATATCTAATATCAAACATGTTACAAATTGTAACCATTAAAGTGTATCATGACCATAAAAATAACTTCTGATTATACTCAAACAACACTGAGTGAGATGTATACCTGTAAATAATGTATATACACATACTATAAAAGTATAAAGCGCCCGGGATTTTGTTTTAATAAATCAATTTTCCAATATTTTATTTAGATTTTACTGTAGATTGAGGGAAAGTGTCCTTGGCTGAGTCCTTGGCTTTATGTGTCAAATATCTCTGGTTGTGACCATTACCATGAAGTTGCTGGTGTGTGCATGGTCACTTGTATAAACCTGTCTGCCAAACGGCTAAATGTAAAAAATTACTAAATTTACTTATAATCATTGGGTTTTCACTGTATTTCTGTGAATTGTATTGCAATGAACAGACATGTCCTGCAAATAAACTGTATATAAAATTGAAATGTCACCCGCTGCTTTGTTCTAGAGCAGATAAGACATAAATCACTCTGTAAACAATATTTCAGTCAATTACATAAGTCGATATCAGAGTTTTTCATGTGGCTAAAATTGAACAATCACAAAGGTTATGTGTGACTGGAAATTATCATTGTCACAAGAAAAGCTGCCTTGTTGGATCTGTGGATTTCTTGACATCCTTGGATTTTTTTTAGCTTTAAACTGCAAGAATAAATGTGAGTTTTTGGAAAAGCCCAATCATGTTGTTAAAGTCTTATAGTCTTATACATGGCACAAAGCATAAACATAAAGGAACTGTTCTGCAAATCCCAAAAAGCCAAATAAAAAAAGAGCCTGAAATGAGATAAAATGCTGTAAAAGCAATTTATATAGCTCATAAGTTTGTATCCACCAGCTGGAAGCTTGAGCCAGAAGTGCTGCTTTATATAGTTTATATATTTTTAAAAATAATTAGGTTAAAGTTTATTTGAATGTTTTCAGCAATGTAGGGACTCTGGTAATTTACCACTAGCTTTGTTTGAAATAAAAGAATATATAATAAATGCATGTTTTATTGGACATTACACAATTTTCAGCGCCCGCGAGTTAGCACTGAGTGTCCCACTTAGGGACACAGCTGGTGTTTGGGCAGGAATTCATTCGGGGATACTTTTGTATTTCAGCGTGAAGCTCTACTCACTGATCCGCCAAGGGCACTGCTGGGATTTGAACCCAGGATCTCGTGTTTACTAGACAGGCCGGCTCCAGCAACTTCTCTACTACTTCTCTTGTATCAAAATCATCGCTCCCCGTTGTTTCTCTGACAACTGAAAAAAAACTTAAAAGGTAAACTACAAAGCCAACCGTCAAAGCCAACTATCAAAGCTATATGATGTCACTAATGACATCACCAGTACACAGAAACAAAACACGACACACAATACAGTACAATTCACAATACACAATACATACTACATAAAACAAAAAACAAAACTTGAGGAGACCGTTGGTTGGCTCATACAGGCGCTTTGACCAACTAAGCCACAGCTGTGCCAGACAGATCAGTTTTCTTCATCACAGGACAGCAACTCTGATTGGACCTCCAAGGTCTTGGTTTCTAAAGCCTTTTGCTGATATAATATTTGAGTCATTAAAAATAAATGGAAACTCCTTTGCCTTGACAGGAAATTCAAAGTGGAAAAATAACTCGCTATAACTAAATGAGGAACCTTGATCACTAAACACTTGTTTTACGCAGATAATGCAATTTTTGTCCAATTATCCGAATAAATAGACCTTATGTATGTTTGAAGAAATCATATAAATTAGTGACCAGGACTGTTTATAGCATCCAGACATTTTGACTGGAACATTTTATGGTTTTACAGCAGTAAAATTCAGGAGCATCAAAAGATAAAAAATAGGATTGGGAACACTGTTACTTATTCATGTGGTATGTTTTAAAGTGCTGCTGTATCCATTCAGACAGATTTTGCATTTGCCATCATCCAGAACATTGGACATGCAAACATAGAAGATGAAATGAGGTACAGTTGCATGTAAGATTAGAGCACTGTTTGCAGTTGACTAGTTTTCTGCATAAATTGGTTGTGAAATGTGATCTGATATTCACCTTACCATTTACCACTTACCAAAGTCACAAATATCACACACAATTAAACACAATCATGACCTTTCATGACTTAATTGAACACACCCATTAAAAATACAAAGTGATTGTGGCTTCTGATGTCACTAAAGGTCAACTTGGGTCAGCAACCTGAAATCTAATAATACAACACTGGAGTTGTTGTTTGGAACTACCTTATAAAAACACTCAATAGTATCAGTGTGCACCGATGTGAGCCATGGCCCACAAACAGAGATCTCAAACCTACGATCAAGAGTTGTTGATTTGCATGTAGCCGAAATGGGTCATAGTGCAATGTCAAAGACGTTTGATAGTAGTCACTCCACAGTAAGACATGTTGCCTACAATTGAAGAAGATATAGTAACAGCTAAAAACTTCATTGGAGTTCGTTTACATCACTGAGTCAACCATATGCAAAACACTGAACAGGCATAGTATCCATGGCAGGAAAACACTAAGGAACCCATTGCTTTTCCAAAACAACATTGCAGCCCTAAAAGTTTGCCGAAGACCATCTTGACACCCCTCAAGACTACTGGGAAAATGTCTTGTGGACAGATGAAACAAAGGTAGATGTGTTTGTTTGCGTGGCATGAAGAGACAATCAACATGAAAGCATCATCCCAACAGTGAAGTACAGTGGAGGGAGCGTCATGATTTGGGGCTACTTTGCTGCCTCTGGACTTGGACTCGTTGTCACTGTGAAAGCAAAAATGAATTCAGGGTTTATCAGGGTCTCCTGCCTGCAAGATGAAACTCAGCAGAAGCTGGGCGATACCACACAAGGATCCTAAACATTAAAGCAAATTTACTACAGAATGGCTATAGAGGCACAAAATTCACCTTTTATAGTGAACCAATCAGAGGCCAGACCTCAACCCGATTAAGACTGACCTCAAGAGAACCATTCACAGCAGACGCCCTAGGAATGTGGCTGAGCTGAAGCAGTTCTGTAAGAAAGAATAGTCCAGAATTCCTCCTGAACATTGTGCAGGTCTAATCCACAGCTACAGGAAATACTTGCTTCAGGTTTTTCCAGTTAATACAATTTCTTACATTTAATCAGTCATTACTTGTTCCACCATCACTTTGTAATTTTAATGGGTGTGTTCAATAAATACACAAAAGATCCTGGTCACATTTCACGACCAATTTATGCAGAAAACCAGGAAGTATAATGCAGGATGTTATAGTAGTAAGTAATAAGTATGTGATATGTGGTATGCTTCCAGATTTATATGACGAAAATGGTTCAGTGTTTTAAAGTGAGGGCAGCATCTGCTGGTAAATCATTGGTATTACATGTGACTGGGCACAGAATTAGAGCAACAATTCATGAGGTCATGTGATTTTTCCGTTTGAAAAACACCTTACATTGTAATAGTTAATGTAAGGTGTTTTATCCTTCCACAGAAAGTCAATGATTCTACAAGTCAGACAGTAACTTGTGGCAGCATAAGTTGAAGACTTGATGAGCCAAAAGAAAAAGATACAGGGAAACACTAAATCTTGCTCCAGCTTTCATTCTAACAGCACTATTACCATTGGAACTTATTCTTTCTCTGGGGGTGGAGAGAAAAAAATGTATCCTCACTTATAACCAGCCATCGTCATGGAAACACCCAACTGAAATGTTTGAATTCACGAGTGTGGTGGGTTGTTGTTTTCAGGCGTAGTTGAACCACGTGCACGTTGTCATATCATTTTCCTGGACTTTTCAGGAACAATAATTAAAGTAAGAACAGTTTTTGGAGCAGGTCCTGCTGTTACATAACACTTGTATGCTCTCTACTGAGTGCAAGACCTCAGGGCATGATGGGAAACACCTGGATCACCTGATCTAAAAGCTGATTGGTTCAAATATTGTAGCAACAGCATGATGCATTATAGAAACTTTGCCTCTTTTATGAACATGAAACATTTCTATTACAGTTTTCACTATAAAGATTCTAAAAACAAAATTATCATTTTCATTTGGCCTAAAAACGAATACACATCTGATTATAATTCACATACTGCAGGGGTTCTGAAGAACCAGATATGAAAACCCCTGCTTTAGACTGCTTACAATCTAGTTCAAGTATGAAATGAATATGGTTAAAAAACTAACTGATATATAAAGATTAAATCAACATCTGCACAGATCTGAAGCCCAGACAGTTTAAAGATCAGATTTTTTTGGTTGATGTATTTTGATTCATCTTTTGCATCAACGTACTTCCATATAAAGTCATTTCCATCATTTATAACCAGCAGCAGATTTTAGGATGGTTTTGAGAATGTAAATCCATTTTAGACTATAAACAGATCACTTATGCAGAATTATAACTCACCCGATGGAAAACCAAAAATATTTATTTAAAATGACGTTTTATTTGATATACTTCAACTTCCTGAACTGAAAGAAGCTTTCAGGTTGTTGGGACAGGTGGAGATGGTCCGGCCAGGCTATTGGGAATTCTGACATCTTGGCAACAGTAACTAAGGGGCGGGTCTTAGCGGGGGTTCATTTCCGTTCTAGCGAGCTATGAATTAGCGCGAGACGTCGGGACGTCGCGAGATCATTGAGCTGACATTTTGGAAATAATGTGGCGGCGAGAAACGGAGAAAAAAACCCTGGATTCCACCGAACAGCAGCCGTGCAAGACCGAAATAAAGGAGGAGAACCAGGAGCATCTCATGGAGGAGAACCCGGAGCCGGACTTAATCGACCAGGACTACAAAATTGAAATGAAGGAGGAAAACCCGGACCCGGATTACATCGACCCATCCATAAGCGGAATTCAGGAGGAAAATCAGGACCCGGACCCCCGGAGCTCAGACCCCGCTGGTCCCAGCGATCACCAGGTTAGTGTTGATTAAATAATGATTTAAAACGGCTTCAGAATGAGACCAAAGACACGAGGACGAGACTCGAGGGGTCCGTGTATGATCCTCTCATTCTGGTTTTAGATCAAATCTGGAAACAACTAAAAAAAAGAAAGAAAACCCGGTCCAGAGTTTGTGTTTAGCAGGGTAGGTCTTTATTTTGGTCGTTAAAAAGACAAAACTGTTGGAATTTCCTGGTTTTATCTTGAAGTCACTAACTTAGGACAAAACCAGGAAATCATGTCGGTTTTTTTTTCTTTTTTCTTTTTTTTTCAATAGGTTTTATTCAGCCAAGAACATATGCGAACAAAACACAGCAGGGGGCTTAACAACAATAACACATAAGAGTACAGACAGGTAACAGCAGCAAAAAAAAAATAAATCAATAAATATTATGACTAGTACTATAACAATCACAGAGCCAATCGAAATATCTTCTAATATCAATTTTGAAGACAATAAACAGTGGTTTATTATTAGTTATTTTACATTCATGAACGAAGATCTGTCACTCTCCTCTTTCTTGTAATTAAAGGTTCCAAAAAAAAGTATTTTAAAGAAAAGCCGAAATTATTGAGCTTTTGATTAGAATGAAAGTAATGTCATCAGACCAAAACACCTCAGTATAATCACAGGTCCAAAACAATTGTCTCAGGACAGGAACCACAGAAAGAGCAGTGGGTGTCCATGAACCTTTCCAGTCCCAAAGGAAAGAGAATGTTTAACTGGGTAGTATTTGTAAGGCAATTTAAAAGAGATTTCTCACTTTATTAGTTAAAATTTATTTTTAAGGTAGAGTCCAAACTTTTTTCCAGGGCAAGTTATGAATAATATCCCAGTAAGACTTCACAAGAGGAACTGATACAATAACCTGTTCTTAACAGACTGGAAAACATATCTTACATTATTTGTCTGGGATCAATATCTGGAAGAACAGGAGCTGAGACAGAAAATGCTGAATAGTATGACCACACCAGGAAGTCAGGTCTTTGTTTTTGAGAACGTGAACTGCTTTGCATGCACAGAAGAACAAAAACAAGGATTGAAGACAAGTTCCCAAAAAGCAGTGACATGTCTCAAGTGCTCAATCTCCTTATGATTCAAATTGTTTACATCAGATCTGAAGAGAGTCATAAATAGTGTGTGTGTGTCTCACAGCTCCACAGATCTTCAGAGGACGACAGCTGCCTTAACTTTGCACTGTCCTGGGAACTGTGCGGTACGTTTTACACTTGTTATGAATGAACTGTTGTTAAAATACGAGCAGCACTAACATGAGTGTTCTCTGTTCTCTCTTCTTTAGGGACAATGGGTCAAAGAGGTGAGTTGTTAACCTGTGTTGTTCTTCAGTGCTCTTTAGTGCTGACTGACTTTCTCTTGATCATTCCCTGACTAGCTAGAACGGTTATAACCGAAGAACAAAGGGAGATCCTGAAATCCTTTTTCCAAGAGGGAATGGCAAGTGTCGGCTCGCCATTGATACCAGCAGCTGCCGAGGCCACTGGGTTGGCCCCAGTTGTCATAGAGGTAACTTTCATTCCATGTGGTCACCACAACACATTTGGACACGCTCCACTACTATGGGATTGGCATTAACGTTGATTCACATCATGACATCCTCTCATCTGTGTTTTTTTTTATGTTAACATAGAACTGGATTGGAAACCACAGAAGGTCTCTGAAATCACCGACTGATCCAAGACCCCTAAAGCCTAAACTTCACACACGGAATCTTTCAGCTTACAATCTTTTTTGCAGAGATCTTCTGCGAAACAAGGGTGAGCGCATTTTTTTATTTTCCAACTATTAGACTATGTGTTCTTTGTTAGTTTAAAACTTGAAAGTACACACTCTAGAACCCTTCTCTGAACTGATGTTTAATAAAAGAAAACCTTCCGTATACTCTAATCTTCTTGTTTCTCCTCAGGCAGACTGAAAGATATCAAGCCAAAGTGGTCCTCGTTGGGGGAGGAACAAAGGAACATCTACTATGAAGAGGCAGCAGCTCTGAAGGCTGAAGGAAAAACACAGCACCTTAGTCCTGAGATGAGAGCACTCAAAGTAAAAAAGCACCTGAAGCAGCTGAAGTTAGAGGTCTGGACCAAAGACTAAGAACTGTTAGGGATATGATGATGTGTTTTAAAAAGTTCAATAACCCTGAATTGTAATCAATCAGTGTAAATGTTTGAATTTGACCAGGTATTGTTGATTTTACTCCTGTTTATTATTTGTGGCTCTAAACTTTCCCTGAACACAATTAAAGGTGTCCAGCCTGGAGGCGCTGGGTGTGGAGACTGCTGTCATTTCATTTGACCGGCACAAAACCAACTTGGAGGTGCATGAAATCTGCAGCAAAGGAGCCTCAGCTTTTCTGGAATCCATGGACATCGCCAACAGTTTTGCTTTGCATTTCAAAGGTTAAAAAAAAACAAAAAAACAAAAAAACGCACTTTCACACAGATAAATGCAAACTCAAGTGTTACTTGATGTCATTAAATCTTTATTTCCATTAAATTTGCAGCTTTCTCGCCACCTGTTTCTTCTACAAAAGAGCCTGTCGATGTCCTGGTCAAGAGGGTGCAGGAAGTTTTCAACCAAAAGTATAGTAAGTACATTCAGAGCTCAGCCATGTTTTACATTCAGATATGGCTCTGTACTATAGGAAAGGTACATTTTCTAAGGTGTGTGTCTAATTTCAGAGGAGGCTGGGGGTGTTGGGCGGCTACCGTACCAATCGCTGCTAAATCAAAGCGTCACCATACATGCTGCTGGACTACCCAACGGCCTAACGCTGAAGAAGCCATCCTTCTATGGACGTAAACAGTTAGAGGAAATACTGAAGGCTGCAGAGCAGATTTCTTTCCAAATAGGTAAGACTCTAAAACATCCTACCGCAGTGCACAGACATGCATAGACATGTACACATGCTTACTGTGAAACATGATGGCAACTCTGGACCGTAGCATCAACTACAAGAAGCTCCTTTGTTTGTTGATTGACGAATTTGACAAAGCGAAAGAAGTAAAACAGTGTGTAAGTGAATAACCTGACATTTTATAAGATCAGTATATGAAATGGTGAAACAACTGATGATAAAATATTTAGCGTCAAACTTGATGTTGTCGACACGACAGAACACCAACCAGAACCCAACCAGGAGAGTGTCCAAAGACGTTTCTTACAAAGTTCTGTGTGACATCTCCTCCTAATACAGAATATCTACAAATAGCTACATTTATGGAAATCAATGTGAGAAATAAAACTACTGACATGTGATGATTTTATGTTTCCAGACAGTGGTGTTGAGACGCAGCCTGTGGAAGAGATGCTAGAGGCTATGTGTGAAAACGGTATGTTTCCTTTGTGTCCTATTTGCCACTGCTGTCCTTTGCCGCTTTGAGGGTGTTTAGGGGGCAGCCCAGCTACTTTACGCATAAAAACACAACTAATAACTAGTGTGGTGCATGTATATCAGTAGCTATTTCTTAAATTCAGGATTTTGTCATTTACAGCATTAACTTAGTGCAGATTTACAGTACATCCTTTGTCTTTGCAACTCTGTTAAAAAAAAACAAACGCACTAACTAGGAACTGCCTTCTGTGATCCAATATGCCAGCCAGTGACACAGGGCAGCGTCACAGCCAGGCTTGTGTGGATAGATACTACTAGTATTACAAGCATTTAGTAGTTACTATTAAAGGCTAGTTCATACATTCCATGTATAAATATCTAAACAGTCTGACTCAAACAAAGAAGCTTCTCATATTTACCAATGTCCATGGTTTCCATCGTTTTTCGCAGTAAGAATGTGTGGGACTTGTACATGTACCCAACTGTAGTATAAATATGTGCAGACATGGGCATGTCAAAAGTATATGATTTGGCCTTAAGCCATGAGTAGTGCTAGTTCACTGAGGATCACTGCTAAAACATCTAGTATTGTGACCGTATAGGCCCACAACCTGATGCATACTTTGGCAAAGCAATGCAGTGATTTGCTTATTCGACCGGAACACTGAATATAAACAGTGGAAAAATGTACTGCATTGGAGGCGCATAAATATAAGTAGTAGAATAACAGTATTACAGAAATACAATTTAATTTATTGATATTTAACTGGGAGAAAGTGGAACAACTGGTTTTCCTGGATACATGGTTTTACTATGTTTTAGGAGGTTTTGGGACTCACCACTCTGATTCTTTAGAGGTGTTACTGCATTTAGACAGTCAGAGTCAGCAGCGTTCAGAGGTGTTTGATACCTCCTACTGCATGTAGTCACTCTTTGGCAACAGTGTTCAAGCCTGTTTTTTCAGAAACCAGCAATATGTTTCAATTGTCTTCAGATTAAATGATGGATTCGATGTTACTGACAAGCAATCGTTTTAAGCGTTAGGAGAAATAGTCCTCTTGTTAATTGATCGCAGATGTTGTCGTTCTCTTGGACAGATTTACAAAAACGAGTGAGCAAATAGACTTTTTTTAAATGTGGGTATGTTCTGATGCCCAATTCCTAAATTGAGATTTAACAATATGATCTGAAGTTTTCTCATCTAAGAAGTGGTTTGAAATCCTAAAATTTACATCATACCTATATGACTTTATAAGGCTTTCACCACCATGAGATCAAACTTTTCTCTCCTTCTTTGTTTGTCTACTTCTGTAGGAAATGGGAGGCACAAAGACCTTCTGCCAAAAATGTGACGAACCTTTCACTTGACCATCAAACCAAAAGACTATTAACGATTTTACGCTGGACACAAACAGTACAGCTGTGAGGTTTTCCAGTGTGAAAAATCTTTTACTCAGCCAGCCACATTTAACCTATACAGCCATTAAGGAAATTATACAGGAGAAAGGCCATACAGGTGCGGGAAACGTGGGAGTACGGTAAAAAGGCACCAGTGAAGGCATACTTGAAAGAGACTGTACAGTTGTGGGATCCTACAGGAGATTTACCTAAAGGTTTGTCAGCATGTTCACACTGGAGACAAACTGTATAGTTGTGGAGACTGTAAGAAAGCTTTTGAGCATGTCAAGTAACCAGTTCAAGCTGGTGAGAAAAAACGTCTTGTGAAATCCTTTCTCTAGTTGCAGTGTTCTTAAAAAAACCACAAGCATTTCACATTGGAGAGAAACTGTACAGCTGTGAGAAATGTTGAAAATAATTTGCTACATCTCTGCTGAAAGGTCACACAGGTGCACACACAGGAGAGAGGCTATAATGGTGTAATCAACATGGGAAAAACAATCACTGTGGTGACTTCACATGTGGAAAACACATAGGACATGAATAAAGAAAGTTTTAACAGTAAACACTCAGTTCAGAAAGATGTTCACTGGCTGGATGATTGCTATTTTATGACCTACTAGATCATTGGCTTGTTATTATTCAGCATTGATCTTTTGTGGTTTTTTATTTTAGTTTTTATTTTATTTTTCAAATAGAACAAGGAAATAATGAATCCACAGTGAAACCTTCACATTGTTTGTTTTGAAAAGCAGGAAATTCTCATAATTTAACAGCTGAAACCATGAAATGTTTAGCATGGTAACATGATCAATTAAAGTCTACTGATATCTTCTTTTATTTATTATTACATGTTTTAATTTATACTCAAGCGTCATATTAAAAGACTTTTAATTATTTATTTGCAATTCTCTTGTCATACAGTGTTATAAGTATTCAGTCATAATCAAAGGTTAACCATAAAATTGTCTTAATAACATGAATTAGATGCAGTTTCAAAAGTAATTTACTGTAAACCCCTGTGACATAAACCTACCTCTGTGGTGTACTGCAGTATCTCTCTTTACATAACAATTACATCTCCTGAAATAACATTTGTCTCTGTGAAATCCTGACTTCATCAAATATGATTGTCTTTTCATTATTTCATTGCATTGTAGCACCTGTTTGTCTTACATTGTTTGCATCATGCCAAATTTGGTGCTTTGATAATACGAGCTGTGTTGGTCGACCCAGAGATTGTTTGACTTCTCATTCATACCTCAAAATTCAATAAACTGTCACATTTACTGTACTAAACATTTTCTGGTACATCAGATGTTAAGATTTGCTGCTTTTGCTGTTTTTATGTATTTATAATACATCAGGTACCATGATGATTGATGCACACACAAACACACACACACACAAAAACACAACCTGGCAAATTGTTTTGAGCAGTTTTCACAATTCAGTTAGTCACGTAACCATTGTGTATTATGTTTGGTTGCTAGTTGCCTTTGTTGTTACACAGATTATAGTTATGAGTGGCTCTTTGATTCCTGACCTTTTATTTAAGCATCTGGACTCAGCTGTATGGACAAAGGTCTACAAGTAGGTTTTTTATGACCTGTAGACACATTTTATTAGTGATTATGTAGTTTTTCTAATAAACATATAAAAATGAGTTCTCTGTAAAAAGAAATGTTATCCATTGTTCTATGATCTATCACCAGTCAGTGAAGAGCTCTAGCTACCGTAAGTCTAAAATGCATGGGACATCATTTGTCCCATAGGAAGAATGACATGGTTATCTAAAAAAAGTTCTTTTTGAGTATTAAGAAATGAATTACGACAGATATCAAGTCTAGTGGTTTAGTGTAAAACCACTTGCACGACCGACTGCAAAATCTCACAGCATGAGGGGAAAAGCCAGGTTCTCACATGATCTAACAGCTAAGTGGTTCATGTGTTGGATCAATTTTTATAGTTACCTCTTTGGTTTAAAGTGAATGAGTTTGATTATTTATTTATTTATTTTTAGTCAGAGTTATAATTAGTAATTAAAGCGTCTGTCAACTAACAGATAAAAGTTAAAAACTAAATACATACATTTTTTTGTCACTCTGGTAACAAAAAGCTGTAGTCAAGACAGATTTTGTAATAAGACGTCCTGACTTCTGTGCCCCCAAGTCTTAGGAAATAATGGTGTCCAATAAATCTTTCCTCCTTCCACAAACAAGTGTTATGCTGGAAACATGTACACACATAATTTGACACCACATCACACACTTCTTTGGACCAACAGGTGTGTTATATGTAAAGGTAAGTTTCTGTACCAACAACACTGGAGAAAATTGTCTGGTCAATATTCCATTTGCTAAATAATCATGGATGTTGGCTAACTTATGAAAACTTCTGCTCCAAATATGACTTTGTTTGCACCCATACTGAATTTGATAGGGCAATCAAAACTATCCATGATTCAGTTAAACAATTAATCCTAACAATGGACAAACAGTCTTTGTAATTGCTATGATTTAATAGATAGAATTTCTCATCTGAAGGAACCTCAAATAAATGGACGCACAGTCAATGAACAACAAACTGTTCCTAATCAGATTAAATACAGACTTCATCATCCAACTGCATTCATTTATTATTTTGCTCCATTTCAGCAAACTATTAACGGTAGTAGTTTGTACTCAGGACAGATACGACAATAATGTCATGGTTTTATGTCCTTTCTTTGTTTCATAGAATAAATAGAATCAGATCATTTTGTTTATAAATGGCATCATGCAAAAATATTCTGAAACTTCAGCATCTTTGAGAACTCGTCACGATTCATTTTGCAGTGATCAAAATTATAAATACGCACCTAAGATTTGGTTACGTTTTCATCATTACACCAAGTGTTTCCAACATTTCACAATTTCACTTATTGTGCAAAATTGTTTCACGTTTTCATCTCCCATCAGCAACACTTCCTTAGTTAAGATCTAAGAAATACAGAGTGTCTAAAGGAAAGAAACACACAAGTCGGAATTTAAAAAATCCCCTTGGGAAGTTAACTTATTAAGACTTGGACAAGGTACTTTGTGTTAGTTACATTGTTTGTTGGACTTTACACAGACTTCATAGTTTCTTCTTTCATTCATTCTTTCAGTTAGCTGCTTGTTTCTATCTGCAGCCTTTTGTTACACACCTGCACAGTTGTATAAAGCCGATTAGAAACCTGGTTACACTCATACATGTCAAAGGAATTTCTGTGCTCAGACCGAAATCTGAGGAAACCACGTTTCTCTACTCCCGAATTCTAAAAGTGCATTTTGCAATGTGAATCCACACACTATAATCTAATATGGCAAATTGAAAGCATTTTTATTCAAAATGCTGCAAATTAATTTAAAATCTAAAACTGACATTTTTCATTTACATATAATTTCAGACCCTTTGTGCACCAGTCAAAATTGTGGTTAGGTAACTTTTGAGTACATTAGAACTTAGTGGCCCATCTGTAGAAAACTGAACTGAATGTTTGTAGTTTAGAAAGGCTCAGACCTGTTTATATATTGTTCCACAATTCACACTGGATGTCAAGACAGAAAACAAGCCACAAAGTCCAAGAAACTCTAGGAACTGCACGTTAACTGCTAATACCTGATACCACTTTGTTTAATACTCAGTCTGAATGATACATTTTAGGCTGACTGACTCACCTTTTTCTCTTTTTAGACCAATGTGTTGTTTTAGCCTGCGTATTAATGAAACCTCTTTCTCCATCTCTGTCTGTCACTTTAGAAAAAAGACAAAGTGAGAGGTCAGCGCTGTCTGCCAAGTGACAAAGCCTTGTTATCCCCAGTGCATCTACAGGCTCATTGTTGTGACCAATGTGGAAAATCGTTTTCTCTTAGAGTAACCTACAGGAGCAACAGCAAATTCATGCTGAAGAAAAACTTTACAGCTTTGACCAATGTGGTAAAGCTTTAGTCAGAAACATCAACTAAATTACCATCAACAGATTCACACTGGCACAAAATCTTACTGCTACGACCGATGTGGTAAAGCTTTGCTTGAGAAACGTAACCTAAAACAGCATCAACTAATTCATACAGTTGAGAAAAAGCACAGAACTCGTCCACCAGACCTTGCTCAGATTTCGGATTTGTAGTAAATTTGGTTACTATTAAATGGTTACTGTACAGTAACCTATGACAATAAGCTTTTGGTTTAACATCTTCACAGTAATTAACAATGAGCCATCAAGTTTGCTGTAATTAACGCTACATGGAGATTACAGGCAGAGATGATTATACTGTTATTGTGAGAGTTTTACTTCTTCAACTTGTGCACTGATAAGATGTTTACTTGTGTCTATTATGCTTAGAGCAATGTATGGTTGTCAAGTTGGTGAAATCTGCTGGATTGACGCCTCCTCCTCTCTGCTCTGTGCGTATGGAGCAGCTCAGCCCCTGTCCTCTGCTAAAAAAGACACACTGAGGAGAGGAGAGATTGCAGCTAAAGTATATTTTCAGGTCTCCTAATCACTGATGTGCCAAAAAAATCTCACCAGGTGCCAAAAAAAGGCACTTGGTTGAGAGACTGAAACTAATTTTCAGTGGCACACATGAGTGAAATGCTTACAGTGTGAGCTGCAGATGTTTTACGGTGACATAATCTGCTCCTAAATTAAAAGTGACAGCATCCCCTACATTTCTAAGCAGCCTAATTTTTATTTAATCTAATTCTATTACATTACACTGACACATTTCTATTATTGAGGCCACCACATATAACAGTGAGGCTAAATAACAGAAATTGTCTGCATGAATAACGGGGCTTAGGACCTGTCTGTACTTGTGAGCAGTGAATAGCAAAATGGAACGATTCACGAAGCACGTTGTAATAAAATAGAACATTGCTAGTTTCACAATGATATGTGTTTACCTGCCTGTGTGGCTGAGCTATTAGCTTGATTTACTGAATTCACATTGTAAAGTGTCCATTTACCATTTACTGTAAGGCTCAACAACCGTGTCTTTCACACTTACCTGTGACTGTGGAGTGAGTTGGGGTCAGCTGAGAGTGATCACACATTTCAACCAATTAGTGTCCAGTATCTATCACACAAATTATTTTTCAGCAGTGAAATATCTCTTTAATATTATGCCTTACAAGAAGGTTCTTTTGAAAGATCTACTATGCCACAGTAGGCGATCACAATTATGAATGAGGTGAACTGTACAGTGCTTTGGATGTTCACAGCCATTCAAAAGATAATAATCTGCTTATTTATCATTTTTAAATGTTTTTAAATGATTTACTTATATTTTTGTGATCATATTTTTGTGTCTGCTTTCGGGTTATCCTGTGAGTTCAGGGCTGCCACAGCGGATCATTTGTTAATGTTAATTTGGGACAGTTTTTTTACGGGGGATGCACTTCCTGAACCAACCCTCGCAAATTTCTTCAGGGCTTGGGACCTGTCTATACTTGTGAGAGAAGAACGTCCAGATGATGTAGCCAAAAATCAGCCTTAATCAGCATGGATACCACTCCGTACTGAAGAGGCATGCCCCTCCCTCTGGACAATGACAGCTGATATTTTAAGACAAGGTCTTGTTAAGTTTTGTGGATCTCTTGTTGTTCAGAGTTGATACAGAGTGATACTTCTTACTGCACTTAGACGATCTTGGTCACAGGAAGCCGCATTGCACACTCCCCTCTGAAAGAATTGGAACAGCTAATTCCTTTATTTTTGCTGTAAACTGAAAACATTTGGGTTTGACATGAAAAGATAAAGAGATCATTTCAGCTTTTATTTCCAGATAGTTACATCTAGATCTGATAACTTGGAAAATAGCTCCTTTTGGCTGATTGTTAAATACTGTGAACATGTTTAACTGACTGCATGTAGGCCTGGGACATGGGGCAGTTTAGTGGTTCACTACTGGTTTCTATATTGTTCATTCTTTTTAAATTTCACTCAGTGACTTTATTGTATTTTGAGTGTTAAGTTTAAGCTGGATTTAGTTCAGGCACATACGCTGGTGTAGAAATGTAGAATTTTCACAGTTTAATTCAAAGTTACTACAATAAATCCTCACTCAATTTAGGTGATAATGATCAGTTTTAGAGGAGTTGTTTAAGCTGCTGTGGGATCATTTTGAAAGATGCTGCTGTTGAACTGTGTCACACAGAGGTGTTTATGTACTTAGCATGTAGTTTCATTATTACACCCATGATAAAATAAATAGCAGACAAAATTCACACTTGAACACATGAACTCTGAATGAGGAATAGAAACGTGTCTTCAGATTCTGACAGAGGGAAACTAGGTTAGGTTTACTATGGTAACTGGTGATGCAGTAGGAAAATAACCCGAAACAATGAAATAAACCTACTACACATTGGCTTCAGACTCCAAATCTATCTTTGCTTCAAATTAATGGACAAAAATTCTCCTCTGAAGGAACCTCAAATAAATGGATGTAACCTGAACATTAACTACTCCCAATTAGATCTAATAGAGACTCCATAATCCATCTTTTTTCAGATTTATTTAAGTAAAAAACCTGAGAACTATTTACACTACGCATCTTGTAAGTCTTAACATTAGACAAAAGAAATCAACTTCAAAATCCTTAACATTATTTATCCATGCAGTGAACTGCCAAGACAAAGATTTAACCTCAATGACAATAACTGTAACTTCTGTGATAATGAAGTTGTGATAATGAGACTACACATCTCTTATTTTTTAATTTTATGTACTTGGAAGCATTTTGGGAAAATGGCAAAATTCAACTACTTTTGCCTCTTAAAAGAGAAAATATTATTTATGATATTACTTTGGAGTATACAGGAAAACCCCTCTTTTCTCCTTTAAAAAGGACCTTGTGGACAGTCACCTCAATGCTTTGAGCCTGATGAAGAGAAGACACAAATCTCTTCTTAGAGGATATGAAGACACAGAAATATTTTGGCGACGTGTAGAGCGATGAAACATACAATCACTGTTTATCTTAGTATTTTGTTATGCAACCATTAAAAGACACAAACAATCCAAAAATAAAGAACCAATGGGCATAGCAAAGATTCATGTAATCTCTAGTAGGACGTCCGATGGAAAGACGGTGGGCTGAGCTACTGGACTTCCTACTAGAGAACTGTTCCTTAATACAATGAAATAATGTATTAAGAACAATAGTTTTAACTATGAATCAAGGGATAATTAGTCTATTGCTAAAAGCAGGTAAAGACATAAAAAATATTGACCACCACACTTTTGAATCTTGATTATAAATTATTTGCTCACGTTTCTGCTAATCCTTTAAAAGAGGGACTAGGAGATAAGTAAGTAGTAAATAAGTAAACTCAATCTGGGTTTATTAAGGGAAGATCAATAGAATCAGATTCAGATTATTTTTATTGTCATTGTACAACAAAATTGAGGCACAGGGTAAAAAAACTGTTTTTTTTAAAAAATGGTTTAAAAAATAGTTTTAAATAGAAAAATAATAATATTAAATTAAATATATCAGAAGCTCAGAATATTTATTCAATATTTATTTATAGAGGTCTAATTAGATCTGCTTTCTTTTTTATGAATACATATATTTTATGTATGTATTCATAAAATCAAATGTATAAATGAACTTATTTTTGCAGCTCTATCTTTATCTTTATCTTTCTTTATGTTTTAATGCCAATTAGCAGTTGTTAAATAAAGATAATTTATTTATAATTTTCCGTATTGCTATAACCCTGATCTATTGATATCTCAGTAATATATCCTAATTTTTGTATCATTATTATTATTATTATTATTATTATTATTATTATTATTATTATTATTATTATTATTATTATTATTAATATTAATATTAATATTATTGTTATTATTACTATTATTATTGTGATATCCATCTGGCTTCTGTACTTTTTGGCGCCTAACTACACCAGCATAATAATAATAATAATAATAATAATAATAATAATAATAATAATAATAATAATAATAATAATAGCTTTATTTCTAAAGCAGTAGAGTACAAATTGCTGTACATTAAAAATAAATAAAATAAAATAAAATCAGGTTAAATATGAAATGAAAGAAAAGGACAAGGTAAAATACATCAAGTGATATAGATAGAACATACTATTTATACTAAAACAAGAATCTCACATCTCAGTCTATAAAAATGCGTTTTCAAACGAGACTTAAAAGATGACACTGAGTCAGGGAGTCTGATTTCCTCAGGCAGGTTATTCCATAGTTTTGGCGCCATGATGGAAAATGCTTATAGACTTTAAAAAATTATTGCCCTTGATGGCGTCATCGATGACGCATTGCATCAAATAACTGCCTTTGAAGTTTTGACTTTGAGGTTTTTAAACCCCAGCTTTTTCCAGCATTCCTTGGAAACTTTTCTCTAAACCGAAGCTTTTCTTTTTGGAAACGTTTTTCTAGTTCAGTTTGTTCTTTAGTGTTTGTTTAATAAAGGCCAAAAAAAAAAAAAAAAAGCAGGAAAAAATGGCGGCGACAGAGAAAAACGGTCCCAATTTTATCATCCAGGATGAGAACAAGAGCGAAATGGACGAGCAAAACCTGGACCTAAGTTGCTTTAGCCAGGACCACTACAGAATCATAATAAAGGAGGAGAACCTGGACCCGGATTTAATCAACCAGGACCAGTACAAACGCGAAGTAAAGGAGGAAAACCAACTTCCGGGCTTAATCGAGCAGGGCCACAACGAGAGCGACACAAAGGAGGAGAACCTGGATCCGGAGTTTGTCGAGCAAAACCGGTACAAGCATGAAGTAAAGGAGGAGAACAAGCTTTCAGGTTTTATCGAGCAAAACCACGACGTGAGCGAAACAAAGGAGGAGAACCAGGACACGGAGTTCATCGACCAGAACCAGTGCAAACTCGAAGTAAAGGAGGAAAACCAGGACCCTTGTTTAATCGAACAGAACCACAGTGAGAGTGAAATAAAGGAGTCGAACCAGGACTCGGGCAACAGGAGCCCGGACCCCGCTGGTCCCACCCATCAACAGGTGAGTATTGAAATGTGTTTTCTGGTTTAGTCGAAGTAGAACTTTGTAAATAATGAGTTCTACTGCAGTGAATTATAACAAACTGATAAGCAGAAAAAAAGGTTTTGGTTGACGAGGGTCCAACAAAATCAGCAACTCACATTGTCGTTTCTACATTTGAAGAGGTTCATTTATTATCTTGATCTGTTTGTGTAAACAGAATATGAACTGTAGTGGTTTGTTTTCAGGACAGATACGACAGTGTCATGGTTTATGTCCCTTATTTGTTTCATGAAAAAAAAAATTAAAACAGAATTAGATTAAATTGTTTATAAATGGCATCATACAAAAATGTTATGAAACTTCAGAATCTTGGAGAAATTGTAACAATTCATTTTGGAGGATCAAAATTATAAATACACACCTAACATTTGATTACATTTTCCAAGTGTGTCCAATGCTTCACTGCACTTCCACAGACACGTCTCAGAAATTGTTGTTCAGTGGCAATGGGACTTTTAGTGTGCAGCAACCTTTCACCTCCCATCTGGAAGGCGTCCGCAGTTCAGATTTAGTTTTTCCAGACAGAACTATTGAAGTCATCTGGATCAAGATTGTCGCTGAACAGCAAATTGTTGGATAACCATGACCTGGATGACAGTTTTGGTGACCGTCAACTTCTTCTGCCAGAACTGTGGTTGGATATTATAACTTCTTTTTATTGGATATGTTTGTATTTGAAGTTTTGGTTCCACCACTTGTTAGTTTGACAGATGTAGGGTTGCGCGATATATTGTTTCAGTTTCATCACTGTGATGTGTGCAAGCACAATATTCAGACAGTAAACCTGCTTATGTGTTTGGTGCTGAAATCTGTTACATAACCAGTGTTGGGTGTAGAATAGGGTTGGGGTGACGCGTTGACATAATAAATTACAAAAACACATGGAATTTATGAAATGTGCGTCGACGCATCACAAGTTAGGCTAGAAATTAATGATAAACAAAGATTTGGTACCTGGGACAATAAATAAATGACCTGACCGTGCACGGATTTAGTTGTTAAAGGTTAACCAGAGCATGAAAATATAAATATTTTTTTCCTGAAATCACTGGTTATGAATTCTTCAAGACACCACAGAGATTAGAGAAAAAGAAAAAAAACTTGTGCAGCAGCTTCTTTTCCCTGTGTATGAGTGAGCTCAATCTAGCGTCCGTGTGCAGCAGAGAGGGAGCAGACAGCTCAAGTGAAGTTGTTGGCTAATCGCTAATTGCTACAACTTGTTAGCTTACATCCACTTCAAACTGGAAGTTACAAAAAGCTGGATGTGCTGCGCTTCATGCACTAACTGTTCAACTTAATGTGCCATGGGGTCTGGTCGACACTGATTACCAGTTAAGACTGGTCTATTTTTGGGTGGAGGAATAATGCCCTGCAGTGGGTAATTTGTATTGTTGTATACTGAAATATAATTGTAATTAATGTATTTAAATGTTTAATTTTATTAAATTAATTGTTATATTGTCATATTATGTTACATTATTGTAGCAAGCCAATGGTTGTGGTTGCTGAGACTGACACTTGTGGGCGCTAGGGATTGTGGGAATTCGGTTGTGTGGGTTATTCTGTTGTGTAGCTATGGTTTAGCCAGTGGGTCACTGTGCCTATTGTGTTGTACTAAAACTAATTTAACCATTGCCAGCTCTTGTTGTAAAGTCTTCAGAATTTCCTTTTTTCGTGCCATGACACACTTCTACAAACTTTTTTGGTAAAGGCCGAGCAGGGCCCCCCAGACTCAAACCTCATTGTTATTTCACTGACTAAAAACAGCTTCTAAATTTTCTTCAAATTAATCGATATAGTCAACATGTAAAGTATTTAGACCATGTTACATTTTTCCAGATAATAAGTAGCAAATTGCAAAAATGTATTTTCAGTATTTTCAGTATGTATTTTATAACCTAAAATGGCAAAATGTTGCAAATGAATTAGAAATCAATAACTGAAGTTTGTCATTTCATAAAACTTCAGACACTGTCCGCCCAGGAGACGGTTTGTAATAATAATATTAGCACAGTGTTTTTCTTTTTAACATATTTTTCTTTGGACTGGTAAAGTCGCCAACAGTCTTAAAATGTAAAAAGGACACTTGTAGTTAGTCCGCTCTGCGGCTCTCCCGCCTCACACCAGGAGTTTCAGCATTCAGTCAAGGCTCAGGTTTGACTTTAGGCCACCTAGTTTTAGGTGGAGCCACCCTGTCCAATACAGTCTGGCAGGTAGAGTGAAAGCAGGTGCTGAGCTCCTCTGTATAGTTGCCCATAGACTCAGGGTGACATAGGTCTGACTGAAAAGGACTGAAAACTGAGTGGCAGTGGAGCTGAGCAGGAGCGCGACTTTTAACCACGTTACAAGGCAAGAAAATGTTAGAAACCACAGGCATATGATCTGAGAATACAGCTTCACAAACCTCCAGATTAAAAACAGGCCATATGATAAAAGCAGATCAAGTGTGTGTCCATGCTCTTGCGTGGGTCCAGACACAGACTGCACCAAATTTAAAGAGTCAATAAGATTTAAAAATTTATAAACCATAGGTTTGTCTGGGCAGCACACGTGAATATTAAAATCCCCAACAAGTAGAACACAATCATATTTGGGCCTGACCTCGGCCATGAAGTCAGCAAAGTCATTTATAAAATCCTTATTGTATTTTTATGGTCTATAGATCACAGCACATAGCACAGGGTGAGAGCAGCCAAGCTCGAAAAAAGAAAGTTCGAAGCTGCTGAAAGAAATGGACAGTGAAAGCTGTTTGCACTTATACACAGTCCGATAAACAGTGGCTATTCCTCCACCTCGACCAGACGTGTGCAGTGAGTTAAAGTAACAACAATCAGGAGGCAAGAGTTCCGTAAATACGCTGGACTGACTGGCATTTACCCATGTCTGTCACACAGAAAAAGTCCAGTCCGCTAGATACAAAGTAATCTTGAAGGACAAAAGTTTTGTTTGCCCGCGATCTGGCCAACCAAGGAGCCCAACCGAGAAATTGCAGGTACCACAGATTCACTCCGCGCTGACGCAGGCGAGGGGAGGATGGGGGGGCGGGGCTAAAACAGCTCATCAGAGACGACGATTGGTACCAACCAAGCGTTGACAGGTTCCAGTGAATGCCGTGAAGGAAATGGGGGATGAACCGCTCCACACTCAGCCAGAGAGGTAACAGCACAGTGAACCAAACAGGCCTTCAGCCTAACCAGCCTCCCACTGAACTTACCACGGCAACGATGGTGTTTGTTTCGTGGAGGTGGCACAGGAGTGCGGCCAAGGTGCGCTGGAATTCCTGATAGTAACGGGGGCAACGTTTTAGGTCAATCCTAAAGAACTACAGTAACTTGAACTGTGAGAGAATGAGAATTTTCATGGGGATTATTATATTTGTTTACCTCAGAGTTTGTAGTTGTCAGGTGTGCGTGCTCCTTTCAGGCTGTCAAATCTGTAACAGTTGGTGGAAACAGTGATTTAATAGCATCTGTCCAGTGTTTGAAAGTCTTGGTCTTCAGGTGTGTCTCCACTACCAGCAGCGTTGGCCCAGTGTCTCTCGTCAGCTTAACTGTACAGTGGATTTATGTGAATCTTTCAGGATATATGTGGAAAACTGCCCATATCCTGGTGTAAAAAGCTTGTAGAGACTTACTCAAGAAGTCCCATATTTACTCCCAAAGGGCTCCTACAAGGTATTGAATAAGGTGAATACCTAAATTAGATATTTCAGTTTTTGGTTTTTATTTTTTAGCAAATTTACAAAAAGTTTTCACTTTGTGATTGTTAGTTATTATGTTTACATAGATGGGGAGAAAACTGATCATTTTAAAATAAATTTACAATAAAGTAAAATATGCAAAAAGTGAATTTCTTTAAAAACATTCCATTGATCACAGTAAATCATCAATGCATGTGTGACTGGATGGTGTTTGCTGTCCTTTAACCATTGAAATGACCTTTTTTCAAAATTCTGCCAACCCCAATAGTACTAAGTTCATAAATCGCTGAACATCAGAAACACTTTAATTTTTTTCTGAACAATAGATTTTAAGCCAAGAAACTAATTTTATGTTTTTTAGGTACCCTGCATCTCAATGAAACCCAATTCTCCTTCTCTTTTTGTTACAGAAAAAAGACAAAGTGACACATCACCACGATCCACCAAGTGACCCAGCACATGCACAGACTCTCCAGACAACGGGGACAGAAGAGAAACCATACAGTTGTAACCAATGTGGAAAAACGTATACTCGGAAATGTAGCTTAATAATCCATCAACGAAATCACACTGGAGAGAAACCGTACAACTGTGACCAATGTGGAAAGTCTTTTAGCTCAACGAGTGCACTACGACACCACACATTTAGTCACACAGAAGACAAACCTTACTGTTGTGATCAGTGTGGAAAATCTTTTATTTCTCCTTATGCCCGGAAAGTTCACCAGCGTTCTCATACTGACAGACCATACGGCTGTGACAAATGTGGAAAATCGTTTTCTCTTGAGACTAACCTACAGGAACATCAGCAAAGTCACGCTGAAGAAAAACTATCCAGCTGTGACAAATGTGGGAAAAGCTTTAGTCAGACATATCTCCTAAAATATCATCAACATAGTCACACTCCCAAGGAATCTTACAGCTGTGACCAATGTGGGAAAACCTTTAATCAGAAATATCGCCTAAATTACCATTACCAACAGATTCACTCCGGCCCAAAATCTTACTGCTGCGACCAATGTGGGAAAACTTTTCTTGTGAGACGGAACCTAAAAAATCATCAGCTAAGTCATAAAGATGAGAAAAAGCACAGATGCGACCAGTGTGGGAAAAGTTTCAACACACCTGGGCAGCTCAAAGGCCACATACGTGTGCACACTGGAGAGAGACCGTACTCGTGTGACGAATGTGGCAAATCTTTCGCTTTAAGTGCCACCCTGAGACTTCACCGGCGTATTCACACTGGAGAAAAGCCATACATGTGTGAGCAATGTGGAAGAGTTTTTGCTTTAAAGATGACCTTAAAAAGACATCTAAACACACACAAAGATGCATCTGCTGTTAAGGTTTGTATATACTAATTTAGTACTCTGAAAACCTTATTATAAACACAGTATACTGCACAACCATAGAGCCAGATGGGCTTTTTTCTCCTGCTTTCAGTGCTTTAAATTTACACTGCAATGAAGTATGATTGATTTAATGTTTTGACTGATATTTATTGTGAAAGTAAATACATTCCCCCTTTTTTTCTATTTCTATTTTGTGCAAAGTAATTCTTAAGTAAAAAACTTGTTTTGTAAATGCAAATCTTCGTTTATGCATATGTGGGTCTTGAGATGCACATTTGTGAATATCGTCCTACAGATACCCTACAGATGTGGGGAAATAACAGCTATTCATATCACTGTTTCCCCAGCCAATCAGAAAGCATTGACATTTAACCTTGTTTAATGTGACAATAATTACTGGGTGAGTTTTAAGAAGAATGAAGAACATAAAAATGTGCCACTATCACTTGACCATCTGCCCTCTTCTCTCTCTCATGTGACTTGCTGAGCAGGTAGTCTAACCCTGGCAAAGGGGTGAGTTTGGGGGTCTGGGCTGTTGTCACACAAGAAGTCAACATGAATTTGCTCAGTTGTAATATATGTAGTCAGTTGGGCTAAATGGTTATTACACAGTAATCTTCACACAGTCAGCTTTTACTTTAGCATGGTCACAGTCATTAACAATTAGCCATCAAGCCTGCAGTAATTAACGCTACATTGAGATCGCAGGCAGAGCTGATATTACTGTTCTGACAGTTTTACTTGTACCACATGCACATCGATACATATTTTACTCATGTCTATTATGCCTAGAGCATTGTACAGTTGTAAATTCAACTTAGTGAAGTCTCAGCAGGACTCCCTCTGTCCATTTTCCTTCCTGCTTTGTGCATATGGAGTAACTCAGCCCTGCCCTTTGTCACAAAGAAGAGAATGCAGCATAAAGTATATGTCCAGGTCCACTTTTCTCAAGTACCCAAACAAATTGAGTTGAGTTTCTGACACTGATCCGTCAAACTATTAAACACTTTAAACCTCTGATGCAGCAACACTGTCATTGGCTGAGCCAGTTATTGTCTATTTCTAACTGAAACAGAGCTTTTTTTTTTATGTAACAGTGAAAACCTTCCTAGTTAGTGTTGTTTGGAGGTTAGTAGTGTCATGCTGATTTAGCTGCTCAGTTGGTGATTTTTTTTTTTTTGCACCTATGGCACATAGATAGATAAGCTGACATGTGGGTGGGTCCTTTCAGCTTATCACGTGAGTTCAGGGTCCCCACATTCAGGGTCGGATCATTGTCCGCATGTTGATTTGGTACAGTTTTTACGCCGGATGCCCTTCCTGACGCAACCCTTCCCAATTTCTACCAGGCTTGGACCGGCACTGCACAGCTGGGGAGGGGAATGGGCTGTTAGGGGTTCAGTGTCTTGCCCAGATACACTTCGGCATATAGCCGGCATATAACCACTGACCTTGTGGTCTGTGGACGACTGCCTTTACCAACTGAGCTACAGCCGCCCCCAGATAGATAGGCTGATGATCAATTTGCAAATATTAACTTACCTGCATATTATCTGCTGTGTTTGTTGAAAGTCTCACTGGCATCTGTTTGCTCCATCTTTACATTGAACGGTCAGAGGTTAAATGTCACTGCATTCTAATTGGCTGGGGGAACAGCTATGTTGCAAACCCCCCTACCCCTCCCCTTTATTACTAGTCAGTAATAAAGGTTTATGTAGAGTTACTACCCTTGAACAAATACGGAATGTTGTAGTTAAAAATGTAATATACTAACAAGGAGAATGTTTAACAACTAAAAGTAAAACCACAACTTGCAACCTGTGCACAAATAACACTAGTAATTAAAACTCATTAAACAAATTCTTTTTATGCTGGTTTTATTCTTAATTGCACATCAAGTACAATCTTTACTGCTTTACCTCTACTGGTGCTAGCACAGAAAACAATAAGATTTTTTACAAGATATCATCAGATTTAAAATCAGATATGGTCTGAATCTAATTCTCTTTTTCCATTTTTCTGTCTTTCACTTTATAAACAGAGAGGACCGAAGAAACCCAAACGTTTTCACTGTCCGCAATGTGACAAAGCCTTCGCCGCACCAACATATCTAAAGATGCATCAGAGAGTTCACACTGAAGAGAGACCTTACAGCTGTGAACATTGTGGGACAAAATACAAACATTTATCAACCCTAAAACTTCACCAACGTGTTCACACTGGAGTTAAACCATACAGCTGTGATCATTGTGGGAGAGCTTTTTTCAGATCAGGTGATCTAAGAATTCATGTACGACGAAAACATACAGAGAATCATATGTACAACTGTAACATGTGTAGGGAAGCTTTCACCTCGCCATATTTTTTACAAATCCATAAACGTCTGCATACTGGGGTGAAACCATACAAATGTGACCAGTGTGAAAAAGGTTACCTCACATTCAAGCTTCTAAAAGTCCATAAAAAACGTATTCACATTCGTGAGCGGCCCTACAGCTGCAGTGAGTGTAAGACAGCTTTCGGAACCTTAAGTGAACTCACTGAACACCAGCGTGGTCACGATAAAGAGAAACTTTACACTTGTGATCAGTGTGGCGACACTTTCTCTGTACTTGGCCACTTACAAAGACACCAGCGTGCCCACACTAGAGAAAAACGTACAAAGGTGACCAAGGTGTGAAAGCTTTCACTACCTTAAAGATCTTAACAGTCTTCAACTTAGGGCCACACGGAGTTCATCCACTGGTTTTAGATTTTGCTTTTGTAAACTCACCTCTCTTATTTGTTGCCTGTTACCTCTTCACAATGTTCTCATTATGCTCCACAATGGTAAAAATACGGCTGTTCCTTCATCCCCTTCTAGGACATGTCTCAGTGTTTTGAGACGTTCTTCAGCGGAGCACAGTGGACTTATTCGTAGTAAAGGAGAAAAACCTGACTATGATTACTGTGAACATATTTGAAATGATTAGTTGTAGGTCAATCTATTGGATTTATTAACACATCTTGCTAAAAATGTTTAAGTCTTAATGCTTTTGTATTTCTTTGCATAGTCCAGATGTATACTGTGTGCTGTAAGTGTGAGCTTTGACGATAGGGGGCTGTTAGAGAGCCAACACCATCAGGGTCCTACCACGTGGGTACCTTTGGGCTTCCCAGAGCTGCGCTAACCACTGAAACATTGGCTTCATTTAAATGAAAAGATTGGATCTATTTTAGTTTTATAGTGATTAAACAAAGACGGTCGCTAAAGACAATGTAGTCTGCAAGGACTGTTTTGAAAAAATAAAGTACAATGGCAACACGACCAACGTGCATGTACATCTTTCTACCCTACGTTAACACTGCAACAGTTACATGGTTACAGCTTCCTTTTTCATAACCAAGCCTCACAGCGGAGTGGAAAATGAAAGTTTTCACTGAACGATGCAAAATGTGAAACCCAGGTATGGTTCCAGAGTCGAAAATATTTCACCCAAAAAGTGATTCCAGCTCTGTACACACAGAGATAAAACTAAGAGAATGTACTCAAAGCTGCTGTGAGAGTTTCCTGCAATTGATGGATGTGAACGGCAATGGAGTTCTATGTGTTAATTATGGTTGATTATATTGACGACAAATGAACGCTATGCCTGATAATTAAGAGATGTTACATACCTTTGCTAAACATAGTTTTGTCACAAACAGTCCTCTCTGGCAGTCTTTTTCTAGTTTAAGGTAGCCTGACAGTTGTGTATGAACTTTTGCACGTATTGTACATTGTATTGTACTCTTTAAAATGGGTATACCATTAATACTTGTACATATTGATACTTTTTTTGAAACTACAGGTATTGTGATTATATTTTGGATCATATGATACATGGTATATCACAGAATCACTGGTGTTTTGCGATATATTGATATTTTGGACAAAATATTGTGATTGTATTGTAAGTTAACCTGTGATTCTCACCCTTTCTTTATAGTATTTTAGAAGTATTACTAGTATTTCAAGGCCAATTTTTCAATAGTGATGCTTAATATTTATACTAGAGTAAAAGTAGTGAATACTGCATTATACTGGAAATCCGTGTTTTTCCTGACCTTCACTACGAATCAGTTATCTGGTACTTACACTTGGCAATACAGTTAGTGTGGCTTTCCAAAACTCTGCATTAGTCTACTTAGGCTTGACATTAGCTCTTGAAACAGAAATTTGTTTTATTACCTAGATTATAGGAAACTATGAGGTTTTTCATGATGACATAATCTGATCCTAAATTAAAAGTGACAACATCCCCTACATTTCTAAGCAGTCTAATTTCAACACTGACACATTTTATTATTTCCTTTATTTGGAGCCCACCGCATGTATGGTGGGCCAACAGCAACATGAAGACGCATGAAGCACGTTTTTAAAAAAATTGAAAAGTAACATTACTACCAATCGACAAATTCAGATAAACCAGTTAAACGTTGGTCCTTGATAAACCTCTGCATTATGTGAAGTAATAACGATAACGTGCTTCAGTGGCTGCATTTTCCGGAGCTGAGCAGAGTTTTGTCTTTGTCCTTGGCTTTGTAAAGGTGTACCATCAAAACAGCAGTCTCTCCTCTGTTTCTTAAAACCCCACCTCGCTATTTCACCCCTCAAACTGCATCACAGTTGCGTGGAGTAGTCCTGTCTGCTGACCGGTGCAGGCCTAACCAGTAACAGCAACTGGGCTGCAGCCTTGGAAATGTTTTAGAGCACGATGCATGATGGGTGTTCTTTACCCATTTGAGTGACAGGGCATAATACAGATTTTTTTTCAATTTTCTGTTGACTTATGATTTCAAATGTGATCACACATTTCAACCAATTAGTGTCCAGAATCTATGATACAACTTGTTTTTCAGCAGTGAATTATCTCTTTAATATTATGCCTTAGCCGCCTTACAAGAAGGTTCCTTTGAAAAATCAATTACAATTATGAATTAGGTGAATTGAATTGTACAGACTTTGGGGGTCCTAAGCCATTCAACACATAATAATCTGCTTATTTGTTATGTTGAAATGATTTTAAATTGTTGACTTACATTTTTGTGATCATATAAAATTATTTAATTAAATGTTTTCAGAGTTACATGAGGCTGTTTAATGTTCTGTTAACAAGAATTTTTGGTGAAGTATATTAATACATTAATAAAACACATGAAACTAGTTTGGTTCTTTTTTCCTCCATTGGCAGTATAAAAACTCAAAATGGCCAAAAAAAAAACTGCTTTTCTTAGAAACTCAGACTATACTTATGAGAAAGAATGTTATTCTAGATATCATTTAGCCAAAACCTTGAAAAGTTTGAACATTATAGTTTTATGGACAGAGTTGCTAAGAATAAAACCCTAGTAAGGTTAGCAAACTGGCACAAACAAGTACTGGAGTTATATCATCATAAATGAATATATGTTGAAATATATAAATAAATGTATCTAATTTGTGGATATCTGCATTGTATTATGTCTACATTCATTTAGTTCTACTTTTCTACGTTTATTTATTTATACATTTCCACATTTATGTATTTCTGTGTCCGTATGCTAATTAAGTGGGTGGTCCTCATCATATGTCAACCTGGAGAACTATGAACATATGAACATATGAGCCTCAGATAATTGATATTGAGCTCGCTGAGGAGAGAGGCCTTCCTAGTGTGTTACACTTAAACAATTCCAAATTCAGTAGAGTACCATGGTCTATACATGCTAATCATTATAAGCCAAATGTTAATGTTTTTACCATTATTACTATGGAAAACTGCTCCAACTCAACGAGAGCAACGAGATTCAAAGAAGACCTTTTCAAACAACATGCAACTGAAAGACCACTAAGGTTTACCATGGAGAAAGTGAAGAGGACAGAGAAAAGAGGGCAAGTGTTGAGTGGACACGTCCCATGTCATGCAAACTTAAGGGTAAAGTGGTTATCCACAAAAGAAAATTGGAGCTTAAGCACTTTGTGATGGTGTGATGCAGCATTTCTTTGCAGCATTTCCAAACTTCAGTATCGTTTTGAAATCACTTTTGTTAAGCAAATTACAATTACATATTTATATCCAATTTTTACATGTGCTTTATGACACACTACTGTTATATCACTGTCGAAAACTAGCAGCAGTTTATTTTGGATTGGTAAAATTTACTTTTTCGAAATTGCTTTTTTATTTCCCCTAAGATTTGTGTCTGATCTGTGCAATTTCCTGGTAGAAAACAGATCTATCTTCCCAGACCGTTGCCATAATCCTAACCTCTAAACTGATTCCCTAAACATAAATGTGACAGTTTAAACAATAGGTGTTCCTCCTGGAACTTGAGAGACACATCATATTTTAGACAACAAAAAGATGGTAAATTAAAGGACAAACATTCAACTCTTCAATTAAGATAGTATGAGGCATTTTTTAAAGTAAGGCTTAATTGATAGGAAGTAGTACTAGAACTAGAAAAGGTTTCTTTTATGGAAAAGGTGAGGTGGGGGTTAGTAACTGAGAGGTCAAGTTGTGCTTACAAGTAAAATTTAGTAATATTTAAATTTTCAGTGTGACCCAAGATCTGTCAGTGCTGTTATTGCCTGATTGGTAATAACTGATAAGTGTGCCAACCCCCAGTGTCCACATCAGATCGCTATGAAATACTGAATCTTGAGAAATTAATAAATTCTTATTTCTAATATTAGCTTGATGGAACAGCACAATTATCATCTGAAGAAAAGCAGATTATGAATGAGCTGGCCCTGTCCTGTGGGTGTCAAGAATTTTTGGGGGCGAAAAAGCTTTTCTGTTAATTTTCCAGGCCATTGGAAGAACTTTCAAGTAAGTCAAGCAACTACGGAGGGGTCTAAAAGAGACATGGATCTGGCCTTTGCTACTTTAACGTTAACAATATAACCCAGAAACATTAATGTAGCCATCATTTCAAGTTCAAGTACAAAATGAGCCATCACAACAAAACTCGCGTGTCCAAATCAAATCTACTTGATTTGATGCAAGTTACAATGTTGTGTTAGCTAATATAGCGAATGCCACGACTGTCTGATTCCATTTCAAAGTAGCAATGTTTCATTCAGCAAACAAAGAGATAACCCCTACAAAATAGCTTGACAGAACTTAGTGGTAAATTTACCTCATCCCATAAAGTGACCTTCTCGGGTGAATTGTTCTCTTGCATACTACAAACAACTGTGCTATGTCCCCAGTGAAGGTGAGCTTCAATTGTATTAGGTGGCGAAAAATGCAATGGAACGTTCAAATGTATAAATTACATAAATAAATAAATGTGGAAAAGTAAATGTAGACATAATGCAATGCAGATATCCACAAATTTCATACATTTTATTTATTCATGTATTTCTGTATTATTTTATTTCTGTATTTATTTATTATTTTATGTAAGCATTTATTTATTTATTCATTCTTTTATTTGTGCATTTATGTATTTATTTCTACATTTATTTGTTTGCTTGTTTATTTCTAAAGAAGTCATTTTTAGTCGTCCATAGGAGTTAACTTTACAGCTGATCTAGTAGCGTGAGGGCAAATAATCCTCTGGTTAATTTATCACAGATTTTTATTTGACAGATTAAGAACATGCCCCCCCACTTATGCACTGAGCCCCCACATTTATATGTCACTATTGCATGAAATTAACTCTATGTCTAGTTTTTCTCTCTGTGGCTCCGTCTGTCTACATTTATGAAGGTGTCCCTGGCTTTGCACTGGTCCTACCAACATTTTCTTTTCTCTGTCCACTTTCCACTGGATTGCCGTCCTGCCTGAGCCTGGTTCTGCTGGAGGTTTCTTTAATAAAATAGTTTTTCCTCCACACTGTTGCTTAGGACTTGCTCAAGGGAGATATATTAAGTTTTTTCTATCTATCTGTATAGTCTTGACTTTATATATGCAAAGTGTTTTGAGAGAAGTCACGTTCTGAACCTGAAATATCCTGAAACCATTAAGAAAACCAGTGTCTTGTTCCCTGTGCTGTGACACCTACATAACAGGTAGCTGAAAAATAGTTCATTTGAATTCGATGCCAGCAACACAACACGTAGTTTCATAAAAGGGGACATTATGTAATTTAATATAATTCTATATAAAGCAAGACTGAAGAAACAAAAAACAACTTCCGGTTCTGTTGCTCGGTGTCAGACGGTCACGAAATAACGTTGTTTCTCTGATGTTCTCTTTGTTCTGTGCGGTGCATTTAAAGACAGCAGGACAAATCAATCTCACTGTGTGTTTAAAGGTTGTAACTCGTCAGCTCTTAGCGCCCGGGGCTCACTCGTTCTCCCTTGTGGACTACATTTAGGACTGACATTCAAATGTGTGCACGACCCTAACGAAGAGTAGATCTCTTCGTTTGTCCATAAGAGACGCTCGAAAGAACCGGATCGTTCGTGAACGTCGCATAACATGATGGAAGAAGGTCTGAGTCACAACATGGCGGCTACAAAGAGCCACCAGAACGTCCTGGAGCAAAACGAAGACGGGATGAAGGAGGAGAACGAGGACTCGGATTTCGTGCCTCAGGACCACTACAACATCATAATAAAGGAGGAGAACCAGGACACGGATTTTATCGACCAAGACCACTACAACATCATAATAAAGGGGGAGGATTCCGACCCGAATTTCATCCAACAGGACCAGTATAAGAGCGACCCGGATGTCATCGACCAGGATCACTATAAAATTGTAATAAAAGAGGAGCACCAGGACCTGTATTCCACTGACCAGAACCAGTACTGTAACGGATTACAGCTGGAGAATTCGGAACCGGGCTTTATCGATCAGAATCGGTACAAGAGCGAAAACGACGACAACCAGGAAACGGATTGTATCGACCAGAACCACTATAGGAGCGAAATAAAGGAAGAAAATTCGGACCCGGTTTTCACTGAGCAGGACCAGTACTATAACGGAATACAGCAGGAGAACCTGCACCCGGATAACATCGACCAGTCAGTGAGCGGAGGACAGGAGCAGGACCAGGACCGTGACCATCGGAGCAGCGACCCCGCTGTTACCAGCGATCCCCAGGTGAGTGTTGATGAGTTAATCGGTAAAAAAAAGGCTTAAGAACCGGACTAAAGACTAATTTCTAATATAGAATCTTCAGCTCGATGCTAACCCATAGTGGTGTTTAGTATTCACCAGTCCCATGTTAGTAGAAGTTAGCATTGGTGGTGGCTGTGGCCCATTGTTGATAATACTGAGGTCTTTTAACCCAGTGGCAAGATAATAATGACACTGTTCACAGTTTCCTGGTTTTCATAAAATCACATCTGGTCAAACACAACACTTCTAAGCTGATAAAACACACGTCCTGATCTCTGTGTCTTTAATAAAGTCACCAATTCAAACACACAAAGTGATTGTGGAAAGTGTGAATTTGTGACCCTGTGACGTCACTAAACGGGGATGATTTAGGAACTAGTTTAACAAACTCTGAGGTTAAATCTGAACGACCAATCTGTCTAACAGCTACACTCTGCGAGACCTCAGAGTCACTTCAGTCAGCTGCATAAAATGGTGGGGTTGTGGCAGGAAGGGCATCCAGCATAAAAACTAATCCCAAATCAACGCGTGGAACCCGTTCTGCTGTGGTGACCCTGATGGGACAAGCAGAAAGTTGAGCAGAAGATCAGCAATTGTGAAATCAATCTGACCCACAAAACTGTAAAGGTCATGGCACAGATGCAGCTGTGGATGCATTTTTCATGAAAATGCATTGAGCTTAAAGGAAAGTGTTTATTATATACTATTAGGCTCTGTAAACTTAAATTGAAATGCTGTTAGACAGATAACCTACAAGCTACAAGCTTCAAACTTTTTTGTATAAAATTTGATTACAGTCGGCTGACGTATGGTAAATATTTCAGTGCAGAATTACTGACAATTTATGTTTATTTACATGCCAGCATTTCACTTGAATACCCTACTGAAAATTAGAGCCTGTATTTGTAAAAACAAAAATATTTGGGATGTTCAGCATCAGTGATTTGTGGTTCTCCAATAGTGACTGCTTTCTATATTGTTCATTCTTTTTAAGTTGCATCCACTGACTTTTATTTTATTTAGGGTGTATTTCTTAGGGTCAGTGGATGCAACTTAAAAAGAATGTTTCTCTTGTTGATTAAGCTGCTCTATGATCATTGTGGAAGATGCTGCTATTGAACTGTGACATACAGAGGTGTTTCTGCACTTGGCATGTAGCCTGATTATGACACATGAAACAATAGATAACAACAGAAAAAAATCTGCATTTGTAAGTGAACTTATTGTATGAGAAAATGAAATGTGCCATTAGACCCTGACAGAGGGAAACTCTGCGACTGGGTAGGCTAGATTTACAGAGTTGGTTACCGTGGTAACTGATTCAGAGTTGAACTGATCACTTTTTCTCAAACTGAAAACCCAGAGTTGCCCTAAGTGCAGGGTGAACAAACTTTTAGTTTTCCCTTAAGCTGCTCCTTAAAATGCTGCCCTGGACTCCAGTCAATATAACAAGAATGGAGCTGTGGTTTAGAACAACTTTTGATTTATACAGTACAACTTTGAGCTTAAAGGGTGCATCATGATTTAAGGCAACTTTGCTGCCTCTGGACTTGGACCACTTGCTATTGTGGTGGGAAAATGAATTCTTAAGTTTATCAAGGTGTCCTACAGGATAATTTCAGAATGTCTGTCTGAGAAGCTGGATAAATGCAGCAGGAAGAAGATCGAAAACACTGTAATACATCTACTACAGAATGCTTTAGAGAAACAAAATCCACCTTTTGGAGTGGACCAGTCAGAGGCCAGATCTCAACCTAATAGAGTGGAATGACCTCTAGAGCGCTGTTCAATGAAGAATTGTCCAAAAGTCCTCCTGAATGCTGTGCAGGTCTAATCGACAGCTACAGGAAGCTCATGCTTGAGTATTTTGCTGCCAAAGGTGGCTCAACCAGTTATTAAAACACTGTTGCCATTGATTTTTCCACCATCACCGTGCGTTTGTAATGCATTTGTTCAATGAAGACATGAAAGATTGTGACTGTGTTTTATCAGATTACAAATAAGGTGTTGATTTGTTTTATGTTTGTGACTCTGGTGAATAGAGAGGAGGGAGAGAGAGAGAGAATGAGACAGATACTTAATTATTGATCTCGAGGGAAACTTAAGATTAAATCAATTTTCATGACAAATTTAATAATATAATAATATTTTATTATTATTAATGTTGCTGTTGTTAATAATCATAACAAAACAAAATCCATTTCATACGTTTTGACACTGTATAAAATGTAGATATAATGCAAATAAAGATAAAAGGAATGTGATTTGCAAATCATTTGAAACTGGTTGTAAACGTTAATGTGAGGATTAACACATTAACACATTATTTTCAAAGCCACAAATTTTTATTAAATTTAATAAAATTTTATTATTATTTAATAAATAAATTAAACAATATTAGCGCACGGAAAGAGTGCACTAAGTTAAAGTAGATGTAAAGGCATAGTTGTACTGCTCATTGTGCAGATTCTCCACTGTCTGCTCTCTGTCTCAGAGCGTGGGTGCAGCTCCTACACCCATACACACAAACAAAACGGAGCTGCAATCTGCATCTAGTAACACAGATCGCACCTGAGGTGAGACGCTGAGGTAGACAACTGTTAATAAGCATACACGCAAAATTGCCTTAATTAAGAACTGTACTACCTCACCTACCAGAATTTCATTGTGCAGGGAAACATGCTTTCTGTCTGTGCATATGACAATAAACACTTTGAACCTTGAATCTTGAAAATGGTAATGTTATGACAGCATATATTTGTTAACTTTAGAGTTTGTCTAACCTCTAATTGCTATGAAAACAACCATGCACAAACCATTTACCCTGGTTTGTAACAGAACTAAATCTAACCTAAACATTAGGTTAGTTCTGCTGGAGTCTCTGTAATAGTCTCCATACTAAACCTGCCCCCCTCCATTTACCACCACCTGCTCGGCAGAGAGAGAGAAGAAAAAGGCATCAGTTAGTGATGTCTAATTTCTACAGTAATTTTAAACTTCACCAAGTGATTGACCAGGATCATTATTTTGTTTTGTTATTTTTATGTTATGCAGATGAAATGATAATATTAGCTATAGATATTCATTCTTTGGCTTTGCAGATTGTAAAAATCACTTAGATCAAATTTTAAATCACCCAGTTGTCAGTATCATTAGTACACTTTGGCCACTCTTATGTGCATAAGAATTTTTAAGTGCATACGATTAAAATCTGATCAAATAAAGAATGTGATTAAATTGCAATAACTACAGTTACAATTGCATTAAAATTTATTGTTTGACAGCCCTATTTGAAACCTATGTTTGATTATAAGCGGTACAAAGAGAACAAACATCAATGTGGGCACTTTTTTTTTCTTTTTTTAACTGCTCATTTTAAATTTGATGCCAGCAACATGTCTCAAGGGTGGGTTGGGACAAACAAAAGACATCACAGACAAGCTAAGAGTTTTATAAGTAAGGATGGGGCTAGGTGTGTGTGTGTGTGGGCAAGTAGTTAGAAGAATTTGGGGTTTTGATTCATTAATTCATTGTCTGCACTTGATAATGTCCTAACGAGCACACATGCACAAGCCTCATTCATTTACAGTGACCGGCAGCCGATAACTTCAGTGATTTTCTAAGTAGAAGTTATTGTTTACAAACACCATTCACGTGACCAAAATTGAATTTTATTTCTAGTAACTTCTGGTTCTCACTCTGCAGCCTTGATTAGCTTGTTCATCCCCTATAACAGTGCCATATACCTTAGATGTTGTTTTAAAACAATTAAAAACACAGCAGCTAAGCTTTTGACAAGCATGTGGTCAACTCCACATCTAAGATCAAGGGTGGAGTTATGCAGTTAGCGCAACTTTGAAAAATACTTATGTTAATATTTAATACTTATGTGACTAGATTAAGTTGCATATTATGGCTGTATGTCTGAAAAGGTCCTCAAAGTTACAGCACACATCTATGGTTTTCCACATTTATGCCACCACAGAATTAAACGGTCTCTATCTTTCTGTCACTTTAGGAACAGAGCAGAACAAGACCCAAACGTCACCGCTGTGAACAGTGTGACAAAGCCTTCACTTCACCATCAAAGCTGAAGACTCATCTGAGAATTCACACCGGAGAGAAACCTTACAGCTGTGACCAATGTGGGGCAGCTTTCACTACATCATACTATCTTAAAGTCCATAAACGTGTACATACGGGAGAGAAACCATACAGCTGTGATCAATGTGGGAAAATATTCTCCTCTTTAAGTCACATAAAAGTGCATCAGCGAATTCATACTGGAACTAGGCCATACAGTTGTGACCAGTGTGGAAAAGCTTTTACTACATTAAGTAGTCTGAAAATCCATAAACGTGTACATACAGGAGAGAAACCGTATAGCTGTGACCAATGTGGTTCAGCTTTCACCTCATCTGGTTATCTTAAAATCCACCAACGTGCTCATACTGGAGAGAAACCGTATAGCTGTGACCAATGTGGGAAAGTTTTCATCAGATTATATTATTTAAAAATCCATCAGCGTGTTCACACTGGAGAGAAGCCATACAGCTGCGATCAGTGTAACAAGGCCTTTGCCATGCCAGATAAATTAAAAATTCACCGATGTGTTCACACTGGGGAGAAACCCTACTGTTGTGATCAGTGTGGAAGAGCATTCTCTCGACATAGTAGCCTACTGTTGCACAAACATGTTCACACTGGAGAGAAACCTTACTTGTGTGATCAATGTGGAAAAACTTTCATAGAACAAAGTAGCTTAAGGAAGCACCAGCGTGTTCACTCCGGCGAGAAACCTTTCTGGTGCAATGAGTGTGGAAAAATTTATTCTCTTCACAGCTCTCTTAAAAGGCACCAGTGTGTACACACTGGAGTAAAAAAGTGTAATTCAATAAATGAACAAATGTATTCAGAAAGATCCTAGAATAAAAAACATTCTGTTCTTAGAATGCAAAGAAAAAAGACAGTTAAAAACAGGAGGATTGGCTTTAGTCTGTGTTTTTAAGTGCTCTGTCTTTTTTCCCCTTGTTCTGTTGCAGACTTGCTTGCTACTGTCAACAGAATAAGAAAAAGGAAAAATTGTAAAAGACTAGATACACACTCTTAAAAATATTTTTCTTTACCATTTTGAAGTCAGATGGGGAATTTGATAAGAACCAAAAAAGATGAGCGGAACTGGAATCTGAATTAATCAAATTCAAACAGTATCCAAACCTACTTGTCTATTAATGCCCGGGTTGGTGGCTTGATTTCCCAGTTCCTGGTATACAGATGTCGAAGTGTCCTTAGACAAGACACTGAACTCCCTTGTTGTAGCGCAATCCTGTGTGCAGCTGTCACCCAGGGATTTACAAATTATTAATTAATTTGCAGCATTTATTTTCATTTTGTTATAACTCAGACCAAGTAATTTAAAGTATCTGAAAAGTTCTTTTTGACACATTTATATATTTACTCTTCATATTAAAGTCCTGTAAAAACAACAATGAACTAGAAGAGGTTTCACAACATAATAGTTAATAGAGGGCACAGAGCCTAACACACTTGCACACCTTAGTCTAAAATTATTGATTGTAGTTGTTACTTATTGTTATTATTAATGCAGGTAGATTTTCTATTTTTCCGAGTGAATTAAAAAAAAAAAAACTATGCCACACTGGCAGGTAAGTCTGTTGTTAGCACGATGCGATCAGGGACAGTACAGAGAGGAGGTCATCTGAATTTCATAAACAACAATTTTGAGTTTCATTCTAGCTAGCAAGTTAAATGTAATTATGAATTAATTATGATTTATTGACTGCTAATGAATATACTAATTAGGCTTAACTTTGGGGGGCTGGGGTCTTCAGTAAATTTGGAACCATTGGAATAGAGAATGAATGGGCATCAGCAACATACAGTGCAGCTTGAAAATTATATGAGATAATTGTTGACTTGACAGTTCAGTTACTTAAGATTAAATTACTGATTTTTTTAAGAATTTTATAAGTGGGTCATTTTCACTCTGTCAGGCTCATCATTTCATATAAAAGTTTATATTCCCTGTATTTTGTGTAATCATCTGTTCTGGTAAATGTAATGAAACAAGTATGAAAATAAATGGATTCAGTTATATCAGATTGGACTATCTTGGTTATTTTCAAAATCCATTCTCTTGTCCACAATCACCACAGAGATACTTGAAAATATAGAATAATTAAAATAAAGATTAAAAAAATATGTCACACAGTGGAGCTGTGTGTCTTGCCGAAGTGTTTTTAATAGTTTTTCCTCAACAGTGAAGGTCTGTAACAAATGAGCGAATCCAGGCTGCAGGCTGACAATAAGCAAACGTGAGTAGAGAAGATTCAGTGTGGATTTAGTATCTGTCCGGTAATTGTGGACAATACAACCATTTTAGATAATGACTCAAAATTGTCCTTTAAGATTTGCTGCTTTCTGTTTTTATTTACTTTTAAATCCTGACGTTGACATTTAGGAAAATTGCAGTGGGCGTCTTTTTATAACTGAAGTTTTGATTTATTAATAATGAAACTTGTATCATACTACTAAGCTCATGAGCGCATGAAAAACACAGATGAGCTTCACTATGTACTGTTCGTGAACATCACTCAAGTTTAACAGAGCAGCTGCTGACAGATGTAACTTCATGTTCTTCACATTCAGACGCAGTGTTGCTTTCCTAACAAAAAGCTTAAAGAAGTGATAGAACGTCTTACACAAGAACAGGGGAGATATCCATTGTTCTGAAAGCTGGAGAAAGCCAGGTGGCAGCCAGTTGAAGCCAGGTGCATCTTGGTTTTGCCTTTTGGAACTGTGACATGAGACTTTGGATGTTTGTGTTGCTGTTTCTGTCTCGGTTTCAGCAGCGTTGAACCCTTTGTTTGTGTTGCCTCTGTAATAAACCAGTAAAACAAACAAGCTCTGCTTTTTCTTTTACTGCAAAACACAATCTGCATTTATTAACATTTTTTATGCACATTTCTTAACGTTAATGTCAACATTTTTAAGTCACATTTATGTCAATAGGAGGTCACACAGAATCTGTGAAGAGCTTTAAATCCACCTGCTGGTTTTCAGAAAAGATGTTTAGTTTGTGTGTCATCTTTTGCTGATTGGGTTTAAGATCAAGAGATGCAAAAAAATAGTTTGTGGACACTGGAAAAGCAAAGACAGCAAACTGGCTTGTTTAGGATTTGGCTTTCCATGTCCAAAATGAAAATGTCCTCCCCAAACGTTTTTACACCCTGTATTACATCCTTGTGGAGGCTGAAATATCTTTGTCATATAATGTAATGACAATTAGTATTTTATTCCTTAAAATGTCTTTGTTTCTATTGCTCGCGGTTCCAGATAAAACTGAATGAATCAGCGATGGAAAAAGATTTATCTGAGTCACTGTCTCAGAAAGCATTTAGTGGGTAACAGGGAAGGGGCCACATTCCTATTCTGCAGAAAGAGAAGAACAGTTTTAAGGTAACTGTGCAGTTCAATCATCACTGCCAGGTGCATTTTGGGGAACAGAGGATATGCTGTCCAATTGTTGCTGCATACAGTAGCACCATCACATTGCCAGTTCAAGCCATGATGTCATATGACAATTTCAAAGTCCTAATAGAGGAATTTCCTCTAGGCCAAGAATTCTCAACAGTGTGGATGTCAAAGGTCTTCATGCAACAGATATAGTTATGGAAGCTGAGGTTTGACTTCAAAAGTTAATGTATAATTTTTTTAGTCAATACATCTCATGGGGATTTTAAAGTTACTCCATGCACAGTCTCATCTAACTGTCAGTGGATCTGTTATAAAGTCAATACTTCAAGTTTAACCAAATAAATGTTCAGCAGTGTCACTACTTTTGTAATAGTTCTAAAGGTCTTAAGAATAAAAGACACTGCCACAGATAGATCTTTTAAATTAGCTTGTGGGTGATGGTCCCAGCCTTCAGTAAAGGAGTGACCCCTTAAGAAAGCAACATATTCCAACCATGTTGATTCATTTTACAACAGTTTTTCTATGCCTAAATTAAAATGTCGCACCACGTCAGTGGCACTTCAGCCACTACTGTACACATACTGTAGCACACAGAAATTACTCACCATCAAGCCTGACTTGAAATCAAGGTCACCTTGCTGTATGTGATTACATTAACACTTTTCAGAAGTAAAACTTGCCCTATCATTTCCTCGCACATTAAACATGAGACAAGAAATGTCAGTGGTCTTCACTCCTTGATCAGCTCTGACCCTTGAATGCAAAAATAAAAAAGAAATAAAATTTACAGTTGCAGTTGCAGAGTTGCAGTGCAATGTGGTGCACGTGATACTGCATAACCTCTTTTAAGTACCACTGAGAGTAAACCATTCCTCTCTCTTGTTCTCAGAGGCAATGAACAAGAGAAGGCCAGGAGATGTTTTATTATTGTTGGGAGGTTCCAAGGTACATGATCTGTACACAAATACAAATAAATTTAATTCAGAACATTGTTAGTCTCACCAGTTGGTAAATCCATTATATGCTACCACATATGGTAGGTTTTATTAAAACTCACTGATAATTATCACTATGACAAAAATAGATAATTTTCTAAATAGATACAGTACCTTTCTGGAGAAGCCATCAATTGTTGTAGAGCTCTCTGTAATTTACAACTAGAATTTAAAAACAAATACCCTTATGAGTTTATGGCTGTTTATTGTATTGTATTGTATTGTATTGTATTAAAATGACAAATTTATTAAGAAAGGAACAGCTAAATGAAGACGAAAAACAGTTACTTGAGGCCCTTGATTTTGCTGGTCCATGTTTGAAGACAAGCTCTAAGGTCACCTGTAGCCGGTAGGTGTCCTGATTTGGAAAAGTATCCGCCCACACAGCGAATGATAATTTCGTTGGTCAGCCACACAGCATGAATACTATTGGCTTGTGAACTTTGATTGGATCATCTTGGGTTATTCACCCAAAAAATCCGAGTGCGAGTGCAGACATTCCGTAAGCGTGCAGCAGTAGCTGAGTGCGGGAGGAAGGTTTGAGGTGAAGCACAGGAAATCTGAGACAGTTTGAAGTGCGAGCAGAGTAAAAATGAATGTGAGCAGGGACATTTTGAGTGTGAGGGCAAAAAAGCTGAACATAAAATAATTTGAGTGTGTTCTCTTAAATAAAAATATGTTTTTGATTTAAGATAGGAAAATCATTTCATATTGGGCTCATCAATCCATAAAACTTTGTTCTAGAACATTTGCAGGTCATCTCTGGACTTTTTTGGCTTTCTGGCTCTTCCTGCTGATGAGGGGTTTCCATCTTGTGGTACAGCCTTTGTAATCTCACTGTTGTTTTTCTGTTTTTCTTCCCAGCTTTCACAGTGTTTCTGTCGTCAGCTCCTGCTTTCCAACGTTGACCTGTTCTGTGGATGTTGCTCATTACACCAGTGGTAAATCTTTATTTTTCAGGATGTTCACAATTGTTGTATCAACTGTGTCCAATTTTTGTGCCGTGTTCCTGATTTGTCTTCACAGGTAAAACTCAACACAAAAACCAGGAGAGGCAATTTAGAGCGATGTATAGTTTAAACAATCAGCATAATGTGATGTAAATACCATCAAATGAACACTTAAATATTAAATGTTGAAACTAAGAAAACACATCACATTTGTGACAATAAGTTGTAAAAACTACAACAAAAGAGGCAGTGAAGTACTGGGCAACTGAAATTCTTCATTAAGCACAAAGTAGGGACAGGACTTTGTTCCAAAGCTAAAATAATTGTTCTCCTCAGTTACCAAACTTTTATTAACCAGACCTGAGACACAGTGACAAATGGCCCCATCCCAACTGTTTTGAAAGGGGTATTTCTACTGTTGAGACCACTTGTGGGTTTGTTAGTTGGGGTCAAACGGTCAAAAGGTAAGTTTGTGTTTCTCTGGTCTTCTCTTTATTCTGAGCGGGTGCGTTTAAAGGATGTAACTCGTCAGCTCGTAGCTCTCGGGTCTCAGTGGTTCCCCTTTCTGGACTGGGTTTAGGACTGACACCTTATGTGAGCCAGAGCTCTTCGTTTGTACCAAAAGGCCGCTGGAAATAACCGGATGGTTCGTGAACGTCACATCACGTGATAGAAGAAGGTCTGAGTCACAACATGGCAGCTACAAACGTCCAGGAGCAGAACAAAGACGGAATGAAGGAGGAGAGCGAGGACCCGGATTTCATGCATCGGGACCACTACAACATCATCATAATAAAGGAGGAGAACCAGGACCCGGAGTTCATCCAGCAGGACCAGTACGAGCCCGACCCAGATGTTATTGACCAGGATCACTACAAACTCGTAATAAAAGAGGAGAACCAGGACTCCGGTATTATAAACCAAGACCATTACAAAAGCAAAATTAAGAGGGAGATCCAGGATCCCGATTTCATAGACAATGTTCAATACAACAGTGAAATAAAGAAAGAAAACCGGGACCCGGATTTTATCAACAAGGAGCAGTACGGCAGAGAAATTAAGGAGGACACCAAGGACCCGGATTTCATAGATGGGAACTACTACAAATTCGTGATAAAGGAGGAAAATCAGGGCCCGTGTTCCGCTGAGGAGAAGCAGTATTTCAGCGGAATACAGCAGGAGAACCCGGACCCCGATTATATCGACCAGTCTGTGAGCGGAGTACAGGACGAGGATCTGGACCTGGGCAACCAAGACCCCGCTGGTCCCAGCGATCGACAGGTCAGTGCTATTAAACCGGCTTAAACAGGGTCCGTTTGCTCTGGTTTTAGATACAAACAGGATAAATTTAAACCGAAACACGATCTGAGCCTAGTTCTAATGTGTTTTGGGGATTTGCAACATATTGTTATTCGCATTTTTGATTAACGAAGGTAATAAATCAAACATTTGTGGCTCAGTGGGTCCAGATTGTGGCCACGCGCTGTCAGACCACCGTAGATGGTTGCTGTGGTTCTAATACTGATGTCAGGTGGCCGCTTTAGATCCGCTCATTAAACGATGCTGCCCGTGTGGACCTGAATCCTGGTGGAGTTGGGATCATTTCATTTGGTTTAAACCCGTGTGTCAAATCAGATTGGAACTAATAAAACAATATTTGAAACGGGTTCTGGCCTGTGGAGCCCTTTGAAACCATTCAATAAAAATGTCATTTAATGCTCAACAAGGAGCAGAACCACCACTTTCCTTCTGGAGGGTTCAAACACTTGTACAGTGACTGAATGTGTGTCAAAGCAGTATTAATAAATGATCCCAGTAAAGCCTCAGTGCTTAAAAAGCACTGTATGAATAGAATGTGTTGTTATTGTTATTATTATTAATATTATATCAACTTCCCCATCAGCCACCTAAATTCCCTTTAACAGCCTTTTTCCGCCCTTGTCACTACGTAACAAGCAGCACACGTGTTGATTTTGACAATTTTACAGCAAACTTTCAAAGCAGCTTCCCATTCAGCTTCAGTTACACATCTTCTCCCCGGTCTCCATTTCAGCTGCTGTGACGATGCAGAACGCATTGTTTTCAGCTCAGTTTTCACTAGTTGGGCACCACAACGTCACCTCCTCAACACACGAGCACACTGACGTACATTTTTAGTGGAAATGTTTAAATAACTTGAAAGTCATTATTTCTCCCTGTACCCCAGTTGCTTCAGTCCATGTAAACCCATTCAGTGTAAATGCTGGAATATGTTTTAACTGTGTGGATACATGTTCTGCAGAGGTCACCGCTCTTTACATTGGAGGACATGACTGCACATTTGTGCTTTGGAAGGAATCAAAATAATAAAAAATTCCAACTATATTGCAAAGTTCTAATAACATAAAGTGCTGTTCCCTCTGTAGAACACGTGACCCCACATTTTTTCAATAAATAAACCATACGCCAGCGGTTTTTGAACACAGAGCCTTAGGCCTTAAGTTTCACATACAAACTTGGGACAATGTTAGGAGGATTCAGCCTCGTTCGTTGTCCAGAGTGGCCTTTCAAACACATAACTAACAGTATATTGCCCGAGTGAGAATAATCCTCACGTGTGATTTCCATACGTGATCAACGCACACAGGAGGCACAACATGGTAGGAAACTTAAGCTGTGGAGAACAGTGTCTTGTTTACAGCACATCAGAGCCCTGCATCTAATAAGAAAAGGTTCTGTCTCCTGGCAAAAACCACAGTTAAGTGATAGAAACGTCATCAACCCACTCGCTTGCTTTTTTCCCCGTTGACAATTTGGGACAGATCAGTGTGTTGCACACACAAGCTCGTGCACCTAATTACACTGGGGGGGGTGTCATAGGATAACTTCCGGGTAATGTCTGCAGCGTCTCACTCGGACACATGCGTTCACACATACACCCCTTCCTAAAAAAAGTCAAAATTCCAGTGCCTGTCTGAACGTGTAGTAATCCATGATTATATGATTATGTTTTATTAACAGGACGCTGGATTCTATTTTTAATATATTTAAAGTTTCTCTCTTCTTAACTTTTTTTATTGAGCACATCTGCTGTTTGTCCAGGTGTTTTCCTCTAGCAGCCTCAATCCCAAACCCAACTCTCCCTTAGACTTGCAGTTTAGCATCGAGTCACATGACAGAGAGACAGAGAGGAGGACAGAGGATCAGTGATAGTGACAGATCTCGATAGCCCTTATTCTTTTTAAACTTTACCCAGTTATTCAAGTCAGGACTATTATTTGTTTATATATATGATGTTTATGCAGGGAGATGTTTTATTGACGCACATGTAGTAAAATAAATAATAGAGACTCCTATTAGTGGAACACAAACTTAAAGAAGTGGATTTATCAGTGTGTATTTTTTAACTTTGTGTAACAAACATAATGTGTTTAATAATTAAAAATTAAAGACGTTTTATCTGATAATACCCCCAAAAGAGCTTCTATTCTAATCCATTCTTAATTCTGCTTGACAAATAATATTTTCAAAATGGAAATTAATTCTAATCCAGTTCTGAATGAATTTAGTTTGCTGAATACTCATGTTTTTTTTATTTTAAATTTCTAGAAATAAATCTGATATTTTTATCAAATGTTTAAGTGGAGCATTTGTTATAAATTAATTGTAATTTATAGAAGAAAAAAGAAAAAAAAACCATACCAACAATAAATATCAGCTATTGGTCTCCCTGCTCTCTTGAAGATCCGCATCAGCCAATTTCAGTCACTAGACACTAGAGAGTCCATTTTTAAACCTCTATGGTGCAGTAGCCTGTTACTCATTGTTAGTATCACTATTCACTATTTTGTGAAAAATATAACTATGTCCAGGCCTAAAGGCCTATATTCTCCACTCACAGGACAACATCTGGACATCAGAAATGTAACAGTACATGAATTCTAAAATCACAAAACATCTTTCCTGTATGTTAAGATTTGTCTTCTTCTCTTTAACTTTAAAAATGAATACATATAAATTACACTTTACATAAATCACTTTCATTTTATTATTCTCATACAGACATTAAAGGAAAGAGGTATCTTAAATACCTTAAAGGTCACCTTGTAGGTGAGTGGGCAACTAAGGGCACAGTACAAAAAACTTTGTCCATTTTTCATTTTACTTGATCAAGATTTCTTGTAACTCAAGAACTCTTGCAAATAGAATGTAACTGAATCCCACGTTGCTAAAGATTCCAACCCCTAAAAGAGGAGTATAACACAGCTAATGCCATGAAATAATCTAACTCTCTCTTTCTCTCTTTGTATATTTGTGTCACTTTAGAAACAGAGTGGAAAAACAAGACTCAAACCTCACTGCTGTCAGCAGTGTGGCAAAACCTTCCCGTCACCGTCAAAGCTAAAGAGTCATCAGAGAGTTCACACTGGTGAGAAACCATACAGCTGCGACCAATGTGGGGCAGCTTTCACACAGTCAGGGCATCTAAAACTTCATAAACATGTACATACAGGAGAGAAACCTTACAGCTGTAATGAGTGCAGGGAAGCTTTCACAACATCAACTAATCTCAAAGTCCATAAACGGGTACATACTGGAGAGAAACCCTACAGCTGTGACCAGTGTGGGGAAGCTTTTACAACGTCAAGTCAGCTCAAAGTTCATACACGTGTGCATACCGGTGAGAAACCGTACAGCTGCCACCTGTGTGGAAAGAAATTCTCTCAACGAACTCATAAAGAAATCCATCAACGAATTCATACAGTAAAAAGGCCGTACCTGTGACATATGTGGACATTTTGAACCATCAGGTGTTTTGGTTCATTACATTAACATATACATGTATACGAAACAAAAACACTTCTCCTAGCACTTTGGTTTATTGGTTATGTTTGACTAAGATTTTTGCTGCCATGTACCTCACTTGTAAGTGTCTGCCAGAAAGTGTCTGTATGGTTGATTTCTTCTTGTCTTTATTGTGGTGTTCTCTTTGAAACTGCTGCATTTTAGAAAAAATGTGAATAACTTTTTGATTCCTCATACTTTCTTTGAGCTGCTGGACTCAACTGTGTGTATATAACCTTATGTAGTTTTATTTCGGAGACAATTAACTTTTAAAATATTTTTTTCAAGCTGTATTTATGTTGTGTTTTCAATAAATCTGTAGAAATCTCTGCTTCTTGTTTTACTTGTCATTATAGGAAGACGTTACTACAATCTAGTAATTCCAGCATTTGAAAAACATCTGTGTCCTAATCCTTCCACCATGAATTTGTAATCCATGCCAACACCATATGCACTTTGCCTGATTTTCACTTGCATTAGGTTAAACTTGTCTGATATTAGAATTTAGTTTTTGCTAGACTTATTCATTGCAGTTTGGTCCTGGACCTGTCGCGATTCATCAGCTGAAACTTTAACCATCCTCTGACATATCAGAACGTTTGGTTGGGTGACCTGAAGTGTGAGCAGTTCCAGAGTCCACATGTTCTGTATGAATGCCCTCAAAATATGGTATAATGTGGAGTGAGCTGGTTTTGAAACTATTAGTTTCTACTCAACCAGCAGGAGCTTTTATTGTTGTGGAGGATTGTTGTATAGACCAAACATAGAAGGAAAGTAGAAGGTCAATAGTTTGAAGCTCAGCCAGCCCACAGGGATATAAAACATTGTATATTTTTTCCATTTAAATTTTAAATAACACACCAGCTATTTTTCTAGATCAAAAGGTAATTCAAGAAAGTGCAGTGAAACAATGTATATGGAAAGTCTTAATTTGTTTAAAATGTCAGAATTGATTATGGAATTTGATGTGAAGCCTTAAATTCTGTCACTGGTGTTACTCATTTCACAGCTCCAGGGGTGAAAATTTGTTCATAAAAATTGGCTACAATTAATGATTTGATATGGCTGTGTGTGGTCTGGCACAAATAAGGTATATTGTTAAAACTGTTTTTTCTTCAGATCATCTGGGTGCAACTATTCTAGTTGGTAACACTGGTGAATGTGTTACTGGTATGGACAGACTCTCTTTGAATGAGTCCATCCCAGCCAAAACTTGTCTGCAGCCCTAACTAAGCATGTACCAGAAAACTAAACTCAACTTGTTTTAATTCCCTGACACTGTTGCTACTGTCCATCATTGCCATCATGTGTGGAACATGTCTGTGTCCATATGCCCCAACTGTAGTATGAATAGGAAAGCCTGCATGTCCATCTCTCGACAAGATTATGTGGAAAGTAAGATGGGACCTTAACATGAAAAATGATGAAGATAATTGTCTTGGATTGCCTGCCTGTCTTTCACAGATTGATGAACTTTCTCTGAGAGGCTCCTTAACACCCAGTCACGATAATCATCTGTAAAACTCATTAGTTTTGAGATGCTCTGTTTGAGCTTTTTATTTAGCATTGCAGAATATTCCCAGCTTTTTTTCCTTTGGCTCAACTTTTTTGGTGAATCTTGCCAGCATCAAATTCAAAATTAGCAGATATATTTTTTTAAGATACTTTAGTACTGCTACTTTGGATGCTTTAATTGTAATTAGTAAATGATGCTCATTCTGTGTTTGAAGCATCAGTTAATGTGTTGACATCTGCAGCTTAAATAAATCAAACTGAATTTTGAACCAGTACCAGTGAGTTGAACAAGTTAATTTGTTACTCAGCACCGTTGTTGCTCGTCCATAGTCTGAAATGTCAAGTTGCAAATCTAAACTTCAAACTTTGAATTTATGTTAATAGTTAAAAAAAAGGTCAAACATTGGTTAGAGATCATGTTGAGGTTGGAAAGACACCACTGTTTACAATTGTAGGGAGCCATGTTTTCATACCTTTGTAACAGTAACTAAGGAAGCGGGGAAATTTAGGATCAAAAAAGGGATGATGTCTTCGTGGACTCGTTGAGGTAGTGACAAGGTGTGACAGCACAGGTGGGGTCGTCCAACGTCATTTACATGGATTTAGTTTGCAAAGCTGTACAGTCATCATAAATGGTTGTTTACTGCTAAATCTGGCTTTTCAATAATCAATCAATCTACAAGAGCGAGATAAAAGAGGGGAATCAGGACCCAGATTTCACGGATCAGGACTGCAGGATTTAGGAGGAGAACCAGGACCCAGACCGCCACCCCACTGGTCACAGTGATCACCAGGTCAGTGTTGATGAGGTAATGGATAAAAGTGGCTTTAGAATGAGACTAGACTCAAGTCTTTCTGGATTTAGATCCAATCTGGGAACAGATTGGATCTAAATCCAATTTAGATCCAAATGAGGTAAAACCCGGTCTGGAGTTTGTGTTCAGGTTTTACTTAGGTCCTCAAAAAGACAGAAGTGTCTCTGTGTTTCCTGGTTTCATCCTGAGATTAGAAACCAAAGAGAAAACCAGGAAATGTGTTTTTTGTCGATGAGTTTTCCTGCGCAGTGCATGCGCTGAAGAACAGAAGCGATAAGACCTAATAGAGATCTGTGAGGAGGATTTACTGCCATGTATTGACAATATCTGAGAATCAGTTCAACATTTGATTTCTATTTTTCAGCAATTATTAATCATCAAGATCTAAACACTAGTGATGGCTAAATTAAGGTTTCTAAAATACTGAAGCTTTTATCAAAAAAGGGTTCATTGCTCAAAGCTTTCCAACACAGTCCTCCTTGGTGTCATCTGGTGGCCAAAAGTATTAAGTGCAACTTGAAATGTAAATGTAAATGAATGTAATTAAACATAATCTACAGAACCACAGATAAATTGAAGTATAAAAAGGAAATAAAAATCTAACAACCAATTTAAAACTAATACATCTAACTAAAATAATTTAGATGCCCAGTCTAAATACTATAGGACAGAAAAGAGGACACAAACCAATCAATAAATAGAAAGACATAAATAGATGAAGGAATAAGTAAAAACACTTAATCACTACACGCCCACACAAAAAAACACAAACTGCACTTTAAGTTCAAAAGTAATTGTGTGATGAACTGCCACACACACTGTACAGCTGGGCACGACTTCTTTAGGCCATTCTTACGTTGTCCGTAGTTTTTCCCATTTCATGTTGTCGGTATTGTTTCTCCTTGAACAAGTCCTAAAGAGGAACCAATGACTGAGGCAAATTCCTTTTGTGCGTTGGCAAACTTGGCCAATTGGATTCTGATTTGTATAGTTTATTTCTTATGAATTTCTTTGACCTAGTGGGTAGAAGTTCATACAAACTGGTAAAACAAACACGTAACGCATATAAGGTTTTTATTTTATTTGTTTTGTATTTAGGAAGAGGATGTCTCGCACAAAGTCATCACCAAAAACATAAAAAAATCCCATCAATGATGCAAACAGCACGTACGCAGCCTCGGCCACCTGGACAATGCTCTTCTTCAAAAACGATCAAGGAGAGTATCCAGAAGATCCAACAAGACATACAGAAAATCAAGTGACAGATGTTTTCCTTCCAGTTGTTGTCTTTCTTCTTCTTTTAATTGTTGTTGTATTTTATTTCTCTTTTGTTTTTGCAGAAATTCTCTCCATTCAATAGCTGAGCAAACCCATGAATGCAGCTGTCAGTCGATGAAGAGGCATCACTCACTCAGTCCAGAAAACAAGTCTCGGCAAAGGTGAATTTATGTTATAGGACTCAGTCACATCCATGGACTATAGTATCTGTAATTTAGTTTTTTAAAAAGATGTGCTTAGACATTTGAGAGTTAACATGTCAGTCAGAAAGAGAATTTAAATTAACAACCCAGTTCTGACCAACACAGGCACCGTGGACGTGGCTGTCATGTTGAAATAGGGCTTAAATTATTTATTTGAAGTTTTTTATTTCACTGAGGAAGAACAATTGTTTAACATACACCTTTAATAAATGAAAACCCCACGAATTTGGTGCACAGGGTTGAATTTTTTTGAGGTTTTCTGACCTCAGCACAGGGTCAAAACTACACAATCACTATTAAATCACTAGTGTTGAAAGTTCTGAAATGTCTAAATTTGCCAGGTCTACACACTTAACTTCCTGTTAGTCATCATGATTGGCTACAGCTAGTAGCTTGTTTGGGTTTGTTTGACAGCACTTACTGGACTGACTACCATAGTCCTAGGAGCCCAGTGCAGATCTGAAAATAATTATTATAATTGTTATATGCTACACATTATTATTAATGTGTAGATTTACAGATGGCAGGAATGTAGATTGGAGCCATTTCTGCACAAGTTCTGTTTCCATTATCGACATCAAACAGTTGTTCATAAATACACATTTTTCAGAAGTGGAGCCTCTTTCCAAGTTTAATTCGACTTTATTTAAATCAATTCAACTTTATTTATATAGCACCAATTCACAACAGAGTGATCTCAAGGTACATAATAATGTCTATAAAGATATCTAGGGAAAACCCACCAAATCCCCCTTGAGCAAGCCCTAGGCAACTGGAGAAACTCTTTTTAATGGAAGAAACCTCCAGCAGAACCAGGCTCAGGGTGGACGACCATCTGCCTTGACGGGTTGGGGTGAGTGGAAAGTGAAGAGAGAAAAGAAAAAGAGCAACAAAAAGCAACAACAAAACATCGGGCAGGTTGGTAGGACCAGTATTTGCACACCTGCAGAAAGGGCAGAGAGAGGGAGACAGAGAGGGAGACGGACAACTACGGGAGAAAAAAAAGACACAAAGTTAATGTTATGTGGTGGTGACAAATAAACTATGAAAGAATCAGGGTTTTAAATTCTATTCTAGATTTTAAGGGAAGCCAATGGAGAGAAGCTAGTGAAGGTGAAATATGATCTGTCTTGCTAGTTCCAGTCAGCACTCTTGCTGCAGCAGTTTGGATTAATTGCAGGCTCTTTAGTTACTGGGGCATCCTGAAAGTAGGGAATTACAGTAGTCCAACCTAGAGGTAACAAATGCATGGACCAGTTTTCCTGTCCTGAGACAGGATGCTCCTAACCTATGTGGAATAAGCCTGTTGTAGATTTGTTTTAAATGTGAGGTAAAGGTATCGAGGTAAAGATGACAAAAAGATTGAGTTATTCAACTAGAGTGACTAGAGATATGTTTGGAAGAATGGAATGGATAAAGCAGGCTAACAGCTGTAGAAAGAGTCTTTGCAAATTCCTGACCTTAACCATATAGAAAATATGTGAATTGTATTCTAGTCAGGCCTGTGCCACAAAACCAACAGATGTAATAGAGCTCCACCAATTCTATCAAGAAGAAAAGTGGTCAAATTTCAACCCAAGATCTGCTAGAAGCACATTGATGGCTAATAGAAGCATCTGCTATATTTAGAAACTAAATATCTATTGAGCTGTGTTGGTATCAGAAAATCACAGGATACAAATATACTAATGACCATAGGTGGGAGCTGAAGAAGAACTGGGCTTTAATTGGAGAAATTGTTCAGAAATGTAACTAGTTTTCCCCACATTTTTATTGTTATTTTGATGTGGCAGATTTTCTCTGACATTTTAATCATCCTGGGTTCAGAGCTACTCCACAGACAGCCTCTGGACATCCTTTGTCCACAGTACCAGCAGGAAAGTACCAACTTCTTGCTCTTTTGTTTGTAGCTCACTGAGACCCAAAGTTACTCAACTTCCCATCAAAGTCAAAATAAATAATCCCAAAGTGCTGTACCACGTTTTGCACATCAGATGGCAGCAAAGACGCACTATAGGAAGATGCCGTTCAGAGTCAACTGGACTTAGCTTGAACCTTTTATGTAAAGGACATTATCAGTTTTGACTAACTGGATTGAAGTCGCAGGCTAATAAAGTCTGTCAGTTGCTGTCCCACCTGGCAGGACCACAGGTGACCATCGAAATATCAACTCTTTAAAGACTCTACAGAGTTTACATGTCTGTCTTTCTAGGTCAGTTAGCCGAAGTGATTAAACCTTTCAGATGAGAAGTGAAACAAACTTTATGACAAGTAGAGTTTCCACTGAGCAGCACTGTTGGGTTAACCATCGTCACAAAACCCATAGATGGGACAGTGAGTCTTTGTCTTTCTGTTGGTAACTTAAGTTAAGGTGAATGTGCTTTTTATCTTTGTTCTATAACATTAATGCTTTGATTCGTCTCTGTAGGTCTTGATACCATAATGGGTCACACCAAGGAACCCTTCTTGTTTACAGACCACCATGTAAGTACCACCCTGATGCAGGGAGACAAGTTTGAATTGTACAAGAGGAAATTGAACATCACCCTGAAGGTCTACCCAATGCTCAATGGTGGCAAACTTAGGACGGACTTTACTAACATCTACAGGAAGAACTAGTTCAAAGCCTGTCGTGCGATTGTGGCCCTATTCAAAGTGTTTAAACTGATCTAAAGCACTGTCAATGTAATAATTTGTTAAGCTTTGAATAACAGCACTGACTTACAGCTGCAGTTTATACCAAAGTATGAGTACAAACTTTTATCCAACAGACATTGCTGTCTAAGACGTTCTTGTTCCATTCAGGTTCTACAGAGCTCTACAGCCACCTGCTGGGACTGGGTTGCCTTTGTGACCTCTGAAGTCAGATCTTAGTCACTTGTTTCTGCCAGAGGAAAATTTCGTGCAGACAACATAAACATGTTTAGATAGAGACACGGAATTTTTATATATCATATTTACAACATGAGCAACAAATACAAACTAGCAAAAAACCTGGACATTACTACTAACAGTAATTATCTTGTTTCTCTGGTCATGACTTCTTAATTATTTCAATGTTCACACCAGCACCCTGCAACCTGGGAAGACCCTACTTTTTTCTTTTTCATTGAATGTTTAGGAGCTTTAATTTCATTATCTATTTAAAGGTTTTTATAACAGAGTTTGGACTGAATACAGGCAAAAATAAGTTTAAAGCCAAAGGAGACGTAATGTTCCAGTATCTCACACTGACAACTGACCCAGTGTCAATCAGTCACAGAATCCCAGAGACCTAACTATTAAAATACGTTACAGTGAATCACATCAGGAGACACCTGTAGTTAGCTGAGCAGAGCTGAGCTACATTACAGTACAGCTGGACACAGCTGCTGGTGAATATCCACTGGACAGGACAGGGATGGAAAAAAGATCATTCCCCTCTAACACATTAAAAGCAAAGTATGAGCCTGTTTTGAAAATGTGAGGAAGAGAAAGTTTCGATATTTGTGTTAAAATGTAGGGAGGAAAAGTAAAAAGCTGTATAAAGTACAGTTACCAAGTATGTGTACTTTGTTTCTTTTCATCTGTATTTAGGGATAAATAATAGTTTTTCTCAGTGTGAATTTGAACTTTTACACGTTTGAACTGGTGAAGTCCAGAAAATTTAAATACATTTTGTGTTTCCTTTCTGTGAATATGTTTCTTTTGTGGCGTTGTACATTTAATAACCGTCTATTATAATTAGTTTTTAAGCAGCTCACGGGGCAAATTATAATGAAGCGAACAGACGAGCTCATCTGACACCTTGGCAACAGTAACTAAGGAGGGCGGGGCTTCAGTTCGTCTTCAGCGAGTTTCATGTTATCGCGAGACTTCTGCGAGATCGAGGGGGCAGAACATGGCGGCGACAGAAAACCACAATAATAATCCGGATCATAGCGACCAAAACCACTACAGCAACGGAATCAAGGAGGAGAACCAGGAGTCGAGTTTCGTCGACTATGACTACTGCAAAATCGAGGTGAAGGAGGAGAACCAGGACCCGGATTTTACCGGCCACGACCTTAACCAGAACCAAGTGAAGGAGGAGATCCAGGACACGGATTCTGTTGACCCGGACCATTATAGCAGCAGAGTAAAGGAGGAGAACCAGGACCCGGACCCCCGGAGCAGCGACACCGCTGGTCCCAGCGATCAGCAGGTCAGTGTTGATGAGCTAATGGGTAAAAACTGCTTCAGAGGGAGACTGAAGACACAAAGACAAGACCGTGTTTCAGTCCAGGATTCACTGCGGTAAAGTGAGCCATCGTTTATGGAACACGGTAAAACCAACGGGCGCTAAAGTTTTGTTGCTCTTTTTCCCCGTACTTACGGTATTGGGTCTAGCAATGGCCAAAAAGGATCCGTAAAAGCTCCGGGATTGTTGCAAGTCAGCATTGGAACTAACGGGGTTCTCATATTTGGATGCTCATAAAAAGTTACCGAGAAATGTCAATGCATTCTGGTTTAGAGTCGTGTACTATAACCATACTAATGTTTAGTTTAATAAATTAAAGGCAAATGTTTTCATGTTGGAATCTTTATAGAGGTGAAACGTTCCGTGCATTCTGGTTTAGACTCATGTCTGCTATAACCATATCACCTTTGAAGCATTTTTACTGCACATTTTGTTTTATAAAGTAAAGGGAAAATTCCCCCGTCAGCATTAAAACTAACAAAGTCCTCATGTTTGGATGCTCATTAAAAGGATTTTTTCAGAAGTTACCAAAAAACTTCAGTGCATTCTCTTTTAGAGTGATGTATATTCTGATCCTGACAATTTTGAAGCAGTTTTAGTGTAAATTTTTAAATATATTTTTAGATTTTGATGAGAATTTGGTGTGTGAAGTAGTCTTAACCTTCCTTGCGATGGATGAAAGGGCAGCGTGAAAAGTGGGAAACAGATTGTGCCTGAGGCCTCCTCTTCTGTTGAGAGAAATATTCTCCTTTTGATGATAGTTCTACTCGCTGTTTATAATTGAGGTCGAAGTAATTAGTGGAGATGAACAGGAGTGTTTTGCCCACCTCATTCATTGTAAATGGGTTTAAACACAGTGGAATTGTCACCTTTCTGACAGTTTCAACTTAAAAAAGGAGAAATTATAGTAGTAAAAGGTAAAAGTAGAATTGATGGCAGAGCTGCTGTATTGCATTGCATTAGATAAAAAATGGTATGGAATGATATGAAATGTAAAGACTTTTCTGATTGGACTTTGCTTTGATGTTTTCTCCTTGACTCAGATTTTTGATGCCTTGGACCTTACTTCTAATTCGCTTTGGATAAAATCGTCTGACAAATGATTAAATGTAAATGTGTGGTTATAGCAGACATCAGTCTAAACCAGAATGCATTGAAAGTTTCAGGTAATCTCTGAAGAAAAGCTTTTTTATAAAGGTTTGAACATGAGAACGTTGTTATTTATAATCGTGTCGGGGGGAACTTTCCCTTTATTTTATTTCAAAACAGTAATGAAAAAATGAATAAGGTTATAGCAGACATGAGTGTAAACCAGAATGCATTTTTATGAGCATGCAAACATCAGGCCTCTGTTAGTTACAAGTAAAACTGTACGTGACAATTGCTTCATATTTGTTACAGTAATAGTTTTTCTTTAACCTCTAAAGCCACCAATGAAAGTTTCAGGTAAACTTTAATGAAAAGGTTTGTTATCAGAATGAAAACATGAAGAAACTTTGTGTTATGGTGTACCTGCCAATATCTTTCACTTTTCTAAACATATTAGTTGAAAAAAAAGTTTCATTATGCATAGGAAACATTACAACTTTCAGCCAAATTTTTATATATAATTATTTTATTTTATTTCAAATACTGTCGGCATCCGGTATAAAAACTGTGCCAAATCAACATGCGGAAACTGAACCGCTGTGGCCCTGAACTTACGGGATAAGCCGAAAAGACAAAAAAACAAACAAACAAAGAAAAAAAAACTGTATTATAATAATAAGGAAGGAACATCATTTTTTTTCACATTTTACATTCTTTTACTGCTTTCAGTAAAAGATGTGAATTAATGCATTAATTGATCGATAATAGCTAGGTGGAAAATTAACATGTATTGCATTTTTCAGTGTGAAACAATCCCAGAGCCTCAGCTTGTCCTAGTACCCACACAGTAAGTACAGGGGAAAGGCCGCAACAAAGCTAAAGCGGTGGGTGGCTTGACCGTGTTCTAAGAAATGACGGCTCACTTTACCGCAGCAGTTTCAAGTGGGTCTGATTGAGACCAGAGAACTTGTTAGATCTGATCCATGTGTTGGAGCCACTGGTTGAGTTTTGGAAAGTATTAAGTTCGTCAGAGGCTTTAATGCGGATATTTTCTGAGAGACGAGTACTCAGTTTATCAAAATACTAAATCAATTCTGATGTTCACGTAGTGCTTCACCTTACTAAGACACCCTGTGCTGTTTTTTCCTTTGATTCGTCAACAATCTGTATGTTGGAGAACAGATGACACTATAACAACCACTATGATTTGTAAGGTCTGGGTTTTAGTTTACTTCAACTCAGTCCTTTGTTTTTTTTTGGGAGAATTTCTTAATCTATCAGATTTTATCAGTAGATAAAACCAAACCCTAAGCAGTTACCTCTGCCTAGTATGGTGGTGCATTAAGGGCTTTTGTGTTTCTCCAACAACGTAGGTCTGACCACACTTGACCTTGTTTGATACCAAATCCCTGACCGCAATCAATACCTTGATGTAGATGATGCACAACAGCTTCTTTATTCACACACAGGTAGTAAAGATCCAAGATGAGCAACACCTCCACAGTAAAGCTGTATCTTCAAGATTAAGTGTCTCTAAATTGTTGTCCATGTCTCTTTTATTTCTTTTATTTATGTTTAGCACCACATGTGCTGTTAGAAGGCTGCCAGTTTGAATGGGACTATGGGAATAGACAAATTAAAATCTGTAAAAATTATAGTATTTTTATAATTATTTTATAATCATTTTAAGAAATGTTTTATGTTTGAACTTCACCTGTATCACATAGTTTGTAGTGCATATGTGCCACCTATTGGTAGAAAAAAAGTCAGTAATCTTCATAGGCATGAGGGAGTAAAGACAGTTGGTCTCAATAGTGTATGACTCAGAGGACTCTGTGGTCTGTGGTAGCCAGCTCCACCTTCTATGCTGTGGTTTGCTGGGGCAGCAATATGAAGGGCCGATAGTAACAGACTGAACAAACTAGTAAGGAGGACCGGTTCTGTTCTGGGGGAGAAGCTGGACCCTCTGCAGGTTGTGGCTGAGAGGAGAATGTTGTCTAAAATCCTCTCAATCCTGGACTTTCCCTCCCACCCAGTCCACTGTGTGCTGGTTGCACAGAGGAGACTGATCACAATCAAGTGCTTCACAGAACACAGGAGATCCTTTCTCCTAGTGGTCATTAAAGTGTTTAACTCACCCCTTTCTGTAAAAAGGAGGGGGACTGAATGGTCCAAACGGACAAACTATTATTGATTTTATCTGTCTTATTTTATTTACCTTATTTATCTTATTTTGTTTTTAGTTGTAATTCAGTAGTTTCTATTTGTTGATTGTCTGTGTGGTTTCTCCTTGGTTTGGTTGAGATGCTTTTTCTTTCTTTTCTACTTTTCCTGCAGAAAGCAGCTGTCACAAGGCAACATAATTTCCTTATGGGATATATGAAGTTCTTTAAATCTTTAATTTACCTTGAAGCTGTCAGTTTGGTACACTGATATTCAACCTTATGCAGTAACTGGTTAAGTTTTATAAATATTTACAGCTTAAACATTGGTTACATGTTTTTATTCTAGTACAATTTCTGTATGATACAGTTGGTTAATTTAGCATTTTCCATTAAGTTCTTAGTCATTGCTGAGCAGCTGCAATGTTTGATTAAGCCACAAGGCGTCACTGTTGCTTTCTTCATTCAGTTGACTTTGAAAGTAGTTATTTAGGTCTTATTTGTTTACTTTTCATTTAACTCCACTTTTGGTCGAAGTACCCATAACAATAGCTGATGTATTGGTAATATCATTACTTCCAGTGATTTCAGTTAGTATTTTATATTTGTTTTCTTTTCTATTTGCCTCTGCAGAACCACACATAGATAAACACCAACCATCGTCCCAAAGTTTTACAAGTTCATATGTCCTCTTCATCAACCTCCGATAAAGTGGACTTAAAGCACATTCAAGTCTTGACTTTTGTGTCCCGTTTGAAACCCAGCAGCAGGCATCAATATTAGGCACCTCATACTAAGACTCTGGCCCTCACTTAAATGTGCTCGCACAATAAATGCAGACCCTTTTTCTAAATGACAAGTAATGAAAAATATTAGAGTACAGTTCACACCCCTTTAGTGGCAACAAAATATGTTGTAGATATTAGGGAAGAGGGGCTCGAATCCATATGACCTGTATCCCACCTGACATCCTGTTCTCACCTGGGCTGATGTCATACAGTGACACGTATCAGGACCACAGGCTGATTTCTACGTTTTGATTCTAAAGGAAGTGGACATTTTTGTGATGTGACACAATTTATTTGAGATCACAGCATCATATAGCTGTTAACTCATCCAGTTTAGTAAATAACTATAAGCTAGATAGACCAGCATGATGAGCTGGAAGTCTGTGTCACAGAAATAGTGCAGAAAAGTTAAACATACAACTTTATGTTACTAATATTTCTGCTTTACACTACTACACCAGTAATGAGTGTAGTGATTAACTTGGCAAACTCTAAAGAGAATTTTGGAATTGCTTAAACTGCTGTTTTAACTTTTTCTCCCACTCTTCACATTCTTTATGTTAAGTACCGGGGTTCTGAAATCAATGTATCCAAAGGCTACGACACAAAAATATTGATCCTGTCATTAGTACAGCTCCTTGTGTATGTCTTTTTCAGAAATCATAACTTAAATCTAAGGAAATGTTCAGTGTCTCACCAAACTGAAAAGAATTCTTACTTCTTATTACTTGTCCATGTCCAAGTCCATAAGACATTTTTAACAAGTTATGGTCAAGTCTGGTTTGGGTCAAATTAGAAATTTATTTCTGCAAAATATGAGTACCCATCTCTGCTGAGAACAGATGTCTGGGTTGTCCTGAATTTGACATATGGGGTAAGATATGCTTTTAGACAGTTTGCTCCACCATGATGTCTTAACTCTGTTTTTCTATCTTTCTGTCTGGTACTTTAGAAACCGAGAGGAACAAAGAGACCCAAACGACACCGCTGTCAGCAATGTGACAAAGCCTTTACCACACCATCAGCACTCAAAATTCACCAAAGAGGGCACACTGGAGAGAAACCCTACAGGTGTGACCAATGTGGAAAGGCATTTGTCCACACAAGTAGCTTAAATATTCATCTACGAATTCACACGGGAGCGAGGCCATACAGCTGTGAACAGTGTGGGGCAGCATTCACCACACTGTATCGTCTAAAAATCCATCACCGTGTTCACACTGGAGAGAAGCTGTACAAATGTGACCAATGTGGCAAAGCCTTCAGTACAGCACGTAGCTTAAAAAGACACAAACATATTCATGCGGGTGAGAGACCGTACAGCTGTGATCAGTGTAAGAAAGCATTCACCACGTCAGGGGAACTAAATCTGCACCAACGTGTTCACACCAGAGAAAAACCGTACTGGTGTGATCAGTGTGGAAAAACTTTCATTCAACACAGTCACCTAAAAATGCACCAGCACATTCACACTAGACAGAAGCCTTACTGGTGTGATCAGTGTGGAAAGATGTTCTCTCAGAACAGTGATCTAAAGAGGCACAAGCGTGTTCACACTGGAGAAAAACCGTACTGGTGTGGTGAGTGTGAAAAAGCTTTCATTCAACAGAGTCACCTAAAAAGGCACCAGCATATACATGCTAGAGAGAAACTTTACTGGTGTGATCAGTGTGGAAAAACCTTTACAACTTTAAGTTTCTTAACAGCCCACCAACACATTCACACAGGAGATGAAATGTAAAGCTGTAAAATAAAAGCACATTGCGTAACACATTACGCTGAACATGGCCAGGCCAGCTGTTGTCTTCCACCTTTAACCTTTATGCTAAATGTTTCCCGACTGAAAAAACAGGCCTGGTAAGTAACTGTATTAAACACAATGCTGTATTAGTAGGCTATTAAATAAGGCCAGTGTTATTATATAAGTAGAAGCTCAGTTTTTCAGCACTGTGTACATCTGGTGTACTAGATGTACACAATTCACATTTTCATATTTTGATTTAACATTTTATCTAACATGAGGTTTCTAGCTTTTTGCCTTTGATGTAACAGATGGTGACCATAGAACCATAAATGTTTAACTATTATAAACACCTTCCAGTTAAATGCTCTCTTTTTGCTCATTTAAACCTGGACAGGCATGTTTCTTCCCATTCACTTACCTTTATAACAGAATATCCAGCTCCACTGCTTCCACTTTTATTTTAAGTAATCTTTACTCTGCAAGTCTCTAAAACTTTGAGCTTTATTCGATTCCTCGTACCCGAGTACTGAGGACCTATGTATTATTTGCTGAGTATGATGTACCGTGATACTTGAGGGTACACAAAAACAACAAGGATGAAGTAGTGGTAAATTCAATACTAGTAAGTCAGTATTCTGTGTAAAAGGAGTAAATAAAGTTCAGGTAACCATGAACTAATGAGTGCCTTCTTAGTAGTTGATGTTACTGCAGTTTGCGCCGCCCAACAGCATATTCTGATTTTAAAAAAAGAAAAGCAGGCTTCATTCGGTTTCAGACACTGGCTTATGAACTAATCATTAACTACTGTTAAGATAATAATTCAGATTTTGTCACCTGTTGTCTGTTGTGTAATAACTTATCATCATCTATTTATTCTCTATTCTGACTTAATGGCTTTACCATACATTCATTATCAGGCAGTTCCTGATATAGTTCTCAGTAACTAGTGGCGTTTTGTGTTAATTGTTAGTTTGCCTAGAAATTCATTAGTCAGCTGAAGATAAAGTTAGAGGATGAACTGATTAATTTGACTATAAAAGATGTTGACTGACCTCAGTGTGAACTATGTGATTACATTGTAATAATTTAATATATTTAATTTAATGTTATTAAATCTAAATAATAATTATTTTTTCTCTTCTAGTGACTGTAAAGATGTTAGCATGTAGATACTCCATTGTCCTACATGTTTGATATTTTGTTGCTTTCATTGTGATGTTTTATTTTTTAAATAAAACAGTAGTGTAACTCTGACTAACTCATTTTCTAGCTACTGGACTTTCATCATGTTATTTTACATGTGAAACGGACTATCTGTGACATTCATTCAGCATTAAATAGTGTTTGTGTTTATAATAAATCTTCGTCTGCTTCGTCTGCTTTTTGAAATGACTGATAAGAATAAAATAGTTTAGGAAAAGCAGCTGTAACAAGGCAAAACAGTTGTGATTAAATCGACTTTGCCATTTTACACCTGTTGGAGCCAGTTATATATGTAGTAGGATGTATCATTTATTGTGTTCTTTGTTTTACTGTGCTGTGTTTGACTTGCTAAGAATTTTGTGCTGCAAGAAGAAGGTTTCAGTAAAATAAAAACACAGAACACACATTTAGAGTTTTTTTTTAAAGCTGGCATCAGCTACATGCTCGGACTCTATGTTTAAATAAACAAAATAAACGGAACCACAGTAATTACACCCAGAGCCAGACATAACAAATTGCCGTGATTTGTTGTAGTTTTTGGAAAGATTTATATATTTTTTAAAAACAATGACAAACTGAAATGCTGAATTCAGTAACTTGAAAATCATGAAAATCGTCATCATCTTTATAAAAAACATAAGCTGATTTATACCAGTTATTTTTCTGCAGGATTTTATTGTCTGTGAAAGTATTAATTTATCACAGATTTGTCATTTAAAATCAAATGTTAATGCTTTAACAGCACTTCCGATTCAAGTGTTCTCTGTGTCTGGGGTGATACATTTTAATGTGTGTGCCATGCATGACCCTACAAACCTCAGTTAAACCAGTGATTTGCCTAAATGAAACTTGTTTATCTTTACTAAAAATAAATGAATATCATCGGTGGTGCTCGTAAAGCAGTCAACTTTGGTTTATGTAAGAACCCAAATCAGCGATATTCTTACTGTTAGTTTCTTTCTGTGGTTTCTTTGTCCACCGTGTGTCTCTCTTGGTATTGCATTTATTATTTTATTAAGTCTTAACCCAAACTAAAACAGGCACCTTTTAGTGTGTCCTGTATAGAAAATACACTAAACTACACATGTAGTGTTGCAAGGGTTTTACATTTTCAGAAGAAATTTCAGACTTTGAATTCATTCTGTGGTTACTAGTGGTGGGAGGATGACGCTTTGTGAATTTTCAAATTTTGCTTCTACTAGTGTGGAAAATTGAGTCACACTTTTGAAGCTTTAAACCAAGAAAGTCTGGCAACATCTTGCTATAATCTTGTTCTATTTTAGGTCAGGTACTTCCCTTTTCCCCCAGGCTGCATCTTTCAGTTTTCACTTCTTCATGATCTAATTTACATGCACACATTGCAGTTGTGTCAAAAATACATTTTTTAATTCTTTTTAAAAATGATTCACTCTAAAGTTAATACTATATAATCAAGATTCATTATATCTGTTTAAAATAATTCCATGGAGTAAATTGTAATAATGTAATATTGTACTGCGTTAATGATTAACCTTTTTATCACAAATTTGTTTCAATCAATATTTAAAAATCACCCATCTATCTAATCTCCATCTCCTCTTGTCCAGTCTGATCCAGAGGTTTGCTCCTCTTCATCCTTTTTCCTCCCTTCTTCTCTTGTTTGATTCGTCCCTGCTGTAATAAATTACCAGTTCTGGCTCATCAGTTGTAGACTTGGCCTGTTTAGGCTCCTCTCTGTCTTCTGTTATTTTAACCCTTTGACTTGAGCCGACTTGCTCTCCTTTCTCTGCACAAGCATAAGAACTTATGATAAAAAAATATATGCAGTAAATCAGCAGAGACAGTTTCACAGTCTGTCAGTGTGAAACAAACACCTCTCCCCTCTGAAAGACCAAACCCTTCTGCTATGCCTATGGATGTCCTGAAGTACTTTACAATAAAATGCCACTGGGGTACCACAACTGTGGTGCCACCATTAAACAGTCGTTTTTTCTTTTTATCATCAATAAAACAGACTCTTATTACATTAAAAGATCATAAATATCACGTGAATCTAATAATAATAAGCAGCCTAGTAAATGTAGAAATACTTTTACTTTGCTTGGTTGTGAGATGAACTGATGACAAAAACACAGCAACTTTCAAATGGTGTCAACTTCACCAAAACCTAAAACCTCCAGAAATCATTATTATTATTATACATTTTTTTTACCAGTTTGATGAAAATGCTGAAACTATTCAAACTTTACTCTGAATTTACTGATCTCTGTAACAAGGAAAACGTTGTGTTAAGAATGATGTAGTTTCTTTTCCTGTTGAAAAAATCTCTTAAATTCACAAACTTACTGTGGGCTCCATTTAATTTAGATATAATAAAAGGGTGTAATAACACTCCTGCCTGTATTTATTATTATGCATTGTTAAGCATTATAAGTTTTAAGCTGCAAAACAAAATCTGTGAATCAGGCTGTTCAGTATTTGGATCAATTAGCCTGTTAAATATAAGGTGTAAAGTCAGACTGCAGTACAGCTGTTTTTTCAATGTGTCAGATTCACATTTAAAGAACTGATTGTGAGTCACACATCACTGACTTTGTTCTGCCTATATTATAGTAAAGAGCACACAGGAAACATCAGGGTATTAGAGAGGGCGTGACCTGCAACGTATGTCTGGGTATTGCTGGTTTAGAACAAGGAAACTTTAAGACCAGCTGTGCTGATCGCAGTAATTCACTGAGTAGGACCGTAACAAAACGGGCAGAACCAAGGCCGGGACTCCATCCACCAGCGTCTCCTACAGGTACCACATGGAGGAGCAGAACCAGACCCCGGATTGTGGAAACAAGAACATCTGCAAAGGGACCAAATCAGGTTCGTCCTCTGGTCCCAGCGATCAACAGGTCAGTGTTGATATGTTAGTAAGTAAAATTTTAATTGATGAAGACTTTAAATGAATGTTTATGATTTTACGCAATAAATAGGAGCTGGACCATTTGAAATCAATATTTAACTGAACGCTACAATAACATGGCTCCCTCCGTGGCAGACGTGTCGAATGTCGCCTTTCCCTCCTTTTTTGTGTGTTTCTTGTTTTTTCTGCAGTGCACAAATGTCATGCACTGCTAACATACAACTGACAGGCATTACTGAACATCACCAACTCACAACACACTGACTTTGCTAGTTTTATTCCGCTGGAGCTACAACTCATTGTTCGCTCCCAGAGTCACCACCGTAACCACCCCGGAGGCCATGAAGCACCGGGCTCGAGTGAGTTAGCTGATCCCGGAAAGCGCTTCGGAGACGGCGACGCAAGCGAGGCAAGAGGGGAGGGCTCCATGCTAGGCTAAAAGCTCGCGCTAGCCGACCACGCTAGCGAATGTGCGGGCCAGGATTACAACCCAACGGGAAATCAGAGAGTGCTGCGCCCTGATTTTCACCGAGACCTGGCTCTCAGACAAAGTCCCAGAGGACGCCATTCAGGTACAGACTCACTCTCTTCACCGAGGCGATCGAACGGCCGCGTCCGGTAACGCTAAAGGGGGAGGTGGGTGTTTGTATGTTAACAACTCGTGGTGTGGAGATATACAGACTGTGGATGAACACTGTTTTTATTGCTGAAGTGCCTCCTTATTATCTACCAAGGGAATTTACTGCTGTGTTTTTGGCCGCTGTTTACATCCCCCGCGAGCTACGTCCACCGCAGCATCAGCAAACTCCATGACGTCATCAGCGCGTTAGAAACCGCTCATCCTGACGCTGTTTTTATTGTTGCTGGCAACTTCAACCAGTGTAGTTTACGGACTGTTTTCCCCAAATACCACCAGCATGTGGACATTCCCCCCGTGATAACAACACTCTGGACCATGTTTACAGCAACATACGTGGTGCATACAGGGCTGCACCCCGCCCCCACTTCGGACACTCAGACCACATCTCTTTGTTCCTGTACCCTGCTTACAGACAAAGACTGAAACAAACACACCCTGTCACCAAACAGGTTAAACTCTGGACCCCAGAGACCGAGAGCACCCTGCAGGACTGTTTTGCTCTGACAGACTGGGATGTGTTTAAAGCTGCAGCCACTCTGGAGGACTCTTCCATCAGCGTACTGGATTATGCTGAGTATGTGACTGGGTACATCAGCACTTGTGTCGATAACATTGTGCCCACCATACAAATCAGGAAGTTTCCAAACCAGAAGCCCTGGATAAACAGTCAGGTACGTCACATGCTGCGTACTCGCTCTCTTGCATTTAGATCAGGCAATGAGACCGAGTACAAAGCTGCGAAGTACGGACTGAGAAAAGCCATCACAGCGGCCAAGAGGCAGTACAGAGAGAAGCTGTACAGCTTCTACTCTACTGCTGACTCAGGGCGGATGTGGCAAAAACTGCGGCACATCACAGACTACAGGAACAACAACACCTCCAACCCCCTCCCCTCCACCAACTGTCTCAACAACCCAGGTACACAAAGCTCTGAGGAAGATCAACCCCCGCAAAGCAGCAGGTCCTGACAACATTCCTGGGCGGGCCCTCAGAGCATGTGCCAACGAGCTGGCTGACATTCTCACCTCCATCTTTAACCTCTCCCTCAGCCAGTGCACTGTTCCTTTGTGCTTCAAGACCACGACCATCGTCCCCCTGCCTAAGAAGAGCCCACCTACCTGCCTGAATGACTACAGGCCAGTGGCACTCACACCAATCATCATAAAGTTATTTCGAGAGAGTGGTGCTGGCCCACATTCAGAGCAGCATACCTGACACTATTGACCCCCTGCAGTATGACTACCGGCCCAACAGGTCCACCTCGGATGCCATTGCTGCTGCCATCCACTACTCCCTCTCTCATCTAGAAAATAAGGACTCATTGTCAAAATGATAGTGGACATGAGAAAGGAGAGGAGAACGCATCAGCCACTGTTCATCCGGGAGCTTGAAGTGGACAGGGTGAGCAGCTTTAAATACCTGGGTGTCCACATCACTGAGGACCTCACTTGGACACCTCACGTCACGCAGCTGGTCAAGAAGGCCCAACAGCGGCTGTATTTTCTGAGGAGGCTGAGGAAGTTTGGCATGTCGCCTAAGATCCTCAGCAACTTCTACAGCTGCGTCATTGAGAGTGTTCTGACCAACTGCATCACTGTGTGGTACGGCAGCACTACTGCCATGGACCGTAAACGCCTGCAGAGAGTGGTGAAGACTGCACAGAAGATCACCAGGACTCCACTGCCCTCTCTGCAGAGCATCTACCACCGCAGAGTCCACAGGAGAGCTGCGTCCATCCTCAAAGACCCCTCCCACCCCCAGCACGGACTGTTCACACTTCTACCCTCAGGACGGAGGTACAGAAGTGTGAAATGCAGAACCTCCAGACTGAAGAACTCTTTCTTCCCCTCTGCCATCAGACTCCTAAACAGCTGACAGGAGTTTGCAACCATGAACATAACATAACATAACATAACTGTTACACGGACACAACTGACACATGGACACAACTGCTCACGAATCACATTTTGTATTTGCACATAAATTGTTTTTTGAATTGCACTACCGCACTGAGAACGCCACTACCTCACTTTATTGCCTACTCAGAACTGCACTACCTCACCTTTATTGCCTTATTGCTCTTATTTGTTTGCTCTTATTATTTTTTTTACTTTTTTATTTTATTTGTATTTAATTTTATTTCTATTTTTTGTAAATTCTCATTTTACTTACTGTGTGACATTCAGAGTGGAGGGCAAAGTAAGAATTTCATTGTACAGGGAAACATGCGTTCTATCTGTGCATATGACAAACACTTTGAATCTTGAATCTTGAATGGGAGAAGCGTCTTCACAGGTTTCACCTGCAGAGACCTGTCCTCTTCCACCTCCAAAGGAAGTGAGTGAGAGTGGGTGAAGAAAGTTTAAGACACAAATAAGTTTAAAGCTGTTGTTTCTAACTGTAGGGAAATGGCCTCAGTAAAACAGTGAAGTCACATTGATCATTTGGATAGATTTTGATTTTAAACGAAAGGGTGTGTGGCAAGAACTTTTGGGCTGAAGTGATGAGGCGAGGTGACCCCAAAAAATGTCCTCCATCAGGCTGTGTTGTCAAGTTTATGATTAAAATCGTGTTTGATAATTCAATGTCCAAACGCTACGTGGATCAGCTGACAGAGGTCAGTGGCCCAAGTGTGTTATAGCACCACTTCCAATTGGATGAAAACACAGAGATAATTTTATGTAGTTTATTGTCAAAGATTACTGTCTGTGTAAAAGAGAGGAGTTAGTCAGCTTCACTCACGACCACATGTTTGCATGTTATTGTTGGTATTTCCTGTTTTTTATACATCAACTAATGTGTAAGGGACAGAGGAGGAAGTGGGGAGAAGAGAGAGAACATCTGTCATTCCCCACTCAGGAAACACACGTTTTTTTCACAGATTTCTGCAGGCACTAGTGGTTGCAAATAAAACCACATCATGGTAGAATTTGAATTAAACACTTGAAAAGTAGTTGTATATAAGTAAAAAGCGTGATTGTTATTTAAGACTTCAGCTAAAGTCTTAAGTCTGTCTGGCAGAAACAGAGACACAACAAGAGAAGTTAGTTATTTGAGAAAGAAAGAGAGAGATACAAATCTTCTATAAGCTTCTAGCCTTGCTACCTTTTCACCCGTTCTCCTGCACACACAGTTATTACACCCTTTTATTATATCTAAATTAAATGGAGCCCACAGTAAGTTTGTGAATTTAAGAGATTTTTTCAACAGGAAAAGAAACTACATCATTCTTAACACAACGTTTTCCTTGTTACAGAGATCAGTAAATTCAGAGTAAAGTTTGAATTGTTTCAGCATTCAGACTACTGAGGGTTTTGGGTTTTGGTAGAGTTGAGTACTCTCCAAGTAGGAGTAGGAGTTATCCTGAAAGAGGAGTTTGTGAGGAATGTTCTAGAGGTGAAAAGAGTATCAGACAGGTGGATTAGAGTGGTGCAGGACATGTATGAGAGCTGTAAGACCGTGGTGAGGTGCTGTAGGTGTGACAGAGGAGTTCAAGGTGGAGGTGTGGCTGCATCAAGGATCGGCTCTGAGCCCCTTCTTGTTTGCTCAGGTGATGGACAGGCTGACAGATGAGGTTAGACAGGAATCTCCATGGACTATGTTTGCAGATGACATTGTGATTTGTAGTGAGAGCAGGGAGCAGGTGGAGGAAAATCTAGAGAGGTGGAGGTCTGCTCTGGAAAACAGAGGAATGAAGCTTAGCCGCAGCAAGACAGAATACATGTGTGTCAATGAGAGGGACCCAGGGGGAACAGTGAGGTTACAGGGAGCAGAGGTGAAGAAGGTGCAGGACTTTAAGTACTTAGGGTCAACGGTTCAGAGCAACGGTGAGTGTGGAAAAGAGGTGAAGAGGCGAGTGCAGGCAGGTTGGAACGGGTGGAGAAAAGTGTCAGGTGGGTTGTGTGATAAAAGAGTATCAGCGAGAATGAAAGGAAAGGTGTTCAAGACGGTGGTGAGACCAGAGATGTTGTTCGGCTTAGAGACAGTGGCACTGAAGAAAAGACAGGAGGCAGAGCTGGAGGTAGCAGAGCTTAAGATGTTGAGGTTCTCTTTGGGAGTGACGAGGATGGACAGGATCAGGAATGAGGACATCAGAGGGACAGCTCATGTTAGATGTTTGGAGATAAAGTCAGAGAGGCCAGATTGAGGTGGTTTGGACACGTTCAGAGGAGAAACTGTGAATATATCGGTAGAAGGATGCTGAGGTTGGAGCTGCCAGGCAGGAGGTCTAGAGGAAGACCAAAGAGGAGATTTATGGATGTAGTGAGGGAGGACATGAAGTTAGTTGGTGTGAGTGAAGAGGATGCAGAGGATAGAGTTAGATGGAGGCAGATGATTGACTTTGGAGACCCCTGAAAGGCCACAGCCCAAAGGAAAAGACGAAGAAGATTAAAGAATGTCCGAGCTTATGACATCCAGCATGTAGCAGTACCAATATCAGTGTACAAGTGTACACATGTAGAAGCCATCAAAAATCTATGATTACAAAAATGATAAATATTCCCACCTCTCACATAGTGCTAAGGTCCTCTGAATAGTAGAGCATCTGTCATCGCCCACACAGGAAACACATGACCTCTTTCATAGATTGCTGAACGCAACTGCACAGTCACATGACTAGTGGTTGCAAATACGTCAGAATTGGATTCAAATTAAACACATAAAAATATGTATATATGTATGTAACTGAAAGGTTTGATTGCTATTTAAGGCTCCAGCTAAAGGCTCAAGTCTGTCTGGCAGAAACTTGAATTGCACAGAGAAGAGCTAAGTCCTACTGAACTGGGTCAAAGGGCTTTTGTCCATTCTGCATCTTTTGTGTGGAATAAATTATAGTAAGACTGGAAACTAACGGATCTAACTCTTTTCTCCATCTGTCACTTTAGAAACTGAGACTTCACCGCTGTCAGCAGTGTGACAAAGCCTTCACCAGACCATCACTGCTAAAGATTCATCTAAGAATTCACACTGAAGAGAATCCATACAGCTGTGAACAGTGTGGGCATATATTTACTAGGTTATATCATCTAAAAATACATCAATTAATTCATTCGGGAGAAAGGCCACACAGCTGTGATGAATGTGGGGCAGCTTTTGCTAGATTGGATGTTCTAAAAAACCATCAGCGTCTCCATATTAGAGAGAAACCGTACAGCTGTGACCAGTGTGGGGCAGCGTTCACTACATTAACTTATCTAAAAATCCATCAGCGTGTTCATACTGGAGAAAGACCATACAGCTGTGATCTGTGTAAGCAAGCTTTCAGTGCAATAGGTGACCTAAATAACCACAGACGTGTTCACACTGGAGAGAAACCTTACCCATGTGATCAGTGTGAAAAAGCTTTCGCTCAGCGGGGTACCCTAAATCGACACCGACGTATTCACACTGGGGAGAAACCTTACAGTTGTGGTAACTGTGGTAAATCTTTCAGTCGGCTCACTACCCTAAGCGCACATCAGCGTCTTCACACCGGATGGAAACCTTACTGGTGTGACCAGTGTGGAAAAACATTCACAGCAAACAGTGGCCTGAAACATCATCAGTGTGTTCATACTGGAGAGAATCCTGTACAGCTGTGACCAATGTGTGAGACGAAAAACAAAGTTCATATTTCACTCTTGGACAGACAGTAAACAAAGCATAAAATAATGTCTATATTTAATATACAGTATCTGCTTATCCATACGTACGTAGTCCCCTTCAAAAGTATTGGTACACTGAAGAAAGTTGGATTTATGATCAAAACATTGAAGTCAGATCAAAAAATCTAAATCTTAGCTTTTCTACAGACGTAGCAGCTCAGAATTGCTGTTGTCAGCCAGTTTTGAACTAATTGTCAGCCAGCTTTCAGCCGCCCCCCTTCTCCTGTTGCATAATAAGAGCTGTATAAGTTGAGTTTAAATATGTTCTGGTTATTGAAGCTACAGATACACAGCTGCACTTGTCTTACTCAGAGTTACAACAGTTACATACTGCAGGTACTGGACAATGTGAAATTATTAGAAACTGGCACTGATCAATTCTCCCACCTCCCTGACCCAGTGAGTAAGACAGAGACTAAATGAAGAGAGGGAGCAGTGGTAGCAAGAACAAAGCAGTAAATCTGAGGGATAAAATGTTATTATCTGATGGTTTCACTGCAATTATGTCCTTAAGTCACGACTCCACCTCTCTGCTCTGCTGGTTGACCTGAATATAAATTCATATGGATTCACACACACTGCTCCACCTGGTGGAACAAAAGCTGCAGTGCCACTGATTTGCCTCTGATTCTCAGAGTAATGATGATTCATGTGTGTAAGAACTTTTATATCATCTCCATGGTTGATTCAAAACTCTTCTTCTTTATTGATTATCTAATTACAAACTAGATTTTTTACCTCCTCCTTACATTTATATTAGTTATTGTGTTATGAGTTTGTCACTTGGTATTATGGACAATAAATGAGTGTAAACCTGAAATTGAACTTTTATGTTTTCGGATTCTCACAGCTCACTTAACCTAAAATTCTGTACCTGGCAAACAACATCTGCCCAAAAAGGGAGAAACGCTTTACGCTGACAGACGAAGATAGAAGATGATTAATGATAAATATAATATAAATATAACTAAAATATTTTTAAATCCCCAATTGACAATTTGGAAATAATAGTGACAGGATACATAAATGAACAATAGCATCAGATTCAGGAGGTTGGATATTTAAAAAAGGGGATTTTAATGGGCTCAAGATGAGAAGGAGCCCAATGAAAGGTTTAAAATGCTGTGCACAGCTCAGACCTGTTCAGACCAGCCTGCACTTTTTCTTTTCTATTCACAATAAATCATTTTGCACTTAGCTTTTTGTGAATCAGCCTGCTGTTTGAAGACATTATTAAGAAGAAGACATAGACTCCATCTGGCCCTGAACTGTTCTCATGTCAGACACCAAAACTGTCTTGACCTCCAAAAAAAAAAAAAAAGAGACCACCTCAACTGGAGCTGTACACTCGTTTTCAATGCCAGATTGACATTTAATTGTGTCTAATTGTTTTAGCATCTGTTCTCACAAACCAAAGTTTACCGGACAAATAACAATTATAAAGTCATTAAAACCTCTTGTCCTCTAAAAGTATCATTATGGTCTCAAACTGACCCCCATACAGATGCAGTGTCAATGATTTGGCTGCACCGCTGTGACACACATGGGGCTACTTTCAGTAGAATAGGTCTTAAAATCCACCAACGTCTTCATACTGGAAAAAAAACGCACAGCTGTGACCCGTGTAGGGCAACTTTCATCACATTAGGTCAAACAGTGGAGCAGCTTCAGCTTCTTCTCCAGAGGCTTCTTCAGCTCTGCTGTGACAGAGAACAGAACAAGAGCTAATTCCTGCCAACAGCCATAAGTCTGTACAATGACTCTCTCTGGTGTTGGGCGACAGATCTTCATGACTTCAATCCACCTCACTAAAATGCAGCATTTACTGTGTTTTTGTTTTTACTTCATTGATAACTTATTACTTAGTGTATATATTAATATCTGTAACAGCTGCTGCAACACACAAATTTCCCTTCGGGGAATAATAAAGTATCTCTCTTTTGCATGTACATTTTGTAGGTGGATTGTGAAGTGACCTTTTTAAAATACTAAAACGCACTTTTCTGCATATTGTGGAAGAAAATGGGAGAGTGAAAGAAAGGAAAAGTTTGAAAGTCTTCATGTGAATTGGTCACTGACCATCAGTGGCCACTTTATGCACATTTGCACTTACATTTGTTATTTAGCAGATGTTTTAATGCAAAGTAATCATTAAATAAATAGGAAGAAAGAAGGAACTATTTTTTCTGCTGTTCTTAGCGTAAGATTAGGTTAAAAAAAATGACTTGAGTAAACATCAAGGAAGTGTGATCCCAAAAACATGGAATTGTGACTTGTTTGCCACAAATAATGCAGTTACAAAATCACATGGCACAGTTCTGCAAACAGAATTTTTCATTTATTACCATTGAAATTGCTCAACATCTATTGGGAAATAATTTACAGTGTTACCATGACATTCATTTTTTCCATTTTTTTGTTTCATGGCATGAGACAAAAAATATTTTTAAAATAAAAAGAAGTGTTATCTAATTGTCTGAGGACCTCACTGACATAATAACCTTTGTCCATGATTACAATCATCCCCCTTTGTCACCAGTTTCAGTGACAATGGATTTTTTTTTCTCCACTTCAGAAAATGCAACACAACGAAAATTGTTATGTCTAAAGTAGTAAATAGTGGAAGACAGTGGGGAAATAAAACCAAAGCCAGAGAACTGGTTCTATGGGTTTAGTTTACATTATTTCTCAGTGACCCATTTTAAAATGTCATATTTACTGTTGTTTTTTTTTGCTTTAGGTCTAAGTAACATATCACTTCTCTTGTCTTTCAGAATAAAATAAAATAAAAATAAAAGAAACAACTATTTACATTTTGCCAGACAGCCAGTCTTGGAAATCCTCCCAAAGGGCTTCAGAGCACATGCAGTAAAAAATAAGTCATCTGTAGTGGCAATTTCATTATTACTGAATTTCAGTTTAAAAAGAAAAACTTTTCTCTTCAGGCTGAAACTCAGCAGCCATTGGCTAAGAGTTTCTGGAGGGAAATCGGACACCTTAGCAACAGGAGAACTATGTTGGGCGGAGCTTTGTCAGTTTGCAGTTACCGCGAGACTCTGCGATAAATAGTGTGGCGGCAGCGGGAAGAGTTTAAACATTTTTGACTACACAGATCAGGACCACAGCAAGAATGACAAGAAGGAGGAAAACCAGGACCTGCATTGCATTGAGCAAAAACACTACAAGGCAGAAACAAAAGAGGAAGACTAGGACTGCTCCAACAATCAAACAAAGGAAGAAAAACCAGGACCCATATTTTATTGACCAGGATCACTACAAGACTGAAACAAACGAGGTAAACCAAGACCCGGATTCATCGACACCGTCTACAGCGAGACGAGGGGAGAGGATGAGGACCAGGACCCCCAGACCAGCGAACCCTCTGGTCCCAGTGATCAACAGGTCATTGTTGATGAGTTAATGAGTAAATGAGAAAACATCTGAACTAAAACCTGATCCAGAGTTCGAGTTCAGGTCTTTGTTTTGGTCTGTCTCAGTGTTTCCATAGACTGGAGTTTGAGCTGATTTCCACAGATCTCAACCTCAGCCTAATGTATCTTATGCAAAGTGTCCAAGTACAACATTTTCTCTTCTCTCAATTTCTTACTTTTCTTTACTTATAAACACTGCAGCTACAACTTAGACTTTCAACTTGTGTTTCATTATGTTTTCAACTTCAAGAGAGCTCAGCTGCTTCCAGCTAATTATATCAAAAGTATGATCCGGTTTGTGGAGTTTCTGATGACAAGGCAAGTTGATGATCAGGACTTCAGGAGCAGCTGTGAGTCCTACAGATTGATGCTGCTGCTGCAGACCCTGAGAACACCAGTAGCAGACGCAAACGGCAAAGTCATCAGGTTAGTATTTGCCTACCAATCCTTTCAATAAGGACTGGTTTCAGTTTAATGATGCTGCTGTGCTGAAGGACTGTGGTTCAGAGACGCCTCTGATTTATTATTGCTGTGTTTCAACCTTCTAGGTGTGAATCTTTTGTGGAGGGGCAGAAAAGTCTTGCAGAGTGCCAGAGAGTTTTGTGTGAATCAAGGAAGAACATGCTGGGGATTTTGGCGAACCTTCAAGAAGACAAGTGTCTGCGGAAGAAAAGACCTTGTTCCGCTATTAGTGTGAAGCTGTCCTTCTTTTTGGGACACGTCCAGAGGCCAGAAGTAGTAGAGGGGATGACTCTAAGTTCTATCTCCACAATAATTTCTCTCTCAGCACACAATGTTACATGTAGACAGACTTGGACTCAGGTAGAACCATGAATTCATGATGTGTCCGCGGTCACACAATGGCTCAACAAGAAACTGGTGAATCTGAGTGTGTGTTGGAGTCAGCCAGCACCAGACCACCACTGTACAGTTGGCCCCATTTGCACTGACGATAAAGGAGTCTGCTGTAAGTTCTGTAGCAAAGTCAAGTTGCTCAAAAAATATTAACTCCTTTCATGCTATGCTTCTACAGATGCTGGATGTTTCATTATTTCATTTCATTGTCAAGTTGGTGAAGTAGTTTTTGTATTTCATTTCGTTGTTTCATTACTTATTACATGCACATCCGCCCCGATTATTTGCAGGAGGATGTTGACAACAATTGGAGGTTTTTCATCAACGCCAGTGAACAACCCATTAGCAGCGCCACTAATGACATTTGCCATCTGCAAGCCCAGTCAGTTAGTATTATTATGTTTAGTGAGGAGACAAGGATGAAGATTAAATTGTTTTTACTTTTTACTGCAGCTGCAAACTGGCCAACATCACCAGCCAGGAGATCAGGAGAGTTGTGGAAACAGAGGTTTCCAAATACTTGTCAGCTGAGCAAAAAGACCATGGCGCTCACTACATGGCCGAGCACATGAAGATCCAGCAAGCTGCTGTAACTGCTGCTAACATCCTGTCCCGCTTAGCAGGGTGCGTGTCGGAATCAGAAACACACCACATTTTGATCCACTTGTATCAAATCTACAACTGCACTGTTTCGGGTTGTCTGTTTGTAGGAAACTGTCTGTGTTTCAGCTTTTCTGATGAATCAGGTGATGATGGGAGGGGCAGGGCACAGAAGAGGAAGAGAAACCGAGGAAGAAGACAGTGGTTTGATGTGATGTGTCTCCAGCGTCTCCTCTCCGCCTTCACCAAGTGCTTTCTCAAGTGCCTTGACATGACTTTAAAACTGAAACCGAACTGAAATTTAATACTCTCAGTAGATGTCTCAGTCTTCAGTTTTCTTAGAATAAATACAATAAACATGCACATCACTTATATTTGCAGATTTTCATGTTAGATGGCACTCTGACCACAAATAACTTCAAATACTACACATATTTCAACCTTTCTTTGTTGAAACGTGCTTATAAGTTGTCAAATACAATCCAGTCCAATCTTACGGGTTGAGAAAACATATGCAAATAGACAAAACACAAGCAAATATACAAAAACTACTTCACCAACTTGACAACACAGGTGCAGCAAAAAGCCACAACTCAACAGAAATGGGTCCAGGAGAAACTAAAAATACTTTTTAGGAATCTAAATATTCATCACTTTTCAGTGACCCCCTGGAAACATTGCTGTGATAATTGTCTACGACGGTTCTGGGGGACACTAAAGTGTTGTGGCTTTTGCAGCCCGTTTTGTCAGTTGGTTGTGTTGTGGCTTTCAGGAACGAATCTGAGTTTACACTAGTGAGGATGTGAATGTGGACTGGCCCTGTTGTGAGGCATTTAAAATTTGTCTTGTCCCATTAGTGACCTAAAAAGTATTAACTACATTCACGCCTTGTGTCTACAGATGCTGGATGCTTATTACCTGCAGGACCTGACAGGACTCCACCTCCTCTGCTTTAGGTACTTTTACAATCTGTGTCATTATTCCACAGAAAGCTGCTCACTTGTAATGTTTCTCAGTTCAGGAACAGTAGGTCAGTTCTCTGGTGGTAATGACAGGAAAGTTGGTCCTTGACTCCTTCTGCTCTCACCAGCTAAAGACGGCAGTGACTCGCCACGAGTTATATTGTTTGCTTGGTTTTTAACAGTCTACAAAGCTCCATGTCTTGCTGCTTGTGAGATCTTAGATTTCAGTAACTCTTGTTTCAACAAATACTTTCAATCTACATCAATCAGACTGAATCCATTTTAGAACAGTGGTAGAGATGTAAAGTTCAAATCTGGGAACAGACTGTTGTTGTTTGGGAGCCACTATGGATCTTGCCATGACAAAGGCTTCTCCACATCCACACATGTGTTCCAGGTTCACACCACAGCTTTTGGACAGTAACTGTGTTTAATTCATTATTAGATTCAATTGGTTTTTCCCAAAATGTAAATAAACCCACTCACTGTTTTAGTCACACGTTAGACCTTGTCCTTACGTATGGAATTGAAACTGATAATTTAATAGTATTTCCTCATAATTCTCTTCTGTCTGACCATTTTTTAATAACATTTGAATTTACAATAACGGACTATATAGCAGTTAGGAAAAAATTCCACTATAGCAGACGCTTAAGTGAAAAAGCTGTCAACAAATTTAAAGAAATTATTCTTTCATCATTTGCTTCACCATATGTTAATACAATGTAAAGTAGCCACCTTTACATTACTTCTGCACAAGTTAATTATTTTTATGATAATTAGTGTTGTCCCTCTGAAAAAGAAGGCAGTAAACCAGAAGAGGTGATCTCCATGGTATAGTTCACAAACACACAACTTAAAACAGGCAACACGAAAGTTAGAAAGGAAGTGTTGTTCCAGAAATTTAGAAGAATCTCATTTAGCCTGGAAAAATAGTTTAAATATGTATAAAAAAGCTATGTGATGCCAGAACAACATATTCTATCTATCATTAATAGAAGAAAACAACAACAACCCCCGGTTTCTGTTCAGCACTGTAGCCAGGCTGACTAAGAGCCATAGTTCTGTTGAGTCTAGTTTTCCCTTAACTCTGAGCAGCAATGACTTCATGACTTTCTTTATGAATAAAATTGTAGCTATTAGAGAAAGAATTCACCAGATCCTCCCCCCAAATATTACAGATAGATCTTCATGTACAGAAGTGCTAGAGTCATCGATAAGGCCCCACTCCCTGTTAGACTGCTTTTTACCCATAGATCTCTCTGAGCTAACTTCAATTATTACCTCATCTAAACCAACAACCTGTCTGCTAGACCATATTCCAACTAAGCTGCTCAAGGAAGCTTTACCCTTAATAGATACGTTCATATTAGATATCATCAGTCTATCTTTAGAAACAGGCTATGTACCACAGGCCTATAAGGTAGCTGTAATTAAACCACTACTTAAAAAACCCTGTCTTGACCCAGGTGTTTTAGCCAATTACAGACCAATATCTAATCTCCCCTTTATTTCTAAAATCATTGAACCCTTGGTTCCTGCCACCAGGTGAAAAGAAGTACAGGTGTCCCATGTCATTGTCTCTGGACTCCTGCATCTTCGTGCCCTCTTTTGCTGTGATTTACATTCTGTGATAATCACAGATTATTCATCCTTTTGGGAACATCTTGGTGCCAGCAACCCCAGTGGAAAAGAGGAAGATGTCATTACAATTATCTTTACCAATTAACTCTGCCACCTTCTTCAGAGTCAGGGGACGTCTGTTACGTTTGCTGTCACAGAGAGTCTTGTCCACACATGAAACGTTATTTACAGGAAGATTGAATCATTCATTCAATCAATGTTCTGGCCCTGTATTTACTTGGTGTCGGATCGATTCCAAATCTTGCAGTATCGCCCATCACTACTGTGTTCTCACGATACCTCAGAGTCTCGCAGTTACATTGGAGATGAACTCTTTTACTTCAGCTCTGCCCTTTGGTTACTGTTGCTGAGCTATTGAAACACGACTCCATCAGCTGAAGTCACCCCTGTGACTGAAACAACCCACTTCCTGCCCAGTGACAGCTGAGACCAACCCTGGATAAGAGGTTACAGATATTAGATGGATGATAATCCGGCTCTTATTCCTACTTATTCATTTGATGTACTCTAGTAGTACTTTTGTGACAATGCTGGTCCAAAACACACACACACACACACACACACACACACACTGGATCTTGTAGTCTGACTACTGACTAACAAATGTAGAACAACATGAATATGATGTACCACACCCTGGATGTCCTCCACACTCTTCCTGTGTCCACACTCACTAAATGTGAGACAGCAGGTCTCCTACTGGACACAAAAGGCATCAAATAAAGCCTCTGAGGTAACTCACCTCTGAGTATCAGTGTGTTTGTAGTAAATGATTAGTTGGACTGTTTTGCTGTTATATAATTTATACTTTTCAATGAGCTTTTTAATGTTAGATCTTGTCACAAAAGTCTGACTTATGCCCAGTTTGTGCTGTATCTTTTGGAGTATAACATGTGCAGGAATCAGAAGCCAGAGAGAGCAGACTTAAAGGTTCAAAGTAATTTTATCAAATCTGTTTGTGTGAACTGACAGAACTGGTGACAAAATTAACAAGGTAAAAACCAAACGCATCAAAATGTGATCATACATGTAAATAACATAGAAGAACAGATTTAAATGCTTTTAAAATACAACAACCATGAGCTGATTAACCATTTGAAGAAGCCAAACTAACTTGGTAAACACCTGATCAATCAGTCAAATTAACCAGACAGTGACCAATCACAGAAATGATAAGTTAATGAATAATTCAGTGTAATTTAGGGCTGATCAGTAAACATTTACTAAACATAATATGAGCAGGTCATTATCGAGGATTTAGAAGCAAATCATTAAAGGAATAACAGGCATAAGAGACAAGCAGTTGCTTAAGACAGAATAAATTCAATTAAAGACAGAATCCGCTATAAAACAAATATAAATGTCTTCAAATCAAAATTTGAATGTAATAGGATGAAAAGGTCAAAGGGCGAGCCGGAGGCCAATGGGAAGAGGAGTCTAGTACTGGATTAGCATACAGCATTGTTATCTTTTGGTTAGTTCACAGATTTCAGGGTCAGTAGTTCAATTCCCGTTCCCTCGTGGCTACATGTTGAGGTGTCCTTAGGATCAGGATCAGCCGCATCACAATAAAACAAATCCTACACTTCAGATATTGCATTCAGAAATCTTTCTGCTCTTGATAGACAAATAGCCACTAGAAATGCATCACAAACATGATCTGGAAAGATTGTTACTACATGAACCCTGTTAGATTTTCATATAACAAGTCTGCTTCAAACTTGTTTTCTTTTTATGGACTTGAATCCTGCTCAGCCTGTTTCTTCACATTCCAACAGCTGCTTCTCTGGAAACAGGTGAAAGTGAAAGCAACGTTTTCTCTGAGTGTCAGTAGATTATCAGGAGGAGGACAGAGACAACTGGCTGTGGACTGATGTCCTGAAGCTGTTTGTGAAGATGAAGATGTTTGTGGTGTTTGTGATCCTCGTACACGGTAAGATCACCTTCCTCCCTCTGATCTGACTGATCCAACGTCTTTAATCTTGATTTGATTCCTCTTGAACTGATCCATGTGTTTGTTGGATGAAATCCTCCTGGATGTGTCATACTGTCCTCAGTTGTCCTCTTCAGGATTCTGTCCCTGTAGCTTCTTCATATTCTCACAGCTTGTGTTCCCAGCAGTAACAATGATCCTTTGCTGTGGTCTTTTTGCTGACAGCAGCATCAGATGTGGATGGAAATGTTGGGCTTCATTCAGACAAATGTTGAGTTTCCAGGCTGCTCACACTGCAGAGGACACATTCACTTTGTCCCAGTCCTTCAACACCTGTCCAACCACAACACCTTCACATCACTTCTTACAAGATTGAAACAAACCAAATCAAAGCTTTGATTTCTTCTACTCACTGAGAGAAACACATGAAGTGTCTCCACGTCTCCATCAGTCCTGTCTTTTCTCTGAGTATTAGTCCTCCTGCTGAAGACGTGATGGACAGATGGAAGGACAAGATGTGAGGAAAGAGGAGTTCAGACATTTTAAAGCCCTGTAGAGTGGATTTCATAAGGCCACTTCCTAATTCTCAAGTCAGGGAACAGGTCGGGAAGTGTCCTTGAAGCTTACCACCTTTCTGTTTCCTGCTGAAACACTCAAACTCACAGGTGGAGCAGATGGTGTAAGGAGACGGGGCAGACTATGGATGTTTTTGGCATTTTATTCCAGCAATGCCCCAAACATTACCATCCTTGGTTTCTCCCAAAGGTAATTGTGCAGCAGCATGCAGGACTTTCCAATCACATCCGTTGACCGTTGTAACATTGGTTCTCTTGAACTGTGATTCATCTCCACGGAATAAGTCAGAATGCAATAGTTGGTTGTAACATTGTGAGCTGTTGAAGAGAACAGACATTGCCAGCAGAAGAGGTCTGGCAGCTGCACACATCACACAAGATGAATTTGTCACTGTTTTGGCTGTAAAGTTCATATAAGTCAACCACAGCTTTTCCGTGGGATTCTTTATTTATCCCCTTCTTCACGGCTTGGGGACTCAGAGTGCAGGCACAGCCAATTGCGCTCGTCCTCCTTATCACCGGGAGAACCTTAAGTGTGAGTAAATTAGTTAGTGTTCTCCTCCGACTGGCTCCCTGGAGGCTATTGCCCTCCAGTGAGCGTCGTGCACAGCCGGGGAGAAGTCGTCCACGTGGCTCTCTCTGCGACTTTCACTGCACTGTGGATGGTCAGAAGCACCTGGAATGGGCCGTTCCACTTTCTTGACTTCCAGTGTTTTGGACGAAGTTCCCTCACAATCACCCAGTCTCCAGGCCTGAATGGATGCAGCTTGGTCTCCGCTGGAGATGGAAGGGCTGCTTTCACCTGTTGAGATATCTGAGACACAACCGTAGACAGAGATTTACAGTATTGTAACATGTCATTCTCACACAGAGTGCTGGAAGGAGGGAGCCTGGTTTCTGGGTTTAGACCCACATGAGGAGGATGTGCAAACAGAATTTCAAATGGGCTCAGATTACTGTTATGTCTGTCTCTCATCCTCATGTACATTAGGACCACAGGCAGGGCTTTTGACCATGTTCAGCCTGTTTCCTCACAACATTTTTTCTATTTTTGTTTCAGAACCCCATTCATTCGTTCTATGCCCCCCCCCCCACTGGCTGGGTGATATGCACAATGTCTTTTCAAGTTTATTCCCAAGAACTCACCAACCTGGGAATTAGCTTCATTTACAAAATGTGACCTGTTATCACGTTACCCCAGCGAGGGACTATCTCAGTTAGGAATGCTTTTGCCACTGTGGCACTGTTTGCATGTTTTGCAGGAAATACTCCCAACCACTTACTCCACATGTCGACCATCGTCAAGCAATATCTCTTCCCTTCTGATGGAGTGAGTTCAATGAAATCCATCATCAAGTGTTCAAATGGTCTTGTAGGCTGTGGATGTGCAGCCTGCTGTTGCGTGTGTGCATCTAGTGTTATGTGTGGCACAGATCATACATGACTGACAAAACTTTTGTGCATAAGAAGTAAAACCTTTTGTGAACCAATGCTTCGTGAGTGCCAAGACCATCCCTCCTTTTGACACGTTATGAAGACCATTTGTCAACTTAGCAAAATGTGAGAAGAAGTGTTTTGGAAGGCAAGGTTTGTTATCAGGCCCCCACCAAACGCCATCCTTGAATACAGATCACAAGCTTTCCAATGTCTCCTCTCCTGCGGAGTAGAGAAAGATTGCATAGCAGTGAGACACACAGGAGGAGAGTCAACAGAGTCATCACAGAAAAGTGCAACTTCCTGAGGAAGTGGCAAGCGAGCCGCAGCCCTAGCAGCAGCATCAGCTCTACCATTGCCCAGAGAAACAGGATCAGTGCCATTGGTGTGAGCGGCACATTTACAGACATCAATAGCCGCTAGTAAAAGGATCACATCCAGAAGTGCTGCCACCTTGTCATGGTGAAGGATGGGTTTTCCATCGGATTTTAAGAAGTCCCTATGTCGCCATAGGGCACCAAAGTCATGTGTTACACCAAAAACATAACACGAGTCAACATATATTGTCACTGACTTACCCGCGGCCAGTTTACATGCCTCCGTTAAGGCTATGAGTTCAGCTGCCTGGGCTGAGTAATGTGATGGTAAAGGACCTGAGGTTAAAACGTCATGTTCAGAACAAACTGTATAACCCACATGTGCTGTACCAGTGGTGGGATCCTTAAATGCAGAGCCGTCTGCAAACAGAACAAGATCAGGGTTAGTCAGTGGCGTTTCTTGAGATCAGGTCTAGGGGTACAGACCTGTTGAAGAGAAGCAATACAGTTATGAGGTTCACCATAATCAGGAGTAGGCAGAAGTGTGGTAGGATTAAGCACAGTGCATCGCTTTACTGTTATGTTAGGCATGTCTAAAAGCACAGTATTATATCTCAGCCAGCGGGCTGTAGACAAATGTGAAGTGTTTTGTTCCAAAAGAATAAAGGAAACAGCATGTGGAACAAGCAAAGTAAGGTCAGAATATCCTACAATGTCACGTGATGCAAGAACAGCTTTTTCTGCTGCTGCCACAGCTCTCAAACAGCGAGGAAGACCAGCAGCCACCGGATCAAGTTTAGAAGAAAAATAGACCACAGGCCTCAGTTTACCACCATGTTGTTGCAAGAGAACAGAAGTCATACAGCTGCTTTTCTCATGCACAGTTTGCACAAACGGCTGTGCAGGATCAGGCAGACCAAGAGTGGGAGCTGACTGCAAGATAAGTTTCATAGCAACTCTCTCCGTAAACTAAAGTTTAGACAAAGTCGCTTTATGGCCTTCATCCTCCTACTGTTTAAGCAGAGCGAATGTATCCGCCTCACACTGTTCACGTGTGGGAGTGAAGATCATTATGTCATCAACATACTGCAACAAGACTTCTGCATAAAGCTTCATTGTATATTTGTGGAGATTCACAGTAACCCTGCCATCCGGCTCCAGGTCCACATACGATCACCAAACCAAAACGCAAACCAGAACTGACTGTCAGGATGAACAGGCTCACTGAAAAATGCATTCGCCAGGTTTACAACTGAGAACCATTGAGCATCCACTGCGGGGTCCAAGCCCCTTTACTTCCCTGGTTTCCCATGGGACTCCGTGCACGGAATTCAACACAGACGTCTCTGTGAGGTAGAGGGTATCTTTTATAAGCTCCCGTTACACAAGCTTTATGACTATCACTTAAAGTCCCTAATCACTGAGACCTGTTGGCCCCTATGTCCAACTTGGTTAATGACACTTACAGACACCCGGTATCTGTATGTATTGACCATTGTTAATTTTGAGTTCATAGATCTGGCGGCACCTAGCAGGGGGCAGTGTCCAGGTTGAGGCTGGATTTTTTTTCTTCCAGGGTGGGCGCTGACCACTGTCCACTGTCCAAGAAGCTTCTACACCCAATATGTCTTTTAGGGGTTTATTATCTTGCAAGAGAGAAGAACATCAACAGAGTTTCAGTTCTCCATCCTATGCAGTTCTAAACTTAATACATCACACATTAGTTTTAGAAGCTTCTGTTGCTGGGCAGAACATTCTCCACCCTCGGGCTACTGGTCCCAGCACTTTTCTCCTTTTCTGGAAACCTTTTCCCTTTTCAGCACTTTGATAAGCACCTGTGAGCATGAAGTGACTCTGGGTCACTACAGTGTGTGATGGTCTGCTGTTAGACAATAACTGACCTTGGAGCAGTTCTGCAAACAATTCAAGACAAAACATATATGTGAGACAAAGTTTGAACAACATAATATCTTTTAAACATTCTTCAAAAGTACACTGAGAACAAGTTGTTATTATAACTAGGTAAAATGCTAAGGATTAAATTTAATCATCATTTAATAATACTTGATTTTCCATCACACGTCACTAAGACTGAGAAGGTCTCATCAACATGGTTCTGGTCTCACTGAAACACTGACTCTGGAATCAAGTCCACACCTGCACAGATCACTTGTGAGGAAAGAGGAGCAGCTTGACTTTCCTCATATTTTCACACCTGTTGATCTACTCTCTTCACACACTCAGCTCTGTCTTCCCTAGTTCCTCATGAGTCACTGACAGACTCAGCTCTGATTGGACACAAACCAGTGTAGTTGTTGATGACAGCTGGTGTCTGCAGCTCCATCAGGAAATAAAGCAGCAGCTCAATCAGTTGATGATAGAGAAGAACAAAGAGTGTGTTTGTGTTCAGATTGGACTGAGTTCTGACTCACAAAGAGAACAAACTTTGTATTTGTGTTTTTCCCTATTGTAGCTGGTAAATTGAGTCCATTTAGTTTGAGTGATTAAAGGGCCTCTTGGTTTGAACAGTGGAGCTGGTGCAGACCTGTAAAGTGCTTTATTACATTCAGAGTAATATACTCAATACCTTTTGACCTTTTGATTTCCTGTCAACACAGAAATAATTATATCCATCACTCTGAGAAAACCAGGTTCACTGAGGACAGAAGTATCAGGAAGACCTTCATTATTTAAACTATGTCCAAAATCTAGTTGAAGTAGGAGACTCCTAATGTTTAAATGGAATAACTTCAGATGATGATTTGGATTTTGAACTGGTGCATTAATGCTCTTAAAATCCACAGAGCACAGACTGGATGTTTTACAGTGTTGATGATGACATAGTTACAGTATATTATGAAGCACATAGCATCGTTTTTTACAATCCACTAATCTGTAGGGACATTGTCTCATCTTCTTCACCCTCATATTGACACATTTGTACAGTTCATTAAGAAAAAGGAGGCTGCTTTCAAAGACTTCATGCTGCAGATAAACACAGACTGAGGTTTTTGGACAGAAAGATTAGTTGGTCTCCAGTGTGGGAGAGGCCTTTGTGAAAACTACAACATGTGACATGTAACAACATGTAATTTGAATCTTAGGACTTGTAGGAAAAAAGTTGAGTTTTATTTGAAGACAAAAATGTCAAACTCAGTTTTTTAAACATGTTTGATTTCAATAAATGAAAACTAAGAACATGTTTTACTGTTTTACATGTGTCATGATTAAGATGTAAAAGCAGTTGGACCAGGTGGGATTTCAAGTCCTTCTGTGTCTCCATCTCTTCCCATCTCCTCCTTTAATGTGTCTGTCTCCATCTTGTCCTCATTCCTCTCTCCATCACTCTCATTGTTGTCTGTCTCTCCCTTCATGTCTTTGTCCTCCTCCCTGTGTTTCCTCTTCTTCATTTCCTCCTGTTTCTCAGCCTCCTGTGGTTTTTCTGTTTGCCTTCCACTGTCTTCTGTCTCATTCTTTGTGTCGTCCCTGTGATCATCTTTCATAGCTTCCCCCTGATTCCTTTGCTGTGTCTCTTTATTCTTCCTCCATCTTTCTTCATCTCCTCTCTCTTCTGCACTGTTTCCTTCTTCATCTCTGTTTCCCTGTGATGATACATTTTCTTTGGAACGATCATCTAAAAGGTTGCAAACCTTTTTCAGAGGGGCAGGTATCAAGGAAAACCACCATGATGGAGCAACTTTCCTCTGATAAAAGTGTTGTCCTCCATTTGAGATGACATCTATTTTATCAAACAGCTGTTGGACCTGATCTCTGTTTCCCATCTGTCTGTTGTTGAACACGTGGTACTGCCCGCTGCATTTGTTCAGCAGCTTCTGCAGGTTCTGGTCCTCTCTGATAAACTGATTTATGTCAATGTCTTCCAGTCTGTCTCCATAGGTGAACAGCACCATGGTGTGTTCACAGACATCAGGACTCAGCATCTTCTCCAGAGTCTTCAGCACTTTCTGTTCCTGTTCAGTGAATCTACCAAGCTGGATGGTGAGGAGGAAGACATGAGGACCTGGACAGCTCAGATCTACAGCTTTTACCAGCTCTGCTTTCAGCTCCTCTTCAGACAGCTGAGTGCTGAAGAGTCCAGGGGTGTCCACCACAGTCACTCTGAGGCCCAGAACATCTTCTTCTCTCTTGTCACTGCTTAGTGTCTGAGGGATGGAACTCATCTTACTCTCAAACACTTTCTTTCCCAGGATGGTGTTTCCTGCTGAACTTTTCCCCACTTTCTCATGACCCACCAGCACCACTCTCCGCACAGAGCTGAGTCCTGAGCCTGAAAACAACAAAGGTTATTAGGGGTGTAATTAAAACACTGTGTAAACATCAGCTATTTTCAAGACGTTAGCACACTTTTATTTTCATTTTCCCATATCTTTACAAAAAGGTGACATTTAGCCTTTTTCCTACAACCACAGAGGTTTGTATGTTCTGCTGCATTTTTGTGCTTGAGATAATTGTGTTGGACAATAAAGGTCTTGGTTCACATGATCATTTCTCAAATATATTTATTGATGTTACATGTTTTCCACAGTCTTCAAAATGTTCCCTCTTTCAACATCAACCTCTGACGGCACAAGAAAAGCTACTTTGTTCTAGATGTTGTTTCCTCTTTTTCATTCATGATGCGAAATTCAACTATGCTGTGTGTCCACACTGTTCTACAACTTTCTAATGACTCAATTTGTTTTGGACTAAAACTTAAAACGTTATCATTAATCACATGATCAGTAATCAATAATGATTAGAAAATGAAGATGCACATTGCTGCTAAAAATACATTGTTTGGATGATCAGGAAAATTAAAAAATGTGATCAAATGAACGCATCACTTTTTCCATCTATCTCCGTTATAATATTATAGTTGTAATTCGGAAATATTTACTATTGTATGTCACAGAGCATTTCTACTGAATGTTCTACTGAACAGATTCTGTTTGTGTCATTTGTCATTCACAAATATCCCTGAATAAATATTTACTCCTTTACTGTGATTTTTTTCTATGACTGTTATGTTATAAAGTTCACTGTTATTCAATAATCATCATTTTAAGGATAATAAAATTAAAGGATTATTAAATTACGTATGAAAGATAAAGTTTAAGAACCGAAAGTATGTGGTGAGTAAAAATTAAAGTGGAAAGTACCTGGGAGGACAAGAACCCATAGAAAGGGGAAGTACAGAGACCAAACAGGATGTCAGTGCTATAAAAAAAGGTGTTTATGAGAATTATGGTTGAATAGTTGTCATGTAATCAGTTATGAAACCATTTGTAAAGTTTAGGTGTGAGTTGTTTCTCATAGATGACCTGCTCTCGTCTTTTCTTGTCTTGTCCCCATTTTTACCAAGGTTGTGTCTTAGGATTTTCTATAGTTTTTTGTGTTGATTGTCCTTTTATGTTGAGTCGGCTGTGTGTTTTGTATAGGAGCCATTGTCTCCTATTAATATCAAATAGAGTCAGTCTTTAATTTACAGCAGGGAACAGAAATGTACCTAAGCTGTTGACCCTGATGTCTCTGAGCTTCTGAGCCATGTAGGACTGGATGTCTCATGCAGATAAATGTCATGTTGCTCTTCACCCCAAAGTCAGTAACCAGCAAACTGGTTTGAGCCGGTTGTACAAACTGTGGTCAGAGAGCAACTACTACAGTTTCCTATGAAAGATTTTTCTACTGCAGCTTTTCTTTTCAGATGCTCTGCAGACACTCTGTTACACTCTGGTTCATTTTCATTTATTTCAGACTCACCAACAAATATAACACAGAAGTGGACACTTCTATGTAAGTTACAAATGATTAGTTTTTTAAAGTACTTTGAGTTTTTATCTACCTAAGAGAGATCACATTATTAAAAACACAAAAGAGGGAAATGCAGTGAACAGTCAGAAAGTTTCTATAAATAAAACAACATTATTAAAAAGTCTTTAAATTATTAACTAGTAAGTCTGTAGCACAACAGCGGAAAAAGTCTAAGACCCCACAAAAAACCTGTTCTGGTCTTGGAAATCTGTCTCTAGTCAACATGCTGCTGTTAATATTGTTCTTCTGATAGAAATGTATGTCACAGAGTGTAACATGTCTTCAACATTATCCTGTAATAACCATTCACAAAGTAACACACAGTGACTTTCTATATGTTCCTACACATTACATCACTCTTTGGATGCAGTACTGACTTTACTGAGCAGATGTGGATGTTTTGTGTTCTGCTTCACTTCTTTTCTGTTAGGAGTTAACACCAGAACCAGTTCTTTACTGATTTTGAGACTCAGAGACAGGAGTCTGCCTCACCCATTCACCCATCTGCTGGAGAGTCCACAGTGGTCCTGCAGCACCACCAGGTAAGGACCCCCCTAAAGAAGGTCAGTGGAAGCAAAGCAGCTGGTCCAGATAAAGTACTTGGCTGGGTGCTGTAGCAGGGGGCAGCCAGCTCCCAGATGAAAATGTTTAACCTTTCATTCCAACAGGCTGCTGGTCCAACATGTGTAAAATCATCCACCATCATTCCTCTGCCTAAAAAGATCAGGTGTGAAGTGTGTGAACGACTTTCGCCCAGTGGCTCCAACACCCATAATCATAAAATACTTTGAGAAACTAGTGCTGTCACACAAACATCCTCCCACCTGACCTGGATAAGCATCAGTCTGTCCACTCGTGCTTCACAAAGGACATGTCATAACTACAGCTCTCTGTACTGCTGGGACTCACTTAAAGGAAACTTATGTTAGGATATTATATCATTTTATAACGTTATATTATATAATGTCCATGAACCTGGAAATCCTGGGACTCACCATATCACAACATTTACATTTAGTCATTTAACAGACGCTTTTATCCACATAGAACAGAGCAGGACATTGTTTTAAGTGCATAGGAAGTTTTTTGAAGTGAGGCTGCTGAGCCTGCAGAGTTTAGTAGCTCGTTCCACCATTGTGAGATCACTGAGCTGAAGAGTTTTGTTGTTTTGTTTGTTTCTTTTTGTTGCTGATACACTAGCAGCAGTTAGCTAACGTGAGTTAGTATTATATTTAATCCTTATTATCTTCACTGCTCCACTCACCACTATCTTGCTTTTTTCTCCTCTTATCTTTTTTTCTCTCCCAGAATAATAACTCTTGCTCATGTTCTTCAGCTGGTTGTCCTTGCTTCATTAGACCTGTTTGTTTACATTGAATCATGTCCTACTTGCTGTGGAGGGTCACATGAAAAGTCACTTTAAGAATAATTTTGCTGCTACTGCTTAAAACCATCAGTGAGTTCATCCTCATCCTTCATACAAACTGGCAGCAGTGGATGAAATCAAACCTATGACACATAAGATCTATGTTTAGATCTCAGAGTGTGACCTCAGTCTGACCTAAAAACTGATGGAGGCAGCTGGTTCCAGCAGGGGGCGCAAACTAAATAATCTACATTTATAACGTTTATCAGTTATGAAAAAAGTTTGTAAAGAGAGAAAAGAAACACAAGAATCCATTTTCCTTATTGATATGTCACATACTGAGACTGTCATAGCTAAAACATCTGTGCAGATGTTGTTAGTAGGATCTTCACATCCCACTTTTAAAACATTTCAGTTGAGTCCAGTCCAGATTTGTTCCACATTTGCCTCATAAGTTTCTGCAGACATCTGAAATCCTCACATCTTGTTCATTTTAATTCATTTATAGATTCAAGGATTCAGAACCTGATTTCTGTCAAAAATTACATTCATTTCATTTCTTTTATTCATTAACTGATCATGTAGTTTAGTAGCAATAAAAAAATCAAATGTTGGAAGCTACAAACCAGAGGAAACAGAGTAAAGTCAGTGTGTTTAAGGCACCAAATGACCCACAGCAGCTCTGAGTCTGTTCAACTGCACAAAAACTACTTTATCTGGATGTTTTTTAATAAATGATGGAACATTCTAAACACAATGTGCAACAGTGAATGACATTATCCTTCAGGCCTGGATCCATGATAACAAATATGATCTAGTGTAGATCTGGATCTGTGGAGGACCAACAACAACACACAGCTCACCAACCATCTCAATTAGATTCATGACAAAAATCTCTGAATGTACAATTAAACAAACACAGAAAAAACACGTCATCACAAACTAGTGGACACAGAGAATCTGGGAACAAATAAATGTCTCAAACAGAAAAAAGGAGACAATTACCAGCTTATTGAAAACAATACATGACAAAAGTAGAACGTAGATATGATCTCAACTCAACAACTGTCATTCAAATCATCTGATAAGAAAAGTGTGAAGCCTCTAAGTTCACCAGCATCTACTCTGTGTCCAACAGTCTTCTTCTGTCTGATCCAGTGTGTCTGTGACGTGTCCTCCTCCAGACGACATGTGGACATGTTCAGTAGCTGTAAAACCTGATGTAGCTACTGATCCATGATCAGTTCTCATGTAATGACGGATCAGAGCAAAGTCTTCTTCTTCTGTCTTCTGTTCTGCAGAGTGTAACTTTAAATCTGTGTTTGTTTAGACGTGAGTCACATGTGAGCGTATAGATTATTATTATGTTAGTGATGCTGCAGTTTATAAAGCTTTTAATGTCAAATGTTTGACCAGTGTTTGAACTTTTTAAATCCATGCAGCTGCACTACAATCATTCTCACTCATCTCCAATATGATCCATAACTATGACAGGACTCTTCTGTCTGTGGGACTAAACATGAGACAGGATCCTTCATATATCACTAAAGTCGTCTCTACAACTGAGAACTCAGGCTTAACTGAGGCTAACACACACACACACACACACACACACACACACACACACTGTTTTTTTTATCACTGTGGTCATAATAAACACAAACCAGGTGACTGTTAATAAATGATCACAATTTCTCCATGCAGCATGTGATGTCATATCCTGTGTGTGATGTCATGTCCTGTGGAGCAGATGCAGGTCAGTGGTCAGTTTAATGTCAAAGTAAAAAGTGAAGAAGAAAAAGTCCATCATGTGTCAGTGAAAGGTGTGGACGTCTGACAGAGACGGCTCAGGTTCACAAACACCACTGTTTAGGACTAAGATTTGGAGTTGGACTTGTCTGTCCTTTCTTCTGTAGTCATATTAATGTTAGAATGTCTCTTCCTGTCCATCAGATCATCTGACCCATTAAAAAACAGACTGACGTTTGTGAAATTTGATGGACGTCATTGTGGTGCTAATGACAGGATTTTACTGAGAAACTACAGACACAGAGACACTTCCTGTGGACAATAGTTGGACATGTAATTGTGATCAGAGTGATGCTCTTGATGATGATGGAGTTGAATGTAAAGAGGGACAGATGTCTTTTTCAGCACAAGCACAGAGGAGACAGTGAGCTGGTGATTGTAGTAAATGTTTCAGAAAATGTGTTGAATCAACTGATTAAAACTGTCACATGTTGAATGTGAGAAGAAAACAAAGATTCAAAGTGTCGAGAGTTTTAGAAAGAGTGAGACGTCTGTCCGAGTTCAGAGGATCTAAAGCAGAAGTCTCCAAAAGACTACATGTGACATCACAGATCAACACTGATCAATAGTGAGTGTGTGAGAGTCAGGAGGAGTCAGGGTGTAGAACAAGAAGACAAAGTGTCCTCCTGTCTTCATCCATCAGCTCCTTCACTTCCATTTTGTCTCTGATCCAAAGTCAGATCAGATCAATAATCAAAGATTGATCAACAGACTGATCAAACTGATTGATCAGCCATCAGAGGAGTTGGATCAGTGGAGCTGCTTCTGTTCCTGATGTCCACTGTCTCATCTTTGTCCTGAGTTCTCTCTGCAGAGGAGACAGAAGACAGTCAGACAGAGAGAGACAACAAGAGAAAAATAAACCGAAACAAATATAAGGAAACTCACTTTTGACCTTGAGCAGCACTGTTTTCATTCTCCAGATGTTCCTGCCAGAGATTCTGCAGACATATGTCCCTGTGTCTCTGACTGTGGGGTGTTTCAGGGTCAGACTGAGGTCTCCAGTTTTCAGCAGGTCTTTCTTCATCTCTGTTCGGTCTCTGTAAATCTGGTTCTGATCTTCAGGCTGGTCAGAACCATTCTGATATATGTGGACAGTCCTGTTGTTCCTGTCCCACCACTGCACTGTAGCGTCCTCAGGCAGGTGGAAACCAGATACAAGCAAAAAGAAACAGAACATAAATCTAAAAACTGGCAGCCTGTTCTCAAAAAGCTCTGCTTTGTCAAGACCTTCTGTGTTATATGCTGACGCTTCAGTTAGTAAATTAATAAATAAATTAAAATATCACGGTAAAAAAATCATAGAAGTTCAAAAGCAGATCTGGACCTGAGCCTCTGGATGAAGTGTCTGTTAATATCACTCAAGTCTATTCAACGAGCACAAAAAGATGCTAAAGGTGTAAAAATAGACATCAAACAGCCACAAAGGACATAAGGAGTCTGACTGGAACCAAAATGACAAGAGAACAAGCACAAAGAGTCTTTGTCCACATTCAGAGTGGGTCTGACTCCTATATGAAGAAGGACTTGAGGACCTTGTCCATTGTCTCATAATCCATCCATGGTCAGTTATCTGATCATTGATCATCATTTGGTGACTGGACTTAGTTTGTTGTGGACTGTGATATGAAATGTGTTTCTGATCCAGGAAAGAACAGAAATAGATGTTGATGTGCAGCTGTTTTTATTTCCTGTATTGTTGCAGTTCAAGCTCCAGTGTGGAACTGGTTTGAATAGATTTGTTAGTAGTAGAAGTCTGCTCCATCTTAATGTGGACAGGTGCTGTGGAAGCTTTCTGGGACATAGAATCATTGACAAGTCTGACAGCAGAGCAGAGACATTCACACTGAGCAGAGATAAGTGTCTTGATTTGGACTTTCATGTTTCCACCTTCAATCCTCCAAGTTGCACATTGCAGCATTAATTTCAAAGTAATTCAACAACCACTCTCTGTTGGACAGAACATTATGCAGTGATGGACATGCTTGGGTGAGTGAGAGGAGGGAGGCGTCCAAAGTTTCTCTCTGTCACAAATATTTACATTACACTGAAATGAAAGTTTGGTTCCAGGAAAATTCATTTCAATTCACTGTTAGAGTCATGAAATAAAGTGAAATACGTTCATAGAAACATACTAACAGTAATACTGCAGTTTCTCTTAGTATAAAGATTAACAACAGTTAGCTTAGCATAAAGACTTTAAACTGACCTTTGACCTGGAGCTTCACATCTTTCTTCATCAGGATGTTTCCCTCCCTGTTGTAGACGGTGCAGCTGCAGGCTCCTCTTTCTTCATCTGTGGGGTATTTCAGGGTCAGACTGAGGTCTCCAGTTTTCAGCAGCTTTCTCTTCATCTCTGTTCGACATCTGTAAAACTCATCCTGTTCTCCAGGCTGGTCAGAGCCGTTCTTATACACATGTATCATACATTCTTCACTGTTCTTCCACTCCACTTTGGCGTCTACAGGCAGACAAACTGTGGTTTTGCAGGGCAGCTGGACAGACTCCACCCCTGAATCCACCTCCACCTGGTAGCCTGAGAGGACAACAAAGCACAGCATCATGTGGACAGACAGCAGCAGCAGCTCTGATGGTAACAGGACCTCACTGTCCCATGAAGACACTCAGGAACTACTTATTGTGACTGATTCTCAGTTTGGTTCTGATTTGTTCCTCACTCTCAGTCTGTCTCAACAGTCAAGGAGCAACAAGAGTAAAGATGTGAACCATCAGCATTATGGGTAATGTAGTAGTAGAGACATACCTGACATGAAATAGTGACGGAAATGTACTAAAAGACCCCCAGCAACAATCAGAAGAAGAACCAGGAGAACCAGGAGAACTTTGGCCCAGGATGGAAATCGTTCTGTGGAGAACATGAATAACAACATGACCTCTGACCTCTGACCTGTATCTACAGCACTGACCTCTGACCTGTCACTGACCTTTGACCTGCAGCTGTACGTCTGTCACTCTCTCTTGTCCTATCATAAACTCTCTGACGGAGCAGGTGTAGATTCCACTGTCAGACAGTTGCAGTTCTGTCAGATTCAGACTGAGGTCTCCAGTTTCCAGAGCATCAGGCATCATCGATGTTCGGCCGCTGTAAAGCTGGTTCTGGTTTTTAAGTTCATCACCTTCCTGCTGACGCTGGTGGACGGTTGAAGGACTGAGATCAGAGCGGCTCCACACCACTGTGGGATTGTTCACGTCAAAAGTGGGAAACTCACAGTGCAGCAGGACAAACTGGTCCCCCTCATACATGTCCACAGCTGAGACATGTTGGGAAACTGTGAGGACACACAGACAGAATGGGTCCATTTGGGAAAATGTTTTGGTCTGTGGCACAAAGACTTCAGCTTCCTACCAGTGACCCATGAGTCAGACAAACCCGAACCAACTGTGTTCTGGTCTGATCTGCTGCTTAAAGGACCAGCAAACCTACAGTACATTCAAAAGGCAAAATACTGCAGTAAACATATCAACATAAATACCCACAGGTAATTTACAGGCCACACCCATAGAATGAACAGAAATACTGAGAGCCATTGAGACTAAAATGTAACTGCTGTATGTCCAGAATATTTTTACTGAGCCAGAGAAACCAGAAATGAGATTGTTGCTTCGTGAACCTAAGCTTTGGATATAAGCAGAGCATTCACCAAAAACAACTTTATCACTCTCCTTCCCTTTTATTCAGCATTAACTTTATAATAAAAGGAAGGACACTTTGTTACTGTGTGGATTCTACCATATTAGTTTTTCCACAGAAATAATCAGAAATGCTGTCATATGATTAAACAGACTTTCTAACCATTGCTGCATAGTGTAACTCCAAGGACACAAAATGATACTTGAGTAAATCAAGTAAACAACTGTACATATCTATTATATTTTCATAGTAAATTACAAAGACAATGCAACTGCAAGGTGACACAAATCGTTGTCTTCTTGTGCCAGTCCCAAGTCTGGATAAATCCAGAGGGTTGTGTCAGGAAGGGCATCCAATATAAAACACATCTGACTTCCATACCGGATCGGTCGGGGCCCAGGTTAACAACGACCTCCACCGGTGCTGTTGACCTACAGGGTACCGGTGGAAATTGGACTACTGTTGGTCGAAGACGAAGAAGAAGAGGAGGAAAGTGTGTTCGTAGGCAGAGAGAGAAGAGGAAAGCTAAGAATGTAGGACTGACAGTAGGGACTTTGAATGTTGGTACTATGACAGGGAAGACCAGGGAGTTGGTTGACATGATGCAGATAAGGAAGGTGGACACACTGTGTGTCCAGGAGACCAGGTGGAAAGGTAGCAAGGCTAGAAGCTTAGGAGCAGGGTTCAAGTTGTTCTACCATGGGTCAGATAGGAAGAGAAATGGAGTAGGAGTTATCCTGAAAGAGGAGTTGGTGAGGAATGTTCTAGAGGTGAAAAGAGTATCAGACAGGTTGATGAGTCTGAAGCTGGAAATTGAAGGCGTGATGTTTAATGTTGTCGGTGGTTATGAACCACAGGTAGGATGTGAGTTAGAAGAGAAGGAGAAATTCTGGAGTGAGTTAGATGAAGTGATGCAGAGCATCACCAGAGGTGAGAGAGTGGTGATTGGTGCAGATTTCAATGGACATGTAGGTGAAGGGAACAGAGGTGATGAGAATGTGATGGACAGGTTTGGTCTTCAGGACAGGAACGCAGAAAGACAGATGGTGGTAGACTTTGCAAAGAGGATGGAAATGGCTGTAGTGAACACTTTCTTCCAGAAGAGGCAGGAACATAGGTTGACGTACAAGAGCAGAGGTAGAAGCACTCAGGTGGACGACATGTTGTGTAGACGTTGTAATCTGAAAGAGATCAGTGACTGTAAAGCATTGGTAGGGGAGAGTGTAGCCAGACAACACAGGATGGTGGTGTGTAAAATGATGCTGGTGGTGAGGAAGATGAAGAGGACTAAGGCAGAGCAGAGGACGAAGTGGTGGAAGTTGAAAAAGGAAGAATGTCGAGTAGTTTTCAGGGAGGAGCTGAGACAGACTCTGGGTGGTTTGGAGGTGCTTCCAGATGACTGGACCACTACAGCTAATTTGATCAGGGAGACAGGTAGGAGGGTACTCGGTGTGTCATCTGGAAAGAGGAAAGTGGACAAGGAGACTGCATCAAGGATCAGCTCTGAGCCCCTTCTTGTTTGCTCTGGTGATGGACAGGCTGACAGATGAGGTTAGACAGGAATCTCCATGGACTATGATGTTTGCAGATGACATTGTTATTTGTAGTGAGAGCAGGGAGCAGGTGGAGGAAAATCTAGAGAGGTGGAGGTCTGCTCTGGAAAACAGAGGAATGAAGCTTAGCCGCAGCAAGACAGAATACATGTGTGTCAATGAGAGGGACCCAGGTGGAACAGTGAGGTTACAGGGAGCAGAGGTGAAGAAGGTGCAGGACTTTAAGTACTTAGGGTCAACGGTTCAGAGCAACGGTGAGTGTGGAAAAGAGGTGAAGAGGCGAGTGCAGGCAGGTTGGAACGGGTGGAGAAAAGTGTCAAGTGTGTTGTGTGATAAAAGAGTATCAGCAAGAATGAAAGGAAAGATGTTCAAGACGGTGGTGAGACCAGAGATGTTGTTCAGCTTAGAGACAGTGGCTCTGAAGAAAAGACAGGAGGCAGAGCTGGAGGTAGCAGAGCTTAAGATGTTGAGGTTCTCTTTGGGAGTGACAAGGATGGACAGGATCAGGAATGAGGACATCAGAGGGACAGATCATGTTAGATGTTTTGAAGATAAAGTCAGAGAGACCAGATTGAGGTGGTTTGGACATGTTCAGAGGAGAAACTGTGAATATATCAGTAGAAGGATGCTGAGGTTGGAGCTGCCAGGCAGGAGGTCTAGAGGAAGATCAAAGAGGAGATTTATGGATGTAGTGAGGGAGGACATGAAGTTAGTTGGTGTGAGAGAAGAGGATGCAGAGGACACAGTTAGATGGAGGCACATGATTCACTGTGGAGACTCCTGAAAAGGAACAGCCCAAAGGAAAAGAAGAAGTAAGAGAAAGTATGTGAAGACTCTGGGTGGATTAAGTTTATGTATGTGGCTGCTCCGATTCACTGGTTCCTTTTTTGACAGATCTGAAATTTCATCAGCAAATCTCTTCCGCTGGCAGTGATGAATTATTTCTACCTCTGCTTCCTGAAGCTCATCCACAGTTAGGTTCTTCTTTCTTGTTTTGTAGTTCAGCTTTTTCAGCCCGCGTGTCCATGATGAGTAGTACCCGGTCAACCTTTGCATTATATAAGTTCTTTCTTCAACTGAAAACATTCACTGTGACATTTCTTTTCACCTCAGGATCGGCTACTTCAATTTCTTGCAAGTCTGGATTCCTTGGCCAATTCTCGACTTCCTGTGTAAGGAAGTCAGGTCCGGATACCCACTTCTTATTACGCAGAAAGGCTTTCACGTTCTGCCCCCTTGATGCACCATCTGAGAGTTAACATAGTGCCACTGTGAGACTGTTGAAGTCTGCTGAATCGCAGACACCCTATTAGCTACAAACGTGTGAAACCTTAATGTCTCGTTGCTGATGTATTTTAGCATCGCTGTACTGTCAGTCCAGTACACAGTCCTCCATTGGTAACTCCAACTCCTTCCTTAGCATTTTATCCATACGAACCGCTAAGGTTGCTGCAGTAAGCTCCAAATGAGGGATAGTCATGGGTTCTAAGGGGGCAACCCTTGGCTTTCCCAACACAAAGGCACAGTGAGCTTGGTTACTGATGTTTTGCTGGACTAAGTATGTTACTGTCCCATAGCCGTCGTCGCTAGCATCTGCAAAGTGATGCAGTTGAGCAGACACGGTCTGACCAAAGCCTTTTGGTTTGTAACATCTATCAATTCCAAGGGGATTTAACTGCTCTAGACTTTGTACCCAAAGAGGCCACCTTTGGGCAAGATGTTCAGGCACTGTCTCATCCCATCCCAATCTCATCCTACAAAGCTCCTACATAATTTTCCTAGCATATAAATTCACAGACGCAAGCATTCTGAATGGATCATACACACCCTGAACATGAACTGATTTGACTGAATGCACCATTGCACGCCCAATAACCTTTTCCATTGGAAGTGCATTTTGATCCAGATCCAGATCCATTATTTCTATCGCCTTCTCCTCCTATGGAATGGCTGCTAACACCATCCAATCATTGCTGATCCATTTGTTTAATCTGAAGCCACCCATCTGACATACAGTCTTCAAACTGTGGTAAAGAGACTCGGCCTTTTCAACAGTGTCAACTGACTTTAGACAGTCATCTACATAGAAGTTTTGCAGCACTGTATTTACTGTGCAGGCATCAAACAGATGTGTGTTGTCTTCTGCACATCGCCTGAGAGCATAGCTAACACAACTGGGTGATGAAGTGGCTCCGAACAGATGCACCTCCATCCTGTATTCTGCCATCGGCTGATTAAAGTCACCATCTGGCCACCACAAGAATCTGAGTAGGTCACCGCCTTCTGACCTTTACCTGGTGGAAGATTGCCTTCTAGTCGGAACATCAATTATTGTGCTAGTAAGATTAGGTCCTTGAAGGAGTTGCTCATTTAATGAGGTTCCCTGATAAGACGCGCCACAGTCAAACACAAAATGAAGCTTAAGCTTTTTAGGGTGTTACACCCCATGATATGGAATATACCAAACCTTCCCATCACTGCGGCCAAGGTCCTTATCTGGAACCCTCACTGCATATTTTTTTGTGATCGTATCAATTATGAAGGCAAGATAATCCATCCTAATTGAGGGATTCCTGAGAAACTTCCTCTTCAGAGTTGTAGCACGTTGTTCTGCTAAGGCCTGATTTTTTGGCATTTTAATGTCCAAATCCTTCAATGGGAGACTAAGGCAGTGGTGTCCATCTACCAATTTAGCAGATTGTGACACTCTCTCCATGACCAGACGATCTGCCTTAGCCATCTCATACTTCTTCTCTTGACCACCCTCAGGAAAGTCATACTTAATCTGTTGATTCCACAGGTCTTCCAGCTTGGCAACGGATATACGATTTGACGCAACTTGCGTTATTTCATCTCTGGTTATGTTGTAACCAGATTCTTTCAGTGGCCCATTGACCGTCCAACCCAGTATGGTTCTGACTGCATAAGGCCCCTTGTTGATGCCAGGAATGACTAAGGGTTCCATCACTTCTGCAACATTAGTTTCAATCAACAGCCCTATGTCTGTGCTGATGAAGGGTATTCGCACTCCTTTAAGGTGTGGCAAAGTAGGGTGCGTCCCTGAGCAGAACTGACAGTTTACCTCCTCATATGTCCTGGCTTCAGACATCTGAACCATAAGCCTTTGCTCTTGTGAAAGTCTATCTTATCCTTGTAAGAAGAATTCTGTAGTTTTTTACAGTGTTTAAAAGTATGCCCCTAATGCAGGGGTGGGCAAACTTTTTGACGGGCCACATTGGGTTCTAAAATTTCACAGACTGGGCCAGGATATATATATATATATATATATATATATATACATATATTACATTAGAGATTTGGCCTGTAACATGTAGCAAAGCATGAACATGCAAGGCTCATTGTACAAATTGTTTTCCAAATGCATTAATTAAATAATTTAATTATTTATTAAATTTCAGTTGAATAAACACAGCAGAAAAACTCAAAACTCAAGTTTAGTGGGAACAGTGTTGAAACTCCTTGTTTTGCCAGTTCATCAAAGTCTGGAGTAAGTTTTGTTGTGGCAATTCTCAGGATAGACCCAAGGTGTTGGTCAGTTAACCTGGATCTGTGAGAGGCTTTGTTGATGTTCATGACGCTGAATGTCCACTCACATACGAAGGTCGAACCAAACAAAGTCAGCATCTTCTGTGCCGTCCTCCGGAGGTTTGGAAACATGGCTTCGTTAAGTGAAGCATAAAAGTCATTCAGTTTAAGAGAGCTGAACTTCTCCTTTAATACGGAGTCAGACTGAAGATTGATCAGTTCCTATTGCACTTCTTGTGGTGTGGTTGCAGGGTCTTGTGACAGGGGACAGGACACCAGCTGAAGTGACTTTTCAATGTTTTCAAAGTCAGAGAAGCGATGGCTGAATTCTCCGTGCAGGTCATCCAGTAATTTGCTGTATTTGTTTACGTTTCACGTCGCCTCTTTCTGCAGGCCAAGTGTGGCGAAATGAGTGAAAGATGTGTTTGCAATTTGTCTGGAGAATAAAGTTAGCTTAGATTTGAAGGCTGTAACATGTTTGTACATGTCGTGCACAAACTGATCTTTCCCCTGTGTGAAAATATGTCCACAGCAAACGCAAAATCACAAATCCAGTTCTTGTTGCTTAGCTCAGGAAATTCGTCAGATTTCCCCACCGACTCCAAAAATACACCAATCTACTCTTTCAGGTCCCACACTCGTTGAAGCACTTTGCCCAAACTCAACCAGCGGACACGAGAGTGGTACAGCAACTCCTGATGATCCGCATCAGTTTCCTCTAGGAACTTGATGAACTGACGATGCTGAAGTCCCCGTGCGCGTATAAAGTTGACAAGTTTTACGACTGGATTCACGACATGATTAAGCTGCAATGTAGACTTGCAAAGCGATTCCTGATGGAGGATGCAGTGAAGGAAAATAAATCCTCTCCCCAAGTTGTTCCCTTCAGGGACTCAATGCTCAAAAATTCGTCCGTTATGTCAAAACTATCATTAATCCCTCGGATGAAAATTAATAGCTGAGCAGTGTCTTTTAAGTCGTTGCTTTCATCCAGTGCTAGTGAATATAACTTGAAGGACTCAGCTTTTTTGTTTATTTGTTGGCTATATCTTCGTCAATCAGTTCCACACGGCGAGTCACAGTTCTGCGTGATTTTTTTAAACTTGCCTTGGCTCTCCGGACACAAGACACCTGCTGCCCCTACCATGCATTCTTTTAAAAACTCGCCTTCGGAGAAAGGCTTGCTAGCTTTTGCTAATTTGAATGCCAGCAAAAACTTGCCTTGGTACTTGACTCTTGAATTGTTGTTTGGCGGTGAAAAAAATGTTGCTGAATCTGTAAATTGGCTGCCAACCTCTGAGCCGTAGCCGCCGTTCCTGCGTTGACTGCTTGCTAGCTTAGTTAGCATGCTTCGTAGCAAAGTGAGGCTGATATTGTACTCTTTAAAAACCGCAACAGTTTCTTGGCATATTAGGCCTACAGCCTTTGATCGGACTTCAGTGAAAAAGTATTTTGTTTTCCACTCTGTATTAAACACTCGGTGCTCGCTATCCACTTTTCTTTTCTTTGACAAGCTCATTTTTGCAGGAGGGCTCATAAGAGAAGAAGAGAGTAATACACGCAAACAAGGTTAATGTAGCTGAAGTGCGCCATCTTTTGGAGAAAACGTGGGCATTGTAGGGGAAAGGTAAACTGAACAAGGTTTACCCACACCCATTTTAATATAATTTGGTCACGATCGGTGGGCCGGATTAATAAGCCCAACGGGCCTTAGTTTGCCCATGTCTGCCCTAATGGCAAAAAAGACACCACCTTGTAGTCAGTTCCTCTGCTCCAGTTATCGTGTCACGTCTGCTCCCTTCAGTAGCTGAGCTGAATGCATCTCTTGTAACAAACCTTGCTATGCAATGTTCCCTTGACCACTGACAACTAAACATAAAAGTTAAACTACAAAGGCAACTATCAAAGCCATATGGTGTCACTATTTAAATACCTTGTTTAACTTTTGTTAAACCTGCTTGTTAGGTCTCAGTTTATTGCTGAGGTTTTGATAATTTGTCTGTCACTGTTTGTTGGTTTTCTGTTTTCTCACAGTTCTCATTAGTTTCCTATTATTCTTTGTTTTAACTATTTAGTCTCAATTCATAGTTCCCCTAGTTTATTTTCTCCTGTCCTCCCTTTTGGAGTAAGTTTCTGTTTCTCATTCTTCTTTTCAATTCACTCTCCTCTTGCTGTCTCTGCCTTCTGGGAACTAATACACAAACCACATTGACAGCAGTGGGAGGTGGTTGTTGTAGTTTAGCCAACAGCTGACAGCAGCTTTCATCTTTCAAAATCACTCATTCTCTGGCAGAGAGGTCTGCATCAAAAACTCAACACAGCGTCAGTCCTGGGATGAAAATTCAACATCTTTGAACCTCAAAGACTCAGACCCTGAGAAGACCCAGACCCATACTGAGTCTTGCACTTGTCCTGCCAGCGGGGCAGCAGACTGAGATCTCTGCTGGCAGCGTGGATCTCACTGGGCTGAAATCTTCAGGTCAAATTTATGGACCCAATTTTGATAAAGTGATATAATCAAACCTACAGCATGTTCAGGTCAGATCTGCAGTTTTAGAGGCCGACTTGCGAACTGTGATCACTTCAGGATAAGAGACGCTTTTAAGTGAATTCTAATACTAAAGTATAAGGAAAATAACTGCATAAGTATTTGTTTAGAAATCATTGTGTCATTGTGTGGAAAAGTCAGTGCAGTACATGTTGAGATGAGAAAGGAGGAGCTGCTAATTCATGTAACATTTAACAATATTTACACACAAACATTTCCACTGCAGCATTTGTGCAGTTTGTATAACACTGGTGATCTGTAGACCTGTGCTTACAACTAGAGGAAGAGAGGAGAACTTATTTTAATAAATAATGAAAAGACTTTAAAACTGATCATTGGTTATGTTTTTGTCATGGAACAACGTTCGAATTAAACTCACAAATCTGACATTAAAGCACATCACTTTACCAGTTCACCACTCTGGTAGAGTGATGGACAAATGTTCACATGTCTGTAGATAAATGTATCAGGTTATTTGTTAAAGACATGTTGCAGTGAGCTATAATCTAAATATCAAATGTTCCCTTCAAAATGATTTTACAGTTTAGATGCTTATGAACCTTTTAGGAAACAGGTTGACTGAACATGTATGAAACAGTAATGTAATCTCATCATGACCCACGTTAAAGGGACAGAGACACAATCTATAAAACATCTTATGTCCATCACATCATCTGACAAAGTCACATAAACAAAGTTATGACAGCAGCTGTGTGACAGATCAGATTTAAAACTAGTTGTCAGTACTAGTTGTTACTGTATCCAGAGACATTAGGATTCATTACTGTGGACTGATGACGAGGACGACACTTTGTGACACCTGGTGGCTGAAACGATGAACTGCATGTTGGATTTAATGAACCTTTTTCTGAATTAAACAGCATTCCTGACAGAACAACACCAGTAGGGTACAGCAGACATACAGCACACAGAAACCATAACACTTTCAATACATCTGTATCAAAAATCTGTGTTTTCATCTGGTATTTTGCCACTTGCTGCTGAAACTGGACAGTGTCTCAGTTTAGTGTGTTCTCTGAATGATAAAGAAAATGAGTTTTTGTTTAGTTTGTTATTGGCCTTTTTATTAGGAACTACACAAACTGTTGTGGTTGGACAGGTGTTGAAGGACTGGGACAAAGTGAATGTGTCCTCTGCAGTGTGAGCAGCCTGGAAACTCAACATTTGTCTGAATGAAGCCCAACATTTCCATCCACATTTGATGCTGCTCTCAGCAAAAAGACCACAGCAAAGGATCATTGTTACTGCTGGGAACACAAGCTGTAAGAATATGAAGAAGCTACAGGGACAGAATCCTGAAGAAGACAACTGAGGACAGTCTGACACATCCGGGAGGATTTCATCCAACAAACACATGGATCAGTGAGTGCTTTCATTTTCATTTGTAGTTGCTGTACTTTTGACCTTGGACCTGTTAATGATCTACCAGCTTCACCCATTTGGACGTGTTTACCTGGACTGTACAATAAAAAGCTGAATAACATCTGTTGCTTTTTATCACTTTATTTTAACATCCTGGACAGAGTCATTGCTGAAACTGAAAATCTGATTTCAAAGTAAAGTCCGGACCTGATGAAGACAGTGCTGTAAACTGTATTTTCTCTCACGTTTCAAACATCAGCCTCTGCTTCCAGACAAAATGCACCGACAATCTGCAAAAATACATGTTTGTTCATCACAGAGGTCTCTCCTCCCCATCCCCTCCCCTCTATCTCCTTACAGTATCAAAAGCCTTTGGAAAACATGGCATATTTTACAGGTGAGTTCTTTTATACAGTCCTATTTTACAATGTATTACTTAAGCCTATATTTAAAAAAAAAAAATAAAGATTTTTCTTTAACAAATTAAAAACTATAATAAGAAAAGTAAAATGTGTAAAATCTACATTTTTGCTAAAGGCCTTGTTCAACAGGAAAGTTCGGTTGCGTAGCGGACACTTTCAAGAAAAAAACAAATACTTTAAAATAGTTGAATAGAGATTCAACTACTTCAGTTATTAGCACTATATTGTTTATATTAATGAATCTTTTATGACAAGTTATTATAGACATTAGGTAACAATGGTGCACTTATGGAAGACTATGATGACAATAAATACATGAAGTATTTGTGAATCCATGTTTATTATGCACAGTATCTGCTGACATTCAAAAACCTATAGTCTAGATTTTTGTGACCTAGTGAGAACTTGATAAGTGTCACAGTGTGTGACGCCTGTGCAAACAGAGGAGACGAGCAGGAAGCTGTCAAACTGTCTCTGTACTGTGACGAGTGCAGAAACACACTGAAACACTACCCAACTTGTTGTATTGTAAGAACTAATTTCTCTAAAAAATGTGTTTAAGAATAGGACGAGAAAGATTCTGAGAAATTGGACTGTGGCTACTGGGTGTGGATAGATCTGAGCTGCTTTTTTAAAAACAGGTTTAATAAGTAAAGAGAGCTGTAGGGAAAACACCCATTTGCACAGAGTGGTTGAGAATAATTAAAACCTCATCAGACAATGAAGGAAAAATGAATAAAAATGTTTTGAAAAGCAGAGGAGGGAATTGGGTTAAAAGCATAGATGGCAGACCACCAGATTTAGGACCTTCTATGTGTTTATTCATGTTTAAAATGTTCTCCATCATGTTAAAAAGCTGTTGTTCTAAATGACACTTTTGATCTGGATCATGGTCCTGTATGAATCATCAGCTGCTGCTTTATGTCATGAAGTGGAAAAACAAGGTGAAATGTGACTTTTGATGGAGCTTTATAAACAGCTACACTTAGTGTGTGTGTGTGTTTTTGTGTGTGTCTATTTAACCAGTGTCACCTCTACTCTACAGTGTGTTTGTATAAAGCCGGTTCACCTGAAGCATGATTGTGTAAATTAACCATGTGCTAAACGTTAAACTGAAGTTTTCACTTTAAGTGTCAGTAGATTAGACCCATTGTGAACCTGCAGTTAGTTTAGGAAGAAGCTGATTTAAGGAGGATTTGTTGCAGTTTTAGCAGGAAGATGAAGATGTTTGTGGAGTTTGTGATCTTCATACACGGTAAGAGAAACTTCCTTTGTCCCACACAACTGACTTTAGTGGACTGTCTGCAGTCATCTGGAATGGAAGCACAGCCTTTGTCATCTGAAGTAACTGCAGCTCTGTGGCTGCTGATGAAGCTTCAGAAAAGAAACATACATATATCTGATCTGTGGGAAGCAACAACTGTTTTTGAAGCAGAAATGGGACAAGCTGCTGGAAACATCCAGAAAATGGGGAAAGTAGATGATCTATTGAAGAATGAAGGTCAGGGACATTGATCAGAGGGGACACAGAGAACCAGTCTGTCAGGTTTGGTATTTAGGGTGGAACCAAGTGCGACAAGGCGAGAGGGGTTTGGTGAGAAGATAAGTTTTAGGCACACACACATTACAGGACTAAACAGGGGTTGAGCTGAAGAACCAGAAGGAAAAGTAAACATGGACTAAACAGATGAGGCAAAAACTAAAACTGAGTCACAGACACTATATATATATATATATATATATATAAATATATATATATATACATGTATATACACAAATATATATATATATATATATATATATATATATATAGTTGCAGTATAGTAGATATAGTGCAGTCTGGCAATACAACATGTCATTTTCCCAAACAATTTTATTATTATTTTTTCCTCTTATCCCCATGTTCATTACAACAACCAGAGAAACCTCAGTCCAAGGAGACTTTCTTCTTCGTACTTATTTAGTTTTGAGTACATGTCAGTTGCTGTAATAAATCAACATTCCCCCTTTGGACACATAGTTTAACCTGTGTGTCAACTTTAGCAGTGTTTAGGAAAACTTTTTTTAAAAAAATTTTACGTTTCTTTCTCAGAGATAGAAAATTTTTGCACTGCAGTGAGTGATGATAAAATGTCTGAGACTGTGTGTGTGTGTGTGTGTGTGTGTGTGTGTGTGTGTGTGTGTTTGAGATACTTCCTGTTGGGCAGCTTCCTTACAGCATCCACTTGCATGTTTCCTGCTGAAGCTAAGTCAGTGTTAGTTTTTATTAAGTTTGAACAACATTTAAACATCCTTCAAAAGTACAAGTTGCCATTATAACCAAGTAAAATGCTGAGAGTCAAATGCATCATTTAATCAGACTTGATTTTCCATCACAAATACATGAATGTTAAAGTCACTATAATGACTTTATCTGTACTAAGCACTAAATTCAATCATAAACTCTGAATAAGGGACTGGAGGACGGTACATGATGATCGTTTATTAAGTCATTTACTAACAGAGATTTAGAAGAGAGAGATCTGATATTTAATAATCCACATTTAATAGTTTTGGGTTTTGGTTCAGACATAGTCTCTATAGGACAAAGAGCAGTGTGGTTAAGATCATAACATTCATTAAAATAATAAAATTCTCTGGGTGAAAAGTTAAAATCCATAACAGCTGCATTTTGTCTGTTGGTAACATCAGATTCTATAAGTATCTCAGACTGTTTATACCTGTGGATGTTGTCGGGTGTTGGAGCTGAGGATGCAGGAGACTGAGTCGCTGTGGACAATGTTCTCAGTCCACATCCGTGATCCCAAGAAGTTCAGGTGCAGTCCATCTTGTTTGAAGTTCTGAGGACGATCCCAGAAAATATTGAAATTATCAATGTCAATGAGTCTGTGTGTGGTTCTTGTGGTTGAAGCCATGTGTGCAGACTGAGGAGTCTGGAGAACCAGCCAACACCCAACCCAGCGTGGGAACTGATGAAGAACCATCTGTGGTGGAGCATCATGTGGATTCCTCTCTGGAGACACGGTGGTGGTGGTGGTGGCGTTTCAGTTCTGGCTCGGCCCCAGCAGCATGTCCTGACCGTGCTGCCCACGGGAGGTGGAGCAGACACCTGTGGGGGTCGAGCCTTCTAGCATCTCATGGGGCAGGCAGTCGGAGGGAACCGCTGCAGGGGAAGTTGGCCTTTCCAGCTTCTCAGTGAACAGTGAACCGGTTCTCCACCTGGACCAGGGAAGTGGTCTGATGGAGCTTTAAGCTGCAGCAGGTGTCGTCCGATGTCTTCTTTTAGCCGGGATCCAGGCCTCCTGTGTCAGGGCAGGACATTGGTCGTCCGACAGGGCCAGAGGATTCCACCAGATGCAGCCGTTTTCCCATTGGAGGCTAATGTATGACATTGTTGTATAGCTGCCAGTTATATTATGGAGGCGTGTGACAACCAGGGGCCCAAGAGTTTGTGTGTGTGTGTGAATATATTTTTAAATCAACATCTGCACCTGTTACACTTGGTGCAGATGGTAGAAGACGTCTTTTTTTAGGTCTTTGCTGTCCACTCACTGTATTTTCAGGAAGCTCAGTGTCCTCTCCACTTTCAGAGGAAGGGTCAGAGCCAAGTGGAGGACTCCAGTGAGCATTCTGTGTCAGACTCCCACTGGAAGCTTGTGTCTTATTCAGATGAGTCCTGCTGCTTGCAAAATGTTGTTGTAAGATGATTTAATAGTAAACACACCAAAGTAGAAATAAACACATGCAGCCTCAAGTCTTCCAAAGATGTGGGGTTTCTGGACATTTTAGTGCAGAAATGTAGATTAAACCACTAATTTATTCAAACTTCTTCAGTAAAGACACTGTGATGAACAAACATGTATTTTTGCAGATTGTCGGTGCATTTTGTCTGGAAGCAGAGGCTGATGATGAAACGTGAGAGAAAATACAGTTTACAGCATCATCAGGTCCAGACTTTACTTTGAAATCAGATTTTCAGTTTCAGCAATGACTGTGTCCAGGATGTTAAAATAAAGTGATAAAAAGCAACAGATGTTATTCAGCTTTTTATTGTACAGTCCAGGTAAACACGTCCAAATGGGTGAAGCTGGTAGATCATTAACAGGTCCAAGGTCAAAAGTACAGCAAGTACAAATGAGAATGAAAGCATGAAGCAGCAGAGACATGTCTGCAGGGATCAGAGATGGTTGCTAGTGGAACTGACACTGTGTCTACACAGACAGTAAAACATGAGCAGCACGTCAGCAGAACTGATGTCCTGAAGCTGTTTGTGAAGATGAAGATGTTTGTGGTGTTTATGATCCTCGTACACGGTAAGATCACCTTCCTCCCTCTGATCTCACTAATCCAACGTCTTTAATCTTGATTTGATTCCTCTTAAACTGATCCATGTGTTTGTTGGATGAAATCCTCCTGGATGTGTCAGACTGTCCTCAGTTGTCTTCTTCAGGATTCTGACTGACCTGACTGAAACATTTCTAACTTGTTGGTTGTGTTAAGAAAATTGCTAGTTATGTAAAAACTAGTTTTCTTCAAAATGGGACATTGGAAATAGGTCTGTAGCTACTGGGTGTGGATGGATCTGAGCTGCTTTTTTAAAAACAGCTTGAACAAGTGCACTTTTAAGAGCTGCAGGGAAAAGTTGGTAACAATAGTTAAAACCTCATCAGAGATTTTTAAAAAGGAGGTGGGAATTGGGTGAAGAGCACAGGTGGAAGACTTCAGTTTAGATAAAACCTTCCTGAGTGTTTCAGCATCAACCAGAACAAAACTGTCCAGTGTGTCTTCACATTGTCCACATGTCTCTGTAATGGGACTGTGTGCTTGGCTGATGTCAGACCTGATGGTGGCTGTTTTCTTTTGGAAGTCGTCTGCAAAGTCCTCAGATTTAAGACCATCTGTGGTTCATATGGTTTTTGATTGGATTTAAAATGTTCTCAGTTGTTTAAAAAGCAAAAACACACCAACATAGATATATTTCTGTGACCACAAACACAGAATGATGCACAGGACTCACACAAGCTTAGAAAATGTGGAGTATGTCTGAAAACTCCCATCTATGGCATCATTATTGTAGCCTAAGCATTTGTCTACATGTGTGGAGAGTTTGTGTAACTGTGTCTTAATCAGTGTGTCTGTGCTGTGACTTGAATTTCAGTCAGTTTGTGTGTCTACACAAATCTGTAACTGTAAATAATTTAAATTGTTTATATGTAAAATCCACTTCCACTCAAAAAACTAAATATCTTTAATTATTTGTGAAAACTCTTAGTTTTTAGCTAAAAGTGCTGGAAAGCTTCACAATTGGGAGATTTGTCTGCATTTGATAAATCGTCTCTGCCCTCAGCTTGGGCTCACAGGCTCACGCTTACAGGCTGTGTACAGTTTCAGCTCAAAATGTGCCTTTAGGCAGAATTATACTTCTCTGCCAGTATGTGTAACTGTTGTTACTTACGCAGAGAAAGGAATTGTGTGTAGCTTGTAATTGCAGAGGCCCCGGTGTGCAAACCTCCCAAATCCCAACAACGCCTTGGGTGGAGATGTGCGTTGAACAAGAATTAGATAAAGTCGGGATTGAAACTGGAATAGAAGCAGAAAAAAGAAGAATGGTAAAGAAAAGGAAAATAAGAAAACTCGGTTTGATAACATACTGTTCTTCACATGGGACACAAACTATTTCGTTAATGAAAACTGAAATAGTTTTACAATTTACCATTTGGTCTTTGAAATGACTTCCTGTTATCTCTTAAAATATTCACAGGTTTCTTCAAAAACAACAAAGGACAGAACATTGCTGTCTATCAAATCCATCACATCCTCATCTGAGCAATGACTGCAGGAAACAAGGGAACTCCAGAGGCTTCACATACTTTCTCTTGTCTTTGTAATTGATTACTATGAAAATATAATAGATATGTTTAGTTGTTTATTGGATTTACTCAAGTATCATTTTGTGTCCTTAGAGTTACTCTATGCAGCAATGTTAGAAATCTGTTTAATCGTATCACAGCATTTCTGATTATTTCTGTGGAAAACTAATGTGGTTCAGTTCACACAGTAACAAATTACTTGTGGGTATTTATATTGATATTTGTACTGCAGTATTTTGCCTTTTGAATGTACTGTATGTTTGTTGGTCCTTTAAGTAGCAGATCAGACCAGAACAAACACAGTTGGTCCAGTTTGTCTGACTCATGGGCCACTGGTAGGAAGCTGAAGTCTTTGTGCCACAGATCAAAACATTTTCCCAAATGGACCCTCTCTGTCTGTGTGTCCTCACAGTTTCCCAGCATGTCTCAGCTGTGGACATGTATGAGGGAGACCAGTTTGTCCTGATGCACTGTCAGTTTCCCACTTCTGAACTGGACGACCCCACAGTGATGTGGAGCCGCTCTGATCTCAGTCCTTCAACCGTCCACCAGCGTCAGCAGGAAGGTGATGAACTTAAAAACCAGAACCAGCTTTACAGCGGCCGAACATCGATGATGCCTGATGCTCTGGAAACTGGAGACCTCAGTCTGAATCTGACAGAACTGCAACTGTCTGACAGTGGAACCTACACCTGCTCCGTCAGAGGTTTTAGATTTCAACAGAGAGTGACAGACGTACAGCTGCAGGTCAAAGGTCAGTGACAGGTCAGAGGTCAGTGCTGTAGATACAGGTCAGAGGTCAGAGGTCATGTTGTTCTTCATGTTCTCCACAGAACGATTTCCATCCTGGGCCAAAGTTCTCCTGGTTCTCCTGGTTCTTCTGATTGTTACTGGGGGTCTTTTAGTACATTTCCGTCACTATTTCATGTCAGGTATGTCTCTACTACTACATTACCCATAATGCTGATGGTTCACATCTTTACTCTTGTTGCTCCTTGACTGTTGAGACAGACTGAGAGTGAGGAACAAATCAGAACCAAACTGAGAATCAGTCACAATAAGTAGTTCCTGAGTGTCTTCATGGGACAGTGAGGTCCTGTTACCATCAGAGCTGCTGCTGCTGTCTGTCCACATGATGCTGTGCTTTGTTGTCCTCTCAGGCTACCAGGTGGAGGTGGATTCAGGGGTGGAGTCTGTCCAGCTGCCCTGTAAAACCACAGTTTGTCTGCCTGTAGACACCAAAGTGCAGTGGAAGAACAGTAAAGACTGGATGATGCATGTGTATCAGAACGGCTCTGACCAGCCTGGAGAACAGGATGAGTTTTACAGATGTCGAACAGAGATGAAGAGAAAGCTGCTGAAAACTGGAGACCTCAGTCTGACCCTGAAATACCCCACAGATGAAGAAAGAGGAGCCTGCAGCTGCACCGTCTACAGCAGGGAGGGAAACATCCTGATGAAGAAAGTAGTGATGCTCCAGGTCAAAGGTCAGTTTAAATGTTAACATGATGTGATCGTCACTATATCAACTAGTTAAACTAGAGCTACAGTAACTAACACTGTGCACCTTTGTGCAACTTTTGTTACTAGTTTCATCTTTCAGAGAAAAAAAAAGACACAGTCAGGATGCTACAGAAACATGGAGAAAGTAAAGACAGTCAACAGAAAATGTTCAGGTCCAACTTAGTGATGTTTGACTTCATATCATTTACTGAGTGTTAGTGAAGTCAGATGATGGGACAGTGATTCTCTGTCAGAGACAGGAAATAAAGGTTTAACAACCAAACTGAGGGACTGAAGACAAAGACAACACTGTCTCTGTTACATGGAGACATGGAGACATTTCAGACTGGAACCATTCAACATGTTTTCACTTCATCCACTCAAAGAAAATGTGTCAGAGCTGCTGCTGCTGTCTGTCCACATGATGTTGAGCTTTGTTGTCCTCTCAGTCACACAGGTGGAGGTGGATTCAGAGATGGAGTCTGTCCAGCTGCCCTGTAAAACCACAGTTCACCTGCCTGAAGACGTCAGAGTGGAGTGGAGACTAAGTCCATATACCTTTAAAGTCCATGTGTATGAGAACGGCTCTGACCAGCCTGAAGAACAACACAATCGTTACACAGGTCGAACAGAGATGAAGAGAAACCTGCTGAAAACTGGAGACCTCAGTCTGACCCTGAAATACCCCACAGACTGGGACAAAAAGACCTACACCTGCACCGTCTACAGCAGGGAGGGAAACATCCTGATGAAGAAAGATGTGAAGCTCCAGGTCAAAGGTCAGTTTAATGTCTTTATGCTAAGCTAACTGTTGTTATACTAAGAGAAACTGCAGTATTACTGTCAGTATGTTTCTATGAATGTATTTCACTTTATTTCATGACTCTAACAGTGAATTGAAATGAATTTTCCTGGAACCAAACTATCATTTCAGTGTAATGTGAATATTTGTGACAGAGAGAAACTTTGAACTGAGCTCCACCAGAAGTAGATCAGGTCCAGGTAACAACAGGTCCTTGATCATGTGAAGCTGCAGACAGAACTTGAGACAAGTGTTGGGATGAACTAGATTGTTGGTCTAATTGGAGACAAAGGTGGAAAAGGTGAGTTTGCTCTGGCTGGATGTCTTTGACATTTTCTGTCTCTCTACCTTATTTCAGTGACAATGAAAATGTCCATCACCACATGAGAGCAGAAAACAAGAAGCTGGGATTAGTTTCAAAAGCTGAAATTGTGTTTAGGTGGACAGATAAGACATGGAGCTGTCCTCTAATGTCTCCACAGACATTGTTCTGTCCTCTCTGACACTGAGAATGTTGCTGTGATCAGGCACTGAAATCAACTGATTCAACAGAGCAAAGTCCAGAGTTTGGTTTTTAAAAAGAGGACAATAGTTAGTGGACACTGGTGACTAGGGTTGTCTCCTTCAATGTGGACAAATATTGAAGCTCTGTCCATGTCTAGAAGGACTTATCAGTCTATAGAGAGTGTGAGCTTTGAATTGACACTGAACTGGACAGAATCTAAATCCAGCAGCAGACATATTAGGATCTTTTTCCTTCATTGGATCTTTGTGTAATAAAATTCTGTAGCTCTGACTGACAGGAATCACAGACTTTGGGTGAATTATTCTCATTTCTGATGAAACCACAGCAGAAAACAAAGCTATGGACCATAACATTACAACAATAGGGAAACTCAGACAAGTGTCCTGTTGTCTTCTGTCCACCTGTTAGACTGGTTGGACTGGACTGGAGCTGTGGTCCTGAATCCACTCTGCTCTGCTCCTCCTCTCTGTTGTCTGCACAGTTACTGCTGCTACATCAACACTTTGAAGCATTTGGATGTTTCTGGAGTCAAACTTCTTCTTCACCTTCATCTTTTTAAACCTTTGTTACTGATGTAAAGTGAGTCAGTATCAGTCCACTGCTGATACAAACACACACATCAGGGTCAGAGGGTGGATGGAGCTGCACTTAGTTCTGGAGGAGACAGACTGAGATGATCGTCCCACAGAACCACAGTGGACATGAATCAGGGACATGCAGGCTTTCATTCCCACAAACACAGTCACTTATCACTGATTGGCTGAAATAAATCTTTTTGGTGGATGATACAAGCAGAGACCTAAAGAGAATTCACTAAAGATCATTTCCTCAGATTTGTTGATTGTTCTGCTGAGACTGTTCTCTAACATGAGCCTAATAGATGTGTCCACAGGGGGATTTAGAACCATGTCCAAACACTTTGGTTTAAAAAGCAAACATCAGCCTGAGAGAGAAACAGTTACTGACCTCAGTGAGCTCATAGCGACTGCAGCTCTGAAGGGACTTGAGTGAAAATCTACCAGTCAAAACATTTCCAGAAGAATTTATTAACATTTGATGTTTGGAGATGGAGGATGGAGTTGCTATGGCAACAGCTTCTAGCTGCTGTTGTTAGTCCACACAGTGAAATGTTTGTGACACAGCTCGTCATCAGTCTGTGTCTGACAGATAAAGACAAAGACAAAGTCCATCCAGCCCCAGGTTCTAAAGAGGCCAAACAGAAGACCAGGTCCTGTCTGTTTCAGAGAGCAACATTTCAGATCCAGATCAGCTGGAAGAACAATGATCAGTCTGAGAGTCTGAAAGCATCAATATTTCCTGATCATCTGATGATTTCTTGAATCATCAGGTCAATATCATGGCAGTTATTGGACATGAAGTCCTGCTCTTTGGACTGATCAGTTCTCTACAGTCCACAGAGATCAGACATGAAAACATCACATCCATCACAAATACTGATCCTCCACAACTTTTCAGATTCACTGGGGATCAATCAAAAGAGGAAGTGACCAAAGAAGAAGACAGGAGCTCATTTCCAAGTAACAATACAAACTGATATCAATAAGTTGATTGATGAGCAATCAGAGTGTGACAGTATTGATCAGGAAGAAGCTGAAAGCAGAAAGAAAAGCAGCTTTAATAGTTTGTATCAGTGAAAATCTTCCAGTTGTGTTGAAGAATGTGAAGAAAACACGGCTGATAGTCGACTGAGTTCTTGTTGCTGCAGAAGAAAAACAGAAAAGAAAAGTTGATCAAAGTCCAGTTGAAGTTTGGAGAAGAAGTGAAAGAGAAGAAATCTTTCACCATCACATGAGGGAATTTCTCTTCTTCCACTTCCTGTACTGACTCTGATCCTCATCTGTTGATCCATCACTGGATCAATGATTGGCTCCATCTTTGCACAGAGACACAGTCACAGATGATTGTGTGAGATGAGACATTACTGTGAAGCAGCACATGGACAAAACATCCCAACAGCATCAAGACTCTGATCAAAAGCTACTTTTAGTTTCTAGATTTCTGTCCCCTGTTACCTTCTGCTCTGATCTGGTTCTGTCCTTCAGCTTTCTCTACAACTGTGTCCTCTAAACTGCTGCTGCTGTCTGTCCAACTGATGTTATGCTTTGTTGTCCTCTCAGACTGTCAGGTGGAGGTGGAGGAGGGAGTGGAGTCTGTCCAGCTGCCCTTCAGGACCATTGGTGACCTGCCTGAGGACGCTACAGTGGAGTGGGAAAAAAAAGAAGGCACACGATGGGTGATGGTGCATAAGATTGTGAACGGCTCTGACCAACCTGACAGTCAACGGAAAAGTTATAGAGGCCGAACAGAGATAAAGAAAGACCTGCTGAAGACTGGAGACCTCAGTCTGACCCTGAAACACCCCACAGTCAGAGACACAGGAACATACAGATGCGACGTCATTTGTGACGTCACTATGCTGAGAAGAAAAACTGTGTTGCTCAAAGTCAAAGGTCAGTTTTCACTGTGTTATCTGTGTTTGGTTTTGTTTTTTTGTCTCTTGTCTTCTGTGTTAAGTTCCACATATTAATATGTGTTCTGGTCTCATGTATGTGTGAATGCAATGTTTGCATTAAGTTCTGCTGCTCAAATAACTTCCCACAGGAAGTAAAAGCTCTTATTCTGAAGAGAGTGGAAGGGAAGTGTGAATGTTGTTGTTGTCATCAATGAAGTCTTTAGTAGTTTCAAAGTGTTTTTGTTGAGTAACACGCTGTTTCTGTCTGACTGTATTCTGTCTCCTCTGCAGAGAGAATTCAGGACAAAGATGAGACAGTGGACATCAGGAACAGAAGCAGCTCCACAGATCCAACTCCTCTGATGGCTGATCAATCAGTTTGATGAGTCTGTTGATCAATCTTTGATTATTGATTTGATCTGACTTTGGATCAGAGACAAAATGGAAGTGAAGGAGCTGATGGATGTAGACACTTTGTCTTCTTGGTCACTCTGACTCTCACTGATGAAGACAGGAGGACACTTTGTCTTCTTCTTCTTGAGTCTGACTCCTCCTGACTCTCTCACACTCACTATCGATCAGTGATGATCAGTGATGTCACATGTCAACCTGTCTGTGGTGAGGAAGAAGAAGATGAAAAGGAAGTGACAGTGAACAGCCTCAGTAAGAGCAGGAGACATAAGGTCCAATGATTAAAGTCCTGTTTGTTTGGGTAAAGTTTTTGTAATTAGTACTTTAACTTGAGTAAAATATTTGAAGTGATACTTGTAGTAGAGTGTTTTTAAGGTAAATACTTATGTACTTCTACAACCTCTGTAAGTATTTTATAAATTAATTAATCAATCAATAATTTAATTAAGCACAATTCATACAAAAGAAGATCTCAGAGTATTTTACAGGTATAAAATCATAATAAAAGTCAAAAACAATGGAGGGACATGAAGAAATGTTTAATACAATGACAAGTTAAAAACAACCATTTAATTACAAGCTGAGGTATAAAGACAGTACTGAGGTTCCTGTTTGATGTCTGCTGGTGGACTAAAGAACTGGATGCTGTTGATAACATGAAGGTACAAGTTTAGTCCAGATTTGTGCCACATGAGCCTCATAAATACAGTTTCTGCAGAAATCTGCTTCAGTTTAATTCATGGACAGATTTAAGGAGAGAACCACTTCAAAATGGAGAATCATCAACATTCTGTGGTTCAGACCTGGACCAGATGAGTCCAAAAATGCATTGTGCAGAGAATCTAAAGAACAAACAATAAATGTTGATGCTGATTCCAGGTGGAGCAGAGCTTGTCTGTTTATACACTTGTCATGTTTCCTCCCACGGTGGAGCTGAAGCCTTTTCATTAGCTCCAGATGCCATCGTTTATTCCTCTTCCTCTGTCATCAGTGTATGACATCAAAGTTTATTCCTTTTTCCTGTCACTGTTACTTCCAAACCCCCACAGGATTCAAATAAAACATGTATTTGTGCAGCTTGTATTCTTCTTTCAGTCTTTACACATGTGGACGTGGTTTTTTCTACTGTTACTTTAGCAGTGAGCTCCTCCTCACAGCAGACCACCCTCCCACATGTTCATGTTACTGTTAGTTGATGACATGACTCCCATTAGAAACTCAACAACCCTGTAATCTTCATCAGTCTGACACACACACAACAGATACACACATGTACTGATTCATAACTTGTTGTCAGAATTTATTCTATTGACTAATTGACTCTTTAATTAGCAGCAATAAAAAAACATGTTTTAACCAAATATTTGTCGGTTTATTTCACATTAGTGCTGTGAATTACAAATAAACTTTTTACATAAATATTTCACCTTTCAATCACTGTGTACCTTCTTTTTCAGATTCTTCACTGGTTAGCACTGAAAGCTCTTATTCTGAAGAGTTCAATGGTTCGATTCCCCGCTGGACAGGACTTTTCTATGTGGAGTTTGCATGGTCTTCCCATGTTTGCATAGGTTTCCTCCGAGTGCTCCAGAGTACGTGTTAGGGACCAGGTCAGGTTGGCTCATAGTGGCAGCGCACTCAGGACTAACCCTCCAATTGAGCATGTGATGTAGGTTTGTTGTACGTAGAATGACAAATAAAGCACTTTACCTTTAACTTAAAAATACTCTATTACCAGTGAACACTACAAACCTGACACCTTAGCAACAGTAACTAAGGGGGTGAGACTTAACAAAGATTTCAAAAGTTTCTGCAAAGCTACAAGAAAACTGTTACAAAATGGCGGCTACACTCAGAGTGGTGCTGCAGGATTTCATGAAGCAGGAACAGAACAAGACCAGAATGAAGGAGAACAACAGTTTGGGCTAATTGTTTTCTTTTCAACATCTAATAGACCAACTGTTTGTAGGTTTGTTGGTTGTCTTTGTCTTTCAGTTTCCCCTGTGTTTTTATTGGTCTGATCAGCCATTACAGCACCTTCTCATTCCCAAGACCTCAAAATGCATCACTTTGTCCAGTTCTCTGGCGTCACATGCTGATGCTCTGTGTCAGTCAAGTACAGTGGAAACCCCGGTACTTGGAAGTAATGACGTGGTACATGAAGTGAAAAGTCATCATAGGGAGGAGGATGGAGTGGTTGGCTGGTACAACACAAAACACAGGAGTTTACCCCAGAAGACCAGGGTTCAACTCCAGAGTGAGATGTTGTGCGATATAATGATGATTGTTACATACTTAAGAAAGTTGTGACTGCAAATTAGTTTTTATGGATTTTATCTTTAAACTTATCTTGACCCTGAAGTTTTTATGCCTCAACCTTATGCAGTTGTGTGTGTTTGTGTGTAAAATCTTTCCTGGGGTGTCCAGCAGTGACATTAAAGGGTACTTGTGGCATCCACATGAGACGTCAAAGAACATGTATATGTTCCCCTTTTCCCCTGTTCATTTTGTTGAGTTTTGTTTTGTTGACGTCTTTTAGTTTAGTACGACATACTTATTTATAAAAAAGTTGTTATTGTTTTGTTGTTTTTTATTTCGGGGGAATAATTAAAACCATCCCTCTGCAACCTCACCTGTTGTCCACTTGTCCGTCTGCTCGGTCCCTCACAATAGTAAATATCATGATCATGAGACAGAAAACAGGATCAAAGGTCAGTTTTCCACACATTTGTCTCTGGTCGTCTTTTTCTAGGCGGCTGTAGCTCAGTTGGTAAGACAGTTGTCCACGGACCACAGGGTCAGTGGTTCGATCTTCAGAACTCAGACAGCCGTCTCACTCTGGAAGAAACTCTCGACTCTTTGTTTTCTTCTCACACTCAACATGTGACAGTTTTAATCAGTTGATTCAACAGATTTTCTGAAACATTTACTACAATCACCTGCTCACTGTCTCATCTGTGTTTGTCCTGGAAAAGACATCTGTCCCTCTTTACATTCAACTCCTTCATCATCAAGAGCATCACTCTGACCACAATCACATGTCCAAACTATTGTCCACAGAAAGTGTCTTTGTGTCTGTAGTTTCTCAGTAAAGTCCTGTCTGCAGCACCAATGTGACGTCCATCAAATCACACAAACGTCTCACAAAGTCTGTTTTTTAATTGGTCAGATGATCTGATGGACAGGAAGAGACATTCTAACATTAATATGACTACAGAAGAAAGGACAGACGAGTCCAACTCCAAATCTTAGTCCTAAACAGCAGCACAGTGGTGTTTGTGAACCTGAACCGTCTCTGTCAGACGTCCACACCTTTCACTGACACATGATGGACTTTTTTTCTTCTTCACTTCTTACTTTGACATTCAAATGTCCATTCAGCTCCATCTGCTCCACAGCTTGTAGGACTGTTAAAGGTGGTTTGATGATGAACAGGACTGAAGTCATTTCTTCAAATCAAAAACATTTCTGAAAACACGTTTGGCTCTTTGTTGTTATGGGTCAATAAGTGGAGATTGATGGACAACAGTGGTCATTTGACCTATTTCAAATAAAATGAACAACACAGTGAAGTTTGTAAAAGGTTAAAGGAGTTGAAACGTTACAGATTTGATTAAATAATGAAATCATCAGAGGAAGATACTGAATTATAAAGGTCACTTCAGAGCTGTATCCTCTAAAGCACAAGACATGTCCTGTAAAATATGAAATATCTACTGTCTGTCAGCTTCACACAGAGAAAAGCTTTATGTATTAAAGTTCTCCTTCTCTAATGGAGGTTATATTATAAATAAAGTTTTATCTCATAACAAATTCAAATAAAGGCATCTATTGAAATACTGCAGTTTCACTTTGCTGTAACCATGACGACATCTGCAGGGTCTGTGCTCTGGTTCCATTGTTCCTACATGTGTCTGCTTTTGCAAACAAACATGATCCATGTTGCCCAAATGCATCAGTCCGAGCGACGTCTAAGATAAAGCGAGTGCACATAGATGATGGTGAACAAGAGGATCTAAAGAAACTAAACACACATCATTGTAAAAGTCTGCTGAGTAGAGCTGGGTACTGAACTATTACAAACTGTACATCTCATTTGGAGAAAAACAATCCTGGTTCCTCCATAACTTGAAGTGATGTTGAGCACCTTGTATGATGGCAGCTACTGACATCGGTGTGTGAGTGTGTGACTGGGAAAATTAGAAGTGTTTTGGATAGAAGAGCTATATAAGCAGAGCATTTCTAAGATTTCAGTGATGTACAGCACAATGTGACAATGTATCTGATGCCTGATGAAATGTGAAGAATTAGAACAGAATGAGTGGTTAAGATGAGGGAAGGTGCTCATCTGGGTTCAGTTACTCAGAGAGTAGGGTCAGCGTTAGCCATAAACCTGGAATAGTTACTTTTAGGAAACAGTGTTGGTTGAAGCTAGTTGTGTTCTAACCAGATCTCAGTTAGAGTTAGACACTAAATTCAAATAAAAGAGATGCAGGTCAGAGTTAGTTACATTTTAATGAGGTTATAGTTTGGATTAGGCTTTAAATTCAGATTCAAGTTGCCTTTCAGTGTCACAGTGGTTAAGAGAAAAGGTGATGGTACATTTATTCTGAGGAGATGAATGAATTAGAGATTAGTTCAATTGGTTGGATTTTTAGATCTGAAAAGTTTGTGGGACACATGATCAATAGTGCATATCAGTGAATGTAGGATGGTTTAGAGTATTAACATCTGACAATGTTAATGAGTTTGTAAGAAGATCAAATGATGAGGAGCTTGTTTGATGCAGGAGCTCAACTCTGCTGGTTCGGTTTTCTGTTCCATGATGCACGTAGCAAGTGACCCCCCCCCCCAAAAAAAGAAAAATAATTTCTGTTCCCTGCTGTAAATTAAAGACTGACTCTATTTGATATTAATAGGAGACAATGGCTCCTATACAAAACACACAGCCGACTCAACATAAAAGGACAATCAACACAAAAAACAATCTAAAATCACAAGACACAACCTTGGTAAAAATGGGGACAAGACAAGAAAAGACAAGAGCAGGACGTCTATGGGAAACAACTCAATTCAATTCAATTCAACTTTATTTATATAGCGCCAATTCACAACAAAGTCATCTCAAGGCACTTTACAGAATAAAGTCAACATTATAAAGATGTATAAAGAGAACCCAACAATTCCCCCTTGAACAAGCCATAGGCAACAGTGGAGAGGAAAAACTCCCTTTACCGGAAGAAACCTCCAGCAGAACCAGGCTCAGGGTGGACGACCATCTGCCTCGACCGGTTGGGGTGAGTGGAAAGTGAAGAGAGAAAAGAACAGAGCAACAAGAAGCAACAACAAAACATCGGGCAGATTGGTAGGACCAGTAGCTGCACGCTGGAAGACACACAGCTTCAAAGCCGGGGACACCTGCAGAAAGGGACAGAGAGAGGGGGACAGAGGAGGACAAAGACAACTACGGGAGAGAACACACAGAGTTAATGACATACAGTGGTGACAATTGCGGGGTGAGGTGAGAGGAGAGATGGTCAAGAGGAGGAAAGGAGCTCAGTGCATTGGGGGGTGGGTCCCCCAGCAGTCTAAGCCTATGGCAGCATAACTATAACTAACTATATGCTTTATTAAAGAGGAAGGTTTTAAGCCTAGACTTAAAAGTACAGAGGGTGTCTGCTTCCCGAATCTGAACTGGGAGCTGGTTCCACAGGAGAGGAGCTTGATAGCTAAAGGCTCTACCTCCCATTCTACCTTTGGAAATTCTGGGAACCACAAGTAGGCCTGCATTCTGAGAGCGAAGTGGTCTACTGGGATGATATGGTGCTATGAGGTCTTCTATATATGATGGAGCCTGACCACTCAGAGCTTTATATGTAAGAAGCAGGGTTTTAAATTCTATTCTACATTTAATGGGAAGCCAATGGAGAGAAGCTAGTGAAGGTGAAATATGATCTCTCTTGCTAGTTCCAGTCAGCACTCTTGCTGCAGCATTTTGGATTAATTGCAGGCTCTTTAGGGAGTTACTGGGGCATCCTGAAAGTAGGGAATTACAGTAGTCCAACCTAGAAGTAACAAATGCATGGACCAGTTTTTCGGCATCACTTTGAGACAGGATGCTCCTAATTTTGGCAATGTTCCGTAGGTGGAAGAAGGCTGTTCTATAGATTTGTTTTATATGTGACTTAAAGGACAGATCCTGATCAAAAATAACTCCAAGGTTCCTTGCAGTAGTACTGGAGGCCAGACTTATGCCATCTAGTGTAACAATATGGTATTGTACATATTTCTGAGATTTTTGGGCCCAAATACTATGACTTCAGTTTTGTCTGAGTTTAAAAGTAAAAAATTGTGGGACATCCAGGCCTTTATGTCTTGTAGGCATGAAGCTTTATTAACTGATTATTTTCATCTGGTTCCATAGATAAATATAGCTGGGTATCATCAGCATAACAGTGGAAATTTATGGAGTGTTTTCTAATAATGTTGCCTAAAGGACACATATATAAAGTAAAAAGTATTGGTCCTAACACAGAGCCTTGTGGAACTCCATAGCTAACCTTTGTGTGCATGGAGGATTCATCATTAACATGAACAAATTGAAATCTATCAGACAGATAAGATTTAAACCAACCTAGTGCTGTTCCTGTAATCCCAATTTCATCTTCCAGTCTCTGTAATAAAATGTTATGATCAATGGTATCAAATGCAGCACTAAGATCTAACAGAACAAGTATAGAGATGAGTCCATTATCTGAGGCCATGAGAAGATCGTTGGTGACTTTTACCAGTGCTGTTTCTGTACTATGATGAACTCTAAATCCTGACTGAAAGTCTTCGTACAAATTATTCCTATGAAGGTGATCACATAATTGTTTTGCGACTACTTTTTCAATTATTTTAGAAATAAAGGGGAGATTAGATATTGGTCTGTAATTGGCTAAAACACCTGGGTCAAGACAGGTTTTTTTAAGTAATGGTTTAATTACAGCTACCTTATAGGCCTGTGGTACATAGCCTGTTTCTAAAGATAGATTGATGATATCTAATATGAACGTATCTATTAAGGGTAAAGCTTCCTTGAGCAGCTTAGTTGGAATAGGGTCTAGCAGACAGGTTGTTGGTTTAGATGAGGTAATAATTGAAGTTAGCTCAGAGAGATCTATGGGTAAAAAGCAGTCTAACAGGGAGTGGGGCCTTATCCATGACTCTAGCACTGCTGTACATGAAGATCTATCTGTAATTTTTGGGGGGAGGATCTGGTGAATTCTTTCTCTAATAGCTACAATTTTATTCATAAAGAAGGTCATGAAGTCATTGCTGCTCAAAGTTAAGGGAAAACTAGGCTCAACAGAACTATGGCTCTTAGTCAGCCTGGCTACAGTGCTGAACAGAAACCGGGGGTTGTTCTTGTTTTCTTCTATTAATGATGAATAATATGCTGTTCTGGCATCACTGAGAGCTTTTTTGTACGTTTTTAAACTATTTTTCCAGGCTAAATGAGATTCTTCTAAATTTCCTTTTTAACTTTTGTGTTTCCTGTTTTAAGTTGCGTGTTTGTGAACTATACCATGGAGATCACCTCTGCTGGTTTAATGCCTTCTTTTTCAGAGGGGCAACAGTATCGAGTATTGTACGTAGTGAGGCTGCAGAATTGTCAACAAGATAATCAACTTGTGCAGGAGTAACATTAAGGAGACTACTTTCCATTGTATTAACATATGGTGAAGCAAATGATGAAGAAATAATTTCTTTAAATTTGTTGACAGCTTTTTCACTTAAGCATCTGCTATAGTGGAATTTTTCCCTAACTGCTATATAGTCCGTTATTGTAAATTCAAATGTTATTAAAAACTGGTCAGACAGAAGAGAGTTGTGAGGAAATATGGTTAAATTATCCGCTTCAATTCCATACGTAAGGACAAGGTCTAACGTGTGACTAAAACAGTGAGTGGGTTTATTTACATTTTGGGAAAAACCAATTGAATCTAATAATGAATTAAACACAGTTACTGTCAGCATCTACATGAATGTTAAAGTCACCCACTATAATGACTTTATCTGTACTAAGCATTAAATCAGATAGAAAATCAGAAAATTCTATCAAAAACTCTGAATAAGGGACTGGAGGACGGTACACGATAACAAATAATAGTGGTTTTTGAGTTTTCCAGTTTGGGTGTGAAAGGCTAAGAGTAAGACTCTCAAATGAGTTATAACTATGTTTAGGTCTAGGAATTATTGATAAGCTACAATGGAAGATTGCTGCTACTCCTCCACCTCGGCCTGTGCTTCTAGGAACATGATCATTAATATGACTCATTTAAACTGACATATTCTTCCTGCTGCAACCAAGTTTCAGTGAGACAAAATAAATGGAATTGATGATCGATTATTAAGTCATTTACTAACAGAGATTTAGAAGAGAGAGATCTGATATTTAATAATCCAGATTTAATAGTTTTGGGGTTTTGTTCTGTAAGAGGAGTAGTCTTAACTTTTATTAGGTTATTATGATTAACTCCTCTTGTTGTCGTTTTTAGTTTATGTAATTTAGGTCGGGGAACAGACACAGTCTCTATAGGTATGTGGGAGTTGTGGGGTGGTGACGGTTGTAAGGACACTGCAGAGAGGCGTGTAGGACTGGATCTCTGTATCCTAGGATCAACTCTGGATTGTCATACTTCTACTACATATTTCTGGATAAGAAAGCTGCACCATCTAAAGTAGGATGGATGCCATCTCTCCTAATCAGCCTAGGTTTTCCCCAAAAACGTTTCCAATTGTCTATGTAGCCCACATCGTTTGCTGGACACCACCTAGACAGCCAGCGGTTGAATGACGACATGCGGGTGTACATGTCGTCACTGGTCAGATTTGGCAGGGGACCAGAGAAAATTACGGTCCACAGCTGAGACATGCTGGGAAACAGTGAGGACACACAGACAGAGAGGGTCCATTTGGGAAAATGTTTTGGTCTGTGGCACAAGGACTTCAGCTTCCTACCAGTGGCCAATGAGTCAGACAAACTGGACCAACTGTGTTTTTTCTGGTCTGATCTGCTACAGGCTGGAATTTGGGGTGGATCCATCAAACTTACAGTACATTCAAAAGGCAAAATACTGCAATACAAATAAAATAAACATAAATAACTACAAGTATTGACAGGCCACACTCTTTTTAAATAACATATCACACTTTGTTTTTCACATTAACACATGAACACACGTTAATCTGTGTATATTTGTTCATTGTAGGTGGTGAAAACATATCAAAGTATTTTTTTAAAGTATCCGGTGAGTTGACACAGGGCTCAGTGGGACGTGACACATTCTGATTTATTTTTTAATTTTTTTGTGTGCAGGCCGAGCCGCAGCCTGTTGCAGTTGCTCTCCTTTTCTTTTAATGTATTCTTCCTTTTTCATATTTTTTATGTATTATTTTAGTATAGTAAAGTATCCAGTTTGCTGTGTAGAGCTTACCGTCTCTGATCATGCGGTTGGAGGAGTTTATATCTTAGTTTTTATCATTGCAAAACTTTTTCTGCTTCAAGCTGTGACCAGCGAGCAACAGCTGTATGGAGCTGTTTAAAGTCGAGAACAGCTGATCGGGCTGCAGCAGACCGGCACCATGGATTTAAGTTTCGTTAGGACTTTAAACATCCCGGACAAAATAAGGAGGAAAACAGAGAGAGGTCGCAGAGCTGCTAAAAAGCGGAAGGTGGAAAAGAAAACAGGCAGGTGAGGGTGACATCCCTGATTATGGGCAATGTGAGGTCTCTGGAGAACAAGGTGGATTTGACTGCACTGGTGAGGAAGGAAAATATATTTCTAGAGTGTAGACTAATGTGTTTCATGGAGACAGGGCTGCGGGACAGTATGTCCGACACATGCATCAGTATTGATGGCTTCAGCACAGTGCGGGCGGATCGGAGGAGAGAGGAGAGAGGAAAGGAGGGAATCACAAATGCCCTGCAGAGATGGTTTGAGGCCACGGATTGGAAAACACTCTGTGACACACATGGTGAGGACATTGATGGACTGACAGGCTGCATTACAGATTACAGCAACTTCTGTGTTGGCATCTGTGTACCAACAAAAACTGTCAGCTGCTTCCCAAACAACCAGACATGGGTCACGAAAGACATAATAATCCTGAATGAGAAGAAGGCAGCGTTCAGATCAGGTGACAGGGCAGCAGTGAGGGAGGTCCAAAGACGGCTGTTGGTAAAGATCAAAGAGGGGAAGGAGTCTTACAGGAGGAAGCTTGAACAGAGACTCCAACAGAAGGATACCAGGGCAGTTTGGACTGACATGAAAAGCATCACTGGATATAAGACATGCAGCCAGAGGACAGAGGGGACTGTGGTTAGAGCTTTTAACACATTATTGAATAGATTTGATGTGCCTCATATCCACCCCCCTAAGGAGCTTCCCCACGTCTCACCCCTTCATGACTCAGACACCACTCCTGTCTCTGCAGCAATGACCATCTCAGCAGAGCAGGTGAGGAGAGAGCTATGCAGGCTTCACCCCACAAAGGCTGCAGGTCCTGATGGAGTCAGCCCCAGGGTACTGAAAGCCTGTGTCCCACAGCTATGTGGCATCCTTCAGCACATCTTCAACCTGAGCCTGCAGCTGGAGAGGGGGCCTGTGGGATGGAAAACATCATGCCTGGTGCCAGTACAGGAAGTTGCCCGTCCCAGTGTCACCAGTTAATACAGACCTGTGGCCCTAACCTCCTACACCATAAAAGTTTTTAAATTTAATTTATGTTTACTCCTCTAGCTGGGTTTTTTTCTTACTTGATCAGCAGTTTGTAATTAAACGTGTTCATTGTCATGGTTTGGTGGAAGTTCTTTTTTCCTTTCTTTTCTAGTTTCACTTTCACTTTTCTACTTTCTACTTTCACTTTCACTGAGAGCAGCTGAAACAAGGCTACACAATTTCCCTATGGATCAATAAAGTTGTTTGAATCTTGAATCTTGAATCTTGATGGACTAAAATGTAACTGCTGTATGTCCAGAACATTTTTACTGAACCAGAGAAAATAGAAATGAGATTGTTGCTTTGTGAACCTTCAATATTCCTCAACCTGAAACAGAGACAACATCTGTGTTCACATGTTGATGAATGGTGTAAAAATGCAGTTTGTTTATTGGCAAAAATAAACTGAAATAATTCACTTCACGACTTCCTCTTCATCTATAACATTTATCAGTTTAAGGTTGGATCATATAACCTGAAGTTTGCAGATTCATATCAATATTTAGGTTTTTATATTGATGAAAATGTGAATGTTATGTTTTCTGCTGAATCAGCAGGTGGAGCTTTGAGAGGATCAGTGGTCAAAGTAAAAACCTCAAAGACATAAGTTAATATAGCAGCTTCATTATTTGTCCACATGTGTGTCAGTCTGTGTGTCTGTGCTGGGATTTGTATTTCAGTCTGTCTGTTTGTCTGTACATACATTTGTAAATATCTACATTTAATATGTGTGTACATGTAAAATAATGTACAAATGTATTCACTCAAAAACTGAATGTAAATGTCTTTAATTCTTTGTGTTTTTAGCTAAAAGTGCTGGAAAACCTCACAATTGGCTCTTTGTAAGTCACGGGTGGGTCACAGCTCACAGTGGGCTACAATAATGATGCCATAGATGGGAGTTTTCAGACATACTCCACATTTTCCAAGCTTGTGTGAGTCCTGTGCATCATTGTGTGTTTGTGCTCACAGAAATATTTCTATGTTGGTGTGTTTTTGCTTTTTAAACAACTGAGAACATTTTAAACCCAATCAAAAACCATATGAATCACAGATGGTCTTAAATCTGAGGACTTTGCAGACGACTTCCAAAAGAAAACAACCACCATCAGGTCTGACATCAGCCAAGCACACAGTCCCATTACAGAGACATGTGGACAATGTGAAGACACACTGGACAGTTTTGTTCTGCTTGATGCTGAAACACCAAGAAAGGTTTTATCTAAACTGAAGTCTTCCACCTGTGCTCTTCACCCAATTCCCACCTCCTTTTTAAAAATGTCTGATGAGGTTTTAACTATTGTTACCAACTTTTCCCTGCAGCTCTTAAAAGTGCACTTGTTCAAGCTGTTTTTAAAAAAGCAGCTCAGATCCATCCACACCCAGTAGCTACAGACCTATTTCCAATGTCCCATTTTGAAGAAAACTAGTTTTTACACAACTAGCAATTTTCTTAACACAACCAACAAGTTAGAAATGTCTCAGTCTGGTTTCTGTCCTCATCACAGTACAGAGACAGTCCTAGTCAAAGTAGTTAATGACATCATGTTTAATCTAGATAACAATAAACCCTCAGTTTTATTACTGCTGGACTTAAGTGCTGCTTTAGATCCAGTCGACCATCAGATTCTTTTAAATAGACTGAGGGAACATGTTGGACTGTCTGGAACTGTTTTACCTGGTTTTCTTCTTGTCTTTCCAGCAGACAGTTCTTTCTTGAAACTAGTGAAAACATATCAAGAACCTCTGAAATAAAGAACGTGTTCCCCAGGGATCAATTTTAGGACCATTACTTTTTAACCTGGATCTGTTAACTCTAGGTGGTGTCATCAGGAGACATGGCATCTCATTCCACAACTATGCTGATGACACTCAGCTTTATGCATCTGTGTCTCCTGATGACACTGGGCCTCTTGATGTCCTTTTAAAATGGATCTTAGACATTAGTGGCTGGATGTCGCAAAATTTCTTGCAGCTTCACCAGAACAAAACTCTCTCAGTGAGGAGAAGAAATCAAAGCTTTGATTTGGTTTGTTTCAATCTTGTAAGAAGTGATGTGAAGGTGTTGTGGTTGGACAGGTGTTGAAAGACTGGGACAAAGTGAATGTGTCCTCTGCAGTGTGAGCAGCCTGGAAACTCAACATTTGTCTGAATGAAGCCCAACATTTCCATCCACATCTGATGCTGCTGTCAGCAAAAAGACCACAGCAAAGGATCATTGTTACTGCTGGGAACACAAGCTGTGAGAAGATGAAGAAGCTACAGGGACAGAATCCTGAAGAAGACAACTGAGGACAGTCTGACACATCCAGGATCCAGGAGGATTTCATCCAACAAACACATGGATCAGTTCAAGAGGAATCAAATAAAGATTAAAGACGTTGGATCAGTCAGATCAGAGGGAGGAAGGTGATCTTACCGTGTACGAGGATCACAAACACCACAAACATCTTCATCTTCACAAACAGCTTCAGGACATCAGTCCACAGCCAGTTGTCTCTGTCCTCCTCCTGATAATCTACAGACACGCAGAGAAAACTTTCCTTTCACTTTCACCTGCTTCCAGAGAAGCAGCTGTTGGAATGTGAAGAAACAGCCAAGAAACCTATTTTGTTGCAGTGGACACAGTTCAGGTGTCCACTATGTCAGAGAGACACATGAGACTAATATAACCGCTGTCACTTGAAAATGTAAGTTGTCTTCTGAATTCCAGAGACCAATTTATAAGGTTTGGAACATTCCATTGTGTATGTAGATCCAGATCTATCAGCTGGATTATTTTTAGGTTTCTCTAATATTTCTTTGCAGAGCTGGACATAGTTTGTACTGTTGACAGCTGTTTTCTGTTTTAAATGTCTAACAAGTCTTTGACTTCCTGTAATTAACCAGTTGTGGTTCATGTGTGTTTTATATAGTTGCGTTTCACAAACTTCAGCTGCACATCTTTGAATCTGTATTGTGGATTGAGACACTGGTTATGTATTTAGATGGAAGTCATATCAGTTAAACAGAAAAAGCAGAAATGAAGACTTTTAGGATCATGTGCATGTGTGTGTGGTGTCATGAATCCCCTCTGGACTCTGTTTACTCTCACTTTTGACCATCTCTGCCCCCTTCTGCACACTCATCTCTCACCTTTAGCCTTTTTCCTACAACCACAGAGGTTTGTATGTTCTGCTGCATTTTTGTGCTTGAGATAATTGTGTTGGACAATAAAGGTCTTGGTTCACATGATCATTTCTCAAATATATTTATTGACAAGTTACATGTTTTCCACAGTCTTCAAAATGTTCCCTCTTTCAACATCAACCTCTGACAGCACAAGAAAAGCTACTTTGTTCTAAATCTTGTTTCCTCTTTTTCATTCATGATGCACAATTCAACTAAGCTGTGTGTCCACACTGTTCTACAACTTTCTAATGACACAATTTGTTTTGGACTAAAAACTTCAAATGTGTTTCATTAATCACCTGATCAATAATCAATAATGATTAGAAAATGAAGATGCACATTGCTGCTAAAAATACATTGCTTGGATGATCAGGAAAATTAAAAAATGTGATCAAATGAACACATCACTTTTTCCATCTATCTCCATTATAATATTATAGTTGTAATTCGGAAATATTTTCTATTGTATGTCACTGTAAAATGCATTTGTCAGCAAGCATCACTCCCGCTGCTGCTCCTGCTGCAGTTCCCACTGGTCCTCCAAAACTTCCCAAAAATCCTCCAGCTAATGCTCCACAAGTGGCTGCAGTCCCCATAACAAAGGCCCTGATATAAGAGTTGTCTTTCTCTGCCTTTTTTCTTGCCTCTTCTTGCCCCATATTGGGATTTTCTTTCTGAAGACGAGTCATTTCTTCTCTTATAGCTCTCTCAGCCTCTTGGAACATTTCATGGGTGTAGTAGTTTCCTCCATTTCTCTGAACCATTGCGTTGATCTTCTTCAGCAGCTCTCTGACTTGAGATGGATCCTTGTCTCTGTTGTCAAGAACATGATAACCTCCATGGAATTCTTTGAGAAAGCCACTGAGATCTGAACTTTGACCAATTAATTCTTCTATGGAGACGTCTTCCTCCTTCAGATCATCTCCATGGGTGAACAAGGCCATAGTGTATGATGCTGCTTTGTCTCCAAACATTTTCTGATGGATTCTTACTGTTTCTTGCTCTTCTTTTGTGAATCTGGTCGGCTGCAGCACAACCAGGAACACATGAGGACCAGGAGCAGCAAATGAGATTGATCTTGCGATTTCTTTCTTCACCTCATCTTGAGTTTTTTTGGTGTCATACAGACCTGGAGTATCAATAACAGCCACCATCTGACTCTCAAACGTTCCTGTTTCCTTCTGACAGTGTCTAGTCGTTGAGGAAGGAGACAACTTTGATTGAAAAGCCTTCCTTCCTAAGATGGTATTTCCTGTTGCACTCTTGCCAGTTCTAGTTTTCCCAACAAGTGCAATTCTGAGCTCTGGCCTCTCTGTGTCTGTTGGAAAAATAAAAGTTTATTTAATAAAATAATACACAATAAAAATGCAGGCAAAGTCCTATTTGTGATGGACAGCATATGAGCACATATCACTTTACAACTGAAGAGAAAAGTTACTCCAGCCACTTGACATTGCAGTAATCCAAACATTTAAGACTTTACTTTGTCACCTTTATAAATAACACATGGTGGATGAAGAGCACAGCTTCACAGCAACATCATCCTGTCAGGATTCACAAAGTCTGCACTAATTGGGACTGATACTCATAATCAGTCTGATGACAACAGAATGGAGGATGACATTCCGATGACATAACCGAATAAACAAACTACAAACATAATGATGGAGTGCATCCTTTTAGAATTTCATTCAAAAATCATCTAAAGGGACTTTGCATAATGAGCAGCCATAGGCAACAGTGGAGAGGAAAAACTCCCTTTAACAGAAGAAACCTCCAGCAGAACCAGGCTCAGGTGAGCAGCCATCTGCCTTGACTGGTTGGGGTGAGTGGAAAGTGGAGAGAGAAAAGAAAAGAGCAACAAAAGAACTACTTGGTCCCACTCTGACAGACAAGTAGTCTATAAGGATAATACAGTAATATGAGGTCTTTAAGATTTGATGCTTGACCATCAGGGGCTTTTGTACCAAACAATTCTTTGCCAATGTTTTCATGTCATTCTCAATTAATTAACTCAATTAATAAACCTGATATGTACATGGAGTCATGCTGATGAGACAAGGTTACTGTACTTTTACTTAAAAATATTGTTTCTTCTAACCATCAGTTCTTTCTTCCACACATGAGCATCTGGGCTGTGTACCCCTCCCCACTTTCTCTCCGTTTGTTTTCCATGTATAATAGAGGAGCTCGTGTGTCCAAGACAATATGTGCTGGTGGTACCAGGAAGTAGTTCATCGCCTCCCAAATGATATGTTTTTCATTGCTTTGCTTCCTGTTGCTCTGTAACTTTTTTCTCTTCACTCTCCACTCACACCGACCAGTCCATACAGATGCTCCCACCCAGAGCTTGGTTCTGTTGGATATTTCTTCTCTTAAAGGGAGTTTTTGGTCTCCACTGTCACCAAGTGCTACTCGAGGGGGATTTGCTGGGTTTCTCTACAATTCTCTATTTCTAATTCTCAAGGCACTTTACATTTTTGTCATTGTTATTTGGCCTCTAACAATGAAACTGAATTGAATTGAATGTAAAGTGGAGGATTTTAAATTCCATTCTGGACTTTGTGGGGAATCAATGCAGACAATATAAGTTTTATGGGGTGAGAGAAGTAACATAACAACCATATGTTACAGCAGTTAACAAACAAAAACCCCACTAGCCTTCACTTCCGTTTGCTGGAAGGTGGGAGTTCACAATGAAATACATGCAGAAGGGAATCAGACTCCAAACCCAAAGGCTGCTGACAGAGAAAACACTTTGAAAGGAGAAATACGTCAGCAAAAATAAAAACTTAAAACTCTTTGACACGTCCTTCATAAGTAAACTGAGTACAAGTTACCATTACAACTAGATAAAACACAAGCAGTAAAATCTAATCAAGCTTGATTTTCCATCACAGTTAGGTCAAAGGTGGAAATGCTCAGTGATCATTAAGATGAAACTAACACCAACAACAACAACAGACCAAATATCCACTTCAGCAGAAGAGCTGAACATTCTACCTACAGTTCTTAACACTGAAAAAACAGACTTAAGTCCCTTTCAGACAAGCACTAGAATTGTGACCTTCTCCTGACTTTTTCAGGAGGTGGTGTATGTGTTCGAGTGAGACACTTCTGAGATGATCCGGACTTTATCCTTGGAGCCCGCTAGTGCAATGTCTGTATTATGTGTGTGAGCTTGTGCAGCATTCTGATCTGTCCTGAATCATCGGGAGGATTAAAAGCGAGCGAGTAGGCATGTGGATGATGTTTGAAGTTTTTTACCATGTTGTGCCTCCAGTGTTCGCTGATCGTGCACGATTTTCACATGCGAGTGTGGTTCTTATGCAGACGATCTCCTGCTGTGAGTTACATGTCTGAAACATCACTCCAGATAAAGTCCGAGACTGAATTCTCCTAACGTTGTCCGGAGTTTATATGTGACACAGGCTTCAATCAGCAGAGAGAAATGACAGGCACTTACTTGTTCAGTGTAGCTCGTGTCCCAGTTGCTGGTAATAATTTATCACAGAAATGATCCAATATCACATCACAGGATGCAAAATGGGCAGTGTGATCTTTGAATATTCATTGGATGTAATGTTCTCTGAATAATATTTCTCTATTTTTGTGCTTGTTAGTACAGACGAGCTTGAAGAAAAATACAAAAGTGATCAGAAATTGCAATTTCTATGTTGACAGTTATGGCAACATTAAGACCTCTGCAGAAAACCAGATTCAGACCCTTTATATGTGTGGGACCAGTAACATGCTGTCTGAACTCAAATGAGTCCAACAGGCTGAGAAAAGATTTCATTTCAGAGCTGGTGCTGTTGTCAAGGTGAACAATGACGTCTCACTGCCTGCATGTCGGCTCGTGTGCCACTCATGATACATGTATGGAAATTCAAGTGTGTGTTTCTGTGTTTACATGTGGAACCACTGTGATTGTGTTTTGGACTTAGATCACTTCCAGAACATGGTTCCCTCTGTGTTCTACTGGATTGGAACGTCTCCTTTGAGACACATATGCAAACCTGAAGCTGCAGCTGTTGCTGTGTTCACATGCTGCTCACGCTACATAGCTGACTAGTCTCTGTCTTTTGTGTCTCCATCATTACTGGACTTTGGCCTTTTGTTCATTACTTCAATTATTCCAAATATATCAGCATCTATCAGTGCATTAGATTTTGGTTTAATAATCTGCCATCTGCAAAGTAACTAACCCCACAATTCCAGTGGGACTGGCTGTGTCACATTCTGGTTTCTGTTTTTCTTGTTAGTCAGGGATGATCAGGTCAGAGTTTGCCCTCTAGAGCATCACACTACACCAGACTCTAGGTGACAGAAAGTACAAGGAAGGATGTGAATTATGGTCAAAAGCAAATCTAGCTCAGCTGGTCAGCTGCTCATGTGACAGTGGACTGTTGCTAATTTTGTGAAATAAATGTAAAAATTTATAAATTAATGTGAAGTAATCAATGATTTAAAACAGGAAATAAACCACATCAGTATTTTTATTACATAATTATAATCCCACCTGATGACCATGAGTTTCAAAGAGACTAAATGCACTGGTTCCAACATTGTTAGGAATAAACTGTTCCATTTTTACCATGAGAAAAAGGATTTAGGACAGATTATAAAGTAGAGAAATGATGCTATGGGATATGTGAGTAAGAGGAGCTTGAGTTGGAGAGTTGCATAAAAGAAGACAAAGAAAATGACCAGTTAACCTGCAGACTAAAGCTCACTGACTAATGCAGCACAGATGTTACTTATCTGCTCGTACAATATTATTATTTAGTTAATAAGTAAATTAGAACCTTCTAACCCTTCAGTCTAACAGATACAAAAGTTTCTGCTACAGTATTAAGAAACAAGCTGTTGGTCTGCAGGTTTTAAATCTTGAATGCTGCCATGAATATGAGAGATGCAAATGTACTTACATGTTGGAAAAGGTTCACTGGCCATATCTGTATTTTACAGGCAGTTGATCTATGAAGTCTTGTCACTGTCAAGGTCTGTTGTTGAAGAGTTGGATTTTCAGTTCATCTCTGAATTATAGTCTGTACATTGTCTCCTCCTCCAGTGGCTCAGTTGGTAAAGTGGCCGCCCACTGGCCATGTTATGAAATAGAGAAATAAAATTCATGATGCAGTAGATAATCTTTAAAGGATCATTGTGGTTTATATTTCTTAGTGGTTTTCCAAAGTTATGATCCACATTTTCTGAGAAGAGACCCTCACATTATGATGTGATGCACCTCACTTTAAAGACGTGGCAGAGCTGCAGCTTTTGACAGAATCAGATGCTATGTGGTGTTTCTTTAATGTAAAACTGGATTTTAAGGTATTAAGCTACAGATGAATATTCATTCAGCTGTTTGCTCGCTGATTAATGTATAATTATTCCTCATGTTCATATAATGTAAAAATTACGCAAGATTCAACATTTTCATGATGTCAAAACTTCAATCCATCCATTAGGCTGGAGCCTAACCCAGCTGTCACTGGGCAAGAGGCAGGGTCCACCCTGGACAGGTCTCCAGTCTCAGGGCCAACACAGAGAGACACACACAGACAGACAAACATCCACAACTACGGGGAATTTGGAGTCAGCACTGAATATGTTTGGACTTTGTTTAGTGCCATGCAGAGCATTTCTACTGAATGTTCTACTGAACAGATTCTGTTAGTTTCATTTGTCATTCAAAAATATCCCTGAATAAATATTTACTCCAAGAAATGTGATTTTTTTTCTATGACTGTTATGTTATAAAGTTCACTGTTATTCAATAATCATCATTTTAAGGATAATAAAATTAAAGGATTATTAAATTACGTATGAAAGATAAAGTTTAAGAACCGAAAGTATGTGGTGAGTAAAAATTAAAGTGGACAGTATCTGGGAGGCCAAAAAGACATAGAAAGAGGAAGTACAGAGACCAAACAGGATGTCAGTGCTATAAAAAAAGGTGTTTGTGAGAATTATGGTTGTATAGTTTTCACATAGTCAGTTATGACTGAAACCATTTGTAAAGTTTATGTGAGAGTTGTTTCCCATAGACGTCCTGCTCTTGTCTTTTCTTGTCTTGTCCCCATTTTTACCAAGGTTGTGTCTTGTGATTTTAGATTGTTTTTGTGTTGATTGTCCTTTTATGTTGAGTCGGCTGTGTGTTTTGTATAGGAGCCATTGTCTCCTATTAATATCAAATAGAGTCAGTCTTTAATTTACAGCAGGGAACAGAAATGTACCTAAGCTGTTGACCCTGATGTCTCTGAGCTTCTGAGCCATGTAGGACTGGATGTCTGAATAATGTTAACTGCCTAAACACCTGCTCTTGCAGATAAATGTCATGTTGCTTATCACCCCGAAGTCAGTAACCAGCAAACTGGTTTGAGCCGGTTGTACAAACTGTGGTCAGAGAGCAACTACTACAGTTTCCTATGAAAGATTTTTCTACTGCAGCTTTTCTTTTCAGATGCTCTGCAGACACTGTTACACTCTGGTTCATTTTCATTTATTTCAGACTCACCAACAAATATAACACAGACGTGAGGACTGGAGTTGGAAAAAGCTGGAATAATACTGTGATACTGAAATTTTCCCTCTTGGAAGAATTGTAGACAGAACTCAGCGTGATGAACCATCTCAGTTTAATACATGCCGGCATGGAGAAGACCACATGGATGTTGGGGTCTTCTGACTTGTATCTCTCAAACCCCTTCTATTTATACTTAAACCCAAGAAAGGAACCACCCTCACAAAACATGAATGAAGAAACAGGTGCAGGCAGTTGACAATCATCACTCTTGTATTTTTTTAGGTTATTTGTTAATTACAGTTGTGAAGCAATAAAACCCTTTCATTGCACCTTCTTGTAGATTCTTGTAGAGGACTCACTATCTACTACACTGCTTTGGGCCTTGTAGCAACAAAGGGCTTACGGTGATCTTGAGCAGTCCTCTAAACATGACACAACCTGCGACTTCTTGTCCACATTGTGACTTCTTCAATAAGCCCATCTTGGCTGAGTGTTTGCTAATTATCCAACCTTATGACTAAATTTACTCTATTCCCCCACATTTGCCCCTTTTGGCACGAAGTGTCAACATGGTAAATTTAGGAATCTCAAAAATATGTAGTGTTCCCTCTTTAGCAGGCTATTTAAACAAAACATAAAAAAATAGGCAAAATTAAATGTAAACAGTATTATAGGAATTATGGTGTTCTGTGATCTAAATCACCATCAGTGTGAGGGTCTCCTGGGGGCCAGTCAGACATGGGATCCAATGTTAGTTCCTTTGTGTGTATTGGGTTGGTTGGTATTTTAACATACAGTGATGTCTGTTCACCACCAATGATTCCCTCTATCCATTTATATATAAGAGCCTGCATCATGTAATAGCACATGTAAAAAACCGTAACATATGAGAATACTTACAATATTCACTACATCATTTACATCTGTATATCTCACAAAGGTCTGTACTAGACTAATAACAGGATCTAAGCATGGACAATGTTTTGTTTCTAGTTTAAATAGTGAATGTCAATTTGACGGTGGACCCTGAATTGTCACAGTTCTGTCCCCGTGTTTAAGTTATCTGGCTTTATTTCCTGTTTTGGCTTTTATTTTATTGATCCTCTTGTGTCTCTTCCACGTTTTGTCCTGGTTTGTTTCACCTGTTCCTCTGACCTTTTATACCCTGCTCTCCCCACTGTTCTCTGCTGGTTTGTGTTATGTGTAAGTGTGTGTTAGTACTCTGTCTGTGTTTGTCACAAGTGTGTATCCTGCCTGATCCCTGTCTGGACTGTCAAGGTTTTGGTCCATGGTTTGGTCTCTCGTTATGTGGTTTTGTATTCCTTGTTATATGGTTTGGTTATTTCTAGTTATAGTGGTTTGGTTCTCAACTCTGTTAGGTTATTATTAATTTATTAGTTGATTTATTTACTTTCCCCTGTTCCCTGTATTAATTACCCCTGTTAATTTCCCATTGCCTCTAGTTTAGTTTGTTTAGGTTTTATTCCCTTCTGTCTATTCCTGTTTAGTTAACTTGTCCCTGTTAATTTACCCTCTTACCTGTGTATTAGAATTAGTTAAGGTCTAGTCTGGTGTCTGAATGTACCTGCTGCCTTGTGTTATTCTTGTATGTTTGCACCCCGTTGTTTGAATAGCTGTCGATTACCCTGTATGTGTTTAGTTGTAGTTTTGTTACCTTTTAGTTCAGTAAGTCTTTACCCTCCTGTTTCTTTATAAATAAATACCCTTTTCTTTATACCTCCTCTTGCCGTCTCCTTACTTGGGTCCTTGCTAAAGTACTTATACTAACCGTAACATGGATAACCAGGATGTTAGACTGTGGTCCATACAACCTGGTCTTGTGCCACTTTAGTAAGAATACCAACTATTAGCATAAACAGAATTTTTGTGATAAAACTAAACCGATGTCAAATTCCCAAGGTTTCCATTCAGATTGTTCAAACAATTGTCCTCTGCATCTTTCTTTCGGGCATTGTGAGTTCATCTTTTTCAGGTGATAAGTCACTATCACTTTTTCATTCATTTGACTCCTCAGTCTTTCCTGTTGGTAGAAAGTGTATGGCTCTTCCTTCTCTGTTGCTGTTCCTTGATGCAACAGTGGATGTGGATTGGTAGATGCCAACCATTTCTATCATTCTGATGATGAAAGCTGCAGTCAGGAACATCCAGGAAAGCTCCTTTCAGCTCCCAGCCACCGCTTTATTGGAGCCATCATTTCTACAAAGATCTACACTGGTATCCCTCTCAACAACCTGGACTGTGGGTGGAGTGGTCAGCAACACACATACTGTGTTATCCCGTCCAACAGGGCTGGTGCCAAAATCCAGTCTTTTGGCTTGATGGGGTAGAGTTGCCCAACTGCAGGCTCAGGAAGGGCAGTTTTTACCTCAGGGAAAATGAGCTTTAAAGTATGGTTTGGTGCACAACAATATCTTAACATCTCATCATCCACTCGTATTAGGCTCAACCCTATTTTATAGGAAGGATGTATTAGTCACATGAGTTTTGTTTTCAGTGTTTGATTTGCTCTTTCCACTGCACCTCCACTGGCTGGATGGTAGGCAACAGTGTGTTTTTAGATTTACCTGAAGACTTTCTGAAAGACAGTGTATTACATTATTTACAAAATGTGAACCATTATCACTACTTAGTTTTGAAGGGAGTCCCCATCTTGGGATTAACTCTCAAAGTAACGTCTTTGTTACTGAGACAGCAGAAGCATTTCTGCAGGGAAAACATTCAATCCTCTTTAAAAACCTGTCTATTATCATTAAACAACATCTATAATCAGAACATGGGGTTAATTCGATAAAATCCATCATTAAATATTCAAAAGGGCCTTCAGGTTTTGGTTGTGCTGACATGGACATTTCTGTTGTCTTGCCAACATTATTAGTAGCTCAAATCACACATTTTTACAGAACCTCTCAGCCTTGTAACAACAAAGTGCCTACGGTGATCTTAAGCAGTCCTCTAAAGATGACCCAACCTGTTTTCTTTGTGTGACTTCTTCAATAAACCCATCTTGGTTGACTGTTTGCTAATTATCTAACCATATGACTAAATTTAATCTATTCCCCCACAAGTCTAAATACAAAAAGCGAATTGAAGAACAGTTTGACAGAAACAGCTACTACAGCATGTAGAATGGGATCAAGGCACTGACTGATAAAACCAACCATCTGCCATCCACTGACCACACCACACTGCCTGAGGTCCTAAGATATAGTACTTGGCTGGGTACTGTAGCAGGGGGGCAGCCAGCTCACAGAGGTGTTTACATAAATGTTCAACCTTTCATTCCAACAAGCTGCTGGTACAAAATCTGTAAAATCGTCCACCATCATTCCTCTGCCTAATAAAATCACGTGTGAAGTGTGTGAACGACTTTCGCCCAGTGGCTCTAACAGCCATAATCATAAAATACTTTGAGAAACTAGTGCTGACACACAAACATCCTCCCACCTGCTTTCACAATTAGTGCAGGTGGACCCAAGTGAGGAGACTGAACTAATAAACACGTTTATTGGTTAAAAGTCGCTCCTAACGGGAGGATACAGAGGAAAACGTAACTGACAATAGAAATATGCTGAGCAACACGGATCCCAGGGAAACAACCTTGAACACAAAACCCGAATGAAAACAAGACAAATTATAAGAAACTAAAATACATTCAACGAAACCTAAATTACTGACCGAGAAACCCAACTAACACTAAAAACTAAGGGGACAAAATGAGCATAAAGCACAACTAACAAAATAAGACACAGATGAGAAAACAAACTACTAAACCAGAATGAACACACGGGAAAAGACTAAGGGAACTAATAAACAGAAACACACCTAACAAAATAAGACATGAACAAGAAGCACAAACTACCAAACCAGAGAGTGGGTGCAAACATCAACGCTGGGACACCATCTTAACTGAAGAACCTAAAACACTAATGTACATGTATAAACACAAAGAACTAGCAGCACTGAACATCAATCTGCAGAGTAAATCGGGAAATAAAATACACAATACAGAAGCAACTAGGTTTAAATGCAAACAATGAACTAAAAGATGTATGCAACAAAAATATGGAGCAAACAATAAAGAGGGATAATGAAGGGTAAAGCTAAAAAACAGGACTAGGAACAGGAAGTGGGGAATAGGGCTACAAAATAAAAGTCCAAAGGGAGGAAGTGTAACAGGAGTGATGCTCAGTCAACCTGAACTAGCTCCTACTTAAGATGCTGTAGGTTTAGAGTGTTGGGAGACTCCTGCAAGTGCAATGAGCTCCTCTCCTCTTTTTCACTATACATTTATTTGTCACCACTACATGTTATTAATTTTGTGTCCTACCAACCTGTATAATGTTGTTGTTGCTTTTTGTTGCTCTTTTCTTTTCTCTCTTCACTTTCCACTCACCCCAACCGGTCAAGGCAGATGGTCGTCCACCCTGAGCCTGGTTCTGGAGGTTTCTTCCATTAAAGGGAGTTTTTCCTCTCCACTGTTGCCTATGGCTTGTTCAAGGGGGAATTGTTGGGTTGCTTCTACATACTTGTGTAGTCTGGACTTTATTATGTAAAGTGCCCTGAGATGACTTTGTTGTAAATTGCTCTGGAGGGACAGTCGGGGTCCTCTTAAGGAGGTCTGGGACTGCTTTGCACACCTTCAGTGCTGTACATAGTTTAACTTTACTGAGCAGTTACCTGCTCTTCCTGCTGGCACAGAGCACCTCTGGCAGCATGGAGAGCATCTTCACAAACTGTGCCACTGTCTGGTTCACCAGCTGCTCAGAAACATCTGCACCGGGTGGTGATGGCAGCACAGCATGTTGTAGGGATGAAGCTCCAAAGACTGAGGAGCAGCTTCTCTGCATCACACCTCTTCCTGTCCTACCACAGAGCAGAAAACAGAATCTGTGCAACACACAAGCTCACATGAAGAAGACTTTGTTGTTTTATTGTTCTGCATTGAGAGAAGTCACATGAAAAGTCACCTTAAGAATAATTTTGCTGCTACTGCTTAAAACCATCAGTGAGTTCATCCTCATCCTTCATACAAACTGGCAGCAGTGGATGAAATCAAACCTATGACATATAAGATCTATGTTTAGATCTCAGAGTGTAACCTCAGTCTGACCTAAAAACTGATGGAGGCAGCTGGTTCCAGCAGGGGGCGCAAACTAAATAATCTACATCAGTTTTCAAAAAAGTTTGTAAAGAGAGAAAAGAAACACAAGAATCCATTTTCCTTATTGATATGTCACATACTGAGACTGACATAGCTAAAACATCTGTGCAGATGTTGTTAGTAGGATCTTCACATCCCACTTTTAAAACATTTCTGTTGAGTCCAGTCCAGATTTGTTCCACATTTGCCTCATAAGTTTCTGCAGACATCTGAAATCCTCACATCTTGTTCATTTTAATTCATTTATAAATTCAAGGATTCAAAATCTGATTTCTGTCAAAAATTACATTCATTTCATTTCTTTTATTCATTAACTGATCATGTAGTTTAGTAGCAATAAAAAAATCAAATGTTGGAAGCTACAAACCAGAGAAAACAGAGTAAAGTCAGTGTGTTCAAGGCACCAAATGACCCACAGCAGCTCTGAGTCTGTTCAACTGCACAAAAACTACTTTATCTGGATGTTTTTTAATAAATGATGGAACATTCTAAACACAATGTGCAACAGTGAATGACATTATCCTTCAGACCTGGATCCATGATAACAAATATGATCTAGTGTAGATCTGGATCTGTGGAGGACCAACAACAACACACAGCTCACCAACCATCTCAAGGAGGAGTCAGACTCAAGAAGAAGAAGAGTGTCCTCCTGTCTTCATCAGTGAAAGTCAGAGTGACCAAGAAGACAAAGTGTCTTCATCCATCAGCTCCTTCACTTCCATTTTGTCTCTGATCCAAAGTCAGATCAGATCAATAATCAAATATTGATCAACAGACTGGTCAAACGGATTGATCAGCCATCAGAGGAGTTGGATCAGTGGAGCTGCTTCTGTTCCTAATGTCCACTGTCTCATCTTTGTCCTGAGTTCTCTCTGCAGAGGAGACAGAAGACAGTCAGAGAGACAACAAGAACAACAACAAAAAAGAAACAAATATAAGGAAACTCACTTTTGACCTTGAGCAGCACTGTTTTCATTCTCCAGATGTTCCTACCAGAGATTCTGCAAACATATGTTCCTGTGTCTCTGACTGTGGGGTGTTTCAGGGTCAGACTGAAGTCTCCAGTTTTCAGCAGGTCTTCTTTAATCTCTGTTCGGCCTCTGTAAAAGCCGTCCTGTTCTTCAGGCTGGTCAAAACAGTTGTCATATTTGTGGACCATCCTGTTGATACTGTCCCTCCACCACACTGTAGCGTCCTCAAGCAGGTCACCAATGGTCCTGAAGGGCAGCTGGACAGACTCCACTCCCTCCTCCACCTCCACCTTACAGTCTGAGAGGACAACAAAGCACAACATCACTGGATGAACAGATGAGGATCAGAGTCAGTACAGGAAGTGAAAGAAGAGAAATTCCCTCATGTGATGGTGAAAGAACTTGTAAAGTTGTCTGGGGATTTCTTCTCTTTCACTTCTTCTCCAAACTTCAACTGGACTTTGATCAACTTTTCTTTTCTGTTTTTCTTCTGCAGCAACAAGAACTGTGTGGATCAACAACAGCAGCTAGAAGCTGTTACCATAGCAACTCCATCCTCCATCTCCAAACATCAAATGTTAATAAATTCTTCTGAAATGCTTTGACTGGTAGATTTTCACTCAGGTCCCTTCAGAGCTGCAGTAACTATGAGCTCACTGAGGTCAGTAACTGTTTCTCTCTCAGGCTGACGTTTGCTTTTCTAAACCAAAGTGTTTGGACATGGTTCTAAAGCCCCCTGTGGACACATTTATTAGGCTCATGTTAGAGAACAGTCTCAGCAGAACAATCAACAAATCTGAGGAAATGATCTTTAGTGAATTCTCTTTAGCTCTCTGCTCGTATCATCCACCAAAAAGATTTATTTCAGCCAATCAGTGATAAGTGACTGTGTTTGTGGGAACCAGAGCCTGCATGTCCCTGATTCATGTCCACTGTGGGTCTGTGGGACCATCTTCAAAGGCAGCTCTGGACCTGAGCATCAAACAGCCACAAAGGACATAAGGAGTCTGACTAGAACCAAAATGACAAGAGAACAAGCACAAAGAGTCTTTGTCCACATTCAGAGTGGATCTGACTCCTATATGAAGAAAGACTCAAGGACATTGTCCATTGTCTCATAATCCATCCATGGTCAGTTATCTGATCATTGATCATCATTTGGTGACTGGACTTAGTTTGTTGTGGACTGTGATATGAAATGTGTTTCTGATCCAGGAAAGAACAGAAATAGATGTTGATGTGCAGCTGTTTTTATTTCCTGTATTGTTGCAGTTCAAGCTCCAGTGTGGAACTGGTTTGAATAGATTTGTTAGATTTGTTACATTTACATTTACATTTCATCATTTAGCAGACGCTTTTATCCAAAGCGACTTACAAGTGAGGTACAAGGCAGCAAAAATCTAAGTCAAGGAGAAAACATCAAAGCAAAGTCCTATCAGAAAAGTGTTCACAGTTCACGAGATACAAGTGCAAGAGAGCAGAAAGGGGTTTTTTTTTTTTTTTTTTTTTTTAGAGATTTAAGTGCATAGGAAGATGCGGAAGAGTTCAGTTTTCAGCAGTTTTTTGAATATTGGGAGAGAGTCAGCTGAGCGTGCAGAGTTTGGTAGCTCGTTCCACCATCGTGGGATCATTGCACTGAACAGTTTTGCTTGGTGTCTTCTATGCGGTGCAGGGACCACCAGACGTTGTTCGTTGGCAGACCGCAGCGGGCGAGAAGGATTGTAAACTTGAATGAGTGAGTTGAGGTAGGCGGGAGCTGTCGAGTTAACCACCCTGTAAGCAAGAGACAGAGCTTTGAACCGGATGCGAGCAGCTACAGGAAGCCAGTGTAGAGATCTAAAAAGTGGTGTGACATGGGTCTTTTTTGGCTGATTAAAAATTAGGCGAGCTGCCGTATTTTGGATCATCTGCAAGGGTTTGATTGTGGATATCGGTAACCCCATCAACAAAGCGTTGCAGTAATCAAGACGAGATGTGACCAGCGCCTGTACAATGAGTTGGGTTGTATATTCCGTGATGCAGGGTCTGATCTTCCTGATGTTGTAAAGAGCAAATCTGCTGCTCTAGAGACTGAGGAGATGTTGGTCGTTGTCAGTTGGTCGTCGATGATGACCCCCAGATTTTTGGCCGAATTAGTGGGGACAATCACTGTAGATCCAATGTTGATGCTGATGTTGTGTTGCATCAAAGGTCTGGCTGGGAAGACAAGGACTTCGGTCTTGGAGACGTTGAGTTGAAGGTGTCTCTCACTCATCCAGGCTGAGATGTCTGAGAGACAGGCAGAAATGCGCGATGAGACAGTGGAGTCGTCCGGTGGAAAGGACAGGAATAGCTGTGTGTCATCAGCGTAGCAGTGATAGGAAAGACCATGTGAGTGAATGATGGCACCTAGGGATGAAGTATAGATAGAAAAGAGCAGAGGACCAAGAACTGAGCCCTGCTGCACACCGGTAGAGAGGCTATGAGAGTGAGAAAGATGCCCCCTCCAGGACACCTTGAAGGTTTGTCCCGATAGGTAAGACTGAAGCCAGTTTAGAACTGATCCAGAGATGCCCAAGTCAGAGAGTGTGGACAAGAGTATCTGATGGTTCACAGTGTCAAAGGCTGATGATAGATCAAGTAGAATTAAGACAGATGATTGACCTGTGGCTTTTGCAGCTCGAAGATATTCCACAACAGTCAGGAGTGTTGTTTCTGTGGAGTGACCCCTCTTGAAGCCAGACTGGTTGACATCGAGGAGGTTGTTCTTGGAAAGGAAGTCTGAGAGTTGTTTGAAGACTGCTCGTTCCATAGTCTTGGCCAGAAAAGGAAGGAGGGAGACAGGTCTGTATTTCTCCACTACAAAGGGATCAAGAGAAGGCTTCTTGAGCAGTGGGGTAATCAATGCCTGCTTTAATGAGGTTGGAAAGGTCCCTGTTTTGAGAGATGTGTTGATGACTTGTGTAATAGCTGGCATTAGTGCGGACAGGTGTTGTGGAATCTGTGGACAGGTGTTGTGGACGCTTTCTGGGACACAGACTCATTGACCAGTCTGACAGCAGAGCAGACACATTCACACTGAGCAGAGACAAGTGTCTTGATTTGAGATTAGAGAAGATTAAATAAAGTGAAATACATTCATAGAAACATACTAACAGTAATACTGCAGTTTCTCTTAGTATAAAGATTAACAACAGTTAGCTTAGCATAAAGACTTTAAACTGACCTTTGACCTGGAGCTTCACATCTTTCTTCATCAGGATGTTTCCCTCCCTGCTGTAGACGGTGCAGGTGAAGGTCATTTTGTCCAAGTCTGTGGGGTATTTCAGGGTCAGACTGAGGTCTCCAGTTTTTAGCAGGTTTCTTTTCATCTCTGTTCGTCCTCTGTAAAACTGGTCTTGTTCTTCAGGCTGGTCAGAGCCGTTCTGATACACATGGACCTTCCTGCAGTTACTGTCCCTCCACTCCACTGTGACGTCTTCAGGCAGGTGAACTGTGGTTTTACAGGGCAGCTGGACAGACTCCACCCCTGAATCCACCTCCACCTGTTGGACTGAGAGGACAACAAAGCTCAACATCATGTGGACAGACAGCAGCAGCAGCTCTGACACATTTTCTTTGAGTGGATGAAGTGAAAACATGTTTGATTGGTTCCAGTCTGAAATGTCTCCATGTCTCCATGTAACAGAGATAGTGTTGTCTTTGTCTTCAGTCCCTCAGTTTGGTTGTTAAAACTTTATTTCCTGTCTCTGACAGAGAATCACTGTCCCATCATCTGACTTCACTAACACTCAGTAAATGATATGAAGTCAAACACATGTTTGTTTCCTATCAGTGAAAGTTACAAACTAAATGTTGACAGGATCAGATTTGATGGAGGATCTGGGAGCAGATTGATAGATATGAAATGAAACAAAGCTTTCAGACATTTCTAGGAGAATCTGGATCAATCTGATCACTCTAATCATTTCTAAATCAGCCTGATCTTTGTAAGATCTCAGACGACTGAAATCTTTCAAACTAAATCCCTCTGAAATATCAGAGACCATAGAGGCTTTAAATGCTGCTGCTGCAGCAGGACCACACTGTCTGTCAGCTGACAACACGTCCTCTTTTGGACATGGATCAGGACTCATATGAGAGCCGCTGCCTTCTGAATTCACTGAGAACTTCCTGATCATGTTCCTGCCAAAGCCTGGTCAAACTAATACACAGTGTGACAACAGGAGTCTGATCAGAAAATGCTGTGTGAGACTCTGACAAAGAGGCTGGAGGTTGGATTAGTCTGCCTGCTGGGACAATACCAAGGTGTCTTTAGATGGAAGAGACGAGGATGTCCTACTGTGAGAATTCATCATGTGGACAGAAAATCAATGTCTCCAAATCATCAGTGATGTTAACATCTGAAAGAAGAAAAAGCCTCCTCTGCTTCAGACCTTCTGACAATGTGGACATGACTCTGAGGAGCTGGAACTGAACCAGTGTCAGGACCTAAACAAAGATGGACGTCTTTCCCTTTGTCTCTAACTGGCAGCTCAAATGTAGTGAAACTGAAGATTGTGTCTAATGTCTTCAACTGGATCTATTTCACCATGTTCCTTCAGCTCCACCACAGGGACACTTTAAGACATGAAGACAAATATGGACTAAGCTTTTAGAGAATAACAGGCCTCATTTCTCACTGTCTTCTATTGGACACAGGGGGTTAAAGTGTCCAAACCTCCAGTTGTTTTCTCAGGTGGCACTTTGAGACATATAATGATTTATTTGGAATCACATGTTATATTCAGTCCAACCCAGTCTCACCTCAGATCCTACAAATAAAACACAACAGCTTTGTTCCAAATCCTGTCCACTGTCTCAGTTGGTGTCAGAGGTTAGAAGAACAGGATCAGTGCTGGACTTCACACCTAACACCACTGATATCAGCTGAGATTTGGTAGAAAACTTTGCTTTGATACAGATGTTCTCAAAGGTCATTTTCCTGTTCTGTCCCTACAGCTGATATGTTGTCTGTTGCCATAGTAACCCTGAAGCTAGTCCCATGGTAAATCTAGTCCAATGAGAGCTTTAGAAATGAACCAGGACACTTGTTTTCAGTGAATGTGATCTTTATCTCAGTGCAGAGGATCAGTGGATCCTGAAGCTGCTGATTTGACCAGGACTGGCTACAGTAGAGACAGAGCATGTTGATCCAGGATCTGTTGGAAGTGCAGTGAAAAAGGAAAATGTATCTTTTTTGTAGTTGGATGCTTCTGTCAACATTTTCACACTTGTGTCTTTTATCCTCAAAATCAATGTAGAAAAAGCTTTTTAAGGCTGATGGAAATTTTTTGTTGCATCATCATGCATGTCCACTAGATAAACTTGTCTGAAGTGTATCCAGTTCTCTGAATACATCCATGTTCCCTTCACTGTGGTCAGCTGCCAGTTCTCCTTCATCCTGCTTCTCCACCATGGTTTACTCTGTCTATGACGTGACCAGACCAGGACCACACGAAGCGTAGGTCAGTTGTGGTTTATAAGAGTCAAACGGCTGATGTCACAGAAGCTGCAGCCACCAACCCAACATACATGCTAGTGTAATTTAACAGACAGTGGTTTACATGATGTAGTGGACTTGAACATTAAATGATAAACTGTGTTTGGAGCATGAAGGAAACAAAACAACCAAATACTTTAACAGACGACTGAAAGACTGGAAACAGTTCTTAAAGATTTTAACTGACCTTTGACTTGCAGAATCACTACTTTCTTCATCAGGATGTTTCCCTCTCTGCTGTAGACGGTGCAGCTGCAGGCTCCTTTGTCTCTGTTTGTGGGGTATTTCAGGATGAGACTTAGGTCTCCAGTTTTCAGCAGGTTTCTCTTTATTGTTGTTCGACCTTTGTAATGATAGTACTGTTCTTCAAAATGGTCAGAGCCGTTCTGATACATGTGGAGCTCATTGTCAGTATCATTCTTCCACTGCACTTTGGCGTCTACAGGCAGACGGACTGTGGTTTTGCAGGGCAGATGGACAGACTCCACCCCTGAATCCACCTCCACCTGGTAGACTGAGAGGACAACAAAGCACAGCATCATGTGGACAGACAGCAGCAGCATCTCTGATGGTAACAGGACCTCACTGTCCCATAAAGACACTCAGGAACTACTTATTGTGACTGATTCTCAGTTTGGTTGTGATTTGTTCCTCACTCTCAGTCTGTCTCAACAGTCAAGGAGCAACAAGAGTAAAGATGTGAACCATCAGCATTATGGGTAATGTAGTAGTAGAGACATACCTGACATGAAATACTGACCGAAATGTACTAAAAGACCCCCAGCAACAATCAGAAGAACCAGGAGAACCAGGAGAACTTTGGCCCAGGATGGAAATCGTTCTGTGGAGAACATGATCAACAACATGACCTCTGACCCCTGACCTGTATCTACAACTTTGACTTCTGACCTGTCACTGACCTTTGACCTGCAGCTGTACGTCTGTCACTCTCTGTTGAAATCCAAACCCTCTGACAGAGCAGGTGTAGGTTCCACTGTCAGACAGTTGCAGTTCTGTCAGATTCAGACTGAGGTCTCCAGTTTCCAGAGCATCAGGCATCATCGATGTTCGGCCGCTGTAAAGCTGGTTCTGGTTTTTAAGTTCATCACCTTCCTGCTGACGCTGGTGGACGGTTGAAGGACTGAGATCAGAGCGGCTCCACATCACTGTGGCGTCGACCAGTTCAAAAGCTGGAAACTGACAGTGCATCAGGACAAACTGGTCCCCTTCATACATGTCCACAGCTGAGACATGCTGGGAAACTGTGAGGACACACAGATAGAGAGGGTCCATCTCAGCACCTTATTTCATGTCTCAATACTCGTCCGTCCTCAGGTGAGTCAGAAACCAACCTGGTCCTGTTTGTGATTGGACGCTGCAGCTGATCAGGCTGCTTTGAAACCACATCACCACAGTTTAACATCAACAACACTGACAAACACCAGAACCAACTCAGGATCCTGGTTCTCACTGGTTGAAGGTTTTCAGTGGGATTTTTAAATAACATATCACACTTTGTATTTCACATTAACACATGAATGTGTATGTTTGTTCATTGTATAAAAGTTATGGGTTATATTTCCTGCTGAATCAGCAGGTGGAACTTTGAGGATCAATGGTCAAAGTAAAAACCTCAAAGACATAATAATATATGAATATGAATATGTTAATATAGCAGCTTCATTATTTGTCCACATGTGTGTCAGTCTGTGTGTCTGTGCTGGGATTTGTAAATATCTACATTTAATATGTGTGTACATGTAAAATAATGTACAAATGTATTCACTCAAAAACTGAATGTAAATGTCTTTAATTCTTTGTGTTTTTAGCTAAAAGTGCAGAAAACATGCAAGTGGATGCTGTAGCTAAGGAAGCTGCCCAACACGGAGTATCTCAAACACACAGACAGATGTTGAACAGTCTCAGACATTTTATCATCACTCACTGCTGTGCAAAAATTTTCTATCTCTGAGTAAGAAATGTAATGAAAAGTGTAAATTGCAAAAGTTCCAAAAGTTTTCCTAAACACTGCTAAAGTTGACACACAGATTAAACCATGTGTCCAAAGGGGGAATGTTGATTTATTACAGCAACAATGGTTTAACAAGGGCTGTGTATCATATGCATAGAAATATTGTCCATCTTGTTTTATCTGTGTGACATTACTAAAACCACAGGGAGCAAATCCTCCATCTGATAAACCATCTGACCATGTGATGATTGATTTCATTGAGTTGATGCCCAATTGAGACAGGAGACATTGTGTTGTTATGACTGATGTACTCAAAACTAAACTGGGACGAAGAAGAAGAAAGTCTCCTTGGACTGAGGTTTCTCTGATTGTTTTAATGAACATGGGGATAAGAGGAAAAAAAAATAATAAAATTGTTTGGGAAATCTACAAATTTGGGAAAATGACATGTTGCAGTATTGCCAGACTGCACTATATCTACTATACCGCAACTATATATATATATATATATATATATATTTGTGTATATACATGTATATATATATATATATATTTATATATATATATATATATATAGTGTCTGTGACTCAGTTTTAGTTTTTGCCTCATCTGTTTAGTCCATGTTTACTTTTCCTTCTGGTTCTTCAGCTCAACCCCTGTTTAGTCCTGTAATGTGTGTGTGCCTAAAACTTATCTTCTCACCAAACCCCTCTCGCCTTGTCGCACTTGGTTCCACCCTAAATACCAAACCTGACAGACTGGTTCTCTGTGTCCCCTCTGATCAATGTCCCTGACCTTCATTCTTCAATAGATCATCTACTTTCCCCATTTTCTGGATGTTTCCAGCAGCTTGTCCCATTTCTGCTTCAAAAACAGTTGTTGCTTCCCACAGATCAGATATATGTATGTTTCTTTTCTGAAGCTTCATCAGCAGCCACAGAGCTGCAGTTACTTCAGATGACAAAGGCTGTGCTTCCATTCCAGATGACTGCAGACAGTCCACTAAAGTCAGTTGTGTGGGACAAAGGAAGTTTCTCTTACCGTGTATGAAGATCACAAACTCCACAAACATCTTCATCTTCCTGCTAAAACTGCAACAAATCCTCCTTAAATCAGCTTCTTCCTAAACTAACTGCAGGTTCACAATGGTTCTAATCTACTGACACTCAGTGAAAACTTTAGTTTCACTTTTAGCTGAAGGGAGGAGTTTAATTACACAATCATGCTTCAGGTGAACCGGCTTTATACAAACACACTGTAGAGTAGAGGTGACACTGGTTAAATAGACACACACAAACACACACACACACACACACACACACACACACACACACACACACTAAGTGTAGCTGTTTGTAAAGCTCCATCAAAAGTCACATTTCACCTTGTTTTTCCACTTCATGACATAAAGCAGCAGCTGATGATTCATACAGGACCATGATCCAGATCAAAAGTGTCATTTAGAACAACAGCTTTTTAACATGATGGAGAACATTTTAAACATGAATAAACACATAGAAGGTCCTAAATCTGGTGGTCTGCCATCTATGCTTTTAACCCAATTCCCTCCTCTGCTTTTCAAAACATTTTTATTCATTTTTCCTTCATTGTCTGATGAGGTTTTAATTATTCTCAACCACTCTGTGCAAATGGGTGTTTTCCCTACAGCTCTCTTTACTTATTAAACCTGTTTTTAAAAAAGCAGCTCAGATCTATCCACACCCAGTAGCCACAGTCCAATTTCTCAGAATCTTTCTCGTCCTATTCTTAAACACATTTTTTAGAGAAATTAGTTCTTACAATACAACAAGTTGGGTAGTGTTTCAGTGTGTTTCTGCACTCGTCACAGTACAGAGACAGTTTGACAGCTTCCTGCTCGTCTCCTCTGTTTGCACAGGCGTCACACACTGTGACACTTATCAAGTTCTCACTAGGTCACAAAAATCTAGACTATAGGCAGATACTGTGCATAATAAACATGGATTCACAAATACTTCATGTATTTATTGTCATCACAGTCTCCCATAAGTGCAACATTGTTACCTAATGTCTATAATAACTTGTGCATAAAAGATTCATTAATATAAACAATATAGTGCTGATAACTGAAGTAGCTGAATCTTTACATTTCACCAAGTGTGTGTCTGTGTGTGTGTGTATGACACCTGTCAGTCATGAGCCATGCGCTCGGTCAGAAAGTAAGTCTGTTCTGAGTCTCAGATGATCAGGGGTCTTAGCTTTAAAGTCTATGAACAGATTCCCGTAAGCAGGACTTGTAGCATCGTTAAAAGTGTCCAGGAGAAATCTGCTATTACCAGGAACATTTGTCCAGCCAATAACATGATTCTGTGTTTGTCACGTGGGAATTTAAATAACACTAAATAGTTTGTGTTTAAACTGATGGTTCTACTTGATTTACCCTGAATAAAAAGATTCTGAACCAGGTACAAACAGCTAAGATTTCTATGATGAACATATTTAGTGAAAACATTTTGTACTTCTACATTGTTGCTGGCATCGTTCATTAAATCATCTATAATTAGTAATATTTCTGGTGTGTGGGGAGAAACACATCGTCACATAAAGAGTCTGTCAGTTCTCTTATTCTCAACAGCTGGTTATAAAGAAGCTGTCAGCGCGAATATATGTACACAACATTATCTATATCCTCTGAAATGAGGCGTGAAGCATTTTCAATAACGCAAAGAAAGTCTTTCCACAGTTTGAAGGGCCGCTCACCACCATACTAAACAGATGTTCCAACCTGGGATCGAATGTTTCTGGCTGATCAGTAGCCATAAGGGAGGGTTGAATAATCAGGCAGCACTGTCCACTTAGTGTCAACAACCTGCACGACGGGAAAGTGTCGAATTTTTTAGAGTAAAGGCCTTTTTATTCTGAACACTGTTTCAGAGTGTTTTCCTCAGGCAGCTCACACACATCACCATCATTAATCTCATCGGTTAGATCACCCAGGTACCAACCCAGTGGTGGGATCCAGTCTCCGTTTTTAGAGGTAAAAACTACGCTGTCAGTGTCACAATTTGTCCATAACATCATATAACATGAGTCTCGCGTGTGCTGTCGTCACGGCTCCTATGAAGACATTGACATCATTAGTTTTAGAAGCTCGTTTGTCAGCATGATGCCATTGAACCAGTGCCACATGTTCTGAGATGAAGCAAAACTGACGCACATCATAGTGGTGGCTGAACATTAGCTGTGTGAATTGAGATTGTTCGAATGTTAATTCATAATTGGCCAAATCACTTCTCATGCTAAACCGACCCCAGAGGGAGTTAAGGAGCAGTTTATTACAGCTTCAAACAGCTTTGTTCACGTTGATATTCATCGGGTCTTATACCATCTTTTTCATAATAGTCATCAATGTATTTTTGTCTCGCTGTGTCGTCATTCACATGTCATATTCCCTAAACAGGTTGTCTGTCTGCTGTGGAAAGTGTCAAACCTCATCAATGCTCATCACTACGTATCAGCCTTTTGAAACTCAAATGACACCCACACCCCTGACAACTGTCTCTCACTGTCTCCGTGACAACACCTGCTAGTCTGATTCAGGGCATCTGCACACGTCCTACAAAGAGGAAACATCAGCTTCTTGTGGGCTCTGTAGGGAAGGACCAGGTGGTACAAGCCACGTGGTGGGAGAACAGTGCATTTCACAAATCCAAAATAATTATTGACGGAATCAAAATCCCTAAAGATAACCTGAGAAAAAAATCTTTACACACTCAAGACCAGTAGCAAACATTTATTCCCCTCATAATCCATAGCACACACAAAGTTAGCCTCGTGTCTCCCATCGTGAATTCTAGTTTCAGAGTCATCAAAGATGTAGGTTCTCTGAGTCTTCTTTTTTTAATAGGCTGTATGAAGCAGCTATGTGGGTCGTCTCCACTAAGCTTTTCCTGACAGTGCAAACATTTAGCAGGCTGACAAACATGACCCCCACTCTTACTATAGGTGTACAGCTTCCCACACTCTGTCACACGGGACTGTGTTGTGTGTGGGGTCATGTTGTTTGTGTCTTTGATGGCACTGAGTAGATTTACAGATGCACTTACAGTCTGTGCACAGTAGCACCAGAACGGTCACACACACATATGGTGTGTAACAATAATTAGAAATATAGGATGAACCAGAAAAGCCTCTGATTCAATATCAAATGGTAGTGGTCACCATGTAAATAGAGCCACACTGTCTGGGGGTGAGGGGCATCAATTGTCTGGAATAAGTCTAATTTTGTACTGTGATTATGATGGAACACTATAATTTTAATCCCCAGGTGTTTTTCAAACTTGGAAATATCTGTTAGAGTTACGTTATGTTTGCTATCAAACCTGTGAAAAGCACAAGTTGTTTTTAAGGGTAGAATCTGGGTGTGAAGAGAAAACATGTTTTCTTCCTAATTATGTCTTCATATGGGATGTTTCCTAACTTTAGACGCCCAACTCTGCTTTTATTAAATCAGCTTAAATCAGCTTCTTCCTAAACTAGGGGACAAGTGCTACTAATCTTAGAGCAGCTCCAAGAAAAGTCAAAGAGCAGTTAGTGTAATCCAACAGTAAACCCACCAGAAACAGGATCTCTGTGTAATTCATTGTTCATTCATCAAGTCTAAATGAGCTCTTGTTCCCTTATTGGACTCATTATTAAAACTGAGCTCCACATATTCATCTGGTCTGAGAGAGAGCAGTGGTCTCACACTATGGGACTGAAACTAAATGGATTATTCTGGTTCATCAGGTGCATTTGATTCACAGGCTGGATGGAAACGTGCACATATTATTTTACTCCACAAGATGGTGACAAACACGAGTCCAATAATTACAGAAATACAAAATCAATGATCACAGCAGATTCACATTATTAAAATCCTATTTCAGTTTCTTTTAGAACAAACTCTTTTGAACTTAATTCTTTTTCTCTCTGCATGTGATAGTGGTAGTAATATGATGCACCACACGTTGAACCAAAGTTAATAGAAAGTTACTTGTTCCTTCATCTACAAAGTTGGATTCATTTCATGAATTAACTGATTTGCTTTGTGCTTCAAGAAATCAGTGTCTCAGAGACAAGTTTGCTTGTTGCTTGTTGCTCGAGATGCTGCTTTACAAATACGATGACAAAGCAGCCGTCAGTACAAGCTGAGCCAACCTGTCACTTGGTACAAAGGAAAACTTCCTCCCTCATCAGTGTGATATCTGACCTCAGCAGAGAATTAACACCTGCAAGGCTGCAGGCCTGGTTAATACACCTGAGCACATTTTTACTAAGGGCCTCAGAATCATACTGAAGGTTACTGTACTGTAGTACTAAAATACTCAGCCTCTTTTAAAACTTAGGGAACAGAAGATGGAATAATTAAAAGTTTATGTGCTTAACAAGTTTCTGATTCCTGTGTGTGAATGGTGAAGTGTTGATAACCATGTTTCTGACTCTGAATCACATCTTCATATCTGTTGAAATCCAACAGATAGTTAAACTTTTAGAACACAGCTCTGTCCTTTGTCTTTCTCTGTCCTCTGAGGCCAAGTACAACAGAGCAACATGCTCAGTCTGTGGGGAGGAGACCACAACTTGTTTAACTAGTTTTTATGTTTTCGGTTTCAGAATCACATCACAGACGTTACAACTGTGTAAATGTTTTCTGCTTAAAACACTGAAAACCAGCATCCTGGTTCTAGAGGCACAAAGGACAAATATCTTCCTCTGATTAAATGTGATAGTTGTTCAAAGCAGCCAGAAAACATTAAACGTTACAGTGAAGCTATTTGAAGATGTGCGGAGTGTTGAGATTTGTCTGCTGGTGGTTTGGATGAACAAGCTGAGCAGTTTTACTACCTGTTGTACAGCAAAGCACTGACAGTTTATTCCAGTATTACTGGATATGATGGGGCCTCCAGCTGTGGGTGTGGTTGCTGGGCTGGGGTTCACATATATTGCTGTCTTCTTCTTTTCCTTTAATGTTTGTTCTTTGCTTTTTAATTAACAGTTAACCCACAATGGTTGTTGAAGCCCCTGTGTTTCATACACACATTTAATATTGATTAAGTATCTCAAGATGCTGATGTTACATAAAGAAAAAAGCAGTTAATGTGATCATCACAGTTTAAAGACCTAAACTCATTCATGATCACAGTAAAATCTGAAATCTTAATTTATAAAGGGGGATTCAAACTTTTGCACTATAATCATTTTCATTATTTTATCCATTTTTGTTACTTCTAATGATAAAAGAACATTTGTACCAGCTGAATGTGCAACATATATTTTGTGTTTATTAAGTTCTGTGTTCTGTTCACCACCAACCTGAATTTGAAATCAAAATACTGGAGGTGTTTGACAAGTGTGTGACATTAACCATCAGGAATCAGAGCTACTTTCCTACTTTTTGTTGGCTCCTAAATGTTGGACATAATGTCTGACAGGCAGTCACACACCACTGGTAACACTCAGGAACAGAAAACATCTAAAAAGAATCATTATGGGAAGTGGAAAAATATGAAGAGGCAGTGTCAGGACATGGTCATGTACTGCTGCCAAAGTAACCAGGTCACTGGCATTGATGAGCTGACTGCTAATAAAAGGAGCAGGATGGAGTCATAAGTGTGTAGGACTATACTCTGTGTGACAGTATTGATCAGGAAGAAGCTGAAAGCAGAAAGAAAAGCAGCTTTAATAGTTTGTATCAGTGAAAATCTTCCAGTTGTGTTGAAGAATGTGAAGAAAACACGGCTGATAGTCGACTGAGTTTTTGTTCCTGCAGAAGAAAAACAGGAAAGAACAGTTGATGAAAGTCCAGTTGAAGTTTGGAGAAGAAGTGAAAGAGAAGAAATCCCCAGACAACTTTACAAGTTCTGTCACCATCACATGAGGGAATTTCTCTTCTTCCACTTCCTGTACTGACTCTGATCCTCATCTGTTGATCCATCACTGGATCAATGATTGGCTCCATCTTTGCACAGAGACACAGTCACAGATGATTGTGTGAGATGAGACATTACTGTGAAGCAGCACATGGACAAAACATCCTAACAGCATCAAGACTCTGATCAAAAGCTACTTTTAGTTTCTAGATTTCTGTCCCCTGTTACCTTCTGCTCTGATCTGGTTCTGTCCTTCAGCTTTCTCTACAACTGTGTCCTCTAAACTGCTGCTGCTGTCTGTGCAGCTGATGTTATGCTTTGTTGTCCTCTCAGATTGTCAGGTGGAGGTGGAGGAGGGAGTGGAGTCTGTCCAGCTGCCCTTCAGGACCATTGGTGAACGGCCTGAGGACGCTAGAGTGGAGTGGAGGGACAGTAACTACAGGACTGTCCACAAATATGAGAACAACTCTGAACAGCCTGGAGAACAGGACCAGATCTACAGAGACCGAACAAAGATGAAAGAAGACCTGCTGAAGACTGGAGACCTCAGTCTGACCCTGAAACGCCCCACAGTCAGAGACACAGGGACATATGTCTGCTATGTAATCGGCAGGAACATCTGGAGAATGAAACCAGTGCTGCTCAGGGTCAAAAGTGAGTTTCCTTATATTTGTTTGAATGAAAGGTTGAACATTTTCATCTGGGAGCTGGCTGCACCCTGCTACAGCACCCAGCCAAGTACTTTATCTGGACCAGCTGCTTTGCTTCCACTGACCTTCTTTAGGTCCTTACCTGGTGGTGCTGCAGGACCACTGTGGACTCTCCAGCAGATGGGTTAGACTCCTGTCTCTGAGTCTCAAAATCAATAAAGAACTGGTTCTGGTGTTAACTCCTAACAGAAAAGAAGTGAAGCAGAACACAAAACATCCACATCTGCTCAGTAAAGTCAGTACTGCATCCAAAGAGTGATGTAGTGTTTAGGAACATGTAGAAAGTCACTGTGTATTACTTTGTGAATGGTTATTACAGGATAATGTTGAAGACATGTTACACTCTGTGACATACATTTCTATCAGAAGAACAATATTAACAGCAGCATGTTGACTAGAGACAGATGTCCAAGACCAGAACAGGTTTTTGTGGGGTCTTAGACTTTTTCCGCTGTTGTGCTACAGACTTACTAGTTAATAATTTAAAGACTTTTTAATAATGTTGTTTTATTTATAGAAACTTTCTGACTGTTCACTGCATTTCCCTCTTTTGTGTTTTTAATAATGTGATCTCTCTTAGGTAGATAAAAACTCAAAGTACTTTAAAAAACTAATCATTTGTAACTTACATAGAAGTGTCCACTTCTGTGTTATATTTGTTGGTGAGTCTGAAATAAATGAAAATGAACCAGAGTGTAACAGAGTGTCTGCAGAGCATCTGAAAAGAAAAGCTGCAGTAGAAAAATCTTTCATAGGAAACTGTAGTAGTTGCTCTCTGATCACAGTTTGTACAACCGGCTCAAACCAGTTTGCTGGTTACTGACTTTGGGGTGAAGAGCAACATGACATTTATCTGCATGAGACATCCAGTCCTACATGGCTCAGAAGCTCAGAGACATCAGGGTCAACAGCTTAGGTACATTTCTGTTCCCTGCTGTAAATTAAAGACTGACTCTATTTGATATTAATAGGAGACAATGGCTCCTATACAAAACACACAGCCGACTCAACATAAAAGTCAATCAACACAAAAACAATCTAAAATCACAAGACACAACCTTGGTAAAAATGGGGACAAGACTAAAAAAGACAAGAGCAGGACGTCTATGGGAAACAACTCTCACCTAAACTTTACACATGGTTTCAGTCATAACTGACTATGTGACAACTATTCAACCATAATTCTCACAAACACCTTTTTTTATGGCACTGACATCCTGTTTGGTCTCTGTACTTCCCCTTTATATGTCTTCTTGTCCTCCCAGGTACTTTCCACTTTAATTTTTACTCACCACATACTTTCGGTTCTTAAACTTTATCTTTCATACGTAATTTAATAATCTTTTAATTTTATTATCCTTAAAATTATGATTATTGAATAACAGTGAACTTTATAACATAACAGTCATAGAAAGAATCTCATTTCTTGGAGTAAATATTTATTCAGGGATATTTGTGAATGACATATGAAACAAACAGAATCTGTTCAGTAGAACATTCAGTAGAAATGCTCTGCATGAGCACTAAACAAAGTCCAAACATATTCAGTGCTGACTCCAAATTCCCCGTAGTTGTGGATGTTTGTCTGTCTGTGTGTGTCTCTCTGTGTTGGCCCTGAGACTGGAGACCTGTCCAGGGTGGACCCTGCCTCTTGCCCAGTGACAGCTGGGTTAGGCTCCAGCCTAATGGATGGATTGAAGATTTAATATGGTGAAAATGTTGAATCTTAATTTTTACATTATATGAACATGAGGAATAATTATACATTAATCAGCAAACAAACAGCTGAATGAATATTCATCTGTAGCTTAATACCTTAAAATCCAGTTTTACATTAAAGAAACACCACATAGCATCTGCTTCTGTCAAAAGCTGCAGCTGTGCCACGTCTTTAATGTGAGGTGCATTCAGGGACACTACAAAGTGTAGGTGTGTGAGGTGTTCAGGCACTTCAGGTACAGTAATACTGTGCTACACTGATTGTAGGATGTACTGCATTGAAAGGTGAAGGGGGTCTATTCTCAGAAAATGTGGATCATAACTTTGGAAAACCACTAAGAAATAGAAACCACAATGATCTTTAAAGATTATCTACTGCATCATGAATTTTATTTCTCTATTTCATAACATGGTCAGTGGGCGGCCACTTTACCAACTGAGCCACTGGAGGAGGAGACAATGTACAGACTATAATTCAGAGATGAACTGAAAATCCAACTCTTCAACAACAGACCTTGACAGTGACAAGACTTCATAGATCAACTGCCTGTAAAATACAGATATGGCCAGTGAACCATTTCCAACATGTAAGTACATTTGCATCTCTCATATTCATGGCAGCATTCAAGATTTAAAACCTGCAGACCAACAGCTTGTTTCTTAATACTGTAGTAGAAACTTTTGTATCTGTTAGACTGAAGGGTTAGAAGGTTCTAATTTACTTATTAACTAAATAATAATATTGTACGAGCAGATAAGTAACATCTGTGCTGCATTAGTCAGTGAGCTTTAGTCTGCAGGTTAACTGGTCATTTTCTTTGTCTTCTTTTATGCAACTTTCCAACTCAAGCTCCTCTTACTCACATATCCCATAGCATCATTTCTCTACTTTATAATCTGTCCTAAATCATTTTTCTCATGGTAAAAATGGAACAGTTTATTCCTAACAATGATGGGGAACCATTGCATTTAGTCTCTTTGAAACTCATGGTCATCAGCTGGGATTATAATTATGTAATAAAAATACTGATGTGGTTTATTTCCTCTTTTAAATCATTGATTACTTCACATTAATTTATAAATGTTTACATTTATTTCACAAAATTAGCAACAGTCCACTGTCACATGAGCAGCTGACCAGCTGAGCTAGATTTGCTTTTGACCATAATTCACATCCTTCCTTGTACTTTCTGTCACCTAGAGTCTGGTGTAGTGTGATGCACTAGAGGGCAAACTCTGACCTGATCATCCCTGACTAACAAGAAACACAGAAACCAGAATGTGACACAGCCAGTCCCACTGGAATTGTGGGGTTAGTTACTTTGCAGATGGCAGATTATTAAACCAAAATCTAATGCACTGATAGATGCTGATATATTTGGAATAATTGAAGTAATGAACAAAAGGCCAAAGTCCAGTAATGATGGAGCCACAAAAGACAGAGACTAGTCAGCTATGTAGCGTGAGCAACAGCTGCAGCTTCAGGTTTGCATATGTGTCTCAAAGGAGACGTTCCAATCCAGTAGAACACAGAGGGAACCATGTTCTGGAAGTGATCTAAGTCCAAAACACAATCACAGTGGTTCCACATGTAAACACAGAAACACACACTTGAATTTCCATACATGTATCATGAGTGGCACACGAGCCGACATGCAGGCAGTGAGACGTCATTGTTCACCTTGACAACAGCACCAGCTCTGAAATTAAATCTTTTCTCAGCCTGTTGGACTCATTTGAGTTCAGACAGCATGTTACTGGTCCCACACATATAAAGGGTCTGAATCTGGTTTTCTGCAGAGGTCTTAATGTTGCCATAACTGTCAACATAGAAATTGCAATTTCTGATCACTTTTGTATTTTTCTTCAAGCTCGTCTGTACTAACAAGCACAAAAATAGAGAAATATTATTCAGAGAACATTACATCCAATGAATATTCAAAGATCACACTGCCCATTTTGCATCCTGTGATGTGATATTGGATCATTTCTGTGATAAATTATTACCAGCAACTGGGACACGAGCTACACTGAACAAGTAAGTGCCTGTCATTTCTCTCTGCTGATTGAAGCCTGTGTCACATATAAACTCCGGACAACGTTAGGAGAATTCAGTCTCGGACTTTATCTGGAGTGATGTTTCAGACATGTAACTCACAGCAGGAGATCGTCTGCATAAGAACCACACTCGCATGTGAAAATCGTGCACGATCAGCGAACACTGGAGGCACAACATGGTAAAAAACTTCAAACGTCATCAACATGCCTACTCGCTCGCTTTTAATCCTCCCGATGATTCAGGACAGATCAGAATGCTGCACGAGCTCACACACAGACATTGCACTAGGGGGCTCCAAGGATAAAGTCCGGATCATCTCAGAAGTGTCTCACTCGAACACATACACCACCTCCTGAAAAAGTCAGGAGAAGGTCAGAATTCTAGTGCTTGTCTGAAAGGGACTTAAGTCTGTTTTTACAGTGTTAAGAACTGTAGGTAGAATGTTCAGCTCTTCTGCTGAAGTGGATATTTGGTCTGTTGTTGTTGTTGGTGTTAGTTTCAGCTTAATGATCACTGAGCATTTCCACCTTTGACCTAACTGTGATGGAAAATCAAGCTTGATTAGATTTTACTGCTTGTGTTTTATCTAGTTGTAATGGTAACTTGTACTCAGTTTACTTATGAAGGACGTGTCAAAGAGTTTTTAGGAAGGAAGAGTTTTTAGGTATCTCGGCCCAAACCTGACTTTTTTATACCACAGGTTTTTATTTTTGCTGACATATTTCTCCTTTGAAAGTGTTTTCTCTGTCAGCAGCCTTTGGGTTTGGAGTCTGATTCCCTTCTGCATGTATTTCATTGTGAACTCCCACCTTCCAGCAAACAGAAGTGAAGGCTAGTGGGGTTTTTGTTTGTTAACTGCTGTAACATATGGTTGTTATGTTACTTCTCTCACCCCATAAAACTTAGATTGTCTGCATTGATTCCCCGCAAAGTCCAGAATGGAATTTAAAATCCTCCACTTTACATTCAATTCATTTCAGTTTCATTGTTAGAGGCCAAATAACAATGACAAAAATGTAAAGTGGCTTGAGAATTAGAAATAGAGAATTGTAGAGAAACCCAGCAAATCCCCCTCCGGCAGCACTTGGTGACAGTGGAGAGCAAAAACTCCCTTTAAGAGAAGAAATATCCAACAGAACCAAGCTCTGGGTGGGAGCATCTGTATGGACTGGTCGGGGTGAGTGGAGAGTGAAGAGAAAAAAGTTACAGAGCAACAGGAAGCAAAGCAATGAAAAATATATCATTTGGGAGGCGATGAACTACTTCCTGGTACCACCAGCACATATTGTCTTGGACACACGAGCTCCTCTATTATACATGGAAAACAAACGGAGAGAAAGTGGGGAGGGGTACACAGCCTGGATGCTCATGTGTGGAAGAAAGAACTGATGGTTAGAAGAAACAATATTTTTAAGTAAAAGTACAGTAACCTTGTCTCATCAGCATGACTCCATGTACATATCAGGTTTATTAATTGAGTTAATTAATTGAGAATGACATGAAAACACTGGCAAAGAATTGGTTGGTACAAAAGCCCCTGATGGTCAAGCATCAAATCTTAAAGACCTCATATTACTTTATTATCCTTATAGACTACTTGTCTGTCAGAGTGGGACCAAGTAGTTCTTTGGTTGCTCTTTTCTTTTCTCTCTCCACTTTCCACTCACCCCAACCAGTCAAGGTAGATGGCTGCTCACCCTGAGCCTGGTTCTGCTGGAGGTTTCTTCTGTTAAAGGGAGTTTTTCCTCTCCACTGTTGCCTATGGCTGCTCATTATGGAAAGTTCCTTTAGATGATTTTTGAATGAAATTCTAAAATGATGCACTCCATCATTATGTTTGTAGTTTGTTTATTCGGTTATGTCATCGGAATGTCATCCTCCATTCTGTTGTCATCAGACTGATTATGAGTATCAGTCCCAATTAGTGCAGACTTTGTGAATCCTGACAGGATGATGTTGCTGTGAAGCTGTGCTCTTCATCCACCATGTGTTTTTCCAAAGTGACAAAGTAAAGTCTTAAATGTTTGGATCACTGCAATGTCAAGTGGCTGGAGTAACTTTTCTCTTCAGTTGTAAAGTGATATGTGCTCATATGCTGTCCATCACAAATAGGACTTTGCCTGTATTTTTATTGTGTATTATTTTATTAAATAAACTTTTATTTTTCCAACAGACACAGAGAGGCCAGAGCTCAGAATTGCACTTGTTGGGAAAACTGGAACTGGCAAGAGTGCAACAGGAAATACCATCTTAGGAAGGAAGGCTTTTGAATCAAAGTTGTCTCCTTCCTCAACGACTGGACACTGTCAGAAGGAAACAGGAACGTTTGAGAGTCAGATGGTGGCTGTTATTGATACTCCAGGTCTGTATGACACCAAAAAAACTCAAGATGAGGTTAAGAAGGAAATCGCAAAAGCAATCTCATTTGCTGCTCCTGGTCCTCATGTGTTCCTGGTTGTGCTGCAGCCGACCAGATTCACAAAAGAAGAGCAAGAAACAGTAAGAATCCTTCAGAAAATGTTTGGAGACAAAGCAGCATCATACACTATGGCCTTGTTCACCAATGGAAATGATCTGAAGGAAGAAGACGTCTCCATAGAAGAATTAATTGGTCAAAGTTCAGTTCTCAGTCGCTTGCTCAAAGAATTCCATGGAGGTTATCATGTTCTTGACAACAGAGACAAGGATCCATCTCAAGTCAGAGAGCTGCTGAAGAAGATCAACGCAATGGTTCAGAGAAATGGAGGAAACTACTACACCCATGAAATGTTCCAAGAGGCTGAGAGAGCTATAAGAGAAGAAATGACTCGTCTTCAGAAAGAAAATCCCAATATGGGCCAGAAAGAGGCAAGAAAAAAGGCAGAGAAAGACAACTCTTATATCAGGGCCTTTGTAGTGGGGACTGCAGCCACTTGTGGAGCATTAGCTGGAGGATCTTTGGGAAGTTTTGGAGGACCAGTGGGAACTGCAGCAGGAGCAGCAGCAGGAGGAGCAATAGGAGCAGCAGCAGGAGTGATGCTTGCTGACAAATGCATTTTACAGTGACATACAATAGTAAATATTTCTGAATTACAACTATAATATTATAACGGAGATAGATGGAAAAAGTGATGTGTTCATTTGATCACATTTTTTTAATTTTCCTGATCATCCAAACAATGTATTTTTAGCAGCAATGTGCATCTTCATTTTCTAATCATTATTGATTATTGATCAGGTGATTAATGAAACACATTTGAAGTTTTTAGTCCAAAACAAATTGTGTCATTAGAAAGTTGTAGAACAGTGTGGACACACAGCTTAGTTGAATTGTGCATCATGAATGAAAAAGAGGAAACAACATCTAGAACAAAGTAGCTTTTCTTGTGCTGTCAGAGGTTGATGTTGAAAGAGGGAACATTTTGAAGACTGTGGAAAACATGTAACATCAATAAATATATTTGAGAAATGATCATGTGAACCAAGACCTTTATTGTCCAACACAATTATCTCAAGCACAAAAATGCAGCAGAACATACAAACCTCTGTGGTTGTAGGAAAAAGGCTAAATGTCACCTTTTTGTAAAGATATGGGAAAATGAAAATAAAAGTGTGCTAACGTCTTGAAAATAGCTGATGTTTACACAGTGTTTTAATTACACCCCTAATAACCTTTGTTGTTTTCAGGCTCAGGACTCAGCTCTGTGCGGAGAGTGGTGCTGGTGGGTCATGAGAAAGTGGGGAAAAGTTCAGCAGGAAACACCATCCTGGGAAAGAAAGTGTTTGAGAGTAAGATGAGTTCCATCCCTCAGACACTAAGCAGTGACAAGAGAGAAGAAGATGTTCTGGGCCTCAGAGTGACTGTGGTGGACACCCCTGGACTCTTCAGCACTCAGCTGTCTGAAGAGGAGCTGAAAGCAGAGCTGGTAAAAGCTGTAGATCTGAGCTGTCCAGGTCCTCATGTCTTCCTCCTCACCATCCAGCTTGGTAGATTCACTGAACAGGAACAGAAAGTGCTGAAGACTCTGGAGAAGATGCTGAGTCCTGATGTCTGTGAACACACCATGGTGCTGTTCACCTATGGAGACAGACTGGAAGACATTGACATAAATCAGTTTATCAGAGAGGACCAGAACCTGCAGAAGCTGCTGAACAAATGCAGCGGGCAGTACCACGTGTTCAACAACAGACAGATGGGAAACAGAGATCAGGTCCAACAGCTGTTTGATAAAATAGATGTCATCTCAAATGGAGGACAACACTTTTATCAGAGGAAAGTTGCTCCATCATGGTGGTTTTCCTTGATACCTGCCCCTCTGAAAAAGGTTTGCAACCTTTTAGATGATCGTTCCAAAGAAAATGTATCATCACAGGGAAACAGAGATGAAGAAGGAAACAGTGCAGAAGAGAGAGGAGATGAAGAAAGATGGAGGAAGAATAAAGAGACACAGCAAAGGAATCAGGGGGAAGCTATGAAAGATGATCACAGGGACGACACAAAGAATGAGACAGAAGACAGTGGAAGGCAAACAGAAAAACCACAGGAGGCTGAGAAACAGGAGGAAATGAAGAAGAGGAAACACAGGGAGGAGGACAAAGACATGAAGGGAGAGACAGACAACAATGAGAGTGATGGAGAGAGGAATGAGGACAAGATGGAGACAGACACATTAAAGGAGGAGATGGGAAGAGATGGAGACACAGAAGGACTTGAAATCCCACTTGGTCCAACTTCATTTACATCTTTATCATGACACATGTAAAACAGTAAAACATGTTCTTAGTTTTCATTTATTGAAATCAAACAATGTTTAAAAAACTGAGTTTGACATTTTTGTCTTCAAATAAAACTCAACTTTTTACCTACAAGTCCTAAGATTCAAATTACATGTTGTTACATGTCACATGTTGTAGTTTTCACAAAGGCCTCTCCCACACTGGAGACCAACTAACTGAAGAATGTGGAATCTTTCTTTCCAAAACCTCAGTCTGTGTTTATCTGCAGCATGAAGTCTTTGAAAGCAGCCTCCATTTTCTTAATGAGCTGTACAAATGTGTCAATATGAGGGTGAAGAAGATGAGACAATGTCCCTACAGATTATTGGATTGGAAAAAATTAAATCAAAAGGTGGTTTCTCTGTAATGTCAAGAGGTATTGAGTATATTGCTCTGAATGTAAGAAGCACTTTACAGGTCTGCACCAGCTCCACTGTTTAAACAAAGAGGCCCTTTAATCACTCAAACTAAATGCATTCAATTTACCAGCTACCAGCTGTCATCAACAACTACACTGGTTTGTGTCCAATCAGAGCTGAGTCTGTCAGTGACTCATGAGGAACTAGGGAAGACAGAGCTGAGTGTGTGTGAAGAGAGTAGATCAACAGGTGTGAAAATATGAGGAAAGTCAAGCTGCTCCTCTTTCCTCACAAGTGATCTGTGCAGGTGTGGACTTGATTCCAGACCCACAAAGGCCTCTGTTGCAGTGGTTCATATTATGTGGATGAGTCACCATCAGGAGAACAGTGAACAACAATGGTGTGTGTGGTTGAGCTGCAAGGAGCAGTGACTCCTCTCCAAAAGAACACAAATGTCCATTTAGAGAACAAGTGAATTCTTTTCAAGTAGTTTGTTCACTTTGTTTCCTTTATCTACTTTTTGGGCTTGTGACAATCTGAGCACATTGTTGGTCTGATTTATGCAGAAATACACTGCAGGAAAAAGTTTAAGAAGGTTTTAAAAAAACAGAAATAAGTCTTTTTCTTTTGAATAGGAACAATCTTGTCAAAATTGTTATTAAAAAAATAATTAGAAAAATAATTAGAAAAATAATCTCATTTTAAGAATATCTGTATAATATGATGTGATCCAACTAATACTGAGCCAGATTTAACCAGTAACAAGCTACAACAATGGTCTGACTAACATCACAGCAGAGGAACAAGCGTTTTCCTTATTTGGAGAATTAAAGCAGTTCAATAAGTTTCTTTGAGGAAACTCAGTGTCTGCAGTCATTAAGTTAGAGAAGAAAACCTGCTGCTTCATATTTCACATTGTTACTATTAAGACAATACACACACAGCATAATATGAATGTCTCATGTTTATGATCTGTACACATTAACCTGGCTATAATACACTTTGACCAGCTCTGAGAGACAGAGGCAGAGACAGAGACAGAGACAGAGACGGAGACAAAGAGATGGCAGAAAGTAGTTGTTGTTCTGTTACAGTAGCAGGTAAAAACTAGGGAACAAGGAGTTCATGGGGAGAATTACAGCGAGGATTTAGCAGGGAATGAATCCTGTGGGGGAAAACAAGGCTGAGGAGAGACAGCAAGTGTGAGAGGTGAGTGGGCAGAAGGGGGCAGAGATGGTCAAAAGTGAGAGTAAACAGAGTCCAGAGGGGATTCATGACACCACACACACATGCACATGATCCTAAAAGTCTTCATTTCTGCTTTTTCTGTTTAACTGATATGACTTCCATCTAAATACATAACCAGTGTCTCAATCCACAATACAGATTCAAAGATGTGCAGCTGAAGTTTGTGAAACGCAACTATATAAAACACACATGAACCACAACTGGTTAATTACAGGAAGTCAATGACTTGTTAGACATTTAAAACAGAAAACAGCTGTCAACAGTACAAACTATGTCCAGCTCTGCAAATAAATATTAGAGAAACCTAAAAATAATCCAGCTCATAGATCTGGATCTACATACACAATGGAATGTTCCAAACCTTATAAATTGGTCTCTGGAATTCAGAAGACAACTTACATTTTCAAGTGACAGCGGTTATATTAGTCTCATGTGTCTCTCTGACATAGTGGACACCTGAACTGTGTCCACTGCAACAAAATAGGTTTCTTGGCTGTTTCTTCACATTCCAACAGCTGCTTCTCTGGAAACAGGTGAAAGTGAAAGGAAAGTTTTCTCTGGGTGTCTGTAGATTATCAGGAGGAGGACAGAGACAACTGCTGTGGACTGATGTCCTGAAGCTGTTTGTGAAGATGAAGATGTTTGTGGTGTTTGTGATCCTCGTACACGGTAAGATCACCTTCCTCCCTCTGATCTGACTGATCCAACGTCTTTAATCTTGATTTGATTCCTCTTGAACTGATCCATGTGTTTGTTGGATGAAATCCTCCTGGATCCTGGATGTGTCAGACTGTCCTCAGTTGTCTTCTTCAGGATTCTGTCCCTGTAGCTTCTTCATCTTCTCACAGCTTGTGTTCCCAGCAGTAACAATGATCCTTTGCTGTGGTCTTTTTGCTGACAGCAGCATCAGATGTGGATGGAAACGTTGGGCTTCATTCAGACAAATGTTGAGTTTCCAGGCTGCTCACACTGCAGAGGACACATTCACTTTGTCCCAGTCCTTCAACACCTGTCCAACCACAACACCTTCACATCACTTCTTACAAGATTGAAACAAACCAAATCAAAGCTTTGATTTCTTCTCCTCACTGAGAGAAACACATCAAGTGTCTCCACGTCTCCATCAGTCCTGTCTTTTCTCTGAGTATTAGTCCTCCTGCTGAAGACATGATGGACATGTCAAGATTTTGGTTAGGGATGGACCCAAGAGAGGAGGCACGGATAAAAATGACCACCAAACAGGAGAGATAAAAACTAAAGCAAATGACACGGATAACAATAACTACAAAACTAGTATGAACACATGGGACCCGACAAGAAAACTAATAAAAATGGAACATGACAAACTAAATAGGAGATGGGTAAGAAAATAAACTACTAAAACAATGAACCAACAAGGAAACACTAAGAAACAAATCAAACCCCAAACCTCAGACCGTCCAAAACCAGGAAGTATGCTGTTACCATGACAGGACAAATGTAAGGAAAAGAGGTCTTTGTGCTGTGATGAGGACAGAAACCAGACTGAGACATTTGTAACTTGTTGGTTGTGTTAAGAAAATTGCTAGTTGTGTAAAAACTAGTTTCTCTAAACTTTTTCTTCAAAATGGGACATTGGAAATAGGTCTGTAGCTACTGGGTGTGGATGGATCTGAGCTGCTTTTTTAAAAACAGCTTGAACAAGTGCACTTTTAAGAGCTGCAGGGAAAAGTTGGTAACAATAGTTAAAACCTCATCAGACATTTTTAAAAAGGAGGTGGGAATTGGGTGAAGAGCACAGGTGGAAGACTTCAGTTTAGATAAAACCTTCCTGAGTGTTTCAGCATCAACCAGAACAAAACTGTCCAGTGTGTCTTCACATTGTCCACATGTCTCTGTAATGGGACTGTGTGCTTGGCTGATGTCAGACCTGATGGTGGCTGTTTTCTTTTGGAAGTCGTCTGCAAAGACCTCAGATTTAAGACCATCTGTGGTTCATATGGTTTTTGATTGGATTTAAAATGTTCTCAGTTGTTTAAAAAGCAAAAACACACCAACATAGATATATTTCTGTGACCACAAACACAGAATGATGCACAGGACTCACATGGCATCATTATTGTAGCCCACTGTGAGCTGTGACCCACCCGTGACTTACAAAGAGCCAATTGTGAGGTTTTCCAGCACTTTTAGCTAAAAATACAGACATTTACATTCAGTTTTTTGAGTGAATACATTTGCACATTATTGTACATATTAAACATATTAAATGTAGATATTTACAAATGTATGTACAGACACACAGACTGACACACATGTGGACAAATAATGAAGCTGCTATATTAACTTATGTCTTTGAGGTTTTTACTTTGAACACTGGTTTCTGACTCACCTGAGGACGGACGAGTATTGAGACATGAAATAAGGTGCTGAGATGGACCCTCTCTGTCTGTGTGTCCTCACAGTTTCCGTGCATGTCTCAGCTGTGGACATGTATGAGGGGGACCAGTTTGTCCTGATGCACTGTGAGTTTCCCACCTCTGAACTGGTCGACCCCACAGTGGTGTGGAGCCGCTCTGATCTCAGTCCTTCAACCGTCCACCAGCGTCAGCAGGAAGGTGATGAAGTTAAAAACCAGAACCAGCTTTACAGCGGCCGAACATCGATGATGCCTGATGCTCTGGAAACTGGAGACCTCAGTCTGAATCTGACACAACTGCAACTGTCTGACAGTGGAACCTACACCTGCTCCGTCAGAGAGTTTATGATAGGACAAGAGAGAGTGACAGACGTACAGCTGCAGGTCAAAGGTCAGTGACAGGTCAGAGGTCAAAGTTGTAGATACAGGTCAGAGGTCAGAGGTCATGTTGTTGTTCATGTTCTCCACAGACGATTTCCATCCTGGGCCAAAGTTCTCCTGGTTCTCCTGGTTCTTCTGATTGTTGCTGGAGGTCTTTTAGTACATTTCCGTCACTATTTCATGTCAGGTATGTCTCTACTACTACATTACCCATAATGCTGATGGTTCACATCTTTACTCTTGTTGCTCCTTGACTGTTGAGACAGACTGAGAGTGAGGAACAAATCAGAACCAAACTGAGAATCAGTCACAATAAGTAGTTCCTGAGTGTCTTCATGGGACAGTGAGGTCCTGTTACCATCAGAGCTGCTGCTGCTGTCTGTCCACATGATGCTGTGCTTTGTTGTCCTCTCAGTCTACCAGGTGGAGGTGGATTCAGGGGTGGAGTCTGTCCATCTGCCCTGTAAAACCACAGTTTGTCTGCCTGTAGACGCCAAAGTCGAGTGGAAGAATGATACTGACAATGAGGTCCACATGTATCAGAACGGCTCTGACCATTTTGAAGAACAGTACTATCATTACAAAGGTCAAACAACAATAAAGAGAAACCTGCTGAAAACTGGAGACCTAAGTCTCATCCTGAAATACCCCACAAACAGAGACAAAGGAGCCTGCAGCTGCACCGTCTACAGCAGAGAGGGAAACATCCTGATGAAGAAAGTAGTGATTCTGCAAGTCAAAGGTCAGTTAAAATCTTTAATAACTGTTTCCAGTCTTTCAGTCGTCTGTTAAAGTATTTGGTTGTTCTGTTTCCTTCATGCTCCAAATACAGTTTATCATTTAATGTTCAAGTCCACTACATCATGTAAACCACTGTCTGTTAAATTACACTATCATGTATGTTGGGTTGGTGGCTGCAGCTTCTGTGACATCAGCCGTTTGACTCTTATAAACCACAACTGACCTACGCTTCGTGTGGTCCTGGTCTGGTCATGTCATAGACAGAGTAAACCATGGTGGAGAAGCAGGATGAAGGAGAACTGGCAGCTGACCACAGTGAAGGGAACATGGATGTATTCAGAGAACTGGATACACTTCAGACAAGTTTATCTAGTGGACATTCATGATGATGCAACAAAAAATTTCCATCAGCCTTAAAAAGCTTTTTCTACATTGATTTTGAGGATAAAAGACACAAGTGTGAAAATGTTGACAGGAAGCATCCAACTACAAAAAAGATACATTTTCCTTTTTCACTGCACTTCCAACAGATCCTGGATCAACATGCTCTGTCTCTATTGTAGCCAGTCCTGGTCAAATCAGCAACTTCAGGATCCACTGATCCTCTGCACTGAGATAAAGATCAAATTCACTGAAAACAACTGTCCTGGTTCATTTCTAAAGCTCTCATTGGGCTAGATTTACCATGGGACTAGCTTCAGGGTTACTATGGCAACAGACCGCATATCAGCTGTAGGGACAGATCAGGAAAATGACCTTTGAGAACATCTGTATCAAAGCAAAGTTTTCTACCAAATCTCAGCTGATATCAGTGGTGTTAGGTGTGAAGTCCAACACTGATCCTGTTCTTCTAACCTCTGACACCAACTGAGACAGTGGACAGGATTTGGAACAAAGCTGTTGTGTTTTATTTGTAGGATCTGAGGTGAGACTGGGTTGGACTGAATATAACATGTGATTTCAAATAAATCATTATATGTTTCAAAGTGCAGCCTGAGAAAACAACTGGACATTTGGACACTTTAACCCCCTGTGTCCAATAGAAGACATTGAGAGACGAGGGCTGTTATTCTCTAAAACCTTAGTCCATATTTGTCTTCATGTCTTAAAATGTCCCTGTGGTATAGCTGAGGGAACATGGTGAAATAGATCCAGTTGAAGACATTAGACACAATCTTCAGTTTCACTACATTTGAGCTGCCAGTTAGAGACAAAGGGAAAGACGTCCATCTTTGTTCAGGTCCTGACACTAGTTCACTTCCAGCTCCTCAGAGTCATGTCCACATTATCAGAAGGTCTGAAGCAGAGGAGGCTTTTTCTTCTTTCAGACGTTAACATCACTGATGATTTGGAGACATTGATTTTCTGTCCACATGATGAATTCTCACATTAGGACATCCTCGTCTCTTCCTTCTAAAGACACTTTGCTATTGTCCCAGCAGGCAGACTAATCCAACCTCCAGCCTCTTTGTCAGAGTCTCACACAGCATTTTCTGATCAGACTCCTGTTGTCACACTGTGTATTAGTTTGACCAGGCTTTGGCAGGAACATGATCAGGAAGTTCTCAGTGAATTCAGAAGGCAGCTGCTCTCATATGATTCCTGATCCATGTCCAAAAGAGGACGTGTTGTCAGCTGACAGACAGTGTGGTCCTGCTGCAGCAGCAGCATTTAAAGCCTCTATGGTCTCTGATATTTCAGAGGGATTTAGTTTGAAAGATTTCAGTCGTCTGAGATCCTACAAAGATCAGGCTGATTTAGAAATGATTAGAGTGATCAGATTGATCCAGATTCTCCTAGAAATGTCTGAAAGCTTTGTTTCATTTCATATCTATCAATCTGCTCCCAGATCCTCCATCAAATCTGATCCTGTCAACATTTAGTTTGTAACTTTCACTGATAGGAAACAAACATGTGTTTGACTTCATATCATTTACTGAGTGTTAGTGAAGTCAGATGATGGGACAGTGATTCTCTGTCAGAGACAGGAAATAAAGGTTTAACAACCCAACTGAGGGACTGAAGACAAAGACAACACTGTCTCTGTTACATGGAGACATGGAGACATTTCAGACTGGAACCAATCAAACATGTTTTCACTTCATCCACTCAAAGAAAATGTGTCAGAGCTGCTGCTGCTGTTTGTCCACATGATGTTGATCTTTGTTGTCCTCTCAGTCCCACAGGTGGAGGTGGATGCAGGGGTGGAGTCTGTCCAGCTGCCCTGTAAAACCACAGTTCACCTGCCTGAAGACGTCAGAGTGGAGTGGAAATATAGTTTATATGCTGATAAAGTCCATGTGTATGAGAACGGCTCTGACCAGCCTGAAGAACAGGATGAGTTTTACAGAGGTCGAACAGAGATGAAGAGAAACCTGCTGGAAACTGGAGACCTCGGTCTGACCCTGAAATACCCCACAGACATGGACAGATACACCTACACCTGCACCGTCTACAGCAGGGAGGGAAACATCCTGATGAAGAAAGATGTGAAGCTCCAGGTCAAAGGTCAGTTTAAAGTCTTTATGCTAAGCTAACTGTTGTTAATCTTTATACTAAGAGAAACTGCAGTATTACTGTTACTATGTTTCTATAAATGTATTTCTCTTTTTTTCATGACTCTAACAGTGAATTGAAATGAATTTTCCTGGAACCAAACTATCATTTCAGTGTAATGTGAATATTTGTGACAGAGAGAAACTTTGAACTGAGCTCCACCAGAAGTAGATCAGGTCCAGGTAACAACAGGTCCTTGATCATGTGAAGCTGCAGACAGAACTTGAGACAAGTGTTGGGATGAATTAGATTATTGGTCTAATTGGAGACAAAGGTGGAAAAGGTGAGTTTGCTCTGGCTGGATGTCTTTGACATTTTCTGTCTCTCTACCTTATTTCAGTGACAATGAAAATGTCCATCAGCACATGAGAGCAGAAAACAAGAAGCTGGGATTAGTTTCAAAAGCTGAAATTGTGTTTAGGTGGACAGATAAGACATGGAGCTGTCCTCTAATGTCTCCACAGACATTGTTCTGTCCTCACTGACACTGAGAATGTTGCTGTGATCAGGCACTGAAATCAACTGATTCACCAGAACAAAGTGTTTGGTTTTTAAAAAGAGGATAATAGTTTCTCTTGAATCTTGAGTTACTGACCTTGTTGTTGTGTTGAAGAATGCGAAGAAAACACAGCTGATAGTCGACTGAGTTCTTGTTGCTGCAGAAGAAAAACAGAAAAGAAAAGTTGATGAAAGTCCAGTTGAAGTTTGGAGAAGTAAAAGGTCAAAAGTGAGTTTCCTTATATTTGTTTCATTTTTTTTATTTCTTGTTGTCTCTCTCTGTCTGACTGTCTTCTGTCTCCTCTGCAGAGAGAACTCAGGACATCAGGAACAGAAGCAGCTCCACTGATCCAACTCCTCTGATGGCTGATCAATCAGTTTGATCAGTCTGTTGATCAATCTTTGATTATTGATCTGATCTGACTTTGGATCAGAGACAAAATGGAAGTGAAGGAGCTGATGGATGAAGACAGGAGGACACTTTGTCTTCTTGTTCTATACTTTGACTCCTCCTGACTCTCACACTGTCTACACACTCATTATTGATCACTATTGATCAGCGTTGATCAGTGACAGCTCATCTAGTTTTTTGGGGACAGACGTCTCACTCTTTATAAAACTCCCGACTTTGAATCTTTGTTTTCTTCTCACACTCAACATGTGACAGTTTTTATCAGTTGATTCAACACATTTTCTGAAACATTTACTACAATCACCAGCTCACTGTCTCCTGTGTATATCCTGAAAAAGACGTCTGTCCCTCTCTACATTCAACTCCTTCATCATCAAGAGCATCACTCTGACCACAGTCACACGTCCAAACTATTGTCCACAGGAAGTCTTGCACCTTGCAGTGCTCACCTGACCCACCGGGAGCAACTTGGGGTTCAGTGTCCAAGGACACTTCAACTTGTAGCCAGGAGTGAGGATTGAACCACTGACCCTGTGGTCCATGGTCAACTATTATGACTACAGTGATAAAAACACTGTGTGTGTGTGTGTGTGTGTGTGTGTGTGTGTGTGTGTGTGTGTTTTAAAGTTACACTCTGCAGAACAGAAGACAGAAGAAGATGACTTTGCTCTGATCCGTCATTACATGAGAACTGATCATGGATCAGTAGCTACATCAGGTTTTACAGCTACTGAACATGTCCACATGTCGTCTGGAGGAGGAGACGTCACAGACACACTGGATCAGACAGAAGAAGACTGTTGGACACAGAGTAGTTTTGTAGAGTTTCTGAGCTTCACACTTTTCTTATCAGATGATTTGAATGACAGTTGTTGAGTTGATCATATGGACGTTCTACTTTTGTCATGTATTGTTTTCAATAAGCTGGTAATTTTCATGTGACTTCTATCAATGCAGATCAATAAAGCAACAAAGTCTTCTTCATGTGAGCTTGTGTGTTGCACAGATTCTGTTTTCTGCTCTGTGGTAGGACAGGAAGAGGTGTGATGCAGAGAAGCTTCTCCTCAGTCTTTGGAGCTCCATCCCTACAACATGCTGTGCTGCCATCACCACCCGGTGCAGATGTTTCTGCATCTGAGCAGCTGGTGAACCAGACAGTGGCACAGTTTGTGAAGATGCTCTCCATGCTGCCAGAGGTGCTCTGTGCCAGCAGGCAAAGCAGGTAACTGCTCAGTAAAGTTAAACTATGTACAGCACTGAAGGTGTGCAAAGCAGTCCCAGACCTCCCTAAGAGGACCCCGACTGTCCCTCCAGAGCAATTTACAACAAAGTCATCTCAGGGCACTTTACATAATAAAGTCCAGACTACACAAGTATGTAGAAGCAACCCAACAATTCCCCCTTGTACAAGCCACAGGCAACAGTGGAGAGGAAAAACTCCCTTTAATGGAAGAAACCTCCAGAACCAGGCTCAGGGTGGACGACCATCTGCCTCGACCGGTTGGGGTGAGTGGAAAGTGAAGAGAGAAAAGAACAAAGCAACAAAAAGCAACAACAAAACAACAACGAAAAGCAACAACAACATTATACAGGTTGGTAGGACACAAAATTAATAACATGTAGTGGTGACAAATAAATGTATAGAGAAAAAGAGGAGAGGAGCTCATTGCACTTGCAGGAGTCTCCCAACACTCTAAACCTACAGCATCTTAAGTAGGAGCTAGTTCAGGTTGACTGAGCATCACTCCTGTTACACTTCCTCCCTTTGGACTTTTATTTTGTAGCCCTATTCCCCACTTCCTGTTCCTAGTCCTGTTTTTTAGCTTTACCCTTCATTATCCCTCTTTATTGTTTGCTCCATATTTTTGTTGCATACATCTTTTAGTTCATTGTTTGCATTTAAACCTAGTTGCTTCTGTATTGTGTATTTTATTTCCCGATTTACTCTGCAGATTGATGTTCAGTGCTGCTAGTTCTTTGTGTTTATACATGTACATTAGTGTTTTAGGTTCTTCAGTTAAGATGGTGTCCCAGCGTTGATGTTTGCACCCACTCTCTGGTTTGGTAGTTTGTGCTTCTTGTTCATGTCTTATTTTGTTAGGTGTGTTTCTGTTTATTAGTTCCCTTAGTCTTTTCCCGTGTGTTCATTCTGGTTTAGTAGTTTGTTTTCTCATCTGTGTCTTATTTTGTTAGTTGTGCTTTATGCTCATTTTGTCCCCTTAGTTTTTAGTGTTAGTTGGGTTTCTCGGTCAGTAATTTAGGTTTCGTTGAATGTATTTTAGTTTCTTATAATTTGTCTTGTTTTCATTCGGGTTTTGTGTTCAAGGTTGTTTCCCTGGGATCCGTGTTGCTCAGCATATTTCTATTGTCAGTTACGTTTTCCTCTGTATCCTCCCGTTAGGAGCGACTTTTAACCAATAAACGTGTTTATTAGTTCAGTCTCCTCACTTGGGTCCACCTGCACTAATTGTGAAAGCAGGTGGGAGGATGTTTGTGTGTCAGCACTAGTTTCTCAAAGTATTTTATGATTATGGCTGTTAGAGCCACTGGGCGAAAGTCGTTCACACACTTCACACGTGATTTTATTAGGCAGAGGAATGATGGTGGACGATTTTACAGATTTTGTACCAGCAGCTTGTTGGAATGAAAGGTTGAACATTTATGTAAACACCTCTGTGAGCTGGCTGCCCCCCTGCTACAGTACCCAGCCAAGTACTATATCTTAGGACCTCAGGCAGTGTGGTGTGGTCAGTGGATGGCAGATGGTTGGTTTTATCAGTCAGTGCCTTGATCCCATTCTACATGCTGTAGTAGCTGTTTCTGTCAAACTGTTCTTCAATTCGCTTTTTGTATTTAGACTTGTGGGGGAATAGATTAAATTTAGTCATATGGTTAGATAATTAGCAAACAGTCAACCAAGATGGGTTTATTGAAGAAGTCACACAAAGAAAACAGGTTGGGTCATCTTTAGAGGACTGCTTAAGATCACCGTAGGCACTTTGTTGTTACAAGGCTGAGAGGTTCTGTAAAAATGTGTGATTTGAGCTACTAATAATGTTGGCAAGACAACAGAAATGTCCATGTCAGCACAACCAAAACCTGAAGGCCCTTTTGAATATTTAATGATGGATTTTATCGAATTAACCCCATGTTCTGATTATAGATGTTGTTTAATGATAATAGACAGGTTTTTAAAGAGGATTGAATGTTTTCCCTGCAGAAATGCTTCTGCTGTCTCAGTAACAAAGACATTACTTTGAGAGTTAATCCCAAGATGGGGACTCCCTTCAAAACTAAGTAGTGATAATGGTTCACATTTTGTAAATAATGTAATACACTGTCTTTCAGAAAGTCTTCAGGTAAATCTAAAAACACACTGTTGCCTACCATCCAGCCAGTGGAGGTGCAGTGGAAAGAGCAAATCAAACACTGAAAACAAAACTCATGTGACTAATACATCCTTCCTATAAAATAGGGTTGAGCCTAATACGAGTGGATGATGAGATGTTAAGATATTGTTGTGCACCAAACCATACTTTAAAGCTCATTTTCCCTGAGGTAAAAACTGCCCTTCCTGAGCCTGCAGTTGGGCAACTCTACCCCATCAAGCCAAAAGACTGGATTTTGGCACCAGCCCTGTTGGACGGGATAACACAGTATGTGTGTTGCTGACCACTCCACCCACAGTCCAGGTTGTTGAGAGGGATACCAGTGTAGATCTTTGTAGAAATGATGGCTCCAATAAAGCGGTGGCTGGGAGCTGAAAGGAGCTTTCCTGGATGTTCCTGACTGCAGCTTTCATCATCAGAATGATAGAAATGGTTGGCATCTACCAATCCACATCCACTGTTGCATCAAGGAACAGCAACAGAGAAGGAAGAGCCATACACTTTCTACCAACAGGAAAGACTGAGGAGTCAAATGAATGAAAAAGTGATAGTGACTTATCACCTGAAAAAGATGAACTCACAATGCCCGAAAGAAAGATGCAGAGGACAATTGTTTGAACAATCTGAATGGAAACCTTGGGAATTTGACATCGGTTTAGTTTTATCACAAAAATTCTGTTTATGCTAATAGTTGGTATTCTTACTAAAGTGGCACAAGACCAGGTTGTATGGACCACAGTCTAACATCCTGGTTATCCATGTTACGGTTAGTATAAGTACTTTAGCAAGGACCCAAGTAAGGAGACGGCAAGAGGAGGTATAAAGAAAAGGGTATTTATTTATAAAGAAACAGGAGGGTAAAGACTTACTGAACTAAAAGGTAACAAAACTACAACTAAACACATACAGGGTAATCGACAGCTATTCAAACAACGGGGTGCAAACATACAAGAATAACACAAGGCAGCAGGTACATTCAGACACCAGACTAGACCTTAACTAATTCTAATACACAGGTAAGAGGGTAAATTAACAGGGACAAGTTAACTAAACAGGAATAGACAGAAGGGAATAAAACCTAAACAAACTAAACTAGAGGCAATGGGAAATTAACAGGGGTAATTAATACAGGGAACAGGGGAAAGTAAATAAATCAACTAATAAATTAATAATAACCTAACAGAGGAGAACCAAACCACTATAACTAGGAACAACAACACACATAACAAGGAACACAAAACCACATAAGGAGAGACCAAACCATGGACCAAAACCTTGACAGTCCAGACAGGGATCAGGCAGGATACACACTTGTGACAAACACAGACAGAGTACTAACACACACTTACACATAACACAAACCAGCAGAGAACAGTGGGGAGAGCAGGGTATAAAAGGTCAGAGGAACAGGTGAAACAAACCAGGACAAAACGTGGAAGAGACACAAGAGGATCAATAAAATAAAAGCCAAAACAGGAAATAAAGCCAGATAACTTAAACACGGGGACAGAACTGTGACAATTCAGGGTCCACCGTCAAATTGACATTCACTATTTAAACTAGAAACAAAACATTGTCCATGCTTAGATCCTGTTATTAGTCTAGTACAGACCTTTGTGAGATATACAGATGTAAATGATGTAGTGAATATTGTAAGTATTCTCATATGTTACGGTTTTTTACATGTGCTATTACATGATGCAGGCTCTTATATATAAATGGATAGAGGGAATCATTGGTGGTGAACAGACATCACTGTATGTTAAAATACCAACCAACCCAATACACACAAAGGAACTAACATTGGATCCCATGTCTGACTGGCCCCCAGGAGACCCTCACACTGATGGTGATTTAGATCACAGAACACCATAATTCATACTGTTTCCATTTAATTTTGCCTATTTTTTTATGTTTTGTTTAAATAGTCTGCTAAAGAGGGAACACTACATATTTTTGAGATTCCTAAATTTACCATGTTGACACTTCGTGTCAAAAGGGGCCAATGTGGGGGAATAGAGTAAATTTAGTCATAAGGTTGGATAATTAGCAAACACTCAGCCAAGATGGGCTTATTGAAGAAGTCACAATGTGGACAAGAAGTCGCAGGTTGTGTCATGTTTAGAGGACTGCTCAAGATCACCGTAAGCCCTTTGTTGCTACAAGGCCCAAAGCAGTGTAGTAGATACTGAGTCCTCTACAAGAATCTACAAGAAGGTGCAATGAAAGGGTTTTATTGCTTCACAACTGTAATTAACAAATAACCTAAAAAAATACAAGAGTGATGACTGTCAACTGCCTGCACCTGTTTCTTCATTCATGTTTTGTGAGGGTGGTTCCTTTCTTGGGTTTAAGTATAAATAGAAGGGGTTTGAGAGATACAAGTCAGAAGACCCCAACATCCATGTGGTCTTCTCCATGCTGGCATGTATTAAACTGAGATGGTTCATCACGCTGATTTCTGTCTACAATTCTTGCAAGAGGGAAAATTTCAGTATCACAGTATTATTCCAGCTTTTTCCAGCTCCAGTGTTCACGTCTGTGTTATATTTGTTGGTGAGTCTGAAATAAATGAAAATGAACCAGAGTGTAACAGTGTCTGCAGAGCATCTGAAAAGAAAAGCTGCAGTAGAAAATCTTTCATAGGAAACTGTAGTAGTTGCTCTCTGACCACAGTTTGTACAACCGGCTCAAACCAGTTTGCTGGTTACTGACTTTGGGGTGAAGAGCAACATGACAGATTTCTCTGCAAGAGCAGGTGTTTAGGCAGTTAACATTATTCAGACATCCAGTCCTACATGGCTCAGAAGCTCAGAGACATCAGGGGGAAGCTGAGATCACTAACAGTCTGTTACAGGTGATTTGATGATGAACAACATTCATTTCTTTCAAATCAAAAACATTTCTGAAAACACGTTGTCACTTTGTTGTTATGGGTCAATAAGTGGAGATTGATGGACAACAATGGTCATTTGACCTATTTCAAATAAAATGAACAACACAGTGAAGTTTGTAAAAGGTTAAAGGAGTTGAAACGTGACAGATTTGATTAAATAATGAAATCATCAGAGGAAGATACTGAATTATAAAGGTCACTTCAGAGCTGTATCCTCTAAAGCACAAGACATGTCCTGTAAAATATCAAGTATCTACTGTCTGTCAGCTTCACACAGAGAAAAGCTTTATGTATTAAAGTTCTCCTTTAATACATCTCCTGCTGTAAATTAAAGACTGACTCTATTTGATATTAATAGGAGACAATGGCTCCTATACAAAACACACAGCCGACTCAACATAAAAGGACAAACAACACAAAAACAATCTAAAATCACAAGACACAACCTTGGTGAAAATGGGGACAAGACAACAAAAGACAAGAGCAGGACGTCTATGGGAAACAACTCTCACCTAAACTTTACACATGGTTTCATAACTGACTATGTGACAACTATCCAACCATAATTCTCATAAACACCTTTTTTTACATCCTGTTTGGTCACTGTACTTCTTCTTTCTATGTCTTCTTGTCCTCCCAGATACTGTCCACTTTCATTTTCACTCACACACAATTTCAGTTTTTAAACTTCATCTTTTATACATATTTTCATAATCTTTCATTTTCATCCTTAAAATGAGGATTATTGAATAACAGTGAACTAGAAAGAATCACATTTCGTGGACTAAATATTTACTCAGTGATATTTTTGTATGACAAACGAAACTGAATCCCTGTAAACATTCAGTTAAAATACACTTACTGCATGAGCACTAAACACCTCAACCCATAAACTTTAAGGAATATCCAGCTACTTCCTGTCTTTTCTTAACTGATGCAAGTGAATAAATTAAGACTGAGGCCTCCAAGAAGGTTAGTGATCCACTATCTTTTGTGTCTCCTGCGTATTTGTTGTTTTAGCCATTTTTCCACGTCTTTCTAGCTTCAGTGTCACTTACAGAAATCAAGTGGATGTTTCAAAGCTCAACAACATTCTGTCTATGTGATGAGTAGACTGTAAATCATGTTAAAACAATTCAGCTTGCTTATCTCCAGATCCCCAGCTGCAATAAATGTGACCAGACTTTTGGCACATTGACATTATGGAAGAAATTGTTTTAAATTATTTATCACTTTTAAAAATGTACATGAGTTATTTTTATTAACTAATGAAAAAATTCAAATGGCCTTAAAACATTTAACATATACTTAAAGTTTTGAGGACAGCACAGCAGTGGAGTGGTTAGACCTCACACCTCACAGCTAGAAGGTCTGTGGTTCGAATCCTCGGTTGGTTTTGGCCTTTCTGTCTGCAGTTTGCATGTTTTCCAGTGCTTGTGTTTGTTTTCTCAGTTAAAAATAATGGATGGATTGAAGTTTTGACATTATGAACATTTTGAATCTTGTGTAATTACATGTGTAGCTACATGTGTAGCTACATGAAGCCATATTACACAATACAATTCTACATTTTTTGTCATTACTTTACTCTGAGGACTTGCACTGAACAGAATCAGCCAGGGCTGCATAGTCAGGACAGTAGCTGCTTCCAAATGATCATCAGTCATGGTGGACGGTACTTGGATTTAATGATCTTCATGTGGGAAAAGGCTGACTCACACAAATATGTGGAGCCGAATAATGCATTCAAGGATGTAGCACGTGAGTAAGTTCCAGAACTGTCCATGAGCTCTGGACTTCAGCTGAATGGCAGATGAGGCAAACACACTTCAAAAATGACCGAGTGAAACAAAAGTCCACCTCCCACTTCGTATGGAAGTGGTAAGTTTTTGACTTCTTACTTTGTCCAGCTCCCCCACTCATTTTCATACCTTTAGTTAAGTTTAATAGAAATTAATTGGAGGCTATGTCGCTAGCTTGCTAGAGTTTGGCAGCACTTGGAGCTGTTGTATACATGCGCATGTGCAGTGAACCATGTGTCAGAAAAGGTCACATGTCAGACTGGCTGCTCTGTACATCAATCAAGTGACAAATGTCATAGTGAGGACAGATGATGGGTTGACGTCTACTTTGTTAATTCCATGAGATCTACCCACACTACCTTTGCGATCGACCGGTAGATGGCGATATAGTATTGGGCTCCCCGTGTTTTAAAGATCTATTCAGAGAACAGAATGAAAAATGTGACATCAGAGCCTGAATACATGAGTTTATATTACAGATAGTTTACATACTGTGTTCTACTCATATTACTAACTACAGGTAACAAAGGGGTTTAGATATAGAACTTTTTAACAATCATGCTTTTACTTTTATTACCTCAAAGCATAAAAACAACAATTTAAAACAGATCCAAGTGTTGGTTGATCAGGTTAGATTCTTCTTTGATTTCATGGGAAAAGACGTCCTGCATAGAGGTGAAAAGACTTGTGTTGCATTGATATGCAGCTTGATGAGCTGCAATGCTGTTTAAACAGAACTGGAGAAGAAGAAGAAAACATGTGTGTTTCATACAATAAGCAATTATATACCTATGTGATATTTAAGAAGTTCCCTTAACTACCAAATACTTCCACTGTAGGTATTTTTCTTCTTCCCCAAAGTTTGATTCTTGTTATCAAGTAACAACTAATATGTATCTCTAGGTTCTGTGGTGGTTCACCGTTGTTACTAATAAGTTCACAGTAAGTTCACTGTACTTCCCCTGTAAGTCGTGGACTGAAATCTAAAGCCTGACAGAGATTTCATCTATGAACTGGACCCAGAAAAGGAACCAGAAGAACAGAAAGAACCAGAACAGCAGCAGTTAACAAAGGGAAACAGAATCAGGACGTTTGATTCAGTGTTGTAGGACAAAATCAGCTGTTCTGGAGACAGTGTTGACCTCACAGAAACATCCTGCTTTAGTCTTTGTTGCTTGTTCCTCTTGTCCACTGTCAGATTCCAGATCTGGTTCCTGCTCCAACATGTGTCTGGATTTCAAATGAGGAAGCAGCTGCAGTTTGTTTCTGTGGCCTCCACAGCCAGACGGGTGGTGCTCAGTCACCGTGTGTTTGGTTCCAGGAGAAGGTGGTTACAGACAAAGATGGTGGAGTTTTTCTGATCGATCAATGATTTACTGATGAACTTTAATCAGTCGACCTTATGTCTCCTCCTCTTACTGAGGCTGTCCACTGTCACTTCCTCTTCATCCTCTTCTTCCTCACCACTGACAGATCGACATGTGACATCATTGATCAAGTGAGTGTGTTAGAGTCAGGAGTGAACAAGAAGACAAAGTGTCCTCCTGTCTTCATCCATCAGCTCCTTCACTTCCATTTTGTCTCTGATCCAAAGTCAGATCAGATCAATAATCAAAGATTGATCAACACACTGATCAAACTGATTGTTCAGCCATCAGAGTGGATCAGTGGAGCTGCTTCTGTTCCTGATGTCCACTGTCTTATCTTTGTCCTGAGTTCTCTCTGCAGAGGAGACAGAAGACAGTCAGAAAGAATTTTCAGAGCAATATTGTGATTTAAAATGTGATTTTTTTCTAAAGTTTCTCTTCTTCTGTAATGTTCAGTGCAAAAAGCCACAAATGATCAAACCCGAGGACAGAATGTCCCATAAACTACTTTTTCATGTTGGCTGTGCAAGAGACAAATGTATTAATTTAACATCTCTGTCTCTCAGTCGTCCTCCTTCTTGCTCACAACATTGTAGAATGTTTTGAGCAGGAAGGAGGTAGAAATAACTGGAACAACAACATGCAACATGTCAAGGTCTCTCTCCCCCTCTCGCTCTCTCTCTCTCCCTCTGAATGTCTCTCTCTCTGTCTCCCTCTCTCTCTCATTCATTTCAATTCACTGTTAGAGTCATGAAATAAAGTGAAATACATTCATAGAAACATACTAACAGTAATACTGCAGTTTCTCTTAGTATAAAGATTAACAACAGTTAGCTTAGCATAAAGACTTTAAACTGACCTTTGACCTGGAGCTTCACATCTTTCTTCATCAGGATGTTTCCCTCCCTGCTGTAGACGGTGCAGGTGTAAGTGTCTTTGTCCCAGTCTATGGGGTATTTCAGGGTCAGACTGAGGTCTCCAGTTTTCAGCAGGTTTCTCTTCATCTCTGTTCGACCTCTGTAAAAACTGTGCTGTTCTTCAGGCTGGTCAGAGCCGTTCTGATACACATGTATCGTCCAGTCTATACTGTTTTTCCACTGCACTGTGACGTCTTCAAGCAGGTGAACTGTGGTTTTACAGGGCAGCTGGACAGACTCCACCCCTGAATCCACCTCCACCTGTGTGACTGAGAGGACAACAAAGCTCAACATCATGTGGACAGACAGCTGCAGCTGCTCTGACACATTTTCTTTGAGTGGATGAAGTTTGGTTGTTAAACCTTTATTTCCTGTCTCTGACAGAATCACTGTCCCATCATCTGACTTCACTAACACTCAGTAAATGATATGAAGTCAAACACATGTTTGTTTCCTCTCAGTGAAAGTTACAAACTAAATGTTGACAGGATCAGATTTGATGGAGGATCTGGCAGCAGATTGATAGATATGAAATGAAACAAAGCTTTCAGACATTTCTAGGAGAATCTGGATCAATCTGATCACTCTAATCATTTCTAAATCAGCCTGATCTTTGTAGGATCTCAGACGACTGAAATCTTTCAAACTAAATCCCTCTGAAATATCAGAGACCATAGAGGCTTTAAATGCTGCTGCTGCAGCAGGACCACACTGTCTGTCAGCTGACAACACGTCCTCTTTTGGACATGGATCAGGAATCATATGAGAGCAGCTGCCTTCTGAATTCACTGAGAACTTCCTGATCATGTTCCTGCCAAAGCCTGGTCAAACTAATACACAGTGTGACAACAGGAGTCTGATCAGAAAATGCTGTGTGAGACTGAAATCAGCTGAGATTTGGGAGAAATCTTCGCTTTGATACAGATGTTTTTAAATTAATTATCTATTCTAATGCTATTCTCACTATACCTTCTCCCATTGGGCTCTATTCTGGAAAAACACAGCTTCTTCTTCCACTGTTATGCAGATGATATTCAAATCTATCTCCCACAGGATCGATTTGAAGATTTTAACTTTGGTTTTTAAGGCACTGAAAGGTCTCGCTCCACCTTATTTATCCGACCTCCTAAACCCACATAGACAATCTAGATCATTGTGCTCACAGGAGCAGAGCCTGCTGGCAGGTCCCTCACAGCAGATAAAGAGATGGGGGGACTGTGCTTCCTCTGTAGTAGCAGCTACTCTCTGGAACAATCTTCCATTACAACTGTGTGTGACTCCAGATTTAATGTCTTTTAAATCAGAACTCAAAACACAGCAGTAAGACGCCATATTTATTCATTTATTCATCTACTTATGTCTTTTTATTTATTGATTGGTTTGTGTCTTTTCTCTTACAGTATTTTAATGGTACGTTTTATTTAGACTGAGCAGCTCAATTATTTTATTCATGTAATAGTTTTAAATTGGTTGTTAAATTTTTATTTCCTTTTAATACTTCAAGCATTTATCTGCAGTTCTGTAGATTATGTTTAATGACATTTCTGCATTTTTTACATTTTAAATCTATTATTATTTTTACTGTAAAGCAGTTTGATCAACCTGCTGGTTGTTGGAAAGTGATTTACAGACGTCTCTTTTATCATCAGAGTCAATGAAGAAAAGGTTTTTGGGCCCCACCTGGATTTTTTTATTGCAGTAACATGAGTGAGCAGCTGTTTTTTCTAAGAGTGAAATGGTCTCTGACAGTCACAGGAGCTGCAGCCCCCTCAACCCCACATCAGTGACACTGTGATATAAACAGGCAGAGTTCAAATAATATTCATTCTAATTTATATTTCAGTGATTCATTCATATCAATCTGATGAGTTGACACCTAATAACTCTTGTTATTTCTAAGCTGCTCACAACTAAAACTACCTGATCATTTTACTGTTGTGATGACAAACTGATGAAATGAACAGTTGTTAGTGTTTGTTCCTGTTTCATTGTATCTGTCAGTTATTATACAGCAGCTTTCAATCTTTGACATTAAACTCGTTTGATTCCAACTTTAAAAACCATCACTAAGTTGGACCTGAACATTTTCTGTTGACTGTCTTTACTTTCTCCATGTTTCTGTAGCATCCTGACTTTGTCTTTTCTTTCTCTGAAAGATGAAACTAGTAACAAAAGTCAAAGGTGCACAGTGTTAGTTACTGTAGCTCTAGTTTAACTAGTTGATATGGTGACGATAACTAGCTGTGAAGTTACTAACAAGAAGATGAGCTGAACTGTTCAAATCACATCATGTTAGCTCACTTTAGACTCACTTAAAGACTCACAACAAACTATTTGGTCTCAGTTTTGGATCTTTCCAGTTCACTCTGATTGGCTCTGTGCTCCATGACACCAGACCCTGCAGTGTTTCCAGCCTGTTAGTTTGACCATGAAGTCTACGTTTGTTTTAAAGTCCTCGTAGCACAAGTGGGCAGTGAATTAGTAGCTCGTGTTAACAGAAAACGTGGTTCTGAGGCAGGATGAACTGGTACAAAAACGAGTGCTCCTACAATCTGCTGGAGGTCTCAGGTCTCATGGTTTGTGCTTCCTGTTCTACATGTGTGAACTGGATTTCTTGAGGTGATGTGACTAAAATAACCAGTCCAACCAGAATTTAAGAAATTTTAACAGTTTTTAAGGACCTGCAGACACAGTGCAAGACTGAAAACAGCTTATCGTAAACATTTAAACTGACCTTTGACCTGGAGCATCACTACTTTCTTCATCAGGATGTTTCCCTCCCTGCTGTAGACGGTGCAGCTACAGGCTCCTCTTTCTTCATCTGTGGGGTATTTCAGGGTCAGACTGAGGTCTCCAGTTTTCAGCAGGTTTCTCTTCATCTCTGTTCGTCCTTTGTATTCCTCATCCTGTTCTTCAGGCTGGTCAGAGCCGTTCTGATACACATGTATCATCCAGTCTTCACTGTTCTTCCACTCCACTTTGGCGTCTACAGGCAGACGAACTGTGGTTTTACAGGGCAGCTGGACAGACTCCACCCCTGAATCCACCTCCACCTGGTAGACTGAGAGGACAACAAAGCACAGCATCATGTGGACAGACAGCAGCAGCAGCTCTGATGGTAACAGGACCTCACTGTCCCATGAAGACACTCAGGAACTACTTATTGTGACTGATTCTCAGTTTGGTTCTGATTTGTTCCTCACTCTCAGTCTGTCTCAACAGTCAAGGAGCAACAAGAGTAAAGATGTGAACCATCAGCATTATGGGTAATGTAGTAGTAGAGACATACCTGACATGAAATAGTGACGGAAATGTACTAAAAGACCCCCAGAAACAATCAGAAGAACCAGGAGAACCAGGAGAACTTTGGCCCAGGATGGAAATCGTTCTGTGGAGAACATGAACAACAACATGACCTCTGACCTCTGACCTGTATCTACAGCGCTGACCTCTGACCTGCCACTGACCTTTGACTTGCAGCTGTACGTCTGTCACTGTCTGTTGAAATCTAAAACCTCTGACGTAGCAGGTGTAGGTTCCACTGTCAGACAGTTGCAGTTCTGTCAGATTCAGACTGAGGTCTCCAGTTTCCAGAGCATCAGGCATCATCGATGTTCGGCCGCTGTAAAGCTGGTTCTGGTTTTTAAGTTCATCACCTTCCTGCTGACGCTGGTGGACGGTTGAAGGACTGAGATCAGAGCGGCTCCACACCACTGTGGGGTCGTCCATGTCAAAAGTGGGAAACTGACAGTGCATCAGGACAAACTTGTCCCCCTCATACATGTCCAAAGCTGAGACATGCTGGGAAACTGTGAGGACACACAGACAGAGAGGGTCCATCTCAGCACTTTATTTCATGTCTCATTACTCGTCCGTCCTCAGGTGAGTCAGAAACCAACCTGGTCCTGTTTGTGATTGGACGCTGCAGCTGATCAGGCTGCTTTGAAACCACATCACCACAGCTTAACACCAACAACACTGACAAACACCAGAACCAACTCAGGATCCTGGTTCTCACTGGTTAGAGGTTTTCAGTGGGATTTTTAAATAACATACTTAATAATAATGTAATGTGTGAAATAATACTTATTTCACACATGAAGATCAGAGCTCTACATTGGAGAAAGCAAACAGTCTCTACACAAGAGGATGGTCCAACACTGGAGAAGCAACATCTCAGGAACAGAATCAGCAGTGTGCCTACACCTGAAGGACAAAGGACATTAGTTTGAGAATGACAATGTCCATATTGTGGACAGAGAACACAGATAGTGTGAGAGAGGAGTACGTGAATGCATTTATGTTCACATGGAGAATTCTTCTCTCAACAGAGCAGGAGGCCTCAGGCTCAAACTGTCTCCCATTTTTCATGCTGCCTTTTCATCCATCTCCAGGAAGATTAAGACCACTTTACACATCCAATAGGAGTCACAACTAACGACCCCCATCTTAGGGGTTTAGGGATTTAGGGTCGTAATAGTTACATCTTGATGACTCCACCCTGTTCCCACCTCCCACGTTAATGAGCCTTTAGAAACCAGGGTAGAACAAAGGCCTAATCTGGAGGATATCACTGGGTTCCCCAGCTACTTTATCCAGACTGAAGAAGCTGCTTGGATAAGTACCGAAACGTTTCTTACCAAAAAGTAAAAAGTCCAGTTGACATGATTCAATCTTGAGATTTTGGTACTGGGGGGAAGTGAACAAGTAATTAAACCAGGGAGGTGAAAACAAGGTAACTGGGTTTGAGCCGACTGGACTCCTGACTCAAAAAACACATTTCCTGAACAAGAAAACACATTTAGGGTGAACTGGGACTAATGATTCTAGATCAACTGAAGAACGATCTTCACACAGGGAAAAAAGCACAAGAACCAAGAGTGGAGAAAACTAAATCTGAGGGTATCAGAGGAAAATCCAAAACAGAGTTTATACAAACCAACAGGAATAAACAATGAATCAAACTGTGAACACATAGAGCAACATAGGAAACCAAGCCTCAGACCAAAGAAATCAGGTAACAGAGTCCTTGAAACAGAATCAGGCAGAATCAGGGACTGAGCATATAGCAGGGAGGAACAACGAGAATCTGTGGGGAGAGCTGGCTACAAGATTTCTTTAAGAAACACTACTTTTGTTTCTTTATTTTCCCAATTTAATCATTATATTTTGGGACATAGTTGTATGTTTGTGTTTAATATTGGTGAACCAGTAATAACTCACAACAAGCTGAATGAGGTGAAATAAAACCTTTAACTGCAACATTAAAACTGACATTTAAAAGAGGAGGTTTCATAAATCAACCAGAGGACAATAAGTCTCTGAACTCAGGGCTCTGTCCTGTGTTTAAAGGACAAAAACTGCCCTACAGTAGTTTTTCTTATGTTTATTATTTTGATAAATTAATTAGGATGATGTGATTTTTGTCTTGTGTAATTATTTGTAACTAAGAATATTTGTAATCTCATTTTGGATGATACACATGTTTTGGTTTGACACCAAAAAAATCTATTTATAACTTTTTAACATTAAGTCAATATATTTAATTTCTGTGTAATAACTTCATATCATGTTTCACTGCTGCTGTGTCTTGGAGTTTGTTCTGTGGATCTTTAAGAATTTTTTTTATTCTTGCTCATCTTCACCTGAGATTTAATCTCCTAAAGTCCAGACCAGGAAAATCACAAACTCAAACCATTTCTGCTTCAACATCCACTTCAAATGACTGCTGACTGTCTGAACTCCTCTTTCCTCACATCTTTTCCTTCCATCTGTCCATCACGTCTTCAGCAGGAGGACTAATACTCAGAGAAAAGACAGGACTGATGGAGACGTGGAGACACTTCATGTGTTTCTCTCAGTGAGGAGAAGAAATCAAAGCTTTGACTTGGTTTGTTTCAATCTTGTAAGAAGTGATGTGAAGGTGTTGTGGTTGGACAGGTGGACTGGGACAAAGTGAATGTGTCCTCTGCAGTGTGAGCAGCCTGGAAACTCAACATTTGTCTGAATGAAGCCCAACATTTCCATCCACATCTGATGCTGCTGTCAGCAAAAAGACCACAGCAAAGGATCATTGTTACTGCTGGGAACACAAGCTGTGAGAAGATGAAGAAGCTACAGGGACATAATCATGAAGAAGACAACTGAGGACAGTCTGACACATCCGGGAGGATCCAAGTCTCATGTAGTGTTGTAAAACACTAACAGCTGAATAACATCTGTTGCTTTTTCTCACTTTATTTTAACATCCTGGACACAGTCATTGCTGAAACTGAAAATCTGATTTCAAAGTAAAGTCTGGACCTGATGATGCTGTAAACTGTATTTTCTCTCACGTTTCAAACATCAGCTTCTGCTTCCAGACAATCTGCAAAAATACATGTTTGTTCATCACAGTGTCTTTACTGAAGAAGTTTGAATAAATTAGTGGTTTAATCTACATTTCTGCACTAAAATGTCCAGAAACCCCACATCTTTGGACGACTTGAGGCTGCATGTGTTTATTTCTACTTTGGTGTGTTTGTGTAATTCAGCTGTGACATTAACAGTCATTAACCCACAAAGCAACAAGCTTTAATCCTTAGTATTTAATTAGTGCAGCACTTGCTCTTTAATTCTGCCCCATGAGAAGAAGTTCAGAGAATCTGCTGGAAGATGAACTTGTGCAAAAAAAGTTTCTCATTCACTTCAGTACAGTCAGTTTGATCAGAGCAGCATCTGGTGGAGATCAGAGGAACTGCAGATCCATGTGCTTTAACCCTTGTGGCCTCCTCACATTTACTACCCTCTGGACACCTCAGTGGCAACAATGTACACGTACAAACAACTATTACATCATCCTACAACAACATTTTGCTTCTGTTTTTTAAATAAATCACCTAAAGAAATTCACAGTTGTTCCAAACTAGCAAAAATTTAAATCATTTTGAGGGATGTGTGTCATGTGCCTCCTGCCCAACAACTGTTAGTGTTTCACAGCCAAAGATAAACCTGCAGCTTGGCTGAGGGGTCATTTCATCAGTGAGCAGAGAAGGAGAAAAGCAGCAAAAATGAAGAGGCATTTTAGAAATGCTCATGCAGCCTTTATCTAGCAACAAGCAGCAGGACTCATCTGAATAAGACACAAGCTTCCAGTGGGAGTCTGGCATAGAATGCTCACTGGAGTCCTCCACTTGGCTCTGACCCTTCCTCTGAAAGTGGAGAGGACACTGAGCTTCCTGAAAATACAGTGAGTGGACAGCAAAGACCTAAAAAAAGACGTCTTCTACCATCTGCACCAAGTGTAACAGGTGCATTTGTAGAGAGCAGCAATTTCCAAGCTGCAGGACAAGAACTTAACTAAACACACACACACACACACACACACACACACACACACACACACACACACACACACACACACACACCTAGGGTTTTTGTTGGCATGTAACTTTTACCTGATAAGTGAACCATCACAACATCCACCACGTGGAGGGAGGAGCAGGGGGTTTGGGGTCTAACGTCACATACACACTCAATACCACCAGTGTTATACTACTGCTGAATGAATCTAAAGATCTAGTTACTAACAGTCTTACTCATGTTTCTCAAGAAGAAAACCTTTAATATTTGCGACTGACATCTGTAACAACAAGGGTTTTATAACTAGAACGTTACATGAAGTTCACCATGTTTTTCAAAGTTCTTTTACCTTCATATTCCTGTTTAGACTCTACAGTCCATGTTGTCCACACTTTTCCACCAGGATCTCACATTAAATCTGTGCTTTGTTTCTCTTTTTACCTTTGCTTTTTGTTATTTTCAGCAAAAGTTGCTCCATTTATTAAACACCTGTCACCGCCATCTTTGATTTGTCAGAGGAATCCATGACAATTTCTGTTGTTGTGGGATTTGTTTAGTTGATGGACGAGCATTTACTGTGCAGCAACTCATACTGGAAGGAAATCAGTTGTAACAGTACTCAGTATTGGCAATGACTAAAATGTAAGTATCTGTTCCTGGTACTTGAAATCTCCACCCCTGATATCCTAAAAACCTCAAGCTGGTGGTTCCCAGAATTTCCAAAGGTAGAATGGGAGGTAGAGCCTTCAGCTATCAAGCTCCTCTCCTGTGGAACCAGCTCCCAGTTCAGATTCAGGAAGCAGACACCCTCTCTACTTTTAAGTCTCGGCTTAAAACCTTCCTCTTTGATAAAGCTTATTGTTAAAACTGCCCATTCACTCTGAACCAGCTCCTAGTTCTGCTGCTGTACACTAAGACTCCTTGGGGAAAATTTAAATATAAATTTTAGATGATTTATGAAGTGAAAAGACTCAAGGATTTTACTGGTCTGTTTAGTGTTTTACTTAATGCTCTGTTCACTCTACTGCGAACAAATGATTGGATCCTGGTGAAGCTGTAGTTCTGTGGTGGTGTTGTGTTGAGCATGTTTCTTTACGTATCCACCACCTTCACTCACCAACCAGGTCAGTGGTTTTTTTCATGTCTCTGCTTCAGTTTCTCCTGAACCAACACACTGGTGATTGGCTCTCAATCGCTCCATCACAGCACTGAAGTTGAGCTTTTCTAAACTTTTCCTTCACCTCATTAGAGTCTGTTGGTCTCTGTCTCACACAGCAGGGGACACTGGCAGCTGACCAACACATATATCTGCATTAGTATGAATGCAGAGTTAGAGAATCTACAAAATCTCCATGTTTAGAGCTTGGTCACCATCATTTATGGCTATGAGCACATTAACGTTAGTTTGCTGCCACGACACAGTGAAAATACACAAACTATAGCACAATTGGTACAAGTTGTACCTCAGTAAGTGGCTGTTTAACTGGCTCTATCCAACACCAGATCCATGTCCATCATTCAAAGTCCAGATCTAACTCCCTTCAGCTACTGACCTGTTAGTGGGCTCCTGTCTCTGGAGGTTGTTTCAGTCATGACTCATAATAATTTAACCTCATAGTTGCCTTTAAATATTCCTTCTTTTATTATCCAGTGCAAACTAACATGTCAAGGTTTCAGGAAATGTACAAAATACTTTTTCAAAAAGTGTACGTGAAGAATAAGAGGTTTTTCATAACCACATAGTTTGTGTAATAGCAAGTTGACATGATGTTTAGATGTTTGAACAAAAAAGAAGCTGTGAAACTTCTTCTATGTTCATCCACCACTATTCACTGAAAGAATTAGAGATCAGAGATTTTTTTCCTGCCACATATCCTGTAGTGGTCTTTCTGTGTGCAGTGGTGGCCAAAGTACACACATTCTTTACTCAAGTAGAAGTAAAAATACCTTTAAATTAAAGTACTGATTAAACTTCTGTACTCAGGTGAAAGTGATAAATGAAATGTAACAAAATGATTAAAGTAAAAAGTACATTTCTATCAGCTAATTCTGTGTAACTGGACCTGATGTCATATAAATAATTTCATTTTAATATTGTTAGACCAACTCACTTGTAATGATATTAAATATGTATATTCTGAAAATACTGAGCATTAACTCAGCTCCAATGTGCCAATCAGTTTTTAGTGTCAGTAACTTTGTGACCAACACATGTCAGAGACCACAGAGACCACAACCACAACCAACAGGTGAAAACAATGACTTTGTCTTTATGCAGTGAATTTCTAAGAGCATTTATTTGATAAAGCAAAATATTCTGCTGTGTTTTGGACAAGACCCCCTGGCTGTATGCACACACACACACACACACACACACACACACACACTGGAACAAAGTCACTATAGGAAACAAACTAACCAGTGTTACAGTTTCTCTTCTACCAACACTACTGACAACAGTCAGACACTTTTATCCAAAGTGACTTACAACTAAGCAGCAGACACTAGGGACAACTGTGATGTTCAGTGTCTTACCCAGGGACACTTGGACTGGGAGTCGAGCCACTGACCCTGTGGTTTGAACTACATGTGGAGAGTAAACTCATTCTATGTTCATACAAACATGTAGGGAGGGTCCTGTAGTTACTGAGCTAACGTTAGGACACAGCTGGACTGTTGAGATAACACACTGCATGAAGCTGCTGGTGTGATGAACTGTTCCTGAGAAACAGCCGAGCAGAGCTGAAGAACAACACTCCATGTTTCCCCTCAAACACAATAGAACAAGTAAGCAGCCTGTTTTGAAGAGGTAACGAGTAGAAAGTTATTTGTGTTCAAATGTAGGAAAAGTACGAAATACTCAAGTACAGAGGTCTGAAAAATCTACTTAACTACAGTGAATGGTGGTCTGTCTGTGTGTGTCTGTCTGTGTGGACACGGAGACAGACTGGAGACCTGTCCAGGGTGGACCCCATTTTCTGGATGTTTCCAGCAGCTTGTCCCATTTCTGCTTCAAAAGCAGTTGTTGCTTCCCACAGATCAGATATATGTATGTTTCTTTTGTGAAGCTTCATCAGCAGCCACAGAGCTGCAGTTACTTCAGATGACAAAGGCTGTGCTTCCATTCCAGATGACTGCAGACAGTCCACTAAAGTCAGTTGTGTGGGACAAAGGAAGTTTCTCTTACCGTGTATGAAGATCACAAACTCCACAAACATCTTCATCTTCCTGCTAAAACGGCAACAAATCCTCCTTAAATCAGCTTCTTCCTGCAGGTTCTAACTGCAGGTTCAGAATGGTTCTAATCTACTGACACTTTAGTTTCACTTTTAGCTGAAGGAGGTGGTTTATTTGAAGCCTTTTGACCTGCTTCAGGTCAAACAGCTTTATACAAACACACAGTAATGTAGAGGTGACACCGATTAAATAGACACACACACAGTTTGCATTTTAGATTTTTCTTGTGTGCGTCACTAAACTATGATTTAGTTGTGTATTAATTGTGCCATTTTTAAATTATTGATTTATCTCTACATTTTACCAAGTATTTGTTTTTACTTGAATGTGTCAGTTCAATCCAGCACATTTATAAAAACAAATTCATCTCAAGGCACTTTACATTGTAAGTTCAAGACCCTAAAGAATTATAGAGACCCCCCCAGTGGAGTGGAAAAAGTTGCTTTAACAGAAGAAACCTCCAACAGAACCAGGATCAGGGTCCAAAGTAAATGTGGGTAAAGAAAGGCTGTCGCTTATTTCTACAGGGAACAAGTGAAGACTGTGAGAAGAAAACTGATAGGTCCGCGCTGTATTGGCAGAGTGAATTAAAGGTGGTTTAAACTGTAGTGTTTGACATGTTTCTTGCTAAGATGAGTTCAATGTGTGATGGCTCCAGCAGCAGACTGGCTACTATGCTGTTACTGCCCTAGTTGCCTGGTTTCTGGCTAACTTGAACTAACAGAAGCAGTTTGGCTGGTTTCTTTAAAGGTTTGTGGGCTCAGGCAGCTGTTTGGGTGACTGCTTGTTAGCAGGCAGGAAAACAACTTGGCCAAGATGGAAGAGGCACTAATGAAACATCAATACTTCCATAGGAAATGTCCTCAGAATTTTCACATGATTGATCAAGTGTCTTTGTGCCTTTGTTTCTCAGTAACATCAGGTTTCCAGCCACACGTGATGATCATCAATCAATCAAAGATCTCACACAATCTTTTTATTGGAGGAAATTCTAAGATGAATATAAGTGAAGAAAAGTCAAAGAGCAGTTACTATAATACAACTGTGGTAAACCACAAACAAAAATTGCCCGCCACTTGTTGACACACACTGAAATTGAACATATTTTATACCTTCCTAAAAAGTCAAAAGAAGGCAGAAGGCTACTGGAAAAACTGCGAAATCAGGGAAACTTCAAACACAACAATGCAGTTTTACGGAGTGGAACAGGATCCCTCAAGGTCAAAAGAAAAACAAAGACCAGCAGTCCAGCTGGAAGACTTATTCACTGCCATGAAAAGCCAGATGATGATGAAGGAAATGAACCTGGTTAAAAAAAAAAGTATTGGGTTTGGGTGCCGCTGTGGAGACCTCGGTTTTTCATGTATCATTTCTGTCTCCTCTGCAGAGAGAACTCAGTACAAAGATGAGACAGTGGACATCAGGAACAGAAGCAGCTCCACTGATCCAACTCCTCTGATGGCTGATCAATCAGTTTGATCAGTCTGTTGATTAATCTTTGATTATTGATCTGATCTGACTTTGGATCAGAGATAAAATGGACAAGAGGAACAAGCTCAGCAACAAAGACTAAAGCAGGATGTTTCTGTGAGGTCAACACTGTCTCCAGAACAGCTGATTTTGTCCTACAACACTGAATCAAACGTCCTGATTCTGTTTCCCTTTGTTAACTGCTGCTGTTCTGGTTCTTTCTGTTCTTCTGGTTCCTTTTAGCAAACACTTGTTTTTCTCCCTTTTCTCTTGAATCTGTTAAATCCAGTTTCCTTCTGTAGTAAAGAGTTGGTTGGTTGGATTGGGACTTTTAGAAGAGGGACATTGTCTCCTGGTGATGTCAATAATCCAGGACTGTGTGTGTCTGGGTCCAGTTCATAGATGAAATCTCTGTCAGGCTTTAGATTTCAGTCCACGACTTACGGGTTGTCTTTTCACCTCTATGCAGGACTTTTCCCATGAAATCAAAAGAGAATCTAACCTGATCAACCAACACTTGGATCTGTGTTTATTGTATCGATAAGTTGTTTAGAAAACTAAAGTTCAACTGATTTAAATTGTTATTTTTATGCTTTGAGGTAATAAAAATAAAAGCATGATTGTTAAAAAGTTCTATATCTAAACCCCTTTGTTACCTGTAGTTACACAGTCAGTACAACAAATGACGGCTTCTAATAAATGTGGTAATAAAAAAAAAAAGCACAAACCACAAAGAACATTCTTTTAAAATATAAGTATTTACTGATTACAAAATAAAAAACTAATTATATGTATTTATTAACTATTATACAATTATAAAGTAACTCAAACTCAAACCAACTTAACGATTTTAAAACTATAAAACAGGAAACATTAACATCATAAAACAATATACAGAAAATCTAAGAACAAGACAGAATTTTTAAAACCATGAAAAATAAATTAGACATTAAAATAAATCAGTGTCTGAATGAGTTTTGTTCTTTTTCATTTCCATGATGTTTTTCTGTAGTAGAGGACGTCCTTCAAGAAATACTTTAAGGGTCTTAACATACTGCTGAAGGTCATGTCTGCAGTGTATGTGGACACTTGAAGACACAGGTGGACATGGATCAGAGGGTCTGATCCATGTCCACCTCTGTCCACAAAGAGGACAAAGTCATTAGTTTGTTGAATCTTAAAAAAAGTTAGAGTTGCTCAAATAGGTCTTTAACAAATTAGCTGCAGTTTTTTTACGTCTTTCATTTTTGTTTCAGTTTCATCAAACACTACAAGTCCTGTTTAACAACAGTTAACAGTGTCAGCAGATTCTTATTAAAGATCCTCAGTCTTCAGAACTTTGATCTGTGTGTGCTTCTATCTGACAGACACATTTCAAGTGATATGCAGGTCATCTTTGTATATGCTTTAACCTCCATATGACTCATATATTAACATCAGTGCAGTCATCATATCAGTTTGCTGCTCTGTGTAAATGATCTGACTGATGGGAAATGAAACCACATACATGCTGAACAACACACAGGGAGAAAAAAAGACATTTTCATTATTGATCTGTCAGATATTTAGACTGTCAGGGCTTCACATCTGTGCAGATGTTACTTTAAGAGTCTTCACCTTCCACTTATCAACACAGTCTGTGTCATTTAATACTTAAAGACTTGGTCAGTGAGCGGAGAAAAAGAAAGTTACAGGAAAATAATGAACATCAGTGCAAAGGTTTGTGTCCCTTCATGAAATGTTCTATAATACTCCTCCAACCTCTGAGCAGTGTTTGTGTTCTGTCACGTGATCTTTTAGCCTTAATGGCAGAATTGTTCCAAGTCCACCAGTTGCTTGGTTTTCTGTAACATACAGTCCATAGGTTTTTAATGATATTTAAGTGTGGACACTGGAAAGATCGTGATCACACATTCACCTTATATTTTAGCTTTTTGACTGACGGTAGAAGGTGAATCATTAATGTTTCTATTCTCTACAAATAGACAAATATGAGTAGAACACAGTATGTAAACTATCTGTAATATAAACTCATGTATTCAGGCTCTGATGTCACATTTTTCATTCTGTTCTCTGAATAGATCTTTAAAACACGGGGAGCCCAATACTATATCGCCATCTACCGGTCAATCGCAAAGGTAGTGTGGGTAGATCGCATGGAATTAACAAATTAGACGTCAACCCATCATCTGTCCTCACTATGACATTTGTCACTTGATTGATTTACAGAGCATCCAGTCTGACATCTGACCTTTTCTGACACATGGTTCACTGCACATGTATACAACGGCTCCAAGTGCTGCCAAACTCTAGCAAGCTAGCGACATAGCCTCCAATTAATTTCTTTTAAACTTAACAAAGGGTATGAAAATGAGTGGGGGAGCTGGACAAAGTAAGAAGTCAAAAACTTACCACTTCCATACGAAGTGGGAGGTGGACTTTTGTTTCACTCGGTCATTTTTGAAGTGTGTTTGCCTCATCTGCCATTCAGCTGAAGTCCAGAGCTCATGGACATTTCTGGAACTTACTCACGTGCTACATCCTTGACTGCATTATTCGGCTCCATATATTTATGTGACTCACCATTAAGTCCAACTACCGTTGGTGGACGGTGACGTCCACCATGACTGATGATCATTGGAAGTGTGATTGAGGCTGCTATCAGCAGCTACCGTCCAGATTATGCAGCCCTGGCTGATTCTATACTGTGCAAGTCCTCAGAGTAAAGTAATGAAAACAATGTAGAATTGTATTGTGTAATATGGATTCATGTAGCTACATATGAAGAATTCTCAATATATTCATTAATAAATATGTTTTGTATTTTTACAGTAGGTAGATTATTTTGATTTGTTCATTTTATAAGTAGCTCACAAGCCAAAAAAGTGTGGGCACCTCTGGTTTAAACTGTAAATTAAATAGACGTTTCCCATCATGTCCTGAGGTTTTGTAGTTGGTGTAGAGCAACTGTGGCGCCTGGATCCAAAAACTTGATGTCACGAGTTTACTGTTGTTTATGTTTGTGTGACATCAGAGAAAGTCGAACAAAAATCTAATCAGCATGTAAAAGTCTGTGTTTACATGTGGAACCACTGTGATTGTGTATTGGACTTAGATCACTTCCAGAACATGGTTCCCTCTGTGTTCTACTGGATTGGAACATCTCCTTTGAGACACATATGCAAACCTGAAGCTGCAGCTGTTGCTGTGTTCACATGCTGCTCACGCTACATAGCTGACTAGTCTCTGTCTTTTGTGGCTCCATCATTACTGGACTTTGGCCTTTTGTTCATTACTTCAATTATTCCAAATATATCAGCATCTATCAGTGCATTAGATTTTGGTTTAATAATCTGCCATCTGCAAAGTAACTAACCCCACAATTCCAGTGGGACTGGCTGTGTCACATTCTGGTTTCTGTGTTTCTTTGTGGAAAAGCAGAGATGTTAGTCAGGGATGATCAGGTCAGAGTTTGCCCTCTAGTGCATCACACTACACCAGACTCTAGGTGACAGAAAGTACAAGGAAGGATGTGAATTATGGTCAAAAGCAAATCTAGCTCAGCTGGTCAGCTGCTCATGTGACAGTGGACTGTTGCTACTTTTGTGAAATAAATGTAAACATTTATAAATTTACTTCCTACGTGCATCATGGAACAGAAAACCGAACCAGCAGAGTTGAGCTCCTGCATCAAACAAGCTCCTCATCATTTGATCTTCTTACAAACTCATTAACATTGTCAGATGTTCATACTCTAAACCATCCTACATTCACTGATATGCACTATTGATCATGTGTCCCACAAACCTTTCAGATCTAAAAATTCAACCAACTGAACCAGTCTCTAATTCAGTCATGTCCTCAGAATAAATGTACCATCACCTTTTTTCTTAACCACTGTGACACTGAAAGGCAACTTGAATTTGAATTTAAGGCCTAATCCAAACTATGACCTCATTAAAATGTAACTAACTCTGACCTGCATCTCTTCTATTTGAATTTAGTGTCTAACTCTAACTGAGATCTGGTTAGAACACAACTAGCTTCAACCAACACTGTTTCCTAAAAGTAACCATTCCAGGTTCATGGCTAACGCTGACCCTACTCTCTGAGTAACTGAACCCAGATGAGCACCTTCCCTCATCTTAACCACTCATTCTGTTCTAATTCTTCACATTTCATCTGGCATCAGATACATTGTCACATTGTGCTGTACATCACTGAAATCTTAGAAATGCTCTGCTTATATAGCTCTTCTATCCAAAACACTTCTAATTTTCCCAGTCACACACTCACACACCGATGTCAGCAGCTGCCATACAAGGTGCTCAACATCACTTCAAGTTATGGAGGAACCAGGATTGTTTTTCTCCAAATGAGATGTACAGTTTGTAATAGTTCAGTCTCAGCTCTACTCAGCAGACTTTTACAATGATGTGTGTTTAGTTTCTTTAGATCCTCTTGTTCACCATCATCTATGTGCACTCGCTTTATCTTAGACGTCGCTCGGACTGATGCATTTGTGCAACATGGATCATGTTTGTTTGCAAAAGCAGACACATGTAGGAACAATGGAACCAGAGCACAGACCCTGCAGATGTCGTCATGGTTACAGCAAAGTGAAACTGCAGTATTTCAATAGATGCCTTTATTTGAATTTGTTATGAGATAAAACTTTATTTATAATATAACCTCAATTAGAGAAGGAGAACTTTAATACATAAAGCTTTTCTCTGTGTGAAGCTGACAGACAGTAGATATTTCATATTTTACAGGACATGTCTTGTGCTTTAGAGGATACAGCTCTGAAGTGACCTTTATAATTCAGTATCTTCCTCTGATGATTTCATTATTTAATCAAATCTGTAACGTTTCAACTCCTTTAACCTTTTACAAACTTCACTGTGTTGTTCATTTTATTTGAAATGGGTCAAATGACCACTGTTGTCCATCAATCTCCACTTATTGACCCATAACAACAAAGAGCCAAACGTGTTTTCAGAAATGTTTTTGATTTGAAGAAATGACTTCAGTCCTGTTCATCATCAAACCACCTTTAACAGTCCTGCAAGCTGTGGAGCAGATGGAGCTGAATGGACATTTGAATGTCAAAGTAAAAAGTGAAAAAGAAATAAAGTCCATCATGTGTCAATGAAAGGTGTGGACGTCTGACAGAGACGGTTCAGGTTCACAAACACCACTGTGCTGCTGTTTAGGACTAAGATTTGGAGTTGGACTCGTCTGTCCTTTCTTCTGTAGTCATATTTATGTTAGAATGTCTCTTCTTGTCCATCAAGTGGACAACAGGTGACGTTGCAGAGGGATGGTTTTAATTATTCCCCCGAAATAAAAAACGACAAAACAACTTTTTCATAAATAAGTATGTCGTACTAAACTAAAAGACGTCAACAAAACAAAACTCAACAAAATGAACAGGGGAAAAGGGGAACATATACATGTTCTTTGACGTCTCATGTGGATGCCACAAGTACCCTTTAATGTCACTGCTGGACACCCCAGGAAAGATTTTACACACAAACACACACAACTGCATAAGGTTGAAGCATAAAAACTTCAGGGTCAAGATAAGTTTAAAGATAAAATCCATAAAAACTAATTTGCAGTCACAACTTTCTTAAGTATGTAACAATCATCATTATATCGCACAACATCTCACTCTGGACTTGAACCCTGGTCTTCTGGGGTAAACTCCTGTGTTTTGTGTTGTACCAGCCAACCACTCCATCCTCCTCCCTATGATGACTTTTCACTTCATGTACCACGTCATTACTTCAAAGTACCGGGGTTTCCACTGTACTTGACTGACACAGAGCATCAGCATGTGACGCCAGAGAACTGGACAAAGTGATGCATTTTGAGGTCTTGGGAATGAGAAGGTGCTGTAATGGCTGATCAGACCAATAAAAACACAGGGGAAACTGAAAGACAAAGACAACCAACAAACCTACAAACAGTTGGTCTATTAGTTGTTGAAAAGAAAACAATTAGCCCAAACTGTTGTTCTCCTTCATTCTGGTCTTGTTCTGTTCCTGCTTCATGAAATCCTGCAGCACCACTCTGAGTGTAGCCGCCATTTTGTAACAGTTTTCTTGTAGCTTTGCAGAAACTTTTGAAATCTTTGTTAAGTCTCACCCCCTTAGTTACTGTTGCTAAGGTGTCAGGTTTGTAGCGTTCACTGGTAATAGAGTATTTCTAAGTTAAAGGTAAAGTGCTTTATTTGTCATTCTACGTACAACAAACCTGCATCACATGCTCAATTGGAGGGTTAGTCCTGAGTGCGCTGCCACTATGAGCCAACCTGACCTGGTCCCTAACACGTACTCTGGAGCACTCGGAGGAAACCTATGCAAACATGGGAAGACCATGCAAACTCCACATAGAAAGGTCCTGTCCAGCCCGGGAATCGAACCATTGAACTCTTCAGAATAAGAGCTTTCAGTGCTAACCAGTGAAGAATCTGAAAAAGAAGGTAGACAGTGATTGAAAGGTGAAATATTTATGTAAAAAGTTTATTTGTAATTCACAGCACTAATGTGAAATAAACCGACAAATATTTGGTTAAAACATGTTTTTTTATTGCTGCTAATTAAAGAGTCAATTAGTCAATAGAATAAATTCTGACAACAAGTTATGAATCAGTACATGTGTGTATCTGTTGTGTGTGTGTCAGACTGATGAAGATTACAGGGTTGTTGAGTTTCTAATGGGAGTCATGTCATCAACTAACAGTAACATGAACATGTGGGAGGGTGGTCTGCTGTGAGGAGGAGCTCACTGCTAAAGTAACAGTAGAAAAAACCACGTCCACATGTGTAAAGACTGAAAGAAGAATACAAGCTGCACAAATACATGTTTTATTTGAATCCTGTGGGGGTTTGGAAGTAACAGTGACAGGAAAAAGGAATAAACTTTGATGTCATACACTGATGACAGAGGAAGAGGAATAAACGATGGCATCTGGAGCTAATGAAAAGGCTTCAGCTCCACCGTGGGAGGAAACATGACAAGTGTATAAACAGACAAGCTCTGCTCCACCTGGAATCAGCATCAACATTTATTGTTTGTTCTTTAGATTCTCTGCACAATGCATTTTTGGACTCATCTGGTCCAGGTCTGAACCACAGAATGTTGATGATTCTCCATTTTGAAGTGGTTCTCTCCTTAAATCTGTCCATGAATTAAACTGAAGCAGATTTCTGCAGAAACTGTATTTATGAGGCTCATGTGGCACAAATCTGGACTAAACTTGTACCTTCATGTTATCAACAGCATCCAGTTCTTTAGTCCACCAGCAGACATCAAACAGGAACCTCAGTACTGTCTTTATACCTCAGCTTGTAATTAAATGGTTGTTTTTAACTTGTCATTGTATTAAACATTTCTTCATGTCCCTCCATTGTTTTTGACTTTTATTGTAATTTTATACCTGTAAAATACTCTGAGATCTTCTTTTGTATGAATTGTGCTTAATTAAATTATTGATTGATTAATTAATTTATAAAATACTTACAGAGGTTGTAGAAGTACACAAGTATTTACCTTAAAAACACTCTACTACAAGTATCACTTCAAATATTTTACTCAAGTTAAAGTACTAATTACACAAACTTTACCCAAACAAACAGGACTTTAATCATTGGACCTTATGTCTCCTGCTCTTACTGAGGCTGTTCACTGTCACTTCCTCTTCATCTTCTTCTTCCTCACCACAGACAGGTTGACATGTGACATCACTGATCATCACTGATCGATAGTGAGTGTGAGAGAGTCAGGAGGAGTCAGACTCAAGAAGAAGAAGACAAAGTGTCCTCCTGTCTTCATCAGTGAGAGTCAGAGAAGACGCTGTCAAGAAGACAAAGTGTCTACATCCATCAGCTCCTTCACTTCCATTTTGTCTCTGATCCAAAGTCAGATCAAATCAATAATCAAAGATTGATCAACAGACTGATCAATCTGATTGATCAGCCATCAGAGGAGTTGGATCTGTGGAGTTGCTTCTGTTCCTGATGTCCACTGTCTCATCTTTGTCCTGAATTCTCTCTGCAGAGGAGACAGAAGACAGTCAGACAGAAACAGCGTGTTACTCAACAAAAACACTTTGAAACTACTAAAGACTTCATTGATGACAACAACAACATTCACATTTCCTTTCCAGTCTCTTCAGAATAAGAGCTTTTACTTCCTGTGGGAAGTTATTTGAGCAGCAGAACTTAATGCAAACATTGCATTCACACATACATGAGACCAGAACACATATTAATATGTGGAACTTAACACAGAAGAGAAGAGGCAAAAAAACAAAACCAAACACAGATAACACAGTGAAAACTGACCTTTGACTTTGAGCAACACAGTTTTTCTTCTCAGCACAGTGACGTCACAAATGACGTCGCATCTGTATGTTCCTGTGTCTCTGACTGTGGGGTGTTTCAGGGTCAGACTGAGGTCTCCAGTCTTCAGCAGGTCTTTCTTTATCTCTGTTCGGCCTCTATAACTTTTCCGTTGACTGTCAGGTTGGTCAGAGCCGTTCTCATATGTGTGGGCCGTCACCCATCGTGTGCCTTCTTTTTTTTCCCCACTCCACTGTAGCGTCCTCAGGCAGGTCACCAATGGTCCTGAAGGGCAGCTGGACAGACTCCACTCCCTCCTCCACCTCCACCTGACAGTCTGAGAGGACAACAAACCACAACATCAGCTGGACAGACAGCAGCAGCAGTTTAGAGGACACCGTTGCAGAGAAAGCTGAAGGACAGAACCAGATCAGAGCAGAAGGTAACAGGGGACAGAAATCTAGAAACTAAAAGCAGCTTTTGATCAGAGTCTTGATGCTGTTGGGATGTTTTGTCCATGTGCTGCTTCACAGTAATGTCTCATCTCAGACAATCATCTGTGACTGTGTCTCTGTGCAAAGATGGAGCCAATCATTGATCCAGTGATGGATCAACAGATGAGGATCAGAGTCAGTACAGGAAGTGGAAGAAGAGAAATTCCCTCATGTGATGGTGAAAGAACTTGTAAAGTTGTCTGGGGATTTCTTCTCTTTCACTTCTTCTCCAAACTTCAACTGGACTTTCATCAACTTTTCTTTTCTGTTTTTCTTCTGCAGCAACAGGAACTCAGTCGACTATCAGCCGTGTTTTCTTCACATTCTTCAACACAACTGGAAGATTTTCACTGATACAAACTATTAAAGCTGCTTTTCTTTCTGCTTTCAGCTTCTTCCTGATCAATACTGTCACACTCTGATTGCTCATCAATCAACTTATTGATATCAGTTTGTGTTGCTACATGGAAATGAGCTCCTGTCTTCTTCTTTGGTCACTTCCTCTTTTGATTGATCCCCAGTGAATCTGAAATGTTGTTGAGATCAATATTTGTGATGGATGTGATGTTTTCATGTCTGATCTCTGTGGACTGTAGAGAACTGATCGGTCCAAAGAGCAGGACTTCATGTCCAATAACTGCCATGATATTGACCTGATGATTCAAGAAATCATCATCAGAAATATTGATGCTTTCAGACTCTCAGACTGATCTTTGTTCTTCCAGCTGATCTGGATCTGAAATGTTGCTCTCTGAAACAGACAGGACCTGGTCTTCTGTTTGGCCTCTTTAGAACCTGGGGCTGGATTGACTTTGTCTTTGTCTTTGTCTGTCAGACACAGACTGATGACGAGCTGTGTCACAAACATTTCACTGTGTGGATCAACAACAGCAGCTAGAAGCTGTTACCATAGCAACTCCATCCTCCATCTCCAAACATCAAATGTTAATAAATTCTTCTGGAAATGTTTTGACTGGTAGATTTTCACTCAGGTCACTTCAGAGCTGCAGTAACTATGAGCTCACTGAGGTCAGTAACTGTTTCTCTCTCAGGCTGACGTTTGCTTTTTTAAACCAAAGTGTTTGGACATGGTTCTAAATCCCCCTGTGGACACATCTATTAGGCTCATGTTAGAGAACAGTCTCAGCAGAATAATCAACAAATCTGAGGAAATGATCTTTAGTGAATTCTCTTTAGCTCTCTGCTCGTATCATCCACCAAAAAGATTTATTTCAGCCAATCAGTGATAAGTGACTGTGTTTGTGGGAATGAAAGCCTGCATGTCCCTGATTCATGTCCACTGTGGTTCTGTGGGACTATCATCTCAGTCTGTCTCCTCCAGAACTAAGTGCAGCTCTGTCCACCCTCTGACCCTGATGTGTGTGTTTGTATCAGCAGTGGACTGATACTGACTCACTTTACATCAGTAACAAAGGTTTAAAAAGATGAAGGTGAAGAAGAAGTTTGACTCCAGAAACATCCAAATGCTTCAAAGTGTTGATGTAGCAGCAGTAACTGTGCAGACAACAGAGAGGAGGAGCAGAGCAGAGTGGATTCAGGACCACAGCTCCAGTCCAGTCCAACCAGTCTAACAGGTGGACAGAAGACAACAGGACACTTGTCTGAGTTTCCCTATTGTTGTAATGTTATGGTCCATGGCTTTGTTTTCTGCTGTGGTTTCATCAGAAATAATAATAATCAAGTCTATTCAACGAGCACAAAAAGATGCTAAAGGTGTAAAAATAGACATCAAACAGCCACAAAGGACATAAGGAGTCTGACTAAAACCAAATGACAAGAGAACAAGCACAAAGAGTCTTTGTCCACATACAGTGTGGGTCTGACTCTTATTTGAAGAAAGACTCGAGGACCTTGTCCATTGTCTCACAATCCATCTATGGTCAGTTATCTGATCATTGATCATCATTTGGTGACTGGACTTAGTTTGTTGTGGACTGTGATATAAAATGTGTTTCTGATCCAGGAAAGAACAGAAATAGATGTTGATGTGCAGCTGTTTTTATTTCCTGTATTGTTGCAGTTCAAGCTCCAGTGTGGAACTGGTTTGAATAGATTTGTTAGTAGTAGAAGTCTGCTCCATCTTAATGTGGACAGGTGCTGTGGAAGCTTTCTGGGACACAGACTCATTGACCAGTGTGACAGCAGAGCAGAGACATTCACACTGAGCAGAGACAAGTGTCTTGATTTGAGATTAGAGAACATGAAATAAAGTAAAATACATTCATAGAAACATACTAACAGTAATACTGCAGTTTCTCTTAGTATAAAGATTAACAACAGTTAGCTTAGCATAAAGACTTTAAACTGACCTTTGACCTGGAGCTTCACATCTTTCTTCATCAGGATGTTTCCCTCCCTGCTGTAGACGGTGCAGCTGCAGGCTCCTCTTTCTTCATCTGTGGGGTATTTCAGGGTCAGACTGAGGTCTCCAGGTTTCAGCAGGTTTCTCTTCATCTCTGTTCGTCCTTTGTAAAACTCGTCCTGTTCTTCAGGCTGGTCAGAGCCGTTCTGATACACATGTATCATCTTGTCTTTACTGTTCTTCCACTGCACTTTGGCGTCTACAGGCAGACGAACTGTGGTTTTGCAGGGCAGCTGGACAGACTCCACCCCTGAATCCACCTCCACCTGGTAGACTGAGAGGACAACAAAGCACAGCATCATGTGGACAGACAGCAGCAGCAGTTCTGATGGTAACAGGACCTTACTGTCCCATGAAGACACTCAGGAACTACTTATTGTGACTGATTCTCAGTTTGGTTCTGATTTGTTCCTCACTCTCAGTCTGTCTCAACAGTCAAGGAGCAACAAGAGTAAAGATGTGAACCATCAGCATTATGGGTAATGTAGTAGTAGAGACATACCTGACATGAAATACTGACGGAAATGTACTAAAAGACCCCCAGCAACAATCAGAAGAACCAGGAGAACCAGGAGAACTTTGGCCCAGGATGGAAATCGTTCTGTGGAGAACATGAAGAACAACATGACCTCTTACCTCTGACCTGTATCTACAGCACTGACCTCTGACCTGTCACTGACCTTTGACCTGCAGCTGGACGTCTGTCACTCTCTGTTGTCGTCCAAATCCATCTCTGACGGAGCAGGTGTAGGTTCCACTGTCAGACAGTTGCAGTTGTGTCACATTCAGACTGAGGTCTCCAGTTTCCAGAGCATCAGGCATCATTGATGTTCGGCCGCTGTAAAGCTGGTTCTGGTTTTTAAGTTCATCACCTTCCTGCTGACGCTGGTGGACGGTTGAAGGACTGAGATCAGAGCGGCTCCACACCACTGTGTCTAGTGCAAAAGCTGGAAACTGACAGTGCAGCAGGACAAACTGGTCCCCCTCATACATGTCCACAGCTGAGACATGCTGGGAAACTGTGAGGACACACAGACAGAGAGGGTCCATCTCAGCAGCTTATTTCATGTCTCATTCCTCGTCCGTCCTCAGGTGAGTCAGAAACCAACCTGGTCCTGTTTGTGATTGGACGCTGCAGCTGATCAGGCTGCTTTGAAACCACATCACCACAGTTTAACACCAACAACACTGACAAACACCAGAACCAACTCAGGATCCTGGTTCTCACTGGTTAGAGGTTTTCAGTGGGATTTTTAAATAACATATCACACTTTGTATTTCACATTAACACATGAATGTGTATGTTTGTTCATTGTAGGTGGTGAAAACATATCAAAGTATTTTTAAAGTATCAGTGAGTTGACACAGGTCTCAGTGGGATGTGACATATTCTGATGGACTAAAATGTAACTGCTGTATGTCCAGAACATTTTTACTGAGCCAGAGAAACTAGAAATGAGATTGTTGCTTTGTGAACCTTCAATATTCCTCAACCTGAAACAGAGACAACATCTATGTTCACATGTTGATGAATGGTGTAAAAATGAAGTTTGTTTATTGGCAAAAATAAACTGAAATAATTCAGTTCACGACTTCCTCTTCATCTATAACATTTATCAGTTTAAGGTTGGATCACATAACCTGAAGTTTGCAGATTCATATCAATATTTAGGTTTTTATATTGATGAAAATGTGAATGTTATGTTTCCTGCTGAATCAGCAGGTGGAGCTTTGAGAGCATCAGTGGTCAAAGTATGAAATATCTATGTTGGTGTGTTTTTGCTTTTTAAACAACTGAGAACATTTTAAACCCAATCAAAAACCATATGAACCACAGATGGTTTTAAATCTGAGGACTTTGCAGACGACTTCCAAAAGAAAACAGCCACCATCAGGTCTGACATCAGCCAAGCACACAGTCCCATTACAGAGACATGTGGACAATGTGAAGACACACTGGACAGTTTTGTTCTGGTTGAAGGTTTTATCTAAACTGAAGTCTTCCACCTGTGCTCTTCACCCAATTCCCACCTCCTTTTTAAAAATGTCTGATGAGGTTTTAACTATTGTTACCAACTTTTCCCTGCAGCTCTTAAAAGTGCACTTGTTCAAGCTGTTTTTAAAAAAGCAGCTCAGATCCATCCACACCCAGTAGCTACAGACCTATTTCCAATATCCCATTTTGAAGAAAACTAGTTTTTACACAACTAGCAATTTTCTTAACACAACCAACAAGTTAGAAATGTTTCAGTCTCCATTTCTCTGTCTGAGTGACACAGAGACTAATGCAGGCTCTTAAATCCAGCAGACTGGACTATTGTAATGCTGTCTCCTCTCTGGTCGACCCAAATACCTCATAAACCAGTTACAGTTGATTCAGAGTCCTGACAGGAACCAGAAGGAGAGAACACATTACACCTGTTTTAAAGTCCTTACACTGGCTGCCTGTCAGCTTCTGTACTGATTTTAAAATTCTCCTCCTTGTTGTTAAAGCTCTTCATGGTCTTACACCAGCCGACTTGTCTGACATGCTTCCAGTGTATGAACCAGTCTGTGCTCTCAGATCCTCTGACTCCAGTCTTTGAGTTGTTCCAAAGTGAAGGACAAAGAGTTTTTGGTGAAGCAGCTTTTAGCCTGGATTTGATTCAAATATTGTATGTGCAATATTCATGTTAGGGTTTGTTAATTGTTTCCAACATTAAATGTAATGTAATGTATGTTTATGATGTGTCTATGCACTGATGATGTCATTAGTGACACCGTGTAGCTTTGATAGTTGCCTTTGTAGTTTACCTTTAAAGTCTGTTGACCAGGGGTCAAGGAAACAATGCAACGCTATATTATCATTATGTGATAATTTCATTTTTCATTGGCCTATTACTTATAAGGAGTTGTTTTTCTGCATTGAACTGTATCTGCTTTGATCTCTGTTTTCCAATAAATAGTGTGGACAAGGAAGAGCCCGGTGGAGTTGGCTGAGTTCGGGTGAAGTGTTAAGTCACTAAGACCCCGCCGGGCTCCCCTTGTGCAAGTAAAAGACTAAAGTCGACTCGTTTTGTTCTTTCACCGTTGTTGAACTGTATCTCCAGGTGTAATCAATTACATTTATTAACACAAAATTTATTTTATCTTTTATTCTCTTTTGTAGTGTAGCCCCTAGAATGACCATGCTACTAAATATAGTTCACTAGTTCATTTAAAATGTATAAGTAGCCCTTTCTGTTACGTTAAATGTATGCAGGTCTATTCTGTTCATTTTTTGTGTTTTGGTTTTTACAGATGATTTATTTTATTCTGCTTTAAGTAGTTTGGTTGAAATGAACCGTGTGCATGTTCTTATGTTGAGTACAACCAATGTTGTTCCCTTTGTCAGCGGCTTTTGTCTTGTCCCTTCAGGGGTCACCACAGTGCAACGTCGATTTGGCATTAGTTGTTTTTTTCCCTTCCTGCCACAACCGGGCTTGGGACTGGCACCAGGGTGGCTGCAGCCCCTTGCATCTGAAGCCAATGCTCTACTCATTGAGCTACCAGATCCCCAACATCACTTGTTGTAAGTTATTGGGAAATTAAGACGTCATGTCTGCGCTCAGACACTGACTGACTGACTTTTATTTCTGCTTGTTTAAGTGAAAGGGCCTCAATATTTGTGGCCACCATGTTTCCAAGCGTCGTTCAGGCCTGAAACAGGGTTTGTTTTATTATTTCTATTTAATTTTCACTAATTAATTCCTGCTTGAATTGAAGTTTAATGGTTCTTTTGCAATTCATTTGAATGTCCTCAACGAGAATCTGTGGGGAGAGCTGGCTAGAAGATTTCTTTAAGAAACACTACTTTTGATTCTTTATTTTCCCAATTTAATCATTATATTTTGGATCATAGTTGTATGTTTGTGTTTAATATTGGTGAACCAGTAATAACTCATAACAAGCTGAATGAGGTGAAATAAAACCTTTAACTGCAACATTAAAACTGACATTTAAAAGAGGAGGTTTCATAAATCAACTAGAGGGGAAGAAGTTTCTGAACTCAGGGCGCTGTCCTATGTTTAAAGGACAAAAACTGTCCTACAGTAGTTTTTCTACTGTTTTATTCTTCATTGTCTTTATCTGTTTTACCTAAATGTTTATTTATTTTCAATTTGTTTTATTGTGTTCTTACCATTTTTGAAAATTACTTTTTATTAATAACCACATAAAACTTTGTTCTTTCATTAAAACACAAATAGGTTTTTGAATATGAATGATGCACAGACTTAATTTACATATAAAACATTTAAATTAGATATTTGCAGGAAGCCTGGGAGAAAAGCGAAAAGCTCTTTATAATGAAAGTTTGTTGATAAATGAAATAGAGGATGTTGTAATGTTTATCTTGTGTGTCTATGTGTAACTAAGAACATTTGTAATCTCATTTTGGATGATACACATGTTTTGGTTTGACACCAAAAAAATCTATTTAGCATCTTTCTAACATAAAGTCAATATATTATCCAATTTCTGTGTAATAACTTCATATCATGTTTCACTGCTGCTGAACTCTTCTATCCTCACATCTTTTGCACTCCATGCACTTTATTATAGCTTGTGTTGTTTGTAGCACCTTGGTTCTTGGAGGAACGTTATCTCGTTTCTACTGTGTACTGTGTACCACTGTGTATAGTAGAAATGATAATAAAAGCCACTTGACTTGATCTTTTCCTTCCATCTGTCCATCAAGTCTTCAGCAGGAGGACTAATACTCAGAGAAAAGACAGGACTGATGGAGACGTGGAGACACTTGATGTGTTTCTCTCAGTGAGGAGAAGAAATCAAAGCTTTGATTTGGTTTGTTTCAATCTTGTAAGAAGTGATGTGAAGGTGTTGTGGTTGGACAGGTGTTGAAGGACTGGGACAAAGTGAATGTGTCCTCTGCAGTGTGAGCAGCCTGGAAACTCAACATTTGTCTGAATGAAGCCCAACATTTCCATCCACATCTGATGCTGCTGTCAGCAAAAAGACCACAGCAAAGGATCATTGTTACTGCTGGGAACACAAGCTGTGAGAAGATGAAGAAGCTACAGGGACAGAATCCTGAAGAAGACAACTGAGGACAGTCTGACACATCCAACAAAAAAAAAAAAAAAAAAAAAAAAAAAAAAAAAAAAAAAAAACGTGGCGTCTAACGATGTGATGAGGCTGCTGCTCAAGGAGCCACGTCACATTTCTGTTAGTGTGTCTGCTACCTGCTGTGTAGTGGAATCTCATGTACAGATTTTCGAAATGTCGGTCTGTTCAAACTGTGTACACGTTTTCACGCAGTTGCAAGAAACCATCACACTTTTGGAAAACGAACTAAGAAAAAAAAATGAACTTATCTTGGGGTTTTCCAACGTTGCCGCCACACAAGCGAAGCACCTCGCAGCTCTTAATACCTCGAGCTACATGGAACAAACAGTTTCTATCCACCCAGCTGTTTGTTCAGTGACCCAGGACACCGATGACACGCTGCCGTGGTCTGGCCCTGTTGCTACTGCTGGAATAGCGATGCCAACCCGCGGCCTTCTGGCCCTGTCGGATGACCAACGGCCTGTCCCGACACGGGCCTGCTCCTCGCCGCTGACACAGGAGGCCTGGATTACGGCTAAAAGGAGACATCGGACGACACCTGCTGCAGCTAATCTTGTCAACCAATCCATTGGACCACCTTCCCCGGTCCAGATGGAGAACAGTTTTACTGTTCTTGAAGAGCTGGAAAGTCCGACTTCCCCGGCGGCGGTTCCCTGTGACTCCCTGCCTCGTGAGATACCACACGGCTCCACCTCCCGCGGGCAGCGCGGTCGGGGCCTGCTGCCGGGGCCTCGCCAGACCAGACGTGCCACCACCACCAACACCATGCCTCCAGAGAGGAATCCACATGCTCCTCCTCGGCGCACCTCTCCACCGCACCGTCCTCCCGGTCCGACCATGCTAATTATTGGCGACTCCATCGTTAGAGAAGTCCGCTTAAAATCAGCTAAAACGTTTTGCTTTCCTGGAGCCACAGTCACTGACATAGCGGAGAAAATTCCAAACCTGATTGAAAGACATCCTACAGCAACAAAAGTAGTGATACACGTTGGCACAAATGACACCAAACGCCAACAGTCTGAGTTGCTGAAACGTGACTTCGTGTCATTTTTCAACTCACTGGAGAATTTCCACGACAGACGGTTCTTCATTTCCGGCCCAATTCCCACGCTGGGTCGCGGTGTTGGCTGGTTCTCCAGACTCCTCAGCCTGCACACATGGCTTCAACCACAAGTCTCCGCACACGGACTCTTCTACGTAGACAATTTCAATCTTTTCTGGGATCGTCCTCAGTACTTCAAGCAAGATGGACTGCACCCGAACTTTCTGGGATCACGGATGTTGACTGAGAACATTGTCCACAGCGTCTCAGTCTCCGGAGACTGACTGACCATTGAAAACACCTGTGGCTCTGATGTGCTCACCTGTCCTGCATCCTCCGCTCCAACACCCGACAACATCCACAGGTATAAACAGTCCGAGATATTTATAGAATCTGACGTTACCAGCAGACAAAATGCAGCTGTTATGGACTCTAATTTTTCACACAGGGAATATTATTATTTTGCTGAATGTTATGATCTTAACCACACTGCTATTTGCCCCATAGAGACTATGTCTGCTCCACGACCAATTAAACTTTTTAAACCAACAATGAACACAAGGAGTTAATCATAAAAATCTAATACAAGTTAAGACTAATGCTCATACTGAACCAAAACCCAAAACTATTAAATGTGGATTATTAAATATTAGATCTCTCTCTTCTAAATCTCTGTTAGTAAATGACTTAATAAATGATCATCAAATTGATTTACTTTGTCTCACTGAAACTTGGTTGCAGCAGGAAGAATATGTCAGTTTAAATGAGTCATATTAATGATCATGTTCCTAGATGCACAGGCCGAGGTGGAGGAGTAGCAGCAATATTTCACTCTAGCTTATCAATAATTCCTAGACCTAAACATAGTTATAACTCATTTGAGAGTCTTACTCTTAGCCTTTCACACGCAAACTGGAAAACTCAAAAACCACTATTATTTGTTATCGTGTACCGTCCTCCAGTCCCTTATTCAGAGTTTTTGATTGAATTTTCTGATTTTCTATCTGATTTAGTGCTTAGTACAGATAAAGTCATTATAGTGGGTGACTTTAACATCCATGTAGATGCTGACAGTAACTGCCTGAGCACTGTGTTTAATTCATTATTAGATTCAATTGGTTTTTCCCAAAATGTAAATAAACCCACTCACTGTTTTAGTCACACATTAGACCTTGTACTTACATATGGCATTGAAACTGATAATTTAATAGTATTTCCTCATAACTCTCTTTTGTCTGACCATTTTCTAATAACATTTGAATTTACAATAACGGACTATACAGCAGTTAGGAAAAAATTCCACTACAGCAGATGTTTATCTGAAAATGCTGTGAATACATTTAAAGAAATTATTTCTTCATCTTTTTCACCACCATGTGTCAATACTATGGTGAGTAGCCATCTTACTCCTGTACAAATTGATTACTTAGTTGACGATTCTGCAGCCTCATTGCGTATGATACTAGATACAGTTGCCCCTCTGAAAAAAAAGGCAGTGAATCAGAGGAGCCGACCTCCATGGTACAATTCACAAATGCACAGCTTAAAGCAGGCGTCACGAAAATTAGAGAGGAAGTGGTTCCACTAATTTAGAAGAATCCCGGTTAGCCTGGAAAAACAGTTTAAAAGTGTACAAAAAAGCTCTCCGTGATGTCAGAACAGCATATTATTCCGCACTAATAGAGGAAAACAAGAACAACCCCCGGTTTCTGTTCAGCACTGTAGCCAGGCTGACTAAGAGCCATAGTTCTGTTGAGCCTAGTTTTCCCTTAACTTTGAGCAGCAATGACTTTATGACTTTCTTTACTGATAAAATTGCAGCCATTAGGGAAAAGGTTCACCAGATCCTCCCTACAAATATTACAGATAGATCTTCATGTACAACAGCTCTAGAATCCTCAATAAGGCCCCAATCCATCTTAGACTGTTTTTCACCCATAGATCTCACTGAGCTAAGTTCAACTATCGCCTCCTCAAAACTAACAACATGTCTTTTAGACCCTGTTCCAACCAAATTGCTTAAAGATGTTCTACCTTTAATAGACACTTTCATATTAGATTTGATTAACCTATCTTTAGAAACTGGCTATGTACCAAAGGCTTATAAAGTTGCTGTAATCAAACCATTACTTAAAAAACCCTGTCTTGATCCAGGTGATTTAGCCAACTACAGACCAATATCAAATCTCCCGTTTATCTCTAAAATCCTGGAAAAAGTAGTTGCAAAACAATTATGTGATCACCTTTACAGGAATAATTTGTATGAAGACTTTCAGTCAGGATTCAGAACTCATCACAGTACAGAAACAGCACTGGTAAAAGTCTCCAATGATCTTCTCCTCGCTTCAGATAATGGACTTGTGTCCGTACTCGTCTTACTAGACCTTAGTGCCGCATTTGACACCATTGACCACAACATTTTATTACAGAGACTAGAACATGGATTTGGGATTAAAGGAACCACATTACATTGGTTTAAATCTTATCTGTCAGACAGATTCCAACTTGTTCATGTTAATGATGACTCTTCTTTATGCACCAAAGTTAGCTATGGAGTTCCACAGGGCTCTGTGTTAGGACCAATACTTTTTAATCTGTACATGTCACCTTTAGGCAAAATTATTAGGAAACATTCCATAAACTTCCACTGCTATGCAGATGATACCCAGCTCTATTTATCTGTGAAACCAGAAGATACTAACCAATTAGTCAAACTTGAAGCATGTCTAAAAGACATAAAGACCTGGATGTCCTACAATTTCCTACTTCTAAATTCAGACAAAACTGAAATCATCCTCTTTGGGCCTAAAAACATGAGAAATATGCTGTCTAACAATATAGTTACTTTAGATGACATAACTTTGGCCTCCAGTACTGCGGTGAGGAACCTTGGAGTTATTTTTGACCAGGATTTGGCATTTACGTCACATATAAGACAAATCTCTAGAACAGCCTTCTTCCACCTACGGAACATTGCTAAAATTAGAAGCATCCTGTCTCAAAGTGATGCCGAAAAACTGGTCCATGCATTTGTTACTTCTAGGTTGGACTACTGTAATTCCCTACTTCTGGGGTGTCCTAATAACTCCCTAAAAAGCCTTCAATTAATCCAAAATGCTGCAGCAAGAGTGCTGACTGGATTAGGAAAGAGAGATCATATTTCACCTTCACTAGCTTCTCTTCATTGGCTTCCCATAAAATCTAGAATAGAGTTCAAAACCCTCCTCCTTACATACAAAGCTCTTAATGGTCAAGCTCCATCATATTTAAAAGATCTCATAGTTCTGTATCGCCCGATTAGACCACTTCGATCCCAAAATACAGGCCTACTTGTGGTTCCCAGAGTTTGCAAAAGTAGAATGGGAGGCAGAGCCTTTAGCTATCAAGCTCCTCTCCTGTGGAACCAGCTTCCAATCCAAATTCGGGGAGCAGACACCCTCTCTACTTTTAAGACTAGGCTTAAAACCTTCCTTTTTGATAAAGCTTATAGTTAAACTGCTCACTCAACCTGAACTAGCTTTTCTCTATACATTTACTTGTCACTACTGTATACCATTAATTCTATATCCTACAACCTGCACGATGCTTTGTTGTTGCTGTTTTGTTGTTGCTTTTTGTTATTGCTTTTTGTTGTTTTGTTGTTGCTTTTTTGTTGTTTTGTTGTTGCTTTTCGTTGTTGCTTTTCGTTGCTCTTTTCTTTTCTTTCTCCACTTTCCACTCACCCCAACCGGTCAAGGCAGATGGCCGCCCACCCTGAGCCTGGTTCTGCTGGAGGTTTCTCCCATTAAAGGGAGTTTTTCCTCTCCACTGTTGCCTATGGCTTGCTCCAGGGGGAATTGTTGGGTTGCTTCTACATACTTGTGTAGTCTGGACTTTATTCTGTAAAGTGCCTTGAGATGACTTTGTTGTAAATTGGCGCTATATAAATAAAGTTGAATTGAATTGAATTGAACAAACACATGGATCAGTTCAGGAGGAATCGAATCAAGATTAAAGACGTTGGATCAGTCAGATCAGAGGGAGGAAGGTGATCTTACCGTGTATGAGGATCACAAACAACACAAACATCTTCATCTTCACAAACAGCTTCAGGACATCAGTCCACAGCAGTTGTCTCTGTCCTCCTCCTGATAATCTACTGACACTCAGAGAAAACTTTCCTTTCACTTTCACCTGTTTCCAGAGAAGCAGCTGTTGGAATGTGAAGAAACAGGCTGAGCAGTTTCCACAGAATCACTTTGTTCTGATGTCAATCACAGACCTGAACTTCATCCAATCAGAGAAGAGAAACAAACAAATGTGAAGGATCAAACTTCGTTTACATCTTGATAAAAACTGGATAAAGAGATGATTCATATGTAACTAGGGAAAGTGGATCCTGACCCACTGTCCTTAGTCTTCAGGCTTCCAAAAGAGAAAAGAGTTGAATTATTACAGATCAGGTGTCCACTCTGTCAGAGAGACACATGAAACTAATATAAATGCTGTCACTTGAAAATGTATTTGTATTTGTCCTCTGATTTGTGACTGTTCTCACTCAGTGTTTGTCACTTGGCTCCTTTTGATTCCCTGTATCCACAGTCCTTTTTCTACACACTGTTTTCTGACAGAATTGGGTTTTGACTGTATGTTCACTCCCTTCATTGTACATTATATTTGTCCCTGTTAGTCCCCCATGTGTCCACACTGTCAGCGTCCCTTCTAGAGACTCTTGTCACTGTCATGTTTTACTTTGGACGTCACCAACCACTTTTTTCTCCTGCATATTTATTGACATAGATTTTATATTTGTTTCTGGTTTGAATGATTTTCCCAGTTGTCTTTTATTTTTAGTTTCACTCTATTTTGCTACTTTCCACGTTACCACATTAACTATACTGATGACTGGGGGGAGGAGTGGTCCAATAAAGGGGTGGCTGTAGCTCAGTTGGTAAGGCAGGATCAGTGGTTCGACCCCCGCTCCTGGCTACATGTCAAAGTGTCCTTGGGCAACACACTGAACCTCAATTTGCTCCCGGTGGATCAGGTGAGCACCTTGTCACTGCCATCGGTGTGAGTGTGAATGGGAATCAACATTGTAAAGCACTTTGAAAAAAGTACTATATAAGTGGCCATTTACCAATTGATCTGTGACATCAAACACCATCATCAGACCAAACAAAATGAACCACACAGTATAAAAACCACCAGAATATGAAGTGAAGCAGTTACTTCCAGCTACAGAGACAAACAGACTCCAGTAACGTTAGTGTCTCACTACAACTTCCTGTAGCTACTGTAACATCACAGCAACTACTTTCTGCCATCTCTCTGTCTCTGTGTCTGTCTCTTTGTCTCTGTCTCTGTCTCTCAGAGCTGGTCAAAGTGTATTATAGCCAGGTTAATGTGTACAGATCATAAACATGAGACATTCATATTATGCTGTGTGTGTATTGTCTTAATAGTAACAATGTGAAATATGAAGCAGCAGGTTTTCTTCTCTAACTTAATGACTGCAGACACTGAGTTTCCTCAAAGAAACTTATTGAACTGCTTTAATTCTCCAAATAAGGAAAACACTTGTTCCTCTGCTGTGATGTTAGTCAGACCATTGTTGTAGCTTGTTACTGGTTAAATCTGGCTCAGTATTAGTTGGATCACATCATATTATACAGATATTCTTAAAATGACATTATTTTTCTTATAACATGTTTGACAAGATTGTTCCTATTCAAAAGAAAATACTTATTTTCCAGAAACAAGTGTTTTTTAAACTTTACTTAAACCTTTTTTCTGCAGTGTATTTCTGCATAAATCAGACCAACAATGTGCTCAGATTGTCACAAGCCCAAAAAGTAGATAAAGGAAACAAAGTGAACAAACTACTTGAAAAGAATTCACTTGTTCTCTAAATGGACATTTGTGTCCTTTTGGAGAGGAGTCACTGCTCCTTGCAGCTCAACCACACACACCATTGTTGTTCACTGTTCTCCTGATGGTGACTCATCCACATAATATGAACCACTGCAACAGAGGCCTTTAGTTTCCTAGACGTTACCCTGGGTTCCATTTATTCATTTACACAAACTGCACATTTAATACAAAATAACACAGGGAACACAACTAAACAGTTACACTGCAGAATAATACTGCTGATAGTAATTATTATAGTAGTAGTAGTAATAGTTATATGTGGTAGAAGTAGTAGTAGGTCTGTGCTCAGGTCCAGATAGTTCAGTACCCTCTGGTTCCTTGTGACCTCCCAGACTATTCCACCCCTGATCTTGATGTGATCTCTGTTGGTGGACCACTCCTGGGGAGGGGAACAGTGGTGTTGAGTGGTCTCCATTTGTACACGATCTGCCTGACAGTCCACTCCTGGACTCCAAACTCTTTAATAATTGTCTTGTAACTCTTTTCAGCCTGGTGGGTATCAACAACTTGTGTTCTAAGGTCTTCAGAAATGTCCTTGTATGAGCCAACCAATGGGGCTAGTTTAGTTACTTGTTTTATGTAATGTTTGCTTGTGATGTGTCTATGTACTGAAGATGTCTTTAGTGACATCGTATGGCTTTGATGATGGTTGCCCTTGTAGGGTCTGATTGCCATCCACTGACTGAAACACTGACTCTGGAATCAAGTCCACACCTGCACAGATCACTTGTGAGGAAAGAGGAGCAGCTTGACTTTCCTCATATTTTCACACCTGTTGATCTACTGTCTTCACACACACTCAGCTCTGTCTTCCCTAGTTCCTCATGAGTCACTGACAGACTCAGCTCTGATTGGACACAAACCAGTGTAGTTGTTGATGACAGCTGGTATCTGCAGCTCCACCAGGGAATAAAGCAAAAATACATGTTTGTTCAACACAGTGTCTTTACTGAAGAAGTTTGAATAAATTAGTGGTTTTGACTTTGTAGAGAGAAGTTTCTCATTCACTTCAGTACAGTCAGTTTGATCAGAGCAGCATCTGGTGGAGATCAGAGGAACTGCAGATCCATGTGCTTTAACCCTTGTGGCCTCCTCACATTTACTACCCTCTGGACACCTCAGTGGCAACAATGTACACGTACAAAAACTATTACATCATCCTACAACAACATTTTGCTTCTGTTTTTTAAATAAATCACCTAAAGAACTTCACACTTGTTCAAAACTAGCAAACATTAAATCATTTTGAGGGATGTGTGTCATGTGCCTCCTGCCCAACACAGACCTAAAAAAAGACGTCTTCTAACATCTGCACCAAGTGTAACAGGTGCATTTGTAGAGAGCAGCAATTTCCATGCTGCAGGACAAGAACTTAACTAAACACACACACACACACACACACACACACACACACACACACACACACACACCACGTATTCAAAGTGTGGACATTTCTGTTTCAAATTTGTTCATATTTCGTCTTATCCCTCTTGTTGCAGTTTGCACAATAAATCTTCACACTGATGAATCAGATGTTGTTGAAAAATATATTCACACACACAAGCGTGCGCACGCACATGCACGCTCATCTCAATCTATGCTTTGTTCTTCTTTTTACCTTTGCTTTTTGTTATTTTCAGCAAAAGTTGCTCCATTTATTAAACACCTGTCACCACCATCTTTGATTTGTCAGAGGAATCCATGACAATTTCTGTTCTTGTGGGATTTGCTTAGTTGATGGACATGCATTTACTGTGCAGCAACTCATACTAGAAGGAAATCAGTTGTAACAGTACTCAGTATTGGCAATGATTAAAATGTAAGTATTTGTTCCTGGTACTTGAAATCTCCACCCCTGACATCCTAAAAACCTCAAGCTGGTGGTTCCCAGAATTTCCAAAGGTAGAATGGGAGGTAGAGCCTTTAGCTATCAAGCTCCTCTCCTGTGGAACCAGCTCCCAGTTCAGATTCAGGAAGCAGACACCCTCCCTACTTTTAAGTCCAGGCTTAAAACCTTCCTCTTTGATAAAGCTCATAGTTAGAACTGCTCATTTACTCTGAACCAGCTCATAGTTCTGCTGCTTTTCATAACCACATAGTTTGTGTAATAGCAAGTTGACATGATGTTTAGATGCTTTAGGAAAAAAGAAGCTGTGAAACTTCTTCTATGTTCATCCACCACTATTCACTGAAAGAATTAGAGATCAGAGATTTTTTTCCTGCCACATATCCTGTAGTGGTCTTTCTGTGTGCAGTGGTGGCCAAAGTACACACATTCTTTACTCAAGTAGAAGTAAAAATACCTTTAAATTAAAGTACTGATTAAACTTCTTTACTCAGGTGAAAGTGATAAATGAAATGTAACAAAATGATTAAAGTAAAAAGTACATTTCTATCAGCTAATTCTGTGTAACTGGACCTGATGTCATATAAATATTTTCATTTTAATATTGTTAGACCAACTCACTTGTAATGATATTAAATATGTATATACTGAAAATACTGAGCATTAACTCAGCTCCAATGTGCAAATCAGTTTTTAGTGTCAGTAACTTTGTGATCAACACATGTCAGAGACCACAGAGACCACAACCACAACCAACAGGGGAAAACACTGACTTTGTCTTTATGCAGTGAATTTCTAAGAGCATTTATTTGATAAAGCAAAATATTCTGCTGTGTTGGGGACAAGCCCCCCTGGCTGTATGCACACACACACACACACACACACACACACACACACACACACACACACACACACACACACACACACACACACTGGAACAAAGTCACTATAGGAAACAAACTAACCAGTGTTACAGTTTCTCTTCTACCAACACTACTGACAACAGTCAGACACTTTTATCCAAAGTGACTTACAACTAAGCAGCAGACACTATGGACAACTGTGATGTTCAGTGTCTTACCCAGGGACACTTGGACTGGGAGTCGAACCACTGACCCTGTGGTTTGAACTACATGTGGAGAGTAAACTCATTCTATGTTCATACAAACATGTAGGGAGGGTCCTGTAGTTACTGAGCTAACGTTAGGACACAGCTGGACTGTTGAGATAACACACTGTATGAAGCTGCTGGTGTGATGAACTGTTCCTGAGAAACAGCCGAGCAGAGCTGAAGAACAACACTCCATGTTTCCCCTCAAACACAATAGAACAAGTAAGCAGCCTGTTTTGAAGAGGTAACGAGTAGAAAGTGATTTGTGTTCAAATGTAGGAAAAGTACGAAATACTCAAGTACAGAGGTCTGAAAAATCTACTTAACTACAGTGAATGGTGGTCTGTCTGTGTGTGTCTGTCTGTGTGGACACTGAGACAGACTGGAGACCTGTCCAGGGTGGACCCCATGTTCTGGATGTTTCCAGCAGCTTGTCCCATTTCTGCTTCAAAAACAGTTGTTGCTTCCCACAGATCAGATATATGTATGTTTCTTTTCTGAAGCTTCATCAGCAGCCACAGAGCTGCAGTTACTTCAGATGACAAAGGCTGTGCTTCCATTCCAGATGACTGCAGACAGTCCACTAAAGTCAGTTGTGTGGGACAAAGGAAGTTTCTCTTACCGTGTATGAAGATCACAAACTCCACAAACATCTTCATCTTCCTGCTAAAACTGCAACAAATCCTCCTTAAATCAGCTTCTTCTTAAACTAACTGCAGGTTCACAATGGTTCTAATCTACTGACACTTTAGTTTCACTTTTGGCTGAAGGAGGTGGTTTATTTGAAGCCTTTTGACCTGCTTCAGGTCAAACAGCTTTATACAAACACACAGTAATGTAGAGGTGACACCGATTAAATAGACACACACACAGTTTGCATTTTAGATTTTTCTTGTGTGCGTCACTAAACTATGATTTAGTTGTGTATTAATTGTGCCATTTTTTAATTATTGAATCTCTACATTTTACCAAGTATTTGCTTTTTACTTGAAGGTGTCAGTTCAATCCAGCACATTTATAAAAACAAAGTCATCTCAAGGCACTTTACATTGGAAGTTCAAGACCCTAAAGAATTATAGAGACCCCCCCCCCAGTGGAGCGGAAAAAAGTATCTTTAACAGAAGGAACCTCCAACAGAACCAGGCTCAGGGTCCAAAGTAAATGTGGGGAAAATAAGGTTCTCCCATAGTTCCACAGGGGACACGTGCTACTAATCTTAGACCAGCTCTGTGTGATTCTGGCTTATGTGACCCAGGTTACCAGGTAAAATATCCTCTGATTTCACAACATACTCAAAGAGCAAGAGACGTCCAAAAGTCACAGAAGATGGGTTTATTAACATATACATTGAATGTGAAGGCAGAATAAATAGTATCCTGCTATCGTGCAATGTTTGGATTCTTTAAGTCAATTTAAGCATTTAAATGTAGGCAAATAAATCACCTACTAACTGGAAGGGCCCACTGCAGGAAGACCCCACACTAAGCCCCAATAAACCCCAACCACACATGCTGAAAAGAACCGACAACACTGCAAACTTGGTTCTGTTCTTTAATTATTGTTAATTACAGTATTGTGTATGTTTATCACTCAGTCTTACCAACATGCAATGAAGAGGGGCTAAGGTCTGGTGTGCCCCCCACACTTCCTTCCTGGATTCTACAAAACAACAGAAGTACAATTGTTAGTATTGTAAGTGCAGCTTACAGAATAGAAATAATAAGAAATAAATATATATATATAATACATTCAAGTAAAAAATACACATTCATTTAACACATTGCTCAGCTGGACAGTTGGTTCCAAACTTCGGCATAAGCAGAACAGTAGACTCGCATTAAGTCCTCCTCAAAGGCTTTTCAGCCTAGGACATGGGACAGGACTGGCTCCACACAGAACTGCACCTGAAGACCAGAGCATTAAAACAACCATTTATCAAATGCAGCCAGAGAACAGCTCCTACAATGTGCAGTGTGCTCAAACAAAGAGAAGCCTTAAGAAGGGCAGCACGACTACTCTGAAGGCCCAGCAATGGCTGGTGCTCTCTGTACTCTATGGAGTACTACCCAGAGTACTAGCCTTCACACTAAGATGAGGTCAGTGTGTGATGGCTCCAGCAGCAGACTGGCTACTATGCTGTTACTGCCCTAGTTGCCTGGTTGCCTGCACATTCAGCAAATGCACATGTTATTAATATTTTACTCTAACTTTTTACACCTCTTGGCTATTTTGTTACTACTTATGAAGAAAGAACATTTGTACCAGCTGAAAGTGGAATATTACATGTTCCCCTCAAAGTCCTCCCCTTCACACTAAAACACTGACAGGAAGTTGTTACTAAAAATTACAAAAACAAACAAAAAAAACTGTAAGAAAATTAATGAGGATTGTCATAAAAAATTTAAAAAGAATAAAAACTATTAAAAAAATGAATAAAGCTATAACCACACAATGAAAATGAACAAATGACAACTTTCAAACTTTGTCTCATCTCCATGTTTAGTCTTGAAGTGTCAGTTATTGTCTAACAGCAGACCATCAGACACTGTAGTGACCCAGAGTCACTTCATGCTCACAGCTGCTTATCAAAGTGCTGAAAAGGGAAAAGGTTTCCAGAAAAGGAGAAAAGTGCTGGGAGCAGTAGCCTGAGGGTGGAGAATGTTCTGCCCAGCAAGCTTCTAAAACTAATGTGTGATGTATGAAGTTTAGATCATTTAATGGTCATTTTTGCCATGACACAGGATCCAGCCGGTGAGCCACAGAAGGTGAAGCTGAGGGATGAGAAGTGTATTGCAGAGGCTGTCCATGGCTGCATCTGCATCGAGGGTGGAGAGGTCCTGTGTTGGGGGCAGAGTTGCAGAGACCAGTGAAGAGAACTGGTCCAGGTTGAGAGACCTGAGCTTACGGCAAAATGTTCCAAGTGTGGTGGGAGAATGAAGGTCTAGGGATGAAGACTGAGAGTTGAATGAAGAAGTGATCTGATACATGCAGAGCAGTGACCAAGATGCTGTCTGTGGTGCAGTTCCAGGTGAGAATGAGTTCAGTTCCACCCCCCGACCTGATGAGCGAGGACTGTGAGAGAAGGACCAATTGTTGGAGACTGCAGTAATCCAAGTTTGTGAACAGCAGACTGGCAGTTCACCAGGGCAAGAGACAAAGAGGCTGGTGACAAAGTGGTCTGGGTGATAGTGGGAAACATGTCCTGTCCTAGTTTGGTGTTTGTCCTGGATACGGACATTTGGACATGTATGGACTCTATTTCCATGAACTGCTGTCAAACAAAAACCCTGAATAGCTGTTACTAAGTTAGCAGTTGTACCAGTCACCAAACATGTTCATTCACCTTTGTTTGGATTCTAGTGAGGACACCAGAGCAGGTCTTCCATCAGTAGAAGAAACTGCTGATGTCTTACAGAAAGTTGAAGAGCGTGTCTGAAACCATGCAAAGACACAGGGTGGATTATAGCAGAGGTGTGTTTAAGACACTAGAAATGAACTGTTACTATCACAGTACTTCAGTATCAATCCTCTGTAACACATTTGCCTTTAAAAATAAATAAAATAACTAATAAAAATAACTCTGGATTTATTATTGAGGATAACAGTTCTTTCTGTCTGATGGAGCACATGTCCACAGCAATAGAACCTCTAGAACCCAAATGAATAATGATGGCAGAGCCTCCCAAGCTGAGCTCATACACTAACATCACACAATGTGTTTAATCACTTTTGAAACCTTCCATATTCAGTAAGAGATAGTAGGTTTAATATGAGGCTAGTTTGAAGTTCTGCACAGATTTGATTGACACACAGTACATGCTGACTCGATTTTTGTCCGACTTTCTCTGATGTCATACAAACAGAAACAACATTGACCTCGTGAGATCAAGTTTTTGGATCTAACAGCTGATTGAATCAACAACAGGATGTTTTCTCTTTGTTTAATGTGAAATGGTTTTATTTGGACAGTTTACTGGAACAATTCTGCCATTAAGGCTAAAATATCACGTGACAGAACACAAACACTGCTCAGAGGTTGGAGGAGTATTATAGAACATTTCATGAAGGGACACAAACCTTTGCACTGATGTTCATTATTTTCCTGTAACTTTCTTTTTCTCCGCTCACTGACCAAGTCTTTAAGTATTAAATGACACAGACTGTGTTGATAAGTGGAAGGTGAAGACTCTTAAAGTAACATCTGCACAGATGTGAAGCCCTGACAGTCTAAATATCTGACAGATCAATAATGAAAATGTCTTTTTTTCTCCCTGTGTGTTGTTCAGCATGTCTGTGGTTTCATTTCCCATCAGTCAGATCATTTACACAGAGCAGCAAACTGATATGATGACTGCATTGATGTTAATATATGAGTCATATGGAGGTTAAAGCATATACAAAGATGACCTGCATATCATTTGAAATGTGTCTGTCAGATAGAAGCACACACAGATCAAAGTTCTGAAGACTGAGGATCTTTAATAAGAATCTGCTGACACATGATTTAATAGATGGGACCTCACAGGCTCTTTAAATAGAGAAGCTTTACTGTCTCACAGAGTTGGGAAAGTGTCGTCTTGACTGCAGCTTTTAGTCAATATATCTGTAATTATTATTAAACAGGACTTGTATTGTTTCATGAAACTGCAACTGGACATAAAAATGAAAAACTTAGAAAACTGCAGCTATTTTCTTAAAGACCTATTTCAGCACCTCTAACTTTATTCTTTAAGATTCAACAAACTAATGACTTTGTCCTCTTTGTGGACACAGGTGGACACTGCATCAGAGGAGTCTTCAAGTGTCCACATACACTGCAGACATGACCTTCAGCAGTATGTTAAGACCCTTAAAGTATTTCTTGAAGGACGTCCTCTACTACAGAAAAACATCATGGAAATGAAAAAGAACAAAACTCATTCAGACACTGATTTATTTTAATGTGTATTTTATTTTTCATGGTTTTAAAAATTCTGTCTTGTTCTTAGATTTTCTGTATATTGTTTTATGATGTTAATGTTTCCTGTATTATAGTTTTTAAGTTGGTTTGAGTTTTAGTTACTTTATACTTGTACAATAGTTAATAAATACATATAATTAGTTTTTTATTTTGTAATCAATAATGTGGTTTTTTTATTACCACATTTATTAGAAGCCGTCATTTGTTGTACTGACTGTGTAACTACAGGTAACAAAGGGGTTTAGATATAGAACTTTTTAACAATCATGCTTTTATTTTTGTTGCCTCAAAGCTTGAAAAACAACTTATTAATAAAATATTCACAGATCCAAGTGATTTCATGGGAAAAGACGTCCTGCATAGAGGTGAAAAGACAACCTGTAAGTCGTGGACTGAAATCTAAAGCCTGACAGAGATTTCATCTATGAACTGGACCCAGACACACACAGTCCTGGATTATTGACATCACCAGGAGACAATGTCCCTCTTCTAAAAGTCCCAATCCAACCAACCAACTCTTTACTACAGAAGGAAACTGGATTTAACAGATTCAAGAGAAAAGGGAGAAAAACAAGTGTTTGCTAAAAGGAACCAGAAGAACAGAAAGAACCAGAACAGCAGCAGTTAACAAAGGGAAACAGAATCAGGACGTTTGATTCAGTGTTGTTGGACAAAATCAGCTGTTCTGGAGACAGTGTTGACCTCACAGAAACATCCTGCTTTAGTCTTTGTAGCTGAGCTTGTTCCTCTTGTCCACTGTCAGATTCCAGATCTGGTTCCTGCTCCAACATGTGTCTGCATTTCAAATGAGGAAGCAGCTGCAGTTTGTTTCTGTGGCCTCCACAGCCAGACGGGTGGTGCTCAGTCACTGTGTGTTTGGTTCCAGGAGAAGCTGGTTACAGACAAAGATGGTGGAGTTTTTCTGATCGATCAATGATTTACTGATGGACTTTAATCAGTCGACCTTATGTCTCCTCCTCTGACTGAGACTGTCCACTGTCACTTCCTCTTCATCCTCTTCTTCCTCACCACTGAAAGGTCGACATGTGACATAACTGATCAAACTGATTGATCATTCATCAGAGGAGTTGGATCAGTGGAGCTGCTTCTGTTCCTGATGTCCACTGTCTCATCTTTGTCCTGAGTTCTCTCTGCAGAGGAGACAGAAGACAGTCAGAAAGAATTTTTAGAGCAATATTCTAATTTAATATGTGATTTTTTTTCTAAAGTTTCTCTTCTTCTGTAATGTTCAGTGCAAAAAGGCACAAATGATAAAACCTGAGGACAAAATGTCCCATAAACTACTGTTTCATGTTGGCTGTGCAAAAGACAAATGTATAAATTTAACGTCTCTGTCTCTCACTCGTCCTCCTTCCTGCTAACAACATTAATCGATGTAGAAAAAACTGGTAACAACAACAACAACATGCAACATGTCAAGGTCTCCCTCTCTCTCTCTCTCACTGTCTCTCTCACTCTCTCTCTATGTCTCCCTCTCTCTCCCTCTCTCTCCCTCTCTCTCTCTCTCTCCCTCTCTCCCTCTCTCTCTCCCTCTCTCCCTCTCTCTCTCTCTCTCTGTCTCTCTGTTTCTGTCTCTGTCTCTCTCTCTCTCTCTCTCTTTCCCTAACTCTCTCTCCTTCTCTCTCTCTCTCTCTCTCTCTCTCTCTCTCTCTCTCTCTCCTTCTCTCTCTCTGTGTCTCTCTCTCTCTCTCTCTCTTCCTCTCTCTAACCCCTCTCTCTCCCCCTGTCTCTCTCTCTCTCTCTCTCTCTCTCCCTCTCTCTCTCCCTCTCTCTTTCTCTCTCTCTCTCTCTCTCTCCTTCTCTCTCTAACCTCTCTCTCTCTCCCTCTCTCTCTCCCTCCCCCTCTCTCTCTCTCTATGTCGCTCTCCCTCTCTCTCTCTCTCTGTCTCTCTCTCTCTCTCCCTCTCTCTCTGTCTCTCTCTCTCTCACTCTCTCTCCCTCTCTCTCTCCCTCTCTCCCTCTCTCTCTCTCTCTGTCTCTCTCTCTCTCTCCCTCTCTCTCTCTCACTCTCTCTCTCACTCTCTCTCTATGTCTCCCTCTCTCTCTATGTCTCCCTCTCTCTCTCTCTCTCCCTCTCTCCCTCTCTCTCTCCCTCTCTCCCTCTCTCTCTCTCTCTCCCTCTCTCTCTCTCTCTCTCTCTCTCTGTCTCTCTGTTTCTGTCTCTGTCTCTGTCTCCCTCTCTCTCTCTCTCACTCTCTCTCTATGTCTCCCTCTCTCTCCCTCTCTCTCCCTCTCTCTCTCTCTCCCTCTCTCCCTCTCTCTCTCTCTCTCTGTCTCTCTGTTTCTGTCTCTGTCTCTCTCTCCCTCTCCCTCTCTCTCTCTCTCCCTCTCTCCCTCTCTCTCTCTCTCTCTGTCTCTCTGTTTCTGTCTCTGTCTCTCTCTCTCTCTCTCTCTCTCTCTCTCTCTCTCCAGGACACAGACAGTGAACTTTGACCTTAAACTCCATGAAATCAAAGTTCATTTGAAGTGATGCTCTCACACACTTCAGCCACTGATCTCTGTCAGCTGATACCTGGATCAGCATTTAGAGGCTGCATTAGCAGATGGGTTTTAATCATGAACTTGGTTTTTGAAATGCTGGATTTGTGCTGTTATCTTGTGTGGTCACTTCAGCACAACACCTGTTCCTGCCAAACATCGTCTCATTTAAAACCTAAATATGTCCAAACACCCAAAATGACTTCACTGTTTCACTTTGGCTGTTTGTCCACATCTGGGTTTGTTTCTGCTGATTTAATAATTATTATTCATTCAGCCCTAAACCAGAGACTAACAGCCAGAGACAGATGGTTAGAGACTAACAGCCAGAGACAGACAGAAACAGATAACCAGAGAAGAACGAGACAAATAAAAAAATAATCTGACCTTTGACCTTGAGAATTACTGTTTTCTTTCTCAGCACTTTTTTCTGTGTGTTGTAGACTCCACAGACATATGTCCCTGTGTCTCTGACTGTGGGGTTTTTCAGGGTCAGACTGAAGTCTTCAGTTTTCAGCAGGTCTTTATTTCTCTCTGTTCGGTCTTTGTAAGATTTGTTCTGATTTTTAGGCTGGTCAGAGCCGTTCTGATACAAGTGGGCTGTCACTTTTGGTTTAGGTTCCTCACGTTTCCACCACACTTTAGCGTCCTCAGGCAGGTCACCAATGGTCCTGAAGGGCAGCTGGACAGACTCCACTCCCTCCTCCACCTCCACCTGACAGTCTGAGAGGACAACAAAGCACAACATCAGCTGGACAGACAGCAGCAGCAGTTTAGAGGACACAGTTGTAGAGAAAGCTGAAGGACAGAACCAGATCAGAGCAGAAGGTAACAGGGGACAGAAATCTAGAAACTAAAAGCAGCTTTTGATCAGAGTCTTGATGCTGCTTCACAGTGTGGAAAATATTATTTGAATGTGCCTTCATATTTTTGTTTTATTTGTATTAATAACTTAGTCTCATATGTAACATGTGTTATTATATCTAAGAGAAGCTCACAGAATATAACATGAGTAGAATGATGTATAAATAATAGTCAAACTGAGCACAGTAGTGTGTGAGTTAGACATATAGGGTGAAGAATGTATGGGAGTTGTTTTGCAGATGGAAGAGCAGGAACCAGCCTTAATGTAAAGTGTCCTAATAAGGAAGACAACCTGGAAAGAGACACTGTAGGAACAGCAAACAGACTGTCTATATAAGATTGGGTCAAGGGAGAGACAGTCAGTCAGACTTCTGCCCTGACACTCTGTGTTGTTAGGTAGAAAAACTCTGACCCGGAGCTCCGCCTCTGTTTTCACATCTGTTCATATTATTCATATTTAGATTACTTGTAACCAGACTTGAACTAAAATAATTAAATCTCGTTTTGAGAATAAAGTCATAGGCCGTCTCATCTATTTTGAACACGCTACAACAGTAATGTTTCATCTCAGTGTTGACCTGCTGTCTGTCGCTTTTCTTTGGGACAAATGAGTCTTAGTTCCACACATCATTTCAAACACATGTCCAACATGGATCCACAGAAACCTTCATCACATCAGTGTCTCAGTGTTTGTGGAGCAGGATTCACTCAGCTCACTTGTCCATTTGTTGGATCAGCAGAAAGTCAAACTCTGGGACTTTGTTGTTAAAGGATCAGTTCCTGTTTTCAGAGGGTTTATCATGAGGACTGGTGGCTGATGGAGCCTGAGTCTGATGGAGCTCTTCTTCTTCCACTTTCTCTCTTTACATTGATCCCATTCAACACTCAGCATCAACCTGATGCAGCTGCTGCCAAACCAAACTCCATGAAGAACTGACTGGATTAAAGCCAATGAGCCTCTTTATGGACTGAGAGCAGATACTGATACAAACTATTAAAGCTGCTTTTCTTTCTGCTTTCAGCTTCTTCCTGATCAATACTGTCACACTCTGATTGCTCATCAATCAACTTATTGATATCAGTTTGTGTTGCTACTTGGAAATGAGCTCCTGTCTTCTTCTTTGGTCACTTCCTCTTTTGATTGATCCCCAGTGAATCTGAAATGTTGTGGAGGATCAATATTTGTGATGGATGTGATGTTTTCATGTCTGATCTCTGTGGACTGTAGAGAACTGATCAGTCCAAAGAGCAGGACTTCATGTCCAATAACTGCCATGATATTGACCTGATGATTCAAGAAATCATCAGATGATCAGGAAATATTGATGCTTTCAGACTCTCAGACTGATCTTTGGTCTTCCAGCTGATCTGGATTCAAAATGTTGCTCTCTGAAACAGACAGGACCTGGTCTTCTGTTTGGCCTCTTTAGAACCTGGGGCTGGATGGACTTGTCTTTTTCAAGGACGGTTTTTCCTCATGTAGGGTGAGCTCAGGAACTTTGACTGCGTTTGAACTTAAACCCATTTCATTGTGTTTGAATTGACCTTCTTCTGGTGCTAAGGGACAGTTTGTTTCTGAATTCAGTGACTTTTTAGCCTCTATAATTACATTTGATTGGTGACTTTAATGTGCCTGTAAATGACGTCACTAATAGCTTTGCTGGTCATTTTTAAAGCTTTGCTGAAGCCTTTAACTTCTGTCAGCAGGTCCGTGGCCCTACACACATTAAGGGGAACACCCTGAACCTGGTTTTTACTTTTGGACTCCAAACTGACTGTGACCGATCGTGGTTGTAGCTGGTAAACGTGTTATATGTTCACTATGTTAAATGAGGTCTCTGCTGAAAAGTTTTCTTCTGTTTTTAATAACTACTGTGTGGCCCTGTGATGATGAGAGTCATGTTCATTCCCCACTTGGATCCTTCAACTCAAATTGTTCTGCTGTTCTAGACGACATTGCTCCTTTGAAAACTGCACTGTTTCCACTGCTATTTCCAATCCTTGGATGAACGAGACTTTCCCAGTTTCAGAAGTAAATGTGGACAGATAGAGCGTCTGTGGAAATCCACTAAGTTCCAGGTCCTTTGCATCTATTCTAAAGATCTTTTAACCGAACTCACCTCCATGGTTAAAGCTGCTGGGGCCTTATTTTGCAGATCTTATTGTCTCTAATAAGCAGAATCCTAAAATTGTTGTTTATGCTATTAACATCCTGGTTTCCTCTCACATATCTATTCCTGTTTTTTCAGTTGATGATTGCAAAGCTTTCTGTCATGTTTCATTGACAGAATTGTTAGTGTTAGGGCAAGTATAACCCCTCATCTCTCACTTCCCCAACTGGTTCTAAACAGCAGCCAATATTAGATTGTTTTGAACTCATTTCCTTGAACTAACTAACTAAATTGATGAGCAGACTGAAGATCTCTTCCAGCCCACTTGATGTTTTACCCACACTTTTTTTAAAAAAATGTCTTGTATCATCACGTCTTGATTATTGTAATTCTCTTTTCACATTTCTCAGTAAAACATCAATAGACTCTCCAGCTGGTGCAGAACACTGCTGACAAAATCACATAAACATTCTCACATCACCCCCATTTTTGCTTCCTCACATTGGCTCCTGTCAGTTTTAGAAATAACTTTAAAGTTCTGGTTGTTACATATAGACCCTTCACGGTCAGACACCTGAGTACCTGTGACTTGCTTCATGCTCCTTGCAGAGATCTCAGCTCTGCCAACCAGAATCTGTTGGTTGGGCCTCACACCAGCCTTAAAACCAAGGGGCACCAGGCTTTAGTTGCACCAAGATTGTGGAATGTTCTTCCACAACAGTTAAGATCTGCTGCTTCAGTAGATATTTTTAATAAACTTCTCACAACATACTTGTATAAACAGGCTTTTCCCAACTCTGACCATAAATTGAACGATAATCAGCTACTTTGACTGATGTTGTACATTTGTCTTTGTTCTCAATATTTGATGTGTTCTATTTTTGTCTGTTCTTATTTTATGTCCTATGGATTTATTGTTTTCATGTGAAGCACTTTGTGAGCTCTTCTCTGTGAAAGGTGCTGTACAAATACATTTTACTTACTTACTAATTAGTCCTTCTAGACATGGACAGATTACTGACTGGGCCACTCAGGCTCAGAGCTTCAAAAGCAGATCTGGACCTGAGCCTCTGGATGACGTGTTAATATCAATCAAGTCTATTCAACGAGCACAAAAAGATGCTAAAGGTGTAAAAATAGACATCAAACAGCCACAAAGGACATAAGGAGTCTGACTAAAACCAAATGACAAGAGAGCAAGCACAAAGAGTCTTTGTCCACATACAGTGTGGGTCTGACTCCTATATGAAGAAAGACTCGAGGACCTTGTCCATTGTCTCAGAATCCATCCATGGTCAGTTATCTGATCATTGATCATCATTTGGTGACTGGACTTAGTTTGTTGTGGACTGTGATATGAAATGTGTTTCTGATCCAGGAAAGAACAGAAATAGATGTTGATGTGCAGCTGTTTTTATTTCCTGTATTGTTGCAGTTCAAGCTCCAGTGTGGAACTGGTTTGAATAGATTTGTTAGTAGTAGAAGTCTGCTCCATCTTAATGTGGACAGGTGCTGTGGACGCTTTCTGGGACACAGACTCATTGACCAATCTGACAGCAGAGCAGAGACATTCAGACTGAGCAGAGACAAGTGTCTTGATTTGAGATTAGAGAACATGAAATAAAGTGAAATACATTCATAGAAACATACTAACAGTAATACTGCAGTTTCTCTTAGTATAAAGATTAACAACAGTTAGCTTAGCATAAAGACTTTAAACTGACCTTTGACCTGGAGCTTCACATCTTTCTTCATCAGGATGTTTCCCTCCCTGCTGTAGACGGTGCAGGTGAAGGTGTCTCTGTCTATGTCTCTGGGGTATTTCAGGGTCAGACTGAGGTCTCCAGTTTTCAGCAGGTTTCTCTTCATCTCTGTTCGACCTATGTAAAACTCGTCCTGTTCTTCAGGCTGATCAGAGCCGTTCTCATACACATGGACTTTATTGTCATATAAACTTACACTCCACTCCACTCTGACGTCTTCAGGCAGGTGAACTGTGGTTTTACAGGGCAGCTGGACAGACTCCACCCCTGAATCCACCTCCACTTGTGGGACTGAGAGGACAACAAAGCTCAACATCATGTGGACAGACAGCAGCAGCAGCTCTGACACATTTTCTTTGAGTGGATGAAGTGAAAACATGTTTGATTGGTTCCAGTCTGAAATGTCTCAATGTCTCCATGTAACAGAGACAGTGTTGTCTTTCTCTTCAGTCCCTCAGTTTGGTTGTTAAACCTTTATTTCCTGTCTCTGACAGAGAATCACTGTCCCATCATCTGACTTCACTAACACTCAGTAAATGATATGAAGTCAAACACATGTTTGTTTCCTATCAGTGAAAGTTTCAAACTAAATGTTGACAGAATCAGATTTGATGGAGGATCTGGGAGCAGATTGATAGATATGAAATGAAACAAAGCTTTCAGACATTTCTAGGAGAATCTGGATCAATCTGATCACTCTAATAATTTCTAAATCAGCCTGATCTTTGTAGGATCTCAGACGACTGAAATCTTTCAAACTAAATCCCTCTGAAATATCAGAGACCATAGAGGCTTTAAATGCTGCTGCTGCAGCAGGACCACACTGTCTGTCAGCTGACAACACGTCCTCTTTTGGACATGGATCAGGAATCATATGAGAGCAGCTGCCTTCTGAATTCACTGAGAACTTCCTGATCATGTTCCTGCCAAAGCCTGGTCAAACTAATACACAGTGTGACAACAGGAGTCTGATCAGAAAATGCTGTGTGAGACAGAAATCAGCTGAGATTTGGGAGAAAACTTCGCTTTGATACAGATGTTTTTAAATTAATTATCTATTCTAATGCTATTCTCACTATACCTTCTCCCATTGGGCTCTATTCTGGAAAAACACAGCTTCATCTTCCACTGTTATGCAGATGATATTCAAATCTATCTCCCACAGGATCGATTTGAAGATTTTAACTTTGGTTTTTAAGGCACTGAAAGGTCTCGCTCCACCTTATTAATCCGACCTCCTAAAGCCACATAGAAAATCTAGATCATTGCGCTCACAGGAGCAGAGCCTGCTGGCAGGTCCCTCACACCAGATAAAGAGATGGGGGGACTGTGCTTCCTGTGTAGTAGCAGCTACTCTCTGGAACAATCTTCCATTATAACTGTGTGTGACTCCAGATTTAATGTCTTTTAAATCAGAACTCAAAACACAGCAGTAAGACGCCATATTTATTCATTTATTCATCTACTTATGTCTTTTTATTTATTAATTGGTTTGTGTCTTTTCTCTTACAGTATTTTAATGGTACGTTTTATTTAGACTGAGCAGCTCAATTATTTTATTCATGTAATAGTTTTCAATTGGTTGTTAGATTTTTATTTCCTTTTAATACTTCAAGCATTTATCTGCAGTTCTGTAGATTATGTTTAATGACATTTCTGCATTTTTTACATTTTAAATCTCTGATTATTTTTACTGTAAAGCAGTTTGATCAACCTGCTGCTTGTTGGAAAGTCATTCACAGACATCTCTTTTATCATCAGAGTCAATGAAGAAAAGGCTTTTTGGGCCCCACCTGGATTTTTTTATTGCAGTAACATGAGTGAGCAGCTGTGTTTTCTAAGAGTGAAATGGTCTCTGACAGTCACAGGAGCTGCAGCCCCCTCAACCCCACATCAGTGACACTGTGATATAAACAGGCAGAGTTCAAATAATATTCATTCTAATTTATATTTCAGTGATTCATTCATATCAATCTGATGAGTCCCACTAATCTAGAGGTCTCACGGCCCAGTGTGACGGCAGGACTCACACACCTCATCAGTCTTTGGTTTCTTTAGTCATTTTAGAGACAGACAAATAAGACCAGTTACATTTAACCAAGTTGATCAAAGGTTCCATAAGTGATTCATTTGACCAGAGCTGCTGCTACTACAGCTGACACCTAATAATTCTTGTTGTTTCTCAGCTGCTCACAACTAAAACTACCTGATCATTTTACTGTTGTGATGACAAACTGATGAAATGAACAGCTGTTAGTGTTTGTTCCTGTTTCATTCTGTCTGTCAGTTATTATACAGCAGCTTTCAATCTTTGACATTAAACTCATTTGATTCCAACTTTAAAAACCATCACTAAGTTGGAGCTGAACATTTTCTGTTGACTGTCTTTACTTTCTCCATGTTTCTGTAGCATCCTGACTTTGTCTTTTCTTTCTCTGAAAGATGAAACTAGTAACAAAAGTCAAAGGTGCACAGTGTTAGTTACTGTAGCTCTAGTTTAACTAGTTGATATGGTGACGATAACTAGCTGTGAAGTTACTAACAAGAAGATGAGCTGAACTGTTCAAATGACATCATGTTAGCTCACTTTAGACTCACTTAAAGACTCACAACAAACTATTTGGTCTCAGTTTTGGATCTTTCCAGTTCACTCTGATTGGCTCTGTGCTCCATGACACCAGACCCTGCAGTGTTTCCAGCCTGTTAGTTTGACCATGAAGTCTACGTTTGTTTTAAAGTCCTCGTAGCACAAGTGGGCAGTGAATTAGTAGCTCGTGTTAACAGAAAACGTGGTTCTGAGGCAGGATGAACTGGTACAAAAACGAGTGCTCCTACAATCTGCTGGAGGTCTCAGGTCTCATGGTTTGTGCTTCCTGTTCTACATGTGTGAACTGGATTTCTTGAGGTGATGTGACTAAAATAAGTCAGATCTGTCCAACCAGAATTTAAGACATTTTAAGGACCTGCAGAAACAGTGCAAGACTGAAAACAGCTTGTCGTAAACATTTAAACTGCCCTTTGACCTGGAGCATCACTACTTTCTTCATCAGGATGTTTCCCTCCCTGCTGTAGACGGTGCAGCTGCAGGCTCCTCTTTCTTCTTCTGTGGGGTATTTCAGGGTCAGACTGAGGTCTCCAGTTTTCAGCAGGTTTCTCTTCATCTCTGTTCGACCTTTGTATTCTTCATCCTGTTCTTCAGGCTGGTCAGAGCCGTTCTGATACACATGTATCATCCAGTCTTTACTGTTCTTCCACTGCACTTTGGCGTCTACAGGCAGACGAACTGTGGTTTTACAGGGCAGCTGGACAGACTCCACCCCTGAATCCACCTCCACCTGGTAGCCTGAGAGGACAACAAAGCACAGCATCATGTGGACAGACAGCAGCAGCAGCTCTGATGGTAACAGGACCTCACTGTCCCATGAAGACACTCAGGAACTACTTATTGTGACTGATTCTCAGTTTGGTTCTGATTTGTTCCTCACTCTCAGTCTGTCTCAACAGTCAAGCAGCAACAAGAGTAAAGATGTGAACCATCAGCATTATGGGTAATGTAGTAGTAGAGACATACCTGACATGAAATAGTGAAGGAAATGTACTAAAAGGCCCCCAGCAACAATCAGAAGAACCAGGAGAACCAGGAGAACTTTGGCCCAGGATGGAAATCGTTCTGTGGAGAACATGAAGAACAACATGACCTCTGAGCTCTGACCTGTATGTAAGCATTGACCTCTGAGCTCTGACCTGTCACTGACCTTTGACCTGCAGCTGTACGTCTGTCACTCTTCGTTGTCGTCCAAATCCATCTCTGACGGAGCAGGTGTAGGTTCCACTGTCAGACAGTTGCAGTTCTCTCAGATTCAGACTGAGGTCTCCAGTTTCCAGAGCATCAGGCATCATCGATGTTCGGCCGCTGTAAAGCTGGTTCTGGTTTTTAAGTTCATCACCTTCCTGCTGACGCTGGTGGACGGTTGAAGGACTGAGATCAGAGCGGCTCCACATCACTGTGGGATTGTCCAAATCAATAGTGGGAAACTGACAGTGCAGCAGGACAAACTGGTCCCCTTCATACATGTCCACAGCTGAGACATGCTGGGAAACTGTGAAGACACACAGACAGAGAGGGTCCATCTCAACACCTTATTTCATGTCTCATTACTCGTCCGTCCTCAGGTGAGTCAGAAACCAACCTGGTCCTGTTTGTGATTGGACGCTGCAGCTGATCAGGCTGCTTTGAAACCACATCACCACAGTTTAACACCAACAACACTGACAAACACCAGAACCAACTCAGGATCCTGGTTCTCACTGGTTAGAGGTTTTCAGTGGGATTTTTAAATAACATATCACACTTTGTATTTCACATTAACACATGAATGTGTATGTTTGTTCATTGTAGGTGGTGAAAACATATCAAAGTATTTTTTAAAGTATCAGTGAGTTGACACAGGGCTCAGTGGGATGTGACAGATTCTGATGGACTAAAATGTAACTGCTGTATGTCCAGAACATTTTTACTGAACCAGAGAAACTAGAAATGAGATTGTTGCTTTGTGAACCTTCAATATTCCTCAACCTGAAACCGAGACAACATCTATGTTCACATGTTGATGAATGTTGTAAAAATGAAGTTTGTTTATTGGGAAAAATAAACTGAAATAATTCACTTCACGACTTCCTCTTCATCTATAACATTTATCAGTTTAAGGTTGGATCACATAACCTGAAGTTTGCAGATTCATATCAATATTTAGGTTTTTATATTGATGAAAATGTGAATGTTATGTTTCCTGCTGAATCAGCAGGTGGAGCTTTGAGAGGATCAGTGGTCAAAGTATGATATATCTATGTTGGTGTGTTTTTGCTTTTTAAAAAACAACATTTTAAACCCAATCATGAACCATATGAACCACAGATGGTCTTAAATCTGAGGACTTTGCAGACGAATTCCAAAAGAAAACAGCCACCATCAGGTCTGACATCAGCCCAGCACACAGTCCCATTACAGAGACATGTGGACAATGTGAAGACACACTGGACAGTTTTGTTCTGGTTGATGCTGAAACACTCAGGAAGGTTTGATCTAAACTGAAGTCTTCCACCTGTGCTCTTCACCCAATTCCCACCTCCTTTTTAAAAATGTCTGATGAGGTTTTAACTATTGTTACCAACTTTTCCCTGCAGCTCTTAAAAGTGCACATGTTCAAGCTGTTTTTAAAAAAGCAGCTCAGATCCATCCACACCCAGTAGCTACAGACCTATTTCCAATGTCCCATTTTGAAGAAAACGTTTAGAGAAACTAGTTAAATATCTCATAAACCAGTTACAGTTGATTCCTGACAGGAACCAGAAGGAGAGAACACATTACACCTGTTTTAAAGTCCTTACACTGGCTGCCTGTCAGCTTCTGTACTGATTTTAAAATTCTCCTCCTTGTTGTTAAAGCTCTTCATGGTCTTACAGCAGCCGACTTGTCTGACATACTTCCAGTATATGAACCAGTCTGTGCTCTCAGATCCTCTGACTCGAATCTTTGAGTTGTTCCAATGTGAAGGACAAAGAGTTTTTGGTGAAGGAGCATTTAGCCTGGATTTTGATTCAAGTATTGTATGTGCAATATTCATTTATTGCATTTATTAACATGTCGTTTATTTTATCTGTTACTTTCTTTTATTCTCTTTTGTAAATTTTCTCATGTTTTATTCATCATTGTCTTTATCTATTTTCAATTTTTTAAATTATTTGTCTTTATTATTTTGCCCTTTATATTAGCAACTACACAATTTAAAAACTCAAATAGATTTTTGAATATGAATGATGCACAAAGACTTTTTTACATGTAAAACATTTAAATTAGACAGATATTTACAGAAAACCTGGGAGAGAAGAAAATTAATTCTTCTTTATCAATTAAATAGAGAATGTTCTAATTTTTGTATATGTGTAACTCAGAGAAGTATCTTTGTGATCTTATTTTAGATGATACACAGGTTTTGGTTTGACACCAAAAAAATCTATTTACCAACTTTCTAACATAAAGTCAATATATTATCCAATTTCTGTGTATTAACTTCATATCATTTTTCACTTCTGCTGAACTCCTCTATCCTCACATCTTTTCCTTCCATCTGTCCATCACGTCTTCAGCAGGAGGACTAATACTCAGAGAAAAGACAGGACTGATGGAGACGTGGAGACATTTCATGTGTTTCTCTCAGTGAGGAGAAGAAATCAAAGCTTTGATTTGGTTTGTTTCAATCTTGTAAGAAGTGATGTGAAGGTGTTGTGGTTGGACAGGTGTTGAAGGACTGGGACAAAGTGAATGTGTCCTCTGCAGTGTGAGCAGCCTGGAAACTCAACATTTGTCTGAATGAAGCCCAACATTTCCATCCACATCTGATGCTGCTGTCAGCAAAAAGACCACAGCAAAGGATCATTGTTACTGCTGGGAACACAAGCTGTGAGAAGATGAAGAAGCTACAGGGACAGAATCCTGAAGAAGACAACTGAGGACAGTCTGACACATTCAGGAGGATTTCATCCAACAAACACATGGATCAGTGAGTGCTTTCATTCTCATTTGTACATCCTGTACTTTTGACCTTGGACCTGTTAATGATCTACCAGCTTCACCCATTTGGACGTGTTTTTAAGTTGGTTTGAGTTTTAGTTACTTTATACTTGTACAATAGCTAATAAATACATATAACTAGTTTTTTATTTTGTAATCAATAATGTGTTTTTTTTATTACTACATTTATTAGAAGCCGTCATTTGTTGTACTGACTGTGTAACTACAGGTAACAAAGGGGTTTAGATATAGAACTTTTTAACAATCATGCTTTTATTTTTATTGCCTCAAAGCTTGAAAAACAACTTATTGATAAAATAAACACAGATCCAAGTGTTGGTTGATCAGGTTAGTTTCTCTTTTGATTTCATGGGAAAAGACGTCCTGAGTAGTATAAGACCGATACCAAAGCGCGTGCACGTGCGTATGCATGAGTGTGCATGTATCGTGCGTGTAGTGCATGAGTGTGCATGAGGCCTATTGACCGTTAGTAACCCCATAACCCCTCCTCCTCCTTCCTAATCACATGAAGGTGCATGTACCACCACTAGGGTTGTTCGCGTGCTGGTTCATAGTAAAATGACATCTGTCAGTTACAATAAAATCTTTGGGTCCAATCAACTGTTTTCAACGTCACATGTTAAAGGGAAACACCTCTTTTAAAACTTGTATATAGTTTAAGAAGTATCCTCATTATTATCGACCTAGCAATTGTTGCCGCTAATATTTTTCTCCACACAAGATCAAAAAATTGCATACGGACCTACAGGTATGTCTCACGGAGATCTGTCTACTATCGAACCTGTTTTAGATGCTGTGCGCCGCGTAAAAAGAGACGCGTTGAGAAGCGTACAACTCCCGTGGAGTTAAATCTAGAACATCGGGGAAATCAGGGGTATGTTTACAATGTTAAATACAATTTGGGAGATATTGAGCTAAGTGTTGCTAACTGTATTGATGGAGATGATTGTTCATCATGCGTTTTTCGGTAAAAGACTGGAGACTCTTCCGTACATCAGTGTGCACCGACCTGAATCAACCCGGCTTCCCAGAGTCGATGTATGTAGTGCAATGGCTCAGTGCCACAATGCCTGTGATGTACAGAATTGAGACCGATCGTTTTAACAAACCACGTGAAGGATTTATATTTTTTCGTATATGTGAGGATGTGGATGGTATGATAGCCGCCAGAGGCCGTTCAGATTGGCTGGAACGCCCATACCCCATTTCATTGGAGGAATGTGACACATGGTTTGAAACTGTGTTTTTTATACAGTGGAGCGACTGGCGAACCCTGCAACAACTGTTTGGTTATATTGATAACGCGATACAGAAAGACACGGTCTACACGTATTATGAAGCTGTTAGAAAACGTCTTTTTCTCACTACTAATCCGAGCACTGCGCAGCATGGGCTGCCTACCCTCAGTTGTCTGTCTATGCCCCGAATCATCAGGCACGTTGACTACTACTGAAAATTAAATGGTAATTATTGACTTGTTTATACTTTAATGTATGTAATGTGTGTGTGTGTGTGTGTGTGTATTGACCAAAATGTTATATTTTTTTATAGAGAGGCTGTATTATGAAGAGGAGACAGCCCGAAGTGGTTTTATGGATGACGCTGTGGTACCCATCACCCCTACGCTAACAGATCCTTCACCCGTGTATAATGTATATACTGACGACCAACCGGATGATCAACAGGAGGTCTATTTAGCATTCAGACGTGGGTGCGTGGAAGAAGAAGAACTCCCCCCAAACATGAACGAATCATCCGAGAGGCCTACGATCTCTGGCGTCGTTGAAAATAAATAAAATAAATAAATAAATAAAAGAGATATTATTGTGTGTGTGTGTTATAGTATAGGATATAAAAACAATTGTATTAATCTTTTAGTTATAATGTTGATGACGTGAAGAAATTGTTCTCTAAGTGACAGTTGTTGAAGTATGAACGATAAACGCAATTGTTTGTGTCATCGTTGAAATAAAAGAGGTGTTAAAAGAATTATTAGTTCATTTATGTTTTCTGAAGCGATCATGGAAAGCACTCTGGATAAAATATATTATGATCCATCCCACCCCGGAGGTTTAGGCAGTATACAGAAATTGTATAATGCAGCGAGAGCAAACACAGAGGAACAGCCATCTCTCTCAGAGGTGAAACAGTATTTACTGAAACAGGATGTGTTTACTCTTCACGCCAATGCAGCCAGACATTTTCCAAGAAACAGAATCCTGGTCAGTGGTATAGACAAACAGTTTCAAGCTGACCTGGTGGACATGAGTGCCTATGCCACACAGAATGACAACGTGAGGTACCTGTTGACATGTATTGATGTTTTCTCCAAGTTTGCTTGGGTGAGGTGTCTTAAAGATAAATCGGGGGCTTCTGTAACGAATGCATTTCGGGACATACTCAGAGAGGGGAGGATTCCTCATACTCTGATGACAGATTCTGGTAAAGAATTCTATAATAAAACTTTCCAGAGAATGTTAAAGTCTTTTAATATTCGTCATTTTTCAACTAAAAATGAGACCAAAGCATGTGTTGTTAAACTGCTCACTCAACCTGAACTAGCTTTTCTCTATACATTTACTTGTCACTACTGTATACCATTAATTCTATATCCTACAACCTGCACGATGCTTTGTTGTTGCTTTTTGTTGTTTTGTTGTAGCTTTTCTTGTTGTTTTGTTGTTGCTTTTTGTTGTTGCTTTTTGTTGTTTTGTTGTTGCTTTTTTGTTGTTTTGTTGTTGCTTTTCGTTGTTGCTTTTCGTTGCTCTTTTCTTTTCTTTCTCCACTTTCCACTCACCCCAACCGGTCAAGGCAGATGGCCGCCCACCCTGAGCCTGGTTCTGCTGGAGGTTTCTCCCATTAAAGGGAGTTTTTCCTCTCCACTGTTGCCTATGGCTTGCTCCAGGGGGATTTGTTGGGTTGCTTCTACATACTTGTGTAGTCTGGACTTTATTCTGTAAAGTGCCTTGAGATGACTTTGTTGTAAATTGGCGCTATATAAATAAAGTTGAATTGAATTGAATTGTTGCAGAGCGGTTTAATAGAACTTTACACACCAGAATGTGGCGCTATTTCTCTTCTGTTAATTCGCAGCGATACAAAGAAATCATACAGGATCTTGTTGGCGGATATAATAACTCTCACCACAGATCGATAAAGATGGCTCCTGTAGACGTTAATAAGAGTAATGAGTCTATGGTCTTTAAAACTCTTTACAAAACAAAGCCCAGGAGCATTGTCTGTTTCAAGTACAATGTGGGAGACACTGTGAGGATATCGAAACAGCGCACTGTTTTTAGGAAAGGATATGAACAGACATTCAGCGATGAATATTTCACAATATATGAATGTATAGCTCGAGAGCCACCGGTGTACAGATTAGCAGACTGTACTGGCGAAATATTGCAGGGGACATTTTATGAAAAGGAGCTGCAGCGTGTGATTGTCGATAAAAATAAGGTTTATAAAATTGAGAAAATTTTGGAGAGAAAAAAAGTAGGATGTGAAAATTATGTTTTGGTAAAGTGGTTAGGATGGCCTGAAATGTTTAACTCTTTAATACCTGAAAAGGATATAATTGATCTGCATTGAAGTGCTTAACAGCAGGACACGCCAGTCCAACTGAGCATTACATAGCGTACAGTTGTGAGGAGCAGATCATTGTTTAACCATCATGGATAAAAATGGATTTTACATCACACTCCCGAGCAACTCATCATCACATATATACCCAAACAATAAAATATGGAATTACAGAACAAAACTCGCTAGACCCATAGTTCTTAAGGAACCCCACGAGGTGGGGCTTATCGAGGTGCAGTTTCCTCGGGTCTGGAACACCTTTTTACGCAAGGATGCCGTTATAAATATCTATAACACCGAAACAAGAGAGGTGTACCACATTACACTGTCTGTGGGATTTTACGAAACCGTCACTAAAATAGTGAAAGAATTTAACGCTCGTGTTACTGAGAACCCATCTACAGCCAGAGTGTCCATGCAGTATAACAATATTACAAATCATGTCTACTTCATGGGGGCTAACGGTCTAACGTTCATATTCAAGGGAAAACTCGCTCAGATATTGGGATTCAAACCGGGAGTAGCTTTTATCATCCCCGTAGATGCCGAAAAGAAAAAGATCCATATAGCTCCTTACCCTGCAGACATCCACGGTGGTGAATATAATATATTTATTTACAGCGACATTGCGGATTACCAGCTGGTGGGGGACAGTCACGTCCCACTCCTAAGAAGTATAAACATATGCGACGACGAGCGTAGGATGCCCACTCTGAGTTATGATAAGCCGCACTACACATCTCTCTCCAAATCAGTCATAGACGACATAGAAATTTCTTTAAAAAACGATCAGAATCAATATATACCATTTACATATGGAAAAGTAATCGTTAAACTCCATTTTAGACCTTTAAAACAATATTTCTGAAACACAGAGGGGTTAAAATGACCTATAATCCATATACACACGAGGATGGGCGATACACGGCTTATTATCTAAATCAGGCAGGTGGTGAGTTACCAGGATTTATAGGTAGTAGTGCTCAATACGGTAATGGACTTGGAGGTGTTTTCCGGAGTCTCTTCAGAATGGCCATGCCTTTACTAAGACGGGGATTCAGTCTTGCCACTCCTCATCTGAAGAAAGCAGCGACGGGGATTTTCGCCAAACCCTACACATAGACCAGTATTGAAAAAGCCACATATGTTGAAATACCGCCAGTCTCCGCGATCACTCCCCACGGGCCTCTGGAATTCTACATTTCATCAAGTGGAGAAGACTATCTAGACCTAAATAATACATACCTGTACACCCGCGTCAAAATCACCAACCCTGACGGGTCAAATATTGCAAATGCTGCAAATGTGGGATTTGTGAATTATCCGGGAGCATCACTTTTTTCACAGGTGGATGTAACGTTAGGAGATCGTTTGATTACTCAGGCATCAAATACATATCCATACAGAGCCATTCTGGAACTGCTTACAAACTATGGAAGAGACACTCTACACACACAATTCAGCACGGCTCTGTTTTGCATGGATACAGCTAACAACATGGACGATTCATCGATAGATGGCGACAATGAGGGCCTTGCATTGAGGGCTGATTACACCCGAGAGAGCCGTATCGTGGAATTATTAGCACCGATACACGCTGATCTGTTCTTTCAAGAGAAACTATTATTGAACAGAACTGATATAAAGATAAAATGTATACGTTCAAAAAACGAATTCTGCCTAATGACGTCTACAGACACTCAGTTCAATGTCAGCATTGTGTCCGCGAGTTTATTCATCAAGAAAGTAGCAGTCTCCCCCAGTGTGAGACTGGCTCACAGCAGGGCCCTGCAACACACTAATGGGAAATATGCTATAGACAGAGTGTGTGTAAAAACCTTTTCAGTACCTGCTGGTACAAGAGTGTGCAACCAGGAAAAACTTTATAAAGGTCAAATCCCTAAATTTGTCATAATAGCGTTTGTTGACAACGAGGCTTTCACAGGGAGTTATGCTCACAATCCTTTTAATTTCCAGCATTACGATGTTGAATTTATGAGTCTTTACGCCGACGGGGTGCGGTATCCAGCCAAACCTTTACAACCGTTATTTAATAGGGGCCAGTGTGTTTGCGAATACTACCAGCTGATACAGACAACGGGGAGACACCTAAAAGACCGTTCGCTGGCGATATCACGTCAGGATTTTGCTAGAGGATACACCCGCTTTTGTTTTAATATGGATCCGGACGAGGGATGCGCCAGTCACGTGTCTCTGGTTAGAAGCGGAAATGTCAGACTGGAAGTACGCTTTAGACAACCTCTGCCTCGCACAGCTACAATTTTGGCCTATTCTGTGTACGACTCGATTCTGGAAGTGTCTGCAAGAAGGCAGATTTTGATGGACTTTTATTAGACATCATGAATACTATAGAGTTGACGAGTATTCTTAAAAGAATAACCAGCAAAGAAACTGATTTCTTAGGCGTCTTTCCATGCAACCACTTAAAGGATAAGAAAATAAGCAGATTACCCGCCATGCTGGTTGTGAACACACACCCTTCTCATATGCCTGGAGAACATTGGTTAGGAGTCTATTTTACAAACAAAGGACGCTGTTATTTTTTTGACAGCTTTGGTAACCCTCCCACACACGTTCAATTCCCACCTGTTATTAACAAATTTCTTAAACAGAATTGTACAGAGGTGTTTTACTCTACAAAGCAGGTGCAGGATAATAATTCGACGGCTTGTGGTCAACACACAGTGTTTTTTCTGTATCATATGCAGAGAGGGGTGTCTTATGACTTTATGGATAAATATGGCTCAAATCTGAATTGTAATGATGTTATGGTTTATAAATTTCTCAACAAAATACGACCTGGTATTTGTCAAAAATATGACTTTACCTGTGTTCAGTGTGTAAAACCTCACATGTGAATGATTGTTTTATATCTGTATCCATGTTCGTTTGCAATTGTATTGGTTTTATTGATAATGTATTTCTCAATGACAATAAAGTATACAATACAAAACATAATGTGTAAATAAAGACTCTTTATTCATACATTGTGTGTTTATACATATTGTTATAATCACAGATTTTAAAAACATGTATTAGATACAATAAGTAATATCAAAAGCTGTATATAAACATTATTAGATGGGAAAATAACAAAACACATTAGAAATTGGTCACAATAAACAAAATGTTGAAAAATTAAACAAAAAGACACAATGTAATACAAATAAATCAATAATATCTACATGAAATTAAAAATTAATCCATACATTTGACTTCCTTTTACGCCTTGGGGTATGACTTAATGCAGGGTTATGCTCACTCAAGGACATTTTAGAAGGTGTTTGACAATCACCCATTTTAATCCCTGTAATGAGCCGTCTAACCTGAGTGTTTGGGATAGACGATAACGGCACATTGAGTGTGGCCATGACCTGCAAAAACTTGTCCCAACCCAGAGGTCTTTTGTCATCAGACACACCCTGAGGTTGTGTAATGCTTTTCACTAGATCGTATATGTGCGATCCCTTTAAAACCTCCCCGTCGACAATAAGCTCCCCCTGACCAGTCCATGAGACAGAGTTTTTAGCCATAGTGTCTAATACGTGCTGTGCATGTCTCTCATGTTTAACGGGCATGTGTTTAAGAATGTCCTCCAACATTAAGTCAGAGGTGCCGTAGGCACCAGCATCATAGACTTGCGTGACCTTAGGATGTACAACGTCGCTGGGTTCACCACCAGATAGTGTCAAGTTGATCACACCTTTTTCACGATCACCGTGTTTCACTAGTGACAAGTACCGTTGTAAAACACTAGAGTACTTTTTGGCCTTTTCATACAAATCTGTGTCAGGTAGACTCAAAATATTGGCCATAGCTTTATCTAGCTCATTTTCCACCGACTGTCTGATAGAACCCGTATTTTGATTCTGCTGATGCTGTTTTAAAGCATCCAGCTGGTGCTGTGGGATCAAATACATTTTCTGGGCATGCTCCATTACTTCAGAGTAAAAAAAGACACTCAGCTACGCGTAATGAGACTGGCGATGAATGGAATAGCGGCTCCTAAAAGAGCCGGTAAGAAGCCTCCACTCTGATTAATTGTTTTTTTCTTTTGTGAAATCCCTGCTTTCTTGTTTGCCACTAATCTAACACCGGCTTTGTTCCTCTTGAGCGGTATTGTTTGTCCGACAGCGGAATGTTCCCCCGTAACACGTTGACGGCAATTTCACACAGAGCATTAATAAAGTCAGTCCCTGCATTGTTCACAATGGCTAATCTGACCCTAGGAGGTGCTTTATATAAAGCCTCCAAAAGAACCAGATTTCTACGCATGCGCGCTGACATTATCAGGATCTCCGGCTTTTAGACATGTATATGACTTGACAATCAGAAAGCAAGTCTGTTCTGAGTCGTAGATGATCAGGGGTCTTGGCTTTAAAGTCTATGAAAAGATACCCGAAGGCAGGACTTGTAGCATCGTTAAAAGCATCCAGGAAAAATTTGCTATTGCCGGGAAACATCTGTCTAGCCAATAATGTGATTTGGTATTTGTCACGTGGGTTTTTAAATAACACTAAATAGTTTGTGTTTAAACTGATGGTCCTACTTGATTTACCCTGAATAAAAAGATTCTGAACCAGGTACAAACAGCTAAGATTTCTATGATGAACATATTTAGTGAAAACATTTTGTACTTCTACATTGTTGCTGGCATTGTTCATTAAATCATCTATAATTAGTAAATTTTTCTGGTGTGTGGGGAGAAGCACATCGTCACATAAAGAGACAGGCAGTCCGTTTACAAAATGAATTTCTCTTATTCTCAACAGCTGGTCATAAAGAGGTTGCCAGCATGAATAAACGTACACAACATTGTCTATATCCTCTGAAATAAGGCGTGAAGCATTTTCAATAACACTCTTGACAAAGAAAGTCTTTCCACAACTTGAAGGGCCGCTCACGACCATGCTAAACGGATGCTCCAGCCTTGGATCGAATGTTTCTAGCTGATCAGTAGCCATAAGGGAGGGTTGAATAATCAGGCAGCACTGTCCACTTAGTGTAAACAACCTGTACGCGACGGGATAGTGTAGAATTTTTTAGAGTAAAGGCCTTTTTATTCCGAACAATAGTCTCAGATTCGGTGGTCAGGTGATCACCATCTGAAACCCCATTGGCCACGTATGACCTAACAAGACTCTGCAGTGACTGGGGTGTGACGATAGAGGCGTTTTTAGCATTTAGAGTGACACCTTTGCATTTCACCTGCGTCTTCCCACGTTTGGTGACATATGCGTAACACTTAGGACGTCCCGAAACAAACTCTGTGATAAAGTCTTCCTCAGCCAATCCACACACATCACCATCATTAATCTCATCGGTTAGGTCGCCCAGGTATGGACCTAGTGGTGGGATCCAGTCACCGTCTTTAGATGAAAAAACTACGCTGTCAGTGTCACAATACAACACCCGCTCCTGCAATTTGTCCATAAGATCATATAACATGAGTCTCGCGTGTGCAGTGGTCATGGCTCCTATGAAGACATTGACATCATTCGTTTTGGAAGCTCGTTTTTCAGCATGACGCCACTGAACCAATGCCACTTCTTCTGAAATAAAAAAAAACTGACGTACATCATAGTGATCGCTGAACATTAGCTGAGTGAATTGAGAGGACTCAGTTATTAATTCACAATGGGGCAAATCACTTCTCATGCTAAACCGACCCCAGAGGGAGTTAAGGAGCAGTTTATTACAGCTTTGTACAGCTTTACTCACTTTTATATTCATCGGATCTAGTCTTATACCCTCTTTTTCATAATAGTCATCAATGTATTTTTGTCTCGCCGTGTCGTCATTCACATGCCCCGGGTAGCCCGATGCCTCTTGTTTACACTTCAGAAAAGTCTTGACATATTCCCTAAACAGGGTGTCTGTCTGCTGTGGAACCTGTGAAACCTCATCAATACTTATCACTACGTAACCTTTTTCAACAGCCTTCTGAAGCTCAAATGACACCCACACCCCTGACAACTGTCTCTCACTGTCTCCATGACAACACCTGCTAGTCTGATTCAAGGCTTCTGCGCATGTCCTACAAACATCAGCTTCTTGTGGGCTCTGTAGGGAAGGACCGGGTGATATAAGCCTCGTGGTGGGAGAACAGTACATTTCACAAATCCAAAATAATTATCGATTGAATCAAAATCCCTGATAACCTGAGGGTGTCCTACCGGGTACGGCTTTTGCGATTGCACAGTCGGGTACAGACTTGTAAAGTCGTAGTACCTGATTTTCTCACCCTCTTCAGCTTTGTGATAAAGCTTCATGGCGTTTGTGCACCCGCCAAACAATGCTTGTCGTGGGTCGAGACGTTCGGGCATTTTGTATCCCGCCATAAATTCTTGCACTCTGGAGTCTCGTTTTTTAAGCATCTCCCTTTCACATTCCCACATCACAACAACATGCACACAGTGCCGTCTCCTCAAGACCATAAGCTTCTCATTAAATTGATGGTAGAGCACGCTGTTTGGGATCTTACTGAGAGGGTTCAACTCTGCGTGATTTGTACACTTTGTACAACCATGAAACAGGCATCCTGCAAACTCATAACACGTGTTTGAGTGTGCGTGGTAACCATCTACATAATAACACCCAAACTTCTGTTCGCCGTGATTTAGAGCGTGTCTGATTTCTATTTGTTTCACATGCGCAACATACTCCAACCACTGTATGGAGACACTCGAATATGTTTTATGTTGATTTGTGTAGGCACCGTCATATGTCAGAGCTACTGTGTCTTTGGGGAGAAAGTGTGTCTTGAACACTCCCATGCAACTGGATGCCAGTGTGGTGAAGTTAAATGGATCCAGTTCTGTACACTTGATAAAAGTGTTGCGATATATCAGACATGCCTGACGCAACACTTCCACGTCATTCACACCATAAAGTCTCAGCTCTTTTTGAAAATCAAACACCCCATCACTGACAGAACCGTAACACTCCATGAAGCTTTTCTTTTCACTCTCATTCATCCTATCATAACCATAAAAACTCGCATCTGGATATGGACCCACATAGTGTTCGTTTTCCCTGGTGTTAAATTTATGAGGGAAGTTACCTTTTGCTAGTTTATCGCTAAACCCTAGTGATTCAGGCGTTTTGGATAAACGCATTGGTAGAAAACTGAAACTATCGATCCACCGCTGTTTGTAAGCGGCATCGTGCATTATTATGACTCTGCTCCCTCTCATGGTCAGAGTGGGTGTGATACCCTGTTTGACCAAATACTCCACCACAATGTAAGAATCAAATCCTGAAGCATTATGCGCAATAAATGTGTAGCCTTTGTATTTAGGACGCCTGTAATGCTCTAAAAAAATCTTTACACACTCAAGACCAGTAGCAACCATTTATTCCCCTTAAAATCCATAGCACACACAAAGTTAGCCTCGTGTCTGCCATCGTGAATTCTAGTTTCAAAGTCATAAAAGATATAGGTGTTCTGAGACTTCTTTTTTTTAACAGGTTGTATGAAACAGCTATGCGGGTCGTCTCCAATAAGGTTTTCCCGACAGTGCACACATTTAGCAGGCTGACAAACACGCCCCCCATTCTTACTATAGGTGTACAGCTTCCCACACTCTGTGCAATATTTTAACCTATCACACGGGACAGTGTTGTGTATGGGGTCGTGTTGTCTGTGTCTTCGATAACATTGACTAGATTTACAGATGCGCTTACAGTTTGTACATTGCACGGTAGCACCAGAACGGCCACACTCTGTAAAACACACATTACAGAGATGTCTACAATTATGACGCAGTGGCTTCTCATATGGTGTGTAACAATATTCACAAATATAGGGTGAACCAAAAAAAGCCGTCTTATTCAATATCAAATGGTAGTGGTCACCGTGTAGATAGAGCCACACTGTCTGGGGGTGAGGTGTGTCAGTTGTTTGGAATAAGTCTAATTTTTTACCGTGATTATGATGGAACACTATAATTTTAATTCCCAGGTGTTTTTCAAACTTGGAAATATCTGTCAGAGTTACCCTATGTGTGCCATCAAATCCCACATCAATGTGTAGCTTTTTTGCAGTTGCCAATCTTTCTGTGGGGGTTTGTGTGGGAAATACATAATATGCCAGACAATGTGAAAAGCACAAGTTGTTTTCAACTGTTGGATCTCTAGGTGTGAAGAGAAAACACGTTTTCTTCATAATTATATCATCATATAGGATGTTTCCTAACTTTAGACGCACGCCACCGCTTTTATTACGAGCTACTGTAACAACGAATTCCAACGCATCGTCAGTCAGCGTAGTGTCATTACTCTGCATCACCTGTGCAATATGTTCCAGAAACATGTCTGCATTATACTGATCGCTGGCGCGTAAAACAGTTTGAACATCACTCGCCAGTGAAGGTCCTGTCAACACCACATTTAGACAACTATCTGCTGGTGAAATCTGCAACGCTCTGTTTATCACTTCTGTTAACATGTTTCTAATCCTGTCTGGTTCATCCTGCAGATTAGTTAAATCAATATCACGCAAGTCCACATGCTGACGCAGCTCGACAGAATTAAATGTTGGTATCTCTCGAATGTTTATCTGATTACCTAGCTGCGTGTTAGAACCCCCAGCTCCCCCTCACTGGGTGATATTTACTCTATCAGGATTATCACTCTCATACTGTCTCACACACTCTGTTAATTGACTATCTGACACATCAACATCGGCGTCGTTCTCAGTAACCATAGCATTCAATGATGTTTCATACTGTCTCACACACTCTATTAATTGACTATCTGACAACCCCGCGATACTTCCCCTGGAATAATCACGCAAAACAGCGGTCAGCAGATCATGATAAACTCTGCTCTGATTAAGCGATCGCTCCCCCGCGGCATCAGAGTCGACACCCTGTAGCAATGTAGGCATATTTAACTCCGCCTCTCTGTGCCACTCAGAGATACTCGTGGGTGTAATTTCATCATCATCATCGCTGGGGGGGCGATCACGTGAAACGGCATTAGGCAGCGGATGAAATTTTTTTCGCGGTGGTGCCATTTCACTGACTATTTAGGATTATTTATTTAACAGATATAATCTCCCTCAACTTCTTTAACTCACTATGTATCATGGACGATATGTAAAGATGTGTCTTGTGGTCCCGTGTAAGGTCATTTATGCATTTAGCATGATGGTTTATAGCATCTGTGGTGTTTTTATATATTTCATTAGTGTTTTTATTTATTTCACTCTGTTTCTGAATGAACTGGTTTAGGGTGCTTACCATCTGATCACATACTTGTAATTGTGATCGTTTAAAAAGTGCCAGGGATCTCGACAGCGTAAAAACAGCTTTAAGCACAATGTGATCATCTGAGTTTACAGTGGTGCTATCATTAGCATAACCACTATGACCGTCATCGCTAGGGCCCGAAAAGTCTATAGCATCTGTCTGAACAGACGCATCTACAACCCTCACATTCACGCTAGCTTCCCTGTCTGTCGGAAGACCCTCCTCGTGGTTATCAGTAGGTGTTAATACATCAAAGATCTCATCCAAGCCAAGCTGGTACTCACTGTCTACTGCCCAGTTTTGGAGATAGATGCTGATGAATTGGTCAGCTCCTAGATCCTCGAAGTCCGCGGTTGTGAACCCTGTGTCGCCTTGTAGATCGTTAAAGTGTGTTGTTGGTAATATGTCATTCATGAAGATTTCTGAAGGAATCAACGGTACAGCATATGCTAGCGGATCGTCTCCATCGTTTCTTCTCCTTTTAGCACTGGGTAGCCCTTCGCCATGTTGGAGGTTTTCTATTTAAAAACAAAAACAACAAATATCACATTACCATATATCCTACTAATGACACTGTATTAATAATCTGATAAATAATATTATTTATTTAAGATATACACACACCGTTTTCACACTCCTGTCTATGAACTAAAACATTCCTGAATTCATGTAATGGGGATTCTGTAATAGGCGGGTCGGCCCGTATCTCTTCAGCTTCTTCAGCTAGAGACATAAAAACCCAACATAATATAAATGTTAAAAATAAATAAATAAAATATCCGACCAACTTCTAAATATGTTATGAGTATTACACACCTGTCGTAATGACACACGCCAGCGACTCGTCCGCTACGTATCCGTACTGCCCTGTTGAAGGAGGCCTTTAGCAAGAACGCATATAACACTTTTAAACATTTCTTAATATAGTTTTAAATATATATGTATAAGTACTATATTGTATATGGCTTATTAAAAACAAACAAAAACAAAAAAAACTTACCCGTAATGTATGCCATTTTTTGATCTTGTGTGGAGAAAAATATTAGCGGCAACAATCGCTAGGTCGATAATAACGAGGCTACTTCTTAAACTATATACAAGTTTTAAAAGAGGTGTTTCCCTTTAACATGTGACGTTGAAAACAGTTGATTGGACCCAAAGATTTTATTGTAACTGACAGATGTCATTTTACTATAAACCATCACGCGAATAACCCTAGTGGTGGTACTAACGGTCAATAGGCCTCATGCACACTCATGCACTACACGCACGATACATGCACACTCATGCACACGCACGTGCATGCGCTTTGGTATCGGTCTTATACTACTGTCCTGCATAGAGGTGAAAAGACAACCTGTGAGTCGTGGACTGAAATCTAAAGCCTGACAGAGATTTCATCTATGAACTGGACCCAGACACACACAGTCCTGGATTATTGACATCACCAGGAGACAATGTCCCTCTTCTAAAAGTCCCAATCCAACCAACAAACTCTTTACTACAGAAGGAAACTGGATTTAACAGATTCAAGAGAAAAGGGAGAAAAACAAGTGTTTGCTAAAAGGAACCAGAAGAACAGAAAGAACCAGAACAGCAGCAGTTAACAAAGGGAAACAGAATCAGGACGTTTGATTCAGTGTTGTAGGACAAAATCAGCTGTTCTGGAGACAGTGTTGACCTCACAGAAACATCCTGCTTTAGTCTTTGTTGCTGAGCTTGTTCCTCTTGTCCACTGTCAGATTCCAGATCTGTTTCCTGCTCCAACATGTGTCTGGATTTCAAATGAGGAAGCAGCTGCAGTTTGTTTCTGTGGCCTCCACAGCCAGACGGGTGGTGCTCAGTCACTGTGTGTTTGGTTCCAGGAGAAGCTGGTTACAGACAAAGATGATGGAGTTTTTCTGATCGATCAATGATTTACTGATGAACTTTAATCAGTCGACCTTATGTCTCCTCCTCTGACTGAGACTGTCCACTGTCACTTCCTCTTCATCCTCTTCTTCCTCACCACTGACAGGTTTACATGTGACATCACTGATCAATAGTGAGTGTGTGAGAGTGAGGAGGAGTGAACAAGAAAACAAAGTGTCTTCATCCATCAGCTCCTTCACTTTCATTTTGTCTCTGATCCAAAGTCAGATCAGATCAATAATCAAAGATTAATCAACAGACTGATCAAACTGATTGTTCAGCCATCAGAGGAGTTGGATCAGTGGAGCTGCTTCTGTTCCTGATGTCCACTGTCTCATCTTTGTCCTGATTTCTCTCTGCAGAGGAAACAGAAGACAGTCAGAGACAGAATGTTAAATACTTTATTGACAGACGACCAGAGACAAACAACAAGAGACAGATAATTAAGAGAAAATTACGAAGAAAACTAACCTTTGATCCTGAGCTGAACTGTTTTCTTTCTGAGTATGTTTCCCTCCTTGTTCCAGACTCTGCAGACATATGTCCCTGTGTCTCTGACTGTGGGGTGTTTCAGGGTCAGACTGAGGTCTCCAGTTTTCAGCAGGTCTTCCTTCATCTCTGTTCGGTCTCTGTAAATCTGGTTCTGATCTTCAGGCTGGTCAGAACCATTCTGATATTTGTGGACAGTGCTGTTGTTAGTGTTCCACCATGTCACTGTAGCGTCCTCAGGCAGGTCACCAATGGTCTTGAAGGGCAGCTGGACAGACTCGACTCCCTCCTCCACCTCCAACCGACAGTCTGAAAGGACAACAAACCACAGAATCAGCTGGACAAACAGTGGCAGCACTTTAGAGGAAGGTGAAGGACAGAACCAGATACAAGCAAAAAGAAATGGAACAGAAATCTAGAAACTGGTAGCCTGTTCTCATTCCTGAGGTGTCAAAAAACTCTGCTTTGTCAAGACCTACTGTGTTAGATGGTGATGCTTGAGGTCTTGACACCTACATCAATAACATAAAATATGAAGTGAAAAAGTTTCACAGTGAGGTGGATGAGGTGGTGGATGGTACAACAAGAAACTGAGGTTCTGCTCTAGTGCGAGATGTGCATTTTAGTGATGGTTGTCTCTGAAACAGACAGGACCTGGTCTTCTGTTTGGCCTCTTTAGATCCTTGTACTGGATGGACTTTTTCTTTGTCCTTTTCTGTCAGACACAGACTGATGACGAGCTGTGTCACAAACATCATGTCATGTCATGTCGTGGCAAAAACTGTAAGGCAAGTTAGGAGGCAAAAGGCAACTCACAAGTGAATGATAATGGTGAATTTAATCAGCAAATAGAGAAACATGCAGAGCAGAACAGAGCTACACTCATGAGTGGGTCAATCTGATTGACCCAGATGTGTAGGTTGTTCAGCCTTTTATACATTTAACTCAACAGCTGGGTTCACACAAAGAACAAAGGGATGAGTCAATGCAAATCAACCTTCATACAATGTGGTCAGGAGTCTTAATTAGCAAGTTCATGTTACTTTGTCCTTTTGTCTTCATTGTCTTTTAAGTCCTTGAGATTGATGATTTGTGCTGGTTCCCGTGGGCTCCCTTCTGGGAAGCAAATGTTCAGGTGTAGGTAGTTTTATAGTTGATATCTACCTAACACACTTCTTTGTGTGGCCAGAGACATGATGTCTTGCTGGGGAGCAAAAGGTGAGGAGGCACTGGTGTAAGCAAGTTTGATAGTGGGTCTGTGAGAAGTGTGAAAACAGTGAAACAGTGTTACCTAGATCTTGAAATTTCCCTCACATCTCACAAACATTTCACTGTGTGGATCAACAACAGCAGCTAGAAGCTGTTACCATAGCAACTCCATCCTCCAGCTCCAAACATCAAATGTTAATAAATTCTTCTGAAATGTTTTGACTGGTAGATTTTCACTCAGGTCCCTTCAGAGCTGCAGTCGCTATGAGCTCACTGAGGTCAGTAACTGTTTCTCTCTCAGGCTGACGTTTGCTTTTCTAAACCAAAGTGTTTGGACATGGTTCTAAATCCCCCTGTGGACACATCTATTAGGCTCATGTTAGAGAACAGTCTCAGCAGAACAATCAACAAATCTGAGGAAATGATCTTTAGTGAATTCTCTTTAGTTCTCTGCTCGTATCATCCACCAAAAAGATTTATTTCAGCCAATCAGTGATAAGTGACTGTGTTTGTGGGAACCAGAGCCTGCATGTCCCTGATTCATGTCCACTGTGGTTCTGTGGGACCATCATCTCAGTCTGTCTCCTCCAGAACTAAGTGCAGCTCCGTCCACCCTCTGACCCTGATGTGTGTGTTTGTATCAGCAGTGGACTGACACTGACTCACTTTACATCAGTAACAAAGGTTTAAAAAGATGAAGGTGAAGAAGAAGTTTGACTCCAGAAACATCCAAATGCTTCAAAGTGTTTATGTAGCAGCAGTAACTGTGCAGACAACAGAGAGGAGGAGCAGAGCAGAGTGGATTCAGGACCACAGCTCCAGTCCAGTCCAACCAGTCTAACAGGTGGACAGAAGACAACAGGACACTAGTCTGAGTTTCCCTATTGTTGTAATGTTATGGTCCATAGCTTTGTTTTCTGCTGTGGTTTCATCAGAAATGAGAATAATTCACCCAAAGTCTGTGATTCCTGTCAGTCAGAGCTACAGAATTTTATTACACAAAGATCCAATGAAGGAAAAAGATCCTAATATGTCTGCTGCTGGATTTAGATTCTGTCCAGTTCAGTGTCAATTCAAAGCTCACACTCTCTATAGACTAATAAGTCCTTCTAGACATGGACAGATTAGTGACTGGGCCTATCAGGCTCAGAGCGTCAATATTTGTCCACATTGAAGGAGACAACCCTAGTCAGCAGTGTCCACTAACTATTGTCCTCTTTTTAATAACCAAACTCTTGACTTTGTTCTGTTGAATCAGTTGATTTCAGTGCCTGATCACAGCAACATTCTCAGTGTCAGTGAGGACAGAACAATGTCTGTGGAGACATTAGAGGACAGCTCCATGTCTTATCTGTCCACCTAAACACAATTTCAGCTTTTGAAACTAATCCCAGCTTCTTGTTTTCTGCTCTCATGTGCTGATGGACATTTTCATTGTCACTGAAATAAGGTAGAGAGACAGAAAATGTCAAAGACATCCAGCCAGAGTAAACTCACCTTTTCCACCTTTGTCTCCAATTAGACCAACAATCTAATTCATCCCAACACTTGTCTCAAGTTCTGTCTGCAGCTTCACATGATCAAGGACCTGTTGTTACCTGGACCTGATCTACTTCTGGTGGAGCTCAGTTCAAAGTTTCTCTCTGTCACAAATATTCACATTACACTGAAATGATAGTTTGGTTCCAGGAAAATTCATTTCAATTCACTGTTAGAGTCATGAAATAAAGTGAAATACATTCATAGAAACATACTAACAGTAATACTGCAGTTTCTCTTAGTATAAAGATTAACAACAGTTAGCTTAGCATAAAGACTTTAAACTGACCTTTGACCTGGAGCTTCACATCTTTCTTCATCAGGATGTTTCCCTCCCTGCTGTAGACGGTGCAGATGTAAGTGTCTTTGTCCCAGTCTGTGGGGTATTTCAGGGTCAGACTGAGGTCTCCAGTTTCCAGCAGGTCTTTCTTCATCTCTGTTCGACCTCTGTAACGATACAACTCTTTTCTAGAGCCGTTCTGATACACATGCAGTTTACTGCTATATAAACTTCGTCTCCACTCCACTCTGACGTCTTCAGGCAGGTGAACTGTGGTTTTACAGGGCAGCTGGACAGACTCCATCCCTGAATCCACCTCCACCTGTGGGACTGAGAGGACAATAAAGCTCAACATCATGTGGACAGACAGCAGCAGCAGCTCTGACACATTTTCTTTGAGTGGATGAAGTGAAAACATGTTTGATTGGTTCCAGTCTGAAATGTCTCCATGTCTCCATGTAACAGAGACAGTGTTGTCTTTGTCTTCAGTCCCTCAGTTTGGTTGTTAAACCTTTATTTCCTGTCTCTGACAGAGAATCACTGTCCCATCATCTGACTTCACTAACACTCAGTAAATGATATGAAGTCAAACACATGTTTGTTTCCTATCAGTGAAAGTTACAAACTAAATGTTGACAGGATCAGATTTGATGGAGGATCTGGGAGCAGATTGATAGATATGAAATGAAACAAAGCTTTCAGACATTTCTAGGAGAATCTGGATCAATCTGATCACTCTAATCATTTCTAAATCAGCCTGATCTTTGTAGGATCTCAGACGACTGAAATCTTTCAAACTAAATCCCTCTGAAATATCAGAGACCATAGAGGCTTTAAATGCTGCTGCTGCAGCAGGACCACACTGTCTGTCAGCTGACAACACGTCCTCTTTTGGACATGGATCAGGAATCATATGAGAGCAGCTGCCTTCTGAATTCACTGAGAACTTCCTGATCATGTTCCTGCCAAAGCCTGGTCAAACTAATACACAGTGTGACAACAGGAGTCTGATCAGAAAATGCTGTGTGAGACTGAAATCAGCTGAGATTTGGGAGAAAACTTCGCTTTGATACAGATGTTTTTAAATTAATTATCTATTCTAATGCTATTCTCACTATACCTTCTCCCATTGGGCTCTATTCTGGAAAAACACAGCTTCTTCTTCCACTGTTATGCAGACGATATTCAAATCTTGCTTTCTCTGTAGTAGCAGCTACAATCTGATGAGTCCCACTAATCTAGAGGCCTCACGGCCCAGTGTGACGGCAGGACTCACACACCTCATCAGCCTTTAGTTTCTTTAGTCATTTCAGAGACAGACAAATAAGACCAGTTACATTTAACCAAGTTGATCAAAGGTTCCATAAGTGATTCATTTGACCAGAGCTGCTGCTACTACAGCTGACACCTAATAACTCTTGTTGTTTCTCAGCTGCTCACAACTAAAACTACCTGATCATTTTACTGTTGTGATGACAAACTGATGAAATGAACAGCTGTTAGTGTTTGTTCCTGTTTCATTCTATCTGTCAGTTATTATACAGCAGCTTTCAATCTTTGACATTAAACTCGTTTGATTCCAACTTTAAAAACCATCACTAAGTTGGACCTGAACATTTTCTGTTGACTGTCTTTACTTTCTCCATGTTTCTGTAGCATCCTGACTTTGTCTTTTCTTTCTCTGAAAGATGAAACTAGTAATAAAAGTCAAAGGTGCACAGTGTTAGTTACTGTAGCTCTAGTTTAACTATTTGATATAGTGACAATAACTAGCTGTGAAGTTACTAACAACAAGATGAGCTGAACTGTTCAAATGACATCATGTTAACTCACTTTAGACTCACTTAAAGACTCACAACAAACTATTTGGTCTCAGTTTTGGATCTTTCCAGTTCACTCTGATTGGCTCTGTGCTCCATGACACCAGACCCTGCAGTGTTTCCAGCCTGTTAGTTTGACCATGAAGTCTACGTTTGTTTTAAAGTCCTCGTAGCACAAGTGGGCAGTGAATTAGTAGCTCGTGTTAACAGAAAACGTGGTTCTGAGGCAGGATGAACTGGTACAAAAACGAGTGCTCCTACAATCTGCTGGAGGTCTCAGGTCTCATGGTTTGTGCTTCCTGTTCTGGATGTGTGAACTGGATTTCTTGAGGTGATGTGACTAAAATAACCAGTCCAACCAGAATTTAAGAAATTTTAAGAGTTTTTAAGGACCTGCAGACACAGTGCAAGACTGAAAACAGCTTATCGTAAACATTTAAACTGACCTTTGACCTGGAGCATCACTACTTTCTTCATCAGGATGTTTCCCTCCCTGCTGTAGACGGTGCAGCTGCAGGCTCCTGTTTCTTCATCTGTGGGGTATTTCAGGGTCAGACTGAGGTCTCCAGTTTTCAGCAGGTTTCTCTTCATCTCTGTTCGACCTTTGTAACGATAGTACTGTTTTCCAGGCTGGTCAGAGCTGTTCTGATACACATGTATCATCTTGTGTTCACTGTTCTTCCACTGCACTTTGGCGTCTACAGGCAGACGAACTGTGGTTTTGCAGGGCAGCTGGACAGACTCCACCCCTGAATCCACCTCCACCTGGTAGACTGAGAGGACAACAAAGCACAGCATCACATGGACAGACAGCAGCAGCAGCTCTGATGGTAACAGAACCTCACTGTCCCATGAAGACACTCAGGAACTACTTATTGTGACTGATTCTAAGTTTGGTTCTGATTTCTTCCTCACTCTCAGTCTGTCTCAACAGTCAAGGAGCAACAAGAGTAAAGATGTGAACCATCAGCATTATGGGTAATGTAGTAGTAGAGACATACCTGACATGAAATAGTGACGGAAATGTACTAAAAGACCCCCAGTAACAATCAGAAGAACCAGGAGAACCAGGAGAACTTTGGCCCAGGATGGAAATCGTTCTGTGGAGAACATGAACAACAACATGACCTCTGACCTCTGACCTGTATCTACAGCACTGACGTCTGACCTGTCACTGACCTTTGACCTGCAGCTGTACGTCTGTCACTCTCTGTTGAAATCTAAAACCTCTGACGGAGCAGGTGTAGGTTCCACTGTCAGACAGTTGCAGTTCTGTCAGATTCAGACTGAGGTCTCCAGTTTCCAGAGCATCAGGCATCATCGATGTTCGGCCGCTGTAAAGCTGGTTCTGGTTTTTAAGTTCATCACCTTCCTGCTGACGCTGGTGGACAGTTGAAGGACTGAGATCAGAGCGGCTCCACATCACTGTGTCCAGTTCAAAAGGTGGAAACTCACAGTGCAGCAGGACAAACTGGTCCCCCTCATACATGTCCACAGCTGAGACATGCTGGGAAACTGTGAGGACACACATACAGAGAGGGTCCATTTGGGAAAATGTTTTGGTCTGTGGCACCAAGACTTCAGCTTCCTACCAGTGACCCATGAGTTAGACAAACTGGACCAACTGTGTTTGTTCTGGTCTGATCTGCTGCTTAAAGGACCAGCAAACATACAGTACATTCAAAAGGCAAAATACTGCAGTACAAATATCAATATAAATACCCAAAGTAATTTACAGGCTACACTTATAAAATGAACAGAAATATTGACTTTTTTAATATTATATCACACTTTGTATTTCACATTAACACATGAATGTGTATGTTTGTTCATTGTAGGTGGTGAAAACATATCAAAGTATTTTTTTAAGTATCAGTGAGTTGACACAGGACTCAGTGGGACGTGACATATTCTGATGGACTAAAATGTAACTGCTGTATGTCCAGAACATTTTTACTGAAACAGAGAAACTAGAAATGAGATTGTTGCTTTGTGAACCTTCAATATTCCTCAACCTGAAACAGAGACAACATCTATGTTCACATGTTGATGAATGGTGTAAAAATGAAGTTTGTTTATTGGCAAAAATAAACTGAAATAATTTACTTCACTTCAAGTTTTGGACAAAAGCTTTTTATAAGCAGAGCATTCATCAACACATTGTAATCAAACATTGCCTTTATGACTCTCTAATTGTTTTTATTCAGCATAAACCAAGATTCCATTCTAATAAAAGGAAGGACACTTTGTTAATGTGTGAACTGAACCACATTACTTTTTCCTCAGAAAATATCAGAAATGCTGTGATATGATTAAACAGACTTTCTAACTATTGCTGCATAGAGTAACTCCAAGGACACAAATTGAAACTTGAGTAAATCCAATAAACAACTGTACATATCTATTATATTTTCATAGTATTCAATTACAAAGACGAGAAAGTATGTGAATTTCTGCTTCTATTCCAGTTTCAATCCCGACTCCCGACTTTATATAATTCTTGTTCAACGCACAAGGCGTTGTTGGGATTTGGGAGGTTTGCACACCGGGGCCTCTGCAATTACAAGCTACACACAATTCCTTTCTCTGCGTCAGTAACAACAGTTACACATACTGGCAGAGAAGTATAATTTTGCCTAAAGGCACATTTTGAGCTGAAACTGTACACAGCCTGTAAGCGTGAGCCTGTGAGCCCAAGCTGAGGGCAGAGACGATTTATCAAATGCAGACAAATCTCCCAATTGTGAAGCTTTCCAGCACTTTTAGCTAAAAACTAAGAGTTTTCACAAATAATTAAAGATATTTAGTTTTTTGAGTGGAAGTGGATTTTACATATAAACAATTTAAATTATTTACAGTTACAGATTTGTGTAGACACACAAACTGACTGAAATTCAAGTCACAGCACAGACACACTGATTAAGACACAGTTACACAAACTCTCCACACATGTAGACAAATGCTTAGGCTACAATAATGATGCCATAGATGGGAGTTTTCAGACATACTCCACATTTTCCAAGCTTGTGTGAGTCCTGTGCATCATTCTGTGTTTGTGGTCACAGAAATATTTCTATGTTGGTGTGTTTTTGCTTTTTAAACAACTGAGAACATTTTCAACCCAATCAAAAACCGTATGAACCACAGATGGTCTTAAATCTGAGGACTTTGCAGACGACGTCCAAAAGAAAACAGCCACCATCAGGTCTGACATCAGCCAAGCACACAGTCCCATTACAGAGACATGTGGACAATGTGAAGACACACTGGACAGTTTTGTTCTGGTTGATGCTGAAACACTCAGGAAGGTTTTATCTAAACTGAAGTCTTCCACCTGTGCTCTTCACCCAATTCCCACCTCCTTTTTAAAAATGTCTGATGAGGTTTTAACTATTGTTACCAACTTTTCCCTGCAGCTCTTAAAAGTGCACTTGTTCAAGCTGTTTTTAAAAAAGCAGCTCAGATCCATCCACACCCAGTAGCTACAGACCTATTTCCAATGTCCCATTTTGAAGAAAACTAGTTTTTACACAACTAGCAATTTTCTTAACACAACCAACAAGTTAGAAATGTTTCAGTCAGGTTTCTGTCCTCATCACAGTACAGAGACATCTTTTCCTTCCATCTGTCCATTACATCTTCAGCAAGAGGACTAATACTCAGAGAAAAGACAGGACTCATGGAGACGTGGAGACACTTCATGTGAAGAAATCAAAGCTTTGACTTGGTTTGTTTCAATCTTGTAAGAAGTGATGTGAAGGTGTTGTGGTTGGACAGGTGTTGAAGGACTGGGACAAAGTGAATGTGTCCTCTGCAGTGTGAGCAGCTTGGAAACTCAACATTTGTCTGAATGAAGCCCAACATTTCCATCCACATCTGATGCTGCTGTCAGCAAAAAGACCACAGCAAAGGATCATTGTTACTGCTGGGAACACAAGCTGTGAGAAGATGAAGAAGCTACAGGGACAGAATCCTGAAGAAGACAACTGAGACTGACAACTGACAGTCTGACACATCCAACAAACACATGGATCAGTTCAAGAGGAATCAAATCAAGATTAAAGACGTTGGATCAGTCAGATCAGAGGGAGGAAGGTGATCTTACCGTGTACGAGGATCACAAACACCACAAACATCTTCATCTTCACAAACAGCTTCAGGACATCAGTTCTGCTGACGTGCTGCTCATGTTGTACTGTCTGTGTAGACACAGTGTCAGTTCCACTAGCAACCATCTCTGATCCCTGCAGACATGTTACTGCTGCTTCATGCTTTCATTCTCATTTGTACTTCATGTACTTTTGACCTTGGACCTGTTAATGATCTACCAGCTTCACCCATTTGGACGTGTTTACTTGGACTGTACAATAAAAAAGTTTGATCATAAGTGTTATAAAACACTTATGATATGTCAGGTCTGCATTTACACACAACACCAGTATCCAGATGTAAATGTTACGAAACCTGTTAGTTGTATCCAGGTGTCATATGCTTTGTATTTAGACTTGGCTTCATAAAAGCTCTGGTACTCTTTGTTTTTTTGTTCTCTGTAGGAGAAAGAGATCAGAAACGGATCAGATAAACTAGAAATTAAAATGAGGCTGAAATGAGAATCTCAGTTTAGTCTCAGAGCAGAACATTTCTCTCTGATTAACTCTACAGCAGGAAGTACACAAACTACAACGTCACCTGTTTGACAGCCTCCTTCACCACATGTTTCAAATGCTTAGCTGGACTCTAAGCTGACTGTGGGTCAGTGTTCTCCACTGGAACAAAGACCGTGGCTGTAGGAGCAAAGCTCACAGGAAAGAAAGTGAAAAGCTGGGAGTTTCAAACTTCAGCTTCTCTGAAGTTATCTGCAGTTATCGAGTTATCTCTTCTGTTATGTGTTTTTTGGGGGATTTTGTATTTATTCTCCAAGTATCTGAGTTTCTGTTTGTTTTTGACACTTTGTTGCCTCCCTGCCCGGTGGTTGTGTTCCCGAGGATGCCTGTCTATTTTTCAGGAAGTGACTTTTGTACTCTCTGCATGCAGATTAAGAACTTTGTGGACTAATTATTTAAGAAGAGGATTTTTGCGCAAGTCTATGAATCAGGGTTTGAGTTTCCTTCTCCCCTGCATTTTTTCAGTTGATACTTTCCTTTATTTTTCCTTTATTTTCCTTTATCTTTGTCTTTTAGTTGTTACTTTGTTAGCATCCTTCTGTGTTTTGTCTCCCTGGTTTCTTCCAGTCGCTTTTAGTTGCACTTCCCACCCAGAACCACCACCTCTCTTCCAAGACGAGTAAGAGATTTAACCCTTTAGAATCATCCCGATTATTATTCACCTGACCCCTTGTCCTTAGTCTTCAGGCTTCCAAAAGAGAAAATAGTTTTCTCTTTTGGAGAGTTAGAGTTTACATTTGTTTCTGGTTTGAATGATTTTCCCAGTTTTCTTTTATGTTTAGTTTCACTCTATTTTACTACTTTCCATGTTACCACATTAACTATACTGATGACTGGGGGGAGGAGTGGTCCAATAAAGGGGTGGCTGTAGCTCAGTTGGTAAAGCAGGATCAGTGGTTTGACCCCCGCTCCTGGCTACATGTCAAAGTGTCCTTGGGCAAGACACTGAACCTCAATTTGCTCCCGGTGGGTCAGGTGAGCACCTTGTCACTGCCATCAGTGTGTGTGAATGGGAATCAAAGCTTTATATAAGTGGCCATTTACCAATTGATCTGTGACATCAAACAGCATCATCAGACCAAACAAAATGAACCACACAGTGTAAAAACCACCAGAATATGAAGTGAAGCAGTTACTTCCTGCTACAGAGACAATCAGACCCCAGTAACGTTAGTGTCTCACTACAACTTCCTGTAGCTACTGTAACATCACAGCAACTACTTTCTGCCATCTATCTGTCTCTGTCTCTGTCTCTGTCTCTGTCTCTCAAAGCTGGTCAAAGTGTATTACAGCCAGGTTAATGTGTACAGATCATAAACATGAGACATTCATATTATGCTGTGTGTGTATTGTCTTAATAGTAACAATGTGAAATATGAAGCAGCAGGTTTTCTTCTCTAACTTAATGACTGCAGACACTGAGTTTCCTCAAAGAAACTTATTGAACTGCTTTAATTCTCCAAATAAGGAAAACACTTGTTCCTCTGCTGTGACGTTAGTCAGACCATTGTTGTAGCTTGTTACTGGTTAAATCTGGCTCAGTATTAGTTGGATCACATCATATTATACAGATATTCTTAAAATGAGATTATTTTTCTAATTATTTTTCTAATTATTTTTTTAATAACAATTTTGACAAGATTGTTCCTATTCAAAAGAAAAAGACTTATTTCTGTTTTTTTAAACTTTCTTAAACTTTTTTCTGCAGTGTATTTCTGCATAAATCAGACCAACAATGTGCTCAGATTGTCACAAGCCCAAAAAGTAGATAAAGGAAACAAAGTGAACAAACTACTTGAAAAGAATTCACTTGTTCTCTAAATGGACATTTGTGTCCTTTTGGAGAGGAGTCACTGCTCCTTGCAGCTCAACCACACACACCATTGTTGTTCACTGTTCTCCTGATGGTGACTCATCCACATAATATGAACCACTGCAACAGAGGCCTTTAGTTTCCTAGACGTTACCCTGGGTTCCATTTATTCATTTACACAAACTGCACATTTAATACAAAATAACACAGGGAACACAACTAAACAGTTACACTGCAGAATAATACTGCTGATAGTAATTATTATAGTAGTAGTAGTAATAGTTATATGTGGTAGAAGTAGTAGTAGATCTGTGCTCAGGTCCAGATAGTTCAGTACCCTCTGGTTCCTTGTGACCTCCCAGACTATTCCACCCCTGATCTTGATGTGATCTCTGTTGGTGGACCACTCCTGGGGAGGGGAACAGTGGTGTTGAGTGGTCTCCATTTGTACACGATCTGCCTGACAGTCCACTCCTGGACTCCAAACTCTTAATAATATAATTGTCTTGTAACTCTTTCCAGCCTGGTGGGTATCAACAACTTGTGTTCTAAGGTCTTCAGAAATGTCCTTGTATGAGCCAACCAATGGGGCTAGTTTAGTTACTTGTTTTATGTAATGTTTGCTTGTGATGTGTCTATGTACTGATGATGTCTTTAGTGACATCGTATGGCTTTGATGATGGTTGCCCTTGTAGGGTCTGATTGTCATCCACTGACTGACACATCTGACTCTAATTCCCCCTTCAAACGTACTGAGAATCCTAGAGGTTTATTCCCCACACAAATATTTAAGATGAGATAATTTTCCTTAATTAATGAAGGGACAAGTGTCTCATTAGTTTAACTGGTTTCCCTTTATTCAGTTTCAGTTGCCACTGTATGTCTTTGGTGTCATGACACTGATAGTAAATGATTGTGTTTCTTCTTAGTGTTACACCTGACAGCTCCACCTTTCACCTTTCTTGTTAGTGTCCATTGACCTTTTTACTCTGCTTGATATTTGGCTAAGCTGTCTCACTGTTAACACCACATACAACTACTACTTTTGAGGTACTACTACTACTAACTAGTGTTTTCAACAAAGACACATTTTGTTTCCATGTGTAAAATCTAAAATCCACACACACAATCACATTACTGTTCACAAACATCATCAGACACATTAACATGGTGGTTTTAATGTTGTGGTGGACAGAGGTCAGGACTCCAAATGTGAAGTGTCCCAGGACCATAACACTGTCTGAGTGAGCATGTAGTTAACAGAGGTCATGGTCTCTACTTGGTTTTCTTCATCAGCTCTAGAAGCCATTTGTCCAGGTGTCCCCGAGTGTGGGGTCTTTGTAAGAGACAATGACTTTGTCTTTGTCACGTCACTAAGACTGAGAAGGTCTCATCAACATGGTTCTGGTCTCACTGAAATACTGACTCTGGAATCAAGTCCACACCTGCACAGATCACTTGTGAGGAAAGAGGAGCAGCTTGACTGTCCTCATATTTTCACACCTGTTGATCTACTGTCTTCACACACACTCAGCTCTGTCTTCCCTAGTTCCTCATGAGTCACTGACAGACTCAGCTCTGATTGGACACAAACCAGTGTAGTTGTTGATGACAGCTGGTATCTGCAGCTCCACCAGGAAATAAAGCAAAAATACGTGTTTGTTCATCACAGTGTCTTTACTGAAGAAGTTTGAATAAATTAGTGGTTGAATCTACATTTCTGCACTAAAATGTCCAGAAACCCCACATCTTTGGAAGACTTGAGGCTGCATGTGTTTATTTTTACTTTGGTGTGTTTGTGTAATTCAGCTGTGACATTAACAGTCATTAACCCACAAAGCAACAAGCTTTAATCCTTAGTATTTAATTAGTGCAGCACTTGCTCTTTAATTCTGCCCCATGAGAAGAAGTTCAGAGAATCTGCTGGAAGCTGAACTTGTGCAAAAAAAGTTTCTCATTCACTTCAGTACAGTCAGTTTGATCAGAGCAGCATCTGGTGGAGATCAGAGGAACTGCAGATCCATCTCTGTTAGTAAATGACTTAATAAATGATCATCAATTCGATTTATTTTGTCTCACTGAAACTTGGTTGCAGCAGGAAGAATATGTCAGTTTAAATGAGTCAACTCCCCCAAGTCATATTAATTATCATGTTCCTAGAAGCACAGGCCGAGGTGGAGGAGTTGCAGCAATCTTCCATTGTAGCTTATCAATAATTCCTAGACCTAAACATAGCTATAACTCATTTGAAAGTCTTACTCTTAGCCTTTCACACCCAAACTGGAAAACTCAAAAACCACTATTATTTGTTATCGTGTACCGTCCTCCAGTCCCTTATTCAGAGTTTATGATTGAATTTTCTGATTTTCTATCTGATTTAGTGCTTAGTACAGATAAAGTCATTATAGTGTGTGACTTTAACATTCATGTTGATGCTGACAGTAACTGTCTCAGCACTGCGTTTAATTCATTACTAGATTCAATTGGTTTTTCCCAAAATGTAAATAAACCCACTCACTGTTTTAGTCACACGTTAGATCTTGTCTTTACTTATGGAATTGAAGCGGATAATTTAACCATATTTCCTCACAACTCTCTTCTGTCTGACCATTTTTTAATAACATTTGAATTTACAATAACGGACTATACAGCAGTTAGGGAAACATTCCACTATAGCAGATGCTTAAGTGAAAAAGCTGTCAACAAATTTAAAGAAATTATCCCTCCATCATTTACTTCACCATATGTTAATACAATGGAAAGTAGTCTCCTTAATGTTACTCCTGCACAAGTAGATTATCTTGTTGACAATTCTGCAGCCTCACTACGTACAATACTCGATAGTGTTGCCGCTCTGAAAAAGAAGGCAGGCATCTCCATGGTATAGTTCACAAACACGCAACTTAAAACAGGAAACACGAAAGTTAGAAAGGAAGTGGTTCCAGAAAGTTAGAAGAATCTCATTTAGCCTGGAAAAATAGTTTAAAAACGTACAAAAAAGCTCTCAGTGATGCCAGAACAGCATATTATTCATCATTAATAGAAGAAAACAAGAACAACCCCCGGTTTCTGTTCAGCACTGTAGCCAGGCTGACTAAGAGCCATAGTTCTGTTGAGCCTAGTTTTCCCTTAACTTTGAGCAGCAATGACTTCATGACCTTCTTTATGAATAAAATTGTAGCTATTAGAGAAAGAATTCACCAGATCCTCCCCCCAAATATTACAGATAGATCTTCATGTACAGCAGTGCTAGAGTCATCGATAAGGCCTCAAACCCTGTTAGACTGCTTTTTACCCATAGATCTCTCTGAGCTAACTTCAATTATTACCTCATCTAAACCAACAACCTGTCTGCTAGACCCTATTCCAACTAAGCTGCTCAAGGAAGCTTTACCCTTAATAGATACGTTCATATTAGATATCATCAATCTATCTTTAGAAACAGGCTATGTACCACAGGCCTATAAGGTAGCTGTAATTAAACCAGTACTTAAAAAACCCTGTCTTGACCCAGGTGTTTTAGCCAATTACAGACCAATATCTAATCTCCCCTTTATTTCTAAAATAATTGAAAAAGTAGTCGCAAAACAATTATGTGATCACCTTCATAGGAATAATTTGTATGAAGACTTTCAGTCAGGATTTAGAGTTCATCATAGTACAGAAACAGAACTGATAAAAGTCACCAACGATCTTCTCATGGCCTCAGATAATGGACTAGTCTCTATACTTGTTCTGTTAGATCTTATTGCTGTATTTGATACCATTGATCATAACATTTTATTACAGAGACTGGAACATGAAATTGGGATTACAGGAACTGCACTAGGTTGGTTTAAATCTTATCTGTCTGATAGATTTCAATTTGTTCATGTTAATGATGAATCCTCCATGCACACAAAGGTTAGCTATGGAGTTCCACAAGGCTCTGTGTTAGGACCAATACTTTTTACTTTATATATGTCTCCTTTAGGCAACATTATTAGAAAACACTCCATAAATTTCCACTGTTATGCTGATGATACCCAGCTATATTTATCTATGGAACCAGATGAAAATAATCAGTTAATAAAGCTTCAAGCCTACAAGACATAAAGGCCTGGATGTCCCACAATTTTTTACTTTTAAACTCAGACAAAACTGAAGTCATAGTATTTGGGCCCCAAAATCTCAGAGATATGATGTCCAACCATATTGTTACCTTAGATGGCATAAGTCTGGCCTCCAGTACTACTGCAAGGAACCTTGGAGTTATTTTTGATCAGGATCTGTCCTTTAAGTCACATATAAAACAAATCTCTAGAACAGCCTTCTTCCACCTACATGCATTTGTTACTTCTAGGTTGGACTACTGTAATTCCCTACTTTCAGGATGCCCCAGTAACTCCCTAAAGAGCCTGCAATTAATCCAAAATGCTGCAGCAAGAGTGCTGACTGGAACTAGCAAGAGAGATCATATTTCACCTTCACTAGCTTCTCTCCATTGACTTCCCATTAAATCTAGAATAGAATTTAAAACCCTGCTTCTTACATATAAAGCTCTGAATGGTCAGGCTCCATCATATATAGAAGACCTCATAGCACCATATCATCCCAGTAGACCACTTCGCTCTCAGAATGCAGGCCTACTTGTGGTTCCCAGAATTTCCAAAAGTAGAATGGGAGGTAGAGCCTTTAGCTATCAAGCTCCTCTCCTGTGGAACCAGCTCCCAGTTCAGATTCGGGAAGCAGACACCCTCTCTACTTTTAAGTCTAGGCTTAAAACCTTCCTTTTTAATAAAGCATATAGTTAGTTATAGTTATGCTGCTATAGGCTTAGACTGCTGGGGGACCCACCCCCCAATGCACTGAGCTCCTTTCCTCCTCTTAACCATCTCTCCTCTCCTCTCATCCAGCAATTGTCACCACTGTATGTCATTAACACTGTGTGTTCTCTCCCGTAGTTGTCTTTGTCCTCCTCTGTCCCCCTCTCTCTGTCCCTTTCTGCAGGTGTCCCCCGGCTTTGAAGCTGTGTGTCTTCCAGCGTGCAGCTACTGGTCCTACCAATCTGCCCGATGTTTTGTTGTTGCTTTTTGTTGCTCTGTTCTTTTCTCTCTTCACTTTCCACTCACCCCAACCGGTCGAGGCAGATGGCCGTCCACTCTGAGCCTGGTTCTGCTGGAGGTTTCTTCCGTTAAAGGGAGTTTTTCCTCTCCACTGTTGCCTATGGCTTGCTCCAGGGGGAATTGTTTGGTTCTCTCTATACATCTTTATAATCTTGACTTTATTCTGTAAAGTGCCCTGAGATGACTTTGTTGTGAATTGGCGCTATATAAATAAAGTTGAATTGAAAAATTGAATTGAAAATGTGCTTTAACTCTTGTGGCCTCCTCACATTTACTACCCTCTGGACACATCAGTGGCAACAATGTACACGTACAAAAACTATTACATCATCCTACAACAACATTTTGCTTCTGTTTTTTAAATAAATCACCTAAAGAACTTCACACTTGTTCAAAAGTAGCAAACATTAAATCATTTTGAGGGATGTGTGTCATGTGCCTCCTGCCCAACAACTGTTAGTGTTTCACAGCCAAAGATAAACCTGCAGCTTGGCTGAGGGGTCATTTCATCAGTGAGCAGAGAAGGAGAAAAGCAGCAAAAATGAAGAGGCATTTTAGAAATGCTCATGCAGCCTTTATCTAGCAACAAGCAGCAGGACTCATCTGAATAAGACACAAGCTTCCAGTGGGAGTCTGACACAGAATGCTCACTGGAGTCCTCCACTTGGCTCTGACCCTTCCTCTGAAAGTGGAGAGGACACTGAGCTTCCTGAAAATACAGTGAGTGGACAGCAAAGACCTAAAAAAAGACGTCTTCTACCATCTGCACCAAGTGTAACAGGTGCATTTGTAGAGAGCAGCAATTTCCATGCTGCAGGACAAGAACGTAACTAAACACACACACACACACACACACACACATACACACACACACACACACACACACCTAGGGTTTTGGTTGCCATCTAACTTTTACCTGATAAGTGAACCATCACGATATCCACCACGTGGAGGGAGGAGCAGGGGGTTTGGGGTCTAACGTCACATACACACTCAATACCACCAGTGTTATACTACTGCTGAATGAATTTAAAGATCTAGTTTCCAACAGTCTTACTCATGTTTCTCAAGAAGAAAAGCTTTAATATTTGCGACTGACATCTGTAACAACAAGGGTTTTATAACTAGAACGTTACATGAAGTTCACCATGTTTTTCAAAGTTCTTTTACCTTCATATTCCTGTTTAGACTCTACAGTCCATGTTGTCCACACTTCTCCACCAGGATCTCACAGTAAATCTGTGCTTTGTTTCTCTTTTTACCTTTGCTTTTTGTTATTTTCAGCAAAAGTTGCTCCATTTATTAAACACCTGTCACCACCATCTTTGATTTGTCAGAGGAATCCATGACAATTTCTGTTCTTGTGGGATTTGCTTAGTTGATGGACGAGCATTTACTGTGCAGCAACTCATACTAGAAGGAAATCAGTTGTAACAGTACTCAGTATTGGCAATGACTAAAATGTAAGTATCTGTTCCTGGTACTTGAAATCTCCTGTTTCTTTACGTATCCACCACCATCACTCACCAACCAGGTCAGTGGTTTTTTTCATGTCTCTGCTTCAGTTTCTCCTGAACCAACACACTGGTGATTGGCTCTCAATCGGTCCATCACAGCACTGAAGTTGAGCTTTTCTAAACTTTTCCTTCACCTCATTAGAGTCTGTTGGTCTCTGTCTCACACAGCAGGGGACACTGGCAGCTGACCAACACATATATCTGCATTAGTATGAATGCACAGTTAGAGAATCTACAAAATCTCCATGTTTAGAGCTTGGTCACCATCATTTATGGCTATGAGCACATTAACGTTAGTTTGCTGCCACGACACAGTGAAAATACACAAACTATAGCACAATTGGTACAAGTTGTACCTCAGTAAGTGGCTGTTTAACTGGCTCTATCCAACACCAGATCCATGTCCATCATTCACAGTCCAGATCTAACTCCCTTCAGCTACTGACCTGTTAGTGGGCTCCTGTCTCTGGAGGTTGTTTCAGTCATGACTCATAATAATTTAACCTCATATTTATCTTTAAATGTTCCTTCCTTTATTATTCAGTGCAAACTAACATGTCAAGGTTTCAGGAACTGTACATCACACTTTTTCAAAAAGTGTACGTGAAGAATAAGAGGTTTTTCATAACCACATAGTTTGTGTAATAGCAAGTTGACATGATGTTTAGATGTTTTAACAAAAAAGAAGCTGTGAAACTTCTTCTATGTTCATCCACCACTATTCACTGAAAGAATTAGAGATCAGAGATTTTTTTCCTGCCACATATCCTGTAGTGGTCTTTCTGTGTGGAGTGGTGGCCAAAGTACACACATTCTTTACTCAAGTAGAAGTAAAAATACCTTTAAATTAAAGTATTGATTGAACATATTTACTCAGGTGAAAGTGATAAATGAAATGTAACAAAATGATTAAAGTAAAAAGTACATTTCTACCAGCTAATTCTGTGTAACTGGACCTGATGTCATATAAATATTTTCATTTTAATATCGTTAGACCAACTCACTTGTAATGATATTAAATATGTATATACTGAAAATACTGAGCATTAACTCAGCTCCAATGTGCAAATCAGTTTTTAGTGTCAGTAACTTTGTGACCAACACATGTCAGAGACCACAGAGACCACAACCACAACCAACAGGTGAAAACAATGACTTTGTCTTTCTGCAGTGAATTTCTAAGAGCATTTATTTGATAAAGCAAAATATTCTGCTGTGTTGGGGACAAGCCCCCCTGGCTGTATGCACACACACACACACACACACACACACACACACACACACACACACACACACACACACACACACACACACAGAGAGAGAGAGAGAGAGACTGGAACAAAGTCACTATAGGAAACAAACTAACCAGTTTTACAGTTTCTCTTCTACCAACACTACTGACAACAGTCAGACACTTTTATCCAAAGTGACTTACAACTAAGCAGCAGACACTAGGGACAACTGTGATGTTCAGTGTCTTACCCAGGGACACTTGGACTGGGAGTCGAACCACTGACCCTGTGGTTTGAACTACATGTGGAGAGTAAACTCATTCTATGTTCATACAAACATGTAGGGAGGGTCCTGTAGTTACTGAGCTAACGTTAGGACACAGCTGGACTGTTGAGATAACACACTGTATGAAGCTGCTGGTGTGATGAACTGTTCCTGAGAAACAGCCGAGCAGAGCTGAAGAACAACACTCCATGTTTCCCCTCAAACACAATAGAACAAGTAAGCAGCCTGTTTTGAAGAGGTAACGAGTAGAAAGTTATTTGTGTTCAAATGTAGGAAAAGTACCAAATACTCAAGTACAGAGGTCTGAAAAATCTACTTAACTACAGTGAATGGTGGTCTGTCTGTGTGTGTCTGTCTGTGTGGACACGGAGACAGACTGGAGACCTGTCCAGGGTGGACCCCATTTTCTGGATGTTTCCAGCAGCTTGTCCCATTTCTGCTTCAAAAACAGTTGTTGCTTCCCACAGATCAGATATATGTATGTTTCTTTTCTGAAGCTTCATCAGCAGCCACAGAGCTGCAGTTACTTCAGATGACAAAGGCTGTGCTTCCATTCCAGATGACTGCAGACAGTCCACTAAAGTCAGTTGTGTGGGACAAAGGAAGTTTCTCTTACCGTGTATGAAGATCACAAACTCCACAAACATCTTCATCTTCCTGCTAAAACTGCAACAAATCCTCCTTAAATCAGCTTCTTCCTAAACTAACTGCAGGTTCAGAATGGTTCTAATCTACTGACACTTTAGTTTCACTTTTAGCTGAAGGAGGTGGTTTATTTGAAGCCTTTTGACCTGCTTCAGGTCAAACAGCTTTATACAAACACACAGTAATGTAGAGGTGACACCGATTAAATAGACACACACACAGTTTGCATTTTAGATTTTTCTTGTGTGTCTCACTAAACTATGATTTAGTTGTGTTTAATTTTGCCATTTTGAAATTATTGAATCTCTACATTTTACCAAGTATTTGTTTTTACTTGAATGTGTCAGTTCAATCCAGCACATTTATAAAAACAAAGTCATCTTAGACCCTAAAGAATTATAGAGACCCCCCGAGTGGAGCGGAAAAAAGTCCCTTTAACAGAAGAAACCTCCAACAGAACCAGGCTCAGGGTCCAAAGTAAATGTGGGAAAATAAGGTTCTCCCATAGTTCCACAGGGGACACGTGCTACTAATCTTAGACCAGCTCTGTGTGTTTCTTGCTAAGATGAGTTCAGTGTGTGATGGCTCCAGCAGCAGACTGGCTACTATGCTGTTACTGCCCTAGTTGCCTGGTTTCTGGCTAACTTGAACTAACAGAAGCAGTTTGGCTGGTTTCTTTAAAGGTTTGTGGGCTCAGGCAGCTGTTTGGGTGACTGCTTGTTAGCAGGCAGGAAACAACTTGGCCAAGTTTCCAGCCACACGTGATGATCATCAGTCAATGAAACATCTCGCACAATCTGTTTCTTGGATTGGTCAGCTGATCCCATGGATCACAAAAGGAAATTCTAAGATGAATATAAGTGAAGAAAAGTCAAAGAGCAGTTAGTGTAATCCAACAGTAAACCCACCAGAAACAGGATCTCTGTGTAATTCATTGTTCATTCATCAAGTCTAAATGAGCTCTTGTTCCCTTATTGGACTCATTATTAAAACTGAGCTCCACATATTCATCTGGTCTGAGAGAGAGCAGTGGTCTCACACTATGGGACTGAAACTAAATGGATTATTCTGGTTCATCAGGTGCATTTGATTCACAGGCTGGATGGAAACATGCGCATATTATTTTACTCCACAAGATGGTGACAAACACGAGTCCAGTAATTACAGAAATACAAAATCAATGATCACAGCAGCTTTAACTTAATTCCTTTTCTCTGTGCATGTGATAGTGGTAGTAATATCATATGCGCCACATGTTGAACCAACCTGTTAAAAGAAAGTTACTTGTGCCCCATCTACAGCTGCTGACACTGAGCAGCAGAAAGAGGCTGTGAACTAACATCCTGAAGCTGTTGGTGAAGCCTCAGGTTAGAAGAAGCAGATTCAAGGAGACTTTGCTGCAGTTTTTAAAGGGAGATGAAGAGATTTGTGGTGTTTGTGATTCTCCTGCACATTAAGATCACGTCTTTAATCTCTGTTCAACTGCACCATGAGCATATTTTCACGAGATACAAATTCTTATATAATGTGTGGAACCTATTGGCCTTTGTGTGTTATTACTTGTGTGGTCCATGACAAATAGAAGGGGGGTATAATTGTTTACAGCACATTCACTGACGCTGGTGCTGGGTCACATGTTCATCCAGATTTTACCCGAGCGGAAATTCTCCCAGATCACCTTAAAAACTGTCAAATCATTTACAGTACTGTACTGTAGTGTTTGATCTGCTCAGTCCACACTGACTCTGATCTCTGTCCTCAGAACAAGCAGCTGGACACAGTATGTCTGTATTTTATCACAAAACCTATTTCCTGTGCAGTTATTCACATACATGTAAGACCAGACAAATCAACTTAATAAAGCAACATGGCTGAAGAAATCCTGACATTACAATCATAGGATGAGGTTAAGTTGGAAAGACATGATAAACTTAGACGTACAGTAACACCAGTGTCTGGTCTGTGATTGGATGAAGTTCAGGTCTGTAGTGATTCTGTGGAAAATGCTCAGCCTGTTTCTTCACATTCCAACTGTCATGAACCCACACGCTTCCAGTCCTTGGACTTTTATTTTGTGGCCCCTTCTCCCCACTTCCTGTGCCTGGTTCTTTTCCCCAGCTTTACCTTTGTTGTCCCTTATTGTTTGCACCTGTTCCCCCCACTTCTCTGCCAGATCCTTGTCGTTGTCATTAACTAACCTACAGACTGTGTGAACGCTTGGAAAATCTGGACTCTTGTATCCTGGACTCTGTGTTTCTGTATCATTTGGTTTGAGGTTTGGTATTATCTTGTTTAGTAGTTCATGCCGATCCATTTGTCATTTGTTTGGTGTATCTCTGTTTTATTAGTTTCCTTAGTTTCTCCCCGTGTCCCCATTTAGATTTAGTATAAGTTTCAGATCCCTGTTTTCTCTCCCCTATGGAACACCCTGCCTTCTGGTTTGCCTCGTGTTATTTGTACCCTGTCTGCCTGTGTATCTTTGGTCTGAGGTCTGGTGGTCGTGTTCTGTATTGTCCTCTGTTTAGTGTGTCTTAGTTAGCTGTTTCCCTGTTTGTCCTGAATGTTCATCTACCTTATCTGGTTTGTTTTTCTGTAATCCCCTTTGGAAATTCTAGTCCCACCTTGTGTTAGGTTCCCTCTTATTTGTGTTGTATTTGTTATTTTCTTACAACCGGGTCAGTTTTACCCTCCTCTCAGGAGTGAATTTTAGTTCTATCTTGTGTTCCAATCCATACTAGCCCTTTCAAAGTTTTGTTAAGTTTCCCGGTCATCTGTTGTATTCCTGTCTATTGTGTTTTTGAGTATCTGATTAAAGACCCCTTCTTCCCACTCAGTCTCATCTCTGGGGTCTTCCCTAACCAAAATCCTGACCTCAACAGCTGCTTCTCTGGAAACCGAGAAGCAGTGAAAGTAAAGACCTGCTGAAAACTGGAGACCTCAGTCTGACCCTGAAACACTCCACAAACAGAGACACAGGGACATATGTCTGCAGTGTCTTCAGCAGGGACATCAGGAGAAACCAAACAGTGCTGCTCAAGTTAAAGGAGAAGAAGGTATTTATACCATGTCAGATGTGAGGACTTGACACTTGCAGCGATGGCTTCCTAAAAAGTGATGTGTGTGGTGACTCTGCTGACTCTGCTGACACCAGGTAAGAACCTCCTCACTGTCCACATCTGAACCAATCAGGTTTCAGATCTACTTACTGCTGTGTGAGGGAAACACTGGGGAACAAGTAAAACCTCTTAATCAAGTAAAATACTAGGTGCAATACTAATGTTTCTTTAGATCAAAGTGAGGACAGAAGGGAATAAAAACTGTCCAAACTGAGTCACATTTTAAATTCTGTCAATTATTTATTGATTCATTCATCTACTTAAAAATAATTTGAATTAAAATAATGCTTATACTTCTGAAGCAAAAATGTAGTTATTCAATTCATTTAGATTAACAAAAAAATTTCCATGTTGTCCATGTTTTGTCTTGAAGTGTTTGCAGAACTGCTCCAAGGTCAGTTATTGTCTAACAGCAGACCATCCCACACTGTAGTGACCCAGAGTCACTTCATGCTCGCAGCTGCTTATCAAAGTGCTGAAAAGGGAAAAGGTTTCCAGAAAAGGAGAAAAGTGCTGGGAGCAGTAGCTTGAGGGTGGAGAATGTTCTGCCCAGCAACAGAAGGTTATAAAACTAATGTGTGATGTATTAAGTTTAGAACTGCATAGGATGGAGAACTGAAACTCTGTTGATGTTCTTCTCTCTTCCTGGATGTTGAAGCCATGACACAGGATCCAGTCGGTGAGCAGCGGATTAGAAGCTGAGGGATGAGAAGTGTATTGCAGAGGCTGTCCATGGCTGCATCTGCATCGAGGGTGGAGAGACCTGAGCTTACGGCAGAATGTTCCAAGTGTGGTGGGAGAATGAAGGTCTAGGGATGAAGACTGTTGAATGAAGAAGTGATCTGATACATGCAGAGCAGTGACCAAGATGCTGTCTGTGGTGCAGTTCAAGGTGAGAATGAGTTCAGTTCCACCCCCCAACCTGATGAGTGAGGACTGTGAGAGAAGGACCAATTGTTGGAGACTGCAGTAATCCAAGTTTGTTCACTGCAGACTGGCAGTTCACCAGGGCAAGAGACAAAGAGGCCGGTGACAAAGTGGTCTGGGTGATAGTGGGAAACATGTCCTGTCCTAGTTTGGTGTTTGGCTGTGCTTTTCTACAGCTTCAGTTAACAATATAGTTGTGGTTCAATTATGGCAGAGCCTCCCAAGCTGAGCTCATACACTAACATCACACAATGTGTTTAATCACTTTTGAAACCTTCCATATTCAGTAAGAGATAGTAGGTTTAATATGAGGCTAGTTTGAAGTTCTGCACAGATTTGATTGACACACAGTACATGCTGACTCGATTTTTGTTCAACTTTCTCTGATGGAGGAGTATTATAGAACATTTCATGAAGGGACACAAACCTTTGCACTGATGTTCATTATTTTCCTGTAACTTTCTTTTTCTCCGCTCACTGACCAAGTCTTTAAGTATTAAATGACACAGACTGTGTTGATAAGTGGAAGGTGAAGACTCTTAAAGTAACATCTGCACAGATGTGAAGCCCTGACAGTCTAAATATCTGACAGATCAATAATGAAAATGTCTTTTGTTGTTGTTCAGCATGTATGTGGTTTCATTTCCCATCAGTCAGATCATTTACACAGAGCAGCAAACTGATATGATGACTGCATTGATGTTAATATATGAGTCATATGGAGGTTAAAGCATATACAAAGATGACCTGCATATCATTTGAAATGTGTCTGTCAGATAGAAGCACACACAGATCAAAGTTCTGAAGACTGAGGATCTTTAATAAGAATCTGCTGACACATGATTTAATATAGATGGGACCTCACAGGCTCTTTAAATAGAAAAGCTTGCAGCAGCTGCATCACAGCAAATATCTGTAATTAATATTAAACAGGACTTGTAGTGTTTGATGAACATGTAAAAAAACTGCAGCTATTTTGTTAAAGACCTATTTGAGTAACTTTTTTTTAAGCTTCAACAAACTAATGACTTTGTCCTCTTTGTGGACACAGGTGGACACTGTATCAGAGGAGGAAAGTCTAAAAGTGTCCACATACACTGCAGACATGACCTTCAGCAGTATGTTAAGACCCTTAAAGTATTTCTTGAAGGACGTCCTCTACTACAGAAAAATATCATGGAAATGAAAAAGAACAAAACTTATTCAGACACTGATTTATTTTAATGTGTATTTTATTTTTCATGGTTTTAAAAATTCTGTCTTGTTCTTAGATTTTCTGTATATTGTTTTATGATGTTAATGTTTCCTGTTTTATAGTTTTAAAATTGTTAAGTTGGTTTGAGTTTCAGTTACTTTATAATTGTATAATTAATAAATACATATAATTAGTTTTTTATTTTGTAATCAATAAATACTTATATTTTAAAAGAATGTTCTTTGTGGTTTGTCCTTTTTTTTTTATTACCACATTTATTAGAAGCCGTCATTTGTTGTTCTGACTGTGTAACTACAGGTAACAAAGGTGTTTAGATATAGAACTTTTTAACAATCATGTTTTTATTTTTATTGCCTTTAAATCAGTTGAACTTTAGTTTTCTTAACAACTCACTGATAAAATATCCACAGATCCAAGTGCTGGTTGATCAGGTTAGATTCTCTTTTGATTTCATGGGAAAAGACGTCCTGCATAGAGGTGAAAAGACAACCTGTAAGTCGTGGACTGAAATCTAAAGCCTGACAGAGATTTCATCTATGAACTGGACCCAGACACACACAGTCCTGGATTATTGACATCACCAGGAGACAATGTCCCTCTTCTAAAAGTCCCAATCCAACCAACAAACTCTTTACTACAGAAGGAAACTGGATTTAACAGATTCAAGAGAAAAGGGAGAAAAACAAGTGTTTGCTAAAAGGAACCAGAAGAACAGAAAGAACCAGAACAGCAGCAGTTAACAAAGGTAAACAGAATCAGGACGTTTGATTCAGTGTTGTAGGACAAAATCAGCTGTTCTGGAGACAGTGTTGACCTCACAGAAACATCCTGCTTTAGTCTTTGTTGCTGAGCTTGTTCCTCTTGTCCACTGATTCCAGATCTGGTTCCTGCTCCAACATGTGTCTGGATTTCAAATGAGGAAGCAGCTGCAGTTTGTTTCTGTGGCCTCCACAGCCAGAAGTCTGTCTTTAACTATTGTCCATCAGCTCCTTCTCATCTATTTTATCTCTGATCCAAAGTCAGATCAGATCAATAATCAAAGATTAATCAACAGACTGATCAAACTGATTGATCAGCCATCAGAGGAGTTGGATCAGTGGAGCTGCTTCTGTTCCTGATGTCCACTGTCTCATCTTTGTACTGAGTTCTCTCTGCAGAGGAGACAGAAATGATACATGAAAAACCGAGGTCTCCACAGCGGCACCCAAACCCAATACTTTTTTTTTTAACCAGGTTCATTTTCTTCATCATCATCTGGCTTTTCATGGCAGTGAATAAGTCTTCCAGCTGGACTGCTGGTCTTTGTTTTTCTTTTGACCTTGAGGGATCCTGTTCCAATCCGTAAAACTGCATTGTTGTGTTTGAAGTTTCCCTGATTTCGCAGTTTTTGCAGTAGCCTTCTGCCTTCTTTTGACTTTTTAGGAAGGTATAAAATATGTTCAATTTCAGTGTGTGTCAACAAGTGGCGGGCAATTTTTGTTTGTGGTTTACCACAGTTGTATTATAGTAACTGCTCTTTGACTTTTCTTCACTTATATTCATCTTAGAATTTCCTTTTGTGATCCATGGGATCAGCTGACCAATCCAAGAAACAGATTGTGTGAGATGCTTGATTGATTGATGATCATCAACCTGATGTTACTGAGAAACAAAGGCACAAAGACACTTTGTGTTGATCAATCATGTGAAAAATATGAGGACATTTCCTATGGAAGTATTGATGTTTCATTAGTGCCTCTTCCATCTTGGCCAAGTTGTTTTCCTGCCTGCTAACAAGCAGTCACCCAAACAGCTGCCTGAGCCCACAAACCTTTAAAGAAACCAGCCAAACTGCTTCTGTTAGTTCAAGTTAGCCAGAAACCAGGCAACTAGGGCAGTAACAGCATAGTAGCCAGTCTGCTGCTGGAGCCATCACACACTGAACTCATCTTAGCAAGAAACATGTCAAACGCTACAGTTTGAAGAACCTTTAATTCACTCTGCCAATACAGGGGGGTCTCTATAATTCTTTAGGGTCTTGAACTTACAATGTAAAGTGCCTTGAAATGACTTTGTTTTTATAAATGTGCTGGATTGAACACGTTCAGGTAAAAAACAAATACTTGGTAAAATGTAGAGATTTAATAATTTAAAAATGGCACAATTAACACACAACTAAATCATAGTTTGGTGACGCACACAAGAAAAATCTAAAATGCAAACTGTGTGTGTGTCTATTTAATCGGTGTCACCTCTACATTACTGTGTGTTTGTATAAAGCTGTTTGACCTGAAGCAGGTCAAAAGGCTTCAAATAAACCACCTCCTTCACCTAAAAGTGAAACTAAAGTGTCAGTAGATTAGAACCATTCTGAACCTGCAGTTAGTTTAGGAAGAAGCTGATTTAAGGAGGATTTGTTGCAGTTTTAGCAGGAAGATGAAGATGTTTGTGGAGTTTGTGATCTTCATACACGGTAAGAGAAACTTCCTTTGTCCCACACAACTGACTTTAGTGGACTGTCTGCAGTCATCTGGAATGGAAGCACAGCCTTTGTCATCTGAAGTAACTGCAGCTCTGTGGCTGCTGATGAAGCTTCAGAAAAGAAACATACATATATCTGATCTGTGGGAAGCAACAACTGTTTTTGAAGCAGAAATGGGACAAGCTGCTGGAAACATCCAGAAAATGGGGTCCACCCTGGACAGGTCTCCAGTCTGTCTCCGTGTCCACACAGACAGACACACACAGACAGACCACCATTCACTGTAGTTAAGTAGATTTTTCAGACCTCTGTACTTGAGTATTTGGTACTTTTCCTACATTTGAACACAAATAACTTTCTACTCGTTACCTCTTCAAAACAGGCTGCTTACTTGTTCTATTGTGTTTGAGGGGAAACATGGAGTGTTGTTCTTCAGCTCTGCTCGGCTGTTTCTCAGGAACAGTTCATCACACCAGCAGCTTCATACAGTGTGTTATCTCAACAGTCCAGCTGTGTCCTAACGTTAGCTCAGTAACTACAGGACCCTCCCTACATGTTTGTATGAACATAGAATGAGTTTACTCTCCACATGTAGTTCAAACCACAGGGTCAGTGGTTCAATTCCCAGTCCAAGTGTCCCTGGGTAAGACACTGAACATCACAGTTGTCCCTAGTGTCTGCTGCTTGTTTGTAAGTCACTTTGGATAAAAGTGTCTGACTGTTGTCAGTAGTGTTGGTAGAAGAGAAACTGTAACACTGGTTAGTTTGTTTCCTATAGTGACTTTGTTTCAGTGTGTGTGTGTGTGTGTGTGTGTGTGCATACAGCCAGGGGGGCTTGTCCCCAACACAGCAGAATATTTTGCTTTATCAAATAAATGCTCTTAGAAATTCACTGCATAAAGACAAAGTCAGTGTTTTCCCCTGTTGGTTGTGGTTGTGGTCTCTGTGGTCTCTGACATGTGTTGATCACAAAGTTACTGACACTAAAAACTGATTTGCACATTGGAGCTGAGTTAATGCTCAGTATTTTCAGTATATACATATTTAATATCATTACAAGTGAGTTGGTCTAACAATATTAAAATGAAATTATTTATATGACATCAGGTCCAGTTACACAGAATTAGCTGGTAGAAATGTACTTTTTACTTTAATCATTTTGTTACATTTCATTTATCACTTTCACCTGAGTAAAGAAGTTTAATCAGTATTTTAATTTAAAGGTATTTTTACTTCTACTTGAGTAAAGAATGTGTGTACTTTGGCCACAACTGCACACAGAAAGACCACTACAGGATATGTGGCAGGAAAAAAATCTCTGATCTCTAATTCTTTCAGTGAATAGTGGTGGATGAACATAGAAGAAGTTTCACAGTTTCTTTTTTGTTAAAACATCTAAACATCATGTCAACCTGCTATTACACAAACTATGTGGTTATGAAAAGCAGCAGAACTATGAGCTGGTTCAGAGTGAATGGGCAGTTTTAACAATAAGCTTTATTAAAGAGGAAGGTTTTAAGCCGAGACTTAAAAGTAGAGAGGGTGTCTGCTTCCTGAATCTGAACTGGGAGCTGGTTCCACAGGAGAGGAGCTTGATAGCTAAAGGCTCTACCTCCCATTCTACCTTTGGAAATTCTGGGAACCACCAGCTTGAGCTTTTTAGGATATCAGAGGTGGAGATTTCAAGTACCAGGAACAAATCCTTACATTTTAGTCATTGCCAATACTGAGTACTGTTACAACTGATTTCCTTCTAGTATGAGTTGCTGCACAGTAAATGCTCGTCCATCAACTAAGCAAATCCCACAAGAACAGAAATTGTCATGGATTCCTCTGACAAATCAAAGATGGTGGTGACAGGTCTTTAATAAATGGAGCAACTTTTGCTGAAAATAACAAAAAGCAAAGGTAAAAAGAGAAACAAAGCACAGATTTAATGTGAGATCCTGGTGGAGAAGTGTGGACAACATGGACTGTAGAGTCTAAACAGGAATATGAAGGTAAAAGAACTTTGAAAAACATGGTGAACTTCATGTAATGTTCTAGTTATAAAACCTTCATTTTTACAGATGTCAGTCACAAATATTAGAGGTTTTCTTCTTGAGAAACATGAGTAAGACTGTTGGAAACTAGATCTTTAAATTCATTCAGCAGTAGTATAACACTGGTGGTATTGAGTGTGTATGTGACGTTAGACCCCAAACCCCCTGCTCCTCCCTCCACGTGGTGGATATCGTGATGGTTCACTTATCAGGTAAAAGTTAGATGGCAACCAAAACCCTAGGTGTGTGTGTGTGTGTGTGTGTGTGTGTGTGTTTAGTTAAGTTCTTGTCCTGCAGCATGGAAATTGCTGCTCTCTACAAATGCACCTGTTACACTTGGTGCAGATGGTAGAAGACGTCTTTTTTTAGGTCTTTGCTGTCCACTCACTGTATTTTCAGGAAGCTCAGTGTCCTCTCCACTTTCAGAGGAAGGGTCAGAGCCAAGTGGAGGACTCCAGTGAGCATTCTGTGTCAGACTCCCACTGGAAGCTTGTGTCTTATTCAGATGAGTCCTGCTGCTTGTTGCTAGATAAAGGCTGCATGAGCATTTCTAAAATGCCTCTTCATTTTTGCTGCTTTTCTCCTTCTCTGCTCACTGATGAAATGACCCCTCAGCCAAGCTGCAGGTTTATCTTTGGCTGTGAAACACTAACAGTTGTTGGGCAGGAGGCACATGACACACATCCCTCAAAATGATTTAATGTTTGCTAGTTTTGAACAACTGTGAAGTTCTTTAGGTGATTTATTTAAAAAACAGAAGCAAAAGGTTGTTGTAGGATGATGTAATAGTTTTTTGTACGTGTACATTGTTGCCACTGAGGTGTCCAGAGGGTAGTAAATGTTCTGGACATTTTAGTGCAGAAATGTAGATTAAACCATTACTTTATTCAAACTTCTTCAGTAAAGACACTGTGATGAACAAACATGTATTTTTGCTTTAATTCCTGGTGGAGCTGCAGATACCAGCTTCTCAGTCTTAGTGACGTCACAAAGACAAAGTCATTGTCTCCTACAAAGACCCCACTCTCTGGGACACCTGGACAAATGGCTTCTAGAGCTGATGAAGAAAACCAAGTAGAGACCATGACCTCTGTTAACTACATGCACCTCTGTTAACTACACTTCACATTTGGAGTCCTGACGTCTGTCCACCACAACATTAAAACCACCATGTTAATGTGTCTGATGATGTTTGTGAACAGTAATGTGACTGTGTGTGTGGATTTTAGATTTTACACATGGAAACAAAACGAGTCTGTGTTGAAAACACTAGTTAGTAGTAGTAGTACCTCAAAAGTAGTAGTTGTATGTGGTGTTAACAGTGAGACAGCTTAGCCAAATATCAAGCAGAGTAAAAAGGTCAATGGACACTAACAAGAAAGGTGAAAGGTGGAGCTGTCAGGTGTAACACTAAGAAGAAACACAATCATTTACTATCAGTGTCATGACACCAAAGACATACAGTGGCAACTGAAACTGAATAGGAACAATATTGTCAAACATGTTATTAGAAAAATAATCTCATTTTAAGAATATCTGTGTATGATGTGATCCAACTAATACTGAGCCAGATTTAACCAGTAACAAGCTACAACAATGGTCTGACTAACATCACAGCAGAGGAACAAGTGTTTTCCTTATTTGGAGAATTAAAGCAGTTCAATAAGTTTCTTTGAGGAAACTCAGTGTCTGCAGTCATTAAGTTAGAGAAGAAAACCTGCTGCTTCATATTTCACATTGTTACTATTAAGACAAAACACACAGCATAATATGAATGTCTCATGTTTATGATCTGTACCTGGCAATAATACACTTTGACCAGCTCTGAGAGACAGAGACAGAGACAGAGACAGAGACAGAGACAGAGAGATGGCAGAAAGTAGTTGTTGTGATGTTACAGTAGCTACAGGAAGTTGTAGTGAGACACTAACGTTACTGGGGTCTGATTGTCTCTGTAGCAGGAAGTAACTGCTTCACTTCATATTCTGTTGGTTTTTATACTGTGTGGTTCATTTTGTTTGGTCTGATGATGGTGTTCGATGTCACAGATCAATTGGACCCCAGAGTCTCTAGGAGGGACACCGACAGTGTGGACACATAGGGGACTAACAGGGACAAATATAATGTACAATGAAGGGAGTGAACATACAGTCAAAACCCAATTCTGTCAGAAAACAGTGTGTAGAAAAAGGACTGTGGATACAGGGAATCAAAAGGAGCCAAGTGACAAACACTGAGTGAGCACAGTCACAAATCAGAGGACAAATACAAATACATTTTCAAGTGACAGCATTTATATTAGTTTCATGTGTCTCTCTGACAGAGTGGACACCTGATCTGTAATAATTCAACTACTTTCTCTTTTGGAAGCCTGAAGACTAAGGACAGGGGGTCAGGATCCACTTTCACTAGTTAAATATGAATCATGAAGTTGGATCCTTCACATTTGTTTGTTTCTCTTCTCTGATTGGATGAAGTTCAGGTCTGTGATTGACATCACAACAAAGTGATTCTGTGGAAACTGCTCAGCCTGTTTCTTCACATTCCAACAGCTGCTTCTCTGGAAACAGGTGAAAGTGAAAGGACAATTTTCTCTGAGTGTCAGTAGATTATCAGGAGGACAGAGACAACTGGCTGTGGACTGATGTCCTGAAGCTGTTTGTGAAGATGAAGATGTTTGTGGTGTTTGTGATCCTCGTACACGGTAAGATCACCTTCCTCCCTCTGATCTGACTGATCCAACGTCTTTAATCTTTATTTGATTCCTCTTGAACTGATCCATGTGTTTGTTGGATGTGTCAGACTGTCCTCAGTTGTCTTCTTCAGGATTCTGTCCCTGTAGCTTCTTCATCTTCTCACAGCTTGTGTTCCCAGCAGTAACAATGATCCTTTGCTGTGGTCTTTTTGCTGACAGCAGCATCAGATGTGGATGGAAATGTTGGGCTTCATTCAGACAAATGTTGAGTTTCCAGGCTGCTCACACTGCAGAGGACACATTCACTTTGTCCCAGTCCTTCAACACCTGTCCAACCACAACACCTTCACATCACTTCTTACAAGATTGAAACAAACCAAGTCAAAGCTTTGATTTCTTCTCCTCACTGAGAGAAACACATGAAGTGTCTCCACGTCTCCATCAGTCCTGTCTTTTCTCTGAGTATTAGTCCTCCTGCTGAAAACGTGATGGACAAATGGAAGGAAAAGAGGTCTCTATACTGTGATCAGGACAGAAACCAGACTGAAACATTTCTAACTTGTTGGTTGTGTTAAGAAAATTGCTAGTTGTGTAAAAACTAGTTTCTCTAAACGTTTTCTTCAAAATGGGACATTGGAAATAGGTCTGTAGCTACTGGGTGTGGATGGATCTGAGCTGCTTTTTTAAAAACAGCTTGAACAAGTGAACTTTTAAGACCTGCAGGGAAAAGTTGGTAACAATAGTTAAAACCTCATCAGACATTTTTAAAAAGGAGGTGGGAATTGGGTGAAGAGCACAGGTGGAAGACTTCAGTTTAGATAAAACCTTCAACCAGAACAAAACTGTCCAGTGTGTCTTCACATTGTCCACATGTCTCTGTAATGGGACTGTGTGCTTGGCTGATGTCAGACCTGATGGTGGCTGTTTTCTTTTGGAAGTCGTCTGCAAAGTCCTCAGATTTAAGAACATCTGTGGTTCATATGGTTTTTGATTGGGTTTAAAATGTTCTCAGTTGTTTAAAAAGCAAAAACACACCAACATAGAAATATTTCTGTGACCACAAACACACAATGATGCACAGGACTCACACAAGCTTGGAAAATGTGGAGTATGTCTGAAAACTCCCATCTATGGCATCATTATTGTAGCCCACTGTGAGCTGTGACCCACCGTGACTTACAAAGAGCCAATTGTGAGGTTTTCCAGACCTTTTAGCTAAAAACACAAAGAGTTTTCACAAATATTTAAAGACATTTACATTCAGTTTTTTGAGTGAATACATTTGCACATTATTGTACATGTACAAACATATGAAATGTAGATATTTACAAATGTATGTACAGACACACAGACTGACACACATGTGGACAAATAATGAAGCTGCTATATTAACTTATGTCTTTGAGGTTTTTACTTTGAACACTGGTTTCTGACTCACCTGAGGACGGACGAGTATTGAGACATGAAATAAGGTGCTGAGATGGACCCTCTCTGTCTGTGTGTCCTCACAGTTTCCCAGCATGTCTCAGCTGTGGACATGTATGAAGGGGACCAGTTTGTCCTGCTGCACTGTCAGTTTCCAGCTTTTGAACTGGTCGACCCCACAGTGATGTGGAGCCGCTCTGATCTCAGTCCTTCAACCGTCCACCAGCGTCAGCAGGAAGGTGATGAACTTAAAAACCAGAACCAGCTTTACAGCGGCCGAACATCGATGATGCCTGATGCTCTGGAAACTGGAGACCTCAGTCTGAATCTGACAGAACTGCAACTGTCTGACAGTGGAACCTACACCTGCTCCGTCAGAGGGTTTGGATTTCAACAGAGAGTGACAGACGTACAGCTGCAGGTCAAAGGTCAGTGACAGGTCAGAGGTCAAAGTTGTAGATACAGGTCAGAGGTCAGAGGTAATGTTGTTCTTCATGTTCTCCACAGAACGATTTCCATCCTGGGCCAAAGCTCTCCTGGTTCTCTTGGTTCTTCTTCTGATTGTTGCTGGGGGTCTTTTAGTACATTTCCGTCACTATTTCATGTCAGGTATGTCTCTACTACTACATTACCCATAATGCTGATGGTTCACATCTTTACTCTTGTTGCTCCTTGACTGTTGAGACAGACTGAGAGTGAGGAACAAATCAGAACCAAACTGAGAATCAGTCACAATAAGTAGTTCCTGAGTGTCTTCATGGGACAGTGAGGTCCTGTTACCATCAGAGCTGCTGCTGCTGTCTGTCCACATGATGCTGTGCTTTGTTGTCCTCTCAGGCTACCAGGTGGAGGTGGATTCAGGGGTGGAGTCTGTCCAGCTGCCCTGTAAAACCACAGTTTGTCTGCCTGTAGACACCAAAGTGCAGTGGAAGAACAGTAAAGACTGTATGATACATGTGTATCAGAACGGCTCTGACCATTTTGAAGAACAGTACTATCATTACAAAGGTCGAACAACAATGAAGAGAAACCTGCTGAAAACTGGAGACCTAAGTCTCATCCTGAAATACCCCACAAACAGAGACAAAGGAGCCTGCAGCTGCACCGTCTACAGCAGAGAGGGAAACATCCTGATGAAGAAAGTAGTGACTCTGCAAGTCAAAGGTCAGTTAAAATCTTTAAGAACTGTTTCCAGTCTTTCAGTCGTCTGTTAAAGTATTTGGTTGTTCTGTTTCCTTCATGCTCCAAACACAGTTTATCATTTAATGTTCAAGTCCACTACATCATGTAAACCACTGTCTGTTAAATTACACTATCATGTATGTTGGGTTGGTGGCTGCAGCTTCTGTGACATCAGCCGTTTGACTCTTATAAACCACAACTGACCTACGCTTCGTGTGGTCCTCGTCTGGTCACGTCATAGACAGAGTGAACCATGGTGGAGAAGCAGGATGAAGGAGAACTGGCAGCTGACCACAGTGAAGGGAACATGGATGTATTCAGAGAACTGGATACACTTCAGACAAGTTTATCTAGTGGACATTCATGATGATGCAACAAAAAATTTCCATCAGCCTTAAAAAGCTTTTTCTACATTGATTTTGAGGATAAAAGAGACAAGTGTGAAAATGTTGACAGGAAGCATCCAACTACAAAAAAGATACATTTTCCTTTTTCACTGCACTTCCAACAGATCCTGGATCAACATGCTCTGTCTCTACTGTAGCCAGTCCTGGTCAAATCAGCAACTTCAGGATCCACTGATCCTCTGCACTGAGATAAAGATCACTTTCACTGAAAACAAGTGTCCGGGTTCATTTCTAAAGCTCTCATTGGACTAGATTTACCATGGGACTAGCTTCATGGTTACTATGGCAAAAGACAACATATCAGCTGTAGGGACAGAACAGGAAAATGACCTTTGAGAACATCTGTATCAAAGCAAAGTTTTCTACCAAATCTCAGCTGATATCAGTGGTGTTAGGTGTGAAGTCCAGCACTGATCCTGTTCTTCTAACCTCTGACACCAACTGAGACAGTGGACAGGATTTGGAACAAAGCTGTTGTGTTTTATTTGTAGGATCTGAGGTGAGACTGGGTTGGACTGAATATGACATGTGATTCCAAATAAATCATTATATGTCTCAAAGTGCCACCTGAGAAAACAACTGGAGGTTTGGACACTTTAACCCCCTGTGTCCAATAGAAGACAGTGAGAAATGAGGCCTGTTATTCTCTAAAAGCTTAGTCCATATTTGTCTTCATGTCTTAAAATGTCCCTGTGGTGGAGCTGAGGGAACATGGTGAAATAGATCCAGTTGAAGACATTAGACACAATCTTCAGTTTCACTACATTTGAGCTGCCAGTTAGAGACAAAGGGAAAGACGTCCATCTTTGTTTAGGTCCTGACACTGGTTCACTTCCAGCTCCTCAGAGTCATTTCCACATTGTCAGAAGGTCTGAAGCAGAGGAGGCTTTTTCTTCTTCCAGATGTTAACATCACTGATGATTTGGAGACATTGATTTTCTGTCCACATGATGAATTCTCACATTAGGACATCCTCGTCTCTACCTTCTAAAGACACTTTGGTATTGTCTCAGCAGACAGACTAATCCAACCTCCAGCCTCTTTGTCAGAGTCTCACACAGCATTTTCTGATCAGACTCCTGTTGTCACACTGTGTATTAGTTTGACCAGGCTTTGGCAGGAACATGATCAGGAAGTTCTCAGTGAATTCAGAAGGCAGCTGCTCTCATATGATTCCTGATCCATGTCCAAAAGAGGACGTGTTGTCAGCTGACAGACAGTGTGGTCCTGCTGCAGCAGCAGCATTTAAAGCCTCTATGGTCTCTGATATTTCAGAGGGATTTAGTTTGAAAGATTTCAGTCGTCTGAGATCCTACAAAGATCAGGCTGATTTAGAAATTATTAGAGTGATCAGATTGATCCAGATTCTCCTAGAAATGTCTGAAAGCTTTGTTTCATTTCATATCTATCAATCTGCTCCCAGATCCTCCATCAAATCTGATCCTGTCAACATTTAGTTTGTAACTTTCACTGATAGGAAACAAACGTGTTTGACTTCATATCATTTACTGAGTGTTAGTGAAGTCAGATGATGGGACAGTGATTCTCTGTCAGAGACAGAAAATAAAGGTTTAACAACCAAACTGAGGGACTGAAGACAAAGACAACACTATCTCTGTTACATGGAGACATGGAGACATTTCAGACTGGAACCAATCAAACATCCACTCAAAGAAAATGTGTCAGAGCTGCTGCTGCTGTTTGTCCACATGATGTTGAGCTTTGTTGTCCTCTCAGTCCAACAGGTGGAGGTGGATTCAGGTGTGGAGTCTGTCCAGCTGCCCTGTAAAACCACAGTTCACCTGCCTGAAGACGTCACAGTGGAGTGGAGGGACAGTAACTGCAGGAAGGTCCATGTGTATCAGAACGGCTCTGACCAGCCTGAAGAACAGGACCAGTTTTACAGAGGACGAACAGAGATGAAGAGAAACCTGCTAAAAACTGGAGACCTCAGTCTGACCCTGAAATACCCCACAGACATGGACAGATACACCTTCACCTGCACCGTCTACAGCAGGGAGGGAAACATCCTGATGAAGAAAGATGTGAAGCTCCAGGTCAAAGGTCAGTTTAAAGTCTTTATGCTAAGCTAACTGTTGTTAATCTTTATACTAAGAGAAACTGCAGTATTACTGTTAGTATGTTTCTATGAATGTATTTCACTTTATTTAATCTTCTCTAATCTCAAATCAAGACACTTGTCTCTGCTCAGTGTGAATGTGTCTGCTCTGCTGTCAGACTGGTCAATGAGTCTGTGTCCCAGAAAGCGTCCACAACACCTGTCCACAGATTCCACAACACCTGTCCGCACTAATGCCAGCTATTACACAAGTCATCAACACATCTCTCAAAACAGGGACTTTTCCAACCTCTTTCAAACAGGCCTTGATCACCCCACTGCTCAAGAAGCCTTCTCTTGATCCCTCTGTAGTGGAGAACTACAGACCTGTCTCCCTCCTTCCTTTTCTGGCCAAGACTATGGAACGAGCAGTCTTCAACCAACTCTCAGACTTCCTTTCCAAGAACAACTTCCTCGATGTCAACCAGTCTGGCTTCAAGAGGGGTCACTCCACAGAAACAACACTCCTGACTGTTGTGGAATATCTTCAAGCTGCAAAAGCCACAGGTCAATCGTCTGTCTTAATTCTACTTGATCTATCATCAGCCTTTGACACTATGAACCATCAGATACTCTTGTCCACACTCTCTGACTTGGGCATCTCTGGATCAGCTCTAGACTGGCTTTGTTCTTACCTATCAGGACGAAGCTTCAAGGTATCCTGGCGGGGGCATCTTTCTAACTCTCATAGCCTCTCTACCGGTGTGTCGCAGGGCTCAGTTCTTGGTCCTCTCCTCTTTTCTATCTATACTTCATCCCTAGGTGCCATCATTCACTCACATGGTCTTTCCTATCACTGCTACGCTGATGACACACAGCTCTTCCTGTCCTTTCCACCGGACGACTCCACTGTCTCATCGCGCATTTCTGCCTGTCTCTCAGAGATCTCAGCCTGGATGAGTGAGAGACACCTTCAACTCAACCTCTCTAAGACCGAAGTCCTTGTCTTCCCAGCCAGACCTTCGATGCAACACAACATCAGCATCAACATTGGATCTACAGTGATTGTCCCCACTAATTCGGCCAAAAATCTGGGGGTCATCATCGACGACCAACTGACAACGACCAACATCTCCTCAGTCTCTAGAGCAGCAGATTTGCTCTTTACAACATCAGGAAGATCAGACCCTACATCACGGAATATACAACCCAACTCATTGTACAGGCGCTGGTCACATCTCATCTTGATTACTGCAATGCTTTGTTGATGGTGTTACCAGTATCCACAATCAAAGCTTTGCAGATGATCCAAAATGCGGCAGCTCGCCTCATTTTTAATCAGCCAAAAAAGACCCATGTCACACCACTTTTTAGATCTCTACACTGGCTTCCTGTAGCTGCTCGCATCAGGTTCAAAGCTCTGTCTCTTGCTTACAGGGTTGTTAACTCGACAGCTCCCGCTTACCTCAACTCACTCATTCAAGTCTACAATCCTTCTCGCCCGCTGTGATCTGCCAACGAACGACGTCTGGTGGTCCCAGGACCGCACAGAAGACACCAAGCAAAACTGTTCAGCGCAATGATCCCACGATGGTGGAACGAGCTACCAAACGCTGCACGCTCAGCTGATTCTCTCCCAATATTCAAAAAACTGCTTAAAACTGAACTGTTCCGCATCTTCCTATGCACTTAAATCTATTTTAAAAAAAAAAACAAAAAAAAAAACTTTCTGCTCTCTTGCACTTGTATCTCGTGAACTGTGAACACTTTTCTGATAGGACTTTGCTTTGATGTTTTCTCCTTGACTTAGATTTTTGCTGCCTTGTACCTCACTTGTAAGTCGCTTTGGATAAAAGCGTCTGCTAAATGACTAAATGTAAAATGTAAATGTAACAAATCTAACAAATCTATTCAAACCAGTTCCACACTGGAGCTTGAACTGCAACAATACAGGAAATAAAAACAGCTGCACATCAACATCTATTTCTGTTCTTTCCTGGATCAGAAACACATTTCATATCACAGTCCACAACAAAGTAAGTCCAGTCACCAAATGATGAACAATGATCAGATAACTGACCATGGATGGATTATGAGACAATGGACAATGTACTTGAGTCTTTCTTCATATAGGAGTCAGACCCACACTGTATGTGGACAAAGACTCTTTGTGCTTGTTCTCTTGTCATTTTGGTTCTAGTCAGACTCCTTATGTCCTTTGTGGCTGTTTGATGCTCAGGTCCAGAGCTGCCTTTGAAGATGGTCCCACAGAACCACAGTGGACATGAATCAGGGACATGCAGGTTCTGGTTCCCACAAACACAGTCACTTATCACTGATTGGCTGAAATAAATCTTTTTGGTAGATGATACGAGCAGAGAGCTAAAGAGAATTCACTAAAGATCATTTCCTCAGATTTGTTGATTGTTCTGCTGAGACTGTTCTCTAACATGAGCCTAATAGATGTGTCCACAGGGGGATTTAGAACAATGTCCAAACACTTTGGTTTAGAAAAGCAAACGTCAGCCTGAGAGAGAAACAGTTACTGACCTCAGTGAGCTCATAGCGACTGCAGCTCTGAAGGGACCTGAGTGAAAATCTACCAGTCAAAACATTTCAGAAGAATTTATTAACATTTGATGTTTGGAGATGGAGGATGGCGTTGCTATGGTAACAGCTTCTAGCTGCTGTTGTTGATCCACACAGTGAAATGTTTGTGACACAGCTCGTCATCAGTCTGTGTCTGACAGAAAAAGACAAAGACAAAGTCCATCCAGCCCCAGGTTCTAAAGAGTCTAAACAGAAGACCAGGTCCTGTCTGTTTCAGAGAGCAACATCTCAGATCCAGATCAGCTGGAAGAACAAAGTATATTATTATTAATATTTCCTGATCATCTGATGATTTCTTGAATCATCAGGTCAATATCATGGCAGTTATTGGACATGAAGTCCTGCTCTTTGGACTGATCAGTTCTCTACAGTCCACAGAGATCAGACATGAAAACATCACATCCATCACAAATATTGATCCTCCACAACATTTCAGATTCACTGGGGATCAATCAAAAGAGGAAGTGACCAAAGAAGAAGACAGGAGCTCATTTACATGTAGCAACACAAACTGATATCAATAAGTTGATTGATGAGCAATCAGAGTGTGACAGTATTGATCAGGAAGAAGCTGAAAGCAGAAAGAAAAGCAGCTTTAATAGTTTGTATCAGTGAAAATCTTCCAGTTGTGTTGAAGAATGTGAAGAAAACACGGCTGATAGTCGACTGAGTTCTTGTTGCTGCAGAAGAAAAACAGAAAAGAAAAGTTGATCAAAGTCCAGTTGAAGTTTGGAGAAGAAGTGAAAGAGAAGAAATCCCCAGACAACTTTACAAGTTCTGTCACCATCACATGAGGGAATTTCTCTTCTTCCACTTCCTGTACTGACTCTGATCCTCATCTGTTCATCCAGTGATGTTGTGCTTTGTTGTCCTCTCAGACTGTAAGGTGGAGGTGGAGGAGGGAGTGGAGTCTGTCCAGCTGCCCTTCAGGACCATTGGTGACCTGCTTGAGCACGCTACAGTGTGGTGGAGGGACAGTATCAGCAGGATGGTCCACAAATATGAGAACTGCTCTGACCAGCCTGAAGAACAGGACGGCTTTTACAGAGGCCGAACAGAGATTAAAGAAGACCTGCTGAAAACTGGAGACTTCAGTCTGACACTGAAACACCCCACAGTCAGAGACACAGGAACATATGTTTGCAGAATCTCTGGTAGGAACATCTGGAGAATGAAAACAGTGCTGCTCAAGGTCAAAAGTGAGTTTCCTTATATTTGTTTAATTTTTTTTATCTCTTGTTGTCTCTCTCTGTCTGACTGTCTTCTGTCTCTTTTGCAGAGAGAACTCAGGACAAAGATGAGACAGTGGACATCAGGAACAGAAGCAGCTCCACTGATCCAACTCCTCTGATGGCTGATCAATCAGTTTGATCAGTCTGTTGATCAATCTTTGATTATTGATCTGATCTGGCTCCTCCTGACTCTCACACACTCACTATTGATCAGTGATGTCACATGTAGTTTTTCGGGACTTCTGCTTTAGATCCTCTAAACTTGGACAGACATCTCACTCTGGAAGAAACTCTCAACACTTGATTCAACACATTTTCTGAAACCTTTATTACAATCACCAGCTCACTGTCTCCTCCATGCTTGTCCTGAAAAAGACATCTGTCCCTCTCTACATTCAACTTCTTCATCATCAAGAGCATCACTCTGAACACAAATACATGTCCAAACTATTGTCCACAGGAAGTGTCTTTGTGCCTGTAGTTCCTCAGTGAAATCCTGTCATTAGCACCAATGTGACGTCCATCGAATCACACAAATGTCTCACAAAGTCTGTTTTTTAATGGGTCAGATGATCTGATGGACAGGAAGAGACATTCTAACATTAATATGACTACAGAGAAAAGGACGGACGAGTCCAACTCCAAATTTTAGTCCTAAACAGCAGCACAGTGGTGTTTGTGAACCTGAACCCTCTCTGTCAGACGTCCACACCTTTCACTGACACATGATGGACGTCTTTTCTTTTTCACATTTTACTTGGACATTAAACTGACCACTGACCTGCATCTGCTCCACAGGACATGACATCACACACAGGATGTGACATCACATGCTGCGTGGAGATTATTTATTAATTATTGTTTATTATTGTTTATTATGACCACAGTGATAAAAACACAGTGTGTGTGTGTGTGTGTGTGTGTGTGTGTGTGTGTGTGTGTGTGTGTGTCTGTGTGTGTTAGCCTCAGTTAAGACTCAGTTAAGTCTGAGTTTTCAGTTGTAGAGACAACTTTAGTGATTTATGAAGGATACTGTCTCATGTTTAGTCCCATAGACAGAAGAGTCCTGTCATAGTTATGCATCATATTGGAGATGAGTGAGAATGATTGTAGTGCAGCTGCATGGATTTAAAAAGTTCACTAAATGTTGTGTAACAGTGAGTGTTTTCACTAGAACTGGTCAAACATTTGACATTAAAAGCTGCAGCATCACTAACATAATAATAATCTATACGCTCACATGTGACTCACGTCTAAACAAACACAGATTTAAAGTTACACTCTGCAGAACAGAAGACAGAAGAAAGAGACTTTGCTCTGATCCGTCATTACATGAGAACTGATCATGGATCAGTAGCTACATCAGGTTTTACAGCTACTGAACATGTCCACATGTCGTCTGGAGGAGGAGACGTCACAGACACACTGGATCAGACAGAAGAAGACTGTTGGACACAGAGTAGATGCTGGTGAACTTAGAGGCTTCACACTTTTCTTATCAGATGATTTGAATGACAGTTGTTGAGTTGATCATATGTACGTTCTACTTTTGTCATGTATTGTTTTCAATAAGCTGGTAATTGTCTCCTTTTTTCTGTTTGAGACATTTATTTGTTCCCAGATTCTCTGTGTCCACTAGTTTGTGATGATGTGTTTGTTCTGTGTTTGTTTAATTGTACATTCAGAGATTTTTGTCATGAATCTACTTGAGATGGTTGGTGAGCTGTGTGTTGTTGTTGGTCCTCCACAGATCCAGATCTACACTAGATCATATTTGTTATCATGGATCCAGAACTGAAGGATAATGTCATTCACTGTTGCACATTGTGTTTAGAATGTTCCATCATTTATTAAAAAACATCCAGATAAAGTAGTTTTTGTGCAGTTGAACAGACTCAGAGCTGCTGTGGGTCATTTGGTGCCTTAAACACACTGACTTTACTCTGTTTCCTCTGGTTTGTAGCTTCCAACATTTTTTTATTGCTACTAAACTACATGATCAGTTAAAGAATAAAAGAAATGAAATGAATGTAATTTTTGACAGAAATCAGGTTTTGAATCCTTGAATCTATAAATGAATTAAAATGAACAAGATGTGAGGATTTCAGATGTCTGCAGAAACTTATGAGGCAAATGTGGAACAAATCTGGACTGGACTCAACAGAAATGTTTTAAAAGTGGGATGTGAAGATCCTACTAACAACATCTGCACAGATGTTTTAGCTATGACAGTCTCAGTATGTGACAGATCAATAAGGAAAATGGATTCTTGTGTTTCTTTTCTCTCTTTACAAACTTTTTTGACAACTGATAAATGTTATAAATGTAGATTATTTAGTTTGCGCCCCCTGCTGGAACCAGCTGCCTCCATCAGTTTTTAGGTCAGACTGAGGTCACACTCTGAGATCTAAACATAGATCTTATGTGTCATAGGTTTGATTTCATCCACTGCTGCCAGTTTGTATGAAGGATGAGGATGAACTCACTGATGGTTTTAAGCAGTAGCAGCAAAATTATTCTTAAAGTGACTTTTTATGTGACTTCTCTCAATGCAGATCAATAAAGCAACAAAGTCTTCTTCATGTGAGCTTGTGTGTTGCACAGATTCTGTTTTCTGCTCTGTGGTAGGACAGGAAGAGGTGTGATGCAGAGAAGCTGCTCCTCAGTCTTTGGAGCTTCATCCCTACAACATGCTGTGCTGCCATCACCACCCGGTGCAGATGTTTCTGAGCAGCTGGTGAACCAGACAGTGGCACAGTTTGTGAAGATGCTCTCCATGCTGCCAGAGGTGCTCTGTGCCAGCAGGAAGAGCAGGTAACTGCTCAGTAAAGTTAAACTATGTACAGCACTGAAGGTGTGCAAAGCAGTCCCAGACCTCCCTAAGAGGACCCCGACTGTCCCTCCACAGCAAGTAGGACATGATTCAATGTAAACAAACAGGTCTAATGAAGCAAGGACAACCAGCTGAAGAACATGAGCAAGAGTTATTATTCTGGGAGAAAAAAAAAGATAAGAGGAGAAAAAAGCAAGATAGTGGTGAGTGGAGCAGTGAAGATAATAAGGATTAAATATAATACTAACTCACGTTAGCTAACTGCTGCTAGTGTATCAGCAACAAAAGAGCCCGAGCAAAACTCTTCAGCTCAGTGATCTCACAATGGTGGAACGAGCTACTAAACTCTGCAGGCTCAGCAGCCTCACTTCAAAAAACTTCCTATGCACTTAAAACAATGTCCTGTTCTGTTCTATCTGTTAAATGACTAAATGTAAATGTTGTGATATGGCGAGTCCCAGGAATTTCAGGGTCATGGACATTATATAATATAACATTATAAAATGATATAATATCCTGACATGAGTTTCCTTTAAGTGAGTCCCAGCAGTACAGAGAGCTGTAGTTATGACATGTCCTTTGTGAAGCATGAGTGGACAGACTGATGCTTATCCAGGTCAGATGTCATGATCCGACACTCAATTCTATTCAACTTTATTTATATAGCGCCAATTTACAACAAAGTCATCTCAGGGCACTTTACATAATAAAGTCCAGACTACACAAGTATGTAGAAGCAACCCAACAATTCCCCCTTGAACAAGCCATAGGCAACAGTGGAGAGGAAAAACTCCCTTTGACGGAAGAAACCTCCAGCAGAACCAGGCTCAGGGTGGACGACCATCTGCCTCGACCGATTGGGGTGAGTGGAAAGTGAAGAGAGAAAAGAACAAAGCAACAAAAAGAAACAACAACATCATACAGGTTGGTAGGACACAAAATTAATAACATGTAGTGGTGACAAATAAATGTATAGAGAAAAAGAGGAGAGGAGCTCATTGCACTTGCAGGAGTCTCCCAACACTCTAAACCTACAGCATCTTAAGTAGGAGCTAGTTCAGGTTGACTGAGCATCACTCCTGTTACACTTCCTCCCTTTGGACTTTTATTTTGTAGCCCTATTCCCCACTTCCTGTTCCTAGTCCTGTTTTTTAGCTTTACCCTTCATTATCCCTTTTTATTGTTTGCACCTCTTCCCCTCAGTATTTACGTCCAGCCTTCCCCACAGTTCCCTGCCAGATCCTCATCATCTCACTCCCAGCCAATGTGCTGAACTCTTGGTTAGATTCTTCTTTGATTTGATGGGAATAGACGTCCTGCATAGAGGTGAAAAGACTTGCATTGATATGCAGCTTGATGAGCTGCAATGCTGTTTAAACAGAACTGGAGAAGAAGAAGAAACGTGTTTAAATGCCATAAATATTATTTATGTAATTTTCTATGTCGTTTACATATTATTTAAATGTTTGTGTGATTTATTTAATTGTTGTAGGTAGGAACTATAGGTCTTCTCTTTGTTGCACACGGACACTTTTTTAAGACAAGTGCTCGATAAATAAGAACATGTGGAGCGGTAATTTAAAGAGCTGAAGTTATGGTGTCTTACGTGATGTGTTGAGTTTTATAAGTTGTTTTTGTTTGTTATTTGATTGATTTGAATTCATTCTCTCCTGGATGTGCAGCCAGCGAGGTATGTGTAATAAGTTTGCATCCCGTTTTACATTTTATTTACGTATTTGATGTTTATGTTATCCACTTCGTGTACAAACGTGATTTGTCTATATGATGTTTTATATGTTTAATAGTTCGACGGTGGATATACAGTACCTAAAGCAAGAGCAACAAGTGCTAATTAAGAGGGAATAAATCCATCAGTTGCAAAGAGCTTCGGTGTTGTGTATTTCCTGGAGGGAGTGATAACGTGTGTTTCATAAAATAAGCAATTATATACCTATGTGATATTTAAGAAGTACCCTTAACTACCAAATACTTCCACTGTAGGTATTTTTCTTCTTCCCCAAAGTTTGATTCTTGTTATCAAGTAACAACTAATATGTATCTCTAGGTTCTGTGGTGGTTCACCGTTGTTACTAATAAGTTCACAGTAAGTTCACTGTACTTCCCCTGTAAGTCGTGGACTGAAATCTAAAGCCTGACAGAGATTTCATCTATGAACTGGACCCAGACACACACAGTCCTGGATTATTGACATCACCAGGAGACAATGTCCCTCTTCTAAAAGTCCCAATCCAACCAACCAACTCTTTACTACAGAAGGAAACTGGATTTAACAGATTCAAGAGAAAAGGGAGAAAAACAAGTGTTTGCTAAAAGGAACCAGAAGAACAGAAAGAACCAGAACAGCAGCAGTTAACAAAGGGAAACAGAATCAGGACGTTTGATTCAGTGTTGTAGGACAAAATCAGCTGTTCTGGAGACAGTGTTGACCTCACAGAAACATCCTGCTTTAGTCTTTGTTGCTTGTTCCTCTTGTCCACTGTCAGATTCCAGATCTGGTTCCTGCTCCAACATGTGTCTGGATTTCAAATGAGGAAGCAGCTGCAGTTTGTTTCTGTGGCCTCCACAGCCAGACGGGTGGTGCTCAGTCACCGTGTGTTTGGTTCCAGGAGAAGGTGGTTACAGACAAAGATGGTGGAGTTTTTCTGATCGATCAATGATTTTCTGATGAACTTTAATCAGTCGACCTTATGTCTCCTCCTCTTGCTGAGACTGTCCACTGTCACTTCCTCTTCATCCTATTCTTCCTCACCACTGACAGATCGACATGTGACATCATTGATCAAGTGAGTGTGTTAGAGTCAGGAGTGAACAAGAAGACAAAGTGTCCTCCTGTCTTCATCCATCAGCTCCTTCACTTCACAACAAGATGAGCTGAACTGTTCAAATGACATCATGTTAGCTCACTTTAGACTCACGTAAAGACTCACAACAAACTATTTGGTCTCAGTTTTGGATCTTTCCAGTTCACTCTGATTGGCTCTGTGCTCCATGACACCAGACCCTGCAGTGTTTGCAGCCTGTTAGTTTGACCATGAAGTCTACGTTTGTTTTAAAGTCCTCGTAGCACAAGTGGGCAGTGAATTAGTAGCTCGTGTTAACAGAAAACGTGGTTCTGAGGCAGGATGAACTGGTACAAAAACGAGTGCTCCTACAATCTGCTGGAGGTCTCAGGTCTCATGGTTTGTGCTTCCTGTTCTACATGTGTGAACTGGATTTCTTGAGGTGATGTGACTGAAATAATTAAGATCTGTCCAACCAGAATTTAAGACATTTTAAGAGTTTTTAAGGACCTGCAGACACAGTGCAAGACTGAAAACAGCTTATCGTAAACATTTAAACTGACCTTTGACCTGGAGCATCACTACTTTCTTCATCAGGATGTTTCCCTCCCTGCTGTAGATGGTGCAGCTGCAGGCTCCTCTTTCTTCATCTGTGGGGTATTTCAGGGTCAGACTGAGGTCTCCAGGTTTCAGCAGGTTTCTCTTCATCTCTGTTCGACCTTTTTAACGATAGAACTGTTCTTCAGGCTGGTCAGAGCCGTTCTGATACACATGTATCATCCAGTCTTTACTGTTCTTCCACTGCACTTTGGCGTCTACAGGCAGACGAACTGTGGTTTTACAGGGCAGCTGGACAGACTCCACCCCTGAATCCACCTCCACCTGGTAGCCTGAGAGGACAACAAAGCACAGCATCATGTGGACAGATAGCAGCAGCAGCTCTGATGGTGACAGGACCTCACTGTCCCATGAAGAAACTCAGGAACTACTTATTGTGACTGATTCTCAGTTTGGTTCTGATTTGTTCCTCACTCTCAGTCTGTCTCAACAGTCAAGGAGCAACAAGAGTAAAGATGTGAACCATCAGCATTATGGGTAATGTAGTAGTAGAGACATACCTGATATGAAATAGTGACAGAAATGTACTAAAAGACCCCCAGCAACAATCAGAAGAAGAACCAGGAGAACCAGGAGAGCTTTGGCCCAGGATGGAAATCGTTCTGTGGAGAACATGAACAACAACATGACCTCTGACCTCTGACCTGTATCTACAGCGCTGACCTCTGACCTGCCACTGACCTTTGACTTGCAGCTGTACGTCTGTCACTCTCTGTTGAAATCCAAATATATCTCTGACGGAGCAGGTGTAGGTTCCACTGTCAGACAGTTGCAGTTCTGTCAGATTCAGACTGAGGTCTCCAGTTTCCAGAGCATCAGGCATCATCGATGTTCGGCCGCTGTAAAGCTGGTTCTGGTTTTTAAGTTCATCACCTTCCTGCTGACGCTGGTGGACGGTTGAAGGACTGAGATCAGAGCGGCTCCACACCACTGTGGGGTCGTCCATGTCAAAAGTGGGAAACTGACAGTGCATCAGGACAAACTTGTCCCCCTCATACATGTCCAAAGCTGAGACATGCTGGGAAACTGTGAGGACACACAGACAGAGAGGGTCCATCTCAGCACCTTATTTCATGTGTCATTACTCGTCCGTCCTCAGGTGAGTCAGAAACCAACCTGGTCCTGTTTGTGATTGGACGCTGCAGCTGATCAGGCTGCTTTGAAACCACATCACCACAGTTTAACACCAACAACACTGACAAACACCAGAACCAACTCAGGATCCTGGTTCTCACTGGTTAGAGGTTTTCAGTGGGATTTTTAAATAACATACTTTATAATACTTATTTCACACATGAAGATCAGAGCTCTACATTGGAGAAAGCAAACAGTCTCTACACAAGAGGATGGTCCAACACTGGAGAAGCAACATCTCAGGAACAGAATCAGCAGTGTGCCTACACCTGAAGGACAAAGGACATTAGTTTGAGAATGACAATGTCCATATTGTGGACGGAGAACACAGATAGTGTGAGAGAGGAGTACGTGAATGCATTTATGTTCACATGGAGAATTCTTCTCTCAACAGAGCAGGAGGCCTCAGGCTCAAACTGTCTCCCATTTTTCATGCTGCCTTTTCATCCATCCCCAGGAAGATTAAGACCACTTTACACATCCAATAGGAGTCACAACTAACGACCCCCATCTTAGGGATTTAGGGATTTAGGGTCGTAATAGTTACATCTTGATGACTCCACCCTGTTCCCACCTCCCACGTTAATGAGCCTTTAGAAACCAGGGTGGAACAAAGGCCTAATCTGGAGGATATCACTGGGTTCCCCAGCTACTTTATCCAGACTGAAGAAGCTGCTTGGATAAGTAGCGAAACGTTTCTTACCAAAAAGTAAAAAGTCCAGTTGACATGATTCAATCTTGAGATTTTGGTTATTGGTTCAAAGGCTCAGAGAGACAAACTGTCCACAAAATTAAATTGTCTTGGACTATCCCAATGCCAACAGACCAGAAACCTTGGTGTCATCCTTGATTCAGAGCTGATCTTTAAGGCTCATGTGGGCTCTGGCACCAAATCAGCTTTTTATCACCTCAATAATATTGATAAAATTCGATCATTTCTCTGTCTGAGTGACACAGAGACTAATGCAGGCTCTTAAATCCAGCAGACTGGACTATTGTAATGCTGTCTCCTCTCTGGTCGACCCAAATACCTCATAAACCAGTTACAGTTGATTGAGAGTCCTGACAGGAACCAGAAGGAGAGAACACATTACACCTGTTTTAAAGTCCTTACACTGGCTGCCTGTCAGCTTCTGTACTGATTTTAAAATTCTTCTCCTTGTTGTTAAAGCTCTTCATGGTCTTACAGCAGCCGACTTGTCTGATATGCTTCCAGTGTATGAACCAGTCTGTGCTCTCAGATCCTCTGACTCCAGTCTTTGAGTTGTTCCAAACTGCAGGACAAAACTTTTAGAGAGGCAGCTTCTAGCCTGGATTTTGATTCAAATTCTTTATGTGCATTATTCATTTATTGCATTTATTAACAAGTCATTTATTTTATCTTTTATTCTCTAAATATAGTTCACTAGTTCATTTAAAATGTGTAAGTAGCCCTTTCTGTTATGTTAAATGTATGCAGGTCTATTCTGTTCATTTTTTGTGTTTTGGTTTTTACAGATGATTTATTTTGGTGTAAAATTCCTTTATCTGTTTTAAGTAGTTTGGTTGAAATGAACCGTTTGCATGTTCTTATGTTGAGTACAACCAATGTTGTTCCCTTTGTTTGTCAGCGGCTTTTGTCTTGTCCCTTCAGGGGTCACCACAGTGCAACGTCGATTTGGGACGAGTTGTTTTTTCTCCCTTCCTGCCACAACCGGGCTTGAGACCGGCACCAGGGTGGCCCTTGGTGGGTCAGGATTCAAACGGCCCCTGCCCCTGCTGCCCCTTGCGTCCCAACCCAATGCTCAACTCATTGAGCTACCAGATCCCCACCATCACTTGTTGTAAGTTATTGGGAAATTAAGACGTCGTTTTTGTGCTCGGACACTGACTGACTGACTTTTATTTCTGCTTGTTTAAGTGAAAGGGCCTCAATACTTGTAGCCACCACGTTTCCAAGCATCGTCCAGGCCATCAAACGGGGTTTGTTTTATTATTTCTATTATTATTATTTCACTAATTATTTCCTGCTTGAATTGAAGTTTAATGGTTCTTTTACAATTCATTTGAATGTCCTAAGGATTTCTTGTGATTTTGTCATGTTTTGTATTAAATAGGAACCGAGTGTAACAGGCAAAGAAAACTTTAAGCACAAGGGAGAAAAAGGAAACTAACAAAATCACATCAAGGAGCAGAAATGAAACAGAGCAGACAGCAATCGACTAGAAGCTTAACGGAAGACAGAAACTGCACATATTGCTATAATAAGGGAGTTAGTTTGATAGAAGAATCAGTATAAAAAGGCACAAATACAACTAACTGGGGGGGAAGTGAACAAGTAATTAAACCAGGGAGGTGAAAACAAGGTAACTGGGTTTGAGCCGAATGGACTCCTGACTCAAATAACTTGAACAAGAAAACACATTTAGGGTGAACTGGGACTAATGATTCTAGATCAACTGAAGAACGATCTTCACACAGGGAAAAAAGCACAAGAACCAAGAGTGGAGAAAACTAAATCTGAGGGTATCAGAGGAAAATCCAAAACAGAGTTTATACAAACCAACAGGAATAAACAATGAATCAAACTGTGAACACATAGAGCAACATAGGAAACCAAACCTCAGACCAAAGAAATCAGGTAACAGAGTCCTTGAAACAGAATCAGGCAGAATCAGGGACTGAGCATATAGCAGGGAGGAACAACGAGAATCTGTGGGGAGAGCTGGCTACAAGATTTCTTTAAGAAACACTACTTTTGTTTCTTTATTTTCCCAATTTAATCATTATATTTTGGGACATAGTTGTATGTTTGTGTTTAATATTGGTGAACCAGTAATAACTCACAACAAGCTGAATGAGGTGAAATAAAACCTTTAACTGCAACATTAAAACTGACATTTAAAAGAGGAGGTTTCATAAATCAACCAGAGGACAATAAGTCTCTGAACTCAGGGCTCTGTCCTATGTTTAAAGGACAAAAACTGCCCTACAGTAGTTTTTCTTATGTTTATTATTTTGATAAATTAATTAGGATGATGTGATTTTTGTCTTGTGTAATTATTTGTAACTAAGAATATTTGTAATCTCATTTTGGATGATACACATGTTTTGGTTTGACACCAAAAAAATCTATTTATAACTTTTTAACATTAAGTAAATATATTTAATTTCTGTGTAATAACTTCATATCATGTTTCACTGCTGCTGTGTCTTGGAGTTTGTTCTGTGGATCTTTAAGAATTTTTTTTATTCTTGCTCATCTTCACCTGAGATTTAATCTCCTAAAGTCCAGACCAGGAAAATCACAAACTCAAAACATTTCTGCTTCAACATCCACTTCAAATGACTGCTGACTGTCTGAACTCCTCTTTCCTCACATCTTTTCCTTCCATCTGTCCATCACGTCTTCAGCAGGAGGACTAATACTCAGAGAAAAGACAGGACTGATGGAGACGTGGAGACACTTCATGTGTTTCTCTCAGTGAGGAGAAGAAATCAAAGCTTTGATTTGGTTTTTCAATCTTGCAAGAAGTGATGTGAAGGTGTTGTGGTTGGACAGGTGTTGAAGGACTGGGACAAAGTGAATGTGTCCTCTGCAGTGTGAGCAGCCTGGAAACTCAACATTTGTCTGAATGAAGCCCAACATTTCCATCCACATCTGATGCTGCTGTCAGCAAAAAGACCACAGCAAAGGATCATTGTTACTGCTGGGAACACAAGCTGTGAGAATATGAAGAAGCTACAGGGACAGAATCCTGAAGAAGACAACTGAGGACAGTCTGACACATCCAGGATCCAGGAGGATTTCATATAACAAACACATGGATCAGTGAGTGCTTTCATTCTCATTTGTTGTTAATGATCTACCACCTTCACCCATTTGGACATGTTTACCTGGACTTTACAATAAAAAACTGAATAACATCTTATTTTAACATCCTGGACACAGTCATTGCTGAAATTGAAAATCTAATTTCAAAGTAAACTCTGGACCTGATGAAGACAGTGCTGTAAACTGTATTTTCTCTCACGTTTCAAACATCAGCCTCTGCTTCCAGACAATCTGCAAAAATACATGTTTGTTCATCACAGTGTCTTTACTGAAGAAGTTTGAATAAATGAATGGTTTAATCTACATTTCTGCACTAAAATGTCCAGAACATTTACTACCCTCTGGACACCTCAGTGGCAACAATGTACACGTACAAACAACTATTACATCATCCTACAACAACATTTTGCTTCTTTTTTTTTTAATAAATCACCTAAAGAACTTCACAGTTGTGTGTCATGTGCCTCCTGCCCAACAACTGTTAGTGTGTATATGCACCTGGCTGCTTTCACAGCCAAAGATAAACCTGCAGCTTGGCTGAGGGGTCATTTCATCAGTGAGCAGAGAAGGAGAAAAGCAGCAAAAATGAAGAGGCATTTTAGAAATGCTCATGCAGCCTTTATCTAGCAACAAGCAGCAGGACTCATCTGAATAAGACACAAGCTTCCAGTGGGAGTCTGGCATAGAATAACTCTAACTCTTCTGCATCTTCATATGCACTTAAATCTCTTTAAAAAAAAAAGAAAAGAAAAATAAATCCTTTCAGCTCTTTCTCACACTTGCATCTCGTGAACTGTGAACACTTTTCTGATAGGACTTTGCTTTGATGTTTTCCTCCTTAGATTTTTGCTGCCTTGTACCTCAGTTGTAAGTCGCTACAATGGTTTAACAAGGGCTGTGTGTCATATGCACAGAAATATTGTCCATCTTGTTTTATCTGTGTGACATTACTAAAACCACAAGGAGCAAATCCTCCATCTGATAAACCATCTGACCATGTGATGATTGATTTTATTGAGTTGATGCCCAATTGAGAGAAGAGACATTGTGTTGTTATGACTGACATCTACGAAGAAGAAAGTTTCTTTGGACTGAGGTTTCTCCGATTGTTTTAATGAACATGGGGATAAGAGGAAAAAAAAATAATTGTTTGGGAAATCTCCAAATTTGGGAAAATGACATGTTGTATTGCCAGACTGCACTATATCTACTATACCACAACTATATCTCCTGTCCTAGTTTGGTGCTGGTCCTGTGCTGACTGGAATTAGCAACATCATATTTCTCCGTCACCAGCTTCTCTCCATTTGTTTCCCATAAAATCTAGAATAGAATTTAACTTTCATTTTCTCCACTTCCTGTCCCCAGTTCCTTTCTCCACCTTTACCACTCATCAACGTTCACAATTGTCTTCACCTGTTCCTGCCTTTGTAAACCCAGCTCTCCCCTTGGTTCCCTGTCACATCATTGTCTCTGTGGTCCATGCCACACCCTGTCTTCAAGTTTACCCGTCTCATGGTTTTTAGACTCCTGACTCTTGTTCATCTGTGTCTTGGTCTGAGGTTTGGTTTGGTTTGCATTCGTTGTCTTAGTCCCCTTTTCTGTGCTCGTGTTCTGTTTTGGAGAATCCTTGTTTCCTTGTTCATGATTCGTCTCTCTAATGATTTCACATTGATGTTTTAGTTTTAGGTTCTATTCCCTTATTGAGTTCTGCAGTTTCTTGAGCCTTTGTTCATGTTTAGGTCCTAGTTTTCCTGTGTTAATATTAAGGTTTATGTTTTTGTTCCATGGTCCCTAGTAATGGTTGTCTTCTGGTTTCTAGTGTCTGTGACTCACTTTTAGTTTTTGCCTCATCTGTTTAGTCCATGTTTACTTTTCCTTCTGGTTCTTCAGCTCAACCCTTGTTTAGTCCTGTAATGTGTGTGTGTGTGTGTGTGTGTGTGTGTGTGTGTGTGTGTGTGTGTCTATGGCAGAGTTAATTTCTCGTCTTTAGTTTAATTGTCTCCTTCTGAAATGGTCCCAGTTTAGTCGTCCTTGTGCAGTGAATTAGTGTTAGTAGTTCTTATTGTCTTTCTTTATAATTATTAATAAAACTTATCTTCTCACCAAACCCCTCTCGCCTTGTCGCACTTGGTTCCACCCTAAATACCAAACCTGACAGACTGGTTCTCTGTGTCCCCTCTGATCAATGTCCCTGACCTTCATTCTTCAATAGATCATCTACTTTCCCCATTTTCTGGATGTTTCCAGCAGCTTGTCCCATTTCTGCTTCAAAAACAGTTGTTGCTTCCCACAGATCAGATATATGTATGTTTCTTTTCTGAAGCTTCATCAGCAGCCACAGAGCTGCAGTTACTTCAGATGACAAAGGCTGTGCTTCCATTCCAGATGACTGCAGACAGTCCACTAAAGTCAGTTGTGTGGGACAAAGGAAGTTTCTCTTACCGTGTATGAAGATCACAAACTCCACAAACATCTTCATCTTCCTGCTAAAACTGCAACAAATCCTCCTTAAATCAGCTTCTTCCTAAACTAACTGCAGGTTCACAATGGTTCTAATCTACTGACACTTAAAGTGAAACTTCAGTTTAACGTTTAGCACATGGGAGGAGTTAATTTACACAATCATGCTTCAGGTGAACCGGCTTTATACAAACACACTGTAGTGTAGAGGTGACACTGGTTAAATACACACACACACACACACACACACACACACACACACACACACACACACACACACACACTAAGTGTAGCTGTTTATAAAGCTCCATCAAAAGTCACATTTCACCTTGTTTTTCCACTTCATGACATAAAGCAGCAGCTGATGATTCATACAGGACCATGATCCAGATCAAAAGTGTCATTTAGAACAACAGCTTTTTAACATGATGGAGAACATTTTAAACATGAATAAACACATAGAAGGTCCTAAATCTGGTGGTCTGCCATCTATGCTTTTAACCCAATTCCCTCCTCTGCTTTTCAAAACATTTTTATTCATTTTTCCTTCATTGTCTGATGAGGTTTGAATTATTCTCAACCACTCAGTGCAAATGGGTGTTTTCCCTACAGCTCTCTTTACTTATTAAACCTGTTTTTAAAAAAGCAGCTCAGATCCATCCACACCCAGTAGCCACAGTCCAATTTCTCAGAATCTTTCTCATGTCCTATTTTTAAACACATTTTTTAGAGAAACTACTTCTTACAATACAACAAGTTGGAAGTGTTTCAGTGTGTTTCTGCACTCGTCACAGTACAGAGACAGTTTGACAGCTTCCTGCTCGTCTCCTCTGTTTGCACAGGCGTCACACACTGTGACACTTATCAAGTTCTCACTAGGTCACAAAAATCTAGACTATAGGTTTTTGAATGTCAGCAGATACTGTGCATAATAAACATGGATTCACAAATACTTCATGTATTTATTGTCATCACAGTCTCCCATAAGTGCAACATTGTTACCTAATGTCTATAATAACTTGTGCATAAAAGATTCATTAATATTAACAATATAGTGCTAATAACTGAAGTAGTTGAATCTCTACATTTTACAAAGTGTGTGTCTGTGTGTGTTTGTATGACACCTGTCAGTCACGAGCTATGCGCTCGGACAGCTGGAGAGAGACGGGTCGACCCACGTGTCACAGAAGATTCAGGAATGTGGTATTTCATAGACAGGTGTGTGTATATCTTACATGAATAATAATCTTTTATCAGATTATTAATACTGTGTCAGTAGTAGGATAGTTCAGACACACAGGGAAGCTAGTGGGGGTGAGGAGTTTCCCTGTAAACCGGAGGTTGCAGATGCGTGTGTTCAGACAGATGCTATAGACGGCTCTGGTCTTGTGATGACAGTCATAGTGGTTATGATAATGATATGAATATTGTAAACTCAGAGAGACACATTGTGCTTAAAGCTGTTTTTACGCTGTCGGCACTTTTTAAACGATCGTATTCACATGCACATGGTCAGTTGGTAAGAACCCAAAACCAGTTCATTCAGATGTCCATGATACAGAGTTTTCAGCCATGGTGTCTAATATGTGCTGTGCATGTCTCTTATGTTTAACGTGCACGTGTTTTACAATGTCCTCCAACATTACGTCAGAGGTGCCGCTGGCTCCAGCATCATAGACCTGTGTGACGTTAGGAAATACACTGTCGCTGTTTTCATCATCAGATAGTAACAAGTTGATGATATTTGTTTTCATGATCATCCTGTTTCACCAGTGACAAGTACAGCTGTAAAACACCTGCGTACTTTTTGGCCTTTTCATACAAATCGGTGTCAGACAGGGTTAAAATATTGGCCACAGCTTTATCCAGCTCATTTTCCACAGACTGTCTGATAGAACCTGTATTTTGATTCTGGTGAAGCTGTTTTAAAGCATCCAGCTGCTGCTGTGGGATCAAACACATTTTCTGGAAAGTCAGGTCCTGCATTGTTCAATGTGGCTAATCTGACCCTAGAAGGTGCTTTATATAAAACCTCCAAAAGAATCAGATTTCTACGCATGCACGCTGTTCTGAGTCTCAGATGATCAGGGCTCTTAGCTTTAAAGTCTATGAACAGATTCCCGTAAGCAGGACTTGTAGCATCGTTAAAAGTGTCCAGGAAAAATCTGCTATTACCAGGAACATTTGTCCAGCCAATAACATGATTCTGTGTTTGTCACGTGGGAATTTAAATAACACTAAATAGTTTGTGTTTAAACTGATGGTTCTACTTGATTTATCCTGAATAAAAAGATTCTGAACCAGGTACAAACAGCTAAGATTTCTATGATGAACATATCTAGTGAAAACATTTTGTACTTCTACATTGTTGCTGGCATCGTTCATTAAATCATCTATAATTAGTAATATTGTGGGGAGAAGCACATCGTCACATAAAGAGTCTGTCAGTTCTCTTATTCTCAACAGCTGGTCATAAAGAAGCTGTCAGCGCGAATATATGTACACAACATTATCTATATCCTCTGAAATGAGGCGTGAAGCATTTTCAGTAACACAAAAAAGTCTTTCCACAGTTTGAAGGGCCGCTCACCAACATGCTAAACAAATGTTCCAACCTGGGATTGAATGTTTCTAGCTGATCAGTAGCCATAAGGGAGGGTTGAATAATCAGGCAGCACTGTCCACTTAGTGTCAACAACCTGCACGACGGGAAAGTGTCGAATTTTTTAGAGTAAAGGCCTTTTTATTCTGAACACTGTCTGAGAATGTTTTCCTCAGGCAGCTCACACACATCACCATCATTAATTTCATCGGTTAGATCACCCAGGTACCAACCCAGTGGTGGGATCCAGTCTCCGTCTTTAGAGGTAAAAATCTTTTGATAGTTTTAAGATTATATATATATATATATATATATATATATATATATATATAAACGTGTACAGAGGTGAACTGACCAACAGGAGTGTGAATATAGACAAAGTCTGTTCATGTTTGAATTCACATTTAACAGGAAACTGGTGCATATAAAGTATCAACACAAATGACATGATGGTTTGTTTCAGTAGAAAATTTCCATTAATTAAATGGTTGTTTTCATAGCACTGATGCAGCTAAAGAAGATGGGTCTCATGGTAAACTTGTAAATGATGATCACATTACTCCAAATGCCAAGATGAAATGTATAACAACAAAGCTGCCACATATACAGAAAACACATGCAAAACAATTGTATATTAACATGAGTAGAACATGGTTTGTAGAACAACTGTGTGTTAAGACATTTTTTGAATTTGCTTTTTAAACTAATTCATAAAAAATCATTGTGTTTCTTTAAGAAATGTAAGATGTGGATTGTGACAAGTGTGGTAAGTGAGAAAGCCGTCGACAGAATGCTGGATGCATAATTCTGAAACTGGTGTTTATGATCGAGGTTGTTCAGCAAACCTGTCATGAAGCACAGATACAGGACTTTTGACAGCAAGTAACGGTGAGACTGTTAAATCAGTTCTGTCCTGGGGTTCACTCATGTCCTGTAGAGATTAGGTACATGTTCCTTATCACACACTAGTATCACCAGTTCTATTAGTTTTAATACATCCTCTAAAAGCCCTTATTTCTCTGATGCTTAGCAAATGTTCACCTGGGCTCCACTACATCTACCAACAGGTCACAAACAGGAAGTGGGTCTGAAATGTTTTCATAGCAGGGGGAACTGGGCTGTACCATCCAGAGATGAAATGGGGAGTTTTCTGATTTTATTGGGAAAATAATCTTAAAGGTGCTCGTACTGATATTTAATGTTAACCTTCCCCTATGGGATGAATTGAGTGAACGTACATAAGACATTTATATAGTTTTCTATAGAAAGAACTAATAGATTGACTTAATAGTAGCAATGGCCCAGCTTAGTTTTTCTTTTCTGGTGTTTAGTTTTCTTATTTGTTTGATCAGTTTTTGGTTTATTTTGTTGTTTTTCTTTTATGTTTTGTATATAATTTTCCATAAAATCAGTTTGAGCTGCTGTTTTTGGGTTCACGGTGAATAAATCCCACACTGAGTGAAGTTTTATCTCATGTCATTATCGTTTCTTTAGCAGAATCTGGATGAGGAGATGCCTCAGAAAGTTTCCGGAGCCTCAGACTCCCAACCTACAATTCCAGTTCCAGAAGAGCTGCAGAATTTCTTGATGCAAGTGGTTGTTCAGAAATCAGTTGCACTGAACAACAGGCTCACATTATAATTCAGTGAGGGAGGGATGTAGTTTCATAAAATCATAGTAAATAAAATGATAAACTTGCAGACTTATTGTGTGTAAGTATCAATTTAATGGATTTCAGTGTCATTTAATTGTAACGAGCATAACTTCAGAATTATGTAATGTGTGTATCCTGGTGAACTAACTAATGTGTGTTTTTCATCATCAGAACCCATTTTAAAATCAGATGTTTCTTTATTTTATTATTCTTTCTACTATTAGTATTTTCAATTTCCAGGCGATGAGCTACAGGATTATAACACTGCAGATGAAGATCAGTATTCATCCGATAAAGAATAAATTGCAGAGTCTGAAGACGATGCTGATTCAGGTACAAGTGTCCCTCCTATTCCTACCATGTCTAATAATGGAGCGACTCATTCAGAAGCACCACCTCCTAATGCTACTGTGAAACTGGCAAATAATCTAGATGTGAGCAGCACTGTAGACTTTGTGCCAAGTGCTGCTGAAACATCTGATTCTTTGTGGTGTTTCCATACATGTAGTGAGGGTGCAGGACCTATCAGTCCTCTGTATGCCTGGATGAGAGGGCAACGATTCAGCCCAGCTTTCCTAAGCTGCCTGATGAAGTATAGTTGCTGCTGGGAAGCTCAGGACAGATGTCACCTACAAGCCCAGGACCTTGTGGCCTTTTGATGATCAGAGGCTGCAGAGGGGAAGAGTTCTTCCTAAAGTCTATTATTTCTTTTGTCTTGATTATAATGAGGATGAGGTCATTCTCCTCCCCAAAGACAAGTATGTGGTTCACCTGGCCTCTGTAACCCGTCTCGTCCCCTCCTTGATGAGGCCCAGGATGGTGTTGTTGTCCTGGGAGGAGACACCGTCATAGTTATACATGGTGAAAGGTTTGGGCTGAGACAGCAGCCCTGCAGTCATCCTGTGCTGATTGTGAGCTCGGCAGATACCTGCCCTCCCATTCTTACCACTTGTGGGGTCTTTCAGTCAGGAAGTGACTTTACAGCTTTTTGAAATTTCGGGGACTGCTGCCTGGGTTAAAGACAGGTTGAAGATGTCTGCATATACACTAGCAAGATGATCCCCACAGGCTTTCAGAAGTCTAGGAGAGACTCCATCTGCTCCTGAAGCATGTGAGGATTTACCTGTTTTGGGACCTGTGAGTGTGTCACCTGAGCTCCAGGGTGCAGGGGGATTTTGAAGGGTATCTATGTTCAGCCTGTCAAATCTGGCAAAGAAGGAATTAAGACTGTCAGGGAGGGTGACGTCTCAAGAGACCATTTGTTGGCTTAGTCCTGTAGTTTGTGCTGCCTGGATTCCCTGGATCTGCAAGTTTGTTGGTGCCATAGATATCAGTTTAAAAGCACTTTAGCCAGACACTGCTCAACCGGGTGAGGTGTTTCTTCAGTCCGAAAACCAAAACTCTTGCACTCATTGGAGCGTCAGTAGTTTCACATAACTATTGCACATGTGCAGTTCAATAGCCACAATACAGGAAATGCTGAATTGTAGCATATGAAACATTGGTTAAAAATGAAGCTTGCTGCTTTGGGATTGAAAAAGCATCATCCAGTGGAGTTGTGGGTCTAGAGGATGTACTTTAACTAGCATTAGTACAGCAATGGAATTGTGGCACAAACAAATGAGTGAATCCAGGCTGATAAGTAACCAAACATGAGTGCAGAAGATTAAAACCATACATTTAGAAAATGACTGAAGTTATCTTTTAGTATTTGGGTATCGTCAGTATTTAAATGTCGTCATACGTCATGTTTTATTTTAGCTTAGGCATTTTCATTTTTGTACTGTGGATAATTTTTAGATGTTGCTGCAGACAAACATTCCAGCAGAGCACCAAGGAGAACATGGTCTAAGGCTGAGATGACACTTCAGAGCTCACATTCTTAAAGGAAACTGGCCACACAAAATGAATGCAAACAGTGTGAGCTGGCAGAAGGTGCAGCTTGAAGGAGGAACCTTGCAAAATCTACGGGACTGTGACTAAAAAGACACTCACAGAAACACAAGCCATAAACCTGATGTGTTGACCCCCCAAATGTTGATATCCTGGCAGCTCGTGTTGTTCCACTCATGCATAATGTTCAAAATGATGTGCGACAGCTTTAAGGCTTTAGTTGTGTTGCATTTGCAGGCTGCTGTGTAAATGTTGTGTTAAGTCAATGTGAGTATTAGTTGTATTAAAGCTCACTCAGCACTGAGTTTTTATTGTAAGTAAAGTGAGATCAAGCACAGAGCTGGTTAATCACCATCACCAGCAACTGTTTGGGTTGTATTTTTTGTTTTAAGCCCTTTTTAAATCAACCATGCTTCAAATAGACACTCAGTAGATAATAATAATAATAATAATAATAATAATAATAATAATAATAATAATAATAATAATAATTCATTTTATTTATAAAGCACTTTACATTTGCTAACACATTTCAAAGTGCTACACAAGCGGATTAAGACCAAGAATAAAACATAATAAACATGTAAAGCCTAAAAACATATAAAACAAAGAATAAGACAGCAATGATCACTTTAAAATGTTTTTCTAAACAAAATAATAAACATAAAAGTCATCTGTAGTTTAAATTGATGGCTTCTGTGTTGTGTAGCAGGCTGCTCCTGTAATACAGTAACACAGTTTTTTGAGTTTTGATTATGGCTGTGGTTTATTTATGACCAGGGGCTTTTTTTGTTGTTGTTGTAATACTGTGTGTTGTTTTGGAAGCAACATAAGGGCAGTTTGATTGTTAATTAAATGACTGTGTTCTATCAGGTTTGTGTATATATGCAAATGAAGTCCAATTTAAAGACCCAACAATGTTTATTTGGACCATGTAAACCACATAATCAGCCGTCTGTACAAACCACTGTAGTGTCAGGTTGGTGTGTATGAGCTTCTGTAGGTTGTATCTAAAATTGTTTCAGATTTTTTGCAGCGTTTTAATTTTACTTCCATGTCTCTACGATATCTAAAAGTATTAGTCTGTAGAAACCACCACTGGACAGGTTTTTCAAGACCTGATCTTGAAGTTCATGTATATCTGTGTGTGTGTGTGTGTGTGTGTGTGTGTGTGTGTGTGTGTGTGTGTGTGTGTGTGTGTGTGTGTTTAATCTGCGTCACCTCTACACTACAGTGTGTTTGTATAAAGCCATTTCACCTGAAGCAGGATTGTGTAATTAAACTCCTCCCTTCAGCCAAAAGTGAAACTAAAGTGTCAGTAGATTAGAACCATTCTGAACCTGCAGTTAGTTTAGGAAGAAGCTGATTTAAGGAGGATTTGTTGCAGTTTTAGCAGGAAGATGAAGATGTTTGTGGAGTTTGTGATCTTCATACACGGTAAGAGAAACTTCCTTTGTCCCACACAACTGACTTTAGTGGACTGTCTGCAGTCATCTGGAATGGAAGCACAGCCTTTGTCATCTGAAGTAACTGCAGCTCTGTGGCTGCTGATGAAGCTTCAGAAAAGAAACATACATATATCTGATCTGTGGGAAGCAACAACTGTTTTTGAAGCAGAAATGGGACAAGCTGCTGGAAACATCCAGAAAATGGGGAAAGTAGATGATCTATTGAAGAATGAAGCTCAGGGACACTGATCAGATGGGACACAGAGAACCAGTCTGTCAGGTTTGGTATTTAGGGTGGAACCAAGTGCGACAAGGCGAGAGGGGTTTGGTGAGAAGATAAGATTTATTAATAATTATAAAGAAAGACAATAAGAACTACTAACACTAATTCACTGCACAAGGACGACTAAAGTGGGACAATTTCAGAAGGAGACAATTGAACTAAAGACAAGAAATTAACTCTGCCAACTGTGCCACTCTGACACACACACACACACACACACACACACACACATTACAGGACTAAACAAGGGTTGAGCTGAAGAACCAGAAGGAAAAGTAAACATGGACTAAACACGTGAGGCAAAAACTAAAAGTGAGTCACAGACACTAGAAACCAGAAGACAACCATTACTAGGGACCATGGAACAAAAACATGAACCTTAATATTAACACAGGAAAACTAGGACCTAAACATGAACAAGGGCTCAAGAAACTGCAGAACTCAATAAGGGAATAGAACCTAAAACTAAAACATCAATGTGAAATCATTAGAGAGACGAATCATGAACAAGGAAACAAGGATTCTCCAAAACAGAACACGAGCACAGAAAAGGGGACTAAGACAACAAATGCAAACCAAACCAAACCTCAGACCAAGACGCAGATGAACAAGAGTCAGGAGTCTAAAAACCATGAGACGGGTAAACTTGAAGACAGGGTGTGGCATGGACCACAGAGACAATGATCTGACAGGGAACCAAGGGGAGAGCTGGGTTTACAAAGGCAGGAACAGGTGAAGACAGTTGTGAACGTTGATGAGTGGTAAAGGTGGAGAAAGGAACTGGGGACAGGAAGTGGAGAAAATGAAAGTTAAATTCTATTCTAGATTTTATGGGAAACAAATGGAGAGAAGCTGGTGACGGAGAAATATGATGTTGCTAATTCCAGTCAGCACAGGACCAGCACCAAACTAGGACAGGAGATATAGTTGTGGTATAGTAGATATAGTGCAGTCTGGCAAAACTGCAACATGTCATTTTCCCAAACAATTTTATTATTATTTTTTCCTCTTATCCCCATGTTCATTACAACAACCAGAGAAACCTCAGTCCAAGGAGACTTTCTTCTTCTTCGTACTTATTTAGTTTTGAGTACATGTCAGTTGCTGTAATAAATCAACATTCCCCCTTTGGACACATGGTTTAACCTGTTTGTCAACTTTAGCAGTGTTTAGGAAAACTTTTAAAAAAAAATTTTACGTTTCTTTCTCAGAGATAGAAAATTTTTGCACAGCAGTGAGTGATGATAAAATGTCTGAGACTGTGTGTGTGTGTGTGTGTGTGTGTGTGTTTGAGATACTTCCTGTTGGGCAGCTTCCTTACAGCATCCACTTGCATGTTTCCTGCTAAAACTAAGTCAGTGTTATTTTTTTTAAGTCTGAACAACATTTAAACATCCTTCAAAAGTACAAGTTGCCATTTTAACCAAGTAAAATGCTAAGAGTCAAATGCATCATTTAATCAGACTTGATTTTCCATCACAAATACTTAAGCATCTACATGAATGTTAAAGTCACTATAATGACTTTATCTGTACTAAGCACTAAATCAGATAGAAAATCAGAAAATTCTATCAAAAACTCTGAATAAGGGACTGGAGGACGGTACACGAGAACAAATAATAGTGGTTTTTGAGTTTTCCAGTTTGGGTGTGAAAGGCTAAGAGTAAGACTCTCAAATGAGTTATAACTATGTTTAGGTCTAGGAATTATTGATAAGCTAGAATGAAATATTGCTGCTACTCCTCCACCTCAGTCTGTGCTTCTAGGAACATGATCATTAATATGACTCATTTAAACTGACATATTCTTCCTGCTGCAACCAAGTTTCAGTGAGACAAAATAAATCGAATTGATGATCGTTTATTAAGTCATTTACCAACAGAGATTTAGAAGAGAGAGATCTGATATTTAATAATCCACATTTAATAGTTTTGGGTTTTGGTTCAGACATCGTCTCTATGGGACAAAGAGCAGTGTGGTTAAGATCATAAAATTAAAATAATAAAATTCTCTGGGTGAAAAGTTAGAATCCATAACAGCTGCATTTTGTCTGTTGATAACGTCAGATTCTATAAATATCTCAGACTGTTTATACCTGTGGATGTTGTCGGGTGTTGGAGCTGAGGATGCAGGAGACTGAGACGCTGTGGACAATGTTCTCAGTCCACATCAATGATCCCAAGAAGTTCGGGTGCAGTCCATCTTGTTTGAAGTTCTGAGGACGATCCCAGAAAAGATTGAAATTATCAATGTCAAAGAGTCCGTGTGCGGAGACTTGTGGTTGAAGCCATGTGTGCAGGCTGAGGAGTCTGGAGAACCAGCCAACACTGCGACCCAGCGTGGGAACTGATGAAGAACCATCTGTGGTGGAGCAGCATGTGAATTCCTCTCTGGAGGCACGGTGGTGGTGGTGGTGGAGTTTCAGTTCTGGCGAGGCCCCGGCAGAATGTCCCGACCGCGCTGCCCACGGGAGGTGGAGTGGACACCTGTGGGGTCGAGCCGTCTGGCATCTCACGGGGCAGGCAGTCAGAGGGAACCGCTGCCGGGGAAGTTGGCCTTTCCAGCTTCTCAGTGAACAGTGAACCGGTTCTCCACCTGGACCAGGGAAGTGGTCTGATGGAGCGTTAAGCTGCAGCAGGTGTCGTCCGATGTCTTCTTTTAGCCGGGATCCAGGCCTCCTGTGTCAGGGCAGGACATTGGTCGTCCGACAGGTCCAGAGGATTCCAGCAGATGCAGCCGTTTTCCCATTGGAGGCTGATTTATAACATTGTTGTATAGTTGCCAGTTATATTATGGAGGCGTGTGACAATATGTGTTATTATGTATTACAATATATATTTTTAAATCAACATCTAATTCATCAATGTGAACATTTATTGTGCAAACTGCAAATAGAAAAGAGAACAGAAGAGTGTGTGTGTGTGTGTGTGTGTGTGTGTGTGTGTGTTTAGTTACGTTCTTGTCCTGCAGCTTGGAAATTGCTGCTCTCTACAAATGCACCTGTTACACTTGGTGCAGATGGTAGAAGACGTCTTTTTTTAGGTCTTTGCTGTCCACTCACTGTATTTTCAGGAAGCTCAGTGTCCTCTCCACTTTCAGAGGAAGGGTCAGAGCCAAGTGGAGGACTCCAGTGAGCATTCTGTGTCAGACTCCCACTGGAAGCTTGTGTCTTATTCAGATGAGTCCTGCTGCTTGTTGCTAGATAAAGGCTGCATGAGCATTTCTAAAATGCCTCTTCATTTTTGCTGCTTTTCTCCTTCTCTGCTCACTGATGAAATGACCCCTCAGCCAAGCTGCAGGTTTATCTTTGGCTGTGAAAGCAGCCAGGTGCATATACACACTAACAGTTGTTGGGCAGGAGGCACATGACACACATCCCTCAAAATGATTTAATGTTTGCTAGTTTTGAACAAGTGTGAAGTTCTTTAGGTCATTTATTTAAAAAAAGTTGTTGTTGTAAGATGATTTAATAGTAAACACACCAAAGTAGAAATAAACACATGCAGCCTCAAGTCTTCCAAAGATGTGGGGTTTCTGGACATTTTAATGCAGAAATGTAGATTCAACCATTATTTATTCAAACTTCTTCAGTAAAGACACTGTGATGAACAAACATGTATTTTTGCAGATTGTCGGTGCATTTTGTCTGGAAGCAGATGCTGATGTTTGAAACGTGAGAGAAAATACAGTTTACAGCATCATCAGGTCCAGACTTTACTTTGAAATCAGATTTTCAGTTTCAGCAATGACTGTGTCCAGGATGTTAAAATAAAGTGATAAAAAGCAACAGATGTTATTCAGCTTTTTATTGTACAGTCCAGGTAAACACGTACAAATGGGTGAAGCTGGTAGATCATTAACAGGTCCAAGGTCAAAAGTACAGAAAGTACAAATGAAAATGAAAGCATGAAGCAGCAGTGACATGTCTGCAGGGATCAGAGATGGTTGCTAGTGGAACTGACACTGTGTCCACAAAGACAGTACAACATGAGCAGCACGTCAGCAGAACTGATGTCCTGAAGCTGTTTGTGAAGATGAAGATGTTTGTGGTGTTTTTGATCCTCGTACACGGTAAGATCACCTTCCTCCCTCTGATCTGACTGATCCAACGTCTTTAATCTTGATTTGATTCCTCTTGAACTGATCCATGTGTTTGTTGGATGTGTCAGACTGTCCTCAGTTGTCTTCTTCAGGATTCTGTCCCTGTAGCTTCTTCATCTTCTCACAGCTTGTGTTCCCAGCAGTAACAATGATCCTTTGCTGTGGTCTTTTTGCTGACAGCAGCATCAGATGTGGATGGAAATGTTGGGCTTCATTCAGACAAATGTTGAGTTTCCAGGCTGCTCACACTGCAGAGGACACATTCACTTTGTCCCAGTCCTTCAACACCTGTCCAACCACAACACCTTCACATCACTTCTTACAAGATTGAAACAAACCAAGTCAAAGCTTTGATTTCTTCTCCTCACTGAGAGAAACACATGAAGTGTCTCCACGTCTCCATCAGTCCTGTCTTTTCTCTGAGTATTAGTCCTCCTGCTGAAGACGTGATGGACAGATGGAAGGAAAAGATGTGAGGATAGAGGAGTTCAGCAGCAGTGAAACATGATATGAAGTTATTACACAGAAATTTGATAATATATTGACTTTGTTAGATATTTGATAAATAGATTTTTTTGGTGTCAAACCAAAACATGTGTATCGTCCAAAATGAGATTACAAATATTCTTAGTTACACATAGATACACAAGATAAACATTACAACATCCTCTATTTCATTTATCAACAAACTTTCATTATAAAGAGCTTTTCCCTTTTCTCCCAGGCTTCCTGCAAATATCTAATTTAAATGTTTTATATGTAAATTAAGTCTGTGCATCATTCATATTCAAAAACCTATTTGGGTTTTAATGAAAGAACAAAGTTTTATGTGGTTATTAATAAAAAGTAATTTTCAAAAATGGTAAGAACACAATAAAACAAATTGAAAATAAATAAAAATTTAGGTAAAACAGAGAAAAACAATGAAGAATAAAACATTAGAAAAACTACTGTAGGACAGTTTTTGTCCTTTAAACATAGGACAGAGCCCTGAGTTCAGAGACTTATTGTCCTCTGGTTGATTTATGGAACCTCCTCTTTTAAATGTCAGTTTTAATGTTGCAGTTAAAGGTTTTATTTCACCTCATTCAGCTTGTTGTGAGTTATTACTGGTTCACCAATATTAAACACAAACATACAACTATGTCCCAAAATATAATGATTAAATTGGGAAAATAAAGAAACAAAAGTAGTGTTTCTTAAAGAAATCTTGTAGCCAGCTCTCCCCACAGATTCTCGTTGTTCCTCCCTGCTATATGCTCAGTCCCTGATTCTGCCTGATTCTGTTTCAAGGACTCTGTTACCTGATTTCTTTGGTCTGAGGTTTGGTTTCCTATGTTGCTCTATGTGTTCACAGTTTGATTCATTGTTTATTCCTGTTGGTTTGTATAAACTCTGTTTTGGCTTTTCCTCTGATACCCTCAGATTTAGTTTCTCAGTTTTCCCATTGTGTCTTGGCTTTGTACTTTGTTTTCCTCATTTCTGGTTAGTGCTTTGTGTTTCTTTTGGTTTAATACCTCATTAGTGTTTATGAGTTTACATTGTTACTCAGATCATTTTGTTTTGCCAATTGTGGTTCACATTTATTTCCTAGCATAGCTGTTAGTATTCACATTCTGATTTAGGTTTCTCCACTCTTGGTTCTTGTGCTTTTTTCCCTGTGTGAAGATCGTTCTTCAGTTGATCTAGAATCATTAGTCCCAGTTCACCCTAAATGTGTTTTCTTGTTCAAGTTATTTTGAGTCAGGAGTCCAGTCGCTCAAACCCAGTTACCTTGTTTTCACCTCCCTGGTTTAATTACTTGTTCACTTCCCCCCCAGTTAGTTGTATTTGTGCCTTTTTATACTGATTCTTCTATCAAACTAACTCCCTTATTATAGCAATATGTGCAGTTTCTGTCTTCTGTTAAGCTTCTAGTCGATTGCTGTCTGCTCTGTTTCATTTCTGCTCCTTGATGTGATTTTGTTAGTTTCCTTTTTCTCCCTTGTGCTTAAAGTTTTCTTTGCCTGTTACACTCGGTTCCTATTTAATACAAAACCTGACAAAATCACAATAAATCCTTAGGACATTCAAATGAGTTGTAAAAGAACCATTAAACTTCAATTCAAGCAGGAAATAATTAGTGAAAATTTAATAGAAATAAGAAAACAAACCCTGTTTCAGGCCTGAACGACGCTTGGAAACATGGTGGCCACAAATATTGAGGCCCTTTCACTTAAACAAGCAGAAATAAAAGTCAGTCAGTCAGTGTCTGAGCGCAGACATGACGTCTTAATTTCCCAATAACTTACAACAAGTGATGTTGGGGATCTGGTAGCTCAATGAGTAGAGCATTGGCTTCAGATGCAAGGGGCTGCAGCCACCCTGGTGCCAGTCCCAAGCCCGGTTGTGGCAGGAAGGGAAAAAAAACAACTCATACCAAATTGACGTTGCACTGTGGTGACCCCTGAAGGGACAAGACAAAAGCCGCTGACAAAGGGAACAACATTGGTTGTACTCAACATAAGAACATGCACACGGTTCATTTCAACCAAACTACTTAAAGCAGAATAAAATAAATCATCTGTAAAAACCAAAACACAAAAAATGAACAGAATAGACCTGCATACATTTAACGTAACAGAAAGGGCTACTTATACATTTTAAATGAACTAGTGAACTATATTTAGAGAATAAAAGATAAAATAAATGTTGTGTTAATAAATGTAATTGATTACACCTGGAGATACAGTTCAACAACGGTGAAAGAACAAAACGAGTCGACTTTAGTCTTTTACTTGCACAAGGGGAGCCCGGCGGGGTCTTAGTGACTTAACACTTCACCCGAACTCAGCCAACTCCACCGGGCTCTTCCTTGTCCACACTATTTATTGGAAAACAGAGATCAAAGCAGATACAGTTCAATGCAGAAAAACAACTCCTTATAAGTAATAGGCCAATGAAAAATGAAATTATCACATAATGATAATATAGCGTTGTATTGTTTCCTTGACCCCTGGTCAACAGACTTTAAAGGTAAACTACAAAGCTACATGGTGTCACTAATGACATCATCAGTGCATAGACACATCATAAACATACATTACATTACATTTAATGTTGGAAACAATTAACAAACCCTAACATGAATATTGCACATAAAATACTTGAATCAAAATCCAGGCTAAAAGCTGCTTCACCAAAAACTCTTTGTCCTTCACTTTGGAACAACTCTGACTGGAGTCAGAGAATCTGAGAGCACAGACTGGTTCATACACTGGAAGCATGTCAGACAAGTCAGCTGGTGTAAGACCATGAAGAGCTTTAACAACAAGGAGGAGAATTTTAAAATCAGTACAGAAGCTGACAGGCAGCCAGTGTAAGGACTTTAAAACAGGTGTAATGTGTTCTCTCCTTCTGGTTCCTGTCAGGACTCTGAATCAACTGTAACTGGTTTATGAGGTATTTGGGTCGACCAGAGAGGAGACAGCATTACAATAGTCCAGTCTGCTGGATTTAAGAGCCTGCATTAGTCTCTGTGTCACTCAGACAGAGAAATGGAGCTTTTTCTTCAAAATGGGACATTGGAAATAGGTCTGTAGCTACTGGGTGTGGATGGATCTGAGCTGCTTTTGTAAAAACAGCTTGAACAAGTTCACTTTTAAGAGCTGCAGGGAAAAGTTGGTAACAATAGTTAAAACCTCATCACATTTTTAAAAAGGAGGTGGGAATTGGGTGAAGAGCACAGGTGGAAGACTTCAGTTTAGATAAAACCTTCCTGAGTGTTTCAGCATCAACCAGAACAAAACTGTCCAGTGTGTCTTCACATTGTCCACATGTCTCTATAATGGGACTGTGTGCTTGGCTGATGTCAGACCTGATGGTGGCTGTTTTCTTTTGGACGTCGTCTGCAAAGTCCTCAGATTTAAGACCATCTGTGGTTCATATGGTTTTTGATTGGGTTTAAAATGTTTTCAGTTGTTTAAAAAGCAAAAACACACCAACATAGAAATATTTCTGTGAGCACAAACACAGAATGATGCACAGGACTCACACAAGCTTGGAAAATGTGGAGTATGTCTGAAAACTCCCATCTATGGCATCATTATTGTAGCCCACTGTGAGCTGTGACCCACCGTGACTTACAAAGAGCCAATTGTGAGGTTTTCCAGCACTTTTAGCTAAAAACACAAAGAATTAAAGACATTTACATTCAGTTTTTGAGTGAATACATTTGTACATTATTTTACATGTACACACATATTAAATGTAGATATTTACAAATGTATGTACAGACACACAGACAGACTGAAATACAAATCCCAGCACAGACACACAGACTGACACACATGTGGACAAATAATGAAGCTGCTATATTAACTTATGTCTTTGAGGTTTTTACTTTGACTATTGATCCTCTCAAAGCTCCACCTGCTGATTCAGCAGGAAACATAACATTCACATTTTCATCAATATAAAAACCTAAATATTGATATGAATCTGCAAACTTCAGGTTATGTGATCCAACCTTAAACTGATAAATGTTATAGATGAAGAGGAAGTCGTGAAGTGAATTATTTCAGTTTATTTTTGCCAATAAACAAACTTCATTTTTACACCATTCATCAACATGTGAACATAGATGTTGTCTCTGTTTCAGGTTGAGGAATATTGAAGGTTCACAAAGCAACAATCTCATTTCTAGTTTCTCTGGTTCAGTAAAAATGTTCTGGACATACAGCAGTTACATTTTAGTCCATCAGAATATGTCACGTCCCACTGAGCCCTGTGTCAACTCACTGATACTTTAAAAAATACTTTGATATGTTTTCACCACCTACAATGAACAAACATACACATTCATGTGTTAATGTGAAATACAAAGTGTGATATGTTATTTAAAAATCCCACTGAAAACCTCTAACCAGTGAGAACCAGGATCCTGAGTTGGTTCTGGTGTTTGTCAGTGTTGTTGGTGTTAAACTGTGGTGATGTGGTTTCAAAGCAGCCTGATCAGCTGCAGCGTCCAATCACAAACAGGACCAGGTTGGTTTCTGACTCACCTGAGGACAGATGAGTAATGACACATGAAATAAGGTGCTTAGATGGACCCTCTCTGTTTGTGTGTCCTCACAGTTTCCCAGCATGTCTCAGCTGTGGACATGTATGAGGGGGACCAGTTTGTCCTGCTGCACTGTCAGTTTCCTACTTTTCGACTGGACGACCCCACAGTGATGTGGAGCCGCTCTGATCTCAGTCCTTCAACCGTCCACCAGCGTCAGCAGGAAGGTGATGAACTTAAAAACCAGAACCAGCTTTACAGCGGCCGAACATCGATGATGCCTGATGCTCTGGAAACTGGAGACCTCAGTCTGAATCTGACAGAACTGCAACTGTCTGACAGTGGAACCTACACCTGCTCTGTCAGAGATGGATTTGCATTTCAACAGAGAGTGACAGACGTACAGCTGCAGGTCAAAGGTCAGTGACAGGTCAGAGGTCAGTGCTGTAGATACAGGTCAGAGGTCAGAGGTAATGTTGTTCTTCATGTTCTCCACAGAACGATTTCCATCCTGGGCCAAAGTTCTCCTGGTTCTCCTGGTTCTTCTGATTGTTGCTGGGGGTCTTTTAGTACATTTCCGTCACTATTTCATGTCAGGTATGTCTCTACTACTACATTACCCATAATGCTGATGGTTCACATCTTTACTCTTGTTGCTCCTTGACTGTTGAGACAGACTGAGAGTGAGGAACAAATCAGAACCAAACTGAGAATCAGTCACAATAAGTAGTTCCTGAGTGTCTTCATGGGACAGTGAGGTCCTGTTACCATCAGAGCTGCTGCTGCTGTCTGTCCACATGATGCTGTGCTTTTTTGTCCTCTCAGTTTACCAGGTGGAGGTGGATTCAGGGGTGGAGTCTGTCCAGCTGCCCTGCAAAACCACAGTTCGTCTGCCTGTAGACGCCAAAGTGCAGTGGAAGAACAGTAAAGACTGGATGATACATGTGTATCAGAACGGCTCTGACCAGCCTGAAGAACAGTTCTATTGTTACAAAGGTCGAACAGAGATGAAGAGAAACCTGCTGAAAACTGGAGACCTCAGTCTGACCCTGAAATACCCCACAGAAGAAGAAAGAGGAGCCTGCACCTGCACCGTCTACAGCAGGGAGGGAAACATCCTGATGAAGAAAGTAGTGATGCTCCAGGTCAAAGGTCAGTTTAAATGTTTACGATAAGCAGTTTTCAGTCTTGCACTGTGTCTGCAGGTCCTTAAAATGTCTTAAAATGTCTTAAATTCTGGTTGGACAGATCTTCACTATTTTAGTCACATCACCTCAAGAAATCCAGTTCACACATCCAGTAGAGGAAACACAAACTATGAGACCTGAGACCTCTAGCAGATTGTAGGAGCACTCGTTTTTGTAACAGTTCATCCTGCCTCAGAACCACGTTTTCTGTTAACACGAGCTACTAATTCACTGCCCACTTGTGCTACGAGGACTTTAAAACAAACGTAGACTTCATGGTCAAACTAACAGGCTGGAAACACTGCAGGGTCTGGTGTCATGGAGCACAGAGCCAATCAGAGTGAACTGGAAAGATCCAAAACTGAGACCAAATAGTTTGTTGTGAGTCTTTAAGTGAGTCTAAAGTGAGCTAACATGATGTGATTTGAACAGTTCAGCTCATCTTGTTGTTAGTAACTTCACAGCTAGTTATCGTCACTATATCAACTAGTTAAACTAGAGCTACAGTAACTAACACTGTGCACTGTGCAAGAAACAGGAACAAACACAAACAACTGTTCATTTCATCAGTTTGTCATCACAACAGTAAAATGATCAGCTAGTTTTAGTTCTGAGCAGCTGAGAAACAACAAGAGTTATTAGGTGTCAACTGTAGTAGCAGCAGCTCTCGTCAAATGAATCCCTTATGGAACCTTTGATCAACTTCGTTAAATTGGACTATGATGTTTGCAGATGACATTGTGATTTGTAGTGAGAGCAGGGAGCAGGTGGAGGAAAATCTAGAGAGGTGGAGGTCTGCTCTGGAAAACAGAGGAATGAAGCTTAGCCGCAGCAAGACAGAATACATGTGTGTGAATGAGAGGGACCCAGGTGGAACAGTGAGGTTACAGGGAGCAGAGGTGAAGAAGGTGCAGGACTTTAAGTACTTAGGGTCAACGGTTCAGAGCAACGGTGAGTGTGGAAAAGAGGTGAAGAGGCGAGTGCAGGCAGGTTGGAACAGGTGGAGAAAAGTGTCAGGTGTGTTGTGTGATAAAAGAGTATCAGCGAGAATGAAAGGAAAGATGTTCAAGACGGTGGTGAGATCGGAGATGTTGTTCGGCATAGAGACAGTGGCACTGAAGAAAAGACAGGAGGCAGAGCTGGAGGTAGCAGAGCTGAAGATGTTGAGGTTCTATTTGGGAATGACAAGGATGGACAGGATCAGGAATGAGGACATCAGAGGGACAGCTCATGTTTGATGTTTTGGAGATAAAGTCAGAGAGGCCAGATTGAGGTGGTTTGGACATGTTCAGAGGGGAACCAAAGAGGAGATTTATGGATGTAGTGAGAGAGGACATGAAGTTAGTTGGTGTGAGAGAAGAGGATGCAGAGGACAGAGTTAGATGGAGGCACATGATTCACTGTGGAGACACCTGAAAGAGAACAGCCCAAAAGGAAAAGAAGAAGAAGATCAATGTAACTGGTCTTATTTGTCTGTCTCAGAAATGACAAAAAAAACTAAAGGCTGATGAGGTGTGTGAGTCCTGCCGTCACACTGGGCCGTGATGCCTCTAGATTAGTGGGACTCATCAGATTGATATGAATGAATCACTGAAATATGAATTAGAATGAATATTATTTGAACTCTGCCTGTTTATATCACAGTGTCACTGATGTGGGGTTGAGGGGGCTGCAGCTCCTGTGACTGTTAGAGACCATTTCACTCTTAGAAAACGCTTGTTTTCCAAAAAAGGTTGAGCCTGATCGAGTACAAGCTAAAACTGCTGACATATCAGCTGTAGGGACAGAACAGGAAAATGACCTTTGAGAACATCTGTATCAAAGCAAAGTTTAATACCAAATCTCAGCTGATATCAGTGGTGTTAGGTGTGAAGTCCAACACTGATCCTGTTCTTCTAACCTCTGACACCAACTGAGACAGTGACCCTGTCTGTCCAATGGAAGATAGGACAGTGAGAGACGAGGCCTGTTATTGTCTAAAAGCTTAGTCCACATTTGTCTTCATGTCCCTGTGGTGGAGCTGAGGAACATGGTGAAATAGATCCAGTTGAAGACATTAGACACAATCTTCAGTTTCACTACATTTGAGCTGCCAGTTAGAGACAAAGAGAAAGACGTCCATCTTTGTTTAGGTCCTGACACTGGTTCACTTCCAGCTCCTCAGAGTCATTTCCACATTGTCAGAAGGTCTGAAGCAGAGGAGGCTTTTTCTTCTTTCAGATGTTAACATCACTGATGATTTGGAGACATTGATTTTCTGTCCACATGATGAATTCTCACAGTAGGACATCCTCGTCTCTTCCTTCTAAAGACACTTTGCTATTGTCCCAGCAGGCAGACTAATCCAACCTCCAGCCTCTTTGTCAGAGTCTCACACAGCATTTTCTGATCAGACTCCTGTTGTCACACTGTGTATTAGTTTGACCAGGCTTTGGCAGGAACATGATCAGGAAGTTCTCAGTGAATTCAGAAGGCAGCTGCTCTCATATGATTCCTGATCCATGTCCAAAAGAGGACGTGTTGTCAGCTGACAGACAGTGTGGTCCTGCTGCAGCAGCAGCATTTAAAGCCTCTATGGTCTCTGATATTTCAGAGGGATTTAGTTTGAAAGATTTCAGTCGTCTGAGATCCTACAAAGATCAGGCTGATTTAGAAATGATTAGAGTGATCAGATTGATCCAGATTCTCCTAGAAATGTCTGAAAGCTTTGTTTCATTTCATATCTATCAATCTGCTCCCAGATCCTCCACCAAATCTGATCCTGTCAACATTTAGTTTGTAACTTTCACTGATAGGAAACAAACATGTGTTTGACTTCATATCATTTACTGAGTGTTAGTGAAGTCAGATGATGGGACAGTGATTCTCTGTCAGAGACAGGAAATAAAGGTTTAACAACCAAACTGAGGGACTGAAGACAAAGACAACACTGTCTCTGTTACATAGAGACATGGAGACATTTCAGACTGGAACCAATCAAACATGTTTTCACTTCATCCACTCAAAGAAAATGTGTCAGAGCTGCTGCTGCTGTCTGTCCACATGATGTTGAGCTTTGTTGTCCTCTCAGTCCCACAGGTGGAGGTGGATTCAGGGGTGGAGTCTGTCCAGCTGCCCTGTGAAACCACAGTTCACTTTCCTGAAGACGTCACAGTGGAGTGGAGACTTATTTCATTTCTAAGTAAACTGCATGTGTATGAGAACGGCTCTGACCAGCCTGAAGAACAGGACAGGTTTTACAGAGGTCGAACAGAGATGAAGAGAGACCTGCTGAAAACTGGAGACCTCAGTCTGACCCTGAAATACCCCACAGACAGAGACAGAAGAATCTTCACCTGCACCGTCTACAGCAGGGAGGGAAACATCCTGATGAAGAAAGATGTGAAGCTCCAGGTCAAAGGTCAGTTTAAAGTCTTTATGCTAAGCTAACTGTTGTTAATCTTTATACTAAGAGAAACTGCAGTATTACTGTTAGTATGTTTCTATGAATGTATTTCACTTTATTCATGTTCTTTAATCTCAAATCAAGACACTTGTCTCTGCTCAGTGTGAATGTCTCTGCTCTGCTGTCAGACTGGTCAATGAGTCTGTGTCCCAGAAAGCGTCCACAGCACATGTCCACATTAAGATGGAGCAGACTTCTACTACTAACAAATCTATTCAAACCAGTTCCACACTGGAGCTTGAACTGCAACAATACAGGAAATAAAAACAGCTGCACATCAACATCTATTTCTGTTCTTTCCTGGATCAGAAACACATTTCATATCACAGTCCACAACAAACTAAGTCCAGTCACCAAATGATGATCAATGATCAGATAACTGACCATGGATGGATTATGAGACAAGGTCTCATAGGTCCTCGAGTCTTTCTTCATATAGGAGTCAGACCCACACTGTATGTGGACAAAGACTCTTTGTGCTTGTTCTCTTGTCATTTTGGTCCCTGTCAGACTCCTTATGTCCTTTGTGGCTGTTTGGTGTCTATTTGATGCTCAGATCCAGAGCTGCCTTGGACATGAATCAGGGATATGCAGGTTCTGGTTCCCACAAACACAGTCACTTATCTCTGATTGGCTGAAATAAATCTTTTTGGTGGATGATACGAGCAGAGAGCTAAAGAGAATTCACTAAAGATCATTTTCTAAGATTTGTTGATTGTTCTGCTGAGACTGTTCTCTAACATGAGCCTAATAGATGTGTCCACAGGGGGATTTAGAACCATGTCCAAACACTTTGGTTTAGAAAAGCAAACGTCAGCCTGAGAGAGAAACAGTTACTGACCTCAGTGAGCTCATAGCGACTGCAGCTCTGAAGGGACCTGAGTGAAAATCTACCAGTTAAATCATTTCCAGAAGAATTTATTAACATTTGATGTTTGAAGATGGAGGATGGAGTTGCTATGGTAACAGCTTCTAGCTGAAATGTTTGTGACACAGCTCACAATATTGATCAGGAAGAAGCTGAAAGCAGAAAGAAAAGCAGCTTTAATAGTTTGTATCAGTGAAAGATTCTCAGTTTCAATGATCCAGTTTTCTGTGGGCTTTTGCCCCAAACTCTTCATTTGGAAAGAAGAAGGAAAAGAAAAAGAAAAAGAAGAAAGATCATCTTCTGCTTGAAATGAGCTTCAGCTGCTCTCAGTCCATAAAGAGGCTCATTGGCTTTAATCCAGTCAGTTCTTCATGGAGTTTGGTTTGGCAGCAGCTGCATCAGGTTGATGCTGAGTGTTGAATGGGATCAATGTAAAGAGACAAAGTGGAAGAAGAAGAGCTCCATCAGACTCAGGCTCCATCAGCCACCAGTCCTCATGATAAACCCTCTGAAAACAGGAACTGATCCTTTACAACAAAGTCCCAGAGTTTGACTTTCTGCTGATCCAACAAATGGAGAAGTGAGCTGAGTGAATCCTGCTCCACAAACACTGAGACACTGATGTGATGAAGGTTTCTGTGGATCCATGTTGGACATGTGTTTGAAATGCTGTGTGGAACTAAGACTCATGGACAAAACATCCCAACAGCATCAAGACTCTGGTCAAAAGCTGCTTTTAGTTTCTAGATTTCTGTCCCCTGTTACCTTCTTCTCTGATCTGGTTCTGTCCTTCAGCTTTCTCTACAACTGTGTCCTCTAAACTGCTGCTGCTGTCTGTCCAGCTGATGTTGTGCTTTGTTGTCCTCTCAGACTGTCAGGTGGAGGTGGAGGAGGGAGTGTATTCTGTCCAGCTGCCTTTCAGGACCATAGGTGACCTGCCTGAGGACTCTAAAGTGTGGTGGTGGGACAGTAACTACAGGATGGTCCACAAATATGAGGAGGGCTCTGACCGACCTGAAGAAGAGCACCAGTTTTACAAAGGCCGAACAGAGATGAAGACAGACATGCTGAAAACTGGAGACCTCAGTGTGACCATTAAAAACCCCTCCGTCAACGACACAGGGACATATGTCTGTCATGTAAATAGCAGAAACATCTGGAGAATGAAAACAGTGCTGCTCAAAGTCAAAAGTGAGTTTCCTTATATTTGTCTCGTTGTTGTTGTCTCTCTCTGTCTGACTGTCTTTTATCATTTGTCGCTTTTTGCACTGAACATTACAGAAGAAGAGGAACTTCTTCTGTAATGAAGAAAAAAAAATCACAACATTGTTCAAAAAATCTGAATTTGATTGTTTTCATGTATCATTTCTGTCTGACTGTCTTCTGTCTCCTCTGCAGAGACAACTCAGGACAAAGATGAGACAGTGGACATCAAGGACAGATGCAGCTCCACTGATCCAACTCCTCTGATGGCTATGAACACTTTGTCTTCTTCTTCTTGAGTCTGATTCCTCCTGACTCTCACACCCCCACTATTGATCAGTGTTGGTCAGTGATGTCACATGTCGACCTGTCTGTTGTGAGGAAGAAGAGAATGAAGAGGAAGTGACAGTGGACAGCCTCAGTCAGAGGAGGAGACATAAGGTCGACTGATTAAAGTTCATCAGTAAATCATTGATCGGTCAGAAAAACTCCACCATCTTTGTCTGTAACCAGCTTCTCCTGGAACCAAGCACACAGTGACTGAGCACCACCCGTCTGGCTGTGGAGGCCACAGAAACAAACTGCAGCTGCTTCCTCATTTGAAATCCAGACACATGTTGGAGCAGGAACCAGATCTGGAATCTGACAGTGGACAAGAGGAACAAGCTCAGCAACAAAGACTAAAGCAGGATGTTTCTGTGAGGTCAACACTGTCTCCAGAACAGCTGATTTTGTCCTACAACACTGAATCAAACGTCCTGATTCTGTTTCCCTTTGTTAACTGCTGCTGTTCTGGTTCTTTCTGTTCTTCTGGTTCCTTTTAGCAAACACTTGTTTTTCTCCCTTTTCTCTTGAATCTGTTAAATCCAGTTTCCTTCTGTAGTAAAGAGTTTGTTGGTTGGATTGGGACTTTTAGAAGAGGGACATTGTCTCCTGGTGATGTCAATAATCCAGGACTGTGTGTCTGGGTCCAGTTCATAGATGAAATCTCTGTCAGGCTTTAGATTTCAGTCCACGACTTACAGGTTGTCTTTTCACCTCTATGCAGGACGTCTTTTCCCATGAAATCAAAAGAGAAACTAACCTGATCAACCAACACTTGGATCTGTGTTTATTGTATCGATAAGTTGTTTAGAAAACTAAAGTTCAACTGATTTAAATTGTTGTTTTTATGCTTTGAGGCAATAAAAATAAAAGCATGATTGTTAAAAAGTTCTATATCTAAACCCCTTTGTTACCTGTAGTTACACAGTCAATTCAATTCAATTCAACTTTATTTATATAGCGCCAATTCACAACAAAGTCATCTCAGGGCACTTTACAGAATAAAGTCAAGATTATAAAGATATATAAAGAGAACCCAACAATTCCCCCTGGAGCAAGCCATAGGCAACAGTGGAGAGGAAAAACTCCCTTTAACGGAAGAAACCTCCAGCAGAACCAGGCTCAGGGTGGACGGCCATCTGCCTCGACCGGTTGGGGTGAGTGGAAAGGGGAGAGAGAAAAGAACAGAGCAACAAAAGGCAACAACAAAACATCGGGCAGATTGGTAGGACCAGTAGCTGCACGCTGGAACACAGCTTCAAAGCCGGGGGACACCTGCAGAAAGGGACAGAGAGAGGGGGACAGAGGAGGACAAAGACAACTACGGGAGAGAACACACAGAGTTAATGACATACAGTGGTGACAATTGCGGGGTGAGAGGAGAGGAGAGATGGTCAAGAGGAGGAAAGGAGCTCAGTGCATTGGGGGGTGGGTCCCCCAGCAGTCTAAGCCTATGGCAGCATAACTATAACTAACTATATGCTTTATTAAAAAGGAAGGTTTTAAGCCTAGACTTAAAAGTAGAGAGGGTGTCTGCTTCCCGAATCTGAACTGGGAGCTGGTTCCACAAGAGAGGAGCTTGATAGCTAAAGGCTTTACCTCCCATTCTACTTTTGGAAATTCTGGGAACCACAAGTAGGCCTGCATTCTGAGAGCGAAGTGGTCTACTGGGATGATATGGTGCTATGAGATCTTCTATATATGATGGAGCCTGACCATTCAGAGCTTTATATGTAAGAAGCAGGGTTTTAAATTCTATTCTAAATTTAATAGGAAGCCAATGGAGAGAAGCTAGTGAAGGTGAAATATGATCTCTCTTGCTAGTTCCAGTCAGCACTCTTGCTGCAGCATTTTGGATTAATTGCAGGCTCTTTAGTTACTGGGGCATCCTGAAAGTAGGGAATTACAGTAGTCCAACCTAGAAGTAACAAATGCATGGACCAGTTTTTCGGCATCACTTTGAGACAGTATGCTCCTAATTTTGGCAATGTTCCGTAGGTGGAAGAAGGCTGTTCTAGAGATTTGTTTTATATGTGACTTAAAGGACAGATCCTGATCAAAAATAACTCCAAGGTTCCTTGCAGTAGTACTGGAGGCCAGACTTATGCCATCTAGGGTAACAATATGGTTGGACATCATATCTCTGAGATTTTTGGGCCCAAATACTATGACTTCAGTTTTGTCTGAGTTTAAAAGTAAAAAATTGTGGGACATCCAGGCCTTTATGTCTTGTAGGCATGCTTGAAGCTTTATTAACTGATTGTTTTCATCTGGTTCCATAGATAAATATAGCTGGGTATCATCAGCATAGCAGTGGAAATTTATGGAGTGTTTTCTAATAATGTTGCCTAAAGGAGACATATATAAAGTAAAAAGTATTGGTCCTAACACAGAGCCTTGTGGAACTCCATAGCTAACCTTTGTGTGCATGGAGGATTCATCATTAACATGAACAAATTGAAATCTATCAGACAGATAAGATTTAAACCAACCTAGTGCAGTTCCTGTAATTCCAATTTCATGTTCCAGTCTCTGTAATAAAATGTTATGATCAATGGTATCAAATGCGGCACTAAGATCTAACAGAACAAGTATAGAGATGAGTCCATTATCTGAGGCCATGAGAAGATCGTTGGTGACTTTTACCAGTGCTGTTTCTGTACTATGATGAACTCTAAATCCTGACTGAAACTCTTCATACAAATTATTCCTATGAAGGTGATCACATAATTGTTTTGCGACTACTTTTTCAATTATTTTAGAAATAAAGGGGAGATTAGATATTGGTCTGTAATTGGCTAAAACACCTGGGTCAAGACAGGGTTTTTTAAGTAATGGTTTAATTACAGCTACCTTATAGGCCTGTGGTACATAGCCTGTTTCTAAAGATAGATTGATGATATCTAATATGAACGTATCTATTAAGGGTAAAGCTTCCTTGAGCAGCTTAGTTGGAATAGGGTCTAGCAGACAGGTTGTTGGTTTAGATGAGGTAATAATTGAAGTTAGCTCAGAGAGATCTATGGGTAAAAAGCAGTCTAACAGGGATTGGGGCCTTATCCATGATTCTAGCACTGCTGTACATGAAGATCTATCTGTAATTTTTGGGGGGAGGATCTGGTGAATACTTTCTCTAATAGCTACAATTTTATTCATAAAGAAAGTCATGAAGTCATTGCTGCTCAAAGTTAAGGGAATAGTAGGCTCAACAGAACTATGGCTCTTAGTCAGCCTGGCTACAGTGCTGAACAGAAACCGGGGGTTGTTCTTGTTTTCTTCTATTAATGATGAATAATATGCTGTTCTGGCATCACTGAGAGCTTTTTTGTACGTTTTTAAACTATTTTTCCAGGCTAAATGAGATTCTTCTAACTTTCTGGAACCACTTCCTTTCTAACTTTCGTGTTTCCTGTTTTAAGTTGCGTGTTTGTGAACTATACCATGGAGATCGCCTCTGCTGATTTACTGCCTTCTTTTTTAGAGGGGCAACACTATCGAGTATTGTACGTAGTGAGGCTGCAGAATTGTCAACAAGATAATCTACTTGTGCAGGAGTAACATTAAGGAGACTACTTCCCATTGTATTAACATATGGTGAAGCAAATGATGGAGAAATAATTTCTTTAAATTTGTTGACAGCTTTTTCACTTAAGCATCTGCTATAGTGGAATTTTCCCCTAACTGCTATATAGTCCGTTATTGTAAATTCAAATGTTATTAAAAAATGGTCAGACAGAAGAGAGTTGTGAGGAAATATTGTTAAATTATCCGTTTCAATTCCATACGTAAGGACAAGGTCTAACGTGTGACTAAAACAGTGAGTGGGTTTATTTACATTTTGGGAAAAACCAATTGAATCTAATAATGAATTAAACGCAGTGCTCAGACAGTTACTGTCAGCATCTACATGAATGTTAAAGTCACCCACTATAATGACTTTATCTGTACTAAGCACTAAATCAGATAGAAAATCAGAAAATTAAATCAAAAACTCTGAGTAAGGGACTGGAGGACGGTACACAATAACAAATAATAGTGGTTTTTGAGTTTTCCAGTTTGGGTGTGAAAGGCTAAGAGTAAGGCTTTCAAATGAGTTATAGCTATGTTTAGGTCTAGGGTTTATTGATAAGCTACAATGGAAGATTGCTGCAACTCCTCCACCTCGGCCTGTGCTTCTAGGAACATGATAATTAATATGACTCATTTAAACTGACATATTCTTCCTGCTGCAACCAAGTTTCAGTGAGACAAAATAAATCGAATTGATGATCGCTTATTAAGTCATTTACTAACAGAGATTTAGAAGAGAGAGATCTGATATTTAATAATCCACATTTAATAGTTTTGGGGTTTTGTTCTGTAAGAGGAGTAGTCTTAACTTTTATTAGGTTATTATGATTAACTCCTCTTGTTGTCATATTTACTTTATGTAATTTAGGTCGGGGAACAGACACAGTCTCTATAGGTATGTTGGAGTTGTGGGGGGGTGACGGTTGTAAGGATACTGCAGAGAGACGTGTAGGACAGGATCTCTGCATCCTAGGCTTAACTCTGGATTGTCATACTTTTGGTTGTTTAATAAAACCAGCCATATTTCTGGATAAGAAAGCTGCACCATCTAAAGTAGGATGGATGCCATCTCTCCTAATAAGCCTAGGTTTTCCCCAAAAACGTTTCCAATTGTCTATGTAGCCCACATCGTTTGCTGGACACCACCTAGACAGCCAGCGGTTGAATGACGACATGCGGGTGTACATGTCGTCACTGGTCAGATTTGGCAGGGGACCAGAGAAAATTACGGAGTCCGACATTGTTTTTGCAAAGTTACACACCGATTCAACATTCATTTTAGTGACCTCCGATTTACGTAATCGGGCGTCATTAACTCCCACGTGAATAATAATCTTACTGTATTTACGTTTATCCTTAGCCAGGAGTTTCAAATATGATTCAACGTCTCCCACTCTGGGCCCAGGAAGACATTTGACTACGGCCGCTGGAGTCTCTAACTTCACGTTTCTGACTATGGAGCTGCCAATTACCAGAGTTGGTTTCTCAGCGGGTGTGTCGCTGAGTGGGGAAAATCGGTTAGAAACGTGAACCGACTGGTGGTGAACCTCGGGCGTCTGTTTAGCATTAGATCTCTTACGAACCGTCACCCAGCCGGACTGGCTTCCCGGCTGCTCGGGAACTGCCGGGGGACAGCTAGCAGGGGCTACGCTAGGTCGGCCCGCACCAGTTACCAGCCCAGACTATCTGAGTTATTTTCCATGGTGCGGAGCCGTGCTTACAATTCCGTGAGCTTCGCCTCCAAAGCTGCAAAAACCTTACACTTGTTACATAAACCATTATCACTAAAGGAGGCAGAGGAAAAACTGAACATGAGACACACCGAGCAAGTGAGAGAAGGAGAGACAGAGGGAGACAGAGAAGCCATTGCTAACGGATAACTGCTAAACTAACGAAGATAATATAGGTGAAATCTGGAATTTGTAAACTTTAGCTGGTTATGTTTTACAAGAGCAGGTGCTTGTGTAATACAAGCGTATGTTACGACTCAAGTATTAATTCTTGTGTGAAGAAATCAATTATTTAAGTAAAAATAACAGCTACTGATGAAATGTGTCTTCCACATCCAGGATGTCTTTAAGGGTTTTATTTTCTTGCAAGAGAGAGGTGCACCAACAGAGTCTCAAGCCTTCGTCCAGTGCAGTTCCAAGGACTTAACATGTCAAACATGAATTTATATCTTGCTGTTGCTGGGTAGAATAGTCTTCACCCCCCCAGGCTGCTGCTTCCAGCTTTTCCCTTTCATGGTAACTTTTACAACAACAAGACCTTTCAGACTAGGTAATGTTTGTCTAATCTTCTGTCATGGAATTGTAGTGAGCCTTTGTGAATTGGAGCATCAACCTCCATCTGGTTTGGTTTTCTGCTCCTGTAGCTCATCTGCTTAAAGGTTTGACGCATTGTGCATTCAGAGATGCTCTTCTGCATACTGTACCTCAGTTGTAACAAGTGGTTGTTGGGTTACTTTTTCTTTTTTATGAGCTTGAACCGAGCCTGGTCATTCTCCTCTGACATCTGGCATCAACAAGCATTTTTGCCCTGCTGCTGCTCAATGGATATTTTCTCTTTTTCAGACCATTCTCTGTAAGTTATGCATTAAAATCCCAGTAGATCAGCAATTTCTGAAATCCTTAGACCAGCCTGTCTGACACCAACAACCATGCCACGTTCAGAGTCCTTTAAACCATCTTCCCCATTCTGATGCTAGGTTCTAACTTCTAAGGGTTTTAGGATAGGACCCAAACGCTGAGGGAGACGGCTTGACAGGCTACAGGTCAGATAGATAGAATATAATTTACTAAGAGGCCGATGGGCAAATAGATAGTTTTATTTAACAAAAAACTAAAATATCAGCGGGCCAAGTCATCATGGGGAGAGCTACATCAAATAAAACTATAGGGTTTGAGTGTGAATAAAAGTTTAATGAATGAAAACACTGAGACAAGCAGGTAGTGACGGAAAAGGAGAGAGCAAAAGAAAGCAGGTATCAGCTGTAGGGACAGAACAGGAAAATGACCTTTGAGAACATCTGTATCAAAGCAAAGTTTAATACCAAATCTCATATCAGTGGTGTTAGGTGTGAAGTCCAGCACTGATCCTGTTCTTCTAACCTCTGACACCAACTGAGACAGTGGACAGGATTTGGAACAAAGCTGTTGTGTTTTATTTGTAGGATCTGAGGTGAGACTGGGTTGGACTGAATATGACATGTGATTCCAAATAAATCATTATATGTCTCAAAGTGCAGCCTGAGAAAACAACTGGACATTTGAACACTTTAACCCCCTTTGTCCAATGGAAGATAAGACAGTGAGAGGCCTGTTATTCTCTAAAAGCTTAATCCATATTTGTCTTCATGTCTTAAGTGTCCCTGTGGTGGAGCTGAGGGAACATGGTGAAATAGATCCAGTTGAAGACATTAGACACAATCTTCAGTTTCACTACATTTGAGCTGCCAGTTAGAGACAAAGGGAAAGACGTCCATCTTTATTTAGGTCCTGACACTGGTTCAGTTCCAGCTCCTCAGAGTCATTTCCACATTGTCAGAAGGTCTGAAGCAGAGGAGGCTTTTTCTTCTTTCAGACGTTAACATCACTTATGATTTGGAGACATTGATTTTCTGTCCACATGATGAATTCTCACATTAGGACATCCTCGTCTCTTCCTTCTAATCACACTTTGGTATTGTCTCAGCAGGCAGACTAATCCAACCTCCAGCCTCTTTGTCAGAGTCTCACACAGCATTTTCTGATCAGACTCCTGTTGTCACACTGTGTATTAGTTTGACCAGGCTTTGGCAGGAACATGATCAGGAAGTTCTCAGTGAATTCAGAAGGCAGCTGCTCTCATATGATTCCTGATCCATGTCCAAAAGAGGACGTGTTGTCAGCTGACAGACAGTGTGGTCCTGCTGCAGCAGCAGCATTTAAAGCCTCTATGGTCTCTGATATTTCAGAGGGATTTAGTTTGAAAGATTTCAGTCGTCTGAGATCCTACAAAGATCAGGCTGATTTAGAAATGATTAGAGTGATCAGATTGATCCAGATTCTCCTAGAAATGTCTGAAAGCTTTGTTTCATTTCATATCTATCAATCTGCTCCCAGATCCTCCACCAAATCTGATCCTGTCAACATTTAGTTTGTAACTTTCACTGATAGGAAACAAACATGTGTTTGACTTCATATCATTTACTGAGTGTTAGTGAAGTCAGATGATGGGACAGTGATTCTCTGTCAGAGACAGGAAATAAAGGTTTAACAACCAAACTGAGGGACTGAAGATAAAGACAACAGTGTCTCTGTTACATGGAGACATGGAGACATTTCAGACTGGAACCAATCAAACATGTTTTCACTTCATCCACTCAAAGAAAATGTGTCAGAGCTGCTGCTGCTGTCTGTCCACATGATGTTGAGCTTTGTTGTCCTCTCAGTCCAACAGGTGGAGGTGGATGCAGGGGTGGAGTCTGTCCAGCTGCCCTGTAAAACCACAGTTCACCTGCCTGAAGACGTCAGAGTGGAGTGGAGACGAAGTTTATATAGCAGTAAACTGCATGTGTATCAGAACGGCTCTAGAAAAGAGTTGTATCGTTACAGAGGTCGAACAGAGATGAAGAGAGACCTGCTGGAAACTGGAGACCTCAGTCTGACCCTGAAATACCCCACAGACTGGGACAAAGACACTTACAGCTGCACCGTCTACAGCAGGGAGGGAAACATCCTGATGAAGAAAGATGTGAAGCTCCAGGTCAAAGGTCAGTTTAAAGTCTTTATGCTAAGCTAACTGTTGTTAATCTTTATACTAAGAGAAACTGCAGTATTACTGTTAGTATGTTTCTATGAATGTATTTCACTTTATTTCATGACTCTAACAGTAAATTGAAATGAATTTTCAATGGAACCAAACTATCATTTCAGTGTAATGTGAATATTTGTGACAGAGAGAAACTTTGAACTGAGCTCCACCAGAAGTAGATCAGGTCCAGGTAACAACAGGTCCTTGATCATGTGAAGCTGCAGACAGAACTTGAGACAAGTGTTGGGATGAATTAGATTGTTGGTCTAATTGGAGACAAAGGTGGAAAAGGTGAGTTTGCTCTGGCTGGATGTCTTTGACATTTTCTGTCTCTCTACCTTATTTCAGTGACAATGAAAATGTCCATCAGCACATGAGAGCAGAAAACAAGAAGCTGGGATTAGTTTCAAAAGCTGAAATTGTGTTTAGGTGGACAGATAAGACATGTAGCTGTACTTTAATGTCTCCACAGACATTGTTCTGTCCTCACTGACACTGAGAATGTTGCTGTGATCAGGTACTGAAATCAACTGATTCAACAGAACAAAGTCCAGAGTTTGGTTTTTAAAAAGAGGACAATAGTTAGTGGACACTGCTGACTAAAGTTGTCTCCTTCAATGTGGGCAATTATGGACCCCCCACTTTCCACAGCACCTTTCCACATTAAGATGGAGCAGACTTCTACTACTAACAAATATATTCAAACAAGTTCCACACTGGCTCTTGAACTGCAACAATACTGGAATAGAAACATCACACACATCAACATGTATTTCTGTTAACAATTAACAATTTAACATTTTTAGGATTCTGCTTATTAGAGACAATAACATCAGCCAAATAAGAGACCCCAGCAGCTTTAACCATGGAGTTGAGTTTGGTTAAAAGATCTTTAGGTGTGATGGACCTGGAGCTTAGTGGATTTCCACAGACGCTCTATCCGTCCACATTGACTTCTGAAACTGGGAATGTCATCGTTCATCCAAGGACTGGAAATAGCAGTGGAAACAGCTGCTTTTGAAGCTCTGAGCCTGAGAGGCCCAGTCACTAATCTGTCCATGTCTAGAAGGACTTATCAGTCTATAGAGAGTGTGAGCTTTGAATTGATACTGAACTGGACAGAATCTAAATCCAGCAGCAGACATATTATGATCTTTTTCCTTCATTGGATCTTTGTGTAATAAAATTCTGTAGCTCTGACTAACAGGAATTACAGACTTTGGGTGAATTATTCTCATTTCTGATGAAACCTTAGCAGAAAACAAAGCTATGGACCATGTCCTGTTGTCTTCTGTCCACCTGTTAGACTGGTTGGACTGGACTGGAGCTGTGGTCCTGAATCCACTCTGGTCTGCTCCTCCTCTCTGTTGTCTGCACAGTTACTGCTGCTACATCAACACTTTGAAGCATTTGGATGTTTCTGGAGTCAAACTTCTTCTTCACCTTCATCTTTTTAAACCTTTGTTACTGATGTAAAGTGAGTCAGTATCAGTCCACTGCTGATACAAACACACACATCAGGGTCAGAGGGTGGATGGAGCTGCACTTAGTTCTGGAGGAGATAGACTGAGATGATGGTTCCACAGAACCACAGTGGACATGAATCAGGGACATGCAGGCTCTGGTTCCCACAAACACAGTCACTTATCACTGATTGGCTGAAATAAATCTTTTTGGTGGATGATACGAGCAGAGAACTAAAGAGAATTCACTAAAGATCATTTCCTCAGATTTGTTGATTGTTCTGCTGAGACTGTTCTCTAACATGAGCCTAATAGATGTGTCCACAGGGGGATTTAGAACCATGTCCAAACACTTTGGTTTAAAAAGCAAACGTCAGCCTGAGAGAGAAACAGTTACTGACCTCAGTGAGCTCATAGCGACTGCAGCTCTGAAGGGACTTGAGTGAAAATCTACCAGTCAAATCATTTTCAGAAGAATTTATTGACATTTGATGTTTGGAGATGGAGGATGGAGTTGCTATGGTAACAGCTTCTAGCTGCTGTTGTTGATCCACACAAATGTTTGTGCCACAGCTCGTCATCAGTCTGTGTCTGACAGAAAAAGACAAAGACAAAGTCCATCCATCCCCAGGTTCTAAAGACGCCAAACAGAAGACCAGGTCCTGTCTGTTTCAGAGACTATAATCAATAAAATGCACATCTCGCACTAGAGCAGAACCCCAGTCTCTTGTTGTACCATCCACCACCTCATCAACCTCCCCTGTGAGACTTTTTCACCTCATAGTTTATGTTATTGATGTAGGCATCAAATATTGAAGTGCTAATGTTTATAACGACCTACACTGAAAGCCCATCGATCACCAACATGAACAGGTACCTCAAGTTTCAGCATGTAACACAGTAGGTCTTGACAAAGCAGAGCTTTTTGACACCTCAGGAATGAGAACAGACTGCCAGTTTCTAGATTTCTGTTCCATTTCTTTTTGCTTGTATCTGGTTCTGTCCTTCACCTTCCTCTAAAGTGCTGCCACTGTCTGTCCAGCTGATTCTGTGGTTTGTTGTCCTCCCAGACTGTCGGATGGAGGTGGAGGAGGGAGTCAAGTCTGTCCAGCTGCCCTTCAAGACCATTGGTGACCTGCCTGAGGATGCTAAAGTGCAGTGGCAGGACAGTCACAACAGGACTGTCCACAAATATCAGAATGGCTCTGAACAGCCTGAAGATGACAACCAGATTTACAGAGACCGAACAGAGATGAAAGAAGACCTGCTGAAAACTGGAGACTTCAGTCTGACCCTGAAAAGCCCCACAGTCAGAGACACAGGGACATATGTCTGCAGAGTCCGGAACAAGGAGGGAAAAATACTGAGAAAGAAAACAGTTCAGCTCAGGATCAAAGGTCAGTTTTCTTTGTATTTTTCTCTTGTTGTTTGTCTCTGGTCATCTGTCAATAAAGTCTTTAACATTCTGTCTCTGACTGTCTTCTGTTTCCTCTGCAGAGAGAACTCAGGACAAAGATGAGACAGTGGACATCAGGAACAGAAGCAGCTCCACTGATCCAACTCCTCTGATGGCTGATCAATCAGTTTGATCAGTGATGTAACATGTCGACCTGCCAGTGGTGAGGAAGAAGAGGATGAAGAGGAAGTAACAGTGGACAGCCACAGTCAGAGGAGGAGACATAAGGTCGACTGATTAAAGTTCATCAGTAAATCATTGATTGATCAGAAAAACTCCACCATCTTTGTCTGTAACCAGCTTCTCCTGGAACCAAACACACAGTGACTGAGCACCACCCGTCTGGCTGTGGAGGCCACAGAAACAAACTGCAGCTGCTTCCTCATTTGAAATCCAGACACATGTTGGAGCAGGAACCAGATCTGGAATCTGACAGTGGACAAGAGGAACAAGCTCAGCTACAAAGACTAAAGCAGGATGTTTCTGTGAGGTCAACACTGTCTCCAGAACAGCTGATTTTGTCCTACAACACTGAATCAAACGTCCTGATTCTGTTTCCCTTTGTTAACTGCTGCTGTTCTGGTTCTTTCTGTTCTTCTGGTTCCTTTTAGCAAACACTTGTTTTTCTCCCCTTTCTCTTGAATCTGTTAAATCCAGTTTCCTTCTGTAGTAAAGAGTTGGTTGGTTGGATTGGGACTTTTAGAAGAGGGACATTGTCTCCTGGTGATGTCAATAATCCAGGACTGTGTGTGTCTGGGTCCAGTTCATAGATGAAATCTCTGTCAGGCTTTAGATTTCAGTCCACGACTTACAGGGGAAGTACAGTGAACTTACTGTGAACTTATTAGTAACAACGATGAACCTCCACAGAACCTAGAGATACATATTAGTTGTTACTTGATAACAAGAATCAAACTTTGGGGAAGAAGAAAAATACCTACAGTGGAAGTATTTGGTAGTTAAGGGAACTTCTTAAATATCACATAGGTATATAATTGCTTTTGTATGAAACACACGTTTTCTTCTTCTTCTCCAGTTCTGTTTAAACAGCATTGCAGCTCATCAAGCTGCATATCAATGGAAAACAAGTCTTTTCACCTCTATGCAGGACGTCTTTTCCCATGAAATCAAAGAAGAATCTAACCTGATCAACCAACACTTGGATCTGTGGATATTTAATCAATACGTTGTTTAGAAAACTAAAGTTCAACTGATTTAAATTGTTTTGTTTTTTTTATGCTTTGAGGCAATAAAAATAAAAGCATGATTGGTAAAAAGTTTTATATCTAAACCCCATTGTTACCTGTAGTTACACAGTCAGTACAACAAATGAGGGTTTTTAATACATTTAGTAATAAAAAAGGCACAAATACAAAGAACACAAAATAAAGTAAAAAAAAAAAGTAAAAGTATTTATTGACTACAAAATAAAAACACTTATATGTATTAACGATTACACAATTATAAAGTAACTCAAACTAACTTAAAAATGATTTTAAATCTATAAAATAGGAAACATTAACATCATAAAACAATATACAGAAAATCTAAGAACAAGACAGAATTTTTAAAACCATGAAAAATAAATGACACATTAAAATAAATCAGTGTCTGAATGAGTTTTGTTCTTTTTCATTTCCATGATGTTTTTCTGTAGTAGAGGACGTCCTTCAAGAAATACTTTAAGGGTCTTAACATACTGCTGAAGGTCATGTCTGCAGTGTATGTGGACACTTGAAGACTCCTCTGATGCAGTGTCCACCTGTGTCCACAAAGAGGACAAAGTTTGTTGAATCTTAAAAAATAAAGTTAGAGTTGCTCAAATATGTCTTTAACAAAATAGCTGCAGTTTTCTACGTCTTTAATATTTGTTTCAGTTTCATGAAACACTACAAGTCCTGTTTAACAACAGTTAACAGTGTCAGCAGATTCTTATTAAAGATCCTCAGTCTTCAGAACTTTGATCTGTGTGTGCTTCTATCTGACAGACACATTTCAAATGATATGCAGGTCATCTTTGTATATGCTTTAACCTCCATATGACTCATATATTAACATCAATGCAGTCATCATATCAGTTTGCTGCTCTGTGTAAATGATCTGACTGAAAAAAAGACATTTTCAATGTCCATCAAATCTGTGCAGAACTTTCTCAACACTGTGGTTCTGATGGTTCTGACAGGGTGTGTTTTGGATGTTAGTGTATGAGCTCAGCTTGGGAGGCTCTGCCATCATTATTCATTTGGGTTCTAGAGGTTCTATTGCTGTGGACATGTGCTCCATCAGACAGAAAGAACTGTTATCCTCAATAATAAATCCAGAGTTATTTTTGGCTAAATCCACCTAAAGGCAAATGTGTTACAGAGGATTGATACTGAAGTACTGTGATAGTAACAGTTCATTTCTAGTTTCTTAAACACACCTCTGCTATAATCCACCCTGTGTCTTTGCATGGTTTCAGACACGCTCTTCAACTTTCTGTAAGACATCAGCAGTTTCTTCTACTGATGGAAGACCTGCTCTGGTGTCCTCACTAGAATCCAAACAAAGGTGAATGTACATGTTTGGTGACTGGTACAACTGCTAACTTAGTAACAGCTATTCTGGGGGATTTTGTTTGACAGCAGTTCATTGTCATGGCAAAACTGTAAGACAAGTTAGGAGGCAAAAAGGCAACTTACAAGTGAATGAACTCAACAGCTGGGTTCACACAAAGAACAAAGGGATGAGTCAATGCAAATCAACCTTCATACAATGTGGTCAGGAGTCTTAATTAACAAGTTCATGTTACTTTGTCCTTTTGTCTTCATTGTCTTTTAAGTCCTTGAGATTGATGATTTGTGCTGGTTCCCGTGGGCTCCCTTCTGGGAAGCAAATGTTGAGGTGTAGGTAGTTTTATGGTTGATATCTACCAGAGACATGATGTCTTGCTGGGGAGCAAAAGGTGAGGAGGCACTGGTGTAAACAGGTTTGATAGTGGGTCTGTGAGAAGTGTGAAAACAGTGAAACAGTGAAACAGTGTTACCTAGATCTTGAAATTTCCCTCGCATTCATGAAAATGTCCATACACGTCCAAATGTCTGTATCTAGCACAAACACCAAACTAGGACACGACATGTTTCCCACTCTCACCCAGACCACTTTGTCACCAGCCTCTTTGTCTCTTGCCCTGGTGAACTGCCAGTCTGCAGTGAACAAACTTGGATTACTGCAGTCTCCAACAATTGGTCCTTCTCTCACAGTCCTCACTCATCAGGTCGGGGGGTGGAACTGAACTCATTCTCACCTGGAACTGCACCACAGACAGCATCTTGGTCACTGCTCTGCATGTATCAGATCACTTCTTCATTCAACAGTCTTCATCCCTAGACCTTCATTCTCCCACCACACTTGGAACATTCTGCCGTAAGCTCAGGTCTCTCAACCCGGACCAGTTCTCTTCACTGGTCTCTGCAACTCTGCCCCCAACACAGGACGTCTCCACCCTCGATGCAGATGCAGCCATGGACAGCCTCTGCAATACACTTCTCATCCCTCAGCTTCTAATCCGTGGCTCACCGACTGGATCCTGTGTCATGGCAAAAATGACCATATCTGGTCTTAGACACATCAATCGAAGCTTTTGCTGCTGGGCAGAACATTTTCTGGAAACCTTTTCCCTTTTCAGCACTTTGATAAGCAGCTGTGAGCATGAAGTGACTCTGGGTCACTACAGTGTGGGATGGTCTGCTGTTAGATAGTAACTGACCTTGGAGCAGTTCTGCAAACACTTCAAGACTAAACATGGACAACATGGACATGGCAACACAAAAAATAATCATTACATATATTTTTTTGTTGAATAACTACATTTTGCTTCAGAAGTATAAGCATTATTTTAATAAAATGTATTTTTAAGGAGATGAATGAATCAATAAATAATTGACAAAGTTTAAAATGTGTCTCAGTTCGGACACTTTTTATTCCCTTCTGTCCTCACTTTGATCTAAAGAAACATTAGTATTACACATAGTATTTTACTTCATTAAGAGGTTTTACTTGTAGATCTGAAACATGATTGTATCACGCTTTAATGAGGGTTTTAGATTGGACCCAGAAAAGAGCAGAGGACAAAGGACTTATTTATGGGGAATGAAGGTAACCGGGGGAGAAGACTCGGGACCGGAGAGGGAGGTGGAAGTGGCTGGGAAGTGTTAGGGAACTCTGGGGAGAATGGAGACAGAGGTGAATGACAAATAGCACGAGGAAAAATAGGCAGGATAAGACTTACTGTGGGCGGAGGTGCAGAGCTACGACGTAGGGCAGGAGATGAGCACAGTAGGAGACCAGGAAGCGGGGGAGGACAACTTAAGGTGGCTGGCAGAAACCAGGAGGACAAAAACGGGAAGACCCGAACAAAGTACAACTAAAAAACAAAGTGACAACTAAGGGAAGTGGCAACAGAAGAGACGCAGGGAAGCAGACAATAACTCAGACCCTGATTAAAAGGTTAATACAAAAAATCTTCTTCATAAATAATAAATTCACCAGCTAGGAAACAGATGTTCAAAAGCACTGGTTAAACAGACTTAAACAGACGTCCACTGGGACACTGTCATCAGGCAAGCGGGTAACAGAGTAGCAACACAACATAGACTCTCAAAAACTAACATAGGAATCTCAGAACAGAAGAGCAGACAGAAACTCAAACTAGACCTTTAGCGAGGATTGTTTCAGGACCAGGGATAAGCTTGTCACTAGGAAGGTAGGAAAGACAATCTGGCAGAGAGGGACAGGTGAATGGAATGAGGCTGATTGGACATCAGGAGAGAGAGAAACAGAGCAGAGGAGAGAGTGCTGATCACCAGGGCAACAGGAGCCTGTCTCACAGCTGTGACAGATTGGTTCAGGTGTGGACAGTGAGGAGGTTCTTACCTGGTGTCAGCAGAGTCACCACACACATCACTTTGTAGGAAGCCATTGCTGCAAGTCTCAAGTCCTCACATCTGACATGGTATAAATACCTTGTTCTCCTTGACCTTGAGCAACACTGTTTGGTTTCTCCTGATGTCCTTGATGAAGACACTGCAGACATATGTCCCTCTGTCTCTGACCGTGGGGTTTTTCAGTGTCAGACTGAGGTCTTCAGTTTTCAGCAGCTCTTCCATCATCTCTGTTCAGTCTCCATAAACCTGGTTCTGTTCTTCAGTCTGGTCAGAGCCATTCTGATACACGTGGTTGATCATTGGTGGCTTTGGTTCCTCACGGCTCCACTATAGCATCCTCATGCAGGTTCCCTGTGGTTCTGAAGGGCAAATGGAAAGACTCCACCAGTAATAACACACAAAGGCCAATAGGTTGCACACATTACACAAGTACTCTGATGTACTCAAAGTATAAACAGAGTTAAAATGTGCATTCATATATGGAACACACTTAGGGGGGAAGTGGCTGCAGCTGCAGCCTGATTGACGCATTCCTCAATAATTCCTATTATTTTTTGGACACTTGCCAAAGTGCTGCATTAGACAGGTTTGTAGTTCACGGACAGAGAACTGTAGGGATGTCAGCGTTTTGTAGGCCAACGCAGAAGTTAGCTTCTTCCTGATTCCCTGAACAAAAAGATAACAGTCTTTTTTCATTGGCTTTTGGATTTTAGTGGAAAGAAGCTCCATGACAAACAACATTCTAAAATATTCATAATATCTTTCAGCAACATAAACTTCACAGATGAAACTGCTTTTATGTTACTGAAACTAAAGTACAATCACCACAAGTAAAGAGCTGCTGTTAGGCTGAAAACAAATCACACCATGGGCATGTGACCACTACACCTCTAACTTCTAATTTGATTTAGTTCACTTTCGCCTTCTTCTTATCGTGATCTGGTAAAGACAGTGACAAACAAGGTTGTAAAGAGTAGTTGAGTCCTATGCTATGACTAATTCAAAAAGCTTTTAGACAGAGACATTTCCCACAGTTATTTCACCTTTTCTCTTAATGACATTTTTGAATCGTTTGGGAACTGAGGATACCAACTGTTGCCATTCTGTGCCTTAACCCTGGGCACTTTCAGGATGTATTTCTGGAGACCATGGCAGTTTCAGTTAAACTGGCCTTTTCACACTTTCACATAACATTTAACGCACAATTGTTATTACTGTTATTATTACAATTATAGAAATGAGGTCATTTTTAAATAATTTATCAAGCTGCACATGGGATCATCTTTCCCTGAAGTCTGTTACTGGTCTGACACACATCTCACTCCTATTTGTTGAAAATCTGCAGGTGATCAAACTAATACGAAACCACAGTATGGACAGTTTTCTTTACTTAAATAAATGAATATTGATTGAATAGAATTAAGACTCCCGGACTCTCTGTGCCTATGATGGTAACTGCACAGTCTAATTTTCTGACGTATAATTTTTAGAACTTTCTTTTATTGCACAATGTGCATATGGGCAAATATAAACTCTGAATGTCACCTCAGTAAAGTCTGACTGACAGCTGAACCAGAAACTGATATTACTGCACATTTTGTTATTGTCACCTCATCTTATGCTCTGAGCAGTCCAACTACTTAAAGCTACAGTAATGTAGGTGCTGACCTTTGACCTCCAGCTGTTCTTCTGTGAGTGTCTGTTCTTCTCCATACATTCTAGCGATGCAGGCATATGTTCCACTGTCAGAGGGTCTTGGTTTCCTCAGGTTCAGGCTGAAGTCTCCACTTGTCAGAGCGTCTTTCCTCATTGATGTTCAGCTGCTGTAAAGCTGGTTTTGGTCTTTAAGATCATCACCGTTCTCCAAACGCTTGTGGATAGTTCAGGGATTAAGATCCTTGCGACTCCACATCACTGTGGTGCCCTGAGGAACAAAAGAGGTCCTACAGGACAGCAGGACAGACTCCTCTCCTGCATTCACCTCCACAGTGAAGACCTGCTGGGAAACTGTGACGACACAGACAGAAACATGAGTCACCTTTGTGCTGTGTCCTAATGTCCAGTGTGAACTGCAGGTCACATGATTATAGAGTGAGAATAGTGACTTTAAAAGTTAATTGAAAATGTCATTGAAATCAAAGCCTCAATTGAAAAAAGAAAAACTGACACAACTGTATTTCATAAAAGTTGTATGGTGCTGAAGAAATAGTTTGTGTAGACAAAAGCTGCATTAAAGAATAAAACATATTTTTAAAAAGATCCAATTTTAAAAATATTTAAAAAATGTCATTGTGTGGTTATAGTCTTATTTGTTTCTTTAATAATTTTATTCTTTTGAGGTTTTTTATGACAATCCTCATTATTTTCTTTCAGTTTTTTTTTTTTTCTTTTTGTAATTTTTAGTCATAACTTCCTGTCAGTGTTTTACTGTGAAGGGGGGGACTTTGAGTGGAACATATAATATTCCACTTAAAAGTCAGTGTAAAATATTAATAACATGTGCACTTGCTGAATGTGCAATAAATGTTATGTTGATGAAAAGAGCTTTTCCTTTTTTTGACAATTTAAAATAAATCAAACTTCAAACTTCAAAAGCAGATGCTTTTATCCAAAGTGACTTACAAGTGAGGTACAAGGCAGCAAAAATCTAAGTCAAGCAGAAAACATCAAAGCAAAGTCAGAAAAGTGATCACATTCTCTGAGATGTAAGTCGAGAAAGAGCAGAAAGGACGTTTTTTAATAGATTTAACTGCACAAATTTGCACAAGTTCTTAGTTTCCATCTGAATAAGAATTTGTATCTCGTGAAAATATGCTCATGATGCAGTTGAACAGAGATTAAAGACGTGATCTTACTGTGCAGGAGAATCACAAACACCAAAAATCTCTTCATCTCCCTTTAAAAACTGCAGCAAAGTCTCCTTGAATCTGCTTCTTCTAACCTGAGGCTTCACCAACAGCTTCAGGATGTTAGTTCACAGCCTCTTTCTGCTGCTCAGCGTCGATACTTTAGTTTGTATTTGTGAGAAAACCTTGTGCTACTTTCACTTTAACCTGATGCAGCTGTTGGAAACACTTGATGCAGGTTTCCTCACATGTATTTGATATATTTCTTCATAACTTAAACACCAGAAATGCAACAATCACGACTTCAAATACCAAAACTTTAACTCTTCACTGTTTCTGGCTGCTCCACACAACTATCACATCATATCATCAAGGTAAAACATTTCACTCAACAGCACATATTTGGCCTTTGTGTCGTTACAGTATCATCAATCAGATCCAGATCCACCTCCAGGCTCCAGAACCAGGATGTATTGTGACCAGCTGTTTCTCACTGTGGTTTATGAGCTTAAGCAGAAACTAGATCTATACACACATGAACACAAAGAACGTATTATGATTCCAAAGCTAAAATATCAAAATATAAAAAGCAGCCAAACAGACTGAGCTGCTAAATGAGCATGTTGCTCTGTTGTAGTTTGCTCAGAGGGGAAACAAAGACAAAGAGCAGAGCTGCCAGTTCAACCATCTGTTGGTTTTTTGGTATTTCTGTAATTATTGGACTCGTGTTTGTCACCATCTTGTGGAGTAAAATAATATGCGCATGTTTCCATCCAGCCTGTGAATCAAATGCACCTGATGAACCAGAATAATCCATTTAGTTTCAGTCCCATAGTGTGAGACCACTGCTCTCTCTCAGACCAGATGAATATGTGGAGCTCAGTTTTAATAATGAGTCCAATAAGGGAACAAGAGCTCATTTAGACTTGATGAATGAACAATGAATTACACAGAGATCCTGTTTCTGGTGGGTTTACTGTTGGATTACACTAACTGCTCTTTGACTTTTCTTCACTTATATTCATCTTAGAATTTCCTTTTGTGATCCATGGGATCAGCTGACCAATCCAAGAAACAGATTGTGTGAGATGTTTGATTGATTGATGATCATCAACCTGATGTTACTGAGAAACAAAGGCACAAAGACACTTTGTGTTGATCAATCCTGTGAAAAAATGAGGACATTTCCTATGGAAGTATTGATGTTTCATTAGTGCCTCTTCCATCTTGGCCCAGTTGTTTTCCTGCCTGCTAACAAGCAGTCACCCAAACAGCTGCCTGAGCCCACAAACCTTTAAAGAAACCAGAACCAACTGCTTCTGTTAGTTCAAGTTAGCCAGAAACCAGGAAACTAGGGCAGTAACATCATAGTAGCCAGTCTGCTGCTGGAGCCATCACATATTGAACTCATCTTAGCCAGAAACACACAGAGCTGGTCTAAGATTAGTAGCACGTGTCCCCTGTGGAACTATGGGAGAACCTTATTTTCCCACATTTACTTTGGACCCTGAGCCTGGTTCTGTTGGAGGTTTCTTCTGTTAAAGGGACTTTTTTCCGCTCCACTGGGGGGTCTCTATAATTCTTTGGGGTCTAAGATGACTTTGTTTTTATAAATGTGCTGGATTGAACACGTTCAAGTAAAAAACAAATACTTGGTAAAATGTAGAGATTCGATAATTAAAAAATGGCAAAATTAATACACAACTAAATCATAGTTTAGTGACGCACACAAGAAAAATCTAAAATGCAAACTGTGTGTGTGTCTATTTATTAATCGGTGTCACCTCTACATTACTGTGTGTTTGTATAAAGCTGTTTGACCTGAAGCAGGTCAAAAGGCTTCAAATAAACCACCTCCTTCAGCTAAAAGTGAAACTAAAGTGTCAGTAGATTAGAACCATTCTGAACCTGCAGTTAGTTTAGGAAGAAGCTGATTTAAGGAGGATTTGTTGCAGTTTTAGCAGGAAGATGAAGATGTTTGTGGAGTTTGTGATCTTCATACACGGTAAGAGAAACTTCCTTTGTCCCACACAACTGACTTTAGTGGACTGTCTGCAGTCATCTGGAATGGAAGCACAGCCTTTGTCATCTGAAGTAACTGCAGCTCTGTGGCTGCTGATGAAGCTTCAGAAAAGAAACATACATATATCTGATCTGTGGGAAGCAACAACTGTTTTTGAAGCAGAAATGGGACAAGCTGCTGGAAACATCCAGAAAATGGGGTCCAGTCCCTGGACAGGTCGCCAGTCTGTCTCAGTGTCCACACAGACAGACACACACAGACAGACACACACAGACAGACCACCATTCACTGTAGTTAAGTAGATTTTTCAGACGTCTGTACTTGAGTATTTCGTACTTTTCCTACATTTGAACACAAATAACTTTCTACTCGTTACCTCTTCAAAACAGGCTGCTTACTTGTTCTATTGTGTTTGAGGGGAAACATGGAGTGTTGTTCTTCAGCTCTGCTCGGCTGTTTCTCAGGAACAGTTCATCACACCAGCAGCTTCATACAGTGTGTTATCTCAACAGTCCAGCTGTGTCCTAACGTTAGCTCAGTAACTACAGGACCCTCCCTACATGTTTGTATGAACATAGAATGAGTTTACTCTCCACATGTAGTTCAAACCACAGGGTCAGTGGTTTGACTCCCAGTCCAAGTGTCCCTGGGTAAGACACTGAACATCACAGTTGTCCCTAGTGTCTGCTGCTTAGTTGTAAGTCACTTTGGATAAAAGCGTCTGACTGTTGTCAGTAGTGTTGGTAGAAGAGAAACTGTAACACTGGTTAGTTTGTTTCCTATAGTGACTTTGTTCCAGTGTGTGTGTGTGTGTGTGTGTGTGTGTGTGTGTGTGTGTGTGTAAGCATGTCCTCATTGCAGTGTGTGTGTGTGTAAGCATGTCCTCATTGCAGTGTGTGTGTGTGTGTGTGTGTGTGTGTGTGTGTGTGTGTGTGTGTGTGTGTGTGTGTGTGTGCATACAGCCAGGGGGGCTTGTCCCCAACACAGCAGAATATTTTGCTTTATCAAATAAATGCTCTTAGAAATTCACTGCATAAAGACAAAGTCAGTGTTTTCCCCTGTTGGTTGTGGTTGTGGTCTCTGTCTAACGCACTTTAAAGCTCAGTTAGACCTGACAGTGAATAGTGGTGGATGAACATAGAAGAAGTTTCACTGCTTCTTTTTTGTTAAAACATTTAAACATCATGTCAACCTCACATGTAAGTCACTTTGGATAAAAGCTTATGACAAATCACTTAATGTAAATGTTAAATAGAATCATGACTAAAATGAAACAGATGACATCAGGGGGTCACCCAGGAGTCTTAGTGTACAGCAGCAGAACTATGAGCTGGTTCAGAGTGAATGAGCAGTTTTAACAATAAGTTATTAAAGACGAAGGTTTTAAGCCTGGACTTAAAAGTAGAGAGGGTGTCTGCTTCCTGAATCTGAACTGGGAGCTGGTTCCACAGGAGAGGAGCTTGATAGCTAAAGGCTCTACCTCCCATTCTACCTTTGGAAATTCTGGGAACCACCAGCTTGAGCTTTTTAGGATATCAGGGGTGGAGATTTCAAGTACCAGGAACAAATACTTACATTTTAGTCATTGCCAATACTGAGTACTGTTACAACTGATTTCCTTCCAGTATGAGTTGCTGGACAGTAAATGCTCGTCCATCAACTAAGTAAATCCAACAACAGCAGATATTGTCATGGATTCCTCTGACAAATCAAATATGGCGGTGACAGGTGTTTAATAAATGGAGCAACTTTTGCTGAAAATAACAAAAAGAGAAACAAAGCACAGATTTAAGGTGAGATCCTGGTGGAGAAGTGTGGACAACATGGACTATAGAGTTTAAACAGGAATATGAAGGTAAAAGAACTTTGAAAAACATGGTGAACGTCATGTAACGTTCTAGTTATAAAACCCTTGTTGTTACAGATGTCAGTCGCAAATATTAAAGGTTTTCTTCTTGAGAAACATGAGTAAGACTGTTAGTAACTAGATCTTTAGATTCATTCAGCAGTAGTGTATGAGCCAAACAAGGGGGTTAGTTAGTTACTTTTTTTATGTAATTTTTGCTTGTGTGTGTAGTGTAATTGTTTATGTAATGTGTGTTTGTGATGTGTCTATGTACTGATGATGTCTTTAGTGACATCATATGGCTTGATAGTTTGCCTTTGATGATTGCCTTTAAGTTTGTTGACCAGTGGTCAAGGAAACAATGCAATGCTAAGGGTTTGTTAAGGACAGATGCAGTTTTTAGCTCAGCTACTGAAGGGTGCAGACGTGACACAGTAACTAGAGCAAGAAAGGTGTGGACTGCAACAAGGTAGAAGAAAAGGGTTCTGTGTTTAGCTGTGGAGGCACATGGTTTCTTACCGAGTTCTACGAGTCCTGCAAGTCCTGTCAGTTCAGACATACTTTGGGAAACTTGTTTGATGAAACAGTGAGTGAACGTGCTTGTGAGATCACTGTGCTTAAAGTTGTATGTACAATTGATCCGTCATCGGCTAAGTTGAGAAGCAAGTACAATAAATGTTTGTCTAACAACGATCTCTGGAGTGAAGTATGTGCTGAAGAGTCAGGAGCGTCAGATTCGAGTAAGATCACCTCTACAAGTAGTATAACACTGAACGTGCGTGTAGAGCATCGTGACTGTTAGACAGTTAGACAGCCCTAACCCCCTCCTCCTCCCCTCCACGTGGTGGATGTCATGATGGTTCACTTATCAGTTAACAGTTAGATGGCAACCAAAACCCTAGGGGGGGGGGGGGGTGTGTGTGTGTGTGTGTGTGTGTGTGTGTGTGTGTGTGTGTGTGTGTGTGTGTGTGTGTGTGTGTGTGTGTGTGTGTGTGTGTGTGTGTGTGTGTGTGTGTGTGTGTGTGTGTGTGTGTGTGTGTGTCACCTGTCAGTCACGAGCCATGTGCTCGGGCACCCCCACTGCTACAGCGATTGTTGCTGCTGCATTTAAAAAAACGACCTCGGTTATTATCATACGTGCTATTGCTGCTACTGCTCCTTACAATATCAAATATCTTTGGAAAAAATGGCATATTTTACAGGTGAGTGTTTTTCCAGGCTAAATGAGATTCTTCTAAATCTCTGGAACAACACTTCCTTTCTAACTTGTGTTGCCTGCTTTAAGCTGTGAACTTGTGAATTGTACCATGGAGATCATCTCCTCTGATTCACCACTTTCTTTTTCAGAGGGACAACTGTATCTAGTATCATACGCAGTGAGGCTGCAGAATCGTTGACTAGATAATCAAGTTGTGCAGGAGTAACATTAAGGTTGAAAGATGATGATAATGAGGAAAGAATCAATTCTTTAAATTTGTTGACAGCTTTTTCACTTAAGCATCTGCTATAGTGGAATTTTTCTATAACTGCTGTATAGTCCGTTATTGTAAATTCAAATGTTATTAAAAACTGGTCAGACAGAAGAGAGTTGTGAGGAAATATGGTTAAATTATCCATTTCAATTCCATACGTAAGGACAAGGTCTAACGTGTGACTAAAACAGTGAGTGGGTTTATTTACATTTTGGGAAAAACCAATTGAATCTAGTAATGAATTAAACGCAGTTACTGTCAGCATCTACATGAATGTTAAAGTCACCTACTATAATGACTTTATCTGTACTAAGCACTAAATCAGATAGAAAATCAGAAAATTCAATCAAAAACTCTGAATAAGGGACTGGAGGACGGTACATGATAACAAATAATAGTGGTTTTTGAGTTTTCCAGTTTGCGTGTGAAAGGCTAAGAGTAAGACTCTCAAATGAGTTATAACTATGTTTAGGTCTAGGAATTATTGATAAGCTAGAGTGAAATATTGCTGCTACTCCTCCACCTCGGCCTGTGCTTCTAGGAACATGATCATTAATATGACTCATTTAAACTGACATATTCTTCCTGCTGCAACCAAGTTTCAGTGAGACAAAATAAATCGAATTGATGATCATTTATTAAGTCATTTACTAACAGAGATTTAGAAGAGAGAGATCTGATATTTAATAATCCACATTTAATAGTTTTGGGTTTTGGTTCAGACATAGTCTCTATGGGGCAAAGAGCAGTGTGGTTAAGATCATAACATTAAAATAATAAAATTCTCTGGGTGAAAAGTTAGAATCCATAACAGCTGCATTTTGTCTGTTGGTAACGTCAAATTCTATAAGTGTCTCAGACTGTTTATACCTGTGGATGTTGTCGGGTGTTGGAGCGGAGGATGCAGGAGAGGTGAGCACATCAGAACTACAGGTGTTTCCAATGATTCAGTTCTGGCGAGGCCCCGACAGGTCCAGAGGATTCCACCAGATCCAGCCGTTTTCCCATTGGAGGCTGATTTATAACATTGTTGTATAGCTGCCAGTTATATTATGGAGGCGTGTGACAACCAGGGGCCCAAGAGTTTGTGTGTGTGTGTGTGTGAATATATTTTTAAATCAACATCTGATTCATCAATGTGAACATTAATTGTGCAAACTGCAACAACAAAAGAGAACAGAAGAGTGTGTGTGTGTGTGTGTGTGTGTGTGTTTAGTTAAGTTCTCGTCCTGCAGCATGGAAATTGCTGCTCTCTACAAATGCACCTGTTACACTTGGTGCAGATGGTAGAAGACGTCTTTTTTTAGGTCTTTGCTGTCCACTCACTGTATTTTCAGGAAGCTCAGTGTCCTCTCCACTTTCAGAGGAAGGGTCAGAGCCAAGTGGAGGACTCCAGTGAGCATTCTGTGTCAGACTCCCACTGGAAGCTTGTGTCTTATTCAGATGAGTCCTGCTGCTTGTTGCTAGATAAAGGCTGCATGAGCATTTCTAAAATGCCTCTTCATTTTTGCTGCTTTTCTCCTTCTCTGCTCACTGATGAAATGACCCCTCAGCCAAGCTGCAGGTTTATCTTTGGCTGTGAAACACTAACAGTTGTTGGGCAGGAGGCACATGACACACATCCCTCAAAATGATTTAATGTTTGCTACTTTTGAACAACTGTGAAGTTCTTTAGGTGATTTATTTAAAAAAAGTTGTTGTTGTAGGATGATGTAATAGTTGTTTGTACGTGTACATTGTTGCCACTGAGGTGTCCAGAGGGTAGTAAATGTGAGGAGGCCACAAGGGTTAAAGCACATGGATCTGCAGTTCCTCTGATCTCCACCAGATGCTGCTCTGATCAAACTGACTGTACTGAAGTGAATGAGAAACTTCTCTCTACAAAGTCAGTGCAGTTTTTCCACAAGTTCAGCTTCCAGCAGATTCTCTGAACTTCTTCTCATGGGGCAGAATTAAAGAGCAAGTTCTGCACTAATTAAATACTAAGGATTAAAGCTTGTTGCTTTGTGGGTTAATGACTGTTAATGTCACAGCTGAATTACACAAACACACCAAAGTAGAAATAAACACATGCAGCCTCAAGTCTTCCAAAGATGTGAGGTTTCTGGACATTTTAGTGCAGACATGCAGATTAAACCATTGATGTATTCAAACTTCCTCAGTAAAGACACCAACCTCTGTGATGAGCAAACATGTATTTTTGCAGATTGTCTGGAAGCAGAGGCTTCATCAGGTCCAGACTTTGACTACTTTGAAATCAGATTTTCAGTTTCAGCAATGACTGTGTCCAGGATGTTAAAATAAAGTGAGAAAAAGCAACAGATGTTATTCAGCTGTTAGTGTTTTACAACACCACATGAGACTTGGAGGTAAAACTTATTTATTGTACAGTCCAGGTAAACACGTCCAAATGGGTGAAGCTGGTAGATCATTAACAGGTCCAAGGTCAAAAGTACAGGAAATACAAATGAAAATGAAAGCACTCACTGATCCATATGTTTGTTGGATGAAATCCTCCTGGATGTGTCAGACTGTCCTCAGTTGTCTTCTTCAGGATTCTGTCCCCGTAGCTTCTTCATATTCTCACAGCTTGTGTTCCCAGCAGTAACAATGATCCTTTGCTGTGGTCTTTTTGCTGACAGCAGCATCAGATGTGGATGGAAATGTTGGGCTTCATTCAGACAAATGTTGAGTTTCCAGGCTGCTCACACTGCAGAGGACACATTCACTTTGTCCCAGTCCTTCAACACCTGTCCAACCACAACACCTTCACATCACTTCTTACAAGATTGAAACAAACCAAATCAAAGCTTTGATTTCTTCTCCTCACTGAGAGAAACACATCAAGTGTCTCCACGTCTCCATCAGTCCTGTCTTTTCTCTGAGTATTAGTCCTCCTGCTGAAGATGTGATGGACAGATGGAAGGAAAAGATGTGAGAAAAGAGGAGTTCAGACAGTCAGCAGTCATTTGAAGTGGATGTTGAAGCAGAAATGGTTTGAGTTTGTGATTTTCCTGGTCTGGACTTTAGGAGGTGAAACCTCAGGTGAAGATGAGCAAGAATTAAAAAAATTTGTAAAGAGCCACAGAACAAACTCCAAGACACAGCAGCAGCAGTGAAACATGATATAAAGTTACGTTACACAGAAATGGGATAATATATTGACTTTATGTTAGAAAGTTGGTAAATAGATTTTTTTGGTGTCAAACCAAAACCTGTGTATCATCCAAAATAGGATCACAAAGATACTTCTCTGAGTTACACATATACACAAATGAAAACATTCTCTATTTAACTGATAAAGAAGAATTATTTTCTTCTCTCACAGGTTTTCTCTAAATATCTGGCTAATTTAAATGTTTATATGTAAAAAAAAAAAAGTCTCTGTGCATCATTCATATTTAAAAATCAGTGTAGTTCCTAATAAAAAGGCCAATAACAAACCAAACAAAAACTCATTTTCTTTATCATTCAGAGAACACAGTGAACAAATTTGCTTTTCTTCTTCTAAACTGAGACACTGTCCAGTTTCAGCAGCAAGGGGCAAAACAGCAGATCTGAGCTGAAAACACAGGAACTTTTTCTCTTTAATACAGGTGTATTGAAAGTGTTATGGTTTCTGTGCTGTATGTCTGCTGTACCCTACTGGTGTTGTTCTGTCAGGAATGCAGTTTAATTCAGAAAAAGGCTCATTAAATCCAACCTGCAGTTTGTGTTTTCAGCCACCAGATGTCACAAAGTGTCGTCCTCATCCTCAGTCCACATCAATGAATCTTAATGTCTCTGGAGACATTAACAACATCTTGGTGAAAACTAGTTTTAAATCTTATCTGTCACACAGCTGCTGTCATAACTCTGTTTATGTGACTTTGTCAGATGATGTGATGGACAAAAGATGTCTTATAGATAGTGTCTCTGTCCCTTTAACGTGGGTCATGATGAGATTACATTACTGTTTCATACATGTTCAGTCAACCTGTTTCCTAAAAGGTTCATAAGCAACTAAACTGTAAAATCATTTTGAAGGGAACATTTGATATTTAGATTATAGCTCACTGCAACATGTCTTTAACAAATAACCTGATACATTTATCTACAGACATGTGAACATTTGTCCATCACTCTATCTGAGTGGTGAGCTGGTAAAGTGATGTGCTTTAATGTCAGATTTGTGAGTTTAATTCGAACGTTGTTCCATGACAAAAACATAACCAATGATCAGTTTTAAAGTATTTTCATTATTTATTAAAATAAGTTCTCCTCTCTTCCTCTAGTTGTAAGCACAGGTCTACAGATCACCAGTGTGATGAAATGCTGCACTGTAAATGTTTGTGTGTAAATATTGTTAAATGTTACATGAATTAGCAGCTCCTCCTTTCTCATCTCAACATGTACTGCAGTGACTTTTCCACACAATGACACAATGATTTCTAAACAAATACTTATGCAGTTATTTTCCTTATACTTTAGTATTAGAATTCACTTAAAAGCGTCTCTTATCCTTAAGTGATGACAGTTCGCAAGTCGGCCTCTAAAACTGCAGATCTGACCTGAACAGTAGGTTTAGGTTTGAGTATATCACTTTATCAAAATTGGGTCCATAAATTTGACCTGAAGATTTCAGCCCATTGAGATCCACGCTGCCAGCAGAGATCTCAGTCTGCTGCCCCGCTGGCAGGACAAGTGCAAGACTCAGTATGGGTCTGGGTCTTCTCAGGGTCTGAGTCTTTGAGGTTCAAAGATGTTGAATTTTCATCCCAGGACTGACGCTGTGTTGAGTTTTTGATGCAGACCTCTCTGCCAGAGAATGAGTGATTTTGAAAGATGAAATCTGCTGTCAGCTGTTGGCTAAACTACAACAACCACCTCCCACTGCTGTCAATGTGGTTTGTGTATTAGTTCCCAGAAGGAAGAGACAGCAAGAGGAGAGTGAATTGAAAAGAAGAATGAAAAACAGAAACTTACTCCAAAAGGGAGGACAGGAGAAAATAAACTAGGGGAACTATGAAGTTAAAACAAAGAATAATAGCATTATAATAGTATTAATAATAATAGCAAAAACATCATAGTCCATGGAGATTCCTGTCTAACTTCTTTTGTCAGCTTGTCCATCACCAGAGCAAACAAGAAGGGGCTCAGAGCTGATCCTTGATGCAGTCTCCTTGTCCACTGTCCTCTTTCCAGATGACACACCGAGTACCCTCCTACCTTTCTCCCTGATCACATTATCTGTAGTGGTCCAGTCATCTGGAAGCACCTCCAAACCACCCAGAGTCTGTCTCAGCTCCTCCCTGAAAACTACACAACATTCTTCCTTTTTCAACTTCCACCACTTCGTCCTCTGCTCTGCCTTAGTCCTCTTCATCTTCCTCACCACCAGAGTCACTTTACACACCACCATCCTGTGTTGTCTGGCTACACTCTCCCCGACCAACACTTTACAGACACTGATCTCTTTCCGATTACAGCGTCTACACAAGATGTCGTCCACCTGAGTGCTTCTACCTCCACTCTTGTACGTCACCCTATGTTCCTGCCTCTTCTGAAAGAAAGTGTTTACTACAGCCATTTCCATCCTCTTTGCAAAGTCAACCACCATCTGTCCTTCTGCGTTCCTGTCCTGAAGACCAAACCTGCCCATCACATTCTCATCACCTCTGTTCCCTTCACCTACATGTCCATTGAAATCTGCACCAATCACCACTCTCTCACCTCTGGAGATGCTCTGCATCACTTCATCTAACTCACTCCAGAATTTCTCCTTCTCTTCTAACTCACATTCTACCTGTGGTTCATAACCACTCACAACATTGAACATCACCCCTTCAACTTCCAGCTTCAGACTCATCAACCTGTCTGATACTCTGTTCACCTCAAGAACATTCCTCACAAACTCCTCTTTCAGTATAACTCCTACTCCATTTCTCTTCCTATCTGACCCATGGTAGAACAACTTGAACCCTGCTCCTAAGCTTTTAGCCTTGCTACCTTTCCACCTGGTCTCCTGGACACACAGTATGTCCACCTTCCTTATCTGCATCATGTCAACCAACTCCCTGGTCTTCCCTGTCATAGTACCAACATTCAAAGTCCCTACTGTCAGTCCTACATTCTTAGCTTTCCTCTTCTCTCTCTGCCTACGAACACACCTTCCTCCACTTCTTCTTTGTCTTCGACCAACAAGTAGTCCAATTTCCACCGGTACCCTGCAGGTCAACAGCACCGGTGGCAGTCGTTGTTAACCCGGGCCCCGACCGATCCGGTATGGAAGTCAGATGTGTTTTATATTGGATGCCCTTCCTGACACAACCCTCTGGATTTATCCAGACTTGGGACTGGCACAAGAAGACAATGACTTGTGTCGCCTTGCGGTTGCATTGTCTTTGTAATTTACTATGAAAATATAATAGATATGTTTAGTTGTTTACTGGATTTACTCAAGTATCATTTTGTGTCCTTGGAGTTACTCTATGCAGCAATGGTTAGAAAGTCTGTTTAATCATCTCACAGCATTTCTGACTATTTCTGTGGAAAAACTAATGTGGTTCAGTCCACACAGTAACAAAGTGTCCTTCCTTTTATTATAAAGTAACTTTGGTTACTTTAGCAACAATGTCATTTCTAGTTTCTCTGGCTCAGTAAAAATATTCTGGACATACAGCAGTTACATTTTAGTCTCAATGGTTCTCAGTATTTCTGTTCATTCTATGGGTGTGGCCTGTAAATTACTTGTGGGTATTTATGTCGATATGTTTACTGCAGTATTTTGCCTTTTGAATGTACTGTATGTTTGCTGGTCCTTTAAGCAGCAGATCAGACCAGAACAAACACAGTTGGTCCAGTTTGTCTGACTCATGGGCCACTGGTTGGAAGCTGAAGTCTTTGTGCCACAGATCAAAACATTTTCCCAAATGGACCCATTCTGTCTGTGTGTCCTCACAGTTTCCCAGCATGTCTCAGCTGTGGACATGTATGAGGGGGACCAGTTTGTCCTGCTGCACTGTCAGTTTCCCACTATTGATTTGGACAATCCCACAGTGGTGTGGAGCCGCTCTGATCTCAGTCCTTCAACCGTCCACCAGCGTCAGCAGGAAGGTGATGAACTTAAAAACCAGAACCAGCTTTACAGCGGCCGAACATCGATGATGCCTGATGCTCTGGAAACTGGAGACCTCAGTCTGAATCTGACAGAACTGCAACTGTCTGACAGTGGAACCTACACCTGCTCTGTCAGAGATGGATTTGGACGACAACGAAGAGTGACAGACGTGCAGCTGCAGGTCAAAGGTCAGTGACAGGTCAGAGGTCAGTGCTGTAGATACAGGTCAGAGGTCAGAGGTCATGTTGTTGTTCATTTTCTCCACAGAACGATTTCCATCCTGGGCCAAAGCTCTCCTGGTTCTCCTGGTTCTTCTGATTGTTGCTGGGGGTCTTTTAGTACATTTCCGTCACTATTTCATGTCAGGTATGTCTCTACTACTACATTACCCATAATGCTGATGGTTCACATCTTTACTCTTGTTGCTCCTTGACTGTTGAGACAGACTGAGAGTGAGGAACAAATCAGAACCAAACTGAGAATCAGTCACAATAAGTAGTTCCTGAGTGTCTTCATGGGACAGTGAGGTCCTGTTACCATCAGAGATGCTGCTGCTGTCTGTCCACATGATGCTGTGCTTTGTTGTCCTCTCAGGCTACCAGGTGGAGGTGGATTCAGGGGTGAAGTCTGTCCAGCTGCCCTGTAAAACCACAGTTTGTCTGCCTGTAGACGCCAGAGTGGAGTGGAAGAACTTTAAAGACAAGATGATACATGTGTATCAGAACGGCTCTGACCAGCCTGAAAAACAGTTCAGTCATTACAAAGGTCGAACAGAGATGAAGAGAAACCTGCTGAAACCTGGAGACCTCAGTCTGACCCTGAAATACCCCACAGATGAAGAAACAGGAGCCTGCAGCTGCACCGTCTACAGCAGGGAGGGAAACATCCTGATGAAGAAAGTAGTGATGCTCCAGGTCAAAGGTCAGTATAAATGTTTAAGATAAGCTGTTTTCAGTCTTGCAGGTTCTTAAAATGTCTTAAAATGTCTTAAATTCTGGTTGGACAGATATTAATTATTTTAGTCACGTCACCTTAAGAAATCCAGTTCACACATGCAGAACAGGAAGCACAAAATATGAGACCTGAGACCTCCAGCAGATTGTAGGAGCACTCGTTTTTGTAACAGTTCATCCTGCCTCAGAACCACGTTTTCTGTTAACACGAGCTACTAATTCACTGCCCACTTGTGCTACGAGGACTTTAAAACAAACGTAGACTTCATGGTCAAACTAACAGGCTGGAAACACTGCAGGGTGTGGTGTCATGGAGCACAGAGCCAATCAGAGTGAACTGGAAAGATCCAAAACTGAGACCAAATAGTTTGTTGTGAGTCTAAAGTGAGCTAACATGATGTGATTTGAACAGTTCAGCTCATCTTGTTGTTAGTAACTTCACAGCTAGTTATCGTCACTATATCAACTAGTTAAACTAGAGCTACAGTAACTAACACTGTGCATCTTTGACTTTTTTTGTCATCACAACAGTAAAATGATCAGGTAGTTTTAGTTGTGAGCAGCTGAGAAACAACAAGAGTTATTAGGTGTCAGCTGTAGTAGCAGCAGCTCTGGTCAAATGAATCACTTATGGAACCTTTGATCAACTTGGTTAAATGTAACTGGTCTTATTTGTCTGTCTCTGAATTGACTAAAGAAACCAAAGACTGATGAGGTGTGTGAGTCCTGCCGTCACACTGGGCCGTGAGGCCTCTAGATTAGTGGGACTCATCAGATTGATATGAATGAATCACTGAAATATAAATTAGAATGAATATTATTTGAACTCTGCCTGTTTATATCACTGTGTCACTGATGTGGGGTTGAGGGGGCTGCAGCTCCTGTGACTGACTTTATTCAGCTGTTGCTATGGTGACTCACACAATCTGAGATCTGCTGATTAACTCAGAATGAGAAACTCAGAATGAGAAAAATAAAGTTCACTGAACTGAAAACAGTTTCTCTCTCAGGGTTTGTCAAAACTGCTTTCTGAAATATCAACTTTAGATCCTCAGTAAAACCTGGATCCTGTCAACATTTAGTTTGTAACTTTCACTGATAGGAAACAAACATGTGTTTGACTTCATATCATTTACTGAGTGTTAGTGAAGTCAGATGATGGGACAGTGATTCTCTGTCAGAGACAGGAAATAAAGGTTTAACAACCAAACTGAGGGACTGAAGACAAAGACAACACTGTCTCTGTTACATGGAGACATGGAGACATTTCAGACTGGAACCAATCAAACATGTTTTCACTTCATCCACTCAAAGAAAATGTGTCAGAGCTGCTGCTGCTGTTTGTCCACATGATGTTGATCTTTGTTGTCCTCTCAGTCCCACAGGTGGAGGTGGATTCAGGGGTGGAGTCTGTCCAGCTGCCCTGTAAAACCACAGTTCACCTGCCTGAAGACGTCACAGTGCAGTGGAAAAACAGTATAGACTGGACGATACATGTGTATGAGAACGGCTCTGACCAGCCTGAAGAACAGTTCTATCTTTACAAAGGTCGAACAGAGATGAAGAGAAACCTGCTGAAAACTGGAGACCTCAGTCTGACCCTGAAATACCCCACAGACTGGGTGGAAGACACCTACACCTGCACCGTCTACAGCAGGGAGGGAAACATCCTGATGAAGAAAGATGTGAAGCTCCAGGTCAAAGGTCAGTTTAAAGTCTTTATGCTAAGCTAACTGTTGTTAATCTTTATACTAAGAGAAACTGCAGTATTACTGTTAGTATGTTTCTATGAATGTATTTCACTTTATTTCATGACTCTAACAGTGAATTGAAATGAATGAGAGAGAGAGGGAGACAGAGAGAGAGAGAGAGAGAGAGAGAGAGAGAGACAGAGAGAGAGAGCGAGAGGGGGAGAGAGACCTTGACATGTTGCATGTTGTTGTTCCAGTTTTTTCTACCTCTTCCTGCTCAAAACATTCTACAATGTTGTGAGCAGGAAGGAGGACGAGTGAGAGACAGAGACGTTAAATTAATACATTTGTCTTTTGCACAGCCAACATGAAACAGTAGTTTATGGGACATTCTGTCCTCAGGTTTTATCATTTGTGGCTTTTTGCACTGAACATTACAGAAGAAGAGAAACTTTAGAACAAAATCACATATTAAATTATAATATTGCTCTTAAAATTCTTTCTGACTGTCTTCTGTCTCCTCTGCAGAGAGAACTCAGGACAAAGATGAGACAGTGGACATCAGGAACAGAAGCAGCTCCACTGATCCACTCTGATGGCTGAACAATCAGTTTGATCAGTGTGTTGATCAATCTTTGATTATTGATCTGATCTGACTTTGGATCAGAGACAAAATGGAAGTGAAGGAGCTGATGGATGAAGACAGGAAGACACTTTGTCTTCTTGTTCACTCCTGACTCTAACACACTCACTTGATCAATGATGTCACATGTCGATCTGTCAGTTGTGAGGAAGAAGAGGATGAAGAGGAAGTGACAGTGGACAGTCTCAGTTAGAGGAGGAGACATAAAGTCGACTGATTAAAGTTCATCAGTAAATCATTGATCGATCAGAAAAACTCCACCATCTTTGTCTGTAACCAGCTTCTCCTGGAACCAAACACACAGTGACTGAGCACCACCCGTCTGGCTGTGGAGGCCACAGAAACTAACTGCAGCTGCTTCCTCATTTGAAATCCAGACACATGTTGGAGCAGGAACCAGATCTGGAATCTGACAGTGGACAAGAGGAACAAGCTCAGCAACAAAGACTAAAGCAGGATGTTTCTGTGAGGTCAACACTGTCTCCAGAACAGCTGATTTTGTCCTACAACACTGAATCAAACGTCCTGATTCTGTTTCCCTTTGTTACCTGCTGCTGTTCTGGTTCTTTCTGTTCTTCTGGTTCCTTTTAGCAAACACTTGTTTTTCTCCCTTTTCTCTTGAATCTGTTAAATCCAGTTTCCTTCTGTAGTAAAGAGTTGGTTGGTTGGATTAGGACTTTTAGAAGAGGGACATTGTCTCCTGGTGATGTCAATAATCCAGGACTGTGTGTGTCTGGGTCCAGTTCATAGATGAAATCTCTGTCAGGCTTTAGATTTCAGTCCACGACTTACAGGTTGTCTTTTCACTTCTATGCAGGACTTTTCCCATGAAACCAAAGAAGAATCTAACCTGATCAACCAACACTTGGATCTGTGGATATTGTATCATTAAGTTATTTAGAAAACTAAAGTTCAACTGATTTAAATTGTTGTTTTTATGCTTTGAGGTAATAAAAGTAAAAGCATGATTGTTAAAAAGTTCTATATCTAAACCCCTTTGTTACCTGTAGTTAGTAATATGAGTAGAACACAGTATGTAAACTATCTGTAATATAAACTCATGTATTCAGGCTCTGATGTCACATTTTTCATTCTGTTCTCTGAATAGATCTTTAAAACACGGGGAGCCCAATACTATATCGCCATCTACCAGTCGATCGCAAAGGTAGTGTGGGTAGATTTCATGGAATTAACAAAGTAGACGTCAACCCATCATCTGTTCTCACTATGACATTTGTCACTTGATTGATGTACAGAGCAGCCAGTCTGACATGTGACCTTTTCTGACACATGGTTCACTGCACATGCACATGTATACAACAGCTCCAAGTGCTGCCAAACTCTAGCAAGCTAGCGACATAGCCTCCAATTAATTTCTATTAAACTTAACAAAAGGTATGAAAATAAGTGGGGGAGCTGGACAAAGTAAGAAGTCAAAAACTTACCACTTCCATACGAAGTGGGAGGTGGACTTTTGTTTCACTCTGTCATTTTTGAAGTGTGTTTGCCTCATCTGCCATTCAGCTGAAGTCCAGAGCTCATGGACAGTTCTGGAACTTACTCACGTGCTACCTCCTTGAATGCATTATTCGGTTCCACATATTTGTGTGAGTCAGCCTTTTCCCAAATGAAGATCATTAAATCCAAGTACCGTCCACCATGACTGATGATCATTTGGAAGCAGCTACTGTCCTGACTATGCAGCCCTGGCTGATTCTGTTCAGTGCAAGTCCTCAGAGTAAAGTAATGACAAAAAATGTAGAGCTGTATTGTGTAATATGGCTTCATGTAGCTACACATGTAATTACACAAGATTCAAAATGTTCATAATGTCAAAACTTCAATCCATCCATTATTTTTAACCGAGGAAACAAACACAAGCACTGGAAAACATGCAAACTGCAGACAGAAAGGCCAAAACCAGCCGAGGATTCGAACCACAGACCTTCTAGCTGTGAGGTGTGAGGTCTAACCACTCCACTGCTGTGCTGTCCTCAAAACGTATATGTTAAATGTTTTAAGGCCATTTAAATTTTTTCATTAGCTAATAAAAATAACTCATGTACATTTTTAAAAGTGATAAATAATTTAAAACAATTTCTTCCATAATGTTAATGTGCCAAAAGTCTGGTCACATTTATTGCAGCTGGGGATCTGGAGATAAGCAAGCTGAATTGTTTTAACATGATTTACAGTCTAATCATCACATAGACAGAATGTTGTTGAGCTTTGAAACATCCACTTGATTTCTGTAAGTGACACTGAAGCTAGAAAGACGTGTAAAAATGGCTAAAACAACAAATACGCAGGAGACACAAAAGATAGTGGATCACTAACCTTCTTGGAGGCCTCAGTCTTAATTTATTCACTTGCATCAGTTAAGAAAAGACAGGAAGTAGCTGGATATTCCTTAAAGTTTATGGGTTGAGGTGTTTAGTGCTCATGCAGTAAGTGTATTTTAACTGAATGTTTACAGGGATTCAGTTTCATTTGTCATTCAAAAATATCACTGAGTAAATATTTAGTCCACGAAATTTGATTCTTTCTAGTTCACTGTTATTCAATAATCCTCATTTTAAGGATGAAAATGAAAGATTATGAAAATATGTATAAAATATGAAGTTTAAAAACTGAAATTGTGTGTGAGTGAAAATGAAAGTGGACAGTATCTGGGAGGAAAACAGGAAAACACAAACAGGATGTAAAAAAAGTGTTTATGAGAATTATGGTTGTATAGTTGTCACATAGTCAGTTATGAAAACATTTGTAAAGTTTAGGTGAGAGTTTTTTCTCATAGACGTCCTGCTCTTGTCTTTTGTTGTCTTGTCCCCATTTTTACCAAGGTTGTGTCTTAGGATTTTCTATAGTTTTTTGTGTTGATTGTCCTTTTATGTTGAGTCGGCTGTGTGTTTTGTATAGGAGCCATTGTCTCCTATTAATATCAAATAGAGTCAGTCTTTAATTTACAGCAGGACATGTATTAAAGGAGAACTTTAATACATAAAGCTTTTCTCTGTGTGAAGCTGACAGACAGTAGATACTTCATATTTTACAGGACATGTCTTGTGCTTTAGAGGATACAGCTCTGAAGTGACCTTTATAATTCAGTATCTTCCTCTGATGATTTCATTATTTAATCAAATCTGTAACGTTTCAACTCCTTTAACCTTTTACAAACTTCACTGTGTTGTTCATTTTATTTGAAATAGGTCAAATGACCACTGTTGTCCATCAATCTACACTTATTGACCCATAACAACAAAGTGACAACGTGTTTTCAGAAATGTTTTTGATTTGAAAGAAATGAATGTTGTTCATCATCAAATCACCTGTAACAGGGGGACTGTTAGTGATCTCAGCTTCCCCCTGATGTGTCTGAGCTTCTGAGCCATGTAGGACTGGATGTCTGAATAATGTTAACTGCCTAAACACCTGCTCTTGCAGAGAAATCTGTCATGTTGCTCTTCACCCCAAAGTCAGTAACCAGCAAACTGGTTTGAGCCGGTTGTACAAACTGTGGTCAGAGAGCAACTACTACAGTTACCGATGAAAGATTTTTCTACTGCAGCTTTTCTTTTCAGATGCTCTGCAGACACTCTGTTACACTCTGGTTCATTTTCATTTATTTCAGACTCACCAACAAATATAACACAGACGTGAACACTGGAGCTGGAAAAAGCTGGAATAATATTGTGACACTGAAATTTTCCCTCTTGCAAGAATTGTAGACAGAACTCAGCGTGATGAACCATCTCAGTTTAATACATGCCAGCATGGAGAAGAACACATGGATGTTGGTGTCTTCTGACTTGTATCTCTCAAAGCTTTCTATTTATACTCAAACCCAAGAAAGGAACCACCCTCACAAAACATGACTGATGAAACCAGGTGCAGGCAGCTCACATCACTCTTGTCCCTTTCTAGGTTATCTGAAGATTGTTGAGCTTCTCAGTTGAGAAGCAATAAAACCCTTTTTTTGCACCTTCTTGTAGATCTTGTGACCCCAGGACTCAGTATCTACTACATTGTTTTGGGCCTTGTAACAACAAAGTGCCTACGGTGATCTTGAGCAGTCCTCTAAAGATGACACAACCTGTGTCCTCTTGTCCTCTTTGTGACTTCTTCAAAAAGCCCATCTTGGTTGAGTGTTTGCTAATTATCCAACCATATGACTAAATTTACTTTATTCCCCCACAAGTCTAAATACAAACAGCGAATTGAAGAACAGTTTGACAGAAACAGCTACTACAGCATGTAGAATGGCATCAACGCACTGACTGATAAAACCAACCATCTGCCATCCACTGACCACACCACACTGCCTGATGTCCTAAGATAAAGTACTTGGCTGGGTACTGTAGCAGGGGCAGCCAGCTCACAGAGGTGTTTACAAAAATGTTCAACCTTTCATTCCAACAAGCTGCTGGTCCAAAATGTGTAAAATCGTCCACCATCATTCCTCTGCCTAATAAAATCACGTGTGAAGTGTGTGAACGACTTTCTCCCAGTAGCTCTAGCAGCCAGAATCATAAAATACTTTGACCTAAGTCTGACCTAAAAACTGATGGAGGCAGCTGGTTCCAGCAGGGGGCGCAAACTAAAAAATCTACATTTATAACATTTACCAGTTGTCAAAAAAGTTTGTAAAGAGAGAAAAGAAACACAAGAATCCATTTTCCTTATTGATCTGTCACATACTGAGACTGTCATAGCTAAAACATCTGTGCAGATGTTGTTAGTAGGATCTTCACATCCCACTTTTAAAACATTTCAGTTGCGTCCAGTCCAGATTTGTTCCACATTTGTCTCATAAGTTTCTGCAGACATCTGAAATCCTCACATCTTGTTCATTTTAATTCATTTATAGCTTCAAGGATTCAAACCCTGATTTCTGTCAAAAATTACATCATTTGATTTCTTTTATTCATTAACTGATCACCACTGTCTGGTTCACCAGCTGCTCAGAAACATCTGCACCGGGTGGTGATGGCAGCACAGAAGACTTGGTTGTTTTGTTCCAACTGCATTGACAGAAGTCACATGAAAAGTCACCTTAAGAACAATTTTTCTGCTACTGCTTAAAACCATCAGTGAGTTCATCCTCATCCTTCATACAAACTGGCAGCAGTGGATGAAATCAAACCTATGACACATAAGATCTATGTTTGGACCTCAGAGTGTGACCTCAGTCTGACCTAAAAACTGATGGAGGCAGCTGGTTCCAGCAGGGGGCGCAATCTAAATAATCTACATCAGTTATCAAAAAAGTTTGTAAAGAGAGAAAAGAAACACAAGAATCCATTTTCCTTATTGACCTGTCACATACTGAGACTGTCATAGCTAAAACATCTGTGCAGATGTTGTTAGTAGGATCTTCACATCCCACTTTTAAAACATTTCTGTTGAGTCCAGTCCAGATTTGTTCCACATTTGCCTCACAAGTTTCTGCAGACATCTGAAATCCTCACATCTTGTTCATTTTAATTCATTTATAGATTCAAGGATTCAAAACCTGATTTCTGTCAAATATTACATTCATTTCATTTATTTTATTCATTAACTGATCATGTAGTTTAGTAGCAATAAAAAATCAAATGTTGGAAGCTACAAACCAGAGGAAACAGAGTAAAGTCAGTGTGTTTAAGGCACCAAATGACCCACAGCAGCTCTGAGTCTGTTCAACTGCACAAAAACTACTTTATCTGGATGTTTTTTAATAAATGATGGAACATTCTAAACACAATGTGCAACAGTGAATGACATTATCCTTCAGGCCTGGATCCATGATAACAAATATGATCTAGTGTAGATCTGGATCTGTGGAGGACCAACAACAACACACAGCTCACCAACCATCTCAAGTAGATTCATGACAAAAATCTCTGAATGTACAATTAAACAAACACAGAACAAACACGTCATCACAAACTAGTGGACACAGAGAATCTGGGAACAAATAAATGTCTCAAACAGAAAAAAGGAGAAAAATACCAGCTTATTGAAAACAATACATGACCAAAGTAGAACGTACATATGATCAACTCAACAACTGTCATTCAAATCATCTGATAAGAAAAGTGTGAAGCCTCTAAGTTCACCAGCATCTACTGTGTCCAACAGTCTTCTTCTGTCTGATCCAGTGTGTCTGTGACGTGTCCTCCTCCAGACGACATGTGGACATGTTCAGTAGCTGTAAAACCTGATGTAGCTACTGATCCATGATCAGTTCTCATGTAATGACGGATCAGACCAAAGTCTTCTTCTTCTGTCTTCTGTTCTGCAGAGTGTAACTTTAAATCTGTGTTTGTTTAGACGTGAGTCACATGTGAGCGTATAGATTATTATTATGTTAGTGATGCTGCAGTTTATACTAAGACTAATCTCTCCTTTAACACTTTTGTAGTCATATTTATGTTAGAATGTCTCTTCCTGTCTATCACATCATCTGACCCATTAAAAAATAGACTTTGTGAGATTGTGTGATTTGATGGACGTCATAGTGATGCTAATGACAGGATTTTACTGAATTTACTACAGACACAAAGACACTTCCTGTGGACAATAGTTTGGAAATGTCATTGTGATCAGAGTGATGTTCTTGATGATGAAGGAGTTGAATGTAGAGAGGGACAGATTTCTTTTTCAGGACAAACACAGAGGAGACAGTGAGCTGGTGATCGTAGTAAATGTTTTTCTCAAAATGTGTTGAATGAACTGATTAAAACTGTCACATGTTGAGTGTGAGAAGAAAACAAAAATTCAAAGTGTCGAGAGTTTTATACAGAGTGAGACGTCTGTCCAAGTTCAGAGGATCTAAAGCAGAAGTCCCCAAAAAACTACATAGTGAGTATGTAGACAGGGTGAGTCAGGAGGAGACAGAGTGTAGAACAAAAAGACAAAGTGTCCTCCTGTCTTTATCCATCAGCTCCTTCACTTCCATTTTGTCCCTGATCCAAAGTCAGATCAGATCAATAATCAAAGATTGATCAACAGGCTGATCAAACTGATTGATCAGCCATCAGAGGAGTTGGATCAGTGGAGCTGCTTCTGTTCCTGATGTCCACTGTCTCATCTTTGTCCTGAGTTCTCTCTGCAGAGGAGGCAGAAGACAGTCAGACAAAGACGGACGACAAGAGACAAAAGGGGGGAAAAAAATGAAACTCACTTCTGACTTTAAACATAACTGTTTTTTCTCTCCAGATGTTACTGCTGTAGACACAGCAGACATATGTCCCTGTGTCTCTGACTGTGGGGTGTTTCAGGGTCAGACTGAGGTCTCCAGTCTTCAGCAGGTCTTCTTTCATCTCTGTTCGGTCTCTGTAGATCTGGTTCTGTTCTCCAGGCTGTTCAGAGTTGTTCTTATATTCGTGGACAGTCCTATAGTTACTGTCCAACCACTCCACTGTAGTGTCCTCAGGCAGGTCACCAATGGTCCTGAAGGGCAGCTGGACAGACTCCACTCCCTCCTCCACCTCCACCTGACAATCTGAGAGGACAAAAAAGAACAACATCAGCTGGACAGACAGCAGCAGCAGTTTAGAGGACATAGTTGCAGAGAAAGCTGAAGGACAGAACCAGATCAGAGCAGAAGGTAACAGGGGACAGAAATCTAGAAACTAAAAGCAGCTTTTGATCAGAGTCTTGATGCTGTTGGGATGTTTAGTCCATGTGCTGCTTTACAGTAATGTCTCATCTCACACAATCATCTGTGACTGTGTCTCTGTGCAAAGATGGAGCCAATCATTGATCCAGTGATGCATCAACAGATGAGGATCAGAGTCAGTACAGGAAGTGGAAGAAGAGAAATTCCCTCATGTGATGGTGAAAGAACTTGTAAAGTTGTCTGGGGATTTCTTCTCTTTCACTTCTTCTCCAAACTTCAACTGGACTTTCATCAACTTTTCTTTTCTGTTTTTCTTCTGCAGCAACAAGAACTTCAGTCAAGTCGACTATCAGCCGTGTTTTCTTCACATTCTTCAACACAACTGGAAGATTTTCACTGATACAAACTATTAAAGCTGCTTTTCTTTCTGCTTTCAGCTTCTTCCTGATCAATACTGTCACACTCTGATTGCTCATCAATCAACTTATTGATATCAGTTTGTGTTGCTACATGGAAATGAGCTCCTGTCTTCTTCTTTGGTCACTTCCTCTTTTGATTGATCCCCAGTGAATCTGAAATGTTGTGGAGGATCAATATTTGTGATGGATGTGATATTTTCATGTCTGATCTCTGTGGACTGTAGAGAACTGATCAGTCCAAAGAGCAGGACTTCATGTCCAATAACTGCCATGATATTGACCTGATGGTTCAAGAAATCATCAGATGATCAGGAAATATTGATGCTTTTAGACTCTCAGACTGAACTTTGTTCTTCCAGCTGATCTGGATCTGAAATGTTACTCTCTGAAACAGACAGGACCTGGTCTTCTGTTTGGCCTCTTTAGAACCTGGGGCTGGATGGACTTTGTCTTTGTCTTTGTCAAGAACGGTTTTTCTTCATGTGAGCTCAGGAACTTTTACTTCGTTTGAACTTAAAACCATTTCACTGTGTTTTAATTGACCTTCTTCTGGTGCTAATGGACAGTTTGTCTCTGAATTCAGTGACTTCTTAGCCTCTATAATTACATTTGATTGGTGACTTTAATGTGCCTGTAAATGACGTCACTAAGAGCTTTGCTGGTCATTTTTGAAGCTTTGCTGAAGCCTTTAACTTCTGTCAGCAGGTCTGTGGCCCTACACACATTAAGGGGAACACCCTGGACCTGGTTTTTCTTTTGGACTCCAAACTGACTGTGAGCGATCATGGTTGTAGCTGGTAAACGTGTTATATGTTCACTATGTTAAATGAGGTCTCTGCTGAAAAGCTTTCTTCTGTTTTTTTACTGTGTGGCCCTGTGATGATGAGAGTCATGTTCATTCCCCACTTGGATCCTTCAACTGAAATTGTTCTGCTGTTCTAGACGACATTGGTCCTTTGAAAAATCGCACTGTTTCCACTGATATTTCCGATCCGTGGATGAACGATGACATTCCCAGTTTCAGAAGTAAATGTCGACAGATAGAGCGTCTGTGGAAATCCACTAAGTTCCAGGTCCACTGCATCTATTATAAAAATCTTTTAACCGAACTCACCTCCATGGTAAAAGCTGCTGGGGCCTCGTATTTTGCTGATCTTATTGTCTCTAATAAGCAGAATCCTAAAATTGTTGTTCATGCTATAAACAGCCTGGTTTCTAGATTTCCAACTGTTTCTAAACAGCAGCCAATATTAGATTGTTTTGAGCCCATTTCTTTGAACTAACTAAATTGATGAGTAGCCTGAAGATCCAGCCCACTTGATGTTTTACCCACACTTTTTTTGAAAAATGTCTTATGGTGCATCAGCCCTGCTCTACTGCATATTGTTAATTGTTCTCTGGTCTCCAGCTGTTTTCCCTCCAACTTTAAGTAAGCAGCTGTTCACCCTCTCCTTAAAAAGCCCAATCTCAACCCCTCTATTTCAAACAATTTTAGACCTATTTCAAAACTTTGTAACAACTCAGCTGCTCACTGTTTTGAACAGACATAATATTTTTGATCAATTTCAATCTGGTTACCGTCAGAAGCCCAATTAGACCAACAATGTAATTCATACCAACACTTGTCTCAAGTTCTGTCTGCAGCTTCACATGATCAAGGACCTGTTGTTACATGGACCTGATCTACTTCTGGTGGAGCTCAGTTCAAAGTTTCTCTCTGTCACAAATATTCACATTACACTGAAATGATAGTTTGGTTCCAGGAAAATTCATTTCAATTCACTGTTAAAGTCATGAAATAAAGTGAAATACATTCATAGAAACATACTAACAGTAATACTGCAGTTTCTCTTAGTATAAAGATTAACAACAGTTAGCTTAGCATAAAGACTTTAAACTAACCTTTGACCTGGAGCTTCACATCTTTCTTCATCAAGATGTTTCCCTCTTTGCTGTAGACGGTGCAGGTGTAGGTCTTTTTGTCCCAGTCTGTGGGGTATTTCAGGGTCAGACTGAGGTCTCCAGTTTTCAGCAGGTTTCTCTTCATCTCTGTTCGTCATGACGTCATTTCCGTAGTTTCGAAATGGCGGTCTGTTCAAACTGTGTACACGTTTTCACGCAGTTGCAAGAAACCATCACACTTTTGGAAAACGAACTAAGAAAAAAAAATGAACTTATCTTGGGGTTTTCCAACGTTGCCGCCACACAAGCGAAGCACCTCGCAGCTCTTAATACCTCGAGCTACATGGAACAAACAGTTTCTATCCACCCAGCTGTTTGTTCAGTGACCCAGGACACCGATGACACGCTGCCGTGGTCTGGCCCTGTTGCTACTGCTGGAATAGCGATGCCAACCCGCGGCCTTCTGGCCCTGTCGGATGACCAACGGCCTGTCCCGACACGGGCCTGCTCCTTGCCGCTGACACAGGAGGCCTGGATTACGGCTAAAAGGAGACATCGGACGACACCTGCTGCAGCTAATCTTGTCAACCAATCCATTGGACCACCTTCCCCGGTCCAGATGGAGAACAGTTTCACTGTTCTTGAAGAGCTGGAAAGTCCGACTTCCCCGGCGGCGGTTCCCTGTGACTCCCTGCCTCGTGAGATACCACACGGCTCCACCTCCCGCGGGCAGCGCGGTCGGGGCCTGCTGCCGGGGCCTCGCCAGACCAGACGTGCCACCGCCACCAACACCATGCCTCCAGAGAGGAATCCACATGCTCCTCCTCGGCGCACCTCTCCACCGCACCGTCCTCCCGGTCCGACCATGCTAATTATTGGCGACTCCATCGTTAGAGACGTCCGCTTAAAATCAGCTAAAACGTTTTGCTTTCCTGGAGCCACAGTCACTGACATAGCGGAGAAAATTCCAAACCTGATTGAAAGACATCCTACAGCAACAAAAGTAGTGATACACGTTGGCACAAATGACACCAAACGCCAACAGTCTGAGTTGCTGAAACGTGACTTCGTGTCATTTTTCAACTCACTGGAGAGTTTCCACGACAGACGGTTCTTCATTTCCGGCCCAATTCCCACGCTGGGTCGCGGTGTTGGCTGGTTCTCCAGACTCCTCAGCCTGCACACATGGCTTCAACCACAAGTCTCCGCACACGGACTCTTCTACGTAGACAATTTCAATCTTTTCTGGGATCGTCCTCAGTACTTCAAGCAAGATGGACTGCACCCGAACTTTCTGGGATCACGGATGTTGACTGAGAACATTGTCCACAGCATCTCAGTCTCCGGAGACTGACTGACCATTGAAAACACCTGTGGCTCTGATGTGCTCACCTCTCCTGCATCCTCCGCTCCAACACCCGACAACATCCACAGGTATAAACAGTCCGAGATATTTATAGAATCTGACGTTACCAACAGACAAAATGCAGCTGTTATGGACTCTAATTTTTCACACAGGGAATATTATTATTTTGCTGAATGTTATGATCTTAACCACACTGCTATTTGCCCTATAGAGACTATGTCTGCTCCACGACCAATTAAACTTTTTAAACCAAAAATGAACACAAGGGGAGTTAATCATAAAAATCTAATACAAGTTAAGACTAATGCTCATACTGAACCAAAACCCAAAACTATTAAATGTGGATTATTAAATATTAGATCTCTCTCTTCTAAATCTCTGTTAGTAAATGACTTAATAAATGATCATCAAATTGATTTACTTTGTCTCACTGAAACCTGGTTGCAGCAGGAAGAATATGTCAGTTTAAATGAGTCAACCCCCCCAAGTCATATTAATTATCATGTTCCTAGATGCACAGGCCGAGGTGGAGGAGTAGCAGCAATATTTCACTCTAGCTTATCAATAATTCCTAGACCTAAACATAGTTATAACTCATTTGAGAGTCTTACTCTTAGCCTTTCACACGCAAACTGGAAAACTCAAAAACCACTATTATTTGTTATCGTGTACCGTCCTCCAGTCCCTTATTCAGAGTTTTTGATTGAATTTTCTGATTTTCTATCTGATTTAGTGCTTAGTACAGATAAAGTCATTATAGTGGGTGACTTTAACATTCATGTAGATGCTGACAGTAACTGCGTTTAATTCATTATTAGATTCAATTGGTTTTTCCCAAAATGTAAATAAACCCACTCACTGTTTTAGTCACACGTTAGACCTTGTCCTTACATATGGAATTGAAGCGGATAATTTAACAATATTTCCTCACAACTCTCTTCTGTCTGACCATTTTTTAATAACATTTGAATTTACAATAACGGATTATACAGCAGTTAGGGAAAAATTCCACTATAGCAGATGCTTAAGTGAAAAAGCTGTCAACAAATTTAAAGAAATGATTCTTTCATCATTTGCTTCACCATATGTTAATACAATGAAAAGTAGTCTCCTTAATGTTACTCCTGCACAAATAGATTATCTTGTTGACAATTCTGCAGCCTCACTACGTGCAATACTCAATAGTGTTGCCCCTCTGAAAAAGAAGGCAGTAAACCAGAAGAGGTGATCTCCATGGTATAGTTCACAAACACGCAACTTAAAACAGGAAACATGAAAGTTGGAAAGGAAATTTAGAAGAATCTCATTTAGCCTGGAAAAATAGTTTAAAAATGTACAAAAAAGCTCTGTGATGCCAGAACAGCATATTATTCATCATTAATAGAAGAAAACAAGAACAACCCCCGGTTGCTGTTCAGCACTGTAGCCAGGCTGACTAAGAGCCATAGTTCTGTTGAGCCTAGTTTTCCCTTAACTTTGAGCAGCAATGACTTCATGACCTTCTTTATGAATAAAATTGTAGCTATTAGAGAAAGAATTCACCAGATCCTCCCCCCAAAAATTACAGATAGATCTTCATGTACAGCAGTGCTAGAGTCATCGATAAGGCCCCACTCCCTGTTAGACTGCTTTTTACCCATAGATCTCTCTGAGCTAACTTCAATTATTACCTCATCTAAACCAACAACCTGTCTGCTAGACCCTATTCCAACTAAGCTGCTCAAGGAAGCTTTACCCTTAATAGATACGTTCATATTAGATATCATCAATCTATCTTTAGAAACAGGCTATGTACCACAGGCCTATAAGGTAGCTGTAATTAAACCACTACTTAAAAAACCCTGTCTTGACCCAGGTGTTTTAGCAAATTACAGACCAATATCTAATCTCCCCTTTATTTCTAAAATAATTGAAAAAGTAGTTGCAAAACAATTATGTGATCACCTTCATAGGAATAATTTGTATGAAGAGTTTCAGTCAGGATTCAGAGTTCATCATAGTACAGAAACAGCACTGGTAAAAGTCACCAACCATCTTCTCATGGCCTCAGATAATGGACTCATCTCTATACTTGTTCTGTTAGATCTTAGTGCTGCATTCGATACCATTGACCACCATTAGAAAACACTCCATAAATTTCCACTGCTATGCTGATGATACCCAGCTATATTTATCTATGGAACCAGATGAAAATCATCAGTTAATAAAGCTTCAAGCCTACAAGACATAAAGGCCTGGATGTCCTACAATGTTTTACTTCTAAACTCAGACAAAACTGAAGTCATAGTATTTGGGCCCAAAAATCTCAGAGACATGATGTCCAACCATATTGTTACTCTAGATGGCATAAGTCTGGCCTCCAGTACTACTGCAAGGAACCTTGGAGTTATTTTTGATCAGGATCTGTCCTTTAACTCACATATAAAACAAATCTCTAGAACAGCCTTCTTCCACCTACGGAACATTGCCAAAATTAGGAGCATCCTGTGTCAAAGTGATGCCGAAAAACTGGTCCATGCATTTGTTACCTCTAGGTTGGACTACTGTAATTCCCTACTTTCAGGATGCCCCAGTAACTCCCTAAAGAGCCTGCAATTAATCCAAAATGCTGCAGCAAAATCTAGAAAATCTAAATCTAGAATAGAATTTAAAACCCTGCTTCTTACATATAAAGCTCTGAATGGTCAGGCTCCATCATATATAGAAGACCTCATAGCACCATATCATCCCAGTAGACCACTTTGATCTCAGAATGCAGGCCTACTTGTGGTTCCCAGAATTTCCAAAGGTAGAATGGGAGGTAGAGCCTTTAGCTATCAAGCTCCTCTCCTGTGGAACCAGCTCCCAGTTCAGATTCAGGAAGCAGACACCCTCTCTACTTTTAAGTCTAGGCTTAAAACCTTCCTCTTTAATAAAGCATATAGTTATTTATAGTTATGCTGAGCCTGGTTCTGCTGGAGGTTCTACTGTTGCCTATGGCTTGCTCCAGGGGGAATTGTTGGGTTCTCTTTATACATCTTTATAGTCTTGACTTTATTCTGTAAAGTGCCTTGAGATGACTTTGTTGTGAATTGCCGCTATATAAATAAAGTTGAATTGAATTGAATTGAAGATTCAGGTGTCTGTTACCAGTAATTGTCGAATATTTCATCACCTCTCCAAATGTCCACAGTTAAAACTAGTTTCCCTCCCTGTAACCTTTTTCTCACATCTGTTTTTATTTAGTTCTTTAACACTTGCACACACAAATCTGAAACGCACCTCTTCTGACTGCTTATCACTGAATTCACAACCATTAAATAAAGGACTCACACACACTCAGTCTGCACTAAAATAAAGAATAAAGAAGCAGCAAAAGAAAGAGCAGGTTAATGTGTCAGTTTGAACTCCGTGATCACTCAGTGCAACATAAGCAGGGGATGATGATGAAGGAAGCAGTAGGTGCTGGTGCTGGTTTCTATTAGAAACTCAATGTCACTTCGTGGAGGTGGTTATGAACAGGGTGAGGTGGACTTGGAATGAGTTTTTGGCACTACAGCAGTTTGTGCTGGGTGGGTGTGGTTTCTGTTCCATCCATCGGCACATAACATGGAAAGTCCTGCTTGTGCCGACGTGAAGTCGCCTGCACCATTAAACTGTACATATTGTCCTCTCATCTGTCGAAGGAAGAGGAACTAAAACTGGACAGTCGTGTTTTCCTGTCAAATTTTTGTGTCACATCATCATAATTATTACTGATGTCATCCTACATCACTGCTCGTTCATTATATGCCCTGCATACCACTTGTTTTTTTGTTTTTTTATATCTTCAGAAGTTTTATACTTTTCTGTTGATGTAATTATTTTTCTTTCTTTTGGAGCAGTGATAAACTGCAAAACAATGTCCCTCTGGATTAATACAATTTTTACTTAATTCTTCATCTAGAGTCTAAAACAATAATTTGACATCTTTTGCTTTAAAAAGTAAATAATTAGCTTTCTGAGCCGTAGAGGAAGCTATTGCAGCTTGTGAGCTCCAGCTGTCAAGTTGCTGATCCAACACCACATACATACACAGAAGCATTATTAAGAAAAGATCATATCAGTCACACTGACAGAACTAAATCAAATGCACACAGCACCTGGTGAGGAGCATCTTCCCTCACAAACTCTGTCTGAGTACAAACACCAGCTACAAAGTGACTTTACAACGAGTTCCTCACAGAATTCATGTTCATTAGTGAAGCAGAAACCACATTTTTTTTAAGTTGAACCAGTAAATGCAGCATCAGCACTGGTTAAACATGAAAGGCTGCTGCTAAATATCTTCTACTCATTTGATCAGGGATCAGTAGAGTTTAGTGAATCCATGTATTTTAACAGAATTAGTGTCTGAATTCACCCGTTGCTGTTTCACATTGACACCCTCTAATGTGGACTTTGCAGCAGGAAGCTGCTCTGTAGATCTCTGCTCTGAAGGAGAGCAGCAGCAGGTTGACACTGAATACATTCAAGTTCAGTCCAGAAAGAATCAGATTCTGATCTGGTTGGTTTGAGCTGATACTGATCAGTTCGCTTATGCCCAACACCATGAGACTGATCCTTAACATTAGCTCAGGAAAAGAGCTCTCTAATAGAAAACTAGATGAGTGATGTTAATGATGTACTGGATGAAGCTGTTGATACTTGATCAGTGCCATAAACACATCAGTACCAGATGTCAACATTTGGATAAAAATGTTAAGAATTTAAGAAGTTAAAATTATTATTATTATTATTTTTTTTTTTTTTACGTTGATTTAACTTCAAACTGACCTTTGATGCAGAGCTTCACTTTCTTCTTCAGGATGTTTCCCTCGCTACTGAAAACGGTGCAGGTGTACGTTCTGTTGTCCCAGTCTGTGGGGTATTTCAGGGTCAGACTGAGGTCTCTACTTTCAAGCAGGTCTCCCTTCATTTCTATTCGGCCTTTATAAACCTGGTTCTGTTGGTCAGGCTGGTCAGAGCCGTTCTGATACACACTGATATTCCTGTGGTTACTGTCCTCCCACTTCATTGTGACGTCTTCAGGCAGGTGAACTGTGGTTTTACAGGGCAGTTGGACAGACTCCACCCCTGAATCCACCTCCACCTGTTGGACTGAGAGGACAACAAAGCACAACATCAGCTGGACAGACTGATCTGTATCTACACCACTGACCTTTCACCTTTTCACCATGAATGTATGTCACTGACCTCTAACATGTAGCTGCACTTGTTGCTTCATCAGGATTTCTTCATCCCTAATGACAGTACAGGTGTAGGTTTTTTCATCACTGTTACAGGGGTATTTCAGGGTCAGACTGAGGTCTCCAGTTTTCAGAAGGTCGTTTTTCATCTCTGTTCGTCTTCTGTAAAACCTGTGTTGTTGCTGCGGCTGGTCGGCTCCATTCTCATACACATGAATCTTTGTGGTCTTGGGTCCACAGTGCTTCCACACTACTGTAGCATCCTCAAGCAGGGGAATTCTGCTCTGGCATGGCAACTGGACAGACTGAACTCCCTCCTCCACCACCACCTCCTCCTGGCAGACTGAGAGAACAAAGACATTGTATTAAAAAAGGGTATTTACAAAAATATTGAACATGTGATTTGTTTCTGCAGAACTGACCTCTGACCTGAAGCCTTATTACTTTCTGTACCAGGACATTCTTCTTCCTGTAGACGGTGCAGATGTAGGTGCCACTGTCAACATAGCTGGGATTAGTCAGGGTCAGACTGACATCTCCAGTTTGCAGTGGTTTTATTTTCATATGTGTCCGGTTGTGGAAGAACTCATCCTGTTTGTCTGGGTCGTCGCGTTCATTTTGATGCACGTGGACCATCATGAGTCTGGGTTCAGAGCACTTCCACTCAATTCTGGCATCCTTAGGAAGCTTTACTATGGTTGTGTAAGGTAACACAACACAGTCCACACCTTCCTGGACCTCCACCTCCTCCACCTCTATCTTAGAGCCTGAGAGAACAACAAATAATATCAGTTTGTACAGAGAGCAGCAGCAGTGACATGTCTGAAGTGATCACACAATATTAAAAAAAAATGCTGTGTAAAGCGTAAATGAGACAAAGGTAAATTCTGCACTAAACCCACTGAATCACACACCAAACTTTTACCTTTGATGACATACAACCAGAAATAAGTTGCCAGGCCTCCAAACAGCAAAACAACTAGACCCAGAAGAACCAGAAGAACTCTGGCCTCAGTTGGGAAGATGTATGGTTCTGTGGGAAACATAAAATACAATCTTTATATGGCTCCTAAAACTCCACAACACATTCAGATTCATTCATTCACTTTAAGAGATTTCTGAAAAACAGTCATTAGACGTTTCAACAGGAAACATAATGTAGTCTAAGTTTTCATTTCCTGTCAAATAACTAATCAATTAACTGATTCATCTATTATTATTTTAGCTTTTCCATCTCTCATAGAGGCTCCTTTACTTCATTTTGTTGTAATATTTCTACACCTTTACACATTCCAAGCTTTTATCCTGTTTCTCAGCAGCACTGACCTTTGACCTGAAGCTGTACATCTGTCAGTCTTGGTTCTTCTCCAAAAGGCCTGATGGTGCAGGTGTAGTTGCCATTGTCACAGGTTTGGGGTTTTATCAAAGTGAGGCTGAAGTTTCCAGTTTCTAGAGCGTCAGGCATCATCGATGTTCTGCCGACATAACGCTGGATTTGGTTTTTAAGTTCGTCACCTTCTTCCATAAGCTGGTGGATAGTTGAAGGGTTGAGATCAGAACGGCTCCACACCACTGTGGTGTCCTCGGGCACAAAAGGGATTTGACAGGGCAGAAGGACTGACTCCAACCCCTCATACACCTCCACAGTGAGGAATTGCTGGGAAACTGAGAACATACAGACAGAAACATCCATCAGCTTTGCGCTGTGCTGAACCACAGGTCACATGACCCACTGGGAAGCCAGGATTGTAGTGAAGAGTCAGTATAGTCACATACCATGAATGTTGCTTAGTAATTGGTTTTATTGCAAAATGCCAGATTTTTCAAAATAAAAGTAGTTCGTTTCTGTTATAATTCATGTGGGTGTCTTTATTTTTGAAATGGATAAGCAGGAAATAGACTGGGGCATTGCACAAAACTGAAATTCAAATGTTCCAGTCATCAAATCAATGCTCTCACAGAATACATGTGACTATGAAAATGTAGAGAGAGGCTGTTTGAGATGGTCTTAAATAATTTCTAGCTTTTTTTAGAGAAAACCACATAGTCTGAAGTCAGCAGAGATGTTACTAACATTTTTTAGAGACTGGAGCTCAGAAAACCGATGTAAAGAACCTGATCTCTACACATCTACAGTAGGTGTTGAAGTTTGTTGTTGACCTTTGACCTGTAGCTGTACGTCTGTCAGTCTTTGCTCATTTCCAAATGCACTGATGGAGCAGGTGTACTTTCCACTGTCAGAGAGTCTGGGTTTTCTCAGAGTCAGGCTGAAGTCTCTAGTCCCCAGAGCGTCAGGCATCATTGATGTTCGGCCGCTATAAAGCTGGTTCTGGTTTTTAAGTTCATCGCCCTTCTGCTGACGCTGGTGGACAGTTGAAGGACTGAGATCAGAGCGGCTCCACACCACTGTGGGTAATGCAGGAACATAAGAGGTCTGACAGGGCAACAGGACCAACTCTGCCCCCTCATACACCTCCACACCCAAGACGTTCTGAAAAACTGAGAGGACAAAGAGACAGAAACATGAATTATCTTTGTGCTGTGTCCTGGTGTCCAGTGTAAACCACAGATCTATTAAGACTTGTATAGAGTTATGTGAGAACACCGACTACGTCATTTGTTCAGAAAAATGATCATAAAAAAGTGTTAAAAGTCTGATTATTACATTCCAAAGTGGCTTGTTGCTTTTTGTTGCCATTTTAATATAACTGTTATAATGTTAAACTGGATTATCACAGAATAAAGTTAATGATATGTTATTGATACTGGTTTAGAAAGACAGGAGAAGAGAAGGCAGTCACACAAAAGAATGGACAGTTTATGTTGAACTGCTTGATGAGCCACAGCTAATCAAAGTTAACAAAGAAGAGCTTGATGGCAGTAAACCACAGGAGTATTTCAGTCACCAGGAACATGAACGATACTGCAAGGAGGGAAAACTACAAGACCAAAATGAAATGAATGTGCCAGAGAAGGAGAATATTTATCTCTTTCCCAGATGTGATGAAGGACCTGGCTAACAGGAGAAACGTTTCTGAAGTTGGAGGAAACTTTCCCTACTATTCTACAGGCTTCATGTTCATCATTGGCCTTGATCCCTGAGGAGCCCACATGGCCCCGATAATATATGATAAATATATTTCTGAGCGGTTTAAACTACTATAAACCCAACAGTGCTTGAAAATTTGTGAAACCCTTGAAACTTTTCTCTGTTATATATATATAAATGACCTAAAACATGATCAGACATTCATTATATAGACAATGTTGTAATTTTTGTCTTTTGTATTTACATGTGTAACTCAGAGTAGTAGTATATTTGTAATCTTTGGATGTTTTGGTACGACCCAAAGCAATTTACCAATATAAAGTCAATATACAATAATATTTCATTTCTGTGTAATAACTTCATATCATGTTTCACTGCTGCTGCTGTGTCTTGGAGTTTGTTCTGTGGATCTTTAAGAATTTTTTTTAATTCTTGTTCATCTTCACCTAAAGTCCAGACCAGGAAAATCACAAACCCAAAACATTTCTGCTTCAACATCCACTAAAAATGGTAAATGTTCTGTGCTTTTCTACCTATTGGCACTCAAAGCACACAGTGCTCCTTATTCACACTCACAATCAAACACACACACATACACCAATGGGGGAGCTGCTATGCAGCTGGCCAATGCTCACCAGGAGCAACTCAGTTGAGGTTCAGTATCTTGCTTAAGGACACTTCGACGTGTGACCAGAGGAGCCGGGGATTGAACTAACAACTGCGAGATTGGTGGACAACCACTCTACCTTCCTGCGCCACAGTCGCAGGAAATGACTGCTGACTGTCTGAACTCCTCTTTCCCCACATCTTTTCCTTCCATCTGTCCATCATGTCTTCAGCAGGAGGACTAATACTCAGAGAAAAGACAGGACTGATGGAGACGTGGAGAAGCCCAACATTTCCATCCACATCTGATGCTGCTGTCAGCAAAAAGACCACAGCAAAGGATCATTGTTACTGCTGGGAACACAAGCTGTGAGAATATGAAGAAGCTACAGGGACAGAATCCTGAAGACAACGGAGGACAGTCTGACACATCCAGGAGGATTTCATCCAACAAACACATGGATCAGTTCAAGAGGAATCAAATCAAGATTAAAGACGTTGGATCAGTCAGATCAGAGGGAGGAAGGTGATCTTACCGTGTACGAGGATCACAAACACCACAAACATCTTCATCTTCACAAACAGCTTCAGGACATCAGTTCTGCTGACGTGCTGCTCATGTTGTACTGTCTGTGTGGACACAGTGTCAGTTCCACTAGCAACCATCTCTGATCCCTGCAGACATGTCACTGCTGCTTCATGCTTTCATTCTCATTTGTACATCCTGTACTTTTGACCTTGGACCTGTTAATGATCTACCAGCTTCACCCATTTGGACGTGTTTACCTGGACTGTACAATAAAAAGCTGAATAACATCTGTTGCTTTTTATCACTTTATTTTAACATCCTGGACAAAGTCATTGCTGAAACTGAAAATCTGATTTCAAAGTAAAGTCTGGACCTGATGAAGACAGTGCTGTAAACTGTATTTTCTCTCACGTCTCAAACATCAGCCTCAGCTTCCAGACAATCTGCAAAAATACATGTTTGTTCATCACAGTGTCTTTACTGAAGAAGTTTGAATAAATTAGTGGTTGAATCTACATTTCTGCACTAAAATGTCCAGAAACCCCACATGTTTGGAAGACTTGAGGCTGCATGTGTTTATTTCTACTTTGGTGTGTTTGTGTAATTCAGCTGTGACATTAACAGTCATTAACCCACAAAGCAACAAGCTTTAATCCTTAGTATTTAATTAGTGCAGCACTTGCTCTTTAATTCTGCCCCATGAGAAGAAGTTCAGAGAATCTGCTGGAAGCTGAACTTGTGCAAAAAAAGTTTCTCATTCACTTCAGTACAGTCAGTTTGATCAGAGCAGCATCTGGTGGAGATCAGAGGAACTGCAGATCCATGTGCTTTAACCCTTGTGGCCTCCTCACATTTACTACCCTCTGGACACCTCAGTGGCAACAATGTACACGTACAAACAACTATTACATCATCCTACAACAACATTTAATAAATCACTTAAAAACCTTCAGACTTCCAAAACTCTAATTCTTCTGCATCTTCCTATGCACTTAAATCTGTTTTTTTTAAAAAAGAAAAGAAAAAAAAAAATCCTTTCTGCTCTTTCTCACACTTGCATCTTGTGAACTGTGAACACTTTTCTGATAGGACTTAGATTTTTGCTGCCTTGTACCTCAGTTGTAAGTCACTTTGGATAAAAGCTTCTGCTAAATGACTAAATGTAAATGTAAATGTGTCCAAAGGGGGAATGTTGATTTATTACAGCAACAATGGTTTAACAAGGGCTGTGTATCATATGCACAGAAATATTATCCATCTTGTTTTATCTGTGTGACATTACTAAAACCACAGGGAGCAAATCCTCCATCTGATAAACCATCTGACCATGTGATGATTGATTTCACTGAGTTGATGCCCAATTGAGAGAAGAGACATTGTGTTGTTATGACTGACATCTACGAAGAAGAAAGTTTCCTTGGACTGAGGTTTCTCCGATTGTTTTAATGAACATGGGGATAAGAGGAAAAAAAAATAATTGTTTGGGAAATCTCCAAATTTGGGAAAATGACATGTTGTATTGCCAGACTGCACTATATCTACTATACCACAACTATATCTCCTGTCCTAGTTTGGTGCTGGTCCTGTGCTGACTGGAATTAGCAACATCATATTTCTCCGTCACCAGCTTCTCTCCATTTGTTTCCCATAAAATCTAGAATAGAATTTAACTTTCATTTTCTCCACTTCCTGTACCCAGTTCCTTTCTCCACCTTTACCACTCATCAACGTTCACAATTGTCTTCACCTGTTCCTGCCTTTGTTAACCCAGCTCTCCCCTTGGTTCCCTGTCAGATCATTGTCTCTGTGGTCCATGCCACACCCTGTCTTCAAGTTTACCAGTCTCATGGTTTTTAGACTCTTGACTCTTGTTCATCTGTGTCTTGGTCTGAGGTTTGGTTTGGTTTGCATTCGTTGTCTTAGTCCCCTTTTCTGTGCTCGTGTTCTGTTTTGGAGAATCCTTGTTTCCTTGTTCATGATTCGTCTCTCTAATGATTTCACATTGATGTTTCAGTTTTAGGTTCTATTCCCTTATTGAGTTCTGCACTTTCTTGAGCCCTTGTCCATATTTAGGTCCTAGTTTTCCTGTGTTAATATTAAGGTTCATGTTTTTGTTCCATGGTCCCTAGTAATGGTTGTCTTCTGGTTTCTAGTGTCTGTGACTCACTTTTAGTTTTTGCCTCACGTGTTTAGTCCATGTTTACTTTTCCTTCTGGTTCTTCAGCTCAACCCTTGTTTAGTCCTGTAATGTGTGTGTGTGTGTGTGTGTGTGTGTGTGTGTGTGTGTGTGTGTGTGTGTGTGTGTGTGTGTGTGTGTGTGTGTGTGTGTGTGTGTCTATGCAGAGTTAATTTCTTGTCTTTAGTTTAATTGTCTCCTTCTGAAATTGTCCCAGTTTAGTCGTCCTTGTGCAGTGAATTAGTGTTAGTAGTTCTTATTGTCTTTCTCTATAATTATTAATAAAACTTATCTTCTCACCAAACCCCTCTCGCCTTGTCGCACTTGGTTCCACCCTAAATACCAAACCTGACAGACTGGTTCTCTGTGTCCCCTCTGATCAATGTCCCTGACCTTCATTCTTCAATAGATCATCTACTTTCCCCATTTTCTGGATGTTTCCAGCAGCTTGTCCCATTTCTGCTTCAAAAACAGTTGTTGCTTCCCACAGATCAGATATATGTATGTTTCTTTTCTGAAGCTTCATCAGCAGCCACAGAGCTGCAGTTACTTCAGATGACAAAGGCTGTGCTTCCATTCCAGATGACTGCAGACAGTCCACTAAAGTCAGTTGTGTGGGACAAAGGAAGTTTCTCTTACCGTGTATGAAGATCACAAACTCCACAAACATCTTCAGCGTCCTGCTAAAACTGCAACAAATCTTCCTTAAATCAGCTTCTTCCTAAACTGCAGGTTCAGAATGGTTCTAATCTACTGACACTGAGGGAAAACTTTAGTTTCACTTTTAGCTGAAGGAGGTGGTTTAATTACACAATCCTGCCTCAGGTGAAATGGCTTTATACAAACACACTGTAGTGTAGAGGTGACACTGGTTAAATACACACACACACACACACACACACACACACACACTAAGTGTAGCTGTTTGTAAAGCTCCATCAAAAGTCACATTTCACCTTGTTTTTCCACTTCATGACATAAAGCAGCAGCTGATGATTCATACAGGACCATGATCCAGATCAAAAGTGTCATTTAGAACAACAGCTTTTTAAAATGATGGAGAACATTTTAAACATGAATAAACACATAGAAGGTCCTAAATCTGGTGGTCTGCCATCTATGCTTTTAACCCAATTCCCTCCTCTGCTTTTCAAAACATTTTTATTCATTTTTCCTTCATTGTCTGATGAGGTTTGAATTATTCTCAACCACTCTCTGCAAATGGGTGTTTTCCCTACAGCTCTCTTTACTTATTAAACCTGTTTTTAAAAAAGCAGCTCAGATCCATCCACACCCAGTAGCCACAGTCCAATTTCTCAGAATCTTTCTTGTCCTATTCTTAAACACATTTTTTAGAGAAATTAGTTCTTACAATACAACAAGTTGGAAGTGTTTCAGTGTGTTTCTGAACTCGTCACAGTACAGAGACAGTTTGACAGCTTCCTGCTCGTCTCCTCTGTTTGCACAGGCGTCACACACTGTGAAACTTATCAAGTTCTCACTAGGTCACAAAAATCTAGACTATAGGCAGATACTGTGCATAATAAACATGGATTCACAAATACTTCATGTATTTATCGTCATCACAGTCTCCCATAAGTGCAACATTGTTACCCAATGTCTATAATAACTTGTGCATAAAAGATTCATTAATATTAACAATATAGTGCTAATAACTGAAGTAGTTGAATATCTACATTTTACAAAGTGTGTGTCTGTGTGTGTGTGTATGACATATATATATATATATATAAACCTTATGTCATTTGTGTACAGAGGTGAACTGACCCAACAGGAGTGTGAATATAGACAAAGTCTGTTCATGTTTGAATTCACATTTAACAGGAAACTGTGCTGGTGCATATAAAGTATCAACACAAATGACATGATGGTTTGTTTCAGTGGAAAATTTCCATGAATTAAATGGTTGTTTTCATAGCATTGATGCAGCTAAAGAAGATGGGTCTCAACAACAAAGCTGCCACATATACAGAAAACACATGAGAAATAATGGTATATTAACATGAGTAGAACATGGTTTGTAGGACAACTGTGTGTTAAGACATTTTTCGAATTTGCTTTTAAAACTAATTCATAAAAAATGTTTGTGTTTCGTTAAGAAATGTAAGATGTGGATTGTGACAAGTGTGGTAAGTGAGAAAGCCGTCTACAGAATGCTGGATGCATAATTCTGAAACTGGTGTTTATGATCGAGGTTGTTCAGCAAACCTGTCATGAAGCACAGATACAGGACTTTTGACAGCAAGTAACGGGGAGACTGTTAAATCAGTTCTGTCCTGGGGTTCACTCATGTCCTGTAGAGATTAGGTACATGTTCCTTATCACACACTAGTATCACCAGTTCTATTAGTTTTAATACATCCTCTAAAAGCCCTTATTTCTCTGATGCTTAGCAAATGTTCACCTGGGCTCCACTACATCTACCAACAAACAGGAAGTGGGTCTGAAATGTTTTCATAGCAGGGGGAACTGGGCTGTACCATCCAGAGATGAAATGGGGAGTTTTCTGATTTTATTGGGAAAATAATCTTAAAAGTGCTCGTACTGATATTTAATGTTAACCTTCCCCTATGGGATGAACTGAGTGAACGTACATAAGACATTTATATAGTTTTCTATAGAAAGAACAAATAGATTGACAGAATAGTAGCAATGGCCCAGCTTAGTTTTTCTTTTCTGGTGTTTAGTTTTCTTATTTGTTTGATCAGTTTTAGGTTTATTTTGTTGTTTTTCTTTTATGTTTTGTATATAATTTTCCATAAAATCAGTTTGAGCTGCTGTTTTTGGGTTTACGGTGAATAAATCCCACACTGAGTGAAGTTTCATCTCATGTCATTATCGTTTCTTTAGCAGAATCTGGATGAGGAGATGCCTCAGAAAGTTTCCGGAGCCTCAGACTCCCAACCTACAGTTCCAGTTCCAGAAGAGCTGCAGAATTTCTTGATGCAAGTGGTTGTTCAGAAATCAGTTGCACTGAACAACAGGCTCACATTATAATTCAGTGAGGGAGGGGATGTAGTTTCATAAAATCATAGTAAACCAAAGCATATATCTTTTGGCTGAACATATCAAATTAGTGTCTTTAGTGTTAGTTTTTGCAGTGTTGTGGCCATTCACACATCCTAGTGTCCCTAAAATGACTGTGTCTCCTCAAACTGTGCTGCACAAATCATTTTTTTAGTAATATTGTTCCAACAGCCTCAAAGACACAAGCTACTGTGCACAACATCATCGTCTTTGGAGAAGAGTATTCAGTGTGTAGGACCTGCTTCTACTTTCAAGGGGCTTGACTCTAAATGTCCAGGTGAGTGTTTTTAGTTTACAGTGTGGTGACAGAGACAGAAGGTGCATATTTGTGTCATATTTTAAGGTTTTTGTGGTAGTTTTTAAATCATGTCTTAAACTCATTTTTATTCTCTGGCTTTTAAAAAACAAAAGCTTTGCGTTTTATTTATTTCATTTATATTATATTGTTTGTTAAAAACAACTGTGTTACGAGAGTCAAACCATCCTAGAGGAAGGACCTGATTGACACAATGGGCCTGACAAACCACATTAGGGTTGTTTTGAGTGTCACTTAACAGCCAGGTTTGGTTTTAAGCCAAGATAAATGTTTTGAGGTGGATTTTGTAGATCTTGCAAAAGCATTTAAGAACAGCTTGAAGTTTGGGTTGTGATGAAGCTTCGAGGAAAAAAAATTGCAGATTTCAGGAAACAAGTTGGATCAACATGGAAAAGCCATAATCCAGTTTATACTAAAATGTGTTACAGTGTGCTCAGGGGTCTGACACAAATCCTGCCTCAGACGAATTGGAAATGATGAACTTGCAGACTTATTGTGTGTGTAAGTATCAATTTAATTATTTTAATTTAACTTCAGAATTATGTAATGTGTGTATCCTGGTGAACTAACTAATGTGTGTTTTTCCATCATCAGAACCCATTTTAAAATCGGATGCTATTCTTTCTACTATTAGCATTTTCAATTTCCAGGCGATGAGTTACAGGATTATAACACTGCAGATGAAGATCAGTATTCATCCGATAAAGAATAAATTCCAAAGTCTGAAGATGATGCTGATTCAGGTACAAGTGTCCCTCCTATTCCTACCCTGTCTATTAATGGAGCGACTCATTCAGAAGCACCACCTCCTAATGCTACTGTGAAACTGGCAAATAATCTAGATGTGAGCAGCACTGTAGACTTTGTGCCAAGTGCTGCTGAAACAGCTGATTCTTTGTGGTGTTTCCATACATGTAGTGAGGGTGCAGGACCTATCAGTCCTCTGTATGCCTGGATGAGAGGGCAACGATTCAGCCCAGCTTTCCTAAGCTGCCTGATGAAGTATAGTTGCTGCTGGGAAGCTCAGGACAGATGTCACCTACAAGCCCAGGAACTTGTGGCCTTTTGATGATCAGAGGCTGCAGAGGGGAAGTGTTCTTCCTAAAGTCTATTATTTCTTTTGTCTTGATTATAATGAGGATGAGGTCATTCTCATCCCCAAAGACAAGTATGTGGTTCACCTGGCCTCTGTAACCTGGCTCGTCCCCTCCTTGATGAGGCCCAGGATGGTGTTGTTGTCCTGGGAGGAGACACCGTCATAGTTATACATGGAGAAAGGTTTGGGCTGAGACAGCAGCCCTGCAGTCATCCTGTGCTGACTGTGAGCTCGGCAGATACCTGCCCTCCCATTCTTACCACTTGTGGGGTCTTTCAGTCAGGAAGTGACTTTAAAGTTTTTTGAATTTCGGGGACTGGGTTAAAGACAGGTTGAAGATGTCTGCATATACACTAGCAAGATGATCCCCACAGGCTTTCAGAAGTCTAGGAGAGACTCCATCTGTTCCTCAAGCATGTGAGGATTTACCTGTTTTGGGACCTGTGAGTTTGTCACCTGAGCTCCGGGTTGCAGGGGGATTTTGAAGGGTATCTATGTTCAGATTGTCAAATCTGGCAAAGAAGGAATTAAGACTGTCAGGGAGGGTGACGTCTCAAGAGACCATTTGTTGGCTTACTCCTGTAGTTTGTGCTGCCTGGATTCCCTGGATCTGCAAGTTTGTTGGTGCCATAGATATCGGTTTAAAAGCACTTTAGCCAGACACTGCTCAACCGGGTGAGGTGTTTCTTCAGTCCGAAAACCAAAACTCTTGCACTCATTGGAGCGTCAGTAGTTTCACATAACTATTGCACATGTGCAGTTCAATAGCCACAATACAGGAAATGCTGAATTGTAGCATATGAAACATTAGGTAAAAATGAAGCTTGCTGCTTTGGGATTGAAAAAGCATCATCCAGTGGATTGGTGGGTCTAGAGGATGTACTTTAACTAGCATTAGTACAACAATGGAGTTGTGGCACAAACAAATGAGTGAATCCAGGCTGATAAGTAACCAAACATGAGTGCAGAAGATTAAAACCATATATTTAGAAAATGACTGAAGTTATCTTTTAATATTTGGGTATCGTCAGTATTTAAATGTCGTCATACATGTTTTATTTTAGCTTAAGCTTTTTCATTTTTGTACTGTGGATAATTTTTAGATGTTGCTGCAGACAAACATTCCAGCAGAGCACCAAGGAGAACATGGTCTAAGGGTGAGATGACACTTCAGAGCTCACATTCTTAAAGGAAACTGGCCACACAAAATGAATGCAAACAGTGTGAGCTGGCAGAAGGTGCAGCTTGAAGGAGGAACCGTGCAAAATCTACGGGACTGTGACTAAAAAGACACTCACAGAAACACAAGCCATTAACCTGATGTGTTGACCCCCCAAACGTTGATATCCTGGCAGCTCGTGTTGTTCCACTCATGCATAATGTTCAAAAAGATGTGCGACAGCTTTAAGGCTTTAGTTGTGTTGCATTTGCAGGCTGCTATGTAAATGTTGTGTTAAGTCAATGTGAGTATTAGTTGTATTAAAGCTCACTCAGCACAGAGCTGGTTAATCACCATCACCAGCAACTGTTTGGGTTGTATTTTTTGTTTTAAGCCCTTTTTAAATCAACCATGCTTCAAATAGACAGTCAGTAGATAATAAACATAAAAGTCATCTGTTGTTTAAATTGATGGCTTCTGTGTTTTGTAGCAGGCTGCTCCTGTAATACAGTAACACATTTGTTTGAGTTTTGATTATGGCTGTGGTTTATTTATGACCAGGGGCTTTTTTTGTTGTTGTTGTAATACTGTGTGTTGTTTTGGAAGCAACATAAGGGCAGTTTGATTGTTAATGAAATGACTGTGTTCTATCAGGTTTGTGTATATATGCAAATGAAGTCCAATTTAAAGACCCAACAATGTTTATTTGGACCATGTAAACCACATAATCAGCCGTCTGTACAAACCACTGTAGTGTCAGGTTGGTGTGAATGAGCTTCTGTAGGTTGCATCTAAAATTGTTTCAGATTTTTTGCAGCGTTTTAATTTTACTTCCATGTCTCTACGACATCTAAAAATATTAGTCTGTAGAAACCACCACTGGACAGGTTTTTCAAGAACTGACCTTGAAGTTCATGTATATCTGTGTGTGTGTGTGTGTGTGTGTGTGTGTGTTTCATCTGCGTCACCTCTACACTACAGTGTGTTTGTATAAAGCCATTTCACCTGAAGCAGGATTGTGTAATTAAACTCCTCCCTTCAGCCAAAAGTGAAACTAAAGTGTCAGTAGATTAGAACCATTGTGAACATGCAGTTAGTTTAGGAAGAAGCTGATTTAAGGAGGATTTGTTGCAGTTTTAGCAGGACGCTGAAGATGTTTGTGGAGTTTGTGATCTTCATACACGGTAAGAGAAACTTCCTTTGTCCCACACAACTGACTTTAGTGGACTGTCTGCAGTCATCTGGAATGGAAGCACAGCCTTTGTCATCTGAAGTAACTGCAGCTCTGTGGCTGCTGATGAAGCTTCACAAAAGAAACATACATATATCTGATCTGTGGGAAGCAACAACTGTTTTTGAAGCAGAAATGGGACAAGCTGCTGGAAACATCCAGAAAATGGGGTCCACCCTGGACAGGTCTCCAGTCTGTCTCCGTGTCCACACAGACAGACACACACAGACAGACCACCATTCACTGTAGTTAAGTAGATTTTTCAGACCTCTGTACTTGAGTATTTCGTACTTTTCCTACATTTGAACACAAATAACTTTCTACTCGTTACCTCTTCAAAACAGGCTGCTTACTTGTTCTATTGTGTTTGAGGGGAAACATGGAGTGTTGTTCTTCAGCTCTGCTCGGCTGTTTCTCAGGAACAGTTCATCACACCAGCAGCTTCATACAGTGTGTTATCTCAACAGTCCAGCTGTGTCCTAACGTTAGCTCAGTAACTACAGGACCCTCCCTACATGTTTGTATGAACATAGAATGAGTTTACTCTCCACATGTAGTTCAAACCACAGGGTCAGTGGTTCGACTCCCAGTCCAAGTGTCCCTGGGTAAGACACTGAACATCACAGTTGTCCCTAGTGTCTGCTGCTTAGTTGTAAGTCACTTTGGATAAATGTTTGCTAGTTTTGAACAAGTGTGAAGTTCTTTAGGTGATTTATTTAAAAAACAGAAGCAAAATGTTGTTGTAGGATGATGTAATAGTTTTTTGTACGTGTACATTGTTGCCACTGAGGTGTCCAGAGGGTAGTAAATGTGAGGAGGCCACAAGGGTTAAAGCACATGGATCTGCAGTTCCTCTGATCTCCACCAGATGCTGCTCTGATCAAACTGACTGTACTGAAGTGAATGAGAAACTTCTCTCTACAAAGTCAGTGCAGTTTTTGCACAAGTTCATCTTCCAGCAGATTCTCTGAACTTCTTCTCATGGGGCAGAATTATCTTTAATTCAAGTGCCGTATCTTTAGTGCAAGTGCTGCACTAATTAAATACTAAGGATTAAAGCTTGTTGCTTTGTGGGTTAATGACTGTTAATGTCACAGCTGAATTACACAAACACACCAAAGTAAAAATAAACACATGCAGCCTCAAGTCTTCCAAAGATGTGGGGTTTCTGGACATTTTAGTGCAGAAATGTAGATTCAACCACTAATTTATTCAAACTTCTTCAGTAAAGACACTGTGATGAACAAACACGTATTTTTGCTTTATTTCCTGGTGGAGCTGCAGATACCAGCTGTCATCAACAACTACACTGGTTTGTGTCCAATCAGAGCTGAGTCTGTCAGTGACTCATGAGGAACTAGGGAAGACAGAGCTGAGTGTGTGTGAAGACAGTAGATCAACAGGTGTGAAAATATGAGGACAGTCAAGCTGCTCCTCTTTCCTCACAAGTGATCTGTGCAGGTGTGGACTTGATTCCAGAGTCAGTATTTCAGTGAGACCAGAACCATGTTGATGAGACCTTCTCAGTCTTAGTGACGTGACAAAGACAAAGTCATTGTCTCTTACAAAGACCCCACACTCGGGGACACCTGGACAAATGGCTTCTAGAGCTGATGAAGAAAACCAAGTAGAGACCATGACCTCTGTTAACTACATGCTCACTCAGACAGTGTTATGGTCCTGGGACACTTCACATTTGGAGTCCTGACCTCTGTCCACCACAACATTAAAACCACCATGTTAATGTGTCTGATGATGTTTGTGAACAGTAATGTGACTGTGTGTGTGGATTTTAGATTTTACACATGGAAACAAAACGAGTCTGTGTTGAAAACACTAGTTAGTAGTAGTAGTACCTCAAAAGTAGTAGTTGTATGTGGTGTTAACAGTGAGACAGCTTAGCCAAATATCAAGCAGAGTAAAAAGGTCAATGGACACTAACAAGAAAGGTGAAAGGTGGAGCTGTCAGGTGTAACACTAAGAAGAAACACAATCATTTACTATCAGTGTCATGACACCAAAGACATACAGTGGCAACTGAAACTGAATAGGAACAATATTGTCAAACATGTTATTAGAAAAATAATCTCATTTTAAGAATATCTGTGTATGATGTGATCCAACTAATACTGAGCCAGATTTAACCAGTAACAAGCTACAACAATGGTCTGACTAACATCACAGCAGAGGAACAAGTGTTTTCCTTATTTGGAGAATTAAAGCAGTTCAATAAGTTTCTTTGAGGAAACTCAGTGTCTGCAGTCATTAAGTTAGAGAAGAAAACCTGCTGCTTCATATTTCACATTGTTACTATTAAGACAAAACACACAGCATAATATGAATGTCTCATGTTTATGATCTGTACCTGGCAATAATACACTTTGACCAGCTCTGAGAGACAGAGACAGAGACAGAGACAGAGACAGAGACAGAGAGATGGCAGAAAGTAGTTGTTGTGATGTTACAGTAGCTACAGGAAGTTGTAGTGAGACACTAACGTTACTGGGGTCTGATTGTCTCTGTAGCAGGAAGTAACTGCTTCACTTCATATTCTGTTGGTTTTTATACTGTGTGGTTCATTTTGTTTGGTCTGATGATGGTGTTCGATGTCACAGATCAATTGGACCCCAGAGTCTCTAGGAGGGACACCGACAGTGTGGACACATGGGGGACTAACAGGGACAAATATAATGTACAATGAAGGGAATGAACATACAGTCAAAACCCAATTCTGTCAGAAAACAGTGTGTAGAAAAAGGACTGTGGATACAGGGAATCAAAAGGAGCCAGGTGACAAACACTGAGTGAGCACAGTCACAAATCAGAGCACAAATACAAATACATTTTCAAGTGACAGCATTTATATTAGTATCATGTGTCTCTCTGACAAAGTGGACACCTGATCTGTAATAATTCAACTACTTTCTCTTTTGGAAGCCTGAAGACTAAGGACAGGGGTCAGGATCCACTTTCACTAGTTAAATATGAATCATGAAGTTTGATCCTTCACATTTGTTTGTTTCTCTTCTCTGAATGGATGAAGTTCAGGTCTGTGATTGACATCAGAACAAAGTGATTCTGTGGAAACTGCTCAGCCTGTTTCTTCACATTCCAACAGCTGCTTCTCTGGAAACAGGTGAAAGTGAAAGGAAAGTTTTCTCTGAGTGTCAGTAGATTATCAGGAGGACAGAGACAACTGCTGTGGACTGATGTCCTGAAGCTGTTTCTGAAGATGAAGATGTTTGTGGTGTTTGTGATCCTCGTACACGGTAAGATCACCTTCCTCCCTCTGATCTGACTGATCCAACGTCTTTAATCTTTATTCGATTACTCTTGAACTGATCCATGTGTTTGTTGGATGAAATCCTCCTGGATGTGTCAGACTGTCCTCAGTTGTCTTCTTCAGGATTATGTCCCTGTAGCTTCTTCATCTTCTCACAGCTTGTGTTCCCAGCAGTAACAATGATCCTTTGCTGTGGTCTTTTTGCTGACAGCAGCATCAGATGTGGATGGAAATGTTGGGTCTTCATTCAGACAAATGTTGAGTTTCCAGGCTGCTCACACTGCAGAGGACACATTCACTTTGTCCCAGTCCTTCAACACCTGTCCAACCACAACACCTTCACATCACTTCTTACAAGATTGAAACAAACCAAGTCAAAAATTTGATTTCTTCTCTTAACTGAGAGAAACACATGAAGTGTCTCCATGTCTCCATCAGTCCTGTCTTTTCTCTGAGTATTAGTCCTCCTGCTGAAGACGTGATGGACAGATGGAAGGAAAAGATGTGAGGATAGAGGAGTTCAGCAGCAGTGAAACATGATATGAAGTTATTACACAGAAATTGGATAATATATTGACTTTATGTTAGAAAGATGCTAAAGGCCAATGAAAAATGCAATTCATCACATAATGATAATATAGCGTTGCATTGTTTCCTTGACCTCTGGTCAACAGACTTTAAAGGTAAACTACAAAGGCAACTATCAAAGCTACATGGTGTCACTAATGACATCATCAGTGCTTAGACACATCATAAACATACATTACATTTAATATTGGAAACAATTAACAAACCCTAACATGAATATTGCACATACAATATTTGAATCAAAATCCAGGCTAAAAGCTGTTTCACCAAAAACTCTTTGTCCTTCACTTTGGAACAACTCAAAGACTGGAGTCAGAGGATCTGAGAGCACAGACTGGTTTCCACATACTGGAAGCATGTCAGACAAGTCGGCTGCTGTAAGACCATGAAGAGCTTTTACAACAAGGAGGAGAATTTTAAAATCAGTACAGAAGCTGACAGGCAGCCAGTGTAAGGACTTTAAAACAGGTGTAATGTGTTCTCTCCTTCTGGTTCCTGTCAGGACTCTGAATCAACTGTAACTGGTTTATGAGGTATTTGGGTCGACCAGAGAGGAGACAGCATTACAATAGTCCATTTAAGAGCCTGCATTAGTCTCTGTGTCACTCAGACAGAGAAGTGGAGCTAACAGATACAAGTTAAAAACTATTGGTCCTAAAATTGATCCCTGCAGAACACCGTAAGTTATTTCAGAGGTTTTTGATTTGTAATACTAGTTTCAACAAAGAACTGCTGGAAAAATAAGAAGAAAACCAGTTACACTGACCGTTCCAGACAGTCCAACATGTTCCCTCAGTCTATTTAAAAGAAGCTGATGGTCGACTGTATCTAAAGCAGCACTTAAGTCCATCAGTAATAAAACTTAGGGTTTATTGTTATCTAGGTTAAACATGATGTCATTAACTACTTTGACTAGGACTGTCTCTGTACTGTGATGAGGACAGAAACCAGACTTAGACATTTCTAACTTGTTGGTTGTGTTAAGAAAATTGCTACTTGTGTAAAAACTAGTTTTTCTAAACGTTTTCTTCAAAATGGGACATTGGAAATAGGTCTGTAGCTACTGGGTGTGGATGGATCTGAGCTGCTTTTTTAAAAACAGCTTGAACAAGTGCACTAAGAGCTGCAGGGAAACGTTGGTAACAGTAGTTAAAACCTCATCAGACATTTTTAAAAAGGAGGTGGGAATTGGGTGAAGAGCACAGGTGGAAGACTTCAGTTTAGATAAAACCTTCAACCAGAACAAAACTGTCCAGTGTGTCTTCACATTGTCCACATGTCTCTGTAATGGGACTGTGTGCTTGGCTGATGTCAGACCTGATGGTGGCTGTTTTCTTTTGGAAGTCGTCTTCAAAGTCCTCTGTGGTTCATATGGTTTTCGATTGGGTTTAAAATGTTCTCAGTTGTTTAAAAAGCAAAAACACACCAACATAGATATATTTCTGTGACCACAAACACAGAATGATGCACAGGACTCACACAAGCTTGGAAAATGTGGAGTATGTCTGAAAACTCCCATCTATGGCATCATTATTGTAGCCCACTGTGAGCTGTGACCCACCCGTGACTTACAAAGAGCCAATTGTGAGGTTTCCAGCACTTTTAGCTAAAAACACAAAGAATTAAAGACATTTACATTCAGTTTTTGAGTGAATACATTTGTACATTATTTTACATGTACACACATATTAAATGTAGATATTTACAAATGTATGTACAGACACACAGACTGACACACATGGGGACAAATAATGAAGCTGCTATATTAACTTATGTCTTTGAGGTTTTTACTTTGACCATTGATCCTCTCAAAGCTCCACCTGCTGATTCAATAGGAAACATAACCCATAACTTTTATACAATGAACAAACATACACATTCATGTGTTAATGTGAAATACAAAGTGTGATATGTTATTTAAAAATCCCACTGAAAACCTCTAACCAGTGAGAACCAGGATCCTGAGTTGGTTCTGGTGTTTGTCAGTGTTGTTGGTGTTAAACTGTGGTGATGTGGTTTCAAAGCAGCCTGATCAGCTGCAGCGTCCAATCACAAACAGGACCAGGTTGGTTTCTGACTCACCTGAGGACGGACGAGTAATGAGACATGAAATAAGGCTGCTGAGATGGACCCTCTCTGTCTGTGTGTCCTCACAGTTTCCCAGCATATCTCAGCTTTGGACATGTATGAGGGGGACCAGTTTGTCCTGCTGCACTGTCAGTTTCCCACTTTTGACATGAACAATCCCAAAGTGATGTGGAGCCGCTATGATCTCAGTCCTTCAATCGTCCACCAGCGTCAGCAGGAAGGTGATGAACTTAAAAACCAGAACCAGCTTTACAGCGGCCGAACATCGATGATGCCTGATGCTCTGGAAACTGGAGACCTCAGTCTGAATCTGACAGAACTGCAACTGTCTGACAGTGGAACCTACACCTGCTCTGTCAGAAATGGATTTGGACGACAACAGACAGTGACAGACGTACAGCTGCAGATCAAAGGTCAGTGACAGGTCAGAGGTCAGTGCTGTAGATACAGGTCAGAGGTCAGAGGTCATGTTGTTGTTCATATTCTCCACAGAACGATTTCCATCCTGGGCCAAAGTTCTCCTGGTTCTCCTGGTTCTTCTGATTGTTGCTGGGGGTCTTTTAGTACATTTCCGTCACTACTTCATGTCAGGTATGTCTCTACTACTACATTACCCATAATGCTGATGGTTCACATCTTTACTCTTGTTGCTCCTTGACTGTTGAGACAGACTGAGAGTGAGGAACAAATCAGAACCAAACTGAGAATCAGTCACAATAAGTAGTTCCTGAGTGTCTTCATGGGACAGTGAGGTCCTGTTACCATCAGAGCTGCTGCTGCTGTCTGTCCACATGATGCTGTGCTTTGTTGTCCTCTCAGGCTACCAGGTGGAGGTAGATTCAGGGGTGGAGTCTGTCCAGCTGCCCTGCAAAACCATAGTTTGTCTGCCTGTAGACGCCAAAGTGCAGTGGAAGAACAGTAAAGACTGGATGATACATGTGTATGAGAACGGCTCTGACCAGCCTGAAGAACAGGACGAGTTTTACAAAGGACGAACAGAGATGAACAGAAACCTGCTGAAAACTGGAGACCTCAGTCTGACCCTGAAATACCCCACAGATGAAGAAAGAGGAGCCTGCAGCTGCACCGTCTACAGCAGGGAGGGAAACATCCTGATGAAGAAAGTAGTGATGCTCCAGGTCAAAGGTCAGTTTAAATGTTTACGATAAGCTGTTTTCAGTCTTGCACTGTGTCTGAGGGTCCTTAAAAAGTCTTCAAATGTCTTAAATTCTGGTTGGACAGATCTTAATTATTTCAGTCACATCACCTCAAGAAATCCAGTTCACACATGCAGATCAGGAAGCACAAAATATGAGACCTGAGACCTCCAGCAGATTGTAGGAGCACTCGTTTTTGTACCAGTTCATCCTGCCTCAGAACCACGTTTTCTGTTAACACGAGCTACTAATTCACTGCCCACTTGTGCTACGAGGACTTTAAAACAAACATAGACTTCATGGTCAAACTAACAGGCTGGAAACGCTGCAGGGTCTGGTGTCATGGAGCACAGAGCCAATCAGAGTGAACTGGAAAGATCCAAAACTGAGACCAAATAGTTTGTTGTGAGTCTAAAGTGAGCTAACATGATGTCATTTGAACAGTTCAGCTCATCTTGTTGTTAGTAACTTCACAGCTAGTTATCGTCACTATATCAACTAGTTAAACTAGAGCTACAGTAACTAACACTGTGCATCTTTGACTTTTGTTACTAGTTTCATCTTTCAGAGAAAGAAAAGACAAAGTCAGGATGCTACAGAAACATGGAGAAAGTAAAGACAGTCAACAGAAAATGTTCAGCTCCAACTTAGTGATGGTTTTTAAAGTTGGAATCAAACGAGTTTAATGTCAAAGATTGAAAGCTGCTGTATAATAACTGACAGATAGAATGAAACAGGAACAAACACTAACAACTGTTCATTTCATCAGTTTGTCATCACAACAGTAAAATGATCAGGTAGTTTTAGTTGTGAGCAGCTGAGAAACAACAAGAGTTATTAGGTGTCAGCTGTAGTAGCAGCAGCTCTGGTCAAATGAATCACTTATGGAACCTTTGATCAACTTGGTTAAATGTAACTGGTCTTATTTGTCTGTCTCTGAATTGACTCAAGAAACCAAAGACTGATGAGGTGTGTGAGTCCTGCCGTCACACTGGGCCGTGAGGCCTCTAGATTAGTGGGACTCATCAGATTGTAGCTGCTACTACAGAGAAAGCAAGATTTGAATATCATCTGCATAACAGTGGAAGAAGAAGCTGTGTTTTTCCAGAATAGAGCCCAATGGGAGAAGGTATAGTGAGAATAGCATTAGAATAGAAAATTAATTTAAAAACATCTGTATCAAAGCGAAGATTTCTCCCAAATCTCAGCTGATTTCAGTCTCACACAGCATTTTCTGATCAGACTCCTGTTGTCACACTGTGTATTAGTTTGACCAAGCTTTGGCAGGAACATGATCAGGAAGTTCTCAGTGAATTCAGAAGGCAGCTGCTCTCATATGATTCCTGATCCATGTCCAAAAGAGGACATGTTGTCAGCTGACAGACAGTGTGGTCCTGCTGCAGCAGCAGCGTTTAAAGCCTCTATGGTCTCTGATATTTCAGAGGAATTTAGTTTGAAAGATTTCAGTCGTCTGAGATCCTACAAAGATCAGGCTGGTTTAGAAATGATTAGAGTGATCAGATTGATCCAGATTCTCCTAGAAATGTCTGAAAGCTTTGTTTCATTTCATATCTATCAATCTTCTCCCAGATCCTCCATCAAATCTGATCCTGTCAACATTTAGTTTGTAACTTTCACTGATAGGAAACAAACATGTGTTTGACTTCATATCATTTACTGAGTGTTAGTGAAGTCAGATGATGGGACAGTGATTCTCTACAGCAGGGAGGGAAACATCCTGATGAAGAAAGATGTGAAGCTCCAGGTCAAAGGTCAATTTAAAGTCTTTATGCTAAGCTAACTGTTGTTAATCTTTATACTAAGAGAAACTGCAGTATTACTGTTAGTATGTTTCTATGAATGTATTTCACTTTATTTCATGACTCTAACAGTGAATTGAAATGAATGAGAGAGAGAGAGGGAGACAGAGAGAGAGACATTCAGAGGGAGAGAGAGAGAGAGAGAGAGCGAGAGGGGGAGAGAGACCTTGACATGTTGCATGTTGTTGTTCCAGTTATTTCTACCTCCTTCCTGCTCAAAACATTCTACAATGTTGTGAACAGGAAGGAGGACGAGTGAGAGACAGAGATGTTAAATTAATACATTTGTCTCTTGCACAGCCAACATAAAACAGTAGTTTATGGGACATTCTGTCCTCGGGTTTTATCATTTGTGGCTTTTTGCACTGAACATTACAGAAGAAGAGAAACTTTAGAAAAAAGTCACATATTAAATCACAATATTGATTTAAAAATTCTTTCTGACTGTCTTCTGTCTCCTCTGCAGAGAGAACTCAGGACAAAGATGAGACAGTGGACATCAGGAACAGAAGCAGCTCCACTGATCCAACTCCTCTGATGGCTTATCAATCAGTTTGATCAGTGTGTTGATCAATGTTTGATTATTGATCTGATCTGACTTTGGATGAGAGACAAAATGGAAGTGAAGGAGCTGATGGATGAAGACAGGAGGACACTTTGTCTTCTTGTTCACTCCTGACTCTAACACACTCACTTGATCAATGATGTCACATGTCGATCTGTCAGTGGTGAGGAAGAAGAGGATGAAGAGGAAGTGACAGTGGACAGCCTCAGTAAGAGGAGGAGACATAAGGTCGACTGAGTATCTGGGAGGACAAGAAGACATAGAAAGAAGAAGTACAGTGATCAAACAGGATGTAAAAAAAGGTGTTTATGAGAATTATGGTTGTATAGTTGTCACATAGTCAGTTATTAAAACATTTGTAAAGTTTAGGTGAGATTTGTTTCCCATAGACGTCCTGACGCTCTTGTCTTTTGTTGTCTTGTCCCCATTTTTACCAAGGTTGTGTCTTAGGATTTTCTATAGTTTTTTGTGTTGATTGTCCTTTTATGTTGAGTCGGCTGTGTGTTTTGTATAGGAGCCATTGTCTCCTATTAATATCAAATAGAGTCAGTCTTTAATTTACAGCAGGACATGTATTAAAGGAGAACTTTAATACATAAAGCTTTTCTCTGTGTGAAGCTGACAGACAGTAGATACTTCATATTTTACAGGACATGTCTTGTGCTTTAGAGGATACAGCTCTGAAGTGACCTTTATAATTCAGTATCTTCCTCTGATGATTTCATTATTTAATCAAATCTGTAACGTTTCAACTCCTTTAACCTTTTACAAACTTCACTGTGTTGTTCATTTTATTTGAAATAGGTCAAATGACCACTGTTGTCCATCAATCTACACTTATTGACCCATAACAACAAAGTGACAACGTGTTTTCAGAAATGATTTTGATTTGAAAGAAATGAATGTTGTTCATCATCAAATCACCTGTAACAGGGGGACTGTTAGTGATCTCAGCTTCCCCCTGATGTGTCTGAGCTTCTGAGCCATGTAGGACTGGATGTCTGAATAATGTTAACTGCCTAAACACCTGCTCTTGCAGAGAAATCTGTCATGTTGCTCTTCACCCCAAAGTCAGTAACCAGCAAACTGGTTTGAGCCGGTTGTACAAACTGTGGTCAGAGAGCAACTACTACAGTTACCGATGAAAGATTTTTCTACTGCAGCTTTTCTTTTCAGATGCTCTGCAGACACTGTTACACTCTGGTTCATTTTCATTTATTTCAGACTCACAAACACATATAACACAGACGTGAACACTGGAGCTGGAAAAAGCTGGAATAATACTGTGATACTGAAATTTTCCCTCTTGGAAGAATTGTAGACAGAACTCAGCGTGATGAACCATCTCAGGTTAAAACATGCCAGCATGGAGAAGACCAGATGGATGTTGGTGTCTTCTGACTTGTATCTCTCAAACCCCTTCTATTTATACTTAAACCCAAGAAAGGAACCACCCTCACAAAACATGAATGAAGAAACAGGTGCAGGCAGTTGACAATCATCACTCTTGTATTTTTTTAGGTTATTTGTTAATTACAGTTGTGAAGCAATAAAACCCTTTCATTGCACCTTCTTGTAGATTCTTGTAGAGGACTCACTATCTACTACACTGCTTTGGGCCTTGTAACAACAAAGTGCCTACTGTGATCTTGAGCAGTCCTCTAAACATGACACAACCTGCGACTTCTTGTCCACATTGTGACTTCTTCAATAAGCCCATCTTGGCTGAGTGTTTGCTAATTATCCAACCTTATGACTAAATTTACTCTATTCCCCCACATTTGCCCCTTTTGACACGAAGTGTCAACATGGTAAATTTAGGAATCTCAAAAATATGCAGTGTTCCCTCTTTAGCAGACTATTTAAACAAAACATAAAAAAATAGGCAAAATTAAATGTAAACAGTATTATAGGAATTATGGTGTTCTGTGATCTAAATCACCATCAGTGTGAGGGTCCCCTGGGGGCCAGTCAGACATGGGATCCAATGTTAGTTCCTTTGTGTGTATTGGGTTGGTTGGTATTTTAACATACAGTGATGTCTGTTCACCACCAATGATTCCCTCTATCCATTTATATATAAGAGCCTGCATCATGTAATAGCACATGTAAAAAACCGTAACATATGAGAATACTTACAATATTCACTACATCATTTACATCTGTATATCTCACAAAGGTCTGTACTAGACTAATAACAGGATCTAAGCATGGACAATGTTTTGTTTCTAGTTTAAATAGTGAATGTCAATTTGACGGTGGACCCTGGATTGTCACAGTTCTGTCCCCGTGTTTAAGTTATCTGGCTTTATTTCCTGTTTTGGCTTTTATTTTATTGATCCTCTTGTGTCTCTTCCACGTTCTGTCCTGGTTTGTTTCACCTGTTCCTCTGACCTTTTATACCCTGCTCTCCCCACTGTTCTCTGCTGGTTTGTGTTATGTGTAAGTGTGTGTTAGTACTCTGTCTGTGTTTGTCACAAGTGTGTATCCTGCCTGATCCCTGTCTGGACTGTCAAGGTTTTGGTCCATGGTTTGGTTCTCCTTTGTTCGGTTTGCATTAGTTTATTAGTTGATTTATTTACTTTCCCCTGTTCCCTGTATTAATTACCCCTGTTAATTTCCCGTTGCCTCTAGTTTAGTTTGTTTAGGTTTTATTCCCTTCTGTCTATTCTTGTTTAGTTAATTTGTCCCTGTTAATTTACCCTCTTACCTGTGTATTAGAATTAGTTAAGGTCTAGTCTGGTGTCTGAATGTACCTGCTGCCTTGTGTTATTCTTGTATGTTTGCACCCCGTTGTTTGAATAGCTGTCGATTACCCTGTATGTGTTTAGTTGTAGTTTTGTTACCTTTTAGTTCAGTAAGTCTTTACCCTCCTGTTTCTTTATAAATAAATACCCTTTTCTTTATACCTCCTCTTGCCGTCTCCTTACTTGGGTCCTTGCTAAAGTACTTATACTAACCGTAACATGGATAACCAGGATGTTAGACTGTGCTCCATACAACCTGGTCTTGTGCCACTTTAGTAAGAATACCAACTATTAGCATAAAGAATTTTTGTGATAAAACTAAACCGATGTCAAATTCCCAAGGTTTCAGTTCAGATTGTTCAAACAATTGTCCTCTGCATCTTTCTTTCGGGCATTGTGATGTCATCTTTTTCAGGAGTCTTTGACCTTACATAGGTGATAAGTCACTATCACTTTCTTTCTCATTTGACTCCTCAGTCTTTCCTGTTGGTAGAAAGTGTATGGCTCTTCCTTCTCTGTTGCTGTTCCTTGATGCAACAGTGGATGTGCATTAGTAGATGCCAACCATTTCTGTCATTCTGATGATGAAAGCTGCAGTCAGGAACATCCAGCAAAGCTCCTTTCAGCTCCCAGCCACCGCTTTATTGGAGCCATCATTTCTACAAAGATCTACACTGGTATCCCTCTCAACAACCTGGACTGCGGGTGGAGTGGTCAGCAACACACATACTGTGTGATTGAAGAGAGTCCCCATCTTGGGATTAACTCTCAAAGTAATGTCTTTGTTACTGAGACAGCAGAAGCCTTTCTGCAGGGAAAACATTCAATCCTCTTTGAAAACCTGTCTATTATCATTAAACAACATCTATAATCAGAACATGGGGTTAATTCGATAAAATCCATCATTAAATATTCAAAAGGGCCTTCAGGTTTTGGTTGTGCTGACATGGACATTTCTGTAGTCTTGCCAACAATATTAGTAGCTCAAATCACATATTTTTACAGAAACTATCAGCAAAAATGGAAAAATCTGCATACCACAATCTATTTACAATGTCCATCATACCCCCTTTTGAGACATGGTCAGAACCATGAGTCAATTTAGAAACTCAATAGGAATTTTGGTGGTACTGGGAGACCTAGTAAAGCCACCCAGACTCCAGAAGAAAGGTTAGTGCACCCTTCTTCCAGGTAGTTTGCTCACCTACATGAACTCCTGCTTGTTACAAGGAGACATCATTTAAGGGAAAAAACATTGTTCTCGACAGACAGACATTTGTAAAATTGGGGAAAGAGCAGCCGACTGCTGTGCAGCTCCTAAAATGAAAACACAGGTTAGAGCAACCGAGTCTGCTACATAAGAGAGTGACAACTGGCATAAGCCACACAAGGTGAGACATTTGAGGGAGTCCACATTGTAGATCTATCTACAAAAAACACAGTCAGGTCATTAAATGAATAGGAATGTGGTTCTCCATCTTCAGCTGTAGGGAGTAAAGTTGAAGTAAAGTTTAAGGACAGTACAATGTAATATAAGACATTGTTAGTAAGACATTTTACCAGTGCAGTAACTTAGATGCTGTTAGATGAATAACATGCACTGTCAGCAGACACATAATAGCAATGGTAGTTGTAGACAAAACACCTTTCAGTAGCAACTGCTACAGCTCGTAAACCTGCAACCATACATGTTGAGAGGTGGTTTGAATAATATCCTATAAGTATTTGATCATTTGCTATGGTCTGATAGTCCTAAGCACAGGGTGCTTGACAGAATCTTACTTAAGTCAGTAAAGTCAGTAAAAGTCAGTCTCTGCTTCTACAGACCAAGTCAGATAGTCACTCAGTCACACATGTTTTTCCCCATGTGTGATGTCATACAGGGGTTGGGAGATTTTCACATAATTATAATCATGGACAGCAATAACTTGCTAAACCTTAAAATACATCAATTATTTTTTCAATTTTCTTTTTCTTTTTCTTTTTTTTTTGCACATCCAGAAGTGATTGGATGTGTGTAGGACCCAATTATGAACCTCCAGAGTTATGATGTGGCCAAGATAGCACACAGATTGTGAGACAAGTTGTAACTTGTCTTTCAAAACCTTGTGGCCATTTTCTGCCAGAAAAAGTAGAGACACTCTGTCGGTTTGGCCATCTGAGTTTGTGAACAAACTAACAAGTCATCAACATATTGAACTACTACATGGGAGCTCCCTATGTGATATTTTCTACCACTGCCACAGAAAATACTGTAGGACTGGAAGAAAAACCCTGCACCAACCATGTCCAACTATACCCAGTGAAAGTGAAAGTAAACCAGAATTGTGAATCAGGATGGACAGGAATCATAAAATATGCATTAGCTAAATCAATAACGGAGAAACAGCAGGCATTTCCTGGAACCTGACACATCAGAGTTTGTTATATTAGGCACTGTTGGACCCGGATGGTGAACTGCTTCATTTACAGCCTGATGGAGACCAGGTCTTGGACTGGTCTCCATCCCCCATTTGGTTTCTTTACAGGCAAGACGGAGATGTTGCATGGGATCATTCCACTACGGCACCTTTATCTATTAATGATTGAATGAATGCTTACATGGTCTAAAATTAAACTTTGTCTGTACAACAACAGGAGTTTTACCCTGAATATCTTCGAATCTAATTTGCTTATAGCCCACAATTTGTCAGGTACGATGTAAAGCATAAACATCTTCTCAGCTGTCAGTGTCATAAGTGTTATGCTTAGTTCTGATTGAGAATATAAGCTATGAATACATCTAACTTGTATGTTGAGTTATTCAAGGTTTTGTAATCTGATGTTAACTGTAGATATCGATTATATGTGGTAACTCACTAAAAATCACTAAAAGATTGTTCCTTTGAATGTGTCAACATGCTGCTTAATACTCTAACCTACCTCCCCTGTCTCCTATGGTTGGGAGGCCTGCAGTCCTGGAGAATGAACAGCAAGTCCCTGAGGAGGTGCCTGTGGCCAAAACTCCTCTGTGCCTCCTCCCTCTTGTTGGTTTGTCCTTGTGAGACAGACTTGAGACTTGTCCATAGCCATCACAGATGTAATAGCAATGGTTGACTTACTCCCCAACCTGGTGGTGTCCATGAAGCCAGTTATGGTGTTGAATGTTTGCAATCCCATGGTGCAGTCTTGGACCAGTTAGCAGGTCAGATGTTGGGCCTTCGTAGCTTGAAAAATCTACAACACACTGCTTCCACCTCCTGCAAAGTTGGGTTATACATAGCAAGTAGTTGTCGCATTGCTGCAACCTACTTCCCACCACCAGTTCTTTGGGGATCAGGTAATTCCTCTATCACCTCCTTCAGTTCATCCGGCTGCCACAGTCTGTAGACGAGCCCTTGTGCTTGAGGATTTTGTGGCAGTAAATTCTCTGCCTTGCTTTCCTAATTTTGAAAGAGTGCCAATCTGTTTTGTTCTTCCCTACTTTCTTTCCCTTTCTTTTTACTTCCTCTTCTCCTTCTTATAACATTACTTTACGGCATTGTAAACAGTCTGTACTTAGTGTAGCATACAAGGGAAACACTTGTTTTATATGGTGCCAAAGTGGAACATCCTTAATCACACTTTCTCCCCATTTATCTGCTATTTCATTAGCAGGGCCTGTAAGAGGATCAGATCATTTTTCTAATTTCCCCATTTTTTGACTCACTTTGGTTTGTGCTTAAACTTTCAATGGGCTTATCAATTACACACAACTTACTCTCTCATACTGATCTTCCCATCTCATCGTAGGGTTGGATCTTATCACACATACACTAACTTCAACTTCAGCCAGGAAGTTTGTATGAAACATTCGTTCCGAGCAACTACCTTATAGTTAGCACAGTGGGTTGTGCACACTAGACACTGAAGGAGTCATCACAAAGCTCATATATATTTTTTCCTGTATTGTCTCAGTCATATGCCCATTGTATTCAAATGGAACCTAAATCAAACTTTATACTTTCATATATCTAAGATAACATATCTAGGTATTTATTTATTTACATGTATCATATGTATTTTTGATTCATTTATTTACTTATTCAGGATGGTACTTCTTAGTAGTATACATGTATCTATTTCCCTGACTTCACCTTTTTACTTTATTTTTCCTTTTTCTTTCAGAATACATGGAATTACACAGACAATTGTTCGTTACCACACAGGCTTTACACGAATCTAAATGTATATTCTAGACCACGCAGTCTTTACACAACCTCAGTGACCTACTACTAAAAAGAAATGGTTCATAACGCTGTACTCACTTTATTTATTTCTTTTTTTTTTTTTGAATGGAGCATTCTCTGTCCACCACCTGTCCCTGACATCAGGCAAGATCCAGACCTCCGTTTGTCAGAGCAGAACTTTCCCAGTAACCTTCAGTCTGGACTCAGGCAATGATCAGCAGAATGTCCATCCCATCCTCGTCGCCAAATTGTGATAGAAATTTTCCTTCTTGGAAGAATTGTAGACAGAACTCAGCGTGATGAACCATCTCAGTTTAATACATGCCAGCATGGAGAAGAACACATGGATGTTGGTGTCTTCTGACTTGTATCTCTCAAAGCTTTCTATTTATACTCAAACCCAAGAAAGGAACCACCCTCACAAAACATGACTGATGAAACCAGGTGCAGGCAGCTCACATCACTCTTGTCCCTTTCTAGGTTATCTGAAGATTGTTGAGCTTCTCAGTTGAGAAGCAATAAAACCCTTTTATTGCACCTTGTTGTAGATCTTGTGACCCCAGGACTCAGTATCTACTACACTGCTTTGGGCCTTGTAACAACAAAGTGCCTACGGTGATCTTAAGCAGTCCTCTAAACATGACACAACCTGTGACCTCTTGTCTTCTTTGTGACTTCTTCAATAAACCCATCTTGGTTGAGTGTTTGCTAATTATCTAACCATATGACTAAATTTACTTTATTCCCCCACAAGTCTAAATAGCGAATTGAAGAACAGTTTGACAGCAACAGCTACTACAGCATGTAGAATGGCATCAACACACTGACTGATAAAACCAACCATCTGCCATCCACTGACCACACCACACTGCCTGATGTCCTAAGATAAAGTACTTGGCTGGGTACTGTAGCAGGGGCAGCCAGCTCACAGAGGTGTTTACAAAAATGTTCAACCTTTCATTCCAACAAGCTGCTGGTCCAAAATGTGTAAAATCGTCCACCATCATTCCTCTGCCTAATAAAATCACGTGTGAAGTGTGTGAACGACTTTCGCCCAGTGGCTCTAACAGCCATAATCATAAAATACTTTGAGAAACTAGTGCTGTCACAAAAACATCCTCCCACCTGATATCACAATTAGTGCAGGTGGACCCAAGTGAGGAGACTGAACTAATAAACACGTTTATTGGTTAAAAGTCGATCCTAACGGGAGGATACAGAGGAAAACGTAACTGACAATAGAAATATGCTGAGCAACACGGATCCCAGGGAAACAACCTTGAACACAAAACCGAATGAAAACAAGACAAATTATAAGAAACTAAAATTCATTCCACGAAACCTAAATTACTGACCGAGAAACCCAACTAACACTAAAAACTAAGGGGACAAAATGAGCATAAAGCACAACTAACAAAATAAGACACAGATGAGAAAACAAACTACTAAACCAGAATGAACACACGGGAAAAGACTAAGGGAACTAATAAACAGAAACACACCTAACAAAATAAGACATGAACAAGAAGCACAAACTACTAAACCAGAGAGTGGGTGCAAACATCAACGCTGGGACACCATCTTAACTGAAGAACCTAAAACACTAATGTACATGTATAAACACAAAGAACTAGCAGCACTGAACATTAATCTGCAGAGTAACTCGGGAAATAAAATACACAATACAGAAGCAACTAGGTTTAAATGCAAACAATGAACTAAAAGATGTATGCAACAAAAATATGGAGCAGGAATTAACAACTAAACAAAATTGCACTCAGACCTAAAGGACTAAGAACAAAGCCTATCAAAAAATGCACACACAGAAAAATAACTAGGAGACAGGATGAAAAAACAGACCACACCTCAGATCAAAAGTTGCTAGAAAACAGAGTCCAATATACAGGATTGCTACAATCAGCTAAACCAAGAGTTCAGCACATTGGCTGGAAGTGAGATGATGAGGATCTGGCAGGGAACTGTGGGGAAGGCTGGACGTAAATACTGAGGGGAAGAGGTGCAAACAATAAAGAGGGATAATGAAGGGTAAAGCTAAAAACAGGACTAGGAACAGGAAGTGGGAAATAGGGCTACAAAATAAAAGTCCAAAGGGAGGAAGTGTAATGAGACTGATGCTCAGTCAACCTGAACTAGCTCCTACTTAAGATGCTATAGGTTTAGAGTGTTGGGAGACTCCTGCAAGTGCAATGAGCTCCTCTCCTCTTTTTCACTATACATTTATTTGTCACCACTACATGCTGTTAATATTGTGTCCTACCAACCTGTATAATGTTGTTGTTGCTTTTTGTTGCTCTTTTCTTTTCTCTCTTCACTTTCCACTCACCCCAACCGGTCAAGGCAGATGGTCGTCCACCCTGAGCCTGGTTCTGGAGGTTTCTTCCATTAAAGGGAGTTTTTCCTCTCCACTGTTGCCTATGGCTTGTTCAAGGGGGAATTGTTGGGTTGCTTCTAAATACTTGTGTAGTCTGGACTTTATTATGTAAAGTGCCCTGAGATGACTTTGTTGTAAATTGCTCTGGAGGGACAGTCGGGGTCCTCTTAGGGAGGTCTGGGACTGCTTTGCACACCTTCAGTGCTGTACATAGTTTAACTTTACTGAGCAGTTACCTGCTTTGCCTGCTGGCACAGAGCACCTCTGGCAGCATGGAGAGCATCTTCACAAACTGTGCCACTGTCTGGTTCACCAGCTGCTCAGATGCAGAAACATCTGCACCAGGTGGTGGTGGCAACACAGCATGTTGTAGGGATGAAGCTCCAAAGACTGAGGAGCAGCTTCTCTGCATCACACCTCTTCCTGTCCTACCACAGAGCAGAAAACAGAATCTGTGCAACACACAAGCTCACATGAAGAAGACTTTGTTGTTTTATTGTTCTGCATTGATAGAAGTCACATGAAAAATCACTTTAAGAATAATTTTGCTGCTACTGCTTAAAACCATCAGTGAGTTCATCCTCATCCTTCATGCAAACTGGCAGCAGTGGATGAAATCAAACCTATGACACATAAGATCTATGTTTAGATATCAGAGTGTGACCTCAGTCTGACCTAAAAACTGATGGAGGCAGCTGGTTCCAGCAGGGGGCGCAAACTAAATAATCTACATCAGTTGTCACAATAGTTTGTAAAGAGAGAAAAGAAACACAAGAATCCATTTTCCTTATTGATCTGTCACATACTGAGACTGTCATAGCTAAAACATCTGTGCAGATGTTGTTAGTAGGATCTTCACATCCCACTTTTAAAACATTTCTGTTGAGTCCAGTCCAGATTTGTTCCACATTTGCCTCATAAGTTTCTGCAGACATCTGAAATCCTCACATCTTGTTCATTTTAATTCATTTATAAATTCAAGGATTCAAAACCTGATTTCTGTCAAAAATTACATTCATTTCATTTCTTTTATTCATTAACTGATCATGTAGTTTAGTAGCAATAAAAAAATCAAATGTTGGAAGCTACAAACCAGAGAAAACAGAGTAAAGTCAGTGTGTTCAAGGCACCAAATGACCCACAGCAGCTCTGAGTCTGTTCAACTGCACAAAAACTACTTTATCTGGATGTTTTTTAATAAATGATGGAACATTCTAAACACAATGTGCAACAGTGAATGACATTATCCTTCAGACCTGGATCCATGATAACAAATATGATCTAGTGTAGATCTGGATCTGTGGAGGACCAACAACAACACACAGCTCACCAACCATCTCAAGGAGGAGTCAGACTCAAGAAGAAGAAGAGTGTCCTCCTGTCTTCATCAGTGAGAGTCAGAGTGACCAAGAAGACAAAGTGTCTTCATCCATCAGCTCCTTCACTTCCATTTTGTCTCTGATCCAAAGTCAGATCAGATCAATAATCAAATATTGATCAACAGACTGGTCAAACGGATTGATCAGCCATCAGAGGAGTTGGATCAGTGGAGCTGCTTCTGTTCCTAATGTCCACTGTCTCATCTTTGTCCTGAGTTCTCTCTGCAGAGGAGACAGAAGACAGTCAGAGAGAGATAGACAACAAGAACAACAACAAAAAAGAAACAAATATAAGGAAACTCACTTTTGACCTTGAGCAGCACTGTTTTCATTCTCCAGATGTTCCTACCAGAGATTCTGCAGACATATGTTCCTGTGTCTCTGACTGTGGGGTGTTTCAGGGTCAGACTGAAGTCTCCAGTTTTCAGCAGGTCTTTTTTAATCTCTGTTCGGCCTCTGTAAAAGCCGTCCTGTTCTTCAGGCTGGTCAGAGCAGTTCTCATATTTGTGGACCTTCCTGTTGATACTGTCCCTCCACCACACTGTAGCGTCCTCAAGCAGGTCACCAATGGTCCTGAAGGGCAGCTGGACAGACTCCACTCCCTCCTCCACCTCCACCTTACAGTCTGAGAGGACAACAAAGCACAACATCACTGGATGAACAGATGAGGATCAGAGTCAGTACAGGAAGTGAAAGAAGAGAAATTCCCTCATGTGATGGTGAAAGAACTTGTAAAGTTGTCTGGGGATTTCTTCTCTTTCACTTCTTCTCCAAACTTCAACTGGACTTTGATCAACTTTTCTTTTCTGTTTTTCTTCTGCAGCAACAAGAACTGTGTGGATCAACAACAGCAGCTAGAAGCTGTTACCATAGCAACTCCATCCTCCATCTCCAAACATCAAATGTTAATAAATTCTTCTGAAATGCTTTGACTGGTAGATTTTCACTCAGGTCCCTTCAGAGCTGCAGTAACTATGAGCTCACTGAGGTCAGTAACTGTTTCTCTCTCAGGCTGACGTTTGCTTTTTTAAACCAAAGTGTTTGGAAATGGTTCTAAAGCCCCCTGTGGACACATCTATTAGGCTCATGTTAGAGAACAGTCTCAGCAGAACAATCAACAAATCTGAGGAAATGATCTTTAGTGAATTCTCTTTAGCTCTCTGCTCGTATCATCCACCAAAAAGATTTATTTCAGCCAATCAGTGATAAGTGACTGTGTTTGTGGGAACCAGAGCCTGCATGTCCCTGATTCATGTCCACTGTGGGTCTGTGGGACCATCTTCAAAGGCAGCTCTGGACCTGAGCATCAAACAGCCACAAAGGACATAAGGAGTCTGACTAGAACCAAAATGACAAGAGAACAAGGACAAAGAGTCTTTGTCCACATACAGTGTGGGTCTGACTCCTATATGAAGAAAGACTCAAGGACATTGTCCATTGTCTCATAATCCATCCATGGTCAGTTATCTGATCATTGATCATCATTTGGTGACTGGACTTAGTTTGTTGTGGACTGTGATATGAAATGTGTTTCTGATCCAGGAAAGAACAGAAATAGATGTTGATGTGCAGCTGTTTTTATTTCCTGTATTGTTGCAGTTCAAGCTCCAGTGTGGAACTGGTTTGAATAGATTTGTTAGATTTGTTACATTTACATTTACATTTCATCATTTAGCAGACGCTTTTATCCAAAGCGACTTACAAGTGAGGTACAAGGCAGCAAAAATCTAAGTCAAGGAGAAAACATCAAAGCAAAGTCCTATCAGAAAAGTGTTCACAGTTCACGAGATACAAGTGCAAGAGAGCAGAAAGGGTTTTTTTTTTTTTTTTTTTTTTTTTTTTAGAGATTTAAGTGCATAGGAAGATGCGGAAGAGTTCAGTTTTCAGCAGTTTTTTGAATATTGGGAGAGAGTCAGCTGAGTGTGCAGAGTTTGGTAGCTCGTTCCACCATCGTGGGATCATTGCACTGAACAGTTTTGCTTGGTGTCTTCTATGCGGTGCAGGGACCACCAGACGTTGTTCGTTGGCAGACCGCAGCGGGCGAGAAGGATTGTAAACTTGAATGAGTGAGTTGAGGTCAGCGGGAGCTGTCGAGTTAACCACCCTGTAAGCAAGAGACAGAGCTTTGAACCGGATGCGAGCAGCTACAGGAAGCCAGTGTAGAGATCTAAAAAGTGGTGTGACATGGGTCTTTTTTGGCTGATTAAAAATTAGGCGAGCTGCCGTATTTTGGATCATCTGCAAGGGTTTGATTGTGGATATCGGTAACTCCATCAACAAAGCGTTGCAGTAATCAAGACGAGATGTGACCAGCGCCTGTACAATGAGTTGGGTTGTATATTCCGTGATGTAGGGTCTGATCTTCCTGATGTTGTAGAAGGCAAATCTGCTGCTCTAGAGACTGAGGAGATGTTGGTCGTTGTCAGTTGGTCGTCGATGATGACCCCCAGATTTTTGGCCGAATTAGTGGGGACAATCACTGAAGATCCAATGTTGATGCTGATGTTGTGTTGCATCAAAGGTCTGGCTGGGAAGACAAGGACTTCGGTCTTGGAGACGTTGAGTTGAAGGTGTCTCTCACTCATCCAGGCTGAGATGTCTGAGAGACAGGCAGAAATGCGCGATGAGACAGTGGAGTCGTCCGGTGGAAAGGACAGGAAGAGCTGTGTGTCATCAGCGTAGCAGTGATAGGAAAGACCATGTGAGTGAATGATGGCACCTAGGGATGAACTATAGATAGAAAAGAGCAGAGGACCAAGAACTGAGCCCTGCTGCACACCGGTAGAGAGGCTATGAGAGTGAGAAAGATGCCCCCTCCAGGATACCTTGAAGGTTTGTCCCGATAGGTAAGACTGAAGCCAGTTTAGAACTGATCCAGAGATGCCCAAGTCAGAGAGTGTGGACAAGAGTATCTGATGGTTCACAGTGTCAAAGGCTGATGACAGATCAAGTAGAATTAAGACAGATGATTGACCTGTGGCTTTTCCAGCTCGAAGATATTCCACAACAGTCAGGAGTGTTGTTTCTGTGGAGTGACCCCTCTTGAAGCCAGACTGGTTGACATCGAGGAGGTTGTTCTTGGAAAGGAAGTCTGAGAGTTGTTTGAAGACTGCTCGTTCCATAGTCTTGGCCAGAAAAGGAAGGAGGGAGACAGGTCTGTAGTTCTCCACTGCAGAGGGATCAAGAGAAGGCTTCTTGAGCAGTGGGGTAATCAAGGCCTGTTTGAAAGAGTTTGGAAAAGTCCCTGTTTTGAGAGATGTGTTGATGACTTGTGTAATAGCTGGCATTAGTGCGGACAGGTGTTGTGGAATCTGTGGACAGGTGTTGTGGACGCTTTCTGGGACACAGACTCATTGACCAGTCTGACAGCAGAGCAGACACATTCACACTGAGCAGAGACAAGTGTCTTGATTTGAGATTAGAGAAGATTAAATAAAGTGAAATACATTCATAGAAACATACTAACAGTAATACTGCAGTTTCTCTTAGTATAAAGATTAACAACAGTTAGCTTAGCATAAAGACTTTAAACTGACCTTTGACCTGGAGCTTCACATCTTTCTTCATCAGGATGTTTCCCTCCCTGCTGTAGACGGTGCAGGTGAAGGTCATTTTGTCCAAGTCTGTGGGGTATTTCAGGGTCAGACTGAGGTCTCCAGTTTTTAGCAGGTTTCTTTTCATCTCTGTTCGTCCTCTGTAAGAACTGTGCTGTTCTTCAGGCTGGTCAGAGCCGTTCTGATACACATGGACCTTCCTGCAGTTACTGTCCCTCCACTCCACTGTGACGTCTTCAGGCAGGTGAACTGTGGTTTTACAGGGCAGCTGGACAGACTCCACCCCTGAATCCACCTCCACCTGTTGGACTGAGAGGACAACAAAGCTCAACATCATGTGGACAGACAGCAGCAGCAGCTCTGACACATTTTCTTTGAGTGGATGAAGTGAAAACATGTTTGATTGGTTCCAGTCTGAAATGTCTCCATGTCTCCATGTAACAGAGATAGTGTTGTCTTTGTCTTCAGTCCCTCAGTTTGGTTGTTAAAACTTTATTTCCTGTCTCTGACAGAGAATCACTGTCCCATCATCTGACTTCACTAACACTCAGTAAATGATATGAAGTCAAACACATGTTTGTTTCCTATCAGTGAAAGTTACAAACTAAATGTTGACAGAATCAGATTTGATGGAGGATCTGGGAGCAGATTGATAGATATGAAATGAAACAAAGCTTTCAGACATTTCTAGGAGAATCTGGATCAATCTGATCACTCTAATCATTTCTAAATCAGCCTGATCTTTGTAGGATCTCAGACGACTGAAATCTTTCAAACTAAATCCCTCTGAAATATCAGAGACCATAGAGGCTTTAAATGCTGCTGCTGCAGCAGGACCACACTGTCTGTCAGCTGACAACACGTCCTCTTTTGGACATGGATCAGGAATCATATGAGAGCATCTGCCTTCTGAATTCACTGAGAACTTCCTGATCATGTTCCTGCCAAAGCCTGGTCAAACTAATACACAGTGTGACAACAGGAGTCTGATCAGAAAATGCTGTGTGAGACTGAAATCAGCTGAGATTTGGGAGAAAACTTTGCTTTGATACAGATGTTTTTAAATCTCCCACAGGATCGATTTGAAGATTTTAACTTTGGTTTTTAAGGCACTGAAAGGTCTCGCTCCACCTTATTAATCCGACCTCCTAAAGCCACATACACAATCTAGATCCTTGTGCTCACAGGAAAAGATCCTACTGGCAGGTTCTTCACACCAGATAAAGAGATGGGGGGACTGTGCTTCCTGTGTAGTAGCAGCTACTCTCTGGAACAATCTTCCATTATAACTGTGTCTGACTCCAGATTTAATGTCTTTTAAATCAGAACTCAAAACACAGCAGTAAGACGCCATATTTATTCATTTATTCATCAATTTATGTCTGTTTATTGATTGTCTTTGGTTCTTTATACATTTCAGAGACAGACAAATAAGACCAGTTACATTTAACCAAGTTGATCAAAGGTTCCATAAGTGATTCATTTGACCAGAGCTGCTGCTACTACAGCTGACACCTAATAACTCTTGTTGTTTCTCAGCTGCTCACAACTAAAACTACCTGATCATTTTACTGTTGTGATGACAAACTGATGAAATGAACAGCTGTTAGTGTTTGTTCCTGTTTCATTCTGTCTGTCAGTTATTATACAGCAGCTTTCAATCTTTGACATTAAACTCGTTTGATTCCAACTTTAAAAACCATCACTTAGTTGGACCTGAACATTTTCTGTTGACTGTCTTTACTTTCTCCATGTTTCTGTAGCATCCTGACTTTGTCTTTTCTTTCTCTGAAAGATGAAACTAGTAACAAAAGTCAAAGGTGCACAGTGTTAGTTACTGTAGCTCTAGTTTAACTAGTTGATATGGTGACGATAACTAGCTGTGAAGTTACTAACAACAAGATGAGCTGAACTGTTCAAATCACATCATGTTAGCTCACTTTAGACTCACTTAAAGACTCACAACAAACTATTTGGTCTCAGTTTTGGATCTTTCCAGTTCACTCTGATTGGCTCTGTGCTCCATGACACCAGACCCTGCAGTGTTTCCAGCCTGTTAGTTTGACCATGAAGTCTACGTTTGTTTTAAAGTCCTCGTAGCACAAGTGGGCAGTGAATTAGTAGCTCGTGTTAACAGAAAACGTGGTCCTGAGGCAGGATGAACTGGTACAAAAACGAGTGCTCCTACAATCTGCTGGAGGTCTCAGGTCTCATAGTTTGTGTTTCCTCTACTGGATGTGTGAACTGGATTTCTTGAGGTGATGTGACTAAAATAATTAAGATCTGTCCAACCAGAATTTAAGACATTTGAAGACTTTTTAAGGACCTGCAGACACAGTGCAAGACTGAAAACAGCTTATCATAAACATTTAAACTGACCTTTGACCTGGAGCATCACTACTTTCTTCATCAGGATGTTTCCCTCCCTGCTGTAGATGGTGCAGCTGCAGGCTCCTCTTTCTTCATCTGTGGGGTATTTCAGGGTCAGACTGAGGTCTCCAGTTTTCAGCAGGTTTCTCTTCATCTCTGTTCGACCTTTGTAACAATAGAACTGTTCTTCAGGCTGGTCAGAGCCGTTCTGATACACATGTATCATCTTGTCTTTATTGTTCTTCCACTGCACTCTGGCGTATACAGGCAGACAAACTGTGGTTTTACAGGGCAGCTGGACAGACTCCACCCCTGAATCCACCTCCACCTGGTAGCCTGAGAGGACAACAATGCACAGCATCATGTGGACAGACAGCAGCAGCAGCTCTGATGGTAACAGGACCTCACTGTCCCATGAAGACACTCAGGAACTACTTATTGTGACTGATTCTCAGTTTGGTTCTGATTTGTTCCTCACTCTCAGTCTGTCTCAACAGTCAAGGAGCAACAAGAGTAAAGATGTGAACCATCAGCATTATGGGTAATGTAGTAGTATAGACATACCTGACATGAAATAGTGACGGAAATGTACTAAAAGACCCACAGCAACAATCAGAAGAAGAACCAGGAGAACCAGGAGAACTTTGGCCCACGATGGAAATCGTTCTGTGGAGAACATGAAGAACAATGTGACCTCTGACCTCTGAACTGTATCTACAGCACTGACCTCTGACCTGTCACTGACCTTTGACCTGCAGATGTACGTCTGTCACTGTCTGTTGAAATCCAAACTCTCTGACGGAGCAGGTGTAGGTTCCACTGTCAGACAGTTGCAGTTCTGTCAGATTCAGACTGAGGTCTCCAGTTTCCAGAGCATCAGGCATCATCGATGTTCGGCCGCTGTAAAGCTGGTTCTGGTTTTTAAGTTCATCACCTTCCTGTTGACGCTGGTGGACGGTTGAAGGACTGAGATCAGAGCGGCTCCACATCACTGTGGGGTCGACCAGTTCAGAAGTAGGAAACTGACAGTGCATCAGGACAAACTGGTCCCCTTCATACATGTCCACAGCTGAGACATGCTGGGAAACTGTGAGGACACACAGACAGAGAGGGTCCATCTCAGCAGCCTTATTTCATGTCTCATTACTCGTCCGTCCTCAGGTCAGTCAGAAACTAACCTGGTCCTGTTTGTGATTGGACGCTGCAGCTGATCAGGCTGCTTTGAAACCACATCACCACAGTTTAACACCAACAACACTGACAAACACCAGAACCAACTCAGGATCCTGGTTCTCACTGGTTAGAGGTTTTCAGTGGGATTTTTTAATAACATATCACACTTTGTATTTCACATTAACACATGAATGTGTATGTTTGTTCATTGTAGGTGGTGAAAACATATCAAAGTATTTTTTAAAGTATCAGTGAGTTGACACAGGGCTCAGTGGGATGTAACATATTCTGATGGACTAAAATGTAACTGCTGTATGTCCAGAACATTTTTACTGAACCAGAGAAACTAGAAATGAGATTGTTGCTTTGTGAACCTTCAATATTCCTCAACCTGAAACAGAGAAAACATCTATGTTCACATGTTGATGAATGGTGTAAAAATGAGTTTGTTTATTGGCAAAAATAAACTGAAATAATTCACTTCACGACTTCCTCTTCATCTATAACATTTATCAGTTTAAGGTTGGATCACATAACCTGAAGTTTGCAGATTCATGTCAATATTTAGGTTTTTATATTGATGAAAATGTGAATGTTATGTTTCCTGGTCGAGCTTTGGTCAAAGTATGATATATCTATGTTGGTGTGTTTTTGCTTTTTAAAAAACTGTGAACATTTTAAACCCAATTAAAAACCATATGAACCACAGATGGTCTTAAATCTGAGGACTTTGAAGACGACTTCCAAAAGAAAACAGCCACCATCAGGTCTGACATCAGCCCAGCACACAGTCCCATTACAGAGACATGTGGACAATGTGAAGACACACTGGACAGTTTTGTTCTGGTTGATGCTGAAACACTCAGGAAGGTTTTATCTAAACTAAAGTCTTCCACCTGTGCTCTTCACCCAATTCCCACCTCCTTTTTAAGAATGTCTGAGGTTTTAACTATTGTTACCAACTTTTCCCTGCAGCTCTTAAAAGTGCACTTGTTCAAGCTGTTTTTAAAAAAGCAGCTCAGATCCATCCACACCCAGTAGCTACAGACCTATTTCCAATGTCCCATTTTGAAGAAAAAGTTTAGAGAAACTAGTTTTTACACAACTAGCAATTTTCTTACTCCTCTCATCGTCATGGGAGACCTGAATATTCACCCAGAGAAACCACATGCAGCTGATGTGTTTGCTCTTGTAAACACATTTTACCTGAGTCTGGTCTCCACTCCTCCGACCCACAAAGCTGGCAACAACCTCGACCTCATCCTCACCCGGAACTGCACCACAGACAACATCTTGGTCCCTGCTCTGCATGTATCAGATCATTTCTTCATTCAACTCACAGTCTTTATCCCCAGACCTTCCCACACTTGTAACATTCCGGCGCAACCTCAGGTCTCTCAACCCGGATCGATTCTCCTCGCTGGTCTCCGCAACTCTGCCCCCAACACAGGACCTCTCCATCCTCAATGCAGATGCAGCCACAAACAGCCTTTGCAATACAGTTTCATCATGTCTGGATTGTCTCTGTCCCATGTCTTCGAGACCTGCTCGTCTCTCACCTTCTAATCCGTGGCTCACTGACAGGATCCGTGAACACCACAACACGCTCAGGAGTGCTGAGAGGAAGTGGCGCAAATCCAAGACTCCATCTGCCCTTGCTGAGTATCAGAATCTGCTTGTACCTTTTTCTCACAGTGTCACCAGGGCAAAGATTAATTACTACCAGGAGAAGCTCAGCAACACCACGGACACCAGAAAGCTGTTCTCCACTTTCAAATCACTCATCTACCCACCTTCACCTCCACCATCTACCTCTCTCACTGCTGACAACTTTGCCAACTTCTTTACCAACAAGGTGGCAGCCATCAGCTCACAGTTCTCTCCTCCAGATGATGACATCCATCTAACCTCTTCCAACACTGCATTGCTCTCATCATTTGCAATTCTGACTGAGGATGACGTATCCACCCTCCTCCTCTCTAATCATCCGACCACCTGCACTCTGGATCCAATCCCTTCCACTCTTCTTCAAGCAGTTGCACCTGCACTAATGTCAGCTATTACACAAGTCATCAACACATCTCTCAAAACAGGGACTTTTCCAACCTCTTTCAAACAGGCCTTGATTACCCCACTGCTCAAGAAGCCTTCTCTTGATCCCTCTGTATTGGAGAACTACGGACCTGTCTCCCTCCTTCCTTTTCTGTCCATGACTATGGAACGAGCAGTCTTCAACCAACTCTCAGACTTCCTTTCCAAGAATAACCTCCTCGATGTCAACCAGTCTGGCTTCAAGAGGGGTCACTCCACAGAAACAACACTCCTGACTGTTGTGGAATATCTTCGAGCTGCAAAAGCCACAGGTCAATCATCTGTCTTAATTCTACTTGATCTATCATCAGCCTTTGACACTGTGAACCATCAGATACTCTTGTCCACACTCTCTGACTTGGGCATCTCTGGCATCGAGATGAACCTTCAAGGTGTCCTGGCGGGGGCATCTGTCTCACTCTCATAGCCTCTCTACCGGTGTGCCGCAGGACTCAGTTCTTGGTCCTCTTCTCTTTTCTATCTATACTTCATCCCGAGGTGCCATCATTCACTCACATGGTCTTTCCTATCACTGCTACGCTGATGACACACAGCTCTTCCTGTCCTTTCCACCGGACGACTCCACTGTCTCATCATACATTTCTGCCTGTCTCTCAGACATCTCAGTCTGGATGACTGAGAGACATCTTCAGCTCAACCTCTCCAAGACCGAAGTCCTTGTCTTCCCAGCCAGACCTTCAACGCAACATCAGCATCAACATTGGAGCTACAGTGATTGTCCCCAAAAATCTGGGGGTCATCATCGATGACCAACTGAGCTTCAAGGACCACATCTCCTCCGTCTCTAGGGCAGCAGATTTGCTCTCTACAACATCAGGAAGATCAGACCCTACATCACGGAATATAGAACCCAACTCATTGTACAGGTGCTGGTCACATCTCGTCTCGATTACTGCAACACTTTGTTGATGGGGTCAACACCGGACAGAAGACACCAAGCTAAACTGTTTAGCGCAATGATCCCACGATGGTGGAACAAGCTACCAAACTCTGCACGCTCAGCTGACTCACTCCCAATATCCAAAAAACTGCTGAAAACAGAACTCCTCTGCATCTTCCTATGCACTTAAATCTATTTTAAAAAAAATAAAATAAATAATAATAATCCTTTCTGCTCTTTCTCGCACTTGCATCTCGTGAACTGTGAACACTTTTCTGATAGGACTTTGCTTTGATGTTTTCTCCTTGACTTAGATTTTTGCTGCCTTGTACCTCACTTGTAAGTCACTTTGGATAAAAGCGTCTGCTAAATGACTAAATGTAAATGTAAATGTCTTAACACAACCAACAAGTTAGAAATGTCTCAGTCTGGTTTCTGTCCTCATCAAAGTACAGAGACAGTCCTAGTCAAAGTAGTTAATGACATCATATTTAACCTAGATAACAATAAACCCTCAGTTTTATTAATGATGGACTTAAGTGCTGCTTTAGATACAGTCGACCATCAGCATCTTTTAAATAGACTGAGGGAACATGTTGGACTGTCTGGAACGGTCAGTATAACTGGTTTTTCTTCTTATTTTTCCAGCAGTTCTGTCTTGAAACTAGTATTCCAAATCAAAAACCTCTGAAATAACTTACGGTGTTCTGCAGGGATCAATTTTAGGACCATTAGTTTTTAACTTGTATCTGTTAGCTCCATTTCTCTGTCTGAGTGACACAGAGACTAATGCAGGCTCTTAAATCCAGCAGACTGGACTATTGTAATGCTGTCTCCTCTCTGGTCGACCCAAATACCTCATAAACCAGTTACAGTTGATTCCGAGTCCTGACAGGAACCAGAAGGAGAGAACACATTACACCTGTTTTAAAGTCCTTACACTGGCTGCCTGTCAGCTTCTGTACTGATTTTAAAATTCTCCTCCTTGTTGTTAAAGCTCTTCATGGTCTTACACCAGCCGACTTGTCTGACATGCTTCCAGTGTATGAACCAGTTTGTGCTCTCAGATCCTCTGACTCGAGTCTTTGAGTTGTTCCAAAGTGCAAGACAAAAACCTTTAGAGAGGCAGCTTCTAGCCTGGATTTGATTCAAGTATTTAATGTCCACTATTCAGTTATAGCATTTATTAACATGTCGTTTATTTTATCTTTTACTTTCTTTTATTCTCTTTTGTAAATTTTCTCATGTTTTATTCATCATTGTTTTTATCTATTTTCAATTTTTTAAATTATTTGTCTTTATTATTTTTCCCTTTATATTAGCAACTACACAATTTAAAAACTCAAATAGATTTTTGAATATGAATGATGCACAAAGACTTTTTTACATGTAAAACATTTAAATTAGCCAGATATTTACAGAAAACCTGGGAGAGAAGAAAATAAATTCTTCTTTATCAATTAAATAGAGAATGTTCTAATTTTTGTATATGTGTAACTCAGAGAAGTATCTTTGTGATCTTATTTTGGATGATACACAGGTTTTGGTTTGACACCAAAAAAATCTATTTACCAACTTTCTAACATAAAGTCAATATATTATCCAATTTCTGTGTATTAACTTCATATCATTTTTCACTTCTGCTGAACTCCTCTATCCTCACATCTTTTCCTTCCATCTGTCCATCACGTCTTCAGCAGGAGGACTAATACTCAGAGAAAAGACAGGACTGATGGAGACGTGGAGACATTTCATGTGTTTCTCTCAGTGAGGAGAAGAAATCAAAGCTTTGACTTGGTTTGTTTCAATCTTGTAAGAAGTGATGTGAAGGTGTTGTGGTTGGACAGGTGTTGAAGGACTGGGACAAAGTGAATGTGTCCTCTGCAGTGTGAGCAGCCTGGAAACTCAACATTTGTCTGAATGAAGCCCAACATTTCCATCCACATCTGATGCTGCTGTCAGCAAAAAGACCACAGCAAAGGATCATTGTTACTGCTGGGAACACAAGCTGTGAGAAGATGAAGAAGCTACAGGGACAGAATCCTGAAGAAGACAACTGAGGACAGTCTGACACATCCAGGAGGATTTCATCCAACAAACACATGGATCAGTTCAAGAGGAATCAAATAAAGATTAAAGACGTTGGATCAGTCAGATCAGAGGGAGGAAGGTGATCTTACCGTGTACGAGGATCACAAACACCACAAACATCTTCATCTTCACAAACAGCTTCAGGACATCAGTTCTGCTGACGTGCTGCTCATGTTATACTGTCTGTGTAGACACAGTGTCAGTTCCACTAGCAACCATCTCTGATCCCTGCAGACATGTCACTGCTGCTTCATGCTTTCATTCTCATTTGTACTTCATTTGTTGTATGAACCAACCAATGGGGCTAGTTTAGTTACTTGTTTTATGTAATGTTTGCTTGTGATGTGTCTATGTACTGATGATGTCTTTAGTGACATCGTATGGCTTTGATGATGGTTGCCCTTGTAGGGTCTGATTGTCATCCACTGACTGACACATCTGACTCTAATTCCCCCTTCAAACGTACTGAGAATCCTAGAGGTTTATTCCCCACACAAATATTTAAGATGAGATCATTTTCCTTAATAAATGAAGGGACAAGTGTCTCATGAGTTTAACTGGTTTCCCTTTATTCAGTTTCAGTTGCCACTGTATGTCTTTGGTGTCATGACACTGATAGTAAATGATTGTGTTTCTTCTTAGTGTTACACCTGACAGCTCCACCTTTCACCTTTCTTGTTAGTGTCCATTGACCTTTTTACTCTGCTTGATATTTGGCTAAGCTGTCTCACTGTTAACACCACATACAACTACTACTTTTGAGGTACTACTACTACTAACTAGTGTTTTCAACAAAGACACATTTTGTTTCCATGTGTAAAATCTAAAATCCACACACACAATCACATTACTGTTCACAAACATCATCAGACACATTAACATGGTGGTTTTAATGTTGTGGTGGACAGAGGTCAGGACTCCAAATGTGAAGTGTCCCAGGACCATAACACTGTCTGAGTGAGCATGTAGTTAACAGAGGTCATGGTCTCTACTTGGTTTTCTTCATCAGCTCTAGAAGCCATTTGTCCAGGTGTCCCAGAGTGTGGGGTCTTTGTAGGAGACAATGACTTTGTCTTTGTGACAAAGACTGAGAAGGTCTCATCAACATGGTTCTGGTCTCACTGAAACACTGATTCTGGAATCAAGTCCACACCTGCACAGATCACTTGTGAGGAAAGAGGAGCAGCTTGACTTTCCTCATATTTTCACACCTGTTGATCTACTCTCTTCACACACACTCAGCTCTGATTGGACACAAACCAGTGTAGTTGTTGATGAGAGCTGGTGTCTGCAGCTCCACCAGGGAATAAAGCAAAAATACATGTTTGTTCATCACTTACTCTGTCTTTACTGAAAAAGTTTGAATAAATTAGTGGTTTTGACTTTGTAGAGAGAAGTTTCTCATTCACTTCAGTACAGTCAGTTTGATCAGAGCAGCATCTGGTGGAGATCAGAGGAACTGCAGATCCATGTGCTTTAACCCTTGTGGCCTCCTCACATTTACTACCCTCTGGACACCTCAGTGGCAACAATGTACAAGTACAAACAACTATTACATCATCCTACAACAACATTTTGCTTCTGTTTTTTAAATAAATCACCTAAAGAACTTCACACTTGTTCAAAAGTAGCAAACATTAAATCATTTTGAGGGATGTGTGTCATGTGCCTCCTGCCCAACACAGACCTAAAAAAAGACGTCTTCTAACATCTGCACCAAGTGTAACAGGTGCATTTGTAGAGAGCAGCAATTTCCATGCTGCAGGACAAGAACTTAACTAAACACACACACACACACACACACACACACACACACACACACACACACCACGTATTCAAAGTGTGGACATTTCTGTTTCAAATTTGTTCATATTTCTTCTGATCCCTCTTGTTGTTGCAGTTTGCACAACAAATCTTCACACTGATGAATCAGATGTTGTTGAAAAATATATTCACACACACAAGCGTGCGCACGCACATGCACGCTCATCTCAATCTATGCTTTGTTCTTCTTTTTACCTTTGCTTTTTGTTATTTTCAGCAAAAGTTGCTCCATTTATTAAACACCTGTCACCACCATCTTTGATTTGTCAGAGGAATCCATGACAATTTCTGTTGTTGTGGGATTTGCTTAGTTGATGGACGAGCATTTACTGTGCAGCAACTCATACTAGAAGGAAATCAGTTGTAACAGTACTCAGTATTGGCAATGACTAAAATGTAAGGATTTGTTCCTGGTACTTGAAATCTCCACCCCTGATATCCTAAAAACCTCAAGCTGGTGGTTCCCAGAATTTCCAAAGGTAGAATGGGAGGTAGAGCCTTCAGCTATCAAGCTCCTCTCCTGTGGAACCAGCTCCCAGTTCAGATTCAGGAAGCAGACACCCTCTCTACTTTTAAGTCTCGGCTTAAAACCTTCCTCTTTAATAAAGCTTATTGTTAAAACTGCCCATTCACTCTGAACCAGCTCCTAGTTCTGATGCTTTTCATAACCACATAGTTTGTGTAATAGCAGGTTGACATGATGTTTAGATGTTTTAAGAAAAAAGAAGCTGTGAAACTTCTTCTATATTCATCCACCACTATTCACTGAAAGAATTAGAGATCAGAGATTTTTTTCCTGCCACATATCCTGTAGTGGTCTTTCTGTGTGCAGTGGTGGCCAAAGTACACACATTCTTTACTCAAGTAGAAGTAAAAATACCTTTAAATTAAAGTACTGATTAAACTTCTTTACTCAGGTGAAAGTGATAAATGAAATGTAACAAAATGATTAAAGTAAAAAGTACATTTCTATCAGCTAATTCTGTGTAACTGGACCTGATGTCATATAAATATTTTCATTTTAATATTGTTAGACCAACTCACTTGTAATGATATTAAATATGTATATTCTGAAAATACTGAGCATTAACTCAGCTCCAATGTGCTAATCAGTTTTCAGGGTCAGTAACTTTGTGATCAACACAAGTCAGAGATCCCAGAGACCACAACCACAACCAACAGGTGAAAACAATGACTTTGTCTTTATGCAGTGAATTTCTAAGAGCATTTATTTGATAAAGCAAAATATTCTGCTGTGTTGGGGACAAGCCCCCCTGGCTGTATGCACACACACACACACACACACACACACACACACACACACACTGGAACAAAGTCACTATAGGAAACAAACTAACCAGTGTTACAGTTTCTCTTCTACCAACACTACTGACAACAGTCAGACACTTTTATCCAAAGTGACTTACAAACAAGCAGCAGACACTAGGGACAACTGTGATGTTCAGTGTCTTACCCAGGGACACTTGGACTGGGAGTCGAACCACTGACCCTGTGGTTTGAACTACATGTGGAGAGTAAACTCATTCTATGTTCATACAAACATGTAGGGAGGGTCCTGTAGTTACTGAGCTAACGTTAGGACACAGCTGGACTGTTGAGATAACACACTGTATGAAGCTGCTGGTGTGATGAACTGTTCCTGAGAAACAGCCGAGCAGAGCTGAAGAACAACACTCCATGTTTCCCCTCAAACACAATAGAACAAGTAAGCAGCCTGTTTTGAAGAGGTAACGAGTAGAAAGTTATTTGTGTTCAAATGTAGGAAAAGTACGAAATACTCAAGTACAGAGGTCTGAAAAATCTACTTAACTACAGTGAATGGTGGTCTGTCTGTGTGTGTCTGTCTGTGTGGACACTGATACAGACTGGAGACCTGTCCAGGGACTGGACCCCATTTTCTGGATGTTTCCAGCAGCTTGTCCCATTTCTGCTTCAAAAACAGTTGTTGCTTCCCACAGATCAGATATATGTATGTTTCTTTTCTGAAGCTTCATCAGCAGCCACAGAGCTGCAGTTACTTCAGATGACAAAGGCTGTGCTTCCATTCCAGATGACTGCAGACAGTCCACTAAAGTCAGTTGTGTGGGACAAAGGAAGTTTCTCTTACCGTGTATGAAGATCACAAACTCCACAAACATCTTCATCTTCCTGCTAAAACTGCAACAAATCCTCCTTAAATCAGCTTCTTCCTAAACTAACTGCAGGTTCAGAATGGTTCTAATCTACTGACACTTTAGTTTCACTTTTAGCTGAAGGAGGTGGTTTATTTGAAGCCTTTTGACCTGGTTCAGGTCAAACAGCTTTATACAAACACACAGTAATGTAGAGGTGACACCGATTAAATAGACACACACACAGTTTGCATTTTAGATTTTTCTTGTGTGCGTCACTAAACTATGATTTAGTTGTGTAATAATTGTGCCATTTTTTAATTATTGAATCTCTACATTTTACCAAGTATTTGCTTTTTACTTGAAGGTGTCAGTTCAATCCAGCACATTTATAAAAACAAAGTCATCTTAGACCCTAAAGAATTATAGAGACCCCCCCAGTGGAGCGGAAAAAAGTATCTTTAACAGAAGGAACCTCCAACAGAACCAGGCTCAGGGTCCAAAGTAAATGTGGGGAAAATAAGGTTCTCCCATAGTTCCACAGGGGACACGTGCTACTAATCTTAGACCAGCTCTGTGTGTTTCTGGCTTATGTGACCCAGGTTACCAGGTGAAATATCCTCTGATTTCACAACATACTCAAAGAGCAAGAGACGTCCAAAAGTCACAGAAGATGGGTTTATTAACATATACATTGAATGTGAAGGCAGAATAAATAGAATCCTGCTATCGTGCAATGTTTGGATTCTTTAAGTCAATTTAAGCATTTAAATGTAGGCAAATAAATCACCTACTAACAAATAAACAAAAAAAAAAAACTGTAAGAAAATTAATGAGGATTGTCATAAAAAATTTAAAAAGAATAAAAACTATTAAAAAAACGAATAAAGCTATAACCACACAATGAAAATGAACAAATGACAACTTTCAAACTTTGTCTCATCTCCATGTTTAGTCTTGAAGTGTCAGTTATTGTCTAACAGCAGACCATCAGACACTGTAGTGACCCAGAGTCACTTCATGCTCACAGCTGCTTATCAAAGTGCTGAAAAGGGAAAAGGTTTCCAGGAAAGGAGAAAAGTGCTGGGAGCAGTAGCCTGAGGGTGGAGAATGTTCTGCCCAGCAAGCTTCTAAAACTAATGTGTGATGTATGAAGTTTAGATCATTTAATGGTCATTTTTGCCATGACACAGGATCCAGTCGGTGAGCCACGGATTAGAAGCTGAGGGATGAGAAGTGTATTGCAGAGGCTGTCCATGGCTGCATCTGCATCGAGGGTGGAGAGGTCCTGTGTTGGGGGCAGAGTTGCAGAGACCAGTGAAGAGAACTGGTCCGGGTTGAGAGACCTGAGCTTACGGCAGAATGTTCCAAGTGTGGTGGGAGAATGAAGGTCTGGGGATGAAGACTGTTGAATGAAGAAGTGATCTGATACATGCAGAGCAGTGACCAAGATGCTGTCTGTGGTGCAGTTCCAGGTGAGAATGAGTTCAGTTCCACCCCCCGACCTGATGAGCGAGGACTGTGAGAGAAGGACCAATTGTTGGAGACTGCAGTAATCCAAGTTTGTGAACAGCAGACTGGCAGTTCACCAGGGCAAGAGACAAAGAGGCTGGTGACAAAGTGGTCTGGGTGATAGTGGGAAACATGTCCTGTCCTAGTTTGGTGTTTGTCCTAGATACGGACATTTGGACATGTATGGACTCTATTTCCATGAACTGCTGTCAAACAAAAACCCTGAATAACTGACACTAAGTTAGCAGTTGTACCAGTCACCAAACATGTACATTCACCTTTGTTTGGATTCTAGTGAGGACACCAGAGCAGGTCTTCCATCAGTAGAAGAAACTGCTGATGTCTTACAGAAAGTTGAAGAGCGTGTCTGAAACCATGCAAAGACACAGGGTGGATTATAGCAGAGGTGTGTTTAAGAAACTAGAAATGAACTGTTACTATCACAGTACTTCAGTATCAATCCTCTGTAACACATTTGCCTTTAGGTGGATTTAGCCAAAAATAACTCTGGATTTATTATTGAGGATAACAGTTCTTTCTGTCTGATGGAGCACATGTCCACAGCAATAGAACCTCTAGAACCCAAATGAATAATGATGGCAGAGCCTCCCAAGCTGAGCTCATACACTAACATCACACAATGTGTTTAATCACTTTTGAAACCTTCCATATTCAGTAAGAGATAGTAGGTTTAATATGAGGCTAGTTTGAAGTTCTGCACAGATTTGATTGACACACAGTACATGCTGATTAGATTTTTCTCTGATGTCACACAAACAGAAACAACATTGACCTTGTGAGATCAAGTTTTTGGATCTAACAGCTGATTGGATCAACAACAGGATGTTTTCTCTTTGTTGTTGTTCCAGTTTACTGGAACAATTCTGCCATTAAGGCTAAAAGATCACGTGACAGAACACAAACACTGCTCAGAGGTTGGAGGAGTATTATAGAACATTTCATGAAGGGACACAAACCTTTGCACTGATGTTCATTATTTTCCTGTAACTTTCTTTTTCTCCGCTCACTGACCAAGTCTTTAAGTATTAAATGACACAGACTGTGTTGATAAGTGGAAGGTGAAGACTCTTAAAGTAACATCTGCACAGATGTGAAGGCCTGACAGTCTAAATATCTGACAGATCAATAATGAAAATGTCTTTTTTTCTCCCTGTGTGTTGTTCAGCATGTATGTGGTTTCATTTCCCATCAGTCAGATCATTTACACAGAGCAGCAAACTGATATGATGACTGCATTGATGTTAATATATGAGTCATATGGAGGTTAAAGCATATACAAAGATGACCTGCATATCATTTGAAATGTGTCTGTCAGATAGAAATGCAACCGCAAGGGGGCACAAGCCAGTGTCTTCTTGTGCCAGTCCCAAGTCTGGATAAATGCAGAGGGTTGTGGCAGGAAGGGCATCCGACGTAAAACACATGCCAAACCAAACATGCGAATCATGACAATGACTTCCATACCGGATCGGTCGGGGCCCGGGTTAACAACGACCGCCACCGGTGCTGTTGACCTACAGGGTACCGGTGGAAATTGGACTACTGTTGGTCGAAGACGAAGAAGAAGAGGAGGAAGGTGTGTTCGTAGGCAGAGAGAGAAGAGGAAAGCTAAGAATGTAGGACTGACAGTAGGGACTTTGAATGTTGGTACTATGACAGGGAAGGCTAGAGAGTTGATCGACATGATGCAGAGAAGGAAGGTGGACATACTGTGTGTCCAGGAGACCAGGTGGAAAGGTAGCAAGGCTAGAAGCTTAGGAGCAGGGTTTAAGTTGTTTTACCATGGATCAGATAGGAAGAGAAATGGAGTAGGAGTTATATTGAAAGAGGATTTTGTGAGGAATGTTCTAGAGGTGAAAAGAGTATCAGACAGGTTGATGAGTCTGAAGCTGGAAGTTGAAGGGGTGATGTTCAATGTTGTGAGTGGTTATGCCCCACAGGTAGGATGTGAGTTAGAAGAGAAGGAGAAATTCTGGAGTGAGTTAGATGAAGTGATGCAGAGCATCCCCAGAGGTGAGAGAGTGGTGATTGGTGCAGATTTCAATGGACATGTAGGTGAAGGGAACAGAGGTGATGAGACAGTTATGGGCAGGTTTGGTGTTCAGGACAGGAACGCAGAAGGTCAGATGGTGGTTGACTTTGCAAAGAGGATGGAAATGGCTGTAGTAAACACTTTCTTTCAGAAGAGGCAGGAACATAGGGTGACGTACAAGAGCGGAGGGAGAAGCACTCAGGTAGACTACATCTTGTGTAGACACTGTAATCTGAAAGAGATCAGTGACTGTAAAGCATTGGTAGGGGAGAGTGTAGCCAGACAACACAGGATGGTGGTGTGTAAAATGATGCTGGTGGTGAGGAAGATAAGGAGGACTAAGGCAGAGCAGAGGACAAAGTGGTGGAGGTTGAAAAAGGAAGAATGTCGTTTAGTTTTCAGAGAGGAGCTGAGACAGACTCTGGGTGGTTTGGAGGTGCTTCCAGATGACTGGACTACTACAGCTAATGTGATCAGGGACACAGGTAGGAGGGTACTCGGTGTGTCATCTGGAAAGAGGAAAGCGGACAAGGAGACTTGGTGGTGGAACGAGGAAGTTCAGGAGTGTATACAGAGAAAGAGGTTAGCTAAGAAGAAGTGGGACACTGAGAGGACTGAAGAGAGTAGACAGGAGTACAGGGAGATACAGCGTAAGGTGAAGATAGAGGTGGCAAAGGCCAAACAAAGAGCATATGAGGACTTGTATGTTAGGTTGGACACTAAAGAGGGAGAGGTGGATTTGTACAGGTTGGCCAGACAAAGAGATAGAGATGGAAAGGATGTGCAGCAGGTTAGGGTGATTAAAGATAAGGATGGAAATGTATTGACAGGTGCCAGGAGTGTGATGGGAAGATGGAAGGAGAACTTTGAAGAGTTGATGAACGAGGAAAATGAAAGGGAACGAAGAGGAGAAGAGGTGACTGGTGTGGAGCAGGAAGTAGCAAAGATTAGTAAGAGTGAAGTGAGGAGGACATTGAAGAGGATGAAGAGCGGAAAGGCAGTTGGTCCTGATGACATACCTGTGGAGGTATGGAAGTGTCTAGGAGAGGTGGCAGTAGAGTTTCTGACTAGTTTGTTTAACAAGATCTTGGAGAGTGAGAGGATCCCAGAGGACTGGAGGAAAAGTGTACTGGTACCAATTTTTAAGAACAAGGGAGATGTGCAGAGCTGTGGCAACTACAGAGGAATAAAGCTGATGAGTCACACAATGAAGTTGTGGGAAAGAGTAGTGGAAGCTCGGCTAAGGACAGAGGTGAACATTTGTGAGCAGCAATATGGTTTCATGCCTAGAAAGAGTACAACAGATGCAGTATTTGCTTTGAGGACGCTGATGGAGAAGTACAGAGAGGGTCAGAGGGAGTTGCATTGTGTCTTCGTAGATTTAGAAAAAGCGTATGACAGGGTGCAGAGAGAGGAGCTGTGGTATTGTATGAGGACGTCTGGAGTGGCAGAGAAGTATGTTAGAGTGGTGCAGGACATGTATGAGAGCTGTAAGACAGTGGTGAGGTGTGCTGTAGGTGTGACAGAGGAGTTCAAGGTGGAGGTGGGTCTGCATCAAGGATCGGCTTTGAGCCCCTTCTTGTTTGCTCTGGTGATGGACAGACTGACAGATGAGGTTAGACAAGAATCTCCCTGGACTATGATGTTTGCAGATGACATTGTTATTTGTAGTGAGAGCAGGGAGCAGGTGGAGGAAAATCTAGAGAGGTGGAGGTCTGCTCTGGAAAACAGAGGAATGAAGCTTAGCCGCAGCAAGACAGAATACATGTGTGTCAATGAAAGGGACCCAGGTGGAATGGTGAGGTTACAGGGAGCAGAGGTGAAGAAGGTGCAGGACTTTAAGTACTTAGGGTCAACGGTTCAGAGCAATGGTGAGTGTGGAAAAGAGGTGAAGAGGCGAGTGCAGGCAGGTTGGAACGGGTGGAGAAAAGTGTCAGGTGTGTTGTGTGATAAAAGAGTATCAGCGAGAATGAAAGGAAAGGTGTTCAAGACGGTGGTGAGACCAGCAATGTTGTTCGGCTTAGAGACAGTGGCACTGAAGAAAAGACAGGAGGCAGAGCTGGAGGTAGCAGAGCTTAAGATGTTGAGGTTCTCTTTGGGAGTGACGAGGATGGACAGGATCAGGAATGAGTACATCAGAGGGACAGCTCATGTTAGATGTTTTGGAGATAAAGTCAGAGAGGCCAGATTGAGGTGGTTTGGACACGTTCAGAGGAGAAACTGTGAATATATCGGTAGAAGGATGCTGAGGTTGGAGCTGCCAGGCAGGAGGTCTAGAGGAAGACCAAAGAGGAGATTTATGGATGTAGTGAGGGAGGACATGAAGTTAGTTGGTGTGAGTGAAGAGGATGCAGAGGATAGAGTTAGATGGAGGCACATGATTCGCTGTGGCGACTCCTGAAAGGGAGCAGCCGAAAGGAAAAGAAGAAGAAGAAGAAGATAGAAGCACACACAGATCAAAGTTCTGAAGACTGAGGATCTTTAATAAGAATCTGCTGACACATGATTTAATAGATGGGACCTCACAGGCTCTTTAAATAGAGAAGCTTTACTGTCTCACAGAGTTGGGAAAGTGTCGTCTTGACTGCAGCTTTTAGTCAATATATCTGTAATTATTATTAAACAGGACTTGTATTGTTTCATGAAACTGCAACTGGACATAAAAATGAAAAACTTAGAAAACTGCAGCTATTTTCTTAAAGACCTATTTCAGCACCTCTAACTTTATTCTTTAAGATTCAACAAACTAATGACTTTGTCCTCTTTGTGGACACAGGTGGACACTGCATCAGAGGAGTCTTCAAGTGTCCACATACACTGCAGACATGACCTTCAGCAGTATGTTAAGACCCTTAAAGTATTTCTTGAAGGACGTCCTCTACTACAGAAAAACATCATGGAAATGAAAAAGAACAAAACTCATTCAGACACTGATTTATTTTAATGTGTATTTCATTTTTCATGGTTTTAAAAATTCTGTCTTGTTCTTAGATTTTCTGTATATTGTTTTATGATGTTAATGTTTCCTGTATTATAGTTTTTAAGTTGGTTTGAGTTTTAGTTACTTTATACTTGTACAATAGTTAATAAATACATATAAATAGTTTTTTATTTTGTAATCAATAATGTGTTTTTTTTATTACTACATTTATTAGAAGCCGTCATTTGTTGTACTGACTGTGTAACTACAGGTAACAAAGGGGTTTAGATATAGAACTTTTTAACAATCATGCTTTTATTTTTATTGCCTCAAAGCATAAAAATAACAATTTAAATCAGTTGAACTTTAGTTTTCTAAACAACTTATTAATAAAATATCCACAGATCCAAGTGTTGGTTGATCAGGTTAGTTTCTCTTTTGATTTCATGGGAAAAGACGTCCTGCATTGAGGTGAAAAGACAACCTGTAAGTCGTGGACTGAAATCTAAAGCCTGACAGAGATTTCATCTATGAACTGGACCCAGACACACACAGTCCTGGATTATTGACATCACCAGGAGACAATGTCCCTCTTCTAAAAGTCCCAATCCAACCAACCAACTCTTTACTACAGAAGGAAACTGGATTTAACAGATTCAAGAGAAAAGGGAGAAAAACAAGTGTTTGCTAAAAGGAACCAGAAGAACAGAAAGAACCAGAACAGCAGCAGTTAACAAAGGGAAACAGAATCAGGACGTTTGATTCAGTGTTGTAGGACAAAATCAGCTGTTCTGGAGACAGTGTTGACCTCACAGAAACATCCTGCTTTAGTCTTTGTTGCTGAGCTTGTTCCTCTTGTCCACTGTCAGATTCCAGATCTGGTTCCTGCTCCAACATGTGTCTGGATTTCAAATGAGGAAGCAGCTGCAGTTTGTTTCTGTGGCCTCCACAGCCAGACGGGTGGTGCTCAGTCACTGTGTGTTTGGTTCCAGGAGAAGCTGGTTACAGACAAAGATGGTGGAGTTTTTCTGATCAATCAATGATTAACTGATGAACTTTAATCAGTCGACCTTATGTCTCCTCTTCTTACTGAGACTGTCCACTCTCACTTCCTCTTCATCCTCTTCTTCCTCACCACTGAAAGGTCGACATGTGACATCACTGATCAAACTGATTGATCATCCATCAAAGGAGTTGGATCAGTGGAGCTGCTTCTGTTCCTGATGTCCACTGTCTCATCTTTGTCCTGAGTTCTCTCTGCAGAGGAGACAGAAGACAGTCAGAAAGAATTTTTAGAGCAATATTGTGATTTAATATGTGATTTTTTTCTAAAGTTTCTCTTCTTCTGTAATGTTCAGTGCAAAAAGGCACAAATGATAAAACCTGAGGACAAAATGTCCCATAAACTACTGTTTCATGTTGGCTGTGCAAAAGACAAATGTATAAATTTAACGTCTCTGTCTCTCACTCGTCCTCCTTCCTGCTAACAACATTAATCGATGTAGAAAAAACTGGTAACAACAACAACAACATGCAACATGTCAAGGTCTCTCTCTCCCTCTCTCTCTCTCTCTCTCTCTGTCTCTCTGTTTCTGTCTCTGTCTCTCTCTCTCTCTCTCTTTCCCTCTCTCTCTCTCCCTCTCTCTCTCTCTCTCTCTCTCTCTCTCTCTCTCTCTCTCTCCAGGACACAGACAGTGAACTTTGACCTTAAACTCCATGAAATCAAAGTTCATTTGAAGTGATGCTCTCACACACTTCAGCCACTGATCTCTGTCAGCTGATACCTGGATCAGCATTTAGAGGCTGCATTAGCAGATGGGTTTTAATCATGAACTTGGTTTTTGAAATGCTGGATTTGTGCTGTTATCTTGTGTGGTCACTTCAGCACAACACCTGTTCCTGCCAAACATCGTCTCATTTAAAACCTAAATATGTCCAAACACCCAAAATGACTTCACTGTTTCACTTTGGCTGTTTGTCCACATCTGGGTCTGTTTCTGCTGATTTAATAATTATTAATCATTCAGCCCTAAACCAGAGACAGATGGTCAGAGACTAACAGCCAGAGACAGATGGTTAGAGACTAACAGCCAGAGACAGACAGAAACAGATAACCAGAGAAGAACGAGACAAATAAAAAAATAATCTGACCTTTGACCTTGAGAATTACTGTTTTCTTTCTCAGCACTTTTTTCTGTGTGTTGTAGACTCCACAGACATATGTCCCTGTGTCTCTGACTGTGGGGTTTTTCAGGGTCAGACTGAAGTCTCCAGTTTTCAGCAGGTCTTTATTTCTCTCTGTTCGGTCTTTGTAAGATTTGTTCTGATTTTTAGGCTGGTCAGAGCCGTTCCGATACAAGTGGGCTGTCACTTTTGGTTTAGGTTCCTCACGTTTCCACCACACTTTAGCGTCCTCAGGCAGGTCACCAATGGTCCTGAAGGGCAGCTGGACAGACTCCACTCCCTCCTCCACCTCCACCTGACAGTCTGAGAGGACAACAAAGCACAACATCAGCTGGACAGACAGCAGCAGCAGTTTAGAGGACACAGTTGTAGAGAAAGCTGAAGGACAGAACCAGATCAGAGCAGAACGTAACAGGGGACAGAAATCTAGAAACTAAAAGCAGCTTTTGATCAGAGTCTTGATGCTGCTTCACAGTGTGGAAAATATTATTTGAATGTGCCTTCATATTTTTGTTTTATTTGTATTAATAACTTAGTCTCATATGTAACATGTGTTATTATATCTAAGAGAAGCTCACAGAATATAACATGAGTAGAATGATGTATAAATAATAATCAAACTGAGCACAGTAGTGTGTGAGTTTGACATATAGGGTGAAGAATGTATGGGAGTTGTCTTGCAGATGGAAGAGCAGGAACCAGCCTTAATGTAAAGTGTCCTAATAAGGAAGACAACCTGGAAAGAGACACTGTAGGAACAGCAAACTGTCTATATAAGATTGGGTCAAGGGAGAGACAGTCAGTCAGACTTTTGCCCTGACACTCTGTGTTGTTAGGTAGAAAAACTCTGACCCGGAGCTCCGCCTCTGTTTTCACATCTGTTCATATTATTCATATTTAGATTACTTGTAACCAGACTTGAACTAAAATAATTAAATCTCGTTTTGAGAATAAAGTCATAGGCCGTCTCATCTATTTTGAACACGCTACAACAGTAATGTTTCATCTCAGTGTTGACCTGCTGTCTGTCGCTTTTCTTTGGGACAAATGAGTCTTAGTTCCACACAAACACATGTCCAACATGGATCCACAGAAACCTTCATCACATCAGTGTCTCAGTGTTTGTGGAGCAGGATTCACTCAGCTCACTTCTCCATTTGTTGGATCAGCAGAAAGTCAAACTCTGGGACTTTGTTGTTAAAGGATCAGTTCCTGTTTTCAGAGGGTTTATCATGAGGACTGGTGGCTGATGGAGCCTGAGTCTGATGGAGCTCTTCTTCTTCCACTTTCTCTCTTTACATTGATCCCATTCAACACTCAGCATCAACCTGATGCAGCTGCTGCCAAACCAAACTCCATGAAGAACTGACTGGATTAAAGCCAATGAGCCTCTTTATGGACTGAGAGCAGATACTGATACAAACTATTAAAGCTGCTTTTCTTTCTGCTTTCAGCTTCTTCCTGATCAATACTGTCACACTCTGATTGCTCATCAATCAACTTATTGATATCAGTTTGTGTTGCTACTTGGAAATGAGCTCCTGTCTTCTTCTTTGGTCACTTCCTCTTTTGATTGATCCCCAGTGAATCTGAAATGTTGTGGAGGATCAATATTTGTGATGGATGTGATGTTTTCATGTCTGATCTCTGTGGACTGTAGAGAACTGATCAGTCCAAAGAGCAGGACTTCATGTCCAATAACTGCCATGATATTGACCTGATGATTCAAGAAATCATCAGATGATCAGGAAATATTGATGCTTTCAGACTCTCAGACTGATCTTTGGTCTTCCAGCTGATCTGGATTCAAAATGTTGCTCTCTGAAACAGACAGGACCTGGTCTTCTGTTTGGCCTCTTTAGAACCTGGGGCTGGATGGACTTGTCTTTTTCAAGGACGGTTTTTCCTCATGGAGGGTGAGCTCAGGAACTTTGACTGCGTTTGAACTTAAACCCATTTCATTGTGTTTTAATTGACCTTCTTCTGGTGCTAATGGACAGTTTGTCTCTGAATTCAGTGACTTTTTAGCCTCTATAATTACATTTGATTGACTTTAATGTGCCTGTAAATGACGTCACTAAGAGCTTTGCTGGTCATTTTTGAAGCTTTGCTGAAGCCTTTAACTTCTGTCAGCAGGTCCGTGGCCCTACACACATTAAGGGTAACACCCTGGACCTGGTTTTTCTTTTGGACTCCAAACTGACTGTGACCGATCATGGTTGTAGGTGGTAAACGTGTTATATGTTCACTATGTTAAATGAGGTCTCTGCTGAAAAGCTTTCTTCTGTTTTTAATAACTACTGTGTGGCCCTGTGATGATGAGAGTCATGTTCATTCCCCACTTGGATCCTTCAACTCAAACTGTTCTGCTGTTCTAGACGACATTGCTCCTTTGAAAACTGCACTGTTTCCACTGCTATTTCCAATCCTTGGATGAACGATGACTTTCCCAGTTTCAGAAGTAAATGTGGACAGATAGAGCGTCTGTGGAAATCCACTAAGCTCCAGGTCCTTTGCATCTATTCTAAAGATCTTTTAACCGAACTCACCTCCATGGTTAAAGCTGCTGGGGCCTTATTTTGCTGATCTTATTGTCTCTAATAAGCAGAATCCTAAAATTGTTGTTGATGTTATAAACATCCTGGTTTCCTCTCACATATCTATTCCTGTTTTTTCAGTTGATGATTACAAAGCTTTCTGTCATGTTTCATTGACAGAATTGTTAGTGTTAGGGCAAGTATAACCCCCTCATCTCTCACTTCCCCAACTGGTTCTAAACAGCAGCCAATATTAGATTGTTTTGAACTCATTTCCTTGAACTAACTAACTAAATTGATGAGCAGACTGAAGATCTCTTCCAGCCCACTTGATGTTTTACCCACACTTTTTTTAAAAAAATGTCTTGTATCATCACGTCTTGATTATTGTAATTCTCTTTTCACATTTCTCAGTAAAACATAAATAGACTCTCCAGCTGGTGCAGAACACTGCTGACAAAATCACATAAACATTCTCACATCACCCCCATTTTTGCTTCCTCACATTGGCTCCTGTCAGTTTTAGAAATAACTTTAAAGTTCTGGTTGTTACATATAGACCCTTCACGGTCAGGCACCTGAGTACCTGTGACTTGCTTCATGCTCCTTGCAGAGATCTCAGCTCTGCCAACCAGAATCTGTTGGTTGGGCCTCACACCAGCCTTAAAACCAAGGGGCACCAGGCTTTAGTTGCACCAAGATTGTGGAATGTTCTTCCACAACAGTTAAAATCTGCTGCTTCAGTAGATATTTTTAATAAACTTCTCACAACATACTTGTATAAACAGGCTTTTCCCAACTCTGACCATAAATTGAACGATAATCAGCTACTTTGACTGATGTTGTACATTTGTCTTTGTTCTCAATATTTGATGTGTTCTATTTTTGTCTGTTCTTATTTTATGTCCTATGGATTTATTGTTTTCATGTGAAGCACTTTGTGAGCTCTTCTCTGTGAAAGGTGCTGTACAAATACATTTTACTTACTTACTAATTAGTCCTTCTAGACATGGACAGATTACTGACTGGGCCACTCAGGCTCAGAGCTTCAAAAGCAGATCTGGACCTGAGCCTCTGGATGACGTGTTAATATCAATCAAGTCTATTCAACGAGCACAAAAAGATGCTAAAGGTGTAAAAATAGACATCAAACAGCCACAAAGGACATAAGGAGTCTGACTAAAACCAAATGACAAGAGAACAAGCACAAAGAGTCTTTGTCCACATACAGTGTGGGTCTGACTCCTATATGAAGAAAGACTCGAGGACCTTGTCCATTGTCTCAGAATCCATCCATGGTCAGTTATCTGATCATTGATCATCATTTGGTGACTGGACTTAGTTTGTTGTGGACTGTGATATGAAATGTGTTTCTGATCCAGGAAAGAACAGAAATAGATGTTGATGTGCAGCTGTTTTTATTTCCTGTATTGTTGCAGTTCAAGCTCCAGTGTGGAACTGGTTTGAATAGATTTGTTAGTAGTAGAAGTCTGCTCCATCTTAATGTGGACATGTGCTGTGGACGCTTTCTGGGACACAGACTCATTGACCAATCTGACAGCAGAGCAGAGACATTCAGACTGAGCAGAGACAAGTGTCTTGATTTGAGATTAGAGAACATGAAATAAAGTGAAATACATTCATAGAAACATACTAACAGTAATACTGCAGTTTCTCTTAGTATAAAGATTAACAACAGTTAGCTTAGCATAAAGACTTTAAACTGACCTTTGACCTGGAGCTTCACATCTTTCTTCATCAGGATGTTTCCCTCCCTGCTGTAGACGGTGCAGGTGAAGGTGTCTCTGTCTATGTCTCTGGGGTATTTCAGGGTCAGACTGAGGTCTCCAGTTTCCAGCAGGTTTCTCTTCATCTCTGTTCGACCTATGTAAAACTCGTCCTGTTCTTCAGGCTGATCAGAGCCGTTCTCATACACATGGACTTTATTGTCATATAAACTTACTCTCCACTCCACTCTGACGTCTTCAGGCAGGTGAACTGTGGTTTTACAGGGCAGCTGGACAGACTCCACCTCTGAATCCACCTCCAACTGTGGGACTGAGAGGACAACAAAGCTCAACATCATGTGGACAGACAGCAGCAGCAGCTCTGACACATTTTCTTTGAGTGGATGAAGTGAAAACATGTTTGATTGGTTCCAGTCTGAAATGTCTCCATGTCTCCATGTAACAGAGACAGTGATGTCTTTGTCTTCAGTCCCTCAGTTTGGTTGTTAAACCTTTATTTCCTGTCTCTGACAGAGAATCACTGTCCCATCATCTGACTTCACTAACACTCAGTAAATGATATGAAGTCAAACACATGTTTGTTTCCTATCAGTGAAAGTTACAAACTAAATGTTGACAGAATCAGATTTGATGGAGGATCTGGGAGCAGATTGATAGATATGAAATGAAACAAAGCTTTCAGACATTTCTAGGAGAATCTGGATCAATCTGATCACTCTAATCATTTCTAAATCAGCCTGATCTTTGTAGGATCTCAGACGACTGAAATCTTTCAAACTAAATCCCTCTGAAATATCAGAGACCATAGAGGCTTTAAATGCTGCTGCAGCAGGACCACACTGTCTGTCAGCTGACAACATGTCCTCTTTTGGACATGGATCAGGAATCATATGAGAGCAGCTGCCTTCTGAATTCACTGAGAACTTCCTGATCATGTTCCTGCCAAAGCCTGGTCAAACTAATACACAGTGTGACAACAGGAGTCTGATCAGAAAATGCTGTGTGAGACAGAAATCAGCTGAGATTTGGGAGAAAACTTTGCTTTGATACAGATGTTTTTAAATTAATTATCTATTCTAATGCTATTCTCACTATACCTTCTCCCATTGGGCTCTATTCTGGAAAAACACAGCTTCATCTTCCACTGTTATGCAGATGATATTCAAATCTATCTCCCACAGGATCGATTTGAAGATTTTAACTTTGGTTTTTAAGGCACTGAAAGGTCTCGCTCCACCTTATTAATCCAACCTCCTAAAGCCATATAGAAAATCTAGATCATTGCGCTCACAGGAGCAGAGCCTGCTGGCAGGTCACTCACACCAGATAAAGAGATGGGGGGACTGTGCTTCCTGTGTAGTAGCAGCTACTCTCTGGAACAATCTTCCATTACAACTGTGTCTGACTCCAGATTTAATGTCTTTTAAATCAGAACTCAAAACACAGCAGTAAGACGCCATATTTATTCATTTATTCATCTACTTATGTCTTTTTATTTATTGATTGGTTTGTGTCTTTTCTCTTACAGTATTTTAATGGTACGTTTTATTTAGACTGAGCAGCTCAATTATTTTATTCATGTAATAGTTTTCAATTGGTTGTTAGATTTTTATTTCCTTTTAATACTTCAAGCATTTATCTGCAGTTCTGTAGATTATGTTTAATGACATTTCTGCATTTTTTACATTTTAAATCTCTGATTATTTTTACTGTAAAGCAGTTTGATCAACCTGCTGCTTGTTGGAAAGTCATTCACAGACATCTCTTTTATCATCAGAGTCAATGAAGAAAAGGCTTTTTGGGCCCCACCTGGATTTTTTTATTGCAGTAACATGAGTGAGCAGCTGTGTTTTCTAAGAGTGAAATGGTCTCTGACAGTCACAGGAGCTGCAGCCCCCTCAACCCCACATCAGTGACACTGTGATATAAACAGGCAGAGTTCAAATAATATTCATTCTAATTTATATTTCAGTGATTCATTCATATCAATCTGATGAGTCCCACTAATCTAGAGGTCTCACGGCCCAGTGTGACGGCAGGACTCACACACCTCATCAGTCTTTGGTTTCTTTAGTCATTTTAGAGACAGACAAATAAGACCAGTTACATTTAACCAAGTTGATCAAAGGTTCCATAAGTGATTCATTTGACCAGAGCTGCTGCTAATACAGCTGACACCTAATTAGTGTTAGCTCACTTTAGACTCACTTAAAGACTCACAACAAACTATTTGGTCTCAGTTTTGGATCTTTCCAGTTCACTCTGATTGGCTCTGTGCTCCATGACACCAGACCCTGCAGTGTTTCCAGCCTGTTAGTTTGACCATGAAGTCTACGTTTGTTTTAAAGTCCTCGTAGCACAAGTGGGCAGTGAATTAGTAGCTCGTGTTAACAGAAAACGTGGTTCTGAGGCAGGATGAACTGTTACAAAAACGAGTGCTCCTACAATCTGCTGGAGGTCTCAGGTCTCATGGTTTGTGCTTCCTGTTCTACATGTGTGAACTGGATTTCTTGAGGTGATGTGACTAAAATAAGTCAGATCTGTCCAACCAGAATTTAAGACATTTTAAGGACCTGCAGACACAGCACAAGACTGCTTGTCGTAAACATTTAAACTGACCTTTGACCTGGAGCATCACTACTTTCTTCATCAGGATGTTTCCCTCCCTGCTGTAGACGCTGCAGCTGCAGGCTCCTCTTTCTTCATATGAGGGGTATTTCAGGGTCAGACTGAGGTCTCCAGTTTTCAGCAGGTTTCTCTTCATCTCTGTTTGACCTTTGTATTCTTCATCCTGTTCTTCAGGCTGGTCAGAGCCGTTCTGATACACATGTATCATCCAGTCTTCACTGTTCTTCCACTGCACTTTGGCGTCTACAGGCAGACAAACTATGGTTTTGCAGGGCAGCTGGACAGACTCCACCCCTGAATCCACCTCCACCTGGTAAACTGAGAGGACAAAAAAGCACAGCATCATGTGGACAGACAGCAGCAGCAGCTCTGATGGTAACAGGACCTCACTGTCCCATGAAGACACTCAGGAACTACTTATTGTGACTGATTCTCAGTTTGGTTCTGATTTGTTCCTCACTCTCAGTCTGTCTCAACAGTCAAGCAGCAACAAGAGTAAAGATGTGAACCATCAGCATTATGGGTAATGTAGTAGTAGAGACATACCTGACATGAAATAGTGACGGAAATGTACTAAAAGACCCCCAGCAACAATCAGAAGAACCAGGAGAACCAGGAGAACTTTGGCCCAGGATGGAAATCGTTCTGTGGAGAACATGAAGAACAACATGACCTCTGAGCTCTGACCTGTATGTAAGCATTGACCTCTGACCTGTCACTGACCTTTGACTTGCAGCTGTACGTCTGTCACTGTCTGTTGAAATCCAAATATATCTCTGACGGAGCAGGTGTAGGTTCCACTGTCAGACAGTTGCAGTTCTGTCAGATTCAGACTGAGGTCTCCAGTTTCCAGAGCATCAGGCATCATTGATGTTCGGCCGCTGTAAAGCTGGTTCTGGTTTTTAAGTTCATCACCTTCCTGCTGACGCTGGTGGACGGTTGAAGGACTGAGATCAGAGCGGCTCCACATCACTGTGGGATTGTTCAAATCAATAGTGGGAAACTGACAGTGCATCAGGACAAACTGGTCCCCTTCATACATGTCCACAGCTGAGACATGCTGGGAAACTGTGAGGACACACAGACAGAGAGGGTCCATCTCAGCACCTTATTTCATGTGTCATTACTCGTCCGTCCTCAGGTGAGTCAGAAACCAACCTGGTCCTGTTTGTGATTGGACGCTGCAGCTGATCAGGCTGCTTTGAAACCACATCACCACAGTTTAACACCAACAACACTGACAAACACCAGAACCAACTCAGGATCCTGGTTCTCACTGGTTAGAGGTTTTCAGTGGGATTTTTAAATAACATATCACACTTTGTATTTCACATTAACACATGAATGTGTATGTTTGTTCATTGTAGGTGGTGAAAACATATCAAAGTATTTTTTAAAGTATCAGTGAGTTGACACAGGGCTCAGTGGGACGTGACATATTCTGATGGACTAAAATGTAACTGCTGTATGTCCAGAACATTTTTACTGAACCAGAGAAACTAGAAATGAGATTGTTGCTTTGTGAACCTTCAATATTCCTCAACCTGAAACAGAGACAACATCTATGTTCACATGTTGATGAATGGTGTAAAAATGAGTTTGTTTATTGGCAAAAATAAACTGAAATAATTCACTTCACGACTTCCTCTTCATCTATAACATTTATCAGTTTAAGGTTGGATCATATAACCTGAAGTTTGCAGATTCATATCAATATTTAGGTTTTTATATTGATGAAAATGTGAATGTTATGTTTCCTGGTTGAGCTTTGGTCAAAGTATGATATATCTATGTTGGTGTGTTTTTGCTTTTTAAAAAACAACATTTTAAACCCAATCATGAACCATATGAACCACAGATGGTCTTAAATCTGAGGACTTTGCAGACGACTTCCAAAAGAAAACAGCCACCATCAGGTCTGACATCAGCCCAGCACACAGTCCCATTACAGAGACATGTGGACAATGTGAAGACACACTGGACAGTTTTGTTCTGGTTGAAGGTTTTATCTAAACTGAAGTCTTCCACCTGTGCTCTTCACCCAATTCCCACCTCCTTTTTAAAAATGTCTGATGAGGTTTTAACTATTGTTACCAACTTTTCCCTGCAGCTCTTAAAAGTGCACTTGTTCAAGCTGTTTTTAAAAAAGCAGCTCAGATCCATCCACACCCAGTAGCTACAGACCTATTTCCAATGTCCCATTTTGAAGAAAACGTTTAGAGAAACTAGTTAAATATCTCATAAACCAGTTACAGTTGATTCCTGACAGGAACCAGAAGGAGAGAACACATTACACCTATTTTAAAGTCCTTACACTGGCTGCCTGTCAGCTTCTGTACTGATTTTAAAATTCTCCTCCTTGTTGTTAAAGCTCTTCATGGTCTTACAGCAGCCGACTTGTCTGACATGCTTCCAGTATATGAACCAGTCTGTGCTCTCAGATCCTCTGACTCGAATCTTTGAGTTGTTCCAATGTGAAGGACAAAGAGTTTTTGGTGAAGGAGCATTTAGCCTGGATTTTGATTCAAATATTGTATGTGCAATATTCATTTATTGCATTTATTAACATGTCGTTCATTTTATCTGTTACTTTCTTTTATTCTCTTTTGTAAATTTTCTCATGTTTTATTCATCATTGTCTTTATCTATTTTCAATTTTTTAAATTATTTGTCTTTATTATTTTGCCCTTTATATTAGCAACTACACAATTTAAAAACTCAAATAGATTTTTGAATATGAATGATGCACAAAGACTTTTTTACATGTAAAACATTTAAATTAGCCAGATATTTACAGAAAACCTGGGAGAGAAGAAAATAAATTCTTCTTTATCAATTAAATAGAGAATGTTCTAATTTTTGTATATGTGTAACTCAGAGAAGTATCTTTGTGATCTTATTTTGGATGATACACAGGTTTTGGTTTGACACCAAAAAAATCTATTTACCAACTTTCTAACATAAAGTCAATATATTATCCAATTTCTGTGTATTAACTTCATATCATTTTTCACTTCTGCTGAACTCCTCTATCCTCACATCTTTTCCTTCCATCTGTCCATCACGTCTTCAGCAGGAGGACTAATACTCAGAGAAAAGACAGGACTGATGGAGACGTGGAGACATTTCATGTGTTTCTCTCAGTGAGGAGAAGAAATCAAAGCTTTGACTTGGTTTGTTTCAATCTTGTAAGAAGTGATGTGAAGGTGTTGTGGTTGGACAGGTGTTGAAGGACTGGGACAAAGTGAATGTGTCCTCTGCAGTGTGAGCAGCCTGGAAACTCAACATTTGTCTGAATGAAGCCCAACATTTCCATCCACATCTGATGCTGCTGTCAGCAAAAAGACCACAGCAAAGGATCATTGTTACTGCTGGGAACACAAGCTGTGAGAAGATGAAGAAGCTACAGGGACAGAATCCTGAAGAAGACAACTGAGGACAGTCTGACACATCCGGGAGGATCCAAGTGTCGTGTAGTGGTTTAAAACAATAACAGCTGAATAACATCTGTTGCTTTTTATCGCTTTATTTTAACATCCTGGACACAGTCATTGCTGAAACTGAAAATCTGATTTCAAAGTAAAGTCTGGACCTGATGAAGACAGTGCTGTAAACTGTATTTTCTCTCACGTTTCAAACATCAGCCTCTGCTTCCAGACAATCTGCAAAAATACATGTTTGTTCATCACAGTGTCTTTACTGAAGAAGTTTGAATAAATTAGTGGTTGAATCTACATTTCTGCACTAAAATGTCCAGAAACCCCACATGTTTGGAAGACTTGAGGCTGCATGTGTTTATTTCTACTTTGGTGTGTTTGTGTAATTCAGCTGTGACATTAACAGTCATTAACCCACAAAGCAACAAGCTTTAATCCTTAGTATTTAATTAGTGCAGCACTTGCTCTTTAATTCTGCCCCATGAGAAGAAGTTCAGAGAATCTGCTGGAAGCTGAACTTGTGGAAAAACTGCACTGACTTTGTAGAGAGAAGTTTCTCATTCACTTCAGTACAGTCAGTTTGATCAGAGCAGCATCTGGTGGAGATCAGAGGAACTGCAGATCCATGTGCTTTAACCCTTGTGGCCTCCTCACATTTACTACCCTCTGGACACCTCAGTGGCAACAATGTACACGTACAAACAACTATTACATCATCCTACAACAACAACTTTTTTTAAATAAATGACCTAAAGAACTTCACACGTGTTCCAAACTAGCAAACATTAAATCATTTTGAGGGATGTGTGTCATGTGCCTCCTGCCCAACAACTGTTAGTGTGTATATGCACCTGGCTGCTTTCACAGCCAAAGATAAACCTGCAGCTTGGCTGAGGGGTCATTTCATCAGTGAGCAGAGAAGGAGAAAAGCAGCAAAAATGAAGAGGCATTTTAGAAATGCTCATGCAGCCTTTATCTAGCAACAAGCAGCAGGACTCATCTGAATAAGACACAAGCTTCCAGTGGGAGTCTGACACAGAATGCTCACTGGAGTCCTCCACTTGGCTCTGACCCTTCCTCTGAAAGTGGAGAGGACACTGAGCTTCCTGAAAATACAGTGAGTGGACAGCAAAGACCTAAAAAAAGACGTCTTCTACCATCTGCACCAAGTGTAACAGGTGCATTTGTAGAGAGCAGCAATTTCCAAGCTGCAGGACAAGAACTTAACTAAACACACACACACACAGACACACACACACACACACACACACACACACACACACTGGAACAAAGTCACTATAGGAAACAAACTAACCAGTGTTACAGTTTATCTTCTACCAACACTACTGACAACAGTCAGACACTTTTATCCAAAGTGACTTACAACTAACCAGCAGACACTAGGGACAACTGTGATGTTCAGTGTCTTACCCTGGGACACCTGGACTGGGAGTCGAACCACTGACCCTGTGGTTTGAACTACATGTGGAGAGTAAACTCATTCTATGTTCATACAAACATGTAGGGAGGGTCCTGTAGTTACTGAGCTAACGTTAGGACACAGCTGGACTGTTGAGATAACACACTGTATGAAGCTGCTGGTGTGATGAACTGTTCCTGAGAAACAGCCGAGCAGAGCTGAAGAACAACACTCCATGTTTCCCCTCAAACACAATAGAACAAGTAAGCAGCCTGTTTTGAAGAGGTAACGAGTAGAAAGTTATTTGTGTTCAAATGTAGGAAAAGTACGAAATACTCAAGTACAGACGTCTGAAAAATCTACTTAACTACAGTGAATGGTGGTCTGTCTGTGTGTGTCTGTCTGTGTGGACACGGAGACAGACTGCAGACAGTCCACTAAAGTCAGTTGTGTGGGACAAAGGAAGTTTCTCTTACCGTATATGAAGATCACAAACTCCACAAACATCTTCATCTTCCTGCTAAAACTGCAACAAATCCTCCTTAAATCAGCTTCTTCCTAAACTAACTGCAGGTTCAGAATGGTTCTAATCTACTGACACTTTAGTTTCACTTTTAGGTGAAGGAGGTGGTTTATTTGAAGCCTTTTGACCTGCTTCAGGTCAAACAGCTTTATACAAACACACAGTAATGTAGAGGTGACACCGATTAAATAGACACACACAGTTTGCATTTTAGATTTTTCTTGTGTGCGTCACTAAACTATGATTTAGTTGTGTATTAATTTTGCCATTTTTTAATTATTGAATCTCTACATTTCACCGAGTATTTGTTTTTTACTTGAAGGTGTCAGTTCAATCCAGCACATTTATAAAAACAAAGTCATCTTAGACCCTAAAGAATTATAGAGACCCCCCCGAGTGGAGCGGAAAAAAGTCCCTTTAACAGAAGGAACCTCCAACAGAACCAGGCTCAGATTGTCCAAAGTAAATGTGGGAAAATAAGGTTCTCCCATAGTTCCACAGGGGACAAGTTCTACTAATCTTAGACCAGCTCTGTGTGTTTCTTGCTAAGATGAGTTCAATGTGTGATGGCTCCAGCAGCAGACTGGCTACTATGCTGTTACTGCCCTAGTTTCCTGGTTTCTGGCTAACTTGAACTAACAGAAGCAGTTTGGCTGGTTTCTTTAAAGGTTTGTGGGCTCAGGCAGCTGTTTGTGTGACTGCTTGTTAGCAGGCAGGAAAACAACTTGGCCAAGATGGAAGAGGCACTAATGAAACATCAATACTTCCATAGGAAATGTCCTCATATTTTTCACATGATTGATCAACACAAAGTGTCTTTGTGCCTTTGTTTCTCAGTAACATCAGGTTGATGATCATCAATCAATCAAGCATCTCACACAATCTGTTTCTTGGATTTGTCAGCTGATCCCATGGATCACAAAAGGAAATTCTAAGATGAATATAAGTGAAGAAAAGTCAAAGAGCAGTTAGTGTAATCCAACAGTAAACCCACCAGAAACAGGATCTCTGTGTAATTCATTGTTCATTCATCAAGTCTAAATGAGCTCTTGTTCCCTTATTGGACTCATTATTAAAACTGAGCTCCACATATTCATCTGGTCTGAGAGAGAGCAGTGGTCTCACACTAAATGGATTATTCTGGTTCATCAGGTGCATTTGATTCACAGGCTGGATGGAAACATGCACATATTATTTTACTCCACAAGATGGTGACAAACACGAGGCCAATAATTACAGAAATACAAAATCAATGATCACAGCAGAGTCACATTATTAAAATCCTATTTCAGTTTCTTTTAGAACAAACTCTTTTGAACTTAATTCATTTTCTCTCTATAAAAAATAATGAATTTTCCTCAAAATGTGTAACTTTCTGCTTCAGCCTTAGGTCTCTAAGACCATTTTAACACACACCTGAATGGTTTTATAGATGTCTGCAGATCTGCTGCCAACTTTTGAACATGACTGTAAGAAAAAGAAACAGTTTCAGTCATTAAGCTTCTGAAACCCCAAAACTATTAAATGTGGATTATTAAATATCAGATCTATCTCTTCTAAATCTCTGTTAGTAAATGACTTAATAAGTGATCATCAATTCGATTTATTTTGTCTCACTGAAACTTGGTTGCAGCAGGAAGAATATGTCAGTTTAAATGAGTCATATTAATGATCATGTTCCTAGATGCACAGGCTGAGGTGGAGGAGTAGCAGCAATATTTCATTCTAGCTTATCAATAATTCCTAGACCTAAACATAGTTATAACTCATTTGAGAGTCTTACTCTTAACCTTTCACACCCAAACTGGAAAACTCAAAAACCACTATTATTTGTTATCGTGTACCGTCCTCCAGTCCCTTATTCAGAGTTTTTGATAGAATTTTCTGATTTTCTATCTGATTTAGTGCTTAGTACAGATAAAGTCATTATAGTGGGTGACTTTAACATTCATGTAGATGCTGACAGTAACTGCCTGAGCACTGCGTTTAATTCATTATTAGATTCAATTGGTTTTTCCCAAAATGTAAATAAACCCACTCACTGTTTTAGTCACACGTTAGACCTTGTCCTTACGTATGGAATTGAAGCGGATAATTTAATAGTATTTCTTCACAACTCTCTTCTGTCTGACCATTTTTAATAACATTTGAATTTACAATAGCGGACTATACAGCAGTTAGGGGAAAATTCCACTATAGCAGATGCTTAAGTGAAAAAGCTGTCAACAAATTTAAAGAAATTATTTCTTCATCATTTGCTTCACCATATGTTAATACAATGGAAAGTAGTCAACTTAATGTTACTCCTGCACAAGTAGATTATCTTGTTGACAATTCTGCAGCATCACTACGTACAATAGTCGATAGTGTTGCCCCTCTGAAAAAGAAGGCAGTAAATCAGCAGAGGCGATCTCCATGGTATAGTTCACAAAAACGCAACTTAAAACAGGAAACACGAAAGTTAGAAAGGAAGTGGCGTTTCAGAAATTTAGAAGAATCTCATTTAGCCTGGAAAAATAGTTTAAAAATGTACAAAAAAGCTCTCAGTGATGCCAGAACAGCATATTATTCATCATTAATAGAAGAAAACAAGAACAACCCCCGGTTTCTGTTCAGCACTGTAGCCAGGCTGACTAAGAGCCATAGTTCTGTTGAGCCTAGTTTTCCCTTAACTTTGAGCAGCAATGACTTCATGACCTTCTTTATGAATAAAATTGTAGCTATTAGAGAAAGAATTCACCAGATCCTCCCCCCAAATATTACAGATAGATCTTCATGTACAGCAGTGCTAGAATCATCGATAAGGCCCCAATCCCTGTTAGACTGCTTTTTACCCATAGATCTCTCTGAGCTAACTTCAATTATTACCTCATCTAAACCAACAACCTGTCTGCTAGACCCTATTCCAACTAAGCTGCTCAAGGAAGCTTTACCCTTAATAGATACATTCATATTAGATATCATCAATCTATCTGTAGAAACAGGCTATGTACCACAGGCCTATAAGGTAGCTGTAATTAAACCATTACTTAAAAAACCCTGTCTTGACCCAGGTGTTTTAGCCAATTACAGACCAATATCTAATCTCCCCTTTATTTCTAAAATAATTGAAAAAGTAGTTGCAAAACAATTATGTGATCACCTTCATAGGAATAATTAGTATGAAGACTTTCAGTCAGGATTTAGAGTTCATCATAGTACAGAAACAGAACTGGTAAAAGTCACCAACGATCTTCTCATGGCCTCAGATACTGGACTGGTCTCTATACTTGTTCTGTTAGATCTTAGTGCCGCATTTGATACCATTGATCATAACATTTTATTACAGAGACTGGAACATGAAATTGGAATTACAGGAACTGCACTAGGTTGGTTTAAATCTTATCTGTCTGATAGATTTCAATTTGTTCATGTTAATGATGAATCCTCCACGCACACAAAGGTTAGCTATGGAGTTCCACAAGGCTCTGTGTTAGGACCAATACTTTTTACTTTATATATGTCTCCTTTAGGCAACATTATTAGAAAACACTCCATAAATTTCCACTGCTATGTTGATGATACCCAGCTATATTTATCTATGGAACCAGATGAAAATAATCAGTTAATCAAGCTTCAAGCCAACAAGACATAAAGGCCTGGATGTCCCACAATGTTTTACTTCTAAAAACAGACAAAAGTGAAGTCATAGTATTTGGGCCCAAAAATCTCAGAGATATGATGTCCAACCATATTGTTACTCTAGATGGCATAAGTCTGGCCTCCAGTACTACTGCAAGGAACCTTGGAGTTATTTTTGATCAGGATTTGTCCTTTAACTCACATATAAAACAAATCTCTAGAACAGCCTTCTTCCACCTACGGAACATTGCCAAAATTAGGAGCATCCTGTCTCAAAGTGATGCCGAAAAACTGGTCCATGCATTTGTTACTTCTAGGTTGGACTACTGTAATTCCCTACTTTCAGGATGCCCCAGTAACTCCCTAAAGAGCCTGCAATTAATCCAAAATGCTGCAGCAAGAGTGCTGACTGGAACTAGCAAGAGAGATCATATTTCACCTTCACTAGCTTCTCTCCATTGACTTCCCTTAAAATCTAGAATAGAATTTAAAACCCTGCTTCTTACATATAAAGCTCTGAATGGTCAGGCTCCATCATATATAGAAGACCTCATAGCACCATATCATCCCAGTAGACCACTTCAATCTCAGAATGCAGGCCTACTTGTGGTTCCCAGAATTTCCAAAAGTAGAATGGGAGGTAGAGCCTTTAGCTATCAAGCTCCTCTCTTGTGGAACCAGCTCCCAGTTCAGATTCGGGAAGCAGACACCCTCTGTACTTTTAAGTCTAGGCTTAAAACCTTTCTTTTTAATAAAGCATATAGTTAGTTATAGTTATGCTGCCATAGGCTTAGACTGCTGGGGGACCCACCCCCCAATGCACTGAGCTCCTTTCCTCCTCTTGACCATCTCTCCTCTCCTCTCATCCCGCAATTGTCACCACTGTATGTCATTAACTCTGTGTGTTCTCTCCTGTAGTTGTCTTTGTCCTCCTCTGTCCCCCTCTCTCTGTCCCTTTCTGCAGGTGTCCCCCGGCTTTGAAGCTGTGTGTCTTCCAGCGTGCAGCTACTGGTCCTACCAACCTGCTGATGTTTTGTTGTTGCTTTTTGTTGCTCTGTTCTTTTCTCTCTTCACTTTCCACTCACCCCAACCTGTCGAGGCAGATGGCCGTCCACCCTGAGCCTGGTTCTGCTGGAGGTTTCTTCCGTTAAAGGGAGTTTTTCCTCTCCACTGTTCCCTATGGCTTGCTCCAGGGGGAATTGTTGGGTTCTCTTTATACATCTTTATAATCTTGACTTTATTCTGTAAAGTGCCCTGAGATGACTTTGTTGTGAATTGGCGCTATATAAATAAAGTTGAATTGAATTGAATTGAATTGATTAAAAATAGATAAATCTGTTTCTGCTACTTAAATATTTCAGCCAGAGCTGCATCAAGCTGTGAAAAAGCATTATATTCTCAACTGGCAATATGACTAAGACCATATAGATCAGTTATTTGATTGTTATTAAAAGTTAAACAAGCCTAATGTGTGAAACCAATCCGACTAGTCTCTATACTCCCTGTTATTCTAGTTCTTGCCGTCACAGAAGCATCTGTCACACACATCTTTTCAACAACTTTCATCCAAAAGAAGGAGTCTGGGGTTCAGTGGGAGATGGCCAGTTTTTTTTTCACTTGGAATGTGGAATCCTATAGTATTAATACTTTCCTGTCAAAACTGTTGCAGTGAGACAGGTCAGACTCTATAGCTTAGTGGTAGAGAGCAGAAACAACAAGCTGTGTAAAGCCACACAAAAAACTAGCATGTGGTCCTGTACGACCAAAGAGACAGATGCATTGTGATAATAGTGGCAAGATTCAGTGATACTGTGATTAAATTGATATGCAAACTAATAATCTTGTAGATTTCCAGTGTATTAAACATTAGAGACATGTTGGTGCTGCTCCGTGATGCACTGTCACCATCTGCTGGTGTTGCTCAGTACTTCACTCTGAAGTCACAACTCACTCACTGTCAATCATTCTTGTGTTATAGACATGTTGAAGCAAAGATGATGTGAATTAAACATTGTATTGCACATGTCATTATTTTCTTTGAAGACTGAGGAAATGATTATCAATGGCACAAGAACATTGTGACCAGGGAAGCGAATAGAACCATTTTTCAACAGTCATAAAGAGCTTTCCAGGAAGTAAAATATGAAATAAATGCATTCACTTTATTTGATGTTGAAAGTTTGTGCATTGAAGGATCAATTAACATTTTAATACAAAACACAAGTGAACATTTGGGGTCTGTATTGAATGAGCCGTTTTGTAATAGTTGCCTCATCAATAATGAATATGAATGAGAAGAAATTGTTACAGAGACCAAAAAACATGGAGTGAATATTGTTGAAATAAAATTGAAAAATGTCAACCTACTTTAGAAATTCATCTTCCCACCTTTCAGTTTTATTATTACTGAATAATAAAACTGCAACTTAATCACATGATTTAAAAAAAATCTTAAATTACAGACGACACTCATTCTCCTTGTTTGTGAGTTGGAAGTTACAATAAATCACACTTTCTCTAGTTAATTTTTAGACTGTGATCAGCTTCTAAAAATCATGCTCATACATGCACATCTTTAAGTTTTAAGCTCAGCTCAAAGAAATGTTTCTTAGAGTCAACATCAGCAAAGAATCACACAGGGAATGATCAAAGAAACAGTTGAGGGTCTTTAAAACTAGAATCAAAATTCTTTAGAACATTAAATCCATAAAGCCTTAACTCTCCATCGTTCTCTTATCTCTCAGTAACAGTAGTAAGAAAGTAGCATTTTACCAGTGATGTCATGTTTTTGTTCACATTAAATATTCTAGTGATTAACACGTTTTCTATTTTTCCATCAGAATAGAAAGGATCTGGACAGATGTTCACCTGACAGTATTTGATCTCTTCCACACCATCTTTACCCACCAAGGCCCAGTCAGACCCTTTACAGGTAACTGTACTTTTACTTTGAGGTTCCTGCTGTACCTGGTGTCATTACTCAGATGTTGTCCAGTGTTCTCATAACCTGTTGAAGTGGGACATTATGATAGAGGCTGTGTGTATAATATATATAAGAGGGACTTTCAGTTAAGGTGTTGCTACAATTATTTTGATCAAACAAGAACTGTAAAATATTACTGCGTTTGCTTCTGCAGAATTGTAGACTAACTGATACATTGTGCTGTGCAGATGTTTAAAGGACACTGATGAAATCTGACATAATAAAACAAGTGATATATGTGGATAAAGCTGCTGGTAACCTTCCATTAACCAGCTGATAAAACCAGCAAAACTAATTTAGAAAAAAATATATACAAATCTGAGTTGCTATTGAGTTGATGATTGAATCAGCTGAATATTATTAAAAGAAATGACACTGGCTCAGACATATTTATTAGGAAAGATCACACATAACTGAATTAATTATATTTCAATCTGTTTCCTATAGTTAGAGTCACACATCTTCAATCTTGCAATCATTCACTAACCTGTTTAAATGGGTAGAAAGCACCTACTCCATTGTTTGATTTCACCTTTGTTGTATTATTCCAAATATTTTTTCTTATGTTTTCTTTCCTTTTATTACTTTTTCAGTTTTAACTTATTTCAGAGAAAATATATGTACATTTTAATTCTTGGAATGGTACCAACTATTTCACCTACATCTATTTCAAACTACGTTCTGTAAATGGAAGAAAGTCCTTTGAGATAACTTATTGTTTTGCACAGATATTTGAGACACAACTGAAAAACTGAATCTTTTTAACACAGGTCACAGGTTGACATGGAGTATGGAGTTCATTGGTTTGGACCATGTGGCCATCATCAACCCTGTGATCCCTGAAGTTCAGTTACATCGTTCACTGATTGAGCAGGAAACTAAATGTCTTCCAGACCTCGACGGCCGTGTTCAAACTTTGAGTTTATCTGAACTGCTACAGTAGATTCCTGCTTAAAAAGCTGTGTTCACTTTGTAGATCATTGATGTTCTAGGCCTTTGCACTTCTGTTACCAGAGTTGAATTATGATATTTATGATTTAGCACTTAGTAATTTAAACACCAACATAAAAACAGAATTAAAACATTTGCAGACACATTTTCTATGGATTGATTTCCATCTTTTTTATTAAATAAAAATCTTCGGGTCTAAACATTGGAAAACCTTATGGTTATGTAACAAAGTGAAAGTCATAAATCAAATGTTTATTTGCCATGTGTGCATCTTCTATCAGAACCAAGTCATGAACAAAGAATTGTCACAGTTCTGTCCCTGTGTTTAAGTTATGTAGATTTATTTCCTGTTTTGGCTTTTATTTTGTTGATCCTCCGGTGTCTCTTCCTGTGAGTCTGTTTGTTCTTTACCTTCCTCGTCCTGATTTGTTTCACCTGTTCCTCTGACCTTTTATACCCTGCTCTCCCCACTGTTCTCTGCTGGTTTGTGTTATGTGTTAGTGTTTGTTAGTGCTCTGTCTGCATTTGTCACAAGTTTGTATCCTGCCTGATCCCTGTCCGGACTCTGTCAAGGTTTTTGGTCTATGGTTTGGTCACTCGTTGTTACCTGGTTTTGTTATTCCTCATTATAGTGGTTTGGTTCTCCTTTGTTAGGTTATTAGTTTATTAGTTTATTTATTTACTTTCCCCTGTTCCCTGTATTAATTACCCCTGTTTATGGTTTATTCCCTTCTGTCTATTCCTGTTTAGTTTATTTGTCCCTGTTAATTTACCCTCTTACCTGTGTATTAGAATTAGTTAGAGTCTAGTCTGGTCCCTGGCTGTACATTGTGTTAGTCTTGTATGTGTGCACCCCCTTGTTTAAATAGCTGTCATAGTCTGTCACTTACCCTGTGTGTGTTTAGTTTGTTGTTACCTTTAGTTAACTAAGTCTTTACCCTCCTGTTTCTTTTTCAATAAATAGCCTTTTCTTTATACCTCCTCTTGCCGTCTCCTTACTTGGGTCCTTTCTAAAATACTTATACTAACCGTAACAAGAATAGCAACAGCGTCCTAGTAATTAAAACAACTGAACAACTGGATTAAACATAAGCAAATTGTATTGAAGAAGTTATTACATTTGTCCAATCGAACATTTAATTTTATTGAAGTAGTGCTGCACAAAGAACTAAACACCAGTTAATCATTTTGTCTGGGCAGGTCAATGAGCGGTGTACTGGGTGATATCTGCATTACAGTCTCCTTAGAGTAGATCCAAACCCTGACAGGGCTCCAATGGCAGCAAGCAATTCTCCTTCAAAAAGCCTGTATTCTATGTAATGCCCCAAGTTTCCCAAGCAGATTTGGAGATGCTGAAAAATAAACAATAAATATTCTGTAATTGCTTGATCTCACTTAGTAGCATAATAATGTGAAATGAATTTTATACTTTGACTTGTATTTGTTACTGACCAACATCATGTTCTTCAGTTAAACTAACAGTAACAATTAAAGTGAAAAACAATTTTGCCATTCTCAGTATATGTGTGAAGGAATCCTGTGGTCCTACATGTGTCCTCCAAAGACATTTTCTTTGTCTCTGTTCTGTGTTGGTCACTTTAACTTGTCCATGACCATCTGACAGGACAATTTCTTTTCAACACTCAGTTTTTAATAAAGCCTGGACATAATAAAACACAAGAAAATGAGACCATAGTCGCTTGACTTGCTTGGAGGTTCTTCCAGTTTCCTGCTAAATTATCAGTAAAACCCAGCAGATTTAATAATCTTAAACCTTTTTGGCCCAAACAAGTCTTGACAGCAACAACCATGTTTGAGGTATTTCACAAAAAATGCAATTTGAAAGTGTGAAAATCTTTTTTTAAATTTTATCTTATTACTGATTAGTCAGGCTGATAAAAGGCTTTATGCATGAAAAGGGACCTGCTCTCTACACATGATACATTTCTTAGGTGGTCAGTCATGTTAGTTAATCTATTAATGTTCATTAATGTTTAAACTGTTTACTAATTATATGTTTATAATGTTATGGTGTTGGCAGGTCGTCTTCTTTTCCTTTCAGCTGCTCCTGAATCATGTCACCTTCATCTGCCTCGTTCTAACCCTGTCCTCTGCATAAATCTCCTCTTTGCTCGTCCTCTACACCTCCTGCCTGGCAGCTCCAACCTCAGCATCCTTCTACCGATATGGTGTCGACAGGTTTGGCAGCCAAAATGAATCCGGTTCATTAGAATTCTTAAGTGTTTAAAGTTCTCTGCTTAGATTCAACCAAATGCTTCGAAACTCACTGATCAGTGCTTCACAGTGTAGATGCACAATGACACGAGAAAAGACTTTTTAAGACAAAACACTAGACTGATATTTACATATGGACAAATCAGCTGGTATATGTTATTTCTACATGGTCATTTTAATTATCCAACTTTTAAAGGACATAAAATTAACAATAATGTGTTTGTGTTTTCTAAATTTACAGCTGATGGAGACAGAAGCTCTAATTTCAAATGTGTGCAGTTAAGTTAAAGCTAGAATTTGCATGATACTCGGAATCAATCCACTCTCCTCCACCTGTCCCTGCTCTGCTACACTCTATGAACAAATTACAATAAATGAGAGCGATCATTGTTAATCAGGGACAAATTGAAATCCTCAGATTTTTGCTTTGTGCTGCGCTTATAAAAACGGGACCTTTATTTTGAAATGTGTAACGTGAAGCTTGATGATTTTTCCTCACATAGAGGAGACGTCCTGTTAAAATCGAAAGTTAACGTTTCTTTGTGCATCAGTGTTTCATCAGGAGGAAGAAAGATAAAAGTGTCTGTAAAGTGACTTAGTGAAGCCGTTTCTGAATCTTCAGGTCAATAAGCAGCAGATTTAAGGAGAATCTGCGGATGTAGTTTGTACTGAAGATGAAGATGTTGGTGGTGGTTGTGATTCTGCTACACGGTAAGAAAACGGCTCCAATGTGGGTTAAGACTCTTTTATGTTTCACACACAGCTTCAACACTGGGACACGGTCCTGTAAAAACTACAAAACAGTGAAAATGATCACGGACATCATGACATTAGCGGACCGTTACATCAGCTCCTGTTTCTCTGCTTCAAGTTGGGCGGATTCCCGCAGTTTCAACGGGTCAGTGTTGGTCACGTGTTTAACATCTGTTAATAATTAGTCATATTACATGGTGTTTGTTGGGATATGATTAATTCAAAGTACACAAAGAGTAAAAACGATAATAATTTCTTGAATAATAATTTCGCTTGAATCACGTACCAATATAACTATACAACATTTATGTTGGGGTTACTGTTAAAGACATAATATAAATTAATAATCAGAAGTCAATGAATGTCACTTCAGTGTTAGTTTATTATCAGTTTATTATAACCACGTCTTTTCAGCAGCGGGAGACGTCACTTGCCGCTGCTTTGATCATGTTCTTCCTCTTTCTTCTTCATCTTCATCATCCTTTGGGGCACGTTCCTCCTCTGTAATCCTCAGGCTGTTCTCTCTATTTTCCACCTTATTCCTGCACAAGCTTCATGTCTTTTACCTTTGCTGGCATCAATGAACTAAAATTCAGTTGACAAGTAAACACATTTACAACATCTACATTAATAAAACAATAACTATAACTGTCATTATATAAAACACCAGCATCTAGGTTGTAAACTACAATTCAGATATGGACCAGACTATAATGTAATATTAATTATTTGGCTGATGTAAAAATGTGGGTGGGGCCATGTGTAAATAAAGAAATGAGCTCAGATATTAGTGAATAAGAAAATAAACTGCTGATGATATGAATATGGTCAAACTTATATTTTAGCGTGTTTACTGAGGAAACATAGATGCATCACATTCCTTTAACTTGAATGGAAAAAGCTTTTGCTTTAATTACATTGTGCAGAGACTAAATATCCATTAGGTGCAACATATCTAAACATCAAATACCATGAAGGCTGAATAATTCCATTACTTCAGTGAGCAGGGATTTATTGAAACTTAGTAGGTGGTTATGATTTTTACAAAAAGAATTTATAAAGCAACAGAGTAAGTGCCAAAGAAGTTATACATATGACGAGAGGATGATCTGTAATAACCTCTACACAGAATCACAACAGCTTATAGTAGTACAGCCCTCAAAAGGAAAAGTATAACAAATGACTTTATATTATAATGATATATTTGAAGTTGTGTGTGGTCCTTTACCTCCTGTTGTCTGACACATTTGAAAAAACAGTGAGGACGGAGCTCAGCCAAGTGTCTCTGTCTGCAGCAGAGAGGGACACAGCTCAGGTGAAGTCAAAGTTCCTCCTTAACTCGAGCAGACATCAGTGCTTGTTCCACAAATTAACAATCTATAAGAGGAAATGATCCAAACTCTGGTTAAACGATCAGAAACGTGGAGAAAAGTGATCATTTCAGCTGTGCTCACAGTTCCCATCCACCCACATATCTTCACAGGGTTTCTGTGGGGCATTAAAAAGCATTAAAAGACATTAAATTTGATTCTCACTAGCATAAAAATTCTTTGACTACACACAGAAAAAAAATGGTTCTGAAACGGTTCTTCAGAAGCCTGGATGGTTCTTTGAAAATCCATGCAGGCTTAAAGAACCATTTTTGTTGGTCAGTGGTTCTTTGGCTCCTACAAATGGTTCTTTGAAGAAGTAAAGTTCTTCATTCTTAGCTATTTGGGTTATTTGATGGTGGACAATGGTATAAACATTCACTGAACGTTTAATACTTTATCTAGCTACCTAAAAGTGGAATTTAACACTAAAAAAAAAAAAAAAAAACCTCCTTGGAAAAAAATCCTTGGAAATTCATAGGCCATCCAGCAGTATTTAAAGTAATAATCAGCTTATCTCTATCATTGCCAGCTGACATATTAATGAACCAATAATGTTATTCCAATAAAACAACATTCATTTATATGATGTCTAATGTCACAAAAGTAGTTTGAGCTAATAATATTGTGCTTTTACTTAAGTAGCATTTTGAATGCAGGACTTTTCCTTATAGTATTTATATACTGTGGTATTGCTACTTTTACTAAAGTAAATGATCTGAGCGCCTCTCCAGCCACTAATTCATGATTAAGTGTACTGCCAGAGAGAGAGAGGGATTACATCATACCCAGGCTGCGCACGCGAAAAAAAAAAGGAAGAGGCGCGCACACGCAGAATGTCAGCGAGCTACGAGAACTTTCTTCCAAATTAAATTTCTTGGTGACGGCAGTTACTGTCATCGGTATTTGTACTGCGGTTTTTCCACTGCTCGTCTTCATCTCTGGATTCCGAGATAGATAAGGTAAAGTATTTTCACACAAACGTTTTTACGTGTTGTTGTTAATACAAGTATTTTGAATAGCTAAGATTCATTGGTTCTTAACCCTGGTCCTATCTTCTAGTTTCTGATTGACATAAAACAGCAAATTCAATAAAATTAATAGCATAATTGTTTTTATCACCTAATCTTTTTACCCTGGATGCCCTTCCTGACACAACCCTCCCCAATGTCTTCTGAGCTTGGACCGGCTCTGCACAGCTGGGGAGTGGAATGGGCTGTTAGGGGTTTAGTGTCTTGCCCAGAGACACTTCAACATATAGCTGGGACCGGGGATCGAACCACTGACCCTGTGGTCAGACAGTACTAGGGTCAACAAACACAAAGGCATTACATGACTGAGTTTTTGTATAAATATTAATTGATGTTTGAAATTATGTATTTTTTAATTTTTGGTACTATTTTGCTACTGCATGATATTATGGTAGAATCCTAATATATTATTTTTATTTTAGGTTCTTGAAGAGGCATCAACTTTGCCTAAAACGGCTGTGGACAAAACAGTCAGAGGATTCAGTAAGCTGGCAAACTCAAACGTCTCTGCCTACAGTCAGTTGACAACAGCCAAACAGACACAGAAAGAAATGGTCAGCAAATATGTTAATAACATCCTAGAATGATTTTTCAGCTTCATCCCAAATGCCACTTTTTACGGCTCTGACATGAAGATCTGATAGGAAACGTCTTTTAATTTGCCAGCCCCAAGGCCTCTTAATCATGATCTGTAACAGGAAGTTGACAGGCTAACACTAATCTTTTGGATTGTTTTTCCCAAATTCTCGACTTTAAACCTATTGAAATAATGTTGATCATGCTTAAGAATCACGTCTGTGCCACAAAAGCAACACATTTTATTTAGCTCTACCAAAAGAAGAGTTGTTAAATATCTAACCAGAGTTCTACCACAAGCTTGGTTATGGCTACATATTAAACATGTTTGTTGTATAACTCATCTTCATAGCATAACTCCTCAAAGAAATAATTTTAAATCCTAATGTTGTCATGACAGTCATGCCCATGATGATAGTATGTAAACTTTCATTCACAACTGTTTACAGTATCCAAAATGTGTAAAGGCTCTTCTCCTGCCCTGTGATCTCTACATTGGTTCATCTTTAGGTCAGATGGTGAACACAGCGATACTTTTCTTGCCTTCTGTTTTCAAAGAGACTGCCTGCCATCTGTTTGTCATTAATTGAATTTTTCAAGGTGATTTTTAATAATTAAAAAAAATAATAATTATGATTTCTAGAAAATTATATTCTATGGAGCTATGAGTGTGATTTGTCATTTATTGTTTCAGGATCCACTCAGCCCAGTGCCCACAATTGTCCTTAGCACCAGTGATGGCAAGACCCAGAATGACTGCACTGAGCTCAATGTCCAGATGGATGGACACAAAATGATATTGGACAGTGGGGAAGTAAACATTTCTCTGGCTCTGAGTATTGCGTTGTCCCTTTTACTATGTCTACAATGTTGCCTATCCAGGTCCGCTGAAAAATACTTTTTGGAAGTATTTGTTCTGAAGCTTGAAACTTTGACGACAACTGCACCAATAGCTGTGCAAAGAGTGGCACATGCACTTAATGTGTCCTAGTCTCCTAGTGCCAGCAAATTGTCCTGAAATGGACTTATCTTGAACAATAATTCAAACATGAAAGTCTTGATACAGAAAAGCTGTGATATATAATTAATTGATTGGTAAGTCCATCTTTAGATAATAATTCTGCAACTGTTTTAATTTTCATATTAAAGTTGATGTTTAAATTGGCATAGAAAATGAAATTTTATATTTTGCTGTTTCTTAAACTGTTTTGTTTAACAAAAGAAATATTTGTGGAGGCCACATTAGATTCCAGGATGTATTTTTTGTTAATTTATTTATTGTTAAAAGGTGCTAGACAGATTAACCTAAAATATAAATTCTTGTTTTAGTACTAAATAAGTTTTATATTATACTCATGAGATCTTACATTATTTGTATGTGGTACATTTTAAAAAAATATATATAAAAGGGTTTGCATATAAAAAAAACAGTGCAAGCCAAAGTTGAAAATGTGTTCTGTCATGTTTTACTGTGAATTTATGAATTCCCTGTATATGACAGCTTGGACTGCCAATATGTTAATAGCTGTGCTGAGGGTGGAAATTGTTTTATTGTTTCTGTGTATGCTAAGTCTGGTCAGTAAACTTTTTACATCAATGTTCTTGTACTTATTTTCCCTGACAGATTAATTCATGATATATTTTATTTTGAAAGGTTTCTTAAAATTGGTTCTTCAAAGAACTATTTTTAGAAAAGTTATTTAAGCAACCATATAAAGTTCCTTAAAGAACCTGTTTTTGGTAGTTCTTTGAGGCACCATTAGGGGTTCTTTGAAGAACCATCTTCTGAAAGGTTCTTAATGGCACCATTTATGGTGCCTCACAGAACTATTGTTGGATGGTTCTTTGAGGCACTTTTAAGGGTTCTTCAGTGAACCACTGAAAAAAAATGGTTCTTCAAAGAACCATTTTCTAAAAGGTTCTTTGTGGGACCAAAAATGGTTCTTCTATGGCATCAGTCTCAAGAACTATTTTTGGTTCCAGTTAGCACCTTTATTTTTCTGTGTGTAGCTTTCAAGAAAAAACATTGATCCATTGTCTGCTGCTTATCCAGGGGAGAATAATACTTAATAAGCTCTGGTTCTCTCATGATTTGATCTGTACATTAGCGTAGACATTCAGAACTCAACACGTGGAACCATTGTCTACAGCCGTACAATGCAGAATTATCAGACAACCAGATGTATTTAGTGAGTTTTCAGACCCGTCTAGCAACTCTGTTTTTTATTAAAGCGACTAGCGACTTTTTCTGGTGTTACTGGAGACTTTTGGAGACTCTGACGTGAAAGCATGTATCATTCTTATTCTCCTAAACATGATGATATGACAGTGGATGCTGTCAAAGGCCCCTCTCAGGTGTCTCCACACTCCTCATGCAGCTGCTGTCTGATTCTGATGTAAATGTAAAAATGTCTTTTCGAAAATAAATAACTCTTGGATCACTTTGCCTGAATAAAGGAGGACGGTTGGAATTGTGACATAAAAAAACAACAATCAACAGAAGAAAGTTAATTTGTAGTTCTAAACATATTTAGGGTGAATTTTACTCACTGCCTGTTTCTCCCACATGTTATTCTTCTGTCTTACAGCACAATACAATGACATGCAAATGACTAATTATGCAACTAAAGTGATGACACAATTTAGTGACTTCTAGAAACCAATAGCTACTTTCCCTACTGAGGATTTGCAACTCTGAGTGGCAGGCAGGCTGGTTGGAGCAGGAGGAGGAAAACTTAAACCGGCATAAGCAAATTCCAGCATAAGTGGAATTCAGGGCATAGCTGCAGCTCGTTGATGGTCAAGATGGAGAAAGGTTTTGGAGAGTTTGTAGAAACTAACAATGTAAGTTGGTACAATGGGTGTCAGTGCTGTGAAATCTCAGCAGCCACAAATCAGCAGTTAGAGGCAGATAGCAGTTTCCTGTGCTTAGTTACTTTTCTGTGACCAATGACGTATCATCTTCAGCATCTACAGTGACGGCTGCTTCAAGCGGAGCTGCCACCATCACAAAAATGAACAGTCTTCAAGTATCTTTTGGATCGAATGCAATTCTCCGGTGCCTGAATACTGCAGCACCACTCATACTCATCCATCGAAGGTGTTTCACAGTTGTTTCCAGATTCATAAATAGCCAAATCTTTCATCTGTGGAAAGGACAAAACTAGCATTAAAGTTTGAAATTGTCACACACTTCAGAAGTTTCATTCCGCACCTTCTGCTCTTATCTCATGGGCAAGATATGATAAGATGAGATGAGGCCCAGATACTAGTCTGTGACCATTAGAGCCTGTGGGGGGGTTTTCAAAGTGCCCCTCACAAAGGAACTACTGGCTTTGTAGCCTCAGCTAGGACCAGATTCAGGATCTACCTTGATGAAAGCGACGGTAAAGACAGGGTGTGATGATGAGCTGAGAGAACAGAAAAAGAACAAGGAGGTTGATTGTTGATGGGGGTGTGTGACAGCCTTCAGAAGGATGCTGATCAACTAGATGAGCTGGCTGAAAAAAAAATCCAGCACACTCATCGCTCAAATGATTAGAAAATCTAATATTCTAAGGAAAAGATACAGGGACAAATGCATGAACAGAAAAATGTCAAGTCAGAATTGGAATCAAGTTTGTGAACTAAGACACATAAAATCCATGAGTGTGCTGGATCTTGCATGTTCCCCTGGGGAACATCAGAGGTTCAGAGGTTCCTGATATGTTTTCACTAGTTTCAAGAAAGAACTGTCTGCTGGAAAGACAAGAGAAAACCAGGTAAAACAGTTCCACACAGTCCAAAATGTTCCCTCAGTCTATTTAAAAGAATCTGATGGTCGACTGTATCTAAAGCAGCACTTAAGTCCAGCAGTAATAAAACTGAAGGTTTATTGTTATCTAGGTTAAACATGATGTCATTAACTACTTTGACTAGGACTGTCTCTGTACTGTGATGAGGACAGAAACCAGACTGAGACATTTCTAACTTGTTGATTGTGTTAAGAAAATTGCTAGTCGTGTAAAAACTAGTTTTCTTCAAAATGGGACATTTGAAATAGGTCTGTAGCTACTGGGTGTGGATGGATCTGAGCTGCTTTTTTAAAAACAGCTTGAACAAGTGCACTTTTAAGAGCTGCAGGGAAAAGTTGGTAACAATAGTTAAAACCTCATCAGACATTTTTAAAAAGGAGGTGGGAATTGGGTGAAGAGCACAGGTGGAAGACTTCAGTTTAGATAAAACCTTCAACCAGAACAAAACTGTCCAGTGTGTCTTCACATTGTCCACATGTCTCTGTAATGGGACTGTGGGCTTGGCTGATGTCAGACCTGATGGTGGCTGTTTTCTTTTGGAAGTCGTCTGCAAAGTCCTCAGATTTAAGACCATCTGTGGTTCATATGGTTTTTGATTGGGTTTAAAATGTTCTCAGTTGTTTAAAAAGCAAAAACACACCAACATAGAAATATTTCTGTGACCACAAACACAGAATGATGCACAGGACTCACACAAGCTTGGAAAATGTGGAGTATGTCTGAAAACTCCCATCTATGACATCATTATTGTAGCCCACTGTGAGCTGTGACCCACCGTGACTTACAAAGAGCCAATTGTGAGGTTTTCCAGCACTTTTAGCTAAAAACACAAAGAATTAAAGACATTTACATTCAGTTTTTGAATGAATACATTTGTACATTATTTTACATGTACACACATATTAAATGTAGATATTTACAAATGTATGTACAGACACACAGACAGACTGAAATACAAATCCCAGCACAGACACACAGACTGACACACATGTGGACAAATAATGAAGCTGCTATATTAACTTATGTCTTTGAGGTTTTTACTTTGACCACTGATCCTCTCAAAGCTCCACCTGCTGATTCAGCAGGAAACATAACATTCACATTTTCATCAATATAAAAACCTAAATATTGATATGAATCTGCAAACTTCAGGTTATGTGATCCAACCTTAAACTGATCAATGTTATAGATGAAGAGGAAGTTATGAAGTGAATTATTTCAGTTTATTTTTCCCAATAAACAAACTTCATTTTTACACCATTCATCAACATGTGAACATAGATGTTGTCTCTGTTTCAGGTTGAGGAATATTGAAGGTTCACAAAGCAACAATCTCATTTCTAGTTTCTCTGGTTCAGTAAAAATGTTCTGGACATACAGCAGTTACATTTTAGTCCATCAGAATATGTCACGTCCCACTGAGCCCTGTGTCAACTCACTGATACTTTAAAAAATACTTTGATATGTTTTCACCACCTACAATGAACAAACATACACATTCATGTGTTAATGTGAAATACAAAGTGTGATATGTTATTTAAAAATCCCACTGAAAACCTCTAACCAGTGAGAACCAGGATCCTGAGTTGGTTCTGGTGTTTGTCAGTGTTGTTGGTGTTAAACTGTGGTGATGTGGTTTCAAAGCAGCCTGATCAGCTGCAGTGTCCAATCACAAACACGACCAGGTTGGTTTCTGACTCACCTGAGGACGGACGAGTAATGAGACATGAAATAAGGCTGCTGAGATGGACCCTCTCTGTCTGTGTGTCCTCACAGTTTCCCAGCATGTCTCAGCTGTGGACATGTATGAGGGAGACCAGTTTGTCCTGCTGCACTGTGAGTTTCCACCTTTTGAACTGGACACAGTGATGTGGAGCCGCTCTGATCTCAGTCCTTCAACCGTCCACCAGCGTCAGCAGGAAGGTGATGAACTTAAAAACCAGAACCAGCTTTACAGCGGCCGAACATCGATGATGCCTGATGCTCTGGAAACTGGAGACCTCAGTCTGAATCTGACAGAACTGCAACTGTCTGACAGTGGAACCTACACCTGCTCTGTCAGAGATGGAGTTGGACGACAATGGAGAGTGACAGACGTACAGCTGCAGGTCAAAGGTCAGTGACAGGTCAGAGGTCAGTGCTGTAGATACAGGTCAGTGGTCAGAGGTCATGTTGTTGTTCATGTTCTCCACAGAACGATTTCCATCCTGGGCCAAAGTTCTCCTGGTTCTCCTGGTTCTTCTGATTGTTGCTGGAGGTCTTTTAGTACATTTCCGTCACTATTTCATGTCAGGTATGTCTCTACTACTACATTACCCATAATGCTGATGGTTCACATCTTTACTCTTGTTGCTCCTTGACTGTTGAGACAGACTGAGAGTGAGGAAGAAATCAGAACCAAACTTAGAATCAGTCACAATAAGTAGTTCCTGAGTGTCTTCATGGGACAGTGAGGTTCTGTTACCATCAGAGCTGCTGCTGCTGTCTGTCCATGTGATGCTGTGCTTTGTTGTCCTCTCAGTCTACCAGGTGGAGGTGGATTCAGGGGTGGAGTCTGTCCAGCTGCCCTGCAAAACCACAGTTCGTCTGCCTGTAGACGCCAAAGTGCAGTGGAAGAACAGTGAACACAAGATGATACATGTGTATCAGAACAGCTCTGACCAGCCTGGAAAACAGTACTATCGTTACAAAGGTCGAACAGAGATGAAGAGAAACCTTCTGAAAACTGGAGACCTCAGTCTGACCCTGAAATACCCCACAGATGAAGAAAGAGGAGCCTGCAGCTGCACCGTCTACAGCAGGGAGAGAAACATTCTGATGAAGAAAGTAGTGATGCTCCAGGTCAAAGATCAGTTTAAATGTTTATGATTTTTGTGCTCGTTGAATAGACTTGAGTGATATTAACAGACACTTCCAGAAGCTCTGAGCCTTACTAACCATTACTTAAAACCATTACTTAAAAAACCCTGTCTTGACCCAGGTGTTTTAGCCAATTACAGACCAATATCTAATCTCCCCTTTATTTCTAAAATAATTGAAAAAGTAGTCGCAAAACAATTATGTGATCACCTTCATAGGAATAATTTGTATGAAGACTTTCAGTCAGGATTTAGAGTTCATCATAGTACAGAAACAGCACTGGTAAAAGTCACCAACGATCTTCTCATGGCCTCAGATAATGGACTCATCTCTATACTTGTTCTGTTAGATCTTAGTGCCGCATTTGATACCATTGATCATAACATTTTATTACAGAGACTGGAACATGAAATTGGAATTACAGGAACTGCACTAGGTTGGTTTAAATCTTATCTGTCTGATAGATTTCAATTTGTTCATGTTAATGATGAATCCTCCATGCACACAAAGGTTAGCTATGGAGTTCCACAAGGCTCTGTGTTAGGACCAATACTTTTTACTTTATATATGTCTCCTTTAGGCAACATTATTAGAAAACACTCCATAAATTTCCACTGCTATGCTGATGATACCCAGCTATATTTATCTATGGAACCAGATGAAAATAATCAGTTAATAAAGCTTCAAGCATGCCTACAAGACATAAAGGCCTGGATGTCCCACAATTTTTTACTTTTAAACTCAGACAAAACTGAAGTCATAGTATTTGGGCCCAAAAATCTAAGAGACATGATGTCCAACCATATTGTTACTCTAGATGGCATAAGTCTGGCCTCCAGTACTACTGCAAGGAACCTTGGAGTTATTTTTGATCAGGATCTGTCCTTTAAGTCACATATAAAACAAATCTCTAGAACAGCCTTCTTCCACCTACGGAACATTGCCAACATTAGGAGCATACTGTCTCAAAGTGATGCCGAAAAACTGGTCCATCCATTTGTTACTTCTAGGTTGGACTACTGTAATTCCCTACTTTCAGGATGCCCCAGTAACTCCCTAAAGAGCCTGCAATTAATCCAAAATGCTGCAGCAAGAGTGCTGACTGGAACTAGCAAGAGAGATCATATTTCACCTTCACTAGCTTCTCTCCATTGGCTTCCCATTAAATTTAGAATAGAATTTAAAACCCTGCTTCTTACATATAAAGCTCTGAATGGTCAGGCTCCATCATATATAGAAGATCTCATAGCACCATATCATCCCAGTAGACCACTTCAATCTCAGAATGCAGGCCTACTTGTGGTTCCCAGAATTTCCAAAAGTAGAATGGGAGGTAGAGCCTTTAGCTATCAAGCTCCTCTCTTGTGGAACCAGCTCCCAGTTCAGATTCAGGAAGCAGACACCCTCTCTACTTTTAAGTCTAGGCTTAAAACCTTCCTCTTTAATAAAGCATATAGTTAGTTATAGTTATGCTGCCATAGGCTTAGACTGCTGGGGGACCCACCCCCCAATGCACTGAGCTCCTTTCCTCCTCTTGACCATCTCTCCTCTCCTCTCACCCCGCAATTGTCACCACTGTATGTCATTAACTCTGTGTGTTCTCTCCCGTAGTTGTCTTTGTCCTCCTCTGTCCCCCTCTCTTTGTCCCTTTCTGCAGGTGTCCCCCGGCTTTGAAGCTGTGTGTCTTCCAGCGTGCAGCTACTGGTCCTACCAATTTGCCCGATGTTTTGTTGTTGCTTTTTGTTGCTCTGTTCTTTTCTCTCTTCACTTTCCACTCACCCCAACCGGTCGAGGCAGATGGTCGTCCACCCTGAGCCTGGTTCTGCTGGAGGTTTCTTCCGTTAAAGGGAGTTTTTCCTCTCCACTGTTGCCTATGGCTTGCTCCAGGGGGAATTGTTGGGTTCTCTTTATACATCTTTATAATCTTGACTTTATTCTGTAAAGTGCCCTGAGATGACTTTGTTGTGAATTGGCGCTATATAAATAAAGTTGAATTGAATTGAATTGAATTGAGAGGCCCAGTCACTAATCTGTCCATGTCTAGAAGGACTTATTAGTAACTAAGTAAAATGTATTTGAATAGCAATTTTCAAAAAGAAGAGCTCACAAAGTTAAAACAATAAAAACAATAGGACATAAAATAAGAACAGACCAAAATAGAACACATCAAATATTGAGAACAAAGACAATGATATTATGATCACGATTTATATCCTGATCAAAAACAACAGCAATACTTCTCAGGGAGGAAAGTACATTTGAGCTTAGAGACCCAATACAGCAGGACACCTTAGAGACAGTACTATTAGGGGCCACAATGAGAACTTCAGTTTCAGCTGTGTTTAACTGTAAGAAGTTATTGACCAACCAGGCTTTAACTGCTGACAGACAATTATACAGCAAAGTGAGATTGTCAGTTTTGTTAAGGTTGAAATAATAATATAGCTGGAGATCATCTGCATACATGGGATGTGATACAACTTTAACCTTTAACCTTAAACCTTGCTGATGATGCCTCCAAGGGGCAGCATATAAAGTGCAAACAAAATATGTCCTACAACTGAAGCTCCCCACAATATAGGAGGCCAAAGCGGACATGAAAGAACCAATAGCTACAGAACAGGATCTACCTGAGAGGTATGAAGTGAACCAGTCAAGTGCAATACCTGAGATGTCCACATGGCTGCTAAGTCTGTCTAATAAAATACTGTGGTCAATAGTGTCAAAGGCTGCACTAAGATCAAACAGGACCAGGACAGAGCATTAACCACTGTCAGAAGACATTGGATACTCTGAGGACAACAGGTTCGGCACAGTGCTTCTGACGGTAACCAGATTGAAATTTATCAAAAATATTATGTCTGTTCAAAACAGTGAGCAGCTGAGTTGTTACAAAGTTTTGAAATAGGTCTAAAATTGTTTGAAATAGAGGGGGGGGTTGAGATGGGACTTTTTAATTAACAATATGCTGTAGAGCAGGGCTGATGCACCATAAGACATTTTTCAAAAGAAGTGTGGCTAAAACATCAAGTGGGCTGGAAGAGATCTTCAGGCTGCTCATCAATTTAGTTAGTTAGTTCAAAGAAATGGGCTCAAAAGGATCTAATATTGGCTGCTGTTTAAAAACAGTTGGAAATCTAGAAACCAGGCTGTTTATAGCATGAACAACAATTTTAGGATTCTGCTTATTAGAGACAATAAGATCAGCAAAATACGAGGCCCCAGCAGCTTTAACAATGGAGGTGAGTTCGGTTAAAAGATCTTTAGAATAGATGCAGTGGACCTGGAGTTTAGTGGATTTCCACAGACGCTCTATCTGTCGACATTTACTTCTGAAACTGGGAATGTCATCGTTCATCCAAGGATTGGAAATAGCAGTGGAAACAGTGCGATTTTTCAAAGGAACAATGTCGTTTAGAACAGCAGAACAGTTTGAGTTGAAGGATCCAAGTGGGGAATGAACTTGACTCTCATCATCACAGGGCCACACAGTAGTTATTAAAAACAGAAGAAAGCTTTTCAGCAGAGACCTCATTTAACATAGTGAACATTTAACACATTTACCAGCTACAACCATGATCGCTCACAGTCAGTTTGGAGTCCAAAAGTAAAAACCAGGTCCAGGGTGTTACCCTTAATGTGTGTAGGGCCACGGACCTGCTGACAGAAGTTAAAGGCTTCAGCAAAGCTTCAAAAATGACCAGCAAAGCTCTTAGTGACGTCATTTACAGGCACATTAAATTCACCAATCAAATGTAATTATAGAGGCTAAGAAGTCACTGAATTCAGAGACAAACTGTCCATTAGCAACAGAAGAAGGTCAATTAAAACACAGTAAAATGGGTTTAAGTTCACACAAAGTCAAAGTTCCTGAGCTCACATGAGGAAAACCGTTCTTTAAAAAGACAAGTCCATCCAGATTTATTGAATCATCAGGTCAATATCATGGCAGTTATTGGACATGAAGTCCTGCTCTTTGGACTGATCAGTTCTCTACAGTCCACAGAGATCAGACATGAAAATATCACATCCATCACAAATATTGATCCTCCACAACATTTCAGATTCACTGGGGATCAATCAAAAGAGGAAGTGACCAAAGAAGAAGACAGGAGCTCATTTCCATGTAGCAACACAAACTGATATCAATAAGTTGATTGATGAGCAATCAGAGTGTGACAGTATTGATCAGGAAGAAGCTGAAAGCAGAAAGAAAAGCAGCTTTAATAGTTTGTATCAGTGAAAATCTTCCAGTTGTGTTGAAGAATGTGAAGAAAACACGGCTGATAGTCGACTGAGTTCTTGTTGCTCCAGAAGAAAAACAGAAAAGAAAAGTTGATGAAAGTCCAGTTGAAGTTTGGAGAAGAAGTGAAAGAGAAGAAATCCCCAGACAACTTTACAAGTTCTTTCACCATCACATGAGGGAATTTCTCTTCTTCCACTTCCTGTACTGACTCTGATCCTCATCTGTTGATCCATCACTGGATCAATGATTGGCTCCATCTTTGCACAGAGACACAGTCACAGATGATTGTCTGAGATGAGACATTACTGTGAAGCAGCACATGGACAAAACATCCCAACAGCATCAAGACTCTGATCAAAAGCTGCTTTTAGTTTCTAGATTTCTGTCCCCTGTTAACTTCTGCTCTGATCTGGTTCTGTCCTTCAGCTTCTCTACAACTGTGTCCTCTAAACTACTGCTGCTGTCTGTCCAGCTGATGTTGTGGTTTGTTGTCCTCTCAGACTGTCAGGTGGAGGTGGAGGAGGGAGTGGAGTCTGTCCCCCTGCCCTTCAGGACCATTGGTGACCTGCCTGCGTATGCTACAGTGTGGTGGTTGGACAGTAACTACAGGACTGTCCACAAATATGAGAACAACTCTGAACAGCCTGGAGAACAGGACCAGATCTACAGAGACCGAACAAAGATGGAAGAAGACCTGCTGAAGACTGGAGACTTCAGTCTGACCCTGAAACACCCCACACTCACAGACACAGGGACATATGTCTGCTATGTAATCAGCATGAACATCTTTAGAAAGAAAACAGTGCTGCTCAGGGTCAAAAGTGAGTTTCCTTATATTTGTTTCGGTTTATTTTTCTCTTGCTGTCTCTCTCTGTCTGACTGTCTTCTGTCTCCTCTGCAGAGAGAATTCAGGACAAAGATGAGACAGTGGACATCAGGAACAGAAGCAGCTCCACAGATCCAACTCCTCTGATGGCTGAACAATCAGTTTGATCAGTCTGTTGATCAATCTTTGATTATTGATTTGATCTGACTTTGGATCAGAGACAAAATGGAAGTGAAGGAGCTGATGGATGTAGACACTTTGTCTTCTTGGTCACTCTGACTCTCACTGATGAAGACAGGAGGACACTTTGTCTTCTTCTTCTTGAGTCTGACTCCTCCTGACTCTCTCACACTCACTATTGATCAGTGATAATCAGTGATGTCACATGTCAACCTGTCTGTGGTGAGGAAGAAGAAGATGAAGAGGAAGTGACAGTGAACAGCCTCAGTAAGAGCAGGAGACATAAGGTCCAATGATTAAAGTCCTGTTTGTTTGGGTAAAGTTTGTGTATTTAGTACTTTAACTTGAGTAAAATATTTGAAGTGATACTTGTAGTAGAGTGTTTTTAAGGTAAATACTTGTGTACTTCTACAACCTCTGTAAGTATTTTATAAATTAATTAATCAATCAATAATTTAATTAAGCACAATTCATACAAAAGAAGATCTCAGAGTATTTTACAGGTATAAAATCATAATAAAAGTCAAAAACAATGGAGGGAAATGAAGAAATGTTTAATACAATGACACAAAGTTAAAAACAACCATTTAATTACAAGCTGAGGTATAAAGACAGTACTGAGGTCCCTGTTTGATGTCTGCTGGTGGACTAAAGAACTGGATGCTGTTGATAACATGAAGGTACAAGTTTAGTCCAGATTTGTGCCACATGAGCCTCATAAATACAGTTTCTGCAGAAATCTGCTTCAGTTTAATTCATGGACAGATTCAAGGAGAGAACCACTTCAAAATGGAGAATCATCAACATTCTGTGGTTCAGACCTGGACCAGATGAGTCCAAAAATTCATTGTGCAGAGAATCTAAAGAACAAACAATAAATGTTGATCCTGATTCCAGGTGGAGCAGAGCTTGTCTGTTTATACACTTGTCATGTTTCCTCCCACGGTGGAGCTGAAGCCTTTTCATTAGCTCCAGATGCCATCGTTTATTCCTCTTCCTCTGTCATCAGTGTATGACATCACAGTTTATTCCTTTTTCCTGTCACTGTTACTTCCAAACCCCCACAGGATTCAAATAAAACATGTATTTGTGCAGCTTGTATTCTTCTTTCAGTCTTTACACATGTGGACGTGGTTTTTTCTACTGTTACTTTAGCAGTGAGCTCCTCCTCACAGCAGACCACCCTCCCACATGTTCATGTTACTGTTAGTTGATGACATGACTCCCATTAGAAACTCAACAACCCTGTAATCTTCATCAGTCTGACACACACACAACAGATACACACATGTACTGATTCATAACTTGTTAACTAATTGACTCTTTAATTAGCAGAAATAAAAAAACATGTTGGAGACTAAACACCACAGAAATTAAACTTTTTAACCAAATATTTGTCGGTTTATTTCACATTAGTGCTGTGAATTACAAATAAACTTTTTACATAAATATTTCACCTTTCAATCACTGTGTACCTTCTTTTTCAGATTCTTCACTGGTTAGCACTGAAAGCTCTTATTCTGAAGAGTTCAATGGTTCGATTCCCCGCTGGACAGGACCTTTCTATGTGGAGTTTGCATGGTCTTCCCATGTTTGCATAGGTTTCCTCCGAGTGCTCCAGAGTACGTGTTAGGGACCAGGTCAGGTTGGCTCATAGTGGCAGCGCACTCAGGACTAACCCTCCAATTGAGCATGTGATGCAGGTTTGTTGTACGTAGAATGACAAATAAAGCACTTTACCTTTAACTTAAAAATACTCTATTACCAGTGAACACTACAAACCTGACACCTTAGCAACAGTAACTAAGGGGGTGAGACTTAACAAAGATTTCAAAAGTTTCTGCAAAGCTACAAGAAAACTGTTACAAAATGGCGGCTACACTCAGAGTGGTGCTGCAGGATTTCATGAAGCAGGAACAGAACAAGACCAGAATGAAGGAGAACAACAGTTTGGGCTAATTGTTTTCTTTTCAACAACTAATAGACCAACTGTTTGTAGGTTTGTTGGTTGTCTTTGTCTTTCAGTTTCCCCTGTGTTTTTATTGGTCTGATCAGCCATTACAGCACCTTCTCATTCCCAAGACCTCAAAATGCATCACTTTGTCCAGTTCTCTGGCGTCACATGCTGATGCTCTGTGTCAGTCAAGTACAGTGGAAACCCCGGTACTTGGAAGTAATGACGTGGTACATGAAGTGAAAAGTCATCATAGGGAGGAGGATGGAGTGGTTGGCTGGTACAACACAAAACACAGGAGTTTACCCCAGAAGACCAGGGTTCAACTCCAGAGTGAGATGTTGTGCGATATAATGATGATTGTTACATACTTAAGAAAGTTGGATTTTATCTTGACCCTGAAGTTTTTATGCCTCAACCTTATGCAGTTGTGTGTGTTTGTGTGTAAAATCTTTCCTGGGGTGTCCAGTAGTGACATTAAAGGGTACTTGTGGCATCCACATGAGACGTCAAAGAACATGTATATGTTCCCCTTTTCCCCTGTTCATTTTGTTGAGTTTTGTTTTGTTGACGTCTTTTAGTTTAGTACGACATACTTATTTATAAAAAAGTTGTTATCGTTTTGTTGTTTTTTATTTCGGGGGAATAATTAAAACCATCCCTCTGCAACCTCACCTGTTGTCCACTTGTCCGTCTGCTCGGTCCCTCACAATAGTAAATATCATGATCATGAGACAGAAAACAGGATCAAAGGTCAGTTTTCCACACATTTGTCTCTGGTCGTCTTTTTCTAGGCGGCTGTAGCTCAGTTGGTAAGACAGTTGTCCACGGACCACAGGGTCAGTGGTTTGATCTTCAGAACTCAGACAGACGTGTCACTCTGGAAGAAACTCTCGACTCTTTGTTTTCTTCTCACACTCAACATGTGACAGTTTTAATCAGTTGATTCAACAGATTTTCTGAAACATTTACTACAATCACCTGCTCACTGTCTCATCTGTGTTTGTCCTGGAAAAGACATCTGTCCCTCTTTACATTCAACTCCTTCATCATCAAGAGCATCACTCTGACCACAATCACATGTCCAAACTATTGTCCACAGAAAGTGTCTTTGTGTCTGTAGTTTCTCAGTAAAGTCCTGTCTGCAGCACCAATGTGACGTCCATCAAATCACACAAACGTCTCACAAAGTCTGTTTTTTAATTGGTCAGATGATCTGATGGACAGGAAGAGACATTCTAACATTAATATGACTACAGAAGAAAGGACAGACGAGTCCAACTCCAAATCTTAGTCCTAAACAGCAGCACAGTGGTGTTTGTGAACCTGAACCGTCTCTGTCAGACGTCCACACCTTTCACTGACACATGATGGACTTTTTTTCTTCTTCACTTCTTACTTTGACATTCAAATGTCCATTCAGCTCCATCTGCTCCACAGCTTGTAGGACTGTTAAAGGTGGTTTGATGATGAACAGGACTGAAGTCATTTCTTCAAATCAAAAACATTTCTGAAAACACGTTTGGCTCTTTGTTGTTATGGGTCAATAAGTGGAGATCGATGGACAACAATGGTCATTTGACCCATTTCAAATAAAATGAACAACACAGTGAAGTTTGTAAAAGGTTAAAGGAGTTGAAACGTTACAGATTTGATTAAATAATGAAATCATCAGAGGAAGATACTGAATTATAAAGGTCACTTCAGAGCTGTATCCTCTAAAGCACAAGACATGTCCTGTAAAATATGAAATATCTACTGTCTTTCAGCTTCACACAGAGAAAAGCTTTATGTATTAAAGTTCTCCTTCTCTAATGGAGGTTATATTATAAATAAAGTTTTATCTCATAACAAATTCAAATAAAGGCATCTATTGAAATACTGCAGTTTCACTTTGCTGTAACCATGACGACATCTGCAGGGTCTGTGCTCTGGTTCCATTGTCCCTACATGTGTCTGCTTTTGCAAACAAACATGATCCATGTTGCACAAATGCATCAGTCCGAGCGACGTCTAAGATAAAGCGAGTGCACATAGATGATGGTGAACAAGAGGATGTAAAGAAACTAAACACACATCATTGTAAAAGTCTGCTGAGTAGAGCTGGGTACTGAACTATTACAAACTGTACATCTCATTTGGAGAAAAACAATCCTGGTTCCTCCATAACTTGAAGTGATGTTGAGCACCTTGTATGGCAGCTGCTGACATCGGTGTGTGAGTGTGTGACTGGGAAAATTAGAAGTGTTTTGGATAGAAGAGCTATATAAGCAGAGCATTTCTAAGATTTCACTGATGTACAGCACAATGTGACAATGTATCTGATGCCTGATGAAATGTGAAGAATTAGAACAGAATGAGTGGTTAAGATGAGGGAAGGTGCTCATCTGGGTTCAGTTACTCAGAGAGTAGGGTCAGCGTTAGCCATAAACCTGGAATGGTTACTTTTAGGAAACAGTGTTGGTTGAAGCTAGTTGTGTTCTAACCAGATCTCAGTTAGAGTTAGACACTAAATTCAAATAGAAGAGATGCTGGTCAGAGTTAGTTACATTTTAATGAGGTCATAGTTTGGATTAGGCCTTAAATTCAAATTCAAGTTGCCTTTCAGTGTCACAGTGGTTAAGAGAAAAGGTGATGGTACATTTATTCTGAGGAGATGAATGAATTAGAGACTGGTTCAGTTGGTTGAATTTTTAGATCTGAAAGGTTTGTGGGACACATGATCAATAGTGCATATCAGTGAATGTAGGATGGTTTAGAGTATTAACATCTGACAATGTTAATGAGTTTGTAAGAAGATCAAATGATGAGGAGCTTGTTTGATGCAGGAGCTCAACTCTGCTGGTTCGGTTTTCTGTTCCATGATGCACGTAGCAAGTGACCCCCCCCCCAAAAAAAAGAAAAATAATTTCTGTTCCCTGCTGTAAATTAAAGACTGACTCTATTTGATATTAATAGGAGACAATGGCTCCTATACAAAACACACAGCCGACTCCTCTTTCTATGTCTTCTTGTCCTCCCAGATACTGTCCACTTTAATTTTTACTTACTACACAATTTCAGTTTTTAAACTTCATCTTTTATACATATTTTCATAATCTTTCATTTTCATCCTTAAAATGATGATTATTGAATAACAGTGAACTAGACAGAATCACATTTCGTGGAGTAAATATTCACTCAGTGATATTTTTGAATGAGAAATGAAACTGAATCCCTGTAAACATTCAGTTAAAATACACTTACTGCATGAGCACTAAACACCCCAAACCATATCCAGCTACTTCCTGTCTTTTCTTAACTGATGCAAGTGAATAAATTAAGACTGAGGCCTCCAAGAAGGTTAGTGATCCACTATCTTTTGTGTCTCCTGCGTATTTGTTGTTTTAGCCATTTTTACACGTCTTTCTAGCTTCAGTGTCACTTACAGAAACCAAATGGATGTTTCAAAGCTCAACAAAATTCTGTCTATGTGATGAGTAGACTGTAAATCATGTTAAAACAATTCAGCTTGCTTATGTCCAGATCCCCAGCTGCAATAAATGTGACCAGACTTTTGGCACATTGACATTATGGAAGAAATTGTTTTAAATTATTGTGTTTGTTTCCTCTGGGTGTTACAGTTTCCTCCCACAGTCCAAACATATTCAGTGGTGACTCTAAACTGCCCATAGTTGTGAATGTTTGTCTGTCTGTGTGTGTCTCTCTGTGTTGGCCCTGAGACTGGAGACCTGTCCATGGTGGACCCTGCCTCTTGCCCAGTGACAGCTGGGTTTGGCTCCAGCCCCTCATGACTCTGAACAGAATAATGGTTAAAAATAATGGATGGATTGAAGTTTTGACATTATGAACATTTTGAATCTTGTGTAATTTTTACATTGTATGAACATGAGGAATAATTATACATTACATGTCAGTTGTTACCATTAACACTAACACTTCACTATAATAAGCAACAGTTAATGCAGTAAGAAGCTAAGTAACTGTAACTAATTATTACTAATGGTAACAAAACCTAGAGATAGTTCTGTCACAATATTCACACTAATGATTTATTGTAATTTTAATCAGTGATACATTGTACTTTACTTACAGTTTGTTGATATTGTTTTTGTGGAGCGTCTTCGCATTCATCTGTAGCTTAATACCTTAAAATCCACTTTTACATTAAAGAAACACCACATAGCATCTGATTCTGTCAAAAGCTGCAGCTCTGCCACGTCTTTAATGTGAGGTGCATTCAGTGAGGTGCATTCAGGGACACTACAAAGTGTAGGTGTGTGAGGTGTTCAGGCACTTCAGGTACAGTAATACTGTGCTACACTGATGTAGGATGTACTGCATTGAAAGGTGAAGGGGGTCTCTTCTCAGAATTGTAACATAACCCTAACACAATGGGGGGTTAGGGTTTATTCCTAACAATGATGGGGAACCAGTGCATTTAGTCCCTTTGAAACTCATGTTCATATGGTGAGATTATAATTATGTAATAAAAATTCTGATGTGGTTTATTTCCTGTTTTAAATCATTGATTACTTCACATTAATTTATCAATTTTTACATTTCACAAAATTAGCAACAGTCCACTGTCACATGAGCAGCTGACCAGCTGAGCTAGATTTGCTTTTGACCATAATTCACATCCTTCCTTGTACTTTCTGTCACCTAGAGTCTGGTGTAGTGTGATGCACTAGAGGGCAAACTCTGACCTGATCATCCCTGACTAACAAGAAACACAGAAACCAGAATGAGACACAGCCAGTCCCACTGGAATTGTGGGGTTAGTTACTTTGCAGATGGCAGATTATTAAACCAAAATCTAATGCACTGATAGATGCTGATATATTTGGAATAATTGAAGTAATGAACAAAAGGCCAAAGTCCAGTAACGATGGAGCCACAAAAGACAGAGACTAGTCAGCTATGTAGCGTGAGCAGCATGTGAACACAGCAACAGCTGCAGCTTCAGGTTTGCATATGTGTCTCAAAGGAGACGTTCCAATCCAGTAGAACACAGAGGGAACCATGTTCTGGAAGTGATCTAAGTCCAATACACAATCACAGTGGTTCCACATGTAAACACAGACTTTTACATGCTGATTAGATTTTTGTTCAACAGCAAACTCGTGAGATCAAGTTTTTGGATCCAGACACCACAGTTGCACTACACCAACTACAAAACCTCAGGACATGATGGGAAATGTCAATTTAATTTGGTTTTAATCATCTAAATATCTGACAGATCAATAATGAAAATGTCTTTTTTTCTCCCTGTGTGTTGTTCAGCATGTCTGTGGTTTCATTTCCCATCAGTCAGATCATTTACACAGAGCAGCAAACTGATATGATGACTGCATTGATGTTAATATATGAGTCATATGGAGGTTAAAGCATATACAAAGATGACCTGCATATCATTTGAAATGTGTCTGTCAGATAGAAGCACACACAGATCAAAGTTCTGAAGACTGAGGATCTTTAATAAGAATCTGCTGACACTGCTAACTGTTGTTAAACAGGACTTGTAGTGTTTCATGAAACTGAACCAACAATGAAAGACGTAAAAAAACTGCAGCTATTTTGTTAAAGACATATTTGAGCAACTCTAACTTTATTTTTTAAGATTCAACAAACCAATGACTTTGTCCTCTTTTTGGACACAGGTGGACACTGCATCAGAGGAGGAAAGTCTTCAAGTGTCCACAAACACTGCAGACATGACCTTCAGCAGTATGTTAAGACCCTTAAAGTATTTCTTGAAGGACGTCCTCTACTACAGAAAAACATCATGGAAATGAAAATGAACAAAACTCATTCAGACACTGATTTATTTTAATGTGTATTTTATTTTTCATGGTTTTAAAAATTCTGTCTTATTCTTAGATTTTCTGTATATTGTTTTATGATGTTAATGTTTCCTGTTTTATAGTTTTAAAATCGTTTTTAAGTTGGTTTGAGTTTTAGTTACTTTATAATTGTATAATAGTTAATAAATACATATAATTAGTTTTTTATTTTGTAATCAATAAATACTTATATTTTAAAAGAATCTTCTTTGTGGTTTGTGCCTTTTTTATTACTACATTTATTAGAAGCCGTCATTTGTTGTACTGACTGTGTAACTACAGGTAACAAAGGTGTTT